>NC_138137.1:25439154-26639154 GCF_964188305.1 Podarcis bocagei
AACACTACTAATGAAGCTGAGCACCTTCTTGGATTACGGATATAAACAACAACTGATTTGCCACTATGAATGTGACAGGGTTGATGGATCTCACTACAACCTGAATAGGTTGTCTACGTAGCTATTTGTCAGCACAGCCTGTGCAGGGCTCCATGATAACATACTGTTCTAAATTCACCATTATGTCTACAAAGGAATAAAAAATGGCTCATTTGAGTCAATAGAGGTCTCAGAGTAAACAACAGCAAAAAATGGAAAAAAATATATTTTAAAATGGATGCAGTCATATTATAGCCTGGCCAAAAATAAAACAAAATTGCACTGCTGAACTATTTGCTGGCAATTCATACCTAGAAGCCTGAAAATATGCTGCTAGCATTAGATTCTTTGTTATATCTCATATTTCTTGTCTGACAAATGCTATTTCATGTACAATGATACGTTCATTATCACTCTTCATAGATATGATTTCCCTCCGATATAGCATAGGAAGGAAAGAAAGAAAGAAATCTTTGTGGCTTATTAAATATGATTTACAAAATCAATGCTAATATTTGCATTGTTCTGAAATTTGCCAAAGCAATGCTGAATTCTGAATAGCATAAGGCTAGATTCACAGAAAGGCACTGCCTAGTTATAAGATTATCCACAGATTACAATCCCAAGGAGCAAGTCCCACTGGACACAACTAACTTCTGAGTTATCATGCATACAGTTGTGGTTTTGGGGTGGTCTTTTCATTAGTGTGGAGTTTTGGTTTCCTTGATAGAGCAGTTCTTGTTTTCACATGCAGGCCACCTGTCTTAGAATGGACTGGAGGGTGTTTTTGCCCAAATGTAAATGAGAGGCCAAAGGTCTTGCTGTAACTGAACCATAGAATTTCAGTTACCAAGCAATGTCTTCTACAATTTGGTACATGGAACATAAACCACCACTGAATTTCTGTACACACTGTACATTGAGAAGACCTCACCCTGCAGTCGTTCCTACTGAAGTATAGAACACATTTTTAAAAAAATCACAGTGATAAATCACCATGTTATTTTTTTATGAGGTTGGATCCAGAGTTGCCTGGAGCAGAATTCAGCAAACTGTATGCTCCTAGTGAGCAGACTTGGGGAGGGGGGTGATTTTCACTGATTCTCCTTTCCCCTACAGTGCCCTATGCCTCCTGAAAATCTGCTTCAGGAGATTTGGAGATCCTCTGAAATGCCATGGGAATTGGTGCTGTAAGCTGCCTGGGAAGATGAATTTGTTTAGAATGGCCCCTCCCTACTGCGGCCCGTGTTTTGTTAGTCCAAAAATGGAAAAGGAGTGAGGTTCCTGCTAAAGAAGAATGGCAACTTAAACTGATGGAATATGCGCAGTTTGCGGACCTAACATACAGAATAAGAGAACAAGAAGAACATACATTTAAAGAAGATTGGAAAATGTTTATTGAATATTTGAGGGGGGGGATTGTGTACACTTGAAAACCTTGGCAGTATTATGATAAATTCAACAGTGTGAATGAGTTTTGATGGATGTAATAATGGAATATTGAACGGTTTAGTTTATATAAAATATGCAGGGATTTATGTTATGCAAAATGAGCCATGGAAAGAGAAGAAGGGAAGTCACTGATATGTTAAGGTCATTTAAGTGAATATTCTAAATTGTAAAACAGAAAATTTAATTAAAATTATATAAAAAGAAAAGAAAAAAGAATGACCTTTCCCTCATTCTCTAGCAGGGAGGCCAAGCCACTTCCATGAACAGAAGCATTCCTTCCATTTATGGAACAGCTGGTCCAGTTCCAATCCCTTCTATACGAAAACCTATCTGACTGTGTATTATGTGCAAAATATTCTAAACCAAATGCAAAAGCTGTAGTCTACTTGTTTGGGCTCTTTGCCAGGGAACTCTCCGCCAGCTAACTTTTTTTGTGACTCTGTACCTTGAGAGGTTTCTTTGTAACTCTAGGAGGCTGCACTCAAAGGGAGAGTAAGGACTGGAAAGGGCCCTGAATGGCCCAGATCCAGAGATCATGAGTGCTGCAGCTCAGTTCTGTGGGCAAGAATCCTTACACTGAACAGATGGCTGGCACTATCAGGTTCGACAGCTCTAATCACACATTAAAGGAGGGGTGGAAATGCTTGGATCCGAGCCCTTTGTACGTACACAGTCCCAATCCAGCCAGGAATGGGAAGGGCCATAACACTGGTAGAACATCAGCTTTGCCTTCAGAAGCTTCCAGGTTCTATTGCTGGTGTCTCCAGGTAAGGTTGGGAGCAACCCCTGCCTGAAACCCGAGAAAGCCACTGCCGGTCAGAGTAGGGAATGCTGGCTCACTGTAAGACAGCTTCCTATTCTCCTTTAGATTTGGCTTGCCTCATGGGATGGAGCCTCACTGGTAGCTTCCCAGCAAGTGTCACTGCTGCTTACCAGGAGAAAGAGGCAAGGTGGCAGAGGGAGGGCGGCACAGCGTCAATGCACTGGCAGGAGGGTCAAATTGGCTCACCAGTGTTGCATTGAGCTGACCTCTGCACCACCTTACCCCTTCTCCTTCCCAGTAAAAAACAGCGACTCACCTGTCAGGAAGGTAATGTAGTGGCTCTGCCGCACCCAGAAAGCCACTCCTGCATTGCCCAAATGTAAACTATCACTTTGAGCCGCCCTCCCCAAATGTGAGAGTACTACAGCTCTGAGCTAAAGTGTGCCTACTTGTGGTGACGAGTGTCAGTAGACATTTAAGGGGTCAGGAGGGGAGGAATTCCCCTTTGTGCCTCTTCTTCAATACCCCTCTGTCTCCTTACAAATCTTTCTTCTTCTTCTTCCCACCCTTCTGCATTTCTTCTGTCTTACCCCTCCAAGGTTGAAAATAAACCCCAATCTTTGCCTATATCTATCTATCTATCTATCTATCTATCTATCTATCTATCTATCTATCTATCTATCATCTATCTATCTATCTATCATCTATCTAACATCTATCATATATATATATATATATATATATGGAGGTTTTGGTGTCTTCGGGTGTCTTCCCGTGTAAGAGTTGGGGTATCTAGGCGACGTTTCGACGAGGTCTCACTCGTCATCTTCAGGCTGGTGCTTTCGGCTTCTTGTTACTAGAACAGAGCAGGATCTCAGTGTTTGAGTTCCTATAAATACTGTTGAGGGGGTGTGGTATTTATAGGAACAGTATTTATAGGAACTCAAACACTGAGATCCTGCTCTGTTCTAGTAACAAGAAGCCGAAAGCACCAGCCTGAAGATGACGAGTGAGACCTCGTCGAAACGTCGCCTAGACACCCCAACTCTTACGAAAGCATATATATATATGCTTTCGTAGATTTTCACGGGTACAGGAATGCAGGTTTTGGTGTCTTCGGGTGTCTTCCCGTGTAAGAGTTGGGGTGTCTAGGCGACGTTTCGACGAGGTCTCACTCGTCATCTTCAGGCTGGTGCTTTCGGCTTCTTGTTACTAGAACAGAGCAGGATCTCAGTGTTTGAGTTCCTATAAATACTGTTGAGGGGGTGTGGTGTATAGCCTCCAACGTTCTGGGCAGAGAGGAAGTTCCTAGGTTAATGTGCCTTTTCTTCTTTTGTTCATTAATTACTTGAGGGATATCTTGAGTGATTACTTGAGTGATATTCTGAGTACCACTTAGGAGGGTCATTAGGTGTGGATTAGTTGCTAAAGCTTTCGTGTCTTGACCTCTTGACCTTGTAAAGAGTTTTTCTGAGAAGATGGCTGTACTGCACTTAGTTGTGCTCTGGCTTGGCTTCGTGTATAGGGGCGAGCTGTGGTTTTGTGCCCTGTGCCAGCCAGATCTGTGTAGGGATTGCAGGGGGGTGCAGCATCCGGAGGTGCCACTATGGTTTGGCTACTGGATGGTGTCTGTAATTTATCTGTGGAGAGGGTCTGGGTTTGGGTCTGGTGTGGTTGATTGGAGATGGCGTTCTGTGTGCCTCTGGTTCTGGTGTCGGTTTTTGTGGGGAGGGCTAATTTCCAGATGTCTGGCAGGCGGGACGTGTCGTCACGCTTGTTCATGTTGTGAGGGTGTTTCTCTATCTCGATGGCTTCCATGATTATTCTCTTGTGGTGATGTTCCATGTTAAAGAGCAATTTGGAATCTGCAAAATTAATTTCGTGTCCTGTTTCTTTCATGTGTTGGTAAAGAGAGGAAGTTTTTTCTTCTTTTTTGACGGCATTCTTGTGTTCTGCGATACGTGCATTTATTCGTCTGTTTGTTTGTCCAATGTACGTGGCTGGGCAGACCCTGCAATCCCTACACAGATCTGGCTGGCACAGGGCACAAAACCACAGCTCGCCCCTATACACGAAGCCAAGCCAGAGCACAACTAAGTGCAGTACAGCCATCTTCTCAGAAAAACTCTTTACAAGGTCAAGAGGTCAAGACACGAAAGCTTTAGCAACTAATCCACACCTAATGACCCTCCTAAGTGGTACTCAGAATATCACTCAAGTAATCACTCAAGATATCCCTCAAGTAATTAATGAACAAAAGAAGAAAAGGCACATTAACCTAGGAACTTCCTCTCTGCCCAGAACGTTGGAGGCTATACACCACACCCCCTCAACAGTATTTATAGGAACTCAAACACTGAGATCCTGCTCTGTTCTAGTAACAAGAAGCCGAAAGCACCAGCCTGAAGATGACGAGTGAGACCTCGTCGAAACGTCGCCTAGACACCCCAACTCTTACACGGGAAGACACCCGAAGACACCAAAACCTACATATATATATATATATATATATATATATATATATATATATATATATATATATATATGTTAAAACTTAGACAGATAATGAGAAACACTGGAAAACAAATTTAACATTTTATATATTTGAATTATCTACGGCAGTTGCAGAATTTGGGTTTTGAGATTTTATTTCATGTAAAATCGCATGAATCCTATCAGTCTTGCTGTAATGGGTTTCATGTTGTTGCCTTCAAGTCCTCCCCACTTCAACTCAGTTGATTCGCTTGCAGGCCCTTTCATCCTGTGTCTTTTATACTCCCCCTTCGTGCCAACCATTCAGCTGTTTTCATGCATCAGAGACATGTGTGCCCCTAGCAACCCCTGACCGCTTAAGAACCAGATAAAAGCAGGTGGGGAGGACCGAAATGACCCGCGGAAATGTGACAGTTTCTGTTGAAGTGTGAAAGTTGCTATGAAGACTGCCTGGGGGGGGTGATCCTGAATGGCTGACCTTTCGCCACCCTGCTCTCCCCTTTGATGCTATCAAAATCTTCTGACACACTGAAAGGATAAGTTTGAACAGCTTGCTTGTTGGCTACCCTGTTGCTATCTTCGCAGCTCATTGTGACACGAATTTCCTGGCACTCTCCTGAAGTGGGTCCGAGGGTCGAATTTCCACCTCCATTTTCCTGTCAAAGCTGTAAGCGTGTAGCAGAAGCAATCAGGTTTCATCGTCCTGAAAGTCAGAAGTCTTCCAAGGTTTTAGGAAACTAATAAAGAAAAACTGAGTCCTAGTCAGGTCTTATTGTAAAGTGGAAGTTCTGCAGGAACACACAAATTCAAGGATCCATTCCTTTTTGGCCAACCTACCAGAGGCTCCCTGCTAATGGTGGCTACAGCCAAAGGGAAAAATTGGCTAGGGCAATGGATGTGACTCTTATCTTCACAATGTAAAAGCCCTTGCAATTGCCTCATCCCAGCATGACATAATGGGAAGCATTGCTGCGATCTCTAGGCCTGGGGTGTTTTGGTTTCTTTGAATAAAGAGTTAACTTCAGTGATAGCAGTGTGGATTAAAAAAAATATTATTATTGCTGACCTTCTCTGACTTCAGGGATGCGGGTGGCGCTGTGGATTAAACCACAGAGCCTAGGACTTGCCGATCAGAAGGTTGGCGGTTCGAATCCCAGTGACGGGGTGAGCTCCCGTTGTTCAGTCCCTGCTCCTGCCAACCGAGCAGTTTGAAAGCATGTCAAAGTGCAAGTAGATAAATAGGTACCACTCCGGCGGGAAGATAAACGGCGTTTCTGTGCGCTGCTCTGGTTTGCCAGAAGCAGCTTAGTCATGCTGGCCACATGACCTGGAAGCTGTACGCCAATAAAGTGAGATGAGCGCCGCAACCCCAGAGTCGGCCACGATTGTACCTAATGGTCAGGGGTCCCTTTACCTTTACTCTGACTCCAGCTCCTGACCCCATGGCTTTATCTTTTCTGCAACTGACATCATGTAATGTCAGGTGATGTACATGGGAGTGGCCACCAAGACCATATAACACTGGTCCTGAAAGACCTACATTGGCTCGCAGTACATTTCCAAGCACAATTCAAAATGTTGGTGCTGACCTTTAAAGCCCTAAACAGCCTCAGCCCAGTATACCCAAAGGAGTGTCTCCACCCCCATCGTTCAGCCCGGACACTGAAGTCCAGCTCTGAGGGTCTTCTGGTGGTTCCTTCATTGTGAGAAGT
Source organism: Podarcis bocagei (assembly GCF_964188305.1). NCBI lineage: Eukaryota > Metazoa > Chordata > Lepidosauria > Squamata > Lacertidae > Podarcis > Podarcis bocagei. The sequence continues at coordinate 25,445,614 of NC_138137.1, forward strand.
GAGGTTACAGGGAACCAGGCAGAGGGCCTTCTCAGTAGTGGTGCCCGCCCTGTGGAATGCCCTCCAATCAGATGTCAAGGAAATAAACAACTACCTGACTTTTAGAAGACATCTGAAGGCAGCCCTGTTTAGGGAAGTTTTTAATGTTTGATGTTTTATTGTGTTTTTGATATTCTGTTGGGAGCTTCCCAGAGTGGCTGGGGAGGCCCAGCCAGATGGGTTGGGTATAAGTAGTAGTAGTAGTAGTAGTAGTAGTAGTAGTAATAATAATAATAATAATTATTATTATTATTATTATTATTATTATTATTACTGCTGCTGCTACTACTACTACTACTATTACAGGGCATGGCTTGCCTGAAATGGCCTCATGGGTAAAACTGGGAGTATGGGGGGCTTAATTAGACCCATGGGTCTGAAGTTCCCCACTAATGGGTCACCCAGTTAGCCAATGAACTTCACCACAAAGCAGGTGTTTGAATCAAGCACTTTCTGGTCTAACTGCTGTGCTCTAGACCAGCCTCCCCAGGGCTGGTTGCATTGAGGTTGCTTTTGGATACACCTTCCCTCACCCCCTATTGGCCATGTTGCCTGGGCTGACAGGAGCTATCATCAAAACATTTGTAGAGCATCACTTGGGGGAGGCTGCTCTGGTCATTGCAAGAGGATGCTGTCAAGAAGAGTACAGCATACAAATGGCAAATGACTAGGAGTCAACAGAAGTTCTGTGCCCTTAACAAGACTGGGGATTTGTCTTCGGTCTCCTTATATATTCACTAGCTAAAATGCTTCACAACATAGTGTTCAGTGGGACCAGAAATTCTCCCCGCTCAACAGTACATTAAATAGGTAGGAATGGAAATTATCCTTAGTCAACAGTACATTAAATACTGAGACCATGACTCACCAAGCGACAGCAGACTCTCACATCTCCATAGCAAAAACCACCCAGCGTCTTCACTATGAAGTAATTAATATAACAAAAGCATTGACAAATGTGTCACATGTAATTACTTCCAAATCAGCACTTTACTGACAAGGCAGGGAGACTGTGGAGCACAGAGTAACCTGCAGCTGGAACATTTTTGGAGAGTGTGATGCTATGTTTTAATTTCTTTTTGCCTTTGCCCTTGAACATACGAACCTAAGAAGAGCCTGTTGCTAATGACCCATCTAGTCCAGCATGCTGTTATCTCAGGGGCTGGGAGAGGACGTGGGCGGCACTGTGGTCTAAACCACTGAGCTTCTTGAGCTTGCCAATCAGAAGGTCAGCTGTTCGAATCCCCGCAACGGGCTGAGCTCCTGTTGCTCTGTTCCAGCTCCTGCCAGCCTAGCAGTTCAAAAGCACACCAGTGCAAGTAGAGAAATAGGTATCGCTGCGGTGGGAAGGTATATGGCGTTTCCGTGTGCTCTAGTTTCTGTCACGGTGTCCTATTGTGCCAGAAGTGATTTTGTCATGCTGGCCACATGGCCCAGAAAGCTGTCTGTGGACAAACGCCAGTTCTCTCGGCCTGAAAGCAATATGAGCACCGCAACCTCACAGTCACCTTTGACTGGACTTAACCATCCAGGGGTCCTTTACCTTTTTACCTATCACAGGGGCTGGCCAGATGTCTGTGGGATGCCTGCAAACTGGACTCGAGTGCAACAGCACTCTACCCACCTGAAATAATAATAATAATTTATTATTTATACCCCACTCATCCGGCTGAGTTCCCCCAGCAACTCTGGGTGGCTCCCAATTGAGTGTTAAAAACAATACAGCATTAAATATTTAACATTTCTCTAAAAAGGGCTGCCTTCAGCAGTCTTTTAAAAATAAGATAGCTGCTTATTTCCTTGACATCTGATGGGAGGGCGTTCCACAGGGTGGGTGCCACTACCAAGAAGGCCCTCTGCCTGGTTCCCTGTAACCTCACTTCTCACAATGAGGGAACCGCCTGAAGGCCCTTGGAGCCGGGCCTCAGTGTCTAGGCTGAATGATGGTTGTGGAGATGCTCCTTCAGGTATACTGGACCGAGGCCTTTTAGGGCTTTAAAGGTCAGCACCAACACTCTGAAATTCCCAGCAATTGGCATTCAGAGGCATAATGCTGCTGACAGTGGAGACATAACATTGGCACCATGGTTAGAAGTTGCTGATAGACTAGTCTTGCATGAATTTGTCTAATTCTCCTTTAAGGCTACTCAAATTGGTGGCCATCACTGCCTCCTGTGGGAACTAGTTCCATATTTCTTGGATAACAGGTCTCTAGACACATGGAGACTGCCTGTTTTTTCAGGCCTCAGGCCCTGGCTTTGGAAATACACTTTTCACTCATAAAAATCAGTCATTACACAGTTATGTCAGCCTTGATAGCTCAGTTGGTTAGAGCATGGTGCTTAGAACGCCAAGGTTGCAGGTTGCAGTGTTATGTACAGCGAATTTTATTTGCGTCTATCAAGGTGGGGCGGCGGCGAGTTTTAGCCATTGCTTGATTCCCAAGAGAGAATGGGGGTGAAACAAAGCTTTTTTGTTGTTTTTCAGGAGCAGACTAGGGACTCTGCTGCAAATAAAACGTTTTGAATGTGTTATAAAGTGTGATATACAATTGTGGCACCAAACGGCGACTGTGAGCTATAGCAAATTCAATGCTTTTTTTCAAAACGATTTTTTAAAAAAACGTTCTCACAGCGTTTTTAATATGTGTGTAGATTCCACCCGGGTCTCAGATGCCAAGTCATATTGGGCAGCCTTTGAACTGTCAGACTGTTCCCTGAAGTGCCAAATCAGGATCCAAACTCTAGCTTGTGGTTTGTGTTGTGTTCTCCCCTCCCAATTATGCATCCCTGTGCGGTAAAAGCCCTGTTTTTGCAGACTTCTAACCCCCCCCCCCAACATATGGATCTGTAAACATGTCTCCATCATTATGCCCATGACAGGCAGTTTCTTTCATTGAACCATTATACTCTCTTTTGCATTATATCACTCTTTTGCATTGCTTGTTCCTGTATTAACCTCCTTTCTTGTTAGGGAAAATGGAAAATGGATAAATGGGGAGTTCTCAAATGCTCTTCTTATGCGTCTAAGATCCCCCCAAAGTTCAGATTAATTGTTCCCCCAATGAAAGTGGCATAGTCTTAAGGCCTTTAGGCTTAGATAAACATCTTTAATCACTTTCACGTTGAAATAAAAGGAGCTTGGGTATGCGAAACTCGAGTGCACTTTGATTCCTGCAAAAGGAGAACTTGGGGACATGTTGCAGATATGCGAATAAATCACCTCGCTCACATTAAGGCGGGTGGGATTCCTGCATGGCTTTCAGGATGCTTTAAAGTAAATGATTCCTACAACTTCAGCTTAATGTCTTTCGCACATGTGGGCCGTTCTTGGGAGGCTGGGGATGGAACAGGGGACAACTTTGCTTTCCACCCGATGTCAAAAGCTAGCCATTTCAGAAACGTATATCCAACAAAAGACAGGTATCAAGGGTCAGGGTAAGCAAAAACATGGTGGACTCACATTGAGCCTTTCACTCTTTACCTCTGAGCATCCAGGAGTCTCGCTGAGCGGGGGCTACAGACACTTAACAGTTGATCACGTGAAATACTTACTGGGTTAATGGCGCCTCTTGGTGCCAAAGGAGGCCTTCGCCACCAGGTGCGGAGGATAATATATTATCCGAAATAAACTCTCTCAGAAACAACACATCTTTATGATAATCATTCCATCCACCCCTGCAGCTAATTAGTAGTCAAAGCAAGATAAGTATTGTGGCTCTATGGCTCGTTTCCCTTCCCCGCCTGCGAATGATGCTATTAATATTGCAAGCAAGTGTTCCATTCTGCCTCCCAGGCCTGCTTGCCCAACAAACGGCAGCCCATTTTGGCTGCTCCCTTCCTTTCCTCTCTCCCAGCATCAGGATTACATTTAGATTTATGTGTACGGCGCACACTATAAATTTCACCTTGGCATTTATTATACAGCACTCTTCCTTGTTAAACTTTATCGTGCTTTGTAAAAATAAGAAATATTTTGGAAAAATCTACATTCTGAAACTTTGTAGGAAAACCACCGTTGCTGTGCTGCCCAAACCCGAAAGGAAACTGTGGGGTTACACTGAAAGGGACTGAATTTCACAGGTAGGGCTGCAAGACAGTGAAGGTTCTGTTACTTGGAGCAAGTCTCTCCTTGAAAACAACAAGCTGTTTAGAAGAAGAAGAAAAGAGTTTGGATATGATATCCCACTTTATCACTACCCAAAGGAGTCTCAAAGCGGCTAACAATCTCTTTCCCCTTCCTCCCCCACAACAAACACTCTGTGAGGTGAGTGAGGCTGCCATGCCTTTGAATGTTGTTGGTACAATTGGATTTGACAGGTAATAACAGGACTGGTGCCAGTCCCTGATATCCCTTATCAGCTGCCAGGGACCCAGCACCCTGGCATGACCCACCATCAAGGGGATTCATTTTATTTTTATTTCTTCAGCACTGGTCCTCTGAGCTGTTGGATGTAGCCGCCATTTTAATATCCTACAGTGTCCTCAATGTAGTATCACCTTGGGAAGGCATTTTGGGAAATTAAAATGGTGGCTCCCTACTTGGAGTGGGGCTGCTGATGTCACTTTTGGAATCCAGGTTTTGGGGATGAACCTTTAAAAACTGCCCTGATTTTAAACAAATTGGCAGGAAACTAATAGGCTGTGAACCAGATTCAGCCAATGCCTGAATCACAAACCAAATTGGGCCAGTTTGGTCAGATCTAGGCTTCAACTGATTTGGATCAATACAGCCCCAGATGAAGAAGAAGAAGAAGAGTTTGGATTTGATATCCCGCCTTTCACTCCCCTAAGGAGTCTCAAAGTGGCTAACATTCTCCTTTCCCTTCCTCCCCCACAACAAACACTCTGTGAGGTGAGTGGGGCTGAGAGACTTCAAAGAAGTGTGACTGGCCCAAGCAGCTGCATGTGGAGGAGCAGAGACGTGAACCCGGTTCCTCAGATTATGAGACTACCGCTTTTAACCACTACATCACACTGGCTTAACAGATAACCCTTGGTTGAGCCATCAGCTCCTACAGTGGGAACTTTGTTGGATATTTGGATGCTGGATTATCGTCTTCCAAAGCCACTGCTCTATTCTAAACTAAAAAATGGAAAGCGTAATGCTGGCGGTCAACAAAAGAGGTTTAAAGACTGTCGCAAGGCAAATCTTAAAAAATGTAGTATAAACACTGAAAACTGGGAAACACTGGCCTGTGAGCGCGCCAGCTGGAGAACAGCCTTTACCAAAGGTGTCATGGGCTTTGAAGACACTCAAACTCAGGACTCAAGGGAGAAACATGCTAAGGGGAAGGCACGTTTGGCAAACCCTCACCATGATCAATTCCTGCCCGGAAACCTATGTCCCCACTGTGGAAGGACGTGTGGATTCGGAATTGGCCTCTACAGTCACTTGTGGACTCACTGTTAAGACTGTGTTCATGGAATACAATCTTACTCAGCCATGAGCGATTGCCAAAGAAGAAGAAGAAGACATTGGGGGTATCCTACCTTCCCAGGGTTACAAACCAACCAACCAATATTAATCCCTGATTTGCCAAGGTCTACTCCTATCCAATGGGTCGTTATTTTTGGAAACAAACTTTAGCAATGCTACTTGTGCATAAGCCTTGTGTGCACATTCAGTTGTCTCTTACAGTAGCCCCCCCCTCCTCCTATAACGCTGAAAGTGAGAGTCTAACCAACCCAGGGATTTGAACTCTCAGTACTGGAATTTTGTTTTTTCGTTTTTTTCATTTAGCCCTTCTAAAATCACTTATAATCCTTTTTTAAATGGGTGCTCCTTATCACATTCTGCTGGTAATGCTACCATTCCTTCTCTTTTAGTGGGCAATAATCCAGCTCCCTCATTGATATAAAATACCCACTCTTCAACCTCATAGTTTATCCACTTTAGAACCAGGTTATTGTCTCATAAAATTGTTGCGATGGCACCGTTAATGCTGGCTATTATTTTAGAGGCCAAAATCATAATCTTCATCATAAAGATTTATGTCTTTTTTTACTTGCTTAAAGTTTTCAAACTGTGGGCCATATCCTGCCATTGATTTTTCCCCCTCTGCAGAAGATCCATTTAAAAAAAATAAAAATAAAAATTATTATCGCAATTGGTTTCTTTCTCCCTTGCGATTTAATGCTGTGGCATCAAATGATGCAGTCGTATTCCTAACACAAATTTATTAACGCTGTACTGTAGAATTGAGGCCATAAAACACGATCATTCTCAGTCCAAAGGGTAAGTGTGGTTTGGATCTGACAGAATTGTGCATCATTTTGGGGAGACCACCATTTTTCTTAATATCAGCCTAAGAAAACAAAGTTATCTGTGAGTGATGTTGCTATTACTGTACTGATGGCAAATCCAAACAATGTACTGCTCCCAACCTGAAATAGCTGGAGACAACAGTAAGGTCCGCATCCAGGCACTGCAAATCACAAAACACTGTCTGAAACTTCAAAGAGAAATCAACATGTCCTGATAAAAGACAAGATAAAAGCCCAGATGGGAAGTGAAGGAACAGAAAGCACAATCACATAGTTTAGATCAGCAGATAAGTATGCAAGCAGCCAGGTGGAGTTTGAATCGCTTGATAACTATCTTTCCAGGTGGTTTATTGGATATTTCTTCATACGTTCAATGTTGTTTCTAAAAGCTGAGATGTTCTGCAGAGGCACAGTGTTACAGCTCTGATCTGAAACCCCTTACTCTTTGTGTATTTTGTGAATTTCTTCACTGCACAGTATAATAGGGATGAGAGAGCCTGTGGCTTTCCAGAAACTGCTGGACTACAACTCCCATCATTCTTGACTACTAACCAAGCTGGCTGGAGCTGATGGAATTGGAGTCCAAGAACATCTACAGGGCCACAGGTGTCCCCATCTATCTAAACGACAATGGTGCACAGATCAACATGTGTTTCCACTCCTTTTTCCTATACCTTCCCACTGGGACACTGCAACGAAAGGAGTGGGATAAAGCACATCATAGCTATCAGTCTATGACAGCATATTGCAGACAGTCATATTATCTTGCCAGAACATAGGCTGCATGGAGACTATCAACTAGGCAGTACATGGATACAGTCGTAACACTTCTCATAATCTTTGTGGCTGGAGAATGCACAACTGTAATTGTGGAAATTGCTGCCAACAAAATATGTGCACAGCCTGTTTTCCCTGTGCAGTTGTGGGCACAAACGAGGCTGTGATCACTCAAATGTAGGAGAAATTGACAGTATGTAACAACTGGCTTTGCCTTGATCTTGGTATGTGACATGCTGTATATACTCAGAGTCTGGGCAACAATGGAATTTTATGATATTGTGAACATATTGGTCATATGAACTTGCTGATATACATCTGTAAAAATATAGCGCTGCCACATTGGGTCAAAAACCAAGGTCCATTTGGCCACCACTCTGTGTCTGCAAGTGACCAACAAAACGTCTCGAGGAGTGTGCCTGCAGGACCTGGTGGTAGCAAAAAACAGATAAAAGGTAAAAGACCCCTGGACAGTTAAGTCCAGTCAAAGATGGGGTGCAGCTTTCATCTCGCTTTGAGGCCGAGGGAGACGGCGTTTGTCCACAGACAGCTTTCTGGGTCATGTAGGCAGCATGACTAAACCGATTCATGGACACCTGACGGAAAACAGAGTGCACAGAAACACAATTTACCTTTCCACCACAGCAGTACCCATTTATCTACTTGCACTGGCATGCTTTTGAACTGCTAGGTTGGCAGGAGCTGAACAGAGCAAGGGGAGCTCACCCCGTTGCGGGGATTTGAACCGCTGACCTTCTGATCGGCAAGCCCAAGAGGCTCAGTGGTTTAGACCACAGCACCACACAGCACTCCTGCTGTGACCCACCAGTTGAAGACCAGTGTTCTAGTCCAAGGATATAGCCAAAATGCTGTCCGCCAGATGTTGTGGACTATATCTCTCATCACCCACAATCAAAACGGTCAAGAATCAAGTGTGATGGGAGTTATAGTGCACATCACTGATGACTCCTGATCTAGGCCAGTCTTCCCCAAACTTTGGTCTTCAGCTGTTTCCATACTACAATTCCCACAATCCCTGATTGTGGTCTTGCCAGCTAGGGATGATGGGAGTTGTAGTCCATAAACAGCTGGAAACCCAAGTTTGGGAAACACTGATCTAGTTTGTGACCATTTACAGTATAATATTGATAAACCCTTTGAACGTCAATGGATCCCAAACAAGGTTTTCTTTCTCCTTGTCCATCCTGTGTTCTTCACTTTTTCCACCACCACTCCCTACCCTTGAGGATCCCCGAAGCAGATGCAGAGACAAATAAGTTTTGATATTAAGTCCTCTGTAGCCTGCAATACTTGCTTTCAATGCAATCCTGCTAAATTCAGCTCAAAAAAGATATTGCAGAGCAAAAAAAGGCGCATAAAATGACACTCACTCCCACTCCCCTGTGAGAAAAAAAACACCATTTGGGCTTTTTTAGTTTCGAAAGGAAAAAGAAGAAGCAAATTAGGAGGGATATGATAGAGGTGCATAAAAGTATGTATTGCATGGAGAAAGTGGACAAAGACCTATATTTTCTTCCTCTCTCATACTTCCAGGGCCTGAGGTAAAGGGAGCAGAGTGTTGGAAGATTCCCCAGTATATGGTAATGACCAGTGGCCACCAACTTGAATTGCTTTTAAAAGGAATTGGAGAAATTAATGGTACACAATGACTGTTGGTGTGGCTCACAAGGGCACAGCCCATTGTTGCATTCAAATCATGGTTACAGGTTTCCCATAGGCATGTTTTTGGCCACTATAGAAACAGCTGGCTAAAGTAGAAGGGACTTGATCTGATCTAGGGCTGCCATATGTCCAGGTTTCTCCAGACATTTTACCCAATTTTTTAAAAATTCTGCCTGGACGCCATTTTCAATAGATGAACCTCGGCTATGTCAGGGAAATTCCAGGTGTATGGCAGCCCTATTTGATCCAGCAAGACTCCTCTTATAATCTGGACAGAAGGACCACTTATCATCAGCTGGAAGGGAGCAGTGGTTGTGGTCCAGCACAGCCACAGTGGCTTGGGGAAGCCTCCTGGCTTCAGTGTGGCTGGGGAGAAGGTAATTTCCTCCATCACCTGCTGTGCTGACTGCTGGGCTCACCTGTGGTTACAGCCAATCACAGGTGAGCAAGAGGGCGTGGTTTGGGGAGAGGACTAGAGTGGAAACTTCTTCTCTCTGGTCTGCTCTCTGGCTCTGAAAGTCAGCCGTACGCAGGCCTCAGCCTATGCTAAGCAAGAGCGCCTAGATTATAGCATTAGCACTCAGTGAGCTTCACTGGCAGAACTCCCTTGGCCAGTTTGCTGGATTTAGTTGTAAGAAACCAAAATATGTTTACCATTGAGTGTAACCATTGCTGCTTTCTTTTGGTAATGAATCACAGGATTAATAGCACCATTTCCACACTTTAGAAGCAGCTGGGACTTTGTCAATTAACAGTGAACAATTGCATACATTTTTGTCTCCAATGTTTTTCCACCTCTTTCAATAATGGCTTCCTAATGTATTTTAGTGAATGATGGCTATCAGAGGCTCCTACTTAAACACGGCATTCCTTAGATCCTTTATCTCAAGAGCTCAGCCTTCCACAACTGGCAGTCACCCATGGATAGAAGCACATCTCTTGACTCTTACTAGATTACCTTGACTAAATGGGCTCCTGACAATGTCTTTCGCATTATAGCCTCGTATGGCACAGTCATTTGCCCCTTGTCAGCTTTCTGCACAATTGCAGCTCACCTCCAGTTGGTTTTCCAATATCAAACAACTGCTCTACTGTAAAAATAAATATGTGCCAGACTACAGAAATGGTTATGCGCACCATTTCTCTGCACATTTGGAAAAGTCAGCCGGACGCCAAGGGCTTGAAGACAAGCCATTGATTTGTGCAATCAATGCCAGATAGAAGCTGCTTCCCTTAATTTTTAAAAGCCCTTGTACTTTTTCAATAACAACAACAAAATCTTTGCTATATGCAGTCTACTATGATTCCCCTCACCGCACAAATCCTTTGGATCCTATGTCTGTGTTCTAAAAAGTTTAGCTGTCCTCAGAGTCCATAAAACAGATGTATTAGTGTGATTTCATTTCTGCAAATCCCATGAACTGAAATGCAAGCAGGGTGAGAGGAGGAGAGTATCACTTTAATAAAAGATGTGCGTCTTCTGACCTGCAATGAAAGAGAGGAGAACATTATATTTCCCTGCAAAGGAAAAGGACTGCATTTATGCCGTTGCTGCATGTCTAGGTTAAAGCAAAAATGGGGGGGTGTCTTTTCCTTTTTTAATATAATTTTTATTAGGTTTTCCATATTTCATTACATTTCAGAATCAAAAATCAAAGAAAAATTTATAACTCAAAGCATTGCTTAAATAAAGCATCAACCTCCTTCCCTCCCTTTAACAGACTTCCATATCACTTTACCGATTTCTTCACATTCCTATGTTTCGCTTTTTTACCTTATTATCAATCTTAAAGCAATCACCTTCTTATAAGTAAATCAGCTTCTTAATTTCCCATTACCAAACATTTCAACTTAAACCTACAAATGTTTTCAGCTGTTTACAATTTTCTTTCATATAAAGTATATATTTGCCCCAGTCCTTTTGGAACAGTTCATCCCGGTGATTCCGAATCTTCCCTGTCAGCTTTGCCAGCTCCACATACTCAACCATTTTTACTTGCCAATCTTCCAAGGTGGGGAGTTCTTGTTGCTTCCATTTCTGGGCCAGGAGTATTCTTGCGGCCATTGTTGTATACATGAACAAATTTCATAGAATCATAGAATCATAGAATCATAGAATCATAGAGTTGGAAGAGACCACAAGGGCCATCGAGTCCAACCCCCTGCCAAGCAGGAAACACCATCAGAGCACTCCTGACATATGGTTGTCAAGCCTCTGCTTAAAGACCTCCAAAGTAGGAGACTCCACCACACTCCTTGGCAGCAAATTCCACTGTCGAACAGCTCTTACTGTCAGGAAGTTCTTCCTAATGTTTAGGTGGAATCTTCTTTCTTGTAGTTTGGCTCCATTGCTCCGTGTCCGCTTTCTCTGGAAAATTTACATCTTTCACTTGAATTTCCTCAATTCACCCCAACAGAAAAGCCTCTGATTTTTTACTGAAATTATACTTAAATACCTTTTTCAATTCATTATATATAATATCCCAAAAGGCTTTAATCTTGGGGCAATTCCACCACATATGTAAAGAATTCGGGGGGGGGGGGCTTTTCCAGCCTGAGGGTCATATTCTCTCATAGGCAACTTTCTTGGGGCAGCATGCTGGTGGTGGGTGGGGCCAGAGGCTATAAGTGGGTGGAGCAATAGACATGAGCCTTACCCGGAGTACACTATGTTCTAGCCATGCAAAAGACAGAGGGTTCCGTATCTATAATTGGCCAGCCACTTACATGAGGGTTTGGTTCCGGCGATGCAAAGTCAGGAATACTCAGAAGCACCCCCGACAAGGTGGGGTGTGTGTTTCTGGGTGGGGTACAGAAGGGTCCTGGAATGCCTTCCTTACCAACCTCTGGGACACTCCTAGAGTCTGCAAGCAGGAAAACCCACTTGGTGACATGGAGGGCAGGGGAATAATTCAATGGAATGGCAAGTTCCTCCCACTCTCCATTGGTTGGTTGGTTTACTCATTCCCCACACTCGTGTATGGTTGAGATCATGAATGTAAAGTGAGTGCAAGTTGAGGGCCCACTGCCTAAATGCGCACATCTCTCCAGCCAAGGAAGGAAGAGGCACTTCAACAACACACGGCAGCCAGACACAAGCATTTGCTATCTTTCATTCGTTTTCCGCAAGTGGCGTTCCCATTGTGTGAAAGCTCAAATACAATGTGGAAATTAATAGTTGGGGAAGCAGAATAAACTGCAGTGTGGATGCAGTCCCAATATCAGTTGTCCATGTGTTAAAGGCAGGATAGGTGGTGTGACTATATTGTCTAGAAGTATGCAGCAATGCTCTGCAAAATGAATAAATGCTCTGCCTTGGAAGACAATGGTGGAGGGCGCCTTCAGGGGCAAAGTCAAATTGTTGGAGAGTTACTGCGCTTGCTGTGGCTGTAGAGACCCATACGGGAGCGACATGCTTTGTTGCAGCCCAGTTTTGCAGCTACAGGTGCACCACCACGGCGTTTTTCTCTCTCTGATTTCCTTCGAGCAGCCATTTCTCCTCTGGTCACATCTGTGGATGCGCAACATGACCGCATGTCTCCAGGCACTGCGATAGTAGTGTTCAAGAGATTCCCATATGGCGGGGTTAATTTTGTCAGCCTTTGTTTGTCACATTTGTCCGCTCACGGCTCCAGTGCACTCTATTGCCGAAGCCACACACAGTCTCCAGGAGCAGCGGATCTTCCAATTAGAGGTAGAAGCCAAATAAAATAATTAAAGAAAGAAATTAGGCTGAAAACATTTAATTTGGCGAAACGGAAGCGAAAAAGGAAGTCAGCTTCCGATTTCTGTGGATTGGCTCTGCAAGGGACTTTTTTGTGAATGGGAGATAGAGAATTACACACAGCCATTGAGACTTAGTAACAAATGGACTCTGACTTTGGGAACTGTTTCCTTCTTTTGGATATATGTTAGAAGCAATTGTGTCAAGCTGTCTTCTGGGGGGGGGAGAGAAGATACATATTGACAGCTAGAGAGAATTTGATAGTCGGATAATATTGGCAGATTACAAGGCAAAAAGGGGGGGGAGAGGTTTTGGAAGTGAAATAGCACCTCAGACCCTGGAACTTGGAGGCACAAAAGTAGGGCTAAGCAGGAGAACTCTCAATTATTTTGAGGGAAATAATAAATAATCAAGCAGAAGGAGAGCCTGGAATAGCTTCAGAATCAATTTTGGTGCCCACAGAGATCAGAGGTCACATTTGCAGACATCTTTGTAACGCAGAATGAATATAGAAAACCTGTTGAATATCAGTTGTCTGCAAGACAGATAAATGAGAATGGCAACATCATTTCTAATTGGTGTCGCACACACCCTCCACCATATTGGGCTCCGATAAAGAAGTCAAATAATCTTTCTGTGTTGTTTTCCAGAAAGATTAGCATTTTGGAGACTCCCTAATCTTTTAGTTCTTATAAATCAGGATCTAGATGTGTGTTAACATGACACTAAAGCGACTATTTAAAAGACACATCCAATTAGTAGGGGGAAATAATTCAACGAGAAACGGGACTCTTGATAGCCATCAAAAACTAAACTGAGCCCACAAGATCGACAAAACTTGAAAGATTTTCGAGCGGCGGGGGTTATTCGTAGGTTGGGATGGTTCCATAAAAATTTAAAGGCAATGGCTTTAAGTGTATGATCTCTTACATAATCATTGCAGCTGGTTCTCTTGGGTGGGGGACTCCCCTAGGTGTGGAAATACAGGCTCAGTTTACCAAATTACAGACCGTTTTTGTACGTAGATACAAATCTTATTTGAATTGACTTTAATGGTATTGATTCTGAATTAACTGGTTTTAGCTCTGTGCTTTTGAACAGCGCTTCTAAATACAGTGGTGCCTCGCAAGACGAATGCCTCGCAAGACGGAAAACCCGCTAGACAAAAGGGTTTTCCGTTTTGGAGGTGCTTCGCAAAACGAATTTCCTATGGGCTTGCTTCGCAAGACGAAAATGTCTTGCGAGTTCCTGCGGCATTTTTTTCCTCCCCCCCCTTTTTCCCAAGCCGCTAAGCCGCTTATCAGCTGATCCTAAGCCGCTAAGCCGCTTAACAGCTGATCCGCTAAGCCGCTTAACAGCTGATCCGCTAAGCCACTAAGCCGCTTATCAGCTGATCCGCTAAGCCCGCTAAGCCGCTAATAGCGCTAATCCGCTAAGCCACTAATAGCGCTAATCCGCTAATGGGCTTGCTTCGCAAGACAAAAAAACCGCAAGACGAAGAGACTCGCGGAACGGATTCTTTTCATCTTGCGAGGCACCACTGTATCCACAATAGGGCTTGAATTGAACATCTCAGAAACGTCAGCTATGAATATTGACAGCACATTGATAAGGAATGTCCTCATTTCTATGGATGGAAGGTCTTCAGTGGCCAACAATCCCTGAAGTGCATGTTTACCTGGAAACAAACCCTTCCGGGTTCAATGTGCTGTACCTAGACGGGTGTGCATGTCATAAATGTAATCTCATATTGTTCCCGGGTATCTATTAGCTACTACCAAGTTCTGCTTTAATACAGGTTTATAAGATAGCTTATCTTTTGTTCTATTGGAACTGCTTGCTTTGGAATGGTAGTGGTACCTGCTGATAGAAATTTAATAATAAATAAATGCTATACTGACTCAACATTTTGCAGTTGTGCATATAGCCGATCAGACTCTATTCTTTACCTGAATATAACGTGTTTTGCAACTCTTTGTGCATATGTGATTCTTACCATGCTTTGGAATTGGTGGATGTGACCTGTGCTTTTTTCTGGGGGGACGCGTCCTAAACAGGGGTACGCCCTAAACATTTTGTGAATCTAAGTTTGACCTCATTGAGGGGCAGTATTTCAATATGAGTAGGAAAATGAGAGTAACTCTGAACATTTTATTTTATTTTTTTAGAAAAAAAGCACTGGATGTGACTAACACAAAACTGTATTTTGAATGGTCTCTAGAAATGGCCAGTAAGCTACAAGAAGATGCTAGGAGACCCTCTAATGGAATGTTGCCATTGTCCGTTTAATCACCTTTCACACCCAACCCCTGATCCCAAAGTCACTCACAGCTCCTTGACTGCTTGAGCTGCATTGTCTCTGACGCCCACTGCTATTGGCCTTGTGGCCCACACACAAGGATCCCATAATCTATGGGATGGATCCATATTGGTATTTGAGAACCAAGCTATAGAGGTTAAAGATGGAACTACAGTGCTAATGTCCTGGGGGATAGAAGCATGCACTGCTATCACAAGGGCTGACAAGAGACAGTTTTCTCAGTGCACCATGGGTGTCTCCAGAAAGGAGTCGTGGGCGAGTACTGCATTAACCCCATAATACAACCCGGTTCATCCAAGACACATAGGTTATAAGTGGCTGCAGCTGTAGTCTCCCACCTTTTCACAAATAGGACCTACCTTTAAACTATTTGGCTCCATTTAAAGACCATTGCTCTTTTTTAAACACCATATGGTCTGTATGGTGCTGCTTCTGCAAACCATCTTCAATTAAGCCACATTCCAGTAGTGAGTTTGAGCCAGGGTTTATGGGGGTGGAGTGGAGGCTATATGTTAGCTCTGCAGAACTAAGATGTTAGTTAAGTATTTTTATTTATTTACTTGATGGGGGGCAGCTGCCCATGTGTTTCAGCCCACCAGTTGAAAACCAATGAGTAAGAGGGACCAGGGAACTTAGAACCAGGGAGACCCTGTCTCAATTTTCCACTTACCCAGGAAGCTTTTACTGAGACACACTTTCTCTCTCTCTCTCTCTCTCTCTCCACCCCCACCTCACAGGGTTGTTGTGAGCATAAATAAAGTATAGAAAAGCAAATCCTGTACACCACCTTAAAGTCCTTAAAGGAAAGGTGGGGTTCATGTTAACAAATAATTAAACAAATGAAAGTTTAAACACTGGCAGTTTTGCCATTCTGTTATGGAGGTAGTTTTAGGTCAGAAGATAAGGATTCTAGCAGCTACTAGAAACCCATTGCATCCAATGGCAAATTTATGTGTTTTAGTCTAATTCCACAGCTCCTCATCTCACAGAGCAGAAAGTCATGCATGTATCACATACATGCATGATTCCTGCATAGTAAAAGCATACAGTGCAAAGCGGTCCATAAATTCACTGCAAACAAGTATCAGAGTCTTCTAATACAGAGTGTACAAAGTACAGAGACCTCAAGATGTCATAGAACAAATGCATACCAATGTAGCTCTGTTCTCAAGGAAGACAATTTTAGGAGAGGGTTGACTTGATACATACTATGTGGAGATGGGCCAGTTCTAGTGAAAATTCTCCAGCATTTTAGTGTGATTTTCTCCTAATTTACACATTTTTTGTATGCAATTTTCCCTGATAGAAACATGGTTTGCAGTGCAATTTCCCCTAATATAATTAAATTGCGTATATCATTTTCACTATTATATGCATTTCTATGTACATTTTACAGAAATATATGTCTATTTTTGAACCCATTTCTTGACTGCCAAACTGGATTGAAAAATTTAGAGAAGTGTGGATTTTGAAGGATGGCTCTGTTTCAGTTCCCATATTGTTTCAGAAAGTGTGGTTTAGGTTCAGCTTGAAATGTGAACGGAATTGACTTTTTCCCTCATCCCTAGACAAGTATAGAATTGTGCTAAGTGTGGAATGATTTTGTCCCATACAGTTTCTATGTACTTTGAAGCCTACTTTTCTGAAGTTGTCTTTTTTTAAAAGACTAATGATGAATCTGTTAGTCTTTAAAGAGCCACAAAACTTCTACTCCTCTGGAAGCAGTTAAATAAATTATGGTTCAACCGCATATCAACGTTATCCTTTTCTTGGAGGGAAAAGCATAGGTGAAGAAACAAGCTGAGTGTGCAATTGTCTCTAAGTATGCAGCAATGCTCTGCAAAATGAATAAATGCTTGGTTTTCCAGAGCTGCCTCTGGGCATGAAGATTTGACAACAATTTTGCCCATGGTCCTATGCAATAAATGCTGGATGCATTCAAAAGAATTGTGGGTGGGTGTGAGATAACTTGGATTCAAGAGCATCAAAGAGCTTTGAGTCCTGTAATTTCAAACGGCAACCCAATAAACCGAGACAAATGAAACAATTGGCAAAGGGTTGTTTTAATAACCCTTGTTAACAGAGGAAGCCACCCCAATAACAAACACATGCCAGTTCTAAAAGTCACATTCATTTCACAGTGTTGTTTAATAAGGCAACCTAACCCGCATCTGACAGAATTACCTCCAGATTTCATGGGCCACAAGCACTGCAATTTTACTTCAAGAGCAGCCCCTTTAAATGTCACCCACGGGGACAATTTAGAAGAGTTTAAGATAACCAGTGTTTATTTATTATGCCTTCATTATTAGAATAATTTCATCTTTTCCCAAGCTTAAATAAAAAGAACAAATCATACGTATGCATTTATATTCTAGCACATTGATGTAAAAAAGAATGGTAATCCCCAGTTTTCCCGCTGATTTTTAAGTTTCTCTATGAACTGTGCAACTTTGTCATTTATCTTCTCATTGGAAAGTTGAAAGCACTCTCATTAAAAAAAACCAAAAGATTTTCGAAACAGTTTAATAAGGATGTTATTACTTCTTTCTTTTTTACTCAAAGTGAATCGGAAAAATGCATTTTAAACCGCTGTTGAGTTAAGCATCTTCTTTCCATGTAGCCAGGATTTTATTAAACCGTTCCTATTGTTATGAAATGTTCCCCTGGCCTTTTTTTGTGTCCTTCCAGTATCCTTTGGGCTGCTGCCTTTGCTTCTGACTGTTCAAAGGTCAGGTCAAAGGTACTGAATGGCAAACCAAGGGGATGTTGAGCGTCAATGAACCCAAGCATGGCCTCTCTGATTGATCATCTATTTAAACAGTGAGACTGTTATGCCTTTGGATAAAAATGTAACCCCAGGCAGTGGAGCCTCTGGCTGCTGGTGAAATAGGCATAGAGAACTTTCTTTTGCTTGCGATGCTTGATGTGG
The DNA here is from genome assembly GCF_964188305.1 of Podarcis bocagei. Classification (NCBI taxonomy): domain Eukaryota; kingdom Metazoa; phylum Chordata; class Lepidosauria; order Squamata; family Lacertidae; genus Podarcis; species Podarcis bocagei. The sequence goes on from NC_138137.1 coordinate 25,463,355, forward strand.
CTCTCAAATTCAGGGAGGGCCTTCTAGGTCTTCTTCCCATAACCTCTGTGACTATCTTTCCCCACGCTGAAACATGTCTCTATGATCCAGTGCTTTTCATAGAGTATATTGGTGAAGTGCTGCTGTATGAAAACAGGGAGAAGAAAGTACAAAGTACATTTGCCAACACATAAAAAAGGAGGGTTGGTTTTTTTTTTTTTTATTAAATGTAGATTTAAAACTGGGTTATTAAACGATGACTTCACCTGAGGTTATTAAGGGAGATTAGATTTCAAAATCTATTATCTAATTCTTTGTAAATGTTTTATAATATGCATTATTTCAAGGCCGCTTTTGTCAAAAAATATATTATGCATTTTATGGCTGTACCGGTAACTGATTTAAATTTTTGGCTCTCTGGATTTTCAGCCGCTTATTATACTAAATGCAGAACAAAGGGAAAATTGAGACTAAAGATCAGTGCTAATGTTCACTCCCACCTTATGCTGGGGCATTATTTTTGCAGCTAAGTAGCTATAAAATCACATCCGTGACATCAGCTTCTGTACTTGTCTATTACGGTCTTGTCTGACGAGACTCACCATGATGCAGTAACTGCTGTTTCAAGTTGTCCTCCCTTTTAGTTTTTGAAGATGCAAGCAAATCTCTTTTTCTTTTTTTTTTATAAAATTTTTATTAGTTTTACAAAAAATTTTAGAAAACAAACAAACACTTAAAAAGACAAACATACACGTATAATTTCATAACATATTTTCATAAACCTCTTTTCTGGGACTTCCCCATACCCCCCCTTTCTGCATCCCAATGTCCATAATTTTATAGCAACTCCCAATTGTTACTTTCCAACCTCTGTCATCTTAGTCATCTCTGTATTCTGGCCTTATATCACTGTATCCCATTGTTCCTGAAAACCACAACACTCTAACATTCATTGAGTTTATAATAGTCCTTAAGATATCTTTTAAATTTTCTCCATTCTTCTTCCGCCGTCTCATTTCCTTGGTCACGGATTCTGCCTGTCATTTCGGCCAATGTCATATAGTCCATCACTTTCATCTGCCATTCTTCCAGAGTGGGTAGATCTTGTGTCTTCCAATACTTTGCGATGAGTATTCTTGCTGCTGTTGTAGCGTACATAAAAAAAGTTCTATCCCTCTTTAACACCAATTGGCTGACAATGCCCAAGAGAAAGGCCTCTGGTTTTTTAGGAAAAGTACATTTAAGTACCTTTTTCATTTCATTATAGATCATTTCCCAGAAAGCCTTAATCTTCGGGCACGTCCACCAAAGGTGGTAGAAGGTACCTTCAGTCTCTTTACATTTCCAACACTTGTTATCGGGCATATGATAAATTTTTGCCAGCTTGACTGGGGTCATGTACCACCTATAGACCATTTTCATAATGTTTTCCTTTAAGGCATTACATGCCGTGAATTTAATACCGGTGTTCCATAACCATTCCCAGTCAGCTGACATAATGTTATGACCAACATCCTGTGCCCACTTAATCATAGCCGATTTGACTGTTTCATCCTGTGTATTCCATTTCAGCAACAAGTTATACATTCTAGATAAATTCTTAGTATTGGGTTCTAACAATTCAGTCTCTAGTTTTGATTTTTCCACCTGGAAGCCAATTTTCCTGTCCTGTTTGAAAAACTCCATTATTTGATGATATTGAAACCAATTTTGTACTTTATGTTTCAATTTCTCATGACTTTGTAATTTGAACTTATCTCCATCCTGTTCCAAAATTTCCCAATACTTCGGCCATCCGACCTCCATATTGAGTTTCTTCACTGCCTTGGCCTCCACTGGTGACACCCATCTAGGGGTTTTGTTTTCCAACAGATCTTTATATCTTATCCAAACATTGAACAATGCTTTTCTAACAATGTGATTTTTGAAGGCACTATTCAGCTTGATTTTGTCATACCATAGATATGCATGCCAACCAAAAGCATTGTTAAAACCTTCCAGATCTAAAATGTCTGTATTCTCGAGGAGCATCCATTCTTTCAGCCAGCAAAATGCTGCTGCCTCGTAGTACAATTTTAAGTCCGGCAGGGCAAAACCCCCTCTTTCTTTAGCGTCTGTCAATATTTTAAATTTGATTCTGGGCTTTTTGCCCTGCCAGACAAATTTCGAAATATCTTTCTGCCACCTCTTGAAACATTCCATCTTATCAAGAATCTGCAAGGTCTGAAACAAAAATAACATTCTAGGCAATACATTCATTTTAATCACTGCAATTCGGCCTAACATTGACAATTTCAAATTTGACCATATTTCTAGATCTTTTTTAATCTCTGACCAACATTTTTCATAGTTATCCTTATACAAATTCACATTTTTGGATGTCAAATAAACCCCTAGGTATTTAACCTTCTTGACCACCGTCAACCCTGTCTCCTCTTGGAATTTCTCTTTTTCCGTATCTGTTAAATTTTTTCCTAAAACTTTGGTTTTTTGTTTATTCAACTTAAATCCAGCTACCTGGCCAAACTGTTGGATTATTTCTAAGACCCTTTTCGTACTAGTGTTTGGCTCTTGCAAAGTCAATACTAGGTCATCTGCAAATGCTCTTAACTTATACTGTTTAGCTCCGACCTGCACTCCTTTAACCTGCTGGTCATTCCTAATCATATTCAGCAACACCTCCAGAACTGAAATGAAGAGTAATGGGGAAATTGGGCACCCCTGTCGTGTTCCTTTTTCTATCTTAAGTTCCTCAGTTACTACATTATTTACAATCAATTTAGCTTTTTGTTCAGAATATATTGCAGCCATACCATTCTCAAAACCTTGGCCTACCCCCATCCCATGAAGATTCTTTATCATAAAGCTCCAAGAAATATTGTCAAAGGCTTTCTCCGCGTCCACAAAAATCAGTACTGCTTTAGTATTTATATTTACCTCTAGCTTTTCCAAAATGTCTATTATATTCCTTACATTGTCTGCTAGGTGTCTTTTTGGGAGAAAGCCTGCTTGGTTCTTATGAATCTTTTCCATCAGCACTTTTTTAAATCTTTTTGCCAAAATGTCTGCAAAAATTTTGTAATCCACATTAAGTAGTGATATTGGGCGGTAGTTCTTCAGTTGAGTCTTTTCAGTCTCTGTCTTTGGTATGAGTGAAATATATGCTTCTTTCCACGATTCAGGTGCCTTTTTTCCCTCAAGGATCTCATTACAAACTTCTTTTAGTGGTTGAATCAACCATTCCTTCAGCGATTTGTAGTATCTGGAAGTCAGTCCATCTGGTCCTGGAGATTTGCCCAGTTGCATATTCTGAATGGCAGCCTCTATCTCTTGTTCTGTTATTCTCTGGTTCAGATCCATCTTGCTTTGATGAGAGATTTTTTGTAATCCATATTTATCAAGGAATTTGTCTATATCTTCTTCATTTTGCGGGCCTTGAGTATAAAGTTTTTTAAAATAACTCAAAAAGCAATTTCTAATTTCATTAGGTTTAGATATATTCTTTCCATCCACTTCTAGGCTTGTAACTGTATTTAATTTCTGCCTTTTCTTCAATTGCCATGCCAGAAGTTTGCCACATTTATTTGCTGATTCAAATGTCTTTTGTTTCATTTGCTTTATCTTCCATTCAATCTCTTGGTTCATCAATTCCATATATTGTGTTTGATATAACTTAATCTCTCTTAAAATCTCCTGGGACTTTGGTTTTGCTCTTAATTTTTTCTCTCCTTCCTTTATCTTTTCCAAAATCTTTTCTTTTTTCTCATTTTGTTTTTTCCTCTTTATTGAGTTTTGTTGAATCAAGAAACCTCGCATCACCGCTTTGCTTGCGTCCCAGATCACTCTTTTCTCCACGTCGGCCCTCAAATTTATTTCAAAATAGTCTTTTAAAGTTTTTTGGGCCTTCATAAGGATCTCCTTGTCTCGAAAGAGGGTGTCATTCATTCTCCATCTAAATTGACCAGTTGTTGTAAGTTTCATCTCCATCCTCACGGCGTTATGGTCGGAGCAAGTTTTTGGGCAGATTTCTACCTTCTTAATCTTTGGAGCCATGCCACTAGTAATCCAAATTTGGTCGATTCTGGTCCAGGTCATCATTGCTTGGGAGAAAAAGGTTCCCTCTCTCTCCAGAGGGTTCCTTGTTCTCCATATATCTATCAAGTCCATGTTTTCCGTCATTTCAAAAAAGGTCCTAGGAAGTCTCCCTTCCTTGGTAACTGTTAGTCTTTGTGCCTTGTCCATGTTAGTGGAGACCACACCATTCATGTCTCCCATAATTATCATATTGTAATCCAAATAGTCCGTCAGAGTTTCATGAAGTCTCTTGAAGAAGTCAGATTTACCTTCATTTGGTGCGTAGATTCCAACAACTAAAAGTTTTTCTCCTTGTACTTGTATCTCCACTGCCAAATATCTCCCTTGCTCATCTTTAAACATCATTTTTGGGGCCCATTTCTCTTTTACATAAATCACAACTCCTCTTTTTTTTACTTTGTCTGATGAGATAAATTCTTGTCCTAGTCTTTTATTTGTAAGTAATCTCCTGTGAGCTCTGGTTATGTGAGTTTCTTGTAGACATATCAAGTCCAATTGTTCTCTGTTCAAAACGTGAAAAACTTGTCTTCTCTTCAAAGGCCCATTGAGCCCATTACAATTCCAGCTAAGAAATTGCAGAGCCATTTTTTTATTTCTCTGACACTCCTCCAACAGCTCCAAGTTGTTGCTCTTCCTCTGATGGTGGTGGTTTGTGTCCAAGCGAGAGATTTAGAATATCTAATGCTCTCCTCTGTTCTGCAATTGGGTCCACAGTCCCCTTCTGCAGGTCCTCTTGATTTCTTCCCAAAAATTTGTCTTTGTCTTGAATTGTCTTTATTTTCACCTTCTTTCCCTTGTAATCAAAAGACAGTCCCTGTGGGAATTCTCACCTGAAGCGGATGGAGTTTTTCTTTAACAGAAGAGCTAAATCCTTGTAAAATCTCGATGAGCAAACTGAATTGTCATTTTTTAAAAAATATTTTATTTTATTTTAAATTCAAACACTGATAAAAATCAAATGAACCTAAGGCATGAATATATCTGGGAGTTATTTTGGTGAATCAAATGGATGTTGTCCTAATCTCTTGTTAGCTTTTTCAGTGTCTCAGCCTCAGGTCTGGCCCTACCGTTAGGCAGAATGAGGCAGCCACCTCAGACTGTGGTTTTGGAGTGTTATGATAACCACCCAGCCCTGAAGCTCAGTAAGTGACCTTGGGCCAGTCACAATCTCGCACCACGACCTACTTCACAAGGTTGTTGTGAAGAGGGAGACATGCTTACTGCCTAGAACTTCTTGGAGTAAAGGTGGGATATAAATGTTACTATTGCTTCAGAAAGTTTGTTGCCACAACAAACAGGGATGTTGGAAGCCACCCACAGTGGCTGGGGCAACCCAGTCAGATGGTCAGTACATCATCATCATCATCATTATTATTAGAATGCTTCCACAATTAACATATTTTTAATCCAGTATAACATACCCTCCAACATTTCTCCAGTGAAAATAAGGTCCAATCCCATAACAACAACAATAATAATTTTGTTGTTTATATCCTGCCTATCAGAATGGGTTGCCCCAGCTACTCTGGGCAGCTTCCAACATATATAAAAACATAATAAACCATTAAACATTAAAAAAATCTTCCTTATACAGGGCTGCCTTCAGATGTCTTCTAAAGGTTGTATAGCTAACTTATCTCCTTAGCTCAGAGGTAAGTAACTCCATACCCTCCAACATTTCTCCGATAAAAATAGGGACACCCTAAGGAAAAGCAGGGCATTCCTGGATCAAATCTGAAACTGAGATGGCTTCTGTAAATCTGGGACTGTCCCTGGAAAATAGGGGCACTTGGAGGGTCTGGTATGATGGAAATAGTCAGAAGCAGCAGCTGGGTGAATATATAGGAACAGTACTTTTTCTGGGGGGACACAGTGGTACGCATACTCCTAAACATTTAGTGAATCTAACAGGAGAAGAAACATAAGTTTCTTCCCTAGCACGGTGAATCGTCAGTTCCATTGCTACCCCCGATGGCGGCCTCATTTCCTGTCACGGTGTTTCTTGAGTCTCAGACGGAAGCGAGCGTTTAATGTGTGAAGTAGGAGTTGGAATCTAGCATGGTGATTGGTCAGTTTCGTTGTTACCACCTCCAATGGCGGCTTCATTTCCTTTCCCGGTGTAATGCATGTTCTTTGTATTTTTGTCCATTTACTGTATTTCTTTTTCCCGATTTGAACTATAAAATGGTGATTTTCTTGAGTCAAAATGAGAGTACCTATGCACTGCATAGGAAGGAGAAGGATATATACTAACTTTCCCCTCTTAACATTCCTAATTCATAAATTAGAACAATTCAAATAAGCTTTCCTTGCTATTACAAAGAGATTTACAGCAATCTACAAAAGCCTGCTGTGGTCTGTACTCAAGATCAGATTGCAAATAAATAAATATTGTGGTGACTTTTTCATTGCATCTCAATCAGCCGAAGTGGAGGGAAAGCAGTTTGCACTACCAAACCCAGGGATGGTAGCTGATCCAGAAATTACTCAAAGCTAGGCACCTGTTTCTTCTGAGGGCACGTAACCCCATTCGGAGCAGGACAAGTCCCCACCCAGTCTAGGGAGGCACCCACCAACAGCGCTTCCATCTTATCTGAACTGGCACATCCAGTGCAACTGCCAGGCGTCAGAGGATCCAACCACCAGGGTAGGTTGCCAGAAATGAATATGACAAGGGAAGTTCTTACCAACACTGTTTATTCAATATTCACAGAGAGAGGCTCAGAAATGCAGCCTCTTGGAGTAATGGTGTTGCTCCAAGTAAATCTCCGCCCTTCTTCTCTCCCGCTTCCTCATTCATCATCAGCATCACCTCCTCTACGGTTGCCGCTTATGGCCATCTGTCTCCGAGTCCTTTGCTCTCCTACTTTCAGTGCTCGCCGGTGAGGGAGAGGTGGGGTCTGGAATGCTTTCTAGTGATAACGTGTCAGCCAGCTGCTCTGGCTCTGCTTCTTCCTCCTACTCTCCCATTATTTCCCAACTTTCCCCCTCACCTGTCTCTGAGCTGTGACCTCCCGCAAACCCCTGTTGTACATCTATACTGTCTTCCTCTTCTCTGGAAGGGTCAGGCTGGGGAGGCGGTCTCCACCATTCCTCCTCAGTCCAGTCCTTGACATCCACACCTGCAGATGTAAAGGAGAAACAGAAATGTCTCTCATCAGCAACTTTCTGACTGCACACCCTAAAACCCAGTGGTTTCAGGTACATATTAAACAGCATGGGGGATAAAATTGTACCTTTTGGACTTGTGACTTTCCCCATAATTTCCGAGAATGTGACCCTTGAGGCGAAAAAAATTTCTCCACCCCTCTGATAAACTTCTTCTTCTTCTAAAAGATTGGTAGATCTTTTCATTCTATGATCTCATCCTTAAAAAAAAAACTGCCTCAGTTTTCACCCACCCTCTTTTATTTACCCTTTCAGTCCATTCCCCCCACCCACAGAGTGTTGAAATTACATTGTATAACAGAAATAGACTGTGTCCTTTCCTCATTTTGAGGCACCTGTGATAAAAAAATGAGGATTTTATTCAGAGAGAGGGAGAAATGAAATGATAATTTAGTTATCGTCATTGAATGACCTTCCTAAGTGATGAAGAAATGATTGGCAAACCTTGTATGGAATATCTTACACCAGCTGATTAAAAAGAGGAGATGAAATCAAATGAACTATCATAATAATACAATTCACTGCTAGGAAGATGAAATGAAAAATAAGACAGAGAAAGATTTTTTTTAAATCCCAATACACAGCTTTTTATTGTGCTTTGATCCTGTTTTCATTAACCATGGGAGACAGTGAGTATTAGGGGTTTCCAAAGAAGGGCATTTTGCAAGCAGCACATCAGTAATAATGGTTATAAAACCACATTTTTAATAGGCTTAGAATTGCTTTTCTTTTAACAATTTTTGTGCTCTTTTTATTTATTTTTACAAAGTCTCCGACTAACTTTTCCCAATTTGTAATTTTACATCTCTATGCTCAGGCTGGTATTCTGTCAAGTCTCATCTGTTTCTCTGTCAATGGAGATACTATTTTAAAATAAATAAATCACAAAGTTTTGCTTTATCAAATTCTCTATTGGTTTCCGAATCCAGACTGAACTGGGAAGTCTCCAAAGTGCTTCAGCCTGAATCTGGCTGTCTCCTGATGCACCAAATCAGGATCTGAACTGGATCTTGTGGCCATTCCTAGAATTTATGCCTTTCCATGGTTTTTGTACCCGTGCTATGTTGGAATACATTCAAACACGCACATGCTTCTTTCATGGTCATCAGTGGCAGCAAGAGCAGTAGGTGGTGGGTTATTGTCTTTCCATCCTTGTAATATCAGCCTCAGCCACCATAAGAGCTCTCAAAATCCACTTTTGTTGTCCATCTGTTAGTTATAGCACTAAAAGGTAAAGGTAAAGAGACCCCTGACCGCTAGCTCCAGTCCATAGCTGTTAACGTTTCCCTTTTTTTAAGGGAAATTCCCTTATTCTGAATAGGATTCCTCGCAAGAAAAGGGAAAAGTTAACAGCTATGGTCCAGTCGTGGACAACTCTGGGGTTGCGGCGCTCATCTCGCTTTACTGGCCGAGGGAGCAGGCATACAGCTTCCGGGTCATGTGGCCAGCATGACTAAGCCACTTCTGGTGAACCAGAGAAGAGCACGGAAACGCCGTTTACCTTCCCGCCGGAGTGGTGCCTATTTATCTACTTGTACTTTGATGTGGTTTAGACCACAGCGCCACCCGCGTCCCTTAAGCCAAATCTAGGCCAGAGTATTTAATAGGATCCTTCCTTCTGGAGTTCTGAGGCAGACATTTCCAAAGTGTCGGCAGTAGCAGGACAGGACAACAACCACAGCCATAAAAATTGAAACGAAATGTCGCACAAGTTCAAAAATCTGACCAAATGTCATACTTTGAATTCAGATGGTTGCATTCTGAAAAGCTCCGGGCTTTGCTTTTGACATTTTACCAATTATGAATTCTGATCGGCAAGACCACAGCACCACCCGCATCCTTTTACTAGAACCTTTCTAGTTCTAGTTCTAGTTCTGATCCTGCCCCATGAACAAAGCAGCAACAATCTATTACCCCATGCAATCCATTTGCAACTGCTGTCCTGGTCTAAGTATGGAGAGCTTGTCTAATGCTGATGATTTCTGTTTCATTGCAAGCAAAAGGAGCTCACTTGAACAAGAGAGGATTGGGAAGAAGAACCACTGCTGGCATTCCTAAGACTGATGTAGAGGCCTTGTGACACCCTCCAAGTGTCCCTATTTTCCAGGGACATTCCTGATTTAGAGAAGCCGTCCCGGTTTCTGGTTTCATCTTGGAATGTCCCACTTTTCCTTAGGACGTCCCTATTTTCATTGGAGAAATGTTGGAGTGTATGCAGCTTGTAATTTTTTGCTTTTAACACAGAAGGTGTTGAGGTACCTGTTGCATGACACAGCCCTCTGCTTGTACTAAATGTCTGCTTAGCCTGAGCAAACTCCTTGTAGACCTCCAGCACCTATGAGCTGGAAAGTACATTCCAGGTGGCTGAGCATCCTAGAGGTTCAAATTATCTGCTGCATTGATTTCCCATTAATTGGTCCATTGTCTCTATCACCTCCCAGGCTATGACAGTCCTAGTCCTCTCTCCATTCTGCATAATAGGAAAGGCACAACACAGCACGTCTCACAGGGTTTTATGGCTATTTATTTAACCAAAAAGTGGTCAGGGGAAATGTTTCCGCGCCCTTCAGGAATAATCAATCTGCTTTGCATTGCAAAAACGATTCCTAAAAGTACAGTTTGGGCCAAAAGGTATCATGTTGTGCAAGCCATTCAAGCAGGGGGGTGTTAGGAAAATTGGAGGTGAGCTGCTTTGAAGGTTTGAGCTTGACACCCTCAATGGATTTATGTGAGTGTGTGTAATTGGCTGGCTGCCTTTATTCCCTTGAGATCTTCTACTCAGTTAATTCATTGAACTGTTGATGGACAGAGCATTCACAAAAACACACAATTCTTTTTTCATTATCTTGCTTTTACTGTAGTATCAGGGGAATAGGGAAGGAGCGGATGGTGACACCTTATACCACTGAATGTTCTGCCATTTTTCTTCCAGCCTAAGAGCTTCTTTAGGGTCAAACTAGACATGATATTATTCACACCTTTAGCCCTTGTGTGGCTGCTTTTTCCTGACTAAGTAGCAGGCAAGGCCTCTACCACAAAAGAGTAGGAAATAGGTATGTCCAATAAACCACTGAGCCTAGGACTTGCCGATCAGAAGGTCGGCGGTTCGAATCCCCGCAACGGGGTGAGCTCCCGTTGCTCGGTCCCTGCTCCTGCCAACCTAGCAGTTCGAAAGCACATCAAAGTGCAAGTAGATAAATAGGTACCACTCCAGCGGGATGGTAAACGATGTTTTCGTGCACTGCTCTGGTTCACCGGAAGTGGCTTAGTCATGCTGGCCACATCACCCGGAAGCTGTTCGCCGGCTCCCTCGGCCAATAAAGCGAGATGAGTGCCACAATCCCAGAGTCGGTCACGACTGGACGTAATGGTCAGGGGTCCCTTTACCTTTACCTTACCACACTCTAGACTGCTGTACCGCATCAACATTTGTGATAATACTCCACAGCCACAATAAGACCATCTACTTGTTTTTTTGTTTATAGATATTATGGAAAAGGAAAACATTCAATACTTAGTTTTACATAAAAGAAAAGGAATTACATGCAAAAATATAGCAAGTGAAACATGAAAAAGAAAGCTGCAGAGTTGGTATAGCATTCTAATAGGAAAATATTTTGCTGGCAGCTCATTTTTTTTACAAATGAGGTTAGAGGAGACCAATAATCCACAATGGTCTCTGGATTACCTTGCTTATGAAAGGCATGAATTTGTTTTGTTACTTTGTCCATAAAGCCAAATACCATGTTCGTCTATACAATTGTTCTATTGTAGTGCAGTCCTCACTTTGCCAACAGCATGCTGTTTCTACTAGGGCTGTGCACCAGATTTGACCAAAACCTGAATTTCTAACCAATTCAGGCAGAACTGAGGCTTTCAGAAAACTGGGGTGGGTGGGAGAGAAGGTGTGGCAGACACCCTCTACAAGTAGTGTAGGGCTGTTTGCAAAAGGGCTTTCAAACAACCCTGCAATGCGCGAACCCTCTGCTCTCCAGCTGGTGAGAGGAAGTTTCAGTCCTCCCAGCTGCAGGGGTCTGCTTCACCAGTGTGTTTCCACAAGGAATACATTGGCAAAGCCAATCCTGCTGACTGGCATATGGTGGAGAAGAAACACAACATAGCCGTGGGGGGGGGGGGAGGAATCTCATGCACAGCCCTAATTTGTAGTCTTAGTATTAGCAGCAACAAAAAAACCAGGGTCTTGTGCACAGGGCCCTGACACCCAGAGCATTATTAAGGGGTGAGCCCTAGGTCTTTTGCATGGGTCCCAGATCTATGCCTCCCCCCTCTTCTAAACCATGATTCTGATTTTACTTTGTTTCAAAAACCTCAGCCACCTACCATCTTAATTTGCCCAGAAGTAAATTAAGGTCATGGACATGGACCTTACAGTGCCCTTGCATGAAGCATCTATTCAATGAGATTCAATAATGTCAACCTAATGACATTGTATAGTGTAATACACACATACACAAAGACATACCCCAGAACCCATTTATAATTTTGCATTTCCACCACATATGAAAACAGGTCCCGATGGGTACATAGCCCCTCCAATACTTTGGATAAACGTTTTAAATATATCATTACAGTGAAGTTTTCCTGGATAAAAATATTAACCATGGATTATTCTGGGGATTTTGGCCCATTTGCAGATGTTTTTGCTACCTGCACTCCTGCACTCTACTGCTTGTTAGGTTCTTATAGACTGAGCATAAAGATAGAAGTCTTCATTAAGCTCTACTGAAACTCTTGAAAATCAACTGCTTGACCTTCTAACCAACAATCCATCCTAGAGCATCTGCAATCCAATGGCAACTCATACACAACAGAGATCAGGTGTCCCTAGGTCAATAGGCTGCTCTTGTCTGAAAGATCATCTGGCCCTTTGCAGGGTGTCCAGTGTCCATGACATCCCTTTGTTAGAAACACTATACTTCCTGCCAGAGTCTTGGCATCTTCTTGCCTTCAACGGCTGTTAAGCCCTGAAGAGCATTAGCAAAAGTGTGGCTATTTTCCCCATACGTCGGCTGTCTTTTGGCCAGGGCACTTGAGCTGCCATGCCTAAAGCAAATGATCAGCCTTCCCCCCAGGTTTCCCACTGCAAAATGGAGAAAGAGAGAGTGACAACAACAGCTGCAATGCTGGCTTGCCTTTGACAAATGATCCTGTCACTCTTCTTATTGATTAGCAATGTTATGACATTTCCCTTCAGAAGCACAGATGCGGACAAGCTGTGACATGAGCAGAGCTGGAGCAGGACAACAATGTTTGTTCTCTGTTCGTTTTCTGCCGCGCTTGCCCGCTTTTGTAGACAGCCTCAGTGTTTCCACCAAAGGGGGACTGGCAGCAGACTCTGTCATCTTTTCTTCGTATTTCTTTTATACGGAATGAGTTCCGGAATCTGAGAGACTGCTGTTTGCAAATGCTCACATATGGGCAAATCAATAACGTCTCGCTTCTTCTAGCTTAACAGGAAGGCTAGTTAGAGAACACTTCACTGCCAACAAATGCAGCATAAAAGAGCTTTACCATTTTGAGTCACACTGCCATCTGCACCTCTCTGACTTCTGCCTCTGAAAGTTCAGGCCTACAGGAAGTGCCACACTCTCTATAGCAGGATTGTGGAAACTCTGTTCAGCCTGAGGGCCACCTTGCCTTCTGGACAAGCTTCCATGGCAGTGGTGGCCCTACCTCCCAAACTTAAGGTTTATGGTACCTATGGTCAAGAAGTTATTTAAGTACCCGAGGGACCCAAAATCTGCTTCCTGAGGTGGTTGCTTCTCCCTAATGGTAGGGAAGGCTCTCAGGTTCTACTTTCTTCTACAATGACGCTGATAAAAGTCGATGAACAGTTGACCAAGCCATTTTGTTTTGGTATACGTAATTAAGAATAAAACAAGAGGAATAACTATTTAAAATATATCAAATGTCACTCCTGCATGGAAATAAATGTTGAGTGCACCCTTCTGTCTCCTTGATAACCTAACAAATGAAAAAATAAAAATAAAGGTATTCCGTTAACCTTTTGATTTAGATGGTCACCCACTGTTGACTTATCTAAAAGGAGCTCTTCAGACAAAACTGCCATGAACCTTCCTCTTGACAGTATATAAATTTCCAGCTGTATTTCCTTCATCATTTAAGAAACACCATGTTAGGTAGAAGTTATTGTGTGTACAGTATGTGTGTACAAATAGCTTGTCGGGGGGAGGGGGGGCTGACTCTTCTGAACAGTCTCTTTTTCCCCCTCCCTCCCCATTTGTTATAATTTCATACCACATCCAAGTATATTTTACAAAAAAACAAATTATATGTACTAAAGAAAAAAAGGGGGGAGCTATGGCATCGTCTGCCCTCAGGGGATGCAACGTAGATTAATATGAGTTAAATGGAATGTGACCAATTTGTGAGGCATTTGCTTTGTATCTTGAGAAATTGAAGAAGACTTCATTTCCCCATGCAATCAGACCCAGCCTTAGGCTACAGGCTCTAGTAGTCACTATGGGTGCTAGGGGCTACCAGTCTTGGTGGGCTGGAGTTTCCCAGAGTAATTCCTATTACATCTCAAAAGCAATGATGTTATAAATTTACCTATGTGACAGTAATGTTCCCTATCATTAGTTCAAACATGCATATACAGCTTACGAGAAGTAACAGCATCCATTGTAATAGATCTTCCAGCCGGGGGAGAAAGGGGCACAAATAAACTAGAGCAATTTACTTTTGTGCAATGCCCAGGGATTAGCTAATTTATAGGCAAGTTATTTACACCAAACTTCTAAGCAGCTGACTCTCTCCACTCCTAGACATTGTGGAGGGGTCGTAATTGAAGGACCAGAAGCAATGAGATTTTCATTAATCCGAAATTTATGAGCCCGTATCAAGTTGTGGGAGTCCTAGGAAATGATATATTTCCCTCAGATGATGCATTTCCCTCAAGTTTTCAGATAAATAGTATTCATTGTAGAAAGGCTTTCTTTCTTTCTTTCTTTCTTTCTTTCTTTCTTTCTTTCTTTCTTTCTAATGGCCATATCCACACACAGGATACAAGACCAGTAACTCTGAAATGGTAGCTTGGACTCCATTCATAAGTCACTGGAGAATTACAGTTTGGTTAATGGGTTGAGGACAACAGAGATTCATTGCAAAAGACCAAGGTTGTGTGTGATTTTTCAAGCCAATGGAGGAGACTTTGTAAACTGCTTTTCTGAAGAGAAAATGCCTTCTATGCCATAGCTGCCCATGTTTCATAGATAAAAATGAGGGAAGCTTTGTGAACCTTTCCATTCCAGGAATCACAGGTCAAGCTCTCCCACCAACCGCCATCACCAGCCACCAAGGCACATAACTGGGCTGTTCTCTATTACTTTACTTTTCAATAGCCCAGGCGTTTTCAAACTGTGGTCCATGGACCACCAGGAGTCCATCAGCTTCATTCAGGTGGTCTGTGGCATGTCTGTAAAAATACATGCAGCATCAAGCACATCACCTGAACAGTCTCAGCCTCAGCTCAGTATACCTGAAGGAGTGTCTCTACCTCCATCGTTCAGCCCTGACACTGAGATCCAGCTCTGAGGGCCTTCTGGTGGTTCCCTCCCTGTGAGAAGTGAGGTTACAGGGAACCAGACAGAGGGCCTTCTTGGTAGTGGCACCTGCCTTGTGGAATGCCCTCCCATCAAGTGGTCCATGGTGGTGATGGGGAGTTTTGAAGTCACTTCTATAGCCCACCCCTCAGTGATTTGAAAGGGATGGGCATTTTTTATTTGCATTTAAGATAAAGCAGAAAATGTGATTGCACTGTACTCCATTATGGACCAATCAAACTCGGCTCCCCCATAATATTGGTCTGCCTGATCAATGAAACATTGCTATTGCTATCAGATGATGGTGTTTCTTTTAATCGCCTCCCCTAGGGGTAAAGTGAAATGACAGGTAGCACTGCAGGAGGCCCTAGTGTTCATGTGCATCAATGCACATGCATGCACCTTAGAGACAATATGTATTTAACTGCTGGAGACCTTTCATAAGGAGTAGAACCCCAAATAATGCCACCACTAACAACTCACACTACAGACATTTTCTGAAGGCCTCCCCCAAAGGCAAAAACAGAAATGAAACAAGCAGTGGTTAGCTAGGCACAGGAAGCCCCCCCCCCCCAGAATAGGACTTTCCTTTATGAATAGGTGTCAGGGACTATGCTGGGGAGGGCTGCACTGAGGAAGAATGGTGGGAGCCTCCCCCTGCTCCTGCTTCTGCTCCTGCATCTTTGCAGGAGCAGGAGGACAGTATAGATTTGAAAGAGTGGTTTGCAGAGGGGCATAGTTCAGAAGGCAGAAGCTGGGAAATACTGGATGGGAACAGCTAGGTGAATAAACACTGGGAGAGTGAGGGTTAAAAGATTCACAGTTGTTGGGTACTATTCCTCCAATCCCCCCAAAGTCCCAAAGAGCTCAGAAAGTCTTAGAACAGAAAGCTGAGAAGTTAAAAAGCTCAGATTACAAGACGTAAGAGTGGCGTAGATTAATAGGGACGGAGGGGAGGGAGTATCCCTTAATTGGGAGCACTGCCATTTCTAGGAGATGTGTTGTTTGTTCTCTAGCTGTGATTATTAATGATTCTAACTGGTAAGATGTTCCTTTCTTTGATCTTCTTATCTTCTACCATGGGGGGGGGAGCCAATTCCCCGAAACCTGATCATAGGATTCATTGGCAGAGGCTCACAGCAGAAGGACTTTGAGACAGAAGATCCCATGCTGCGAATGAGTGGGAAGACACATATCTATCCCAAGGTGGACACCAGAGTCTAAAGTTATATCAGTGCACCACACAGCTGGAGTATGTAGTGTGCATGTCAGATCCTTGATAGGAAACTGTAACCAAGCAGCTTTGCCTAAGTCATGGGTGGGCGCCATTGGGGGTGGCCCATGCTGGTGGTAGGGGGCAAACAGAGGCAGAAGTGGACAGAAAAATGGATGTGACTCACATCCAGCACCACAAAACCCAAATGTTTCTACTCATTCAGGTCCTGATGATTTTATGGCCACCCCTGGCATAGAATTGATATGATAGGCCCTAAGAATGGGGACCATGATGGCTTATTTTCCATACAATCAGCTGTTCTGCTGAAAGCAAGTCACCAGCAAATGCTACTTTCCCCGCAGTAAGCCATATCTGGAAGGATGTGCTATGTTAATTAGGAAAATGCCCTGCAGGCGTGTATCCTTCTCCGTCTAACTTGTTCGTGTCCTACAGCCTTCTGAGGTTAAGGCAGGGAGCTTACATTCTGTTATCTTGGCAGACACCCATTTTTTATTTTTCGGGGGGCGTATATGCGATAGCATTCAGGAACGCTGAATAGCCATAACATCACAATGTGCTGTAATTGTTTAATTCATTTGTCTGAACAGATGACATGAGAGAACAGCAAACGCGTCATTCCCCCCCACCCCCTAGGAATAATATAAAAAAGAAACATTCCAGCTGAGTGCGTCTTGCTAATTAAAACAACAGCAAGCACATTCTGTGGTTTGAAACTTCCAGCACTGCTGTGAAAATTCATATACAAGAGACATTGTGCTAGAAACCCCCATTCCTGGCAACACCCCCAGAATGAAATGTTGCTGGGGTACAAGACTAAGCTAGTGCGATATAGTAGTTAGACTAGTTAAGAGTTCTTTTGGTAGTCAAGTACATGTTATGCTTAATGTGTAGCTCTCAAGTATGTCTGGTTTCTCCCTCTTTCTTTCATATTCTAATTAAAATTTCTATACCGCCCTTCATCCAAGGATCACAGGGAAGTTTACAATATAAAAACACAAAATACATACCATAGTAACAAACAAAAATAATAACCCCCGCGCCCCCAGTTTAAAAGGCCATAGATTATTTAATTAGCCAAAGGCCTGGGAGATGAGGGATGTTTTTGCCTAGCATCTAAAAATTATATTACAGTGGTACCTTGGTTCTCGAACGTAATCCATTCCGGGAGTCCTTTCGACTCCTGAAACCGTTCGAAAACCAAAGCACGACTTCTGATTGGCTGCAGGAAGCTCCTGTTTCTAAATGTGCATCTATAAATCTAAATTAGAAAATATTTTGCTGATCTGTATTCTCTCCCCTGCTTCAAGGGGTTATGCGTAAATGGCCACCTTAATTTAAATGCTTTAATTTAATTCAATGGTTTTCTCATAGTGTGTGGCAGCTGTGAAAAAGGCAAATTCCACGCTAGGAATCATTAGGAAAAGGACTGAAAGTTAAACTGCCAGCATGACAAAAGGCCATTATACAAATCTATGATGTGTCCACAATTGGACTACTGTGTACAGTTCTTGTTGCCTCACCTCAAAGAGAATATTGTAAAGTTGAAATGGTTCAGAAAAGGGCAAGTAAAATGACCGAGGGGCTGAAACAAGTCACCTATGATGAAAACTCACATCTGGGGCATTTTAGTTTAGAAAAAGGGTAATAATAATAATAATAATAATAATAATAATAATAATAATAATAATAATACATTATTATTTATACCCCACCCATCTGGCTGAGTTTCCCTAGCCACTCTGGGCAGCTCCCAACAGAATATTAAAAGCACAATAAAACATCAAACATTAAAAACTTCCCTAAACAGGGCTGCCTTCAGATGTCTTCTAAAAGTCAGATATTTCCTTGACATCTGATGGAAGGGCGTTCCACAGGGCAGGCGCCACCACCGAGAAGGCCTTCTGCCTGGTAAGATGGTATGTGACACAGATATATCCAACTATGTGTAGTGTGGACATGCATCTCACATACTACAGTCAAACCTCAGTTCTCAAAAGGCTCCATTTTCGAACATTTCGGTTCCTGGACGCTGAAAACCCAGAAATAAATGCTCCGGTTTTTGAATGTTCCTCGGAACTCGAATGTCTGACGCAGCTTCCGCTTGAGTGCAAGAAGCTCTTGTAACCAATCAGAAGCCGCACCTCAGTTGTCGGACGTTTCAGAAGTCAGACGGTCTTCCGGAACGGATTACGTTTGACAGCCGAGGTTTGACTGTACTGGAATCCAGGGACATCCAGTGAATCGGAGTGCTGGAAGATTCAGGACAGACCAAAAAAGATACTTTTTCACACCATGCCTAACTGAACTATGGAATTTGCTCCCACTAGAGATAGTGATGGCAACCAGTTTGGATGGGTTTAATAATAAATAATAATAAATTTTATTTATACCCCACCCTCCCTGGCCAGAGCCAGGCTCAGGGCGGCTAGCAACAGTAAAATTACAGTAAAAGCATAATAGGCAAAAAAGAAAGAAACCAATTTAAAATACAGGTTAAATTGCAGTTTAAAATGCCTCATCAAAACCATAAGGGGAGGGAAATAAGGGTCAGACTGAGTCCAAACCAAAGGCCAGGTGGAACAACTCTGTCTTGCAGGCCCTGTGGAAAGATGTCAAGTCCCGCAGGGCCCTGTCTCTTGTGACAGAGCGTTCCACCAAGTCGGGCCAGTACTGAAAAAGGCCCTGGCCCTAGTTGAGACCAATCTAACCACCTTGAGGCTTGGGACCTCCAAAGTGTTGTCCTTTGTGGACCTCCGTGGGACATACCAGGAGAGGCGGTCCCGTAGGTACGAGGGTCCTAGGCCGCATAGGGCTTTAAAGGTCAAAACCAGCACCTTAAACCTGATCCTGTACCCCACCAGGAGCCAGTGTAGCTGGTATAGCACTGGGTGAATGTGATCCTGCGGCAAGGACCCCATAAGGAGCCTCGCCGTGGCATTCTGCACCCGCTGGAGTTTCTGGGTCAGCTTCAAGGGCAGCCCCACGTAGAGCGAGTTACAATAATCAAGCCTGGAGGTGACCGTCGCATGCCATCACTGTGGCCAGATCAGGGTGAGAAAGGTAAGGGACCAACTGCTTAATACGGCAATTCATGGAAGGGCCATTGGCTTGATCCAGCAGGCTGCCTTCTCGTCCTTAGGTGACAAACCTTCTTGAACCAACCAAATTCAATGAAAGACTGACCTGCCAGCCTTGCTCTCCCCACCCCCCATTTATTGTATGGTAACACTTTTAGCCTCCTGCCAACCTAGCAGTTCGAAAGAACATCGAAGTGCAAGTAGATAAATACCGTATTTTTCGCTCTATAACACGCACCCGACCATAACACGCACGTTGTTTTTAGAGGAGGAAAATCCGCAGGCATGCCACCCGTAGGCATTTCCTCCATAACATGCACAGACATTTCCCCTTACTTCCCAGGAGGAAAAAAGTGAGTGTTATGGTGCAAAAAATACGGTAGGTACCGCTCCAGCGGGAAGGTAAATGGCATTTCCGTGCACTGCTCTGGTTTGCCAGAAGCGGCTTAGTCATGCTGGCCAGATGACCCAGAAGCTGTATGCTGGCTCCCTCAGCCAATAAAGCGAGATGAGCGCCGCAACCCCAGAGTCGGTCACGACTGGACCTAATGGTCAGGGGTCCCTTTACCTTTACCTTTTAACACTTTTAGCCACTAGTGAAAGTCTAGTGATAATGGTGGGTATTAGCCCACTATTTGGGGTAGGCAACCATCGGAACCATTCCCCATCCTGTTATTCTATGAAATTGTTTAAAATGGAAGGATATTGACCTGGGCTTTAAGCCAGTATATCCCAGGATAGAGTTTCAGTTGCCCAACCCACAAGTCTGAATATCCTTAGTGATGGGGATGTTATCCGATGACTTTAAAGATGACATTCTTGCATCAGATTCCAAAAGTGACACCCGATCATTCTTCTAAAGACAATAAAACTCCAACCTTTTTAAAAGACAGAGAGAGAGGGGGGTAAAATAAGACGCTCCTTAACCTTTGCCAACCAGCTGAACATGCACACATCAGAAGAGACGCACCGTGTCTCTCCCTGACGCTCTCTAAAGAGGGATGTTGCGGGGCAATCTTTGAAAGAATCTGTGTTTAGGGAAAGAAGGCCAGATGATCCTTTAAAGCTGTGCATGAAAAACGATGAAAGTTGCTTTGAAGTAACTCCGAAAGATTCTCGTGCTTTCAGCAGCTTCCCCTTAGAACGCCTTGAAATTCAATCTCCATAGGAAAGGTATTGAAGGGAAACAGCTGGCCGGAGTTGCTATGGTGGAAACAAAATGCAGCAGTTGAGATGAAGCAAACTGGATAGAACAGGAGCAAATTGAGGGATCAGAGGATCTCCCCATGGGCTGGTTCTGCCCCATCTCCTGCTCAACCCTTCTTAATATGAACAGGTTCGAAAAATTAAATTCCTGAATAGCACAGTTTGCCACATCTTTCCATTCTTCTAGCCAGCTGACCAGTGTACGTGTGCATGAGCCTGTGTCCACTGATAAAATGTTGTGCTAAAAATATGATTTGCAGACCTTCACAGCATTATCCCCCCCCCCGCTTTGACAGTTTCATTCAATATCGTTTAAGGTCTTATGTGCTTCCATCCAATCTGCGTATATCGAAGGTTTGCATCTTTTCCGGAAGTCAGAGGTCTGGATGTAGAATGAGGGGTCGTGTTAGTCATGCTCAAAGTTAGACCCATTGAAATAATGAGCATGACTAAATTAGATCCATTGATTTTAATGGGTCTACTAGAATTTAGTTGGCTGCAATGCTAGGACCCCTTCAAAAGGTAAAGGAACCCCTGACCATTAGGTCCAGTCGTGGCAGACTCTGGGGTTGCGGCACTCATCTCGCTTTATTGGCCGAGGGAGCCAACGTACAGCTTCCAGGTCATGTGGCCAGCATGACTAAGAACCAGAGCAGCGCACGGAAACGCCGTTTACCTTCCCACCGGAGCGGTACCTATTTATCTACTTGCACTTTGATGTGCTTTCGAACTGCTAGGTTGGCAGGAGCAGGGACCGAGCAACGGGAGCTCACCCCGTTGTGGGGATTCGAATGACCGACCTTCTGATCAGCAAGCCCTAGGCTCTGTGGTTTAACCCACAACACCACCTGCGTCCCTTAGGACCCCTTTAGGTCTTTGAAATTAAGTTCTTTTAAAATTATTGTCCAAAATCTTAGTTATGTTTCACAGACCAAGACACAGCAAAACATTTGTTGAGCTAACATATTAAAATGTTTTAGATCAATATTCCTCAGTGGTTTTTTGCGTTTTGTTTCATATCTTTTCTTTTTTAGCTTCCAGAATTATTGGGTGTTCTGTTCCTGCCATTTAATATCTGCTTTTAAAGCCTGCAGTACATTAGATTATTTGTACTGAAAGTCAGGGTGAAAGTGTACAGCTCTATTTGCTTGCATCCCCAAATTCTCAGTGGCGTTGTGCATAATTGTATACAAATGCAATGGCTGCAAAAAGTGGGGTTGGGTAACTGACTGCAGGCAAAATTCTGTCTGAACTGGCACAGGTAAAGCTAGCTCAATCAATAGACGCGAACAGATGTACAAACTGTGCAAGAATCAGGCCCCGCAAACTTAATGCCCTTTTATTTGTTAATGAATTACTACACGCTCAAGTAATTGGAGACAGGATGTGATAAAATACTCCAGGCAACAAATGTCAAAACCGAAATTACACTCAAAGCAGCCATGTACAGTTTGCAGAGATAATACCATGAATATTCTACTCAGAAGCAGCCCAGACTATTTACATATATGCAATTTGTTTCTGATCATTCGCATCTCAGTGAAATATTGTCATTATTTGAAAACACTATATTTCATAGCCAATGGACTGCTTTACTGTGGAACATTCTCCCTTACATCCTTCCCATTGCCTGTGAATTGTAGGAGAATACAGTAACAATTAGTAAAATAAAAGAGCATTCCAACATTCCTAGTGGAGAATAATAATAATAATAATAAACCTGTTGCGAGTGCAAGTAAGTAGAATACTTGCTCTTTTCAGTTTAGCAATTCTGATAGTCAAAGGAATAACCATTTTTGGAGAATGATAGCCATTTTAAGAGAATTTTCTCAGCTTAAATTGCATTGATTTAAAGACATTCACAAATGTTTAATTTAATTTAGTAGTGCAAATGGGACATTTGAGTATATGACAGATGCAAAGTTCGTGAGGGGAAATATCAGGCTTATTGTCACACTAGTAATACCCACACGTTTGACTCAGGTACATATTTAAATTTCTGCCCCACCTTTGAAACAGGTAACATTGATACCCATCAAAAATGCAAACAAATTAGAGCAAGGACTGCTATTAAATGTGAATTAATGAATTCATTGAAGAACTAACTCTTGTCATATGAGCCAGCCTGCACTCTGTGGTCTTCATCAACATATTGTCAAAAAACTTTGAGATTTTTCAGGGGTGCAAAGTGACTAATGGAGGTACAACAAATATAAAATTCCCATGGAAATCCTACTGAAATGCTTGGTGGACCTCTAACTGGAATAGTACCTACTTTTAGTGGATTTGGGGGGTTTTCCCTCTCATTCAACATTTCAGGTCTCAAAGCATAGCGACACTTATGGCAGGTATGAAAGCCAACCATGGAAAGGGAAATCAAAGTCGCTGAGAGAGGTGACCAACATCGTAACTTTAATTCATTTCAGATAGTTTCTCATCTGGTAACATTTCCCCATCTGATCTTTTAAAATAGTATTAAATCTCTCGTTACATATCCTCACATCATCTTCGCTCCTCATCTGAATAACAAACACTATATGCAATATGGGTGGCAGAAAGAGGGAACAGTTCTGGGATGCTTTTACTCAGCTTGCAGGTGTGTTGTATATATTGACTATTCCATTTTATCTCATGGGTCTTATATTTCAATAAAAATCTTCAGAGAGTTGAACCTGCAGGACCAGGTCAACTGTAAAAGCAGAGTTCACCATAGACTCAGCTACACTGGCAAAGAAAAAGTGCTTTATATGCGTTGTATATGCATTATAACACTGTGACACCAGATGGCACTACGGAGTCCCGTTTTTTACCAACTCGATTTCTCATACAAAGTTTGCAATGGGTTTAACTGAAACGTTTCTTTGATGTGTCTAGATCCAGCCCATGAAGCAGATAGAATAACTGACAGGAATGGAATTGAGAGGCTTATATCTGCCACATTATAGCTAAAGACAATTAGCCGACTATAACCAGCTTGTGGAGCACTGAAAACAGTTTTAGCCCCCATTAAAATTGTAGCCTTTGACAAAATGCATTGAAGGCAGTTGCAAGATGCTTGATTGACGTTTGATCATGTGCCAGTTGTAAATGTCTCTGGACTAAATATTTACCTGTTTGTCATGTCAGAATTCTGAGCCTGCAAGTCATAGGTAAGGTCAGTTTCTGCAGAACCACTTTCTGTATCGCCAGGTACCTCAGCTGATGGCTCTTCCCCTAGCGGGGAAGGAGTCTGTCAATTCCATTTCTCTTAGCTTCCCCTGCCTGCCCCATTTCCATTTCCGTTTGCCAATTTTGAAGAAAGAAGCCCACATAAAAATCTGAGCATGCGTTCATGCACTTGTCTCCAAATATATATATTGCACACAATTCTGCCCAATAAGTGCGTTTTTTTTGCAAGCTTATTCCCTAACGTAAAGAATTTTTGTGTGTCATTTTCACTAAGATACACATTTTTGGGTGCACTTCAGCTTCATGTGTGCATTTTTGTAGACTTTTTAAAATCAGAGAACTGCATCACAAAATTCAAAGAAGCGTGAATTTTTGAAGGATTGCTGTTTTTGTATTTGCCTATTGGTTTGAGAAGTGTGGTTAAGCCAAAAGGAAATTCTCTTCATGCCTAGTTCTACCCAGATCAGTTGCACCCGTGTGCAAGCATTGCTCCCCCCCAACATGGACACGTGTGTTTATTTTTACTATTAAATTTATATCCCACAGCCTTTGACACCAATGTATTGGTGTGTTTAGAGGGAGACACTTCAATGCAGCTTTGCCACTTAACTATAAGTAATACTAGGGTGACCAACTCCCTACTTTCACGTGTCCCTTTGTCATTATTCCAGGCTCTCTTGCCTTTGCTGTGGTACTAACATAATCACTGTGGGCTGTGTCAATCAAAGGTAAACTTTTATATCATTCCTTGATTTATGTCCCTAACCTTCTGCTTCTTGAGAACTTAGGGCATGCAGCAATGCTTTTGAAACTGCTTGAGTGCACTTTCCAGAAGTAGAATACAGTACCTATTGGAGGACAGAGATGGGGAAAAATTTGATTCAATTCACATTTAAAGGCAAACATACCTAATTCACACTTTCTGAAACCATAGGCGCCGACTCCATGGGGCTTGAGGGGGCCCGAGCCCCCTCAAAAATTCGTTTGGGGGGCTCCGCCCCCCCAATAATCTCCGGCGCCCCTCCAGCAGAGCGCCATCGCCGCCTCTCCCCCAGCCCAAAATGCACAGGGTCGGGCTGCATGCCTCCTTCCCTCCCTCCCGAGCAAAAGCTCCACTCACTTTATCTGCATATTCATGAGCTTATTTATTATTCATGAGCTTTCCCGGGGCCCCCCAATATTTTTTATAAGTCCGCGTCCCTGTCTGAAACAACATGGGAACTGAAACATCTTTCAATTTTTGCCCTTCCCTAATTTTTGTCTAGTCAAATAATATGTACAAAAATCCATATAATGGAGTGGTGTGTGCATAAAAATGCAGATATCGGTGAAAATAAGCTACAAGAATGCATTAAATTAGGGGGGATTGCTTTGAAGAAATATTAGGAGAAGCTCACCCAAAAATGCTAATCAATTTTTCATTAAGGCCTTTTAAAATAAAGAAATAAATTGCAAAACTGATGTGAAAATGTGGAGAACTAAATTTAAGATTGGAAAACTGAGAAAGCGAGAAGAATGGGAATTGACAGATGGGAATTATCCATTCCTTTTGGAGGAGAGGACTAAGAACTAGTTTTCTGCTCCATTTATGGGGATCTCATTAATCAATTCACCACCACCCTTTGATTCACATAGATAGGTCTTTCAAGAGACTAGCTTATTCCTTCTGCATAAATGAGAGCAATTTTGATTGCTCTTTGTTGATGGGCAATTGCATTGTTTAACAATGCCATGTGTTTCTGCGTAAATCTGCAAGGTAACTTGTCCCATTACATTGGCTAGGAATGTTTCTCTTTATTATTTCTCTTTCTCTTTCAGAGACAAGGAATCGTGATCACAGCTCAGAGGATGTGCTCTGTATACAGGGAGTCTGTGGCATCTCAGTTGCAAAAGTTCTTAGGTAGGAAAAATTGCTGAGATGTTGAGGAAAGGCTGCCATAATATCGGACAGCACGGTCAGGGTTGATGAGAGCTGCTCAAAACTACTTGAATCTGTCAGGTTAAAGGAAGGCCGATCTAAAATAGTCCAATAGTCTGACTCAGTTAGTAAAAGCCCATTTCAAATGTTCATATATTATGTCCCTCAAAAGGCCTGATTCAGTTTTATGAATCGCCCAGTTTATTTCCCAAGCTCTTTATTTCTTTTTTTTAAAGAAGGTTAATAAGTATTGAAGATTGGAATCCTTATCAGACTATGTCTGGCAAAGCTGCCAATTAGTGTTAATTGTATAGGCATTGTGCACATTTGTGTTTGTGTGTGATGTATTTCAGTCACCAGGGCCTGGGCCATCACTCATGTCAAACGTTGCAGGCCACACAACAGCTGTTCGATGACCTAGAGATGAAAGGCTTCTCTCCTGTAACCAATCCCCCGAGTCATCCCGTCACCATCCCCTGAATTACTCTATAAATCCTGATAACCGCTAAACACATTGTAAAAAACGGCTCAGCAGACTCCTCTCCTGCCTCTGGAGAGCTGCCACTGGGATGTGATATCTCAGCTGGTGTGGTGGAAATCCTATGATATGGTCGCTGCCTCTGGCCCCAAACTGCACCAGAGGACACACCTCCTGGGACAATGACAACGGCGGTGTGCTTCTTTTCCACACATTTGCATCGCTAGGGCAGGCCGGACAGATGGCTTCCCTTGTCAGAGAGCCCACTTACACGGAGTCAGAAAAGGCGAGGGAAGAACCTGTGAAAAATATTTCTCTGCAATCGTCCTGGATATGGAGGAGTCCCATGAACAAATCTCAGAAAGGCAAACAAAATAAAGAATTCAATCTTAGCTCTGCCAGCTAAACAAGAGAACCAGAAGGAACACAACAACTCACTTGGCCATGCCTTATAGACCAAGTTTGAGGTTGGCATCAGCAAATGCCCATAGTATTCTTCATGTTACGTCTTCTCTAGTTGATTGAAGGGGACCAACAGGATGGGACGTTACCTGTGTGATATCATAAGGAGTCAGCAATATCAAAACCAATACGATGGCCAGAAACAATTACAATGTGAAAAATCGCATGAACACTGTTCCAGAGTATTTTTCATTCTCATGTATATTATATCTATTTGAAAAAAGATTGGTTAATGAAGAAATTACATATCTTTTATGTGTGTTGAACTAATTGGTTGTTGAAGAATTCAACGAAACAGTAGTTGTTATCCGGAAACACTGTTCAGTCGAGTTCAGAGTTGGACATCAGAATTGGACATTTGCTGATGATACAAAGCTTCACAGCTTGCTCTCCGCAGGGTAAAGTCTGGCACCGTGAGTCATTTAAGGACTTTCAGAGACTTCCGTTTGTTAGTTTTGATGTTTTGAATTATTCCATAAAGTTTTTCACATTGTAATTGTTTCTGGCCATCATGCTGCTTTTGATATTGCTGACTCATATTTTGCAACACAGGGGGTTGTTTGTTTACTCACTGATGTCATAAGGAGCCAGAGGGTGGAGCCAAATGCCCTCTGAACATTGAGGGGGCCCAACCCCCCCAAAAAAATATATTGTGGGACAGAAACTGCCTCAGCCCCTAGGAGCCAGCACCTATGTCCTGTTTAGAGACCAAACAAACATCTACCCCAATGTCTTTGGGCTTTACGTGAATTTGTCACAGCCCAATGTATTTTTAAAAAATACCCTTTAAAAAGACATTGATTGGTTCAAAACGCTCAAGTTAGTTTTCAGGTTAGTGAACTCAGCTTTGTGGTTACACGATGACATTTTTTTATATATATTTTTGGTCTCCTAAGCATATTTGAAAGTGCCGTGCAATAAATACAATTGGAGACAGGCCCTGCCCGACAGCTTAAAATTAAAGGTGTTCAAAGTAAAATTGAAGACATATTCCTCTTCAAACATTCCAGCTCTCATGCGACAAGAGGGGAATGAGAATGGACTCGCAGGCCCCACTCCTTCAATTATATCGCGGTCACCTGCTTTCACTGCCCCTATGTGTTTGAGCATAAAGGTCTGCAGCAAGGAGTCTGCTGTCCCCATAGAGACTCCCTGCGTAATGTAGACCCTTGATGGTGCAGGGTTCTAAACTGCACAAATGGCCTAGACTCATAAATCAACCTCTTCTCTTCCAACACATGAATGGAAGTGAGGTCAGGCGACAGGGATGAGTCGGGAAGAGCGGAGCTAGCATGCATCTCCCTTCTCTGTTCTCACACAATTCTAAACAAATTAGAACTGCAGTGTCTGAATGGGGCTACAAAAGACTAGGCTGATGTCCCCAGAACAGAGGTGCCAGCTTGTGAGGGCGATGGGGGGAGGCAATGTGGTGTGTCTGACATTGGGAGGACCTGAATGCAATGGCAGCACACCTTCAATAGTCGGTGACTCCTCCTCTGCCTCCTCTTAGCATCACTCCCAGTGGGAGTTTCTCCAACCCCACTTCCCCTCCACAGCAGGAGGAGAAGGAGTCAGCTATGGGAGCCATGCTCTGGCTGGCTCCATGCTTCACCTCCATGCTTTTTTGGACATGGGGTGGGGGCATTGCTGGTCCCTACCACCAAAATATGGGGGGGGCAAAAGGGCTCAACCCCCAGAAGCTGGCACCCCTGGCCCAGAATAGTGCTTGCCTGATGTTCTTGGCCCAGCCAATTTAGTTTTGTACAATGGTACCTCAGGTTACATACGCTTCAGGTTACAGACTCCGCTAACCCAGAAATAGTACCTCGGGTTAAGAACTTTGCTTCAGGATGAGAATAGAAATCGTGCGCTGGCGGCGCAACCACAGCAGGAGGCCCCAGTAGCTAAAGTGGTACCTCAGGTTAAGAACAGTTTCAGGTTAAGAACGGACCTCCGGAACGAATTAAGTTCTTAACTCGAGGTACCACTATATAGGGCTTTATACGCTAAGGCCTGCACCTTGAATGTAACTAATTGCCACCCCACCCAGTGCAATTCTTTCAGCAGTGGTGTGATATTCTACACCAGTGAGCAGTTGGGCCACTGCATTTTGCACTAGCTACAGTTTGCAGCAATGAGGTTTGATGCATCCACCGCTAAAAAGAAGGTCGCAAAATGTTGTAATTAGATATAATAAGGCATTCCAACCAGGAAACATGTATCAAAAGAAGAATGGGCCCAAATTGTAAACAGTGCCCTTTCCCCCCTGGTGCAGAAAGCATTCAGGTTCAAAAAACAGAAGCTAAATTTCACTTGGAGTCTTTCCTGTGTCAACATAAGCCCCAGCTTTTTTGTATCTGGACTACATATTCATGTTCCCTCAAGCTACGTTTGGTATAGCAAGCATGATTTAACAGATGTTATCTGAAGGATTTACTCTCCTTGATTCAGTGGGAATTTATGTCATTAACTCTCATGCATAGTCATAAATTCAATTGTTTGGAATGGCTGTGGATATTTATGAGCAGATAATAGTGATTTTATTTTGGCAAACGGCAGGTTCAAGAAGGACCCGTTGACTTGTGGTAGTTTCTCATTTCTTTGGTTTGTATTGTTCAGATGGTCTCCTCAAAAACCTTAGTGAGTACATTCCTAACCACCACTACCACCCTGTTGATGACTGGCTTGGGGGCACCAGTAGCTTTTGGCTACATTCTGACAACGGAAAACTTTTGAGAAATGACACATCTTGGTACAGCAATGGAACACAACACTCCTCTGCATATACCACATGCAGCTGACTTCAGATTAGCAGTAGGGAAGAGAAAGGAAATGGAAATCATGTAAATATGGACTGTTATACACAGTTTCTAAGGATCAGATCCCTTTCAATGGCTCTTTTTTAATGCAGCTTTTCTTACAAGTCTTTAAAAAAACAACTCTTCAAAGCTATGTGATAGCTCCACCATTTGACGCTTTTGAAAACTGTCCCTGCTTTATTTTCTTTTTTAAAAATAAAATAAAAAGCAAAGCTTGGAAACATAGCAACAATAGGTTATGCCCCAACTTATTTAATGATAATCTCACCTTACTATTTCAGTCTTCTCAGTCTTCACTTCTAGAGGTTTAAACTTAGTGGTTGATGGAATAAATGCAACACTTAAAAGTAGGGGCACCAGAAAGCTGTTGTTTTTTACCTTACTGCCGTCACATTCAATTAGGTTTCTTTTTAAAGGTGGCCATCAGAAACAAATTTCAATATGTGACCTTTTCAAAACCAGGCTTCCAACATTCAAAATGCTGAAATTTCAGCAAAGCTCCCATGTGTGTAAAATGATATTTCATTTTCGTATCATTTTCATATCATTGTCAACTCTGGGCAAAGATAAATTCTCCCTCCCCAGCCCAGCATTGTGAGGAACTAGGCTGGGATCAAGAATCTGGTCTGGAGTCTTACTCATGTCTGTAACCTGTTCCATCGGGCCAGCTCAGCTTTCTAAGCTGCTCCTTCTGAGCATGAGCTGAGCATGTGTCTTTTCTGGTCTTTGCATGGAGGAGACTTTGGAAGAAGAAAAAAAAGAAAGAGAATGGACTGGAGCTGGAGGGGTTGGGAGAGAAAGAAAGAAACTGGTGTGCTTTCTCTCTTCCCCTTTCGCTGTCTGCCTCACAACAATCTGCTCCTTGCGATTTTTGCAGAGACCCCCCCTAAAAAAACAGTAGTCGCGGAAGGCAAGAGGAAAAGGGGGAATGGAGGAGATGGGCATGTGCAAACATGGAAGCTTCTTCCTCTGTTTGATGGCGAACCAGAGCCAGGATAAGGCTCTCCGGCCCACCGGCCATTGAAACGCAGTGCTGCCATGTTCCTGGCTGCTCCAGAACAGAAAACCACAACAGATAAAAACTTGAGCTTAAAACACAACACTAGGTGAGGCTGGGGGAAGAATGCCACACTTTTTCAAATGTCACTCGTGACTCTGAATGCGTTTCAGCAATGACCAAGTGCAGCGTTTAATTAAGTAATTATATAAACCAAGCCACCATTTCATGAGGCAGTAACTCAATTCCTGAGTGCATAAGTTATGAAGCCAAGGGCCCAAGTAGTTTGTCACAAGGAAGAAATCTGATTACTGCCGGGGATAATGGAGGACCAATGATAGTACTATCATCAGTGAAGGTACACTTGATACAAAAATAAGGCCAATATCTAATAAACTAACAGTGCAAACAGTGTCAGATTTAAGGAGTGTGGTGATTTCTTCCTCCTTTTGGTGGCTATGGAATATGGTGCATTACGATTGCAGTCCTACATTCACCAGGTTGGAAGTAGGGACAAGTGAATCTGAAAATTCCCGTTTCTCATTTTCCTAATCTTAAGTTCTGTTCTCCACATTTCTGCATCAGTTTTCAATGTTTTAAAATAAAGAAGTCCTCATGAAAATCCATTGGCATTTAGGTGTGAATTTCCCCTAATACGCATGTTTTTATACAACTTTGCCTAATATGCACACTGTCTTTTTCAAGCAATACCCCCTATTATAATGTATTTCTATATGTTATCTTCTCCCACAAGGGATGCAGGTGGCGCTGTGGGTTAAACCACAGAGCCTAGGGCTTGCTGATCATAAGGTCGGCAGTTTGAATCCCCGCAATGGGGTGAGCTCCCGTTGCTCGGTCCCTGCTCCTGCCAACCTAGCAGTTAGAAAGCACAAAGTGCAAATAGATAAATAGGTACCACTCTGGCAGGAAGGTAAACGACATTTCCGTGTGCTGCTCTGGTTCGCCAGAAGCGGCTTAGTCATGCTGGCCACATGACCAGGAAGCTGTATGCCAGCTCCCTCAGCCAGTAAAGCGAGATGAGCGCCGCAACCCCAGAGTTGTCCATGACTGGACTTAACAGTCAGGGGTCCCTTTACCTTTTTATCTTCTCCCATAGATGCATTTTAATGCAGACTTTACCCTCGTATATCCATTTTTGCACACATTACTTGGCTGGAGAAATGTATTGCTAAATTTGGAGAAATGCAGATTTTTAAAGGCTAGCTGCATTTTGGTTCACATATTGTTTTGGGACATTCAAATTAGGGGGATTTGCCTTTAAATGCAAACTGAACCGAACAGTAAGTCCCCTCGAACTTACTTACTTCTGAATAGGCATGCCTAGAATTGCATTTCATAGTCGCCGAGCATGTTTCAAATGATAAATGTGTCTCACAGCTCCAGTTACCAGGAAAGCAAGATAATATTGCTACAGATATTAGAAATTATTTCTACACATATTATCTAACAAGAGTCCTGCGAGGATTCTAACTACCATCAAGTCAACCTTCTGAGTGAAAAAAATGTGTGACAGAAATTGCCCTGTCCTGTTGGTCTGGATATTTTCACCAGCTCTGCTCCTGAATCTGATCTGGGGATGGGGGGAGAAAGTGCATCAGGGGTAGGACTGATCTTTTTCAGCATCCAGAACCACTACTGACATTGGCTGTAACTTTTCAAAAATTGGTGCTTAAGCTTGTTTTTTCCTCATCCCCCTCCATTCCTTTTTCCTCGCATGTCGTGTCTTTTTTTCAAGTCGTGATCCAGAGGCTTAGAATTGATTTTTGTAAGATGCTCTGAGAGCCTTTTTGGTTAAAGGGTGAGGTTGAAATGCTGTAAGTAAATAAACAAGAGTGTTGCGATACATCTCTTAGACACTTCTGGAATCTGGACGCACACAAAATGATGCAGAATTAATTGTTAGTGCTTGACCAGCACTAGATCTAACCTGGTGATACAAATTTTCACGCTGGTTTGTTTATTATCTCCATCTTTCCTCCAAAGAGCGCAGAGTAGGGTGATATCCACTTTTATCCTCGCACCAGCCCTGTGAGGTAGATTAGACTGACAGGTTCAAGGTCGCCCATCGGATGCTCTGCAAAACTAGAGGAGAGAATGCTTGGAGGTTACTCTCTCTATAGCCGAGGACATTAATAGAGAATTTTCTAACCCTCTCATAAAAAGAGAACCAGAAAGCTTCAGCTCCATAAGTTTCCGATTGTGCAATATATGTATGAAATAAAAGCTGTTTGGAGAAAGAGCACTTGGTCATACACAAAAAGGGGGGGGGGATGAGGCATGGTAATTTTCTAGAAAATTATTGTTGCTGGAGGAGAGGGAGAGAGAAGTTTATGTTCCTTGCAGAAGTATCCCTCTTCAATAGTTTCTGATTATTAGTGCTAAATTGAGCACGGCAAATGAGCACTACCATTTCAATGACCTGAGATTTTACAAGCATTCTGAGGCTAAGCTTTCGGAGATTATGTGCACATAAAAATGGAACACGGAGGATGAAAACAGGGTGGAAAAGAGTACCGGTCCTGGGGTTTTGTCCCTTCCCAGCACCAAAGCAGTATTAGCTGTGCTCCTGCACCAATGGCTCTCCCTTGGCAGAAACGCTAGTCAGACCTTTAGTAAATGATGGGATGTACAAATGGTAGCCAGGCAATGAAATAAAGTTTTAACTATCCTTTCCCACCTGTCATTCTGCCTAACGCCATATACTCTTTCTGCCTTAGGAAGAAACATAGGAAGTTTTCTTCTCTCAAGTCAGGATAGGCCCTCAGATCTCCTTGATTAGGGATGTGGAGAAATCCGATTCAGCTCCCATTTGAAGGTGAACTCGCCAAATTGTAACTCTGCAAGGGGTAAACTACAGTGGTCCGAATTACAAGGAGGAAAGAATTTGCTTTGAATGTTTCTGCAAGGCTACAGCGTGTATACAAAGGCTCCTCTTCCTGACAGCAGCTCTCCAAGGTGCTGCGAGGTGGGGACTTTCCCAGGTTTGGTACCTCAGAGTCTCTTAACTGGAGAAGGGAGGAATTTCAAACATAGGTTTGTTAGAGTTTGGAAGGACCTAAGAAGTCATCTGGTCAACTCAGGATCTGTGATGCAGGATGCAACTACAACATGCCAGATTCTCCAATCTCTGCTGAAAAATATCCTGGGAGGTTTGGTATGTAAGTTCTAAGGTGTAGATAGGGATGTGTGTGTGCGCACACACACACACACACCACTACTAAGCTGAATGGACCAGTTGCTCTCAGTATATGGTAGCTTTCTGTGTTCCTATGTTCTTCCTATCCTGAAGTGGCTGTTTCTCTTCTGCATTTTCAATGGGATTTGCATACAAATGAACATCCCTCTCTCCATTCTGCACTAAACAAGGGTCCTTTGACCCAACTGCCTCCACAACAGATATACAGTGGTACCTTGGTTCTCAAACTTAATCCGTTCCAGAAGTCTGTTCCAAAACCAAAGCGTTCCAAAACCAAGGTGCGCTTTCCCATAGAAAGTAATGCAAAATGGATTAATCCGTTCCAGACTTTTAAAAACAACACCTAAAACAGCAATTTAACATGAATTTTACTATCTAACAAGACCATTGATCCATAAAACGAAAGCAATAAACAATGTACTGCAGTCACACAATTAATCAATCACTAGCTGAACTGGGTTTCATGCAGTCACAAAAACAAAAAAAAAGGAGCCGCAAAAACAAAAACGCAAAATAAATGGCAAAAACAGACAGACCTCAGCGTAATACTTAAAACGGAGCATATTAGGCTTCCGAAAAAAGTTCACAAGCTGGAACACTTACTTCTGGGTTCACCGTGTTTGGGTTCCAAGTCGTTTGAGAACCAAGGTACCACTGTACACCCATTAGAGAGATGTGTTCCCTCTTCCCCAGCACATAACCCCTTATGAAAACTTTCTCAGTCTTCTGCAAAGCAGTGATGATGAGATTACCGTAAAGGGGGAGATGCATTTTCTAGGTGGTTTTTTAAAAAAATATATCTGGAAAACACCCACAAAGACATGCATGCCTCCATTTCAGCTCAGCTCTAATTTGAAATGCCAGGCTGACAATTGAGGGAGTAACACAGGATTGGTGGTTTGCCAGAAACAGCATGAAACAGATTTTGGAAACGAGTTTCCAGCTGTGCATAACTAATGCACATACCACGCAGACCTCAGCCGAGAAGCAAAATGGCCTGATGCATCGGTGTGTTGATGGGCTTCCCAGGGCTGCATCGCTCTCGTTGTCGGAAGCCTGTGCAAAAAAAGGTTCTAGTTTATTACTCTGGAAGATGCACAGGAATTGCCAGGCACAACATCCTAGTCAATGATGACTGGCTTTGGAACTCTCTGTAGAATTGATACGCAATTAATGCTCTCCTCCTCCAAACAGAAACCTCGAGGTTTGCAAAACAGACCATATGTTTGTCAGTTTGCCAATGAATCAAGATGGTTTCCATTCACACACGCACACCCCATCTTTTTGCAGCCTTCTGAGTTTCAATAATTAATGGCAATGAAAAACTTATCACACGGTTCAGTGGGACACTGCGATTGTGGAATGCTGGTCATATTTGCTGTCACAGGTTATGTTATGTGAAAAAATGAAGCTGTATAATGATCCCAGGAATAGATTTTCTCACCATCACAGCCCAGTAACCTGCTTCTTACCTTAGGACAGGTATTTGTGGATGTATCCTGGGTTTGCATTCACAGAAGCAAAATTATTGGCAAGCCAATAGACTGTATATAGGAGCAACTTTGAATCATCTCCAATATATCAGTACATAAACACACACAATTATTTGTATTCTACCGTCCCATTTCTTATGAGGCTGCTTTCCATAGATATATGTTGGCAAAATCACAATCGCTCCTGGAACGCTTCTGGAAGAGTGTGTGTGTGTCGTGTGTGTGACATATATGTTGCTATGGTTAAGTTCTGCCTATTACAGTGGTACCTCGAGTTGCATACGCTTCAGGTTACACACTCCACTAAGCCAGAAATAGTGCTTCAGGTTAAGAACTTTGCTTCAGGATAAGAACAGAAACTCTGGCGGCGTGGCTGGAAATGATTTCTTTCAGCTTCTGCCTTCTGGAAGAAGGTACAGGGTTATAAAGACTAGGACTAGCCACCTGAGAAACAGTTTCTATCCAAATGCGATTTTGGTTTTAAACGCAGTGTAAGGTAGTCTCTGTGGGAGTATATTGTATTTAATTATGGGGTAGCAGAGTTTTTAGGGGGCTAACCAGGCTGGGATAGCTGGGATAGCAGGTTTGTTGGTTTTTGAATGTCTGATGTAGATTTTTTCAATTTCGTTGTTCTGTATGAGACAATGACAATAAAGATCACCGTATCATATCGTATTGTAACCTTCCTCATTCTGCTGCCCTCCAGAGGTACCTAGACTCCAATTCCCACGTGGCCAGGGATGATGGAAGTTGTAGTTCAAAACCTCTGGAGGTTGCAGATAGCTGGCTTAGAAGTTTGTTCAGGCTCAGATCAGATGTTAGCAGCCTGTCAAGATCCTTGTACAAAAAAAAGAGGGCCTGCCAATAGGGAAAGTCCTCCCTATCAACCCATAATAAAAACCCATTAAAAAGTCCATTGCCTTCCTTCCTGGCTCAGTTCAAATACATTGAATGCAGTAGCAGCCAATGAGGCAGCCCCGTGAATGGCTCTCCTGGCATTGCTCTCCTGGCTTCCCAACATAGCAGGTCACTAGAA
The DNA here is from genome assembly GCF_964188305.1 of Podarcis bocagei. Taxonomy (NCBI): domain Eukaryota; kingdom Metazoa; phylum Chordata; class Lepidosauria; order Squamata; family Lacertidae; genus Podarcis; species Podarcis bocagei. Next base: position 25,499,291 of record NC_138137.1, read on the forward strand.
CTTACTGAGAAATGCCTGCTATTGTCTGTGATGGAAAGACAGGAGAACAATGGTGCCCCACCCACAGCATCTCGCCTGCAGCTACTGACTGCACAAGTTCAGCCTCTTTGCCCTACCACCCCAGGTAGCAATTGCATACATGGAAGCTTGGAACATATCCTTAATTCTTTTTTTAAATAGTTCCTTATATATTTTAGCAGGATTTTGAAACAAATTATACAGTTCAGTAAGAATAACTCAAGAGGTTGTATAAGCATATTCTTTCATAATCTGGCAAAGCATTTTTAGGTTTTATGAGGGTAATATTGCAAGATATATAATTATTTTGGAATGCAGACTTGGGACGTAAAGCTTAGAATTAACTCATCATGTCAGTGTGTTACCTTTACTGGCAAAGGACTGAAAGTGACTTTCCAGATGTAATTTTGCAAGAACACATCCTACTTTGCCAACCATTTCCTAAGGGGAAAATGGCACAAAAAAAATAGCTAGCTATTAGGGGTATTATTAAGTTGTGTTTTCTTAAGCCCTTCTCCTCCTATTTAATTTCTTCTTGTAAATTTGCAGTTGAAAATGGCACTATCCTGTACCTAGGCATTTCCTCATTCAGTTGTAATTCAGCCCTGTCTCCCTCTCTTATCTTGAAACTGCTGGAGACAAAGGGGGTGGATCTTCCCACTCCTCCTCGTCTTCCAAGAGGAGCCAAGCAGACAGAGGGGACACATCCCAGCCCTCCTGTTCAGCCCAGTCCCTGACACACATACACATCAGGTTCCTAATGTATGCAACTGGCTTCAGGGGCTAGGAAGTATGCTTAGGGACATCCTGTTGGCTTGCTGTCTCTGAGCCTAATTCCCTAATCCTTAACATTAAGTTCAGGGATGGAGTGGTTGCAGTGGTGGAAAAGTGGCTGCTGTGGGGATTCAGCCCAGAGAAAACACCCGAGTCCAGTTCCCTGCCTCCAATAACTGATTTGCTGTGGAGAAAAGGAGACACATCCCCTTTGATCCCAGCCCCAACCCAACCCCTGAAGTTCTCCTATTAGTAATTCACTAACCACGCTGGGCTTGATGCCCAGAAAGTATATATGAGAAACTTACTTTCTTGCATCTAGAGCAGCTGTTCTCAACCTGTGGGTCCCCAGATGTTGTTGGACTACAACTCCCATCATCCCTGAGCTCTGGCCTTGCTAGTTAGGGGTGATGGAAGTTGTAGTTCAACAACATCTGGGGACCCACAGGTTGAGAAAGACTGATCTAGAGTGTTTCTAGATCTTTCTTTTCATACTGAAATTGGGTTTTTTTTTGTTTTTTTTTTTGTTTTTGCATATTGCTGGATTTTATTCTGATCATCTCAGCTCTAAATCAGCCTCTTTCCATAACCGCATAGATGATTAATTCGCTGGAAGCTACAGATGCTATTAAATTTAAAGATTGACAATCGTTTACAAAATACGGTTGCAGAAAGTAGTGCAGGGCTTAATATATGAAAGAAATTAGCTACGCTAAAAGGCGCTAGAATGTTTGAGACACCAAATGATTTAGTGGCCTTTTAGATTACAGTTGCGGCCGTGCGTTCCACCCTAGAGACAGAGACTGGGGTACAAAATGAACTCAGAAACCTAATCGTGCACATTTCGATTTCTTGTAAGGGCCCCTGTTTCTAAATAGGTTGCTGCTTTGAGATCCAGCTGGGATTCCTTTTTCTTTAACACTGCTGAAATAAAGGGTGGAGCATGGTGGTCCCAGCCTCAATGGCTATGGTAATACCGGCTGAGTTATTGAATTGTCCGGTCACTTGGCCTCTCCACCGTGTGTGAAACATTGGCTCTGAATTTCAGCTAACCAGCCAGAAAGAGAACAACTTGACAGCAGCAGATGATGAAGCCATAATATATATACTTAAGTGGAAATGAATTCCTTCAAATGGAGAAAAAGATGAGGCTTTGCTCTGCAATGTCCATATTCTTTGGGTGCTCAGTAGTAATGTAATAGCTGGTCTAAAATCTAGGGTGGGCCAATCTATTTCCATTCTGTGCCAGTTTTGTAAGTCTTTGTCCACAGGTCTGTTCTGTTGTGCTTCCACATTAATCTGTGATGTTTTAATTTTCAAAGCCCATACAAAAATTCATAATTGATTGCTTACTTAAATACGGATTGCATCTCAGTGTGTGTGTGTTTCTAAATGGGCAAAATCTTCAGGATATACATTCCAATGCATGTCTTAAGGGGCATGTTTGGTCAGTTTGGTTTTAGATGTTGGCAAACAAAATTCTCCTCCATCCCTAGAGATGGACACTGCACCTTAGCTCCCATTGTGCATGTTACAATCTGAGAAGGGATGAAGACTGGCAACATTAACCCCGCCATATTGGAATCCCTCGTAGACGATTGCAGTGCCTGCAGACAACCAGCAGAGGCCAGAGACAGAATGGCTGCTGGGAGGAGTGCAAATAGAAGAAACAGCAGCAGCAAAACCAGATGTCTTCATCTGCCCCACCTGCAATAAAACATGTCTCTCCTGTATCGGTCTCTATAGCTGTAACTCTCCAATGGTTTGACTTTACCACCAAAGGTCCCCCGAGGCAGGTGGATGCCAATAACAGCAATCTGAGACCTAAGCTGTTGGACTCAAGCTCAGCATGATTTGAGCTAGAGATGCAACCAAAGTTTCCTGAGATCTGCTTGACTTCACCCTATGTATATTTCTATCAAGGCTTCCTTTCAAAAGCATCGTGACTGGAAAGTAGAAACCAAGGGTAGACTCAGGGTTGCTTCTCACATTAGTAACACAGTGCAAGATCCATTTTATAGGTGTCCTTTATTCATTTCTTTGTGTTTGGTGATGTTTCTCCTGTTGCAATTGCCTCTGTCGTGCCAGAGCACTTGACCAAAAGTCACTCACTCTGGCGTGAGTCAGTAGGGTTGCACCAAAGTGCCTTCCGGAACCTTCTGATTCATACAAGATCACTGGACCAGAAGGCTGTCTGGTGTGACCCTGCTTACATCCCAGTTTGGGGGGGTGAACATTTTGGAGGGTATGCATTCTCAGCCCATTTTCACAGCCACTGGCCCTGTTCCCACATGTCTGGGCCTCAAGGTAGGTCTGGTTTAGAGGAAGAGAATGTCCACTTTCAGTATATCTATGATTCTGTTGAAACCCGAGTGGAAAATAAATGAAATTAGTAGCATTCAGGGGCACAGCGTTTATGAGCTTTTGCATTCTGTTTCCTCCTAAGCAAATGGCCATGCCAGTGTTGATAATTACACGAAGGACGACAGCACAAATTCTTTAACAATGAACCTGAAAACCAGTTGCCAGTTAAAATCAAATTGTTGTCGGGCAGGAATGAAGCAGACATGGAGACCAGAACGAACAGAGAGACACTGGAATGTACTCCTCTTTGCAGAGTCATATATTGCACAACAACATTGCCGTTTCTTGCCATGGTTACTGGTCTAATAATTCTCTCTGTTGCCTGGGGATACGTTCATTTGATTTTTTTTTTTATGTTGCTAGCTCCCATTACAGCTCTGCTCCTTGCATCTCTTACTGGAAATTAAGGTGGGTTTTTTATATATATATAGCAGGTTTGGAACTGAGATTACACCATTGTGATGGGAAGGCGATCCACTGAGTTTTGACTTAATGAAAATTCGGCTTTGCAGCTCTGCGAAGAATAAAAATTGCATTGCCTATCCCAGGATAATTTCCACATATAATTTGTTATTGTCAAATTGGAACCAATGGTGATAACCTGCAGGCATTTCAGCAAGACAACCACCAGAGTCTTTTCCTCAGACCTCTTCCTCCTATCACCCCTTTTCTTATGTTCAGGTATATCTCTGGTTTATCGGCCCTTCAGTAACCTGTCTCTGAAGGCTGTCTGCTCCTTTCTCACTACCTCCTGGGGCCTTCTTCCTTTCAGCTTCTTAGCATCCATCCACACAGGGAATGGTGGTGTCAGGGGCTGGACTAAGGAGGAACAGTAGGAACCGCCCCCATCCTCTTCCTGAACCTTCCCAAGAAGGAAAGGACAGTATAGATTTAGAACAGTGGTTTGCAGAAGGTCATAGTTCAGAGGCTGCCGAGGGGAGGAGCTGGGAAATATTTGGAGAGCAGCAGGAAGAAGAAACACCAGGGGAGAGACAGCTGACAGACTTAGTGTCTCTTGAAAGCATTCCTGATCCCCCCCCCCGAACCAGGAGTGCCTTGAGAGTAGTAGAACAGAAAGCTCAGTGTGCTGGTCCCTTGGGTTACCCAAGAGGCGAGGTCCAAGTCCGGTCCATGGTCAAGGTGCAATATGGAGGCAGTCCGTAGTAGCTGAAGCTGGGTGCAGGGCAGGGAGTCGGGTGTAGTCAGCAACAGGCATGCCAGCCAGGGCAGGTCAGGAGCTCTAGCGGACCCAATCCTCTGGTGACTTGCCTTTCCTGGCCTGGAAGCGAGCACTCCTCCTGAGGGAACTTAGTTCCCTCCACCTCTCTGCCCTGAGCCTCTGTAGCTCAGGAGAGGCTGGAGGGTTACCGGACCCAGAGGCAACCTCAGCTTCCTCTGGTGGGGCTGAGAGTGGAGCACCTGCAGGCAATGGGTTCTCCATCACCTCAGGAGCCAGAGCAGACTCAGCTGATGCCTGCACCTGAGGATCCAGCACAGGTGAGGACCCTTCAGGCTCATGCCCCAACCCCGGCTCATCTGGTTCTGGAGGCGGGGAATCCTGTGCAGGCTGGGATCCCTCAGGTTCAGCATCTGAGTCCGAGTCCCAGGCCATCACACTCAGAGGCAGAAAGCCTCTACGGGGTGACGTAGAATAGGAGGGACTGAGCGAGTGGAGCTTTACTCAGACCGAACTCCTTCATCTCTCTGTGAATATTGAATAAACTACTTGGTAAGAACTCTTCTTGTTTTTCTGCTTCTTGGCATCCCACTGGGGGAGGGATAGGATTCCCTGAAGCCTTGACAGGTGGGGAAACTTGAGTCAGTTTTCATTTACAGGTGAACCTACTGAATTCACACGTTTCCAAACAACACACGAACTGTCGTGGACTGGCTGGATACAGAGGAGTGGGGAGGACACTAGCTGGGGAACCCCCCAAGGAAAGAAGGCTCGGAGCCAGGGGACTGGTGGTGGGATGACAAGGAGCAGTCAGAGGGAGAAGAGAGAGCAGGTTGGAAGGAGGAGGTGTTGGAAGCTAAAGAGGGAACAGGGCTTAGTGAGCAGGAAGAGGCTGTGGCATCCTGCCAACCCCCAAATGATTATCTCTATGTGACTCAGAATAGGGCGCCAACATGTCCTACTTTGCAGAAAATTGTCCTGTATATGATGGGTGGTTGGGTGGACAACACACTTCTTATTTGTCCAGTCCAAGTCCACTGAAAAGATTCTAAAAACCCACAAGAAGAGAGGGAGAAAAGGAGAAGGACCTTGAAGCTGCCCATCAAAAGTTAATACCTGGTCAGCAGACAGAGCAGAAACGCAGGTCCTCTAGTTTTTCCCACTATGGGGAGATGTATTGTATTTCTATTCACATTAAAGTAATTACTTGTAAACTGGCATGTGTACATATACATGGGTGTGCGTGCATTTTATGCAAATATGTGTCCTCTTTCATCCTTTTATGGTGATGTATTCCCTCAATCATCGTTGTTGTTGTCCATGTGCTTACCTTAAGAGATACCTTTAAAAAAACAAAACCCATCTTAATTTGAAGGATCAGGATTTGCTGGAAACCCGAGTTCCTTGCCCTCCCCGCCCTCCCCTGTGCATTTGTATCAAGGGCCCAGTTTGCATCAACCAAGCATCTTGTTGACCTTTCTTTTGGAAAGCCAATGCGATGGGACTATTAACAATGACAAATCTGTGAAAGTGAAGGGGCACACATGAAGGTTGAAAGTATTTCTGTCCTTTCCCATGGGTAAGATCTGAAATTTACTTTTCACTTTGCCACCGACGCCTGCATATCACGAGCCATTTGCATAAAGAATGGAGCCAGAGGTTTCCAAAGTGTTGTTCAGAGAATTACAGAGTCAAATTAACGGCTGTTTATTTTCACCACACCAATTGGGGGGGGGGAGTAAAGAGAAGGGGAGAGAGAGAGAAATAGCTGCTCTTTCTTTTGCCAATTTCATTAACTAAAACAAATCTCAGCTGGAAAAGAAAGAAAAGAACAGAAATGTCATTCGCTGACATTGTCATTCCCGGCTGCCCAGTAAATAAATGTAACATCTATTTGTCACCATGGAAACACCCTCTGTGGTCCAAAGGATGCAAAACAGAGGTATCTGTGAAGCCCAGAAAACCAAGGCAATAAAACACAAAACTGAATATTGGCTCATGTTGTGATTCTTCTTCAAGGGTTCAAGTTATTATATTTTACATTTTAGAAAGAGCAACGTGTATCACACAGATATACTGGGACACTGAACCTCCCCCTCACCCCCAAAATTAATGATAATCTAATTTGCTCTCAGTTCCCACTCTGTTCAGAACACATTTAAAATCCATTTGACTGAAGACACCCACATTTGCCCCAGCAGCAGTAACCAGGATTGAAACCTGCCTTTAAAGAATCCAATCAACATTTTAATATTTCTCATCTACAGGGCTAGGGTTACTTTGCATCAAGTACAGCCTAAGAAGTACAGATTGCCTTTTAAATCTGTGTACATTTTCCAGGCACCAGAAAGAAGAAGAAAATGTTGCACTTTCCAAAGCGCTTTAACAACCAGAGCACTGTCTGAAAATACAGGCGTTATGACAGTAATTCCTACACTCTTTACAAAGAAAGCACTTTTGTCCCATGTTTCACATCCTATTGTCAGGTCCCAGTTACCCCGACTTAGAAATGGAGTTTCACACTAGCTTTTCCGGCTGTTCCTCCGCCATCTGCAAATGATTGCCTGGCAACTCATCTACCCAAAGATCTGACAACCCATCCCCTGACCGGTTGTTCGGAAATCACTGCAGGACCCATTCAAACAAAACAGCAGCCAAGCAATTTGGACAGCAGCACTTTGACTTCTGCAAAGTAGATCTGGGATGAAGGAAGCAATGTGTTCTGGCAAGGCTGCAGGTCTGTAACCTGGACTCTCTCACACACACAAAAGCTACACTTTCCCCCCACTGCCTGATGTGTGGGAGCAATATTTTATCTGGCATAAACAGTGATATGTAGAAGCAGGCTCCTTGGAGGTTTTTGCAAACCATCGTGCAGTGAATGGCAGCTGTTACTGTGGCGGCTCAATTTTCATGAAGTTCGATTCTTAGATGAAAAATGTTGCTGTGGCCGAGAGGGACCAAAAGGTCTATGAAAAACGCACACACCAAATACTTCCTTTCTGTTCTTTCAAGTTCCCCATGCCCCATCTGCTATTACTTCTGTGCCATATCTTAATTTGACAGAGTTTCTTTACTGTGTGGGAACCTAGCCAATCCGGGCTCCGGGAAGGAACGCGATGACATCATAGCACCTCACAATAAGCCCCATTAGGCACTCCTACCTCGCATTCATTCACTCTATCACACAAGAGAGGATGTACTCTTTGGCCTCAACTAGTAATGGGTGAATAAAAGAGTTTCTGTTTCTTTCTTATTTTTCCAGCCATCGGTTCTTTACGTTTCTGCATTTGATTGTGACATTTTTCGTTAAAAACGCTTCCTGAAAATTCATAAGCATTATAGTGCAAATGTCTCCTGACATATACCTCTTTTTTTGCAAATGATACAGTGTATTCTATACATTATATTCACTAACGTGTGCATTTTTCATAGGTCCAGTGATTTTTGAGGGGAGAACTGCACCACAAAAGTCGGAGCAGTGCAAATTTCAGAGGATAGCTGTGTTTTGCCTTTCATATTGTTTTGGAGGGTGCAAATCAGATAGGTTTGCATTAAAATCCTAAACAATTAAAATCCCTAACCCTGCCTATCTCCATTTTGTGGTTTGGCCCTGCCATCCTCCTGTCGGGCTTCAGGGAATCTGATCTTCCTCCGTCACGACTGGCTGCCAGTAATGAGAAGACAAGAAGCTCTTACCAATGTCTTTTATTCAATATTCACAGAGAAAGACATAGAAATGCTGCTTCCTGGGTAATGGCATTGCTCTGAGTAATCTCCTTCTCCCCCTTCCCTTCTCAGTCGTCAACAACCCCACCTACCCCTTACGGTGTCTGCTTAGGGACAATTGCCTCTGGGCTCTCTGCTCTCCTACTTTCATTGCTCGCCAGGTTCTGGGAGAAAGGGGGGTCTGGAGTGCTCTCTGTTCTTGCTCTGCTTCTCCCATTCTTCCCCAGCTTTGCCCCTCTTCTATCTCTGAGCTGTGACCCTCTGCAAACCACCATTGTAAATCTATACTGTTCTCCTCTTCTTGGGAAGATTCGGGAGAAGAGGGATGTGGTCTCCACTATTCCTCTTCCGATGTCCAATCCCTAACACCTCCATACACTGGAACTGAACATCATCAGCAGTGTGCGCAAGTGCAGTTCACAGATAGGCTCCCTGCAAAACACGGAACACTGCCTGATCAAAGGTCTAAATTGTATGAGAACCTACATGACTAGAGCAGGTTTCCCATAGCAGGTCTTTACCCTCCAATGCCTTGGGAGCCAACCAAAGGGTGGCGCCAGCAAACAGCCTACTCTTTCTTCATGCAATGGGGAGCATGTGAGAAGGGACGCCTGAGCAGATCTATAGCTAATAAGATTTTTTAATTTGGGGGGGGCATTGTGGCATCATCACTGAAGGCATAGTAAGTTCCTCATATTGCCCTCACCCTTAATAATGGGAGGAAAGGAGGCAGTAAGAAGAGATGGAAACAGAGGGAAAAGCCACATGGCATATCATGAATCTGTAGGATACTTAAAGTGTAGTCAAACCAACAATTACAGTATTGCTAGATAGACACATGATAGGAGCTGAAGCTCATAGAGTTTTCCTGTTAGTTTGCTAGAGAGTCGCTCCCACTGTGAGAGACACTCCCACTGTGCCCTGAGAGGGGAAGGGTATAGTTATGATCTCAACAGACAGGGAGTTCCAAAGATTAGGTGCTGCTATGAATGAGTTTTTACAAATGTGGAACACGTGTTATGTATGTGGCACCTGTAGTAGCGCCGATTCCAGCGATTGAGTTCTATTTACTACTAATTTTATTTTATTGCTCCACATTAGTGACTATGAAATGACAATGGTGAAGCTGGCCAGGTTGTTTACGGAAGGAAGGAAGGAAGGAAGGAAGGAAGGAAGGAAGGAAGGCTGTGATTAAATAAATGCTTGTTCCTGGGCATGTTTACTCAAAAAGGAGTCTTGCTATACCCAGTAACAAAATGTGTTTAGGATAACAGAACAATTTTTTATCCTTATTTACGGACACATTTGTTGCTTCAAACTATTTTTTCTTAACATAATTGCTTCTTTAGACTGTTTTCTTATGTTGATCAGAACCTGCATTTTGTTAGATTAAGCCATTTGTACTTGTGCAGATCTGAGCCATAACTCAAGTGAAGTGAGCATTCAGCATAAATGAATACTCTATTTAGTTCAGAGGTAAACCTATTAGCATCACTGAACACAGGACTGCACCGGTCATGTTCCTGCAGCGAAACTTATCAAATGAAGACATCTCCCATTTGCTCATTTATATTGGTGCAATAAGGATAAAACGAAATTACTTTAAACACTACAAGGTGTTCTGGACATATTGCAAGGTCATACAATAACCAATTGCCAGGAAATAATGCTAGTCATACTGGTGACTAGAATAAGAAAATAGCCCTAACAAAATTGCTGGAAGTAAGAAAGAACAATGAGATTTCCAAGTGGAATCTAATATACTTAAGATTGATAGTTTATAGCTGTGTACAAAATCCCCTTTACTCTGCATCTTGTGTGCTCCCACCACCGTTTTGGGAAGTGATATACGCAAGATATTAGCCACAATCCAGATCTGTCCTGTTGTTGTTGTTTAGTCGTTTAGTTGTGTCCAACTCTTCGTGACCCCATGGACCAGAGCACGCCAGGCAATCCTGTCTTCCACGGCCTCCTGCAGTTTAGTCAAACTCATGCTGGTAGCTTCAAGAACACTGTCCAACCATCTCATCCTCTGTCATCCACTTCTCCTAGTGCCCTCAATCTTTCCCAACATCAGGGTCTTTTCCAGGAAGTCTTCTCTTCTCATGAGGTGGCCAAAGTATTGGAGCCTCAGCTTCAGGATCGGTCCTTCCAGTGAGCACTCAGGGCTGATTTCCTTAAGAATGGAGAGGTTTGTGTTACAATGTGGAGGGGGGGTGGCAGCGAGAGTAGATCACCGGTAAACAAGTCCCGAGAGCAGGGAGAGGGGCCAGCCTCTCCCAAGGGGGTGAGTTTGCCAACAGTTTGATCTTCTTGCAGTCCATGGGACTCTCAAATGTCTCCTCCAGCACCATAATTCAAAAGCATCAATTCTTCAGCGATCAGCCTTCTTTATGGTCCAGCTCTCACTTCCTCTCTGATCTGTCCTGTAGTCTCCTATAAACAGGCATGCCAGCTCTGGGGGATCAGCTTGTCTTTGAACCCCTCAATATTTATTGGAAAGGCATCCCTTCAATGTTGACGGGGCCCAGATTATGTCATGTACACATGACTTCACATGCATCGCACATCACAGCTTCAGCGCCCACCTCCTACAGACGATGCACTGTTGCCCACGCATTGTGCGTACGACGCTGCACATGCCCATCGGGCCCCGCAATCTTGGAGGCAACCCTGCTTATGAAACCAGCTTCAGTCTGAATGGAGAAAAACTACCTACAAACCCAGCAGTGTTTGCCCAGCCTTAGATGACAGGCTAATAGGCTGCTCTGTTTTTACAGAGGTCGCATCCATGCCATCCATTTAAAACCTATTCCATACATATTGAAAGCACCTAAAGAATTCTGGGAACTGCAGGTTCCCCCCGTAGAGGTACAACAATTTATAGAGCTTAGCAAACTACAATTGGTCCATATAGCTCAGTATTTTGTACAGTGGCCTACATTAAAATCAGATCAGTGTGCCCTCTGTGATTCATTTACAGGAAAAGTGTGGGGGGTGGGACTTGTTTTTTCTTGCAATTGCTCCACAAAGGGCAAAACTGAGTTTAAAAGCATTTTCTTGATGCCTCCCTTTTCAACTCCCCCCCAAAACGTATATAATAGAGAATATTAAAAGAGAATATTAAGAAGAGGTCATATGGTGAGTTCATCTAATTGTTCACATGGTATAACTCCTGCAATGAATGGGGTAATGTGGCATTATTATTAAGTCTTTAGAGACCAGGAGATAATAGAGGTGAGCAAAGGTTTTCTACTATTGCTTCAGAAGACATTTCTCATTTCATTTGACTCACACCTGCAAGAAGCAAGGCTTTTAAAAACATTTCAAAGGCATCAGCTATGAGGATTCACTTCTCATTTTTCCCAGAAGAATGTGCTGTTAAAGAGGGAAGAAGCTTACCACATTCATTTGAAACAAACAAAAAAAGTGTGCTTGATCTTTAAAGAGGTGCATATTTATTTACCTGGTTTACTGGATACTACTATTTTTAGAGAGATGATAGTGAATTCCAACTGATAACTGTTAGCTGAGCCCAGTGTTTTTTTTCCCCCTAGAAAAAAGTGGTGCCAGTATTCACCCTGAATATTCACCCTGATTGCAGTAAGTGCCTCACTTTTTAACAGCAACAACAAAAGAGGTGCCAGTGCTGTCTAACCCTTGAATACCCTCTGAAAAAGCGCTGGCTGAGTCTATAATGTTATGAATGGCATTAAAGAAAGTTGAGATGATACACCTGCAACATTAGGCTCCAAGCATAGACCTTCGCATGCCATATCCTAGCTTGCTTCCACACCAGGCTCTTCAACTTTCTTGGGCATTGCTTTTAAGTTGTCTGCTTATTTGGGGAGGAAGTGGAAACCAGGACAAGTGAAATTCGTTTCCCCCAGCCATTATTTGTCACAACCCAAACAACTTTACAATGAGAAGCGGGGAAATTTTGATTGACATTGTAATCTTCCAGTCATTAGTCCAGACTCATTTGGGCCAAAGTGCCCATCTAACAATCTCTTCTTTCCACACAGAAATCTCTGGTCACATAGGTTGGGGGGCAGGTGTGGAGAGAAACCAAATGTGGGTCCTGATTCTGTTTACTTCACACTTTGGAGATAAAGGGAGGAAGAACCAACATATTGGTTCTGTGCTTGCCTTGGTGTACAAAGTATAGTTTCTTTCATTAGCCTTTTGGTTTCCTAGAATTATAATTTCATCTTTATTTACATTGTCCAGATAGGTGCATCGTCAAGGCATTCAATGGCTAGGCAGTTTACCAAGTTCTTACACATTTTTGAGTTATAATGTCATACAGATGGAGCCCAGGGATAGTGTGATAAACTCTATAATTGGGCTGTTCTTCTTTGACTTTCCACTGCCTGATCAAAGCCACTGAATAAATGTTTTTTAATAAAACTGGCAAATGATAAATGTTCTGCTTCAAAGATGCAATTCATAATCAAATCATATTATGTATCTTTCATCCTAATGCAGTCATTGTTCTTCTGTGCATCACTTGTGTGCTCAGCTTACCATTGTCTTGGACAATTTTCAAGGAAGTGAAAAGCATCATCTATCCACAGGCAGGCCATCAGCATTCTTTATAGATGTTTAAGCATTTTCAATACATCTATACCAAATAAGAGCATACCAATTATTCCTAGGTGCTTCACCAACAAACAGGAGTTAAACAAGGGAAGAGGGAAACAGGGCAAGATGACATTCTCCTTTTAATACAAAGATAAAGAAGGTAACCGGCCCTGCCCAGATGATTCCAGTGCTTCAGATGGTACCAGATCGGCATGGGATTAAACCCTAGTAAAACATCTCCATATGATACCTACCATACAAAGGAATGTGGTTATGCTAAATTAGCCAAATGGATGTGGCAAAATGACTCATTTGCATGACCGTCCACAGCATGGACCACCAGTGAAAGTCAATGAGAGCATGTTGTATCCACATAGTGGCTTTCAGCAGAGCACTTCAGCTGCGCATCGCTGTGCAAAGATTTAGCAGCTTCCCATTGCCCTTCACTTCCCCTCAGTAGAAAGAAGGCAAATCCTTCAAAGGGAGATTTTCTTGAGAGATGGCTCTTGCCTTGTTTATTTCTCGATTATTCCATTCTTCAATGATATATATATATATATATGGAGCACTGTGTGAAGAAAAAATAACTTTTACCTTCTGTTCTAATTGATGAATGATGCCTGAACTAATCAGAATGCTTTGCTATAGCCACCATTAAAGCAACCTATGTAAGTGGCTCAGGAGAGATTTGTTGAGCAGCTTCAACCTTTAAGTGCACAGGATAAATGGATGGTGACATCATTATGCCTTGACAAATCGGAATTATAGCACTTTCTTTCTTTTCATTACTGAAGGATGAATTATTTCTATGGCTTCCATTTTCATAAAACCATCCATTGTCTCGGAAGTTAAAACCTTTTAAAATTGCAATATGCAACTGAAGTGGCTAATAATGTGCTATTTATGTTTTGACCTATTTTTGTTTTCTGAGAGGCTCTCTTGGAAATTCATGTCAACGCAACCTTACTGTGCTTTACCAATAGACATGATTCTCTCTCTCTCTCTCTTTCTTTCTTTCTTTCTTTCTTTCTTTCTTTCTTTCCCACTCTTTTCAATGACTACAGTGATGCCAATGTATAACAAACTTTTAAAAAATGGACCTGGTTTTAATCCATATTGATCTGTGGCAGGAAAATGCCATTCTAATTAAAAGAACACTTCCAATTAATTACTAATTAGGAAATGATAATTGCAAGCCTTCGAGCTTTAGGGTCAGCCTTCAGCCCAGTACGTTTATTTATGGCCTTGAGGTTCTTTTGTAACCTTGGGTGTTCTAAAGGTGCTTCCCATCTCAGGAGATGAGCAACCTGAAAGTGCCTGGCACTTTTTCCATTTGCTCTCCCACGATGGGTGGAAGAGCCGATGAGTGTGAAAAGCAACTCAAACACACAGAAATGGGGAGTAAGGGAAATATTGGAAGGAGCAGGTTGTGCAGTTCTGCTTAAATGTCAATGTGCTACACAAAACGAAAACACTGTAATTGCCTAGTTCTAGGTGCACATCTTGAGTGGTGGTCATGCAGAAACAAAACACAATCATGATGTACACACACTGCTCCCGCCATCACAACTTAAGAACACTCTGAAGATAGCTTTGGTAGTGAGCATTATTTTGCACATTCTATTTTATAGGAACACGTTTGTAAATGGAGATAAAACTACTTACAGTGGTGCCTCGCAAGACGAAATTAATTCGTTCCGCAAGTTTTGCCGTCTAGCGAATTTTTCGTCTTGCGAAGCACGGTTTAAACGGCTTAACAAAGTCGCAAGACGTTTTCGTTTTGCGAAGCAAGCCCGTAGGGAAATTCGTCTTGCGAGGCAAATCGCGGACGAAAAAACCTTTCGTCTAGCGAGTTTTTTGTCTTGCGAGGCATTCGTCTTGCGAGGTACCACTGTATTTATAAATGTGTCCACCACATGTACTGATAGAACAGAGGCCTTATAGAGAGGACCACGACCTTCAGAATGTTCTCGGCCCATTTTTCCACCAAAGGAAGGGGCTGAGAGCCACTCATGGACCAAAAAGCTCCAGCATATCATTGTGTAAAATGAAAGGCAGCCTCTCATTTCCACCCCCTCCCCACCCCCACATACATGCTAGCTATGTCACAACAAGCTTCCTTGGCTATTTCTTTCACGCTCTTCTCTTGGTCTGCCCTCCATCCTTTTTCCTCCTCCTGTTTCTTTGCTGCTTATGAAAAAGGAACAACCCACCCCCCCACTTCTGTTCTTCCACCCTGAAACTCCTTCACTACACTTGAGCTCAATTCCAACCAACAGACATGGAAGGCAAACAGCCTCAGCATCTCCTCACAGCTCATCACAGCATGCATGCATCTATCAGTGTATGTATCTATAGAGCAATGGAGCAATGTATGCAGAGGCTGGTTTAGGGCAGAGTGCAGGGGCCAAGGGACCACCTTCCCGCATCCTTCCCAAAGCCTAGGAAACACTGGGCTTTGGGAAGCATGCGTGAGGCTCTGACAGGGTCCTAGAGTCCCCCTTTCTCCTTCCCAAAGCCTAGTTAGCACATGCCCAGCTTTGGGAAGAAGAAGGGAGGGCTCTAGGACTCTGCCAGAGCCTGCTTCCCAAAGCCCAACTCCTCCTTTATCCAGCTTTGGGAAGATGGAGCAAGGGTTGGGCATGGAAATCAAATTTTGGCCTCATACAGGGTACCATATTACCAAGGTTCACCCCTGATGTATATATCCATGCATGCATGAGCGGTGGCCTGGGCAGCCTTATTCCACCCCCTTCTGTGTCGCTGGTAGTCAGTCATAGGCCTGTTTCATCCTGGATGGGCAGGGTATAAATAAATTAGTAGTAGTAGTAGTAGTAGTAGTAGTAGTAGTAGTAGTAGCAGTTTTATCTTGAAAGGACATACAAAAAGTCTGCATTTAAGCTGTACACAGTTTGTGCACATGATACACATTTCATGTACAGTTTTGTATGTGTTTTAAACATAAACTATACACTTCCAACATAAAGCACACACTTGTTAATGTTCATTTTTAATTCTTTTTTTATATTAAAAAAGGTAAAATGCATACTCTGCACAGGCCTGCTAACACTTGTGACTGGACATGCACGACCTCTGTGTGGTCAGGGTTGCTTAGGCAGACAAGTGAAACAAAAAACCCCATGGCTGGGCACACATGTAAAGAGTAGTCTCAAGAAGGCAGTGGGCTGTTGCTCTCCCTGCTTTCTCTTTTATGCAAAACACCTTGGGATTGTTAATGACTACCAAAGAGAAGGACCTGGGTTTTATATCTCATCTCTGACAAGTTGTGGAATTAAAAACAGCTCCTGTCTGCCTTCCGATCCCCTCGTGCACCAACATATTTCATCACTGCTACTAAAGATTAGAGGTGCTTGAAGGAGTCAGGCTTGGTGAATTCCAGTGCTAACTGACCTGTTCTAAACCTCCAGGACTAATGTACAGGTTGGAATTTAAAAACCAAACAGGCACTTGTTTGTTCCCTGCTTCCTTGTGAGATAGGACAATCAAAGAGGCATCCTGTGTGTTATATGCATGTGGGTAGTCACTTCCAAACATGGAAGCCAGAGGCTTTGTGAGAATTGGGAAGCAATGCTTAGGAAGACCACAGGCCTTTGTCAATCCAGGCCCAGTCCTCATTACAAGTAGAGATTAGCCAATATATCCATTTCAGTTCCTCCTTTTTCTACCCTTAAATCCAGTTCTCCATATTTCCCCATCAGTCTTCATAAAAATTCACCAGCGTTATAGAGCTAACTTCTCCTTAAGCTATCTTTTTTTGTATGCCATTTTGTCAAATATACACATTTCACAAGCAATTCCCCACAAATGATATTATTTTGTACATTGTTTTCATTAATGTACGCATTTAAGGTCACACTTTAGAGTATTGTTTCCATTTTTATACACATGATTTGATCGGACAACCACATTGCGAAATCCAGAGAAATGCAAATTTTGAAAGATGGCTGTGGGGTTATTTTGGTTCATGAATGATTTCAGGAGGTTTAAATGTGAACCTTTAAACATGGGCTGAATAAAATACCTCTCCTATTCCTACTTACGAGTAAGTAGTAAGAAAGAAAAGGATACATGTTAGTGAAACAGAACACGTGAGTTAACAAAATATTTAGTGAACTGCAGAGTTCAAATTATCAAGTTTTGTTTAAAGATCATTAAAAGTGGGAGAAAGAAGGACATTTCACAGAAAAGAAAATGGATAAAAACCCATATTTTTATAGCAAATCCTTACTCTAATATAGTCCCTAGGTTGGGTTCTGGAGCTTGCAGAGAGCATTATCTTCAGATGAGATGCAGAAATGCATATCATCATGAGGTTCCATAGCAAGCATTCAAGGCATGGGGAGAGGAGAGCTTACTCTTTTTCTCTCTGGATTCAGGAGTGGGCTGTCTGGGAAAGAGGGGACTCAACCAATCAGCTGGAAGTCAACACTCCTTAAGACACCTGAGGTTCATCACATATACAGAGGGGGGTTGACCATTAACACTTGCTTCCAACCCACAAGGTGTTATGAGGACCATACAATCTCTTTCTTGGCTCCTGTCTAGGGATGGGCAAATCTTTCAATTGGGGTTTCATTCAGTTTCTCATCTCCCCAGTCACAATGCATTTCAGTTCAGTTCACGTTTTTTTTGGGGGGTGTAAATCCAATAGGCTTGCCTTTAAGTGGCACCTGCTGGCTTTCCCTCCCATCTCTACACCTGTCAGACAGGAGAGTGCCATCTTGCATATTTAAGGAGGGGTGTTTGAGGCCGGGCTTGCTGACTCCTCTTTAATGGAGTGAGGAGCTTCTGGGCAATGATTGGATTTCTTAAAGGACAGGAAAGTTGGGCCTGACTCATTTTCCATAGTTATCCATTGGCATCCTCACTTCCTGAATGTTCAAACTCAGTTCTTGTCTTTGAAACATATCAAACTGTGTTTACATATGACAATTTGGAGCTCGTATGTGGGGGGTTTTGTGTTTTTTAAAGCTATTTAAAACTTTTTTTAATGTGCAGATGATTGCAGAAACAGGATGGGAAGGAATTATGAATGAAACCATGGTGACAGTAACATAGGATGAAAAAAGATTGATTCACTTATCCTGTCTTGCGATGCCTCTTGCCTTAACTAGAGGATTGGCTTTATTACTCCATCATGCATTCTTCCTTTCCACATGCTCTGTTGCCACAAAAGCAGTTTATGAAACAGAATTGCCTAATATTGATCAGCCTGAACTTTCATTACACTCCTGGGTTGTGCGACATAAACAGCATACGGCTCCTAAATGCAGTGTTATGGCACTGACTGAATCTCTTTTGTTGCCTATTGATTTTAATGACTTTGGCATAACTATGGCCAGTGTTAGTAAATACTCTTCCCAAGTAAGACTTTGTCTCAATGGAGCGATGCAGGTTAAATAGTGCACTCGATTTGTGCCTGAGTGTGCATTTGCGCAGTTCATGAATTTTCAGAGAGCTATATGCAGAAGCCAGCGCGATACAAAATACATTTTAAGAGCTGACATTAAAGTTAATATGAAAGTTCAGAGGTGGGAAATAATTTAAATGCACAGAAGAGGTAGCAATAACGTTTCTAAACCGAGGCAGTGAATTATGTATATATGAAATATTAAAAATGCAAAGCTGATTCTATTTGCATTTGGAATGCCCCCTAGCTGTTACCGAGCAAGAGAAAATTGCTTTATGCTGAATTGAAGGGCACACTACTTAGTGCTGTATTTAAGTCAAGGAGGGATATCACTCATTTTTATTCGACCACTTAACTTGTGCTTATGTAATCTGTCTGGCCACCAAGCCAGTTGTCTTATATTATTTGCAATCAAAGAAAGAGGATATAGAAATTCAGTCATTAAACCTTTATTTTCACCTGCCTGGAGATCCCTCTGAACCATATTATTATATATAAATCAAGGGGTGTCAACAGTCCAGAGTATGGAATTATTACCAATGGGTGGTTGTATTTTTAAAAAATCACATTTTGGGGATTGAAGGAACAACCTTAAACAGACTCCTCAATTTTAGGAAAATATATAATCAATGTTCTTTGTACTGAAACATGCTACCATCAGGGTCAACTTCAGCTAATTTGTTTTCCTGGAAAAAATGCATGTCTCCTCTCTCTCACAGACACACACAACACTCACCTCCTCAAGACCTACACTGTGACTCCTATTTACGCCTTCACAGTGATGCTACAAAGTCATCTCAACATAAAAGGAGCAGGAACATCCCGCTGTCTATGGCTCAAAGAGGAGAAATTAAGCCTTTCTGTGTGGGCTTAACACCAGTGTGTATGGACTCAACTACACTCTGGTTCTAAGCTTAGGCATGAGAATAGTAAAAAGTACACCCTCTTTTAGGCCTAAATACCCATTTTCCGTAACTGTTGGGAGAGCAGATAAGGAGAGAGGCCACTGTAATGAACAGTGAGCAGGCCGGCACCATCATAATTCTTAATCTGCTCATCAGGCTACAAATCCAACTTGGACAGAGGTTGTCTGCTATTACAAGATTTCGAAGTGTCACTTAATTTTAGCACATTTATTTATTTGTTGCATATATATCCCACCTTTTCTCCAAGGAGTGCAAAGTCAGCTGTGCTAGATGCACCCAGCTGCTTCTCAATGTACTCTGTAGTATCTAAACACCATGAGCAAAGCCATAATCTCTTCAGCCCTTGAAAGCTTCTCATTTATGGCATCTCCATAGATATGTTGCACCAGTTGTATTGTCTTGTTTTGTTTAATCATTGTTGTTTTTTGTTTGGATCCAGATTTAGCCATACTTAGAGTAGACCTATTAAAATGGATGGGATTGAGTATGTGTAGTTCTCAAAGCTTTTTCAGATATACTTTTGAGTTCTATATCCTGAAACTCAAGGTGGGATTCAGAGAGGTCCATAAGGTAAAGGTAAAGGGACCCCTGACCATTAGGTCCAGTCGTGGCCGACTCTGGGGTTGCGGCGCTCATCTCGCTCTATAGGCCAAGGGAGCCGGCGTACAGCTTCCGGGTCATGTGGCCAGCATGACTAAGCTGCTTCTGGTGAACCAGAGCAGCACACGGAAATGCCGTTTACCTTCCCGCTGGAGCGGTACCTATTTATCTACTTGCACTTTGACGTGCTTTCAAACTGCTAGGTTGGCAGGAGCAGGGACCGAGCAACAGGAGCTCACCCCGTCACGGGGGATTCAAACTGCCGACCTTCTGATTGGCAAGTCCTAGGCTCTGTGGTTTAACCCACAGCACCACCCGTGTCCCTGAGAGGTCCATATACATGCATAAATGGCTTAAATATGTAGATGGTGAGAATCAATTCTCCCTCCTGGCTGCAGACCCCATTGCCACTTTCATGACTGAAACAGGAAGAGATAGACTCCATTATCTGCAACATTGCACATTCTGTTTGTTGTTGTTGTTGTTGTTGTTGTTTTTACCCAAGTCTTTCCTATAATGTGAGCAGCACCCATCCTTCACCCACTGGATGCTCTTTTCCATTTCAAATGTACATCCAATACTGAATCCAGTTCATACTTATTGAACCCTCCAGGTTAACTCAGAATTGCATCTGTCAAACGGTGCGTGCTTCTTTTGTGGTGCTAAAACCTTCAGATCCTTTTCAGCAACATCTTGTTATCCCTTACTTGCGTGTTTATTTTTCTTCATCTCTTTCACCATTCAGCCACATCGTTCGCCACCTATTCCTCTAACGTGAAACATTCCCCCCCCAAACATTAAAAAGTTCCCAGACTCTCTCTGCACTTAGTAATATTGCTCAATCAATATTAAGTCAGGATTTTACAATCTTGTCCAAGTTTTGTTTAACAACTATAGTCTTCGCATCTAATGTCACATCTAAGCAGCACGGTAGCTGCCAATACATGGGTCAGAAAGATAAATGTCAATGGAATGTTAACATTCATTGGTGTAAAAAATGCTTCTTTCCTTTTAGGTTCACAGAATGTCATGTCATCATGGACAGAGGAGAGTCCACCTTCTTTAGATGCTGAAAAAGCTACCTGTGGTGTGAGCTTATACCATGTAAGAACAATCTCATTGCTCAAAATGTTTTGATAAGGACTTAAGTCAAGACTTCTGCTTGTCCTCTGTGTTTCAGTTGAATGCCACTTATTCATCAAACGTACAGCCTAAGGTACCTTCTTCTGAAAGGCTTCAGCTTTTGGTTATAGGCAAGAGTTCATTCACAATAACAACTGAGACCTGCAATAAAATTTTGCATTGTGTGTGTGTTTGGGGAGGGCTTTAAAGGGATCAAGCCAGCCATGCCCTTTCCCAAGACACTCTATTCCATCACTCCCCCAAAATGTTTTGCACCCACACTCCAGAAAGGTCAGTCATTTTCCCTGGACATGCTCAGTTTTCTTGGACTATTTTGGTTCCACGCCCTTTTGTTGGTTTGCTTTTGCACTTCTACGCAACTTGGGGTTCCCCTGAGCCTCTTTGCAATGAATGATGCCATTTTGGCAGTGCCGGATTACCAAATAGGCAGAGCAGGCACTGGCCTATGGGCCCCACACCTTTTAAGGGCCCTGTGACAACGGAACAAAATGATATTGATTGGATCTTGAAAGAAAATTACCATCAAGTTTTCTTAGTTCAAAGTTATCCCACTAAAGCGTGCACACAAGCCCCCACAAGGGACCACCATGGGGTTTAATCCAGCACTGCATTTTGGCAACCTAGGAATCCACACAGAGAGAACTGAGTCTTCTGTTAGTCTTACACAGCAGTACTATTGTAGAATATCCCTCTCTGTGTTCAGTTACTGCGTGCTACTGAGGTGGCAGGACTTGGCGCAAGATCATGGCTGTATAAGAGAGAGGCTGGTGCTGTCTATCATGGGGAACAGTAGCAGCAGCAGAATCCCCAGCAAGCCCAAGGTGTGAGCTCTCACAAGGGTTAGGTAGTACCACATGAGACCTCTGTGCCCAGTTGTGGTTAGGTGGCTTCCTGGCTTGCCTAACTACTTCCTCTGTAGAGTTTTCCCTGTAGGGATGTGGGTGGCAGTGTGGTCTAAACCACTGAGCCTCTTGGGCTTGCCAATCAGAAGGCCAGCGGTTCGAATCCCCACAATGGGGTGAGTTCCCATTGCTCGGTCCCAGCTCCTGCCAACCTAGCAGTTCAAAAGCACACCAGTGCAAGTAGATAAACAGGTACCTCTGTGGCAGGAAGGTAAATGGCGTTTCCGTGCGCGATGGTTTACGTCACAGTGTTCTGTTGCACCAGAAGTGGTTTAGTCATGTTGACCACATGACCCAGAAAGCTGTCTGTGAACAAACGCCAGTTCCCTCAGCCTGAAAGCGAGATGAGCACCACAGCCCCATAGCCACTTTTGACTGGACGTAGCCATCCAGGGTTCCTTTACCTTCATCTTTTTACCTTTCCCCTGTGGTGATCTCATTTGACCAGAGCAGCACACCAGCTGAAACCCCATTTGACATCTCTCAGGTGCTCTATTTACGCTGGTGCCTGTACTATTCCCTTGAGTGGTGGTGGAGAGGCCCACTGAGTGCAATGACATTGCAGCTAGTAAAATAATTCCTATTCATCACGTCTCTCTATCTGGCACTCACATCTAATTTCAAATGTTTTCAGATAACTGGCATATATTTAGATAATATCACCATTCAGCATTTATGAAATGTTCATTTTCTGTACGTACGAGTAAATATGCATTAGTTAAAATAAATTGTGCGCTTTTGTGAAAGAGGATAAATGATTATTCATATATATATATATATATATATATATATATATATTCATTCATTCTGTGCCTTATCCCTTTAATAAATCCAAATCCAGTGCAGATGCACAAAATAACAGAGAAAATAAACAAGGGCAGTAGCAGAAGCTTTACATTAATTTACTTAGTATAAATCAAGTTTTATTACATGCTCAGTTTCATGATTATGCATTTCTGATGTAAATAACAAGACAGAAGAGAAAGGAGGAACTCAGCAGGGAGGAGGAACATAAGAGGCTTATGCCCTGATCTCTTTCTGGCATTTACTATTGATGAGAATGAGTTGTGGCAAAAGTATACAAGTTTCACATGATCTTTTTAATATCATGAGATTCAGCTTATGGGTGAGAGGTGAGCATTGCATCCATGACCAGAGAATATCACAGTATTGCTTCTGTGCTGTAAGCAAGATCTGGTCCAATGCTGAATCCAAAAGCCAAGGCTTCAGCTTTGGTTTGATGTTCATCACGCCGTTTTAAGATACTTATTGAAAGATACACAGAAATACAAACCCATTACAAAATATCTTTTTTTATAATATACTGAGATAAAACAGCTACTTAATCTTTAAAAAGAGCAAAATCAGAAGAAGAAATGCAAGAAAAGGAGAAATCTAAAGAAGGAGAAAGCAAGAGAAAAGGGAAAGAAAGAAAAAAACAAAGAAAGATAGAATAAAATAAAAGGATTTCCGGCAGCTACATATGATGTTCATTCTTTAAGATCCAACCATTCTTTCTTCTATAAACCAGTATTTTTTAAATGTTCAGATCTGGATAGTACAAGTTCATTTTCTCTTTCGTGCAAAAAAACCCCATAAGAAATTTCATGTCCTTAACAAATGTTAGTAGTGACTGCAGAGGGCCAAGACAGAAGCGTGAACCATGTTAATAGGCTGACTATAAGAGAGATACAAAGAATTGTAGAGTTGGATTCCCAAGAGTCATCTAGTCCAATCCCTTCAATGCAGGAATCCCAGCTAAAGGTTCCCTGACAGATGATCACCTAACCTCCACCAGTGACTCGAGAATATGAGCCTAAATGTGCAACCCCTTCAAAACTGTTCATTAAAATGGAATTGGAGTTTATTTTTAAAATATTATAAAGCACCATACATAGGGAAGGCAAATCAAATAGCTCCAAGTCCTTGGGATCACATGGCATTATATAGAAACAATGGAATAACAAACAGCAATGATAACAAACCTGTGTCTTCTGGAAGCTACCACCTACCGAATCGCAGGAGCTGTCCAAGGTTTCAGAGATGGGTCTTTCCCAGCCCTTCCCAGAGATGTCAGAAACTAATTTCTAAGAATTTTTGTATGCAATGCGTGTGCACCACCTCTGAGCTATGGCCCTGCCCTTATGAATTCCATACATGCATTATATCCTTTCTGATTTCATCGGGGGGTGGTCCATTGATCCATTTTTAAAACAGATTCTTCTTCATAAAGATTATGCTTTATTTACAGGCAACCACACATTCACATACCTTGGTAACTGAGCAGCCACACTTAGGTTCATACTCTTTTTACCCAGAAGGCAGTGGGCCTTCTCGGTAGCTGTGCCCACCCTCCCGTCAGATGTCAAGGAAATAAACAACTATCTGACTTTTAGAAGGCAGCCCTATATAGGGAAGTTTTTTAACGTTTGTTGTTTTGCTGTGCTTGATGTTTTAATCTGTTGGGAGCCACCCAGAGTGTCTGGGGCAACCCAGTCAGATGCGCATCATCATCATCAATATAACAACAAAAACATTTTTTGCCAGAAATATCACTCTGGCAATATTTCTGTCCCTTGCTTCTACCAGTCACTGTATCACAGCGAAGTCTCTTTTTAAAAAATCAAGCTGTGATAAAGAACTATTCATTCATTCATTCATTCATTCATTCATTCATTCAAATTAATATACCACTTGGCTATAAGAAAAAAGGAATCCCTAGATATTGGGGGTGAGGTGGGTGGGGAATCAAGACCTGAAAGATATCCTTGCTCTATGGAAGAACCAATATCCAAAACTGCTGCTTGCATAATAATGACTGCATAATGCACACACAAACACAAATATTTCACATGGATTATATCTTCTAAATTGTATGTTCATGGATCTACCGTGATTAATTGATTGATAGATTAATTGATGAGACTGTAAAATCCCATGGGCCAGGGATATATCCTCTTATATTCTACACAGCACCATGTACATTGATGACATAACTAGTCCTACTATTATTTCACATCACTTATATGGCTCTGACTGATTCATTTTGCATTTCAAAGTTTTTATGACCCAAAATGTTCCCATACTCTGATGGAGCAATCTTCTTATCAAGCACACAGCAGTGAATATTTTCAATAATTGTACAAATCACTGTTGTTTTGGCAGGTAAAGGGCTCAGTTCTTTATGAAATTCCAAAATACAAATGCAATTAGCATGCATCCTTTGAGATTGAAATATTATAGCCAATCAAATGAAATCTTAAAATGCAGCATTCCTAATTGGATGAAATAAAGACGTGATTAGACTTTCTAATGGTTTCCTTCACTTGAACAAACAATGGAAACTATGAAACAATCAACTGAATACAGTGCAAAATTTAGTGGTCGTAAGCATTAACTACTTGACATGGTTTTTGGAGCGTCAGCCCATTAAGCAGGATTTATGGTTCCATTGTGTATAGTCCTGGAACAGTAACAAGGAATGCCACAGTTTTTGAGGAAGGTGCTGACCTTTAAAGCCCTAAATGGCCTCAGCCCTATATACATGAAGGAGCATCTCCACCCCAGTCTTTCAGACTGGACACAGAGATCTTGGTCCAAGGGCCTTCTGGCGGTTCCCTCACTGCGAGAAGTGATGTTATGGGGAACCAGGCAGAGGGCCTTCTCGGTAGTGGCGCCTGCCCTGTGGAACGCCCTCCCATCAGATGTCAAAGAGATAAATACCTACACAACCTTTAGAAGACATCTGAAGGTAGCCACGTACAGGGAAGTTTGATGTTTTATTATGTCTTATTTCTAGAAAAAATAGCACTTTCCGGGAATATCCCCAAGCTACATACCTGCTCATACAAAGGGAGTCTAACATCAAGGGCAGGCAACCTCCCATCCACCTGGTCTAGGGAACCACCCACTAAAAGCGCCTCAGTCTGATCTGGATTGAACTCTTCATATAGGCAGGAAGAGCAAGGGAAAGCCTTTCCCTACTGTTGCTTTCTACCTATATAAACTTAGAAATAATTACCACTTGCAGCAACGATTCCCTTGCCTGGGTGTTATCTCAATTTAATCTTTGGCATAACTAGGGTTGAAACTGGTGTTGATTAAACCACGGTCACAAGGCAAACGAGTTACTTTGATGAATCTTAAATCTTCATTCCTTGACATTTTAATTCAAATAATATAAAAATTTATTAAGTACAATATATGGTGCACTGACACTAGTCTGCATTAGTGAGCAGCCCCAACAAGACTTACGCAGGGTGAATCATGTCAGCTTCTTAAGGGTGCCAGGATTGTGATGCAGACACACAAACTCCATTTATTTCAGTGGACCAGTGAGAAATAATGGCAACTGATTGCTGAAACCTAAAATCAAGAAGTCGCAAAGCACATCCCCCCCCCCCCCGTTTCAGCATTGGGGGTCCACCTGATTTGACATGCCCTTAAGAATGGCTTCCCGTGCACTCTCTGACTTCAGCATGAAATAATACAGTGTCACAGGAGTGCGCTGGTCAGTAATCACATGGTTCAAAGTTCAGAGTTGGAATTAACTCTTTATTAGCAAAAACACCATTTCCACAGACTTGGTTGAGTGTCAGGCCTAAGGAGCGCAGCAGCTGGTGGCCTTGCTCCTTGTAATCAATTGACAAGATTGAAAGTCCCCGCCTCCTCACAGCCATCTTCGTCCCCTCCTCCTCCAGGGCTTTTCCCAAGCAATTGGAGACTGTGCCTGCATGAAGCTAACTTCTCTCTGCCCTTTTCATGCCTCTTCTGGTACAGGGAGACAGTGGGGGAAGGAATCTTGCTGCAGCAAGAGGGGAAACACCCGTGCTTCTTCACCAGCCGAACTCATCTCTGCCTCTTGGCCTTCCTCTTCTCTTGCTTCAGTTTCAGAAAACTCTGCTTTGAGTATTGTTTTGCTGATACATACATTGGTATGCAAACTTCCCCCAGTTTATGCATTCTTGTCTGCTTTGGAGAACTGCTTCACAAAATTCACAAGCTTGCGGATTTCAAAGGACTGTTGTGTTGCATTTCAGGAAGTGCAAATCATACAAAAACACAATCCAAACTGAATCCCCGCATCTCTATCCCTACTGGCTTGTATCCTGAACAGGAATGCTCCTGTCCAGAGGCGAGTAGATGCCAATTATTATTTTTTGCACGTCCCATTTGCTGTGTACACACCATACATTTGAAACCCACACACTCCAAAAAATCATGTGCACTATCAATTTCCCCTCATTGAGCTACAATTCCCAGCACCTTTAAACTACAATTCCCAGGATTCTTTTATAGGGGGGACATACTTTACAGGTATAGGTGTGCATGCAGGCTGTGATATCCAGAACGGAAGATCCATGTGCAAAAACATGAACTTCCAAAGGATTTTAAAATATTCTGCAATCACTAAGCCTCAATAACATACAGTAGATGCCATCTCACAGTAAAAGAATCACAGAGGCAAGTGTGTGTCGTGTGTGTCTGTGTGGCGGGGGGTTATTATAAAACTCCATATGGTGGATTCACATCAATCTCAGCTGGGAATACCATCATAAACCACTATTTTGCTATAAAAAATAACCATTAAAACTCAGACATGCACAAACAAGGTAATCTGCCATAAATTTTGAAATAGCAAAAATCCTACAAATGTAAATTTATTCAACTCCCATTGCAATGTGAGTAATTTCCATAGCATTATTAGAAATCCTGCAGTTGCCGTCATTTGGCAATAGCTTATAAATATAGGGGGGTCTGAGTCAGCATGCAAATCCTGTCTGCGGAAGACAATCTGAGAGGTTTTATAGCCCAGAGCTGTTTATTATTTGGTAAGAATTGTAATGCAAGTTCACGTTCGGAACATGCTGAAAGAACAACAGAACATCTCGTTGAGGAACAGAGGAGAGGAAATTTGGGGGATAAAAGGAATATGACAAATGGATGGAGCGTCCTAAACTTCCCACATCATGATATACATACACAACAGACTTTTTACAGTTCCACCACAAATATTACTGATGCATTGCACTCGTGCTAGGAACTGCATCTCTTTAGTTAAAGTTGTTACCCAACAATATGTTACTTAAAAGATATTACAACTAGTGCCTGAACTCTAGATGAAGCAACAATGATTGTGAATTAAAATACTAAAATCCCAACCAATTAAAAAAAAATCTAGAAAGGGAAAACACCGTTGATGGCTCCAGATGCCTTGGGACTCAGCTGTACAACTGCAAATAAAACGTTTTAAGTGCAATATACAATGTGACACTAGATGGGGAGGGTGAGCCTCATGGAAAATTCATTGTATTTTTAAATACGCTTTTAAAAAAAAAGAATTTTCAGAATGTTTTTTATAGGTGTGTAGATTCCACCTAATGGGACGTGGGTGGCGCTGTGGTCTAAACCACGAAGCCTAGGGCCTGCCGATCAGAAGGTCAGCTGTTCAAATCCCCGCGGCGGAGTGAGCTCCCGTTGCTCAGTCCCTGCTCCTGCCAACCTAGCAGTTCGAAAGCACATCAAAGTGCAAGTAGATAAATAGGTATCGCTCCAGCGAGAAGGTAAACGGCGTTTCTGTGCGCTGCTCTGGTTTGCCAGAAGCAGCTTAGTCATGCTGGCCACATGACCCGGAAGCTGTCTGCAGACAAATGCCGGCTCCCTCAGCCTATAGAGCGAGATTAGTGCACAACCCCAGAGTCGTCCGTAACTGGATCTAACAGTCAGGGGTACCTTTACCTATAGATTCCACCTTGGTTTACCTAAAATTATGTTTTACGTAATAGGTTGGGTTGTAAGAGACACAGGGGAGGGGTGGTGGTGAGAGAAATCTACCTATATAACCTCAAAATGTTGTCAATGTATAATCACATATGTGCTTTTTAAGGGATCAAGACAATTCTCATTTTTCAGGTATACAGTAATGGGATTTGGAACTGGGAGATACAGCTATCGTGATACCCAGATAATTACAAAGGAGCTTTATTGCATCGAAAAATGCCAGACAGAAAAATTTCCATGGCACAAAGAGCAACAAAACTATTTGTTTCAGATGGCAGCAGGCCTTGAACTCATTTGCATTAAAATTCCTCTTCAAAGGGATTCGGTCGAGGAGGGGCAGCAGAGAATGAGATTCCATTAATCTCAAGGGAACTGTGATCCTAATTACTACCAAATATGTTTTTAAGCACTGGCAATGCACTAGATTCAGTGTTATTCAATCCCACGTCCCAATATATTGTAGGGTTATGACTCCCATCATCCCCGGCCATTGGCTAAACTGGCTGGAGGTGATGAGAGCTGTGTTAGAAGAGGTAGAGAACACACCCAAATTTATCACGTCCCAGAGGATATGCAGCCTACAATATAATGATAAACCAGGAATGGGGAGAGTTTGGGGATTAGCAGCAGGAGTAAAGAAAAAGGGGGACACATCAAATGTCAACGAGATCAGGCAAAATCACTCTTGAATGAATGCCAGAAGGCTTTTATTACGGAATTCACAAAGTCTCTCCAGTATCTGTTCTGATTTGGTTTGTAAGGAAGATGAGATTAGGTACGGCACCCTGGAAAGCTGTGGAATCTGGGAGAGGAGAAATCTGGTTTAAATCTCAATTTGGTCCAGTTGGTTGTTGAATGCCTTGTGAGTTGAACGTTTTGGCTCCCAAACGCCGCAAACCCAGAAATGAGTGTTCTGGTTTGTGAACGTTCCTTGAAAGCCAAACATCCAAAGTGGCTTCCATGGCTTCTGATTGAGTGCGGGAAACTTATGCAGCCAATTGGAAGCCGCACCTTGGTTTTTGAACATATTCAGAAGTCGAACAGACTTCCGGAACAGATTCCATTTGAGAACCAAGGTACGACTGTACTGGAATCCGCAGATAAGCTGCTGTCTCCCTTCCTCAGTTCTGCACCTGTAAAATGGGGAATCATTTTGGACTTGTATTAATTTGAGTCTGTGAAGAGCATTGTGTCCATGTACAGTCCAATGGAACTAATTATTTATTTGTCATACTTTCTCTGGGGTCAAAATTATTGGTGGGAGAAGGTAAAACATAAAATGGTTCAATAGTAACAAAGTGGCCAATACTTAACCATCTACTACTTCCTCCCCTTTTTATAGTGAGAAAACACTATCTAGTAAAGTTATTGCTTGTTGCCAGGGAAAAGGTTCCTTCGGATGACTGGTTTATTGAGCATTCATCCTGATTTGCTTACACAAAGCTTATGCGGAACTGAGATTGTATTCAGTCTTCACTGAGAATTAGTTTTGATTTGTTTGTGGGGAGGTTGTATGACAATGAGCATTCATCCTTATTTGTTGGCAACATGTTTATATATCTTCCCAATTCATTCTACATTTTTTCAATGCATTTCTCTGTTACTTTCCTAACTGCAAAAATTCTGTTTCTTTTGTTCTGCTCACCACACTAGGGCAGCAGAGCACACTTTTAACTGTGCAAATCTAGCATGCACTTGGATCCCTTCTGCAAATTAACGACAGTCTCAAGACCCCCCAAGGTAGAATCAACAGAAATATGCTCTTACTTTACTTCCATCTTCCTTCCTTCCTTCCTTCCTTCCTTCCTTCCTTCCTTCCTTCCTTTTCTTCCTTCATTCTCATGCTTTTTTATATCTGTTGTTTTACTCTTCAGCTCAAGTCTGTTTATTTGCTTAAAACCATCTGTCATGGACAAACAGTGCTCAACACAAATAATAACACATCTACCAAGCTGGGGAATACACAAGATATCTGAGCCAAAATTGGTTAGTTCACTCATTGCAAAAAATAAATTTCAGAATTAATAATGAAGAAGAAGCAAGCATTACATTTTATGGCCCAGCAATATCCTGATCTCATATCATGTGGCCCCGGCGGTACGAAACAGCAATTGATTGCACAGACTTGCTTCTGTTTCTTTCCCTTTTCTCCCCAACTACAGCAAACAAAACTGTTGTAAAGCATGGACTTATCTACATCAGACAACAAATAATACAGCAAATAAAAACTCTTCTGCATCCAGCCAGTCTATGACATATGCACACCTTTAGCAGCTTAGAATGCAGTGAGATAGCTTTCTCCACCACCACAAATGCATTTCAAGTTGTATTTTTACATCGCTGTACGCACCACTTCCTTCTTTGTTTCCCCACACATCACCTGAATTGTTTCCTCGCACCTGCAACACGCCACCCCTGAACTCCTGTACAATGAAGGTTTCACACCTGCAATGTCATCTGCACATGCACAACGGATGTCTGAAACGTACGTGGCTCTGCGTATTCAGAATGCAGCTTATGAATTCAGACCAGGTGGAGGCTGGTTTGAGGGGAAAGAAATCAAACAGCAGAATTCCCGCAGAATCGACAGGATACATATGGATTTTGGCTAATGTCCTAGGTGCTTGGCTTGAAACACCAGCAGTGGGAGCACAATGGAGCCGCAGCAAATGGCAATTTGTACACAGCTGTTTCGGGAGGGTTTCCATCCATATGTTCTTGGATACCAGATAACAAAGCCAACCAAATCACCGATCTCTCCTTCTTTTGCTCTTCTGAATGGGTTCATCCTGTTCTTCAGGAATAATAAAATGTTTTCCTGGTTCTGAAATGTGGGCTGGACTGCCTATGAAAACAAAGCAACAAAAAACCTGATGCTGATGTCCCAAAAACATCTGCCTTGATTTCGGCTTCCTCTGAATTAGTCTGCCTATAAATCAGAATGAAACAATAACTGGAAGCGGGTGAAAAAAAAGAAAAGAAAAAGGTCACATCTGTGAAAAGTATCAAAAATGAAAGGAGTTAGAGAAGCTTCCATTTTCTTTATTGAGGCTAACATTCCATTCTCCCCTGCTCGACAATTTATTTCTCCTTGTTGGAAAGAAAAGCAGATTTCCATATGTCTATACTCCAGAGCCAGAAGCCATTCCCTTTTCTAAATCAGAATAATAATAATAAAATGAAAAGTGGTTTTGGTGGTAATTCCAATCCAAGCCTCTTATGGTGTCAAAGCCAAGTGACAAACAAAACGATCGAAAGCAAAACAAAACTCAAGCCAAGCTGATTGTGTTTAACGAAAACCAAGTTGCGATCAATCTTTTGTGCTTTCCTCTCCTCTTAATTTTTTGCTACATTCACACATTTTTCTTCTTCATCATCATCTGTTTCCAGGGCTCTGTTACATAGCCATGTGTTTGCTACAGAATTACAGGCTCATGTACAGACTCATGAACAGAAGTTGCTATCCTGTAAAAATTAAAAATTGAGGGTTTCTAGACTTAACAAGCACTATGTTAAAAAGGCTGGGTGAGTCTGGAAAACCTCTCTGGACTTTCTCCCTCCCTCCATTCGCCTCTGAGTCTCTCATGGAGTTATTTGCAGACCTGAGTTATGTTGGTAGAATAAATCAGGCAACTCAAAGATAAGAACGTACGCTTCATGGATCACATTATTATTTTTTCTAACTGAATGTTTTTTATTTGCTCTGTTCGATGGAGGCAAAGAATATGAGCAAGGCTGTCTGCATTGACCCAGACATCTAAAGCAACCTCAGGATGAGTTCACAAAGGTTCAGCTACAAATCAGGCATCGGCAGCTTGGGTGGCGAGTCCAATGTGGATTCAGACTCAGCACTTTGGGGCCACAAATGCAAACTTCTAAACTGGTTTGAACTCAGTAGCAGTCAGTTCCTTCCATCACCAGCAGAATCAGAAGAGTGCTAATTGGTTAGCCCTTGTGACAATCACAGCACCATTTCCCTCTGCAAGATACTCATTTCCTGCTTAAAAAGGAAAAGAAACAAATTGCTTTTATTTTGAAAAGAACTGAGTAAATTTTTGACTGGATGGAAATGCTAGGCTCCTGTTTGTTTGTTTGTTTGTTTGTTTGTTTGTTTGTTTGTTTTTTCACTGAGCCTAGGCGAGGGGTTGGCACCAAAATGTCAATGGGCTCTGGAGGGCACGATCTTGGGAGAACCAGGCAGGGATATGCACAGAGTTTGATTTTTTGAAGCTGCTTATGAAATATCACAACATTTGGAATGCTGTGCCCCGGGCAGGCCGGGTCTTCAAGTTATATACCTGCTGGGATTGACAAGGCATCTGACCCTCACCTGAATCTCATAGCTCTGCTGACGAGTGCTTTGGTCTGCCCACCAGATACCAGGCACTCTATTATTCAAATTAGGCCCCAGTGTTTTTGTTACAATCCCCTTCTCAATGAAATAATCAATTTTAATCTAGAATTTAAATTCTCAAAACTTTCTTATTTGTTCATTCGAGCAAGTAAACTACTGCTCTCACTTCATTACAAAAAGTATTTCTATCTGCAACACACTTGAGCAAACCTGCTCCTCTTCCTTTCACAGATATTCTGTTGCCATTTGCAACTATAGCTGCCTCTGATTAGTTATCAATTAACTCTTTGGGGAAATAATTAGCATCACACGTCATGTGCATGGAAGTTGCCGAACCAATTAACCAACTAGAAGGTTTACTGTTAATAGCACCAGTTTTCCTATAACTTGATATTGCTGGATAGTTTTGATGAACTGCAAAAGCATTTTTAGTTTGCTTTCTGTTGCCACCCTGGAACTTTTCTTTATTAGTGCCACTTTGTTTTGTATGATTCCTTGCAAATGAAGGAAAACAACTTTTCTGCTTGTATATGTTAATAATATAATTTTGGTTGGACGAGATGGTTGGACAGGGTTCTCGAAGCTATGAACATGAGTTTGACCAAGCTGTTTGGAAAGCTCTGGTCTAAAGGATAGTGTTATGGTCAGCATGGGCCTGGGTGGTGCTTGGATCACAAGGAATTCAGGGGATGCCCTAGTGACTGTACTTAGAAGGGACCATGATTTGACTAAAAGTGGGTGTGGCTTGTGGCTTCCATTAAGAAGCCTGTTCCCCTGATCATTTGATGCTTGGCACACACAAGTCATCTGAGCAGAGGGTTCTCACTCCCATTCACTCTGCTCCTTTCTTATTCAATGGCTCCACTGAATGGGCACATAACTGGTCCCACCCACCCACCCAACACCCTGAAGCCAGCCCAGCATATTACAAAGCTGATATACAACAGGATGCCCAAACTGTAAGAAAAGTGACAAAAGTTCTCGTTAGAAAAGAAACTACAGCTCTTAGATGCATTATAGCATCACCAGCCACTGAACGGTTACAGTTGCAGTGCCGTCGCTGTATCATCCCCAAACCGTCATTCATCAGCTCCTTCTCATGCTGTGGCCTTTCCAGTGGGGATTGCTCTGGTTGCATAGAAGGATGGTGTGCAAGATTTCCCAGCCTTTAAGCTTCAGCTCTTTGGTGTGCCTGATCCTATCCAGGTCCTGTAAGAGGAATGGATGGATTAGCAACAAGAATGATTGAGGGCCAGGAAACCTTCCATATCGCAAGCAGACATCGGCAGCTGAAAAACCTGGACCCACAAGAAACATATTTTCAGGTCTGTATCAGGTAGCAGATGTCTGCAGAAAGAGAGATAACCTCTGGAACAAAGTAGAGGTAAATAAGATAGCAGGATGGTTATCACTGTCCTGTCTAGGAATTTCAGTTCCTTCAAGCAACGTTAGATTGAAACTGAAAACCTCTTAATGGAAAAGAAGTGAATATATTTTATTTTAGTAGGCCTCCCCCCCTCTTTGTTTTAGTGGATATATTTCCATATGTTGCTAAATCAGAGAAATCTTGATCTTTTTCCTGCTCAACTGACCCATGTCAAGGAAAACAGCCAAGCAAACACGTAAGCCTCTGAGAGGTTAACAAACCCAAAGAAAATTATAGATCAGCTGGCATGTTCTAGATCTCCTGACATTCACATCTCCTGAATGTCAATTCATATACCTTCATTCCATCACGGAGGAAACCTAACTAATGGATGATTTGGCTGGTGTTATTTTTAAAAATACATTTTACGACACATTGAGGAAAAGGAGCTTCTTCCATTCTGCCAGTCCAACCTGTAGAAAACACGACCAGGTTGAAAATGGAGAGGGTGGTGTTTCAAAGTCAGCTTCTGAATTCTCTTCAGGGGTTTACAAGGCTTGGAAGGACCCATAGGAACATAGGAAGCTGCCTTCCTATGAGAGCCAGTGTGGTGTAGTGGTTAAGAGTGGTAGTCTCGTAATCTGGGGAACCGGGTTCGCGTCTCCACTCCTCCACATTCAGCTGCTGGGTGACCTTGGGCTAGTCTTGCTTCTCTGAAGTCTCTCAGCCCCACTCACCTCACAGAGTGTTTGTTGTGGGGGAAGAAGGGAAAGGTGAATGTTAGCTGCTTTGAGACTCCTTCGGGTAGTGATAAAGCGGGATATCAAATCCAAACTCTTCTACTCTTCTTCTTCTTATACTGAGTCAGATCACTGGTGCATCTCAATCAGTATTGTCTATGTTGACAGGCAGCACTTCTAAAGGATTTCAAGCAGGACTGTCTCCCAACCCTACTTGGAGATGCCAGGGTTTGAACCTGGGGCCTTCTGCTTGCAAGGCAGGTGCTCTACCACTGAGCTATGACCCCTAAAGCCTCAGAGAAGGGTGGGAGGAAACTGAAGGTGAGCAGCATCACCAGTAATGGAGGAGGCACACCTGGATTGAGCATGGTGAGTTGTGGGAAGGGAACGGTGGGCAGGTTTCTCAGACTTCTGCTCCACACGCAATGAACAGGGCTTCTTATGTCTGGCAGAAAGGCTACGAAAGGGAGCTCAATCTGGTTTCCTGAGTCAAGGAGCAGCTGGCTTAAGTTCCGAGGAGTTGAAGCCAGAAGAAGTGTGACAGCGATAGCCATATTACAACAGCAGATGCTGAAAAGATCAAGCAGGCGGAGGTTCTTTCACCTTGATCAGATGCTCACCCGAATAGCTGTGTTCTAACTTGCCACCTAGAGGAGGACAAAGAGGGGGAGTCAACCAGGTCTGCCAAAGCAATGAATTTGACAAGCACTGTGCCACTACTAAGGGGCCTATCCTGCATCAGGTAGATTTATATGAGGAGATGGTTGCTCAGACACTTGTCTCTCTCACACCCCTCTCTAGTAATTTAGGCAAAGAAGAGGTATTAGCTGAGTTCAAGGGTACATTCCAGGCAGTCAGAAATAAGGTGTGAAGAAAGACTGGTGAGAGATATGGACTGGGGAGTTTGTGGCATGGCTGAGGAGGGGCTTGGAGGGCTGCACTGGGCCCCTGGCCTTGAGGTTCCCCACACCCCATCTTATAAGCAGCCCCTTTGTGGCTCTTAGTCATCTGACTTAACCCCGGAACTCGTTGGTCTCAGTGAAGGATGTCCTTCCCCTTCTTGCTGTCAGTTGCTGCTCTATTGCAATCCAGGAGACACAAACCATGGCTTGGTCAAACTTTTTCAAAGGTCAGCTCTCTCTCTCTGGCTTGACCTGGCCAGGCTGTTCACTGGAGAAACATTCGGTTTAAATGCTCTGTGAAATTTCAGTCTCAGTAATAAAAATGTACTACTCCCCCCCCCCTTTTCTTCTTTGGCTCGCTTCCCTGATCACAGGGCTCCTTCCTCACCTCCAGGACTAATCCGTTAAAATTTGAGGCAGCAGAAAAGCTGGAAAGACATTGGTTTTTCCTTTAGGTTCTTGCTTGGCTGAGTTCCAAAGAGAATATCGGAGTACCTGTTTAGCAACACCACATTTGGGAGGAATCTATGAGTGACACCTGACATGAGTCTTGTTCAAAAAAAGACCCATTAACATCAATGGACTTAAATCCATTCATTTCAATAGTCCTACTGTGATTATAACTAATATTGGAGCTCATCACGCCCATGACCTTTGCCCACAGCTTCCCATACTCGTTCCTGGGACATCCCATTTTTTCTCATGAGAAGACAGCAATCACAATGGCTCCTGCGATCTCATGTTATTTTGGGCTGCACATTTTTGGGCATGGCACCCCAAAATGAATGTTTTGGGGTGTTGTGCCCAAAAAAAGTGCTGGGGAGGGGAGCATGATCTCACATGGGTCACATGAGTCATGCAGCAGTGTGGACCCAAAAGATGGCATCCCAGATTTGGTCCGCTTTGTGTTAACAGGTATGCCTTCCCTCTCAGCTCACGGAAGTTATTTAAGTCTTTCAAGGGGTCTGCTATCAGTATAGCTGCCATTAGCCCTATGACCTTTGCCTCCACCTGCCACACATGCAAACCCTGGTTCATGAAAACTACTGGAGCTATTATCAGGCCAGAGATAAAATGATCAGACAGGCCCTTCTGTTCAGTAGCCATCCCTTCCTCTTGTTCCTCTCCCCTTTCCACAGTTGTATAAATCCTTTCAGAAGGAAACAAAGGAAAGAAAACCCCAAATGCATAGGGACTGGGGGTCTCTCTTCCTCTCTCTGCATATGTGATGTGGGCATAGACATGCAGCAATTTTTTTTAATGAAAACATGTTTCTTTTTGACAGTAGAGATGTTACAGGGCCTTGCCTGGCTACAGGAAAAAAGATCTATGCACTGTGCCATGCCGCATTGATACAGACATAAACACAGACCTGTCTCACGAAACCAGGACCAAAGCTGCTTCCGTCTTCTACAAGGCCACAATTGGTCCTCTAGAGCCTGTTCTCCGGGCTTCAATAAATAACAAAATAATGCCTTATTATTTATTATCATTCTTAACAGTATTCTTTATTGCGTTCTACACACTTATTAATCCACCTCCTCTGCCTTTAAGGGCACAGTCAACCCCAAAACAAAGATTTCTTAATTGCTAGTACAACCCATATTTGCCAGAATGGGGGTGGGGGTTGTCCCATTATTTTTAGCAATGCATAGAGAAATTCTAAAGTTTCAACAGATCATACACACACACACACACACACACACACACACACACACACACACACACACACACATTTTCTCCTTGTGTTATTCTCTTGTTGGTCTTTCCTTCATTTAACAGATTAGCAATATTTTCATAGAAGGCGGGAGGAGGGAGAGAGAAAATAATAAATTACAGAATTTGGCAGCAGAAGGTAGCAATGGTGGCAAAGCACAGCTGGAGTGTTTGAAATGTGGCAGTTTTCTTCTGGGCCATCATTTCGCCTGTCCGCTGGGAATGCACAGCTAAATGTAGCCCCGGCTAATGCAATGATCAATCCATGTAAATCTCAAATGCAGAATTGGGGATCCGTCTTTCTGCAGGCAAATCAGAGTCTGTCCCCCCCCCCACTCTCCCCCCACCCACCCTGGTTGGATTTCTTCACATAATCAGAAGCTCATCTCAGCCGCTCAAATGCCATTATACAGCCCTGTATTTCGGGTCTTCACATTTTTCATTTTGATTCAAGCAAACGCCATGCGCTAGCTCTCATTTGGCAGAATAATGCACCACCTGCTCGGGGTTTTTTTCCCCCATTCCTAATTAAGCATTTAAATTGTTTGTCAACTAAATTGAATTTCTTTTCCTTTATGCTTCTCCCTCTCCTCTCATCCCTGGCTACCCTTTTGCAAACATTTTGCCTTTTTTGCAAGAAAGTGTGGGGTGGGCAGAAGAGGTACCCTTGGATGTGACAACCTTTCATGTTAGCCAAACAGATTTTGGTATTAATTTTGGACATAAAGTCATTAACTGATCTGTATCGTAGCAACCCGTTGCACATATCACTTGGGGAATCTCGAAGAGAAAAGAGGCAAAATTGTTTGGACAGGCCGAAACCCCATTTTCTTGAAATAAAAGTATATGTATTTGTTCTTTAACTCAGCTGGTCAGGACCAATGAGCCTTTGGAGTTACGAGGTTTTTTTAATAAAGGGATGTGTGTGTTGACAACATTGGACATAGTGAACCATTTTGACAGCTCACCCACTCCCTTCCAATGTAGCTGTGAGAAGCTGAAAGTTTCCATTTCTGTTTCAGATTAGCCACAGTTTAGTGTGTTGTCTGTACCCTAACCTGTGAATAGTCATAACCATGGTTTGTTGAAATAAGCCATGGTTTGATGTTGGCTAGTTCCAAACAAACTATAGTTAAGGATAACCATATCTTGATTGTCTGGATGGCACGACAAAAGTCCCTATTAATCAAAAACAGAAGTGAAAGCTACCTGTCAGGGGCTGCCTCAGGTCTCAGCTCACAAAAGACCAACGCCAAGCTCTTCTTATATACAAGGATGTTTATTGCAGTTCATTATTGGTTCCACTACCGAGGCGTGCAGCCCCGCGTCTTTTAGCCTAGACGTTTGAAGTCCCCTCTGAGTCGGTCCCGCCTCTACACCAGTTTAAGAGGCTTGTGCTAGACCACCTCTTCCTGTCCTTTCTTTTCCGCAGGGTCTTCCTGCCCCCCTGGGTTCCTTCCCTCCTGCTTTCCCCTGACGCGGATCCCTCAGATGCCTGCTCCCCCCTCCTTCGTGCTTTGGGGCCAGGCTCCTCCTCCGGGCTCTCTGCATTTCCGCGCGCCTCCACATTTGAACTTGGCGCGCGTTCGCTACCCCTGACCTTCCTTTTGACAGCTACACTACTCCCTGTACTACTCTCCGCCCCTTCCGGCAGGACGTCCTGCCCCGATCTCCTTCTCCTGTCTCCTTCCTGCTCTGCTCCGTCTGTCACACTGGGAACTCCACCCTTCTCACTCCGTTCCTCCTGGGAAGCCGACCCCGATCTCCCACACCCACTAGGGGTTTCCCTGCTGCTTCCCTGCTCCTGGCAAGTCCCCCCTGTGACCCCCCTTGGCTTGACCAGGGGCGCCCCCTTCTGGGAATCCTCCGATTCACTTGAGAGACTCATGGAAGACCTCAAGTCATTGTCATCCTCTTCCTCACTGTCCTGGGTTTCTTCCCCATCGCTCTCCGTCTCCCCCCTCACCTGTGCCTCTGTCCCTGAACCCCTGACACTACCCAACTCCTTCTCACAACCACACTGGAAGAGAAGAAATAAGCAAGAGTGTGAGAGGAGGTTAGGCTTATTCCCATCACAATAAACCAAGAACCAAAAACTCCACATTATCATTTTCTAGAATGAATTCACATTTGTTTCTTGTTTGTTGCACGCTGCCCTCATCATCAATTTCTACTTTGGGGACATCACATTTTGCAATCAATCAAAGCACAGCTCTTTTTGTACCCGGGAAAATACAATAGCTGCACACACATTTATTGCTTCTAGGACTGCATTGTGGAATGTGCAAGAATAATGGGCACCCAGTGACTATTTTGGATGGTATAATTGGTGGCATAATTTCCACTTTTGATAAAGAAGAGATCTGGAGAAGAAAAGTATTTGGCTGAAAGAGAGACTATGAGGGTTTTGTTTTCATGGATAAAGAGAAGGATAAACTCATTTAGGTTGGATACACATGTTTTACCTTTCACACTAGAGTGGTATGCCCCTCCCTTTGTGCAAGAGATTGCAAAAGCAGAATCATTTTGTAAGTGATCCAGTCTAATTCCTCCTTCCTGGATAAGGCTCAAGACGCAGTTAACCTTTGGTTTTTGCAAATGTTAAAAAAAAGTACCAAAATGGATACAATTTTTTTGTTAAAAACCATCCAATGATTCATGCATATATTGAAAAATACAGTTCAAAAATTAAGGCAAATTTTCATGCAAATGATGTGGGAGTGGAACAGAATGAGTATATAGATGGAAACATGGGAAATAATCAGGGAACGTAAGTACAGTCATACCTAGGAAGTTGAACAGAATCCGTTTCAGAAGTCCATTTGACTTCCAAAACGTTCAAAAACCAAATCGCAGCTTCTGATTGGCTGAAGGAAGCTCCTGCAGCCAATCAGAAGCTGTGGAAGCCCCGTCGGATGTCCGGGTTCCAAAGAACGTTCACAAACCTTAACACTCACTTCTGGGTTTGCAGCGTTCGGGAGCCAAAACATCTGAGTTCCAGGGCGTTCAGGACCCAAGGTATGACTGTACACAGATATGTCCATCTTGAACAACCTTGCAGGAACGAAATCTTCCACAGAATCTTGCATAAGGGAACAGCCCAAGCAGGCTATTTTTCTTCTGCTATTAGTTATTTGGTTCCCCTATGTGGCGTGAAGCCATGATCCTCTCTGGTTCCTTAATTCATGGCACATGCAGTCAAAAATGAAGCATTTGCACATGGTATCCCTTTATTTATTTAGACATTATTAAACAAACAAACACCATTAGGCATGATGTCTTACAGCAATTAAAACCACACCCTCACAGTAAATCAGCATCGAAATGAGATACAAGAGGCAAGCATAACACATTTTTAAAGAAGCATTGTCTTCAGATAAACAAGATCTGACCAGCAAGATTGATAACTGTCAGAATGAAAAAGGCCTTTGTTAAGTGGCCAAAAATGGCTAGAGAGAGGTCTGCCTAAGCTTAATGGGGTGTAGTGTTCCACAATTTGGGGGCAGCCACAGAAAAGACCCTATCTTGGGTCCCCACCAACCTTGTCTGCACCATAGGTGGGACACAGAGAAGAGCATCTCCACCAACCTTAGGCAGTAGGCAAGCTGATCAAGTGAATGATACTTTGGAAGATTTATATAATAGTGCTTCTATTTATTCAAGCAAAATGTAAAATGAGAAGTCTTCCAAAGAAGGAAATATACTGGGATATATGAAACAATGGATAAAGCATTGAGGTTTTTCCTTTAAAACTCAGTCGGTACCATAAACATGTTATATCTTTCATGTTGGTAAATAAGTCTTTCCCACTATGTATCTGATTTCTCCTTTTTTTCCCACCCAGAGAGTATTGCTGGATTTAAAATAAAAAGCTTGCCTGAGGTTATAACTTAAAATTTGAATAATCAAAGAAGTTATTAAGATTGTATAACCAAATGTCTACTTTTTCCAGTGGCATTTCTCTGGAAGTACTTGAAAAGCTATGTAAAACAGTTTCAATTTTCTTGAAAGAGGGTTAGAAGTAAATCTTGGATGTGCCAGAGCTAAAACACTGAAGTGGAATATATTCAAATGCCTTTCAAGTCTAATGCATAAACTCTGGTTATTCCATCAAAGTCTCTTTGAATCAGCCCTCGGAGCTTAGGCATGTTAAAAAGCCATCGCTGGTGTGGAACATTTGGGGTTTATGCATGTAATCTAACAACGGACTCACCGATTGCCGTCTTCCCTGATATATCTGACAATGTGGAAAACAGTCTGCCATCGGGCTTGCTTGACTATTTTCTAAATGTTAAGCATATTTGCCATATTGCGCCCCCTCCCAGCACCCCCCAAAAAACTTTGTTGAAAAGTTAATGGAATGTGGAAAAGAAAAACGCTGCTGCCACAAGTAAAAATAGAAGCATCGCCCCCACAATGGAACAGTCCCAGGTAGATGATCCAAAACAGTTTTGCAAGCCATCAAACTGTGGATTATGCAAACATTTTCACAAGAGGGGGTGTGAAATCGTGTGCATTAAGTTAGCATTAAGTCTGACGGCAGCCACAGGAATCAATCCTCTAGTTGTCTGTCAGTCATTGCCGTTTGGGTACCATATTTTCATCTCTCCATGGCATTTTCATGGATGAAAAGCTGGGCACCCCAAAAAAGAAAACAGCATGCAGAGTTAAAGGGAGGCAAACACCACACACACAATCTTTTATTGGTCCCTTGCAAAAATGTGTGTGTGTGTGTGTGTGTGTGTGTGTGTGTGTAGGGAAGTCTTGAGTGACTTGCAGAGTGGGTGGCTGATTTTTAAGAATTTCCTGGGGGGGGGGGGTTAGCTTTTAAAATAAAAAGCAGAGACATCACCTTGCCAACAAAGGTCCATATAGTTAAAGCCATGGTTTTCCCAGTAGTGATCTATGGAAGTGAGAGCTGGACGATAAAGAAGGCTGAACGCCGAAGAATGGATGCTTTTGAATTATGGTCTGGAGGAGACTCTTGAGAGTCCCATGGACTGCAAGAAGATCAAACATATCCAGTCTGAAGGAAATCAGCCCTGAGTGGTCACTGGAAGGACAGATCGTGAAGCTGAGGCTCCAATACTTTGGCCACCTCATGAGAAGAGAAGACTCCCTGGAAAAGACTCTGATGTTGGGAAAGATTGAGGGCACAAGGAGAAGGGGACGACAGAGGACGAGATGGTTGGACAGTGTTCTCGAAGCTACAAACATGAGTCTGACCAAACTGCAGGAGGCAGTGGAAGACAGGAGTGCCTGGCGTGCTCTGGTCCATGGGGTCACGAAGAGTCGGACACGACTAAACAACAACAGGGGTGGACTCACCTTTAAATATATGGCTGGAGCACTTTCTTTCTTTCTTTCTTTCTTTCTTTCTTTCTTTCTTTCTTTCTTTCTTTCTTTCTTTCCTTCTTTTACAAAAGAAGCCTTGCAACCACTTCAAACAGTGGCTTGACTGCCCTCAGCTTCCCATTTGTATTTCATGAACAAAATGCCCTGTGTGAACAATGCTATATCAGGGACAATGCTGTATCAAAAGGAAGGCTTCTATTGGCTTGTTAGCTTTTAAAATAAATTAAAAATAAACAAGGAAGAGAAACCATATTGGCTTGAAAGTTAAGATCCTCCCCAACAACAAAACAAACTAAGATACAAAACCCAACAAATCAAGATCAACAGGAACAGTTTCAGGGGAGAGCAAGGACTTAACAA
Source organism: Podarcis bocagei (assembly GCF_964188305.1). Lineage (NCBI taxonomy): Eukaryota > Metazoa > Chordata > Lepidosauria > Squamata > Lacertidae > Podarcis > Podarcis bocagei. The sequence goes on from NC_138137.1 coordinate 25,542,512, forward strand.
TCAGCAAAATGGCAAAGGGGGAAGGACAACTCTCCCCCATTGCTGCAGCCCTGACCAGATTCAGAAGACCTGAGCAGGGACCTCACAGGTCTCATCTGACTTGCCTTTCACGTGAAGATTAGTAGTGGGGGGCAGGGGTACAAGAAGTGCTTTGTAGCCCAGTACAAGGCATGTTTACTTACTCAGAAGGAGGGATGGACGAGTGTGTCCATTTCAGTTTCTCTTAGTTTCTAGCATTTCCAATCTAAAGTTCCGTTCTCTACCTTTCCATACCAGGTGTGTGTGTGTGTGTGTTTAAAAAATAAAAAGTCCTCGTGAAAATTCACCAGCATTTTAAATTCTACTCAACTATACAGTTTTGTATGCGATTTCCCAAATAAAATGCATTTTTGTATTATATTTAATATATGTAATTTTAGGCACACTTTGCCCCACTATGTGCAATTTTCAAATATTACACATTTGGCTGGAAAGGTTTGCTACAAAATTCAGAGAAGTGCGAATTGTGAAGGATGGCTGTGCTTCGGTTCAGATCTCATTTTGGGAAGTGCAGACATTTAAAGAAGAACAGAATTGAATTTCACCTCCATCCCTACTCAGAAGTCCTACTGTTTTTAATGGGGGAAGTGGACCTAGGTAAGTGTTTATAAGATTGTAACCTTAATCAGTCATTAGATCTCCCTCAGTTTAACCCCATCCTCCCTCCCATGCCATATCCTCATTTTAGGGCAGTGACTGGCAGGTATCCGTCACTTTTCAGCTTCAACATAGCATAGAGTCAGGTCATAGAATCAGAGTTAGAAGAGGCCCTGGGGATCGTCTAGTCCAAGGTTTCCCAACCTTAGGTCTCCAGCTGTTTTTCGACTACAATCCCCATCATCCCTAGCCACTGGACCCGCTAGGTAGGGATGATGGGAGTTGTAGACCAAAAACAGCTGGAGACCTGAGGTTGGGAAACCTTGATCTAGTCCAACCCCCTGTAATCCAGGAATGTGCAGCTGTTCCTTACAGGGATCGAACCTGCAACCTAGGCAATACCAGCACCATGCTCTAGCCAACGGATCTTAGATTATGCGCAGAACTTGAAAGTATGACAAAAGTGCACAGCTTTCTGCAGGGTTTCTTTAATTTGATGTTTCCCAAATAGCTGGTTTGCCACCAACAGGGCAAGTTAATTCAGGAAAAGCTCGGGTGAAGATATGGAAATCTTATTCACTCTAATTCTAGTATTCAAGCTGTGGAGGCCATTGCCAAACAGCAGCGCCCATGAACAAGGGTAAGGTGTCAGCAGGTTTGTGGGGAAGCCAAGATTTACAGAGGTGCAAATAATATTTTTTGGGGTGGGGCTGAAACTGAAAGAGGGAGAAACTCCACACATTGCCCAACGAGGTCTGAGCATGGAAATATTGAGGGTGGAAAAATGGGGGCAAACTTCAGCAATAAACAGGAACGCTGAATTTTGTTGCTGCTGGTTCCCTCTTTCTCATCTTCTTTTTCATCTCCCTTTCTCTTTCATTTGCCTTGTTGTTTCTTGTGGACTTTCCTAAATAATAATTTTTAAAGCAACAAGCAGCCCTGTTCACCGCACACACCTCTGTGTAATTGCCTTTTCCTTCACTCCGAAGATGTTTTCACTTCTTGGCATGAATAGCGATGGAGAATATACAACGAAAGCTGGTAAACCCCGATGCCCATCCCCAGAGAAAAAGTCAGACGAGAGAATGCTGATGTGTTTGAGCTGACTGGGTCAGAACAGACAGGCTTTAATAGAGTCAGGCATTCCAGAGCCGTGTGTCACGAGTCTGTCAAACCTACCTCACTAACACCAATTAACTGCAAGATAGACTTTGATCCAAATCTTAAGATCACCTTACTTGTCTAGATGAAAGCATGTGTCAGCTTTGAAAGAAAGCGCCAGATGTCTTTAGGAAAATAATTCCTGGTTTTCAGTGAATTCTGAAGCGTGGAACAAAGGGCATCTCTACAGAAGACTGGATCACTAACGATGCAATCCTATGCAAGTTTACTTCAGAGTAAGTCCCGCTGAATACACTCAGACTTAGGGCCCCTCCAGATGGGTGGGTTTTTCCAGAGGTAAAATGTCCTCGATTCTGGTTTAATAGGGCATCAGTGATGGATTTTTATTCATGTATAGTTCATCTTCTATGATGCTTCCCTAAGTGTTACTTCATTATTGCTGTCTGGAGGCACCCTCTGTGCTATAGCACAACAAAAACACACCTCAAACATCTGCTCTATTAAAAGTTGCAGGGTTCCAGTAGTAAGTTATGGGACATTCAGCAACTGACAATGAAGCAGTACGTCTGTCCTGAAATTTTTGCAGAGCCAAACCTTATTGAAAGTGGATCACATATAACTGTTCAATACAATCAGTGCTCCCTCCCCCCGGGGATACTCAAGGTTACGCAGTACCGACAGCTTTTCAAATGTTGAAAGTGTGGCACTTTACTGTAACAACTTCATGGTGAGTACTGACTCCTTTTTCCCTAAAATTAAAGCACTGAATACCATCATGAGCACAAATCATCATGAATGCACAATAAAACAGACGTCTGGAAGGGCCCTTACCTGTAAGTAAACCCATAAGATAAGGCTGCAAGTGAAAGAGGGAGTAACAAACTCAGAGGAATCCTTTCCCAATGTACACTGGTTCTTAATACAAAAGTTGAATTACTCTTGCTAAACAGTTCCACGATGGAAAAGCCAGCAATGTTTAATTTTGTTTTCGCTACACTGATACACAGCATACGATCTCTGAAGAACACAACCGGGAATAATGATTTCGCTATTGCTGTAGAACATTGTAAATGTTACAATGGTTATCAACAACAAGCTGGTTTAATAGCATTCCATAAAATGTTATATAAATCCTAGAATTCAAGTACATTCAGTGCATTAGCGGAGCACAAACAAGCTCTAAAACTGTGTTCATTGCACTATAATTTTCAGACACTGCAAATGAGATGATAGTTTACAGGCAAATTGCTTATTGCCAAGAAGTATGTGGAACAAACATGGTCAGTTTGGGCCCCAATCACTGTGCTGTTGACTGTATACTGATAAAAGTGAATGCATTGCCAATAATGTTGTCATTTATGGGAATGAGGATAAGGAGCACTGCTGTATCCTATCCTGCATAAAAGCACCTGATTTGCTCTGATGTCACAAAAGATGGGCAAGTTTGCTCAGGCTATATTAGAGTTGGGAGTGGCAATTTCAAGTCTTTGGGTGTACTTCTGAGCACCAGTATGGGCTGGAGGTACACACCTGTTAAGTTGTGGGTGAACATATCAGACGACACAGCGATTCTTCAAACAGCTCTTGTTTATTCACAGGCCAGAACAGAACTGAACTGAAGGGTTCAGTCAGCCTGCTTATATAGTACAACGTAACTGTAACAATTTTCTAAAACTATCCAATCACTGAACATCACTTTCAAGCCCTTATTTGCATAACTATCTACAGTATCCCCCTGCTGGCCCAGGGTGAGAACTTCAGTACATAACAACACCTTACGTTACAAATGATAAAATTATTGCCTACATGTTATGGGCTTCAAAAAAGAATCCTGCTTGTACAAATTGGCTGGTTAGTTTTGGAGTCTTTTAACGGAAACAGGAAGGTCGCACTTGCCACTTACAAGAATTTTACAAGAGAGATGGTGATGCACATTTAGATTTCATTTTCATCGTTATAAGCTAGACTCTACATTTTTTTTCTTAACTTTTTTTCACACCAGCCAGCATTCCCTGGCATTTAGGGCACTTTCAGACCGTCACGATTTTCATGCAGAATTCAATCACATACACATACAAACAGCTTGCACAATTAAGATCCAAAATCTTTGTGCAAATAAATCAGGATGGATGTTCAAAATAAGCTGGTCATCTGGAAACAGCCATAGTTTGTTTTTTCCCCTGGCTATTTTTTTCATGCAAAGCAACCCTGGGTAGATTCAGGTTGAGTAGAGGACCCAGCGAGGGGATGTGTCATTTAACATTTTTGTTTCCATTCCCCAGCTGTTTTTCCACTGGGGAGGAAAGATATGGTGACCGTGTATCATGCCCAAACCTGAATATTCCCACAGCTGCTTTCTGTAGAAAAAGTTGTAAAAACAAAACAACAGAACAGAACATGTCATGTGTAGCTTGGTCCTAAATCTGAGTGAATTGAACGTGAACGCTTCAATTAGGAATTCTTAAAAGGATAACTTTGTCTTTTTCTAAAGAGACTGAAATGTTTGTGAAAACAGTTTGTGCTTTTTCAAATTAAGAAAGGTCAGCCAAAACAATAAATGAACAAATTTAGGTAGGAAGCAAACCAAACCAATCTAATCACATACCCTCATCTGCCAAAGTAGATAAATAGGTTCAGCCATCTTTCTCCCCAGGGGGACACACGTACATGTATTTTTTTCCCTAAAAAAACAAAGTACAAAGCAATACTGAATTTCAAATTAAACTGTATCGCTAATTAAAGGGCTATTTTTTCCTATCTTTCTGGTATTACAGGACAGCCCTGTCAAAATGCAAGACGCAGTACCCTAAAGAGTAGCAAAGTGCAACCAGAAAAATGGGTTCAGTTATGAGAGCATAACATTAGGATTCTTCCAAGTCAATTAAAATTAATAATTAACTGTAGCTAGTGTAATAGAAATTGCATGATCGAGTATCATCTTTTTCACATCAGGAAAATGTTATGAATAACTGAGCTCAATTAAATCATCTCTTTAAAATTGTAGTGATATAAGCATAGAATAAAATTAAGCAGAAGCTGAAAATGCAAAGGTTAAATGCAGACAAGTCTGTAATTTTTTTAATGTTGAATATCTTTTTCAAACACTCTCTGTATATGAATGATCAAAAATTCAGCTCTGGTATTTAGGAACCAGATAGATTAAGTGGAGTTTTCTACATTTCCTCTCCCAAACAAAGCCATATTTTGTAATTGAGTTTAGATTTATTTCACACAAGGCCCATTTTGCAATAGTTTTCAGTCATACATAATTTGTAGGCAAGTTAGCAAACACTAGGTAGTAACCTAACCTCCATTTCCCAGAAAAAAACCTCAGTCTGTGTGTGATGCTCCAGAACCTCAGAAAATTTCTTAAGCAAACATCTCATGCCCCCATGTGGTTGAATTGCAAGTCTGCTGAAAACTAAAAACAGCACAGCAAAGGAGCAAGCACACAAATGAAGATTTTGTTGCTGCTGCTGCTGTTAAAACACTAAAAACTTAGAAATTTACAAAATGGTGCTTGCATAAGACAGCAATGTGCAGCTCACCACTTACTGGTTTTGAAGGAATGTCTAAGAAGGTGCCTGCGATATTAGCAAGAGCACGTTATACACTGCAGCCACAAACACAGGCTTGTATCAGACTGGCACAGAAATAAGTTGAGCAACTCTCCCCCTACAAAACTGGGAAGTATCTTAACTTATTTCTAAAAACATGGTTTCCCATATTTATGGACACTGTGAGAACGGATGCTCACCACTTCCCCGGTAGACCCTCAGTTGTAGACCCTTGCTCTCCACCTCCTTCCCAGTAGCTGGACCCTCAGGGTCACTGGCCGATGGGGAATTCCCTTCAGGTGATGCAGCCATGGGGAGGTGTGACTTCCTGGTCGGTGTGCCGGGTTCAAATGGGCCAATCAGGGCCCAGGTTGTGGGAGAGTTCCTTGCTGGCCGGCCAGGCATTGGTTCACAGCCATGACCGGCTGGACAGCAACACATAAAAGGACACTGTGAGACTAGGATGCTGAGCTGAATGAACTTTTGGTCTGATTCAGCAGAGTTCTTCATAGGTTCTTAAGAACGAATCTCAGTCGCTTACTGAAATCAGCAGAGGTGTTGATGTCTGGGTTGATTCTACAATGGATATGTAAAGAAGCCACAGTCTAAAAATGGCTGGTCAGGGCGAGGTAGGAGGAACAAACAGTAACCCACTGCTGAAGATCATTGGAGGAAAAGGATCTTCAGTGGTAGATTCCTCCATGCCCATCACGATGCTTTTCGGAGCAGACTATGTGCAAGATGGGCAGTACTGGATTTAGGGCAGTGTGGGCCGCTGATCCTATTTTCAGAGTATCTTATTAAAGCATATGATTGAATACATTCACAATGGTTGTTTTGCTACCATTTAGTCCAGAGGTGGCCAACTGGGTGCCCGCCAGATGTTTTGGACTACAACTCCCGTCATCCACAGCCAGCACAGCAAATGGCCAGGAATGATGGGAGCTGGAGTCCATATCATTGGATTCCCTGCAATCAGTTGGAGGTGTTTGCACACACAGCTGAAACTCTCTGCAGCCCTTACTCTCACTGCGTAGTTCAAAGTCCCTGAACCTAAATCTCACCAGTATAAAGAATATAAGTTGGAAAACCTGACAGGAAAAGGGAACGGTGGAGCCTTTTTTTTCTTCTGAGTTTCCCGGCATTATGAGTAATAAATGCAAAATTAGTGTGAGATTTGTGACTAATGTTTCAACATGAAGCCAGCAAGCTGTGAACCACTAAATTCAATGAAAGTGATTAAAAACTATAGACAGAGTTCCCTGCCAGCAAAATAAACAGTTAAGTGGCAGATGGTCGTCGACAATCCCACTGGAATTGATGGTCCCTTTGCCCTAACAAAGCAGCTGTTTATGTGACAGAGTGTATGTGCGCATGTAAAGTAAAATGTCACATATATATCCTCTCCCCGCAAAAATCCAGTGACAGCAATGGTCATGAGCACTCTCCTAATGTCATGGATTTTTAAAAACCAAAGAGTCACCCGGGATAACAAAGGGCACGTCGTGTAGCATTTGCTAATGTACGTGTGTTGTAAGTAAGTTCTCACGATTCAATCATCTCTGCCAGAGAAGAGCAAATGCATGTGGCTTTTTTCTCTGCCCGCATGGTGCGCCACCCCTGCCTTTGCCATCCCTGTGGGCAGTTCATCCAATTGCCATCTAGGTGTATAAAAATTCTGCAGGGCCATCATGGCTGATGTGCTGATTCATTTAGGAAATCAATCACATGATCCCGCATGATTTACAAGGATGTAGGAGGCAATTGGGCTATCCATCCCCAAGTAAAGGTAAACGGTCAAGTCCAGTCAAAGGCGACTATGGGGCTGCGGCACTCATCTTGCTTTCAGGCCAATGGAACCGGCGTTTGTCCACAGACAGCTTTCCAGGTCATGTGGCCAGGATGGCTAAATCGCTTTTGGCACAACGGAACACCATAAAGGACACCAGAGCGCACAGAAACACAGTTTACCTTCCCGCTGCAGCAATACCTATTTATCTACTTGCTCTGGTGTGCTTTCGAACTACTAAGTTGGCAGGAGCTGGGACAGAGCAATGGGACCACAGTGCCACCCGCGTCCCTTTCCATTCCCAGGACAGAGGTGAAGGATAGGGAACTGTACTCAGCAGCCAGAAAGTTGCTATGTGCACTCATATCCCTCTGCACATGAGGCTACCTTCGGGGAATGAGCATTAATGGAAACAGCCTATGGAAACACATAGACGGACAGATAGATGGGTTTATAGAGGCCCCAGCAATTTTATGGTACTAGCGGTTATGAAGTTTAAGGTGTGGATATCTGATCTATGGCCTGTCCCATCTATAGGGTGTGTGGAGACTCTTTGTCCATTTTGTCCAGTATCTGTTGTGTCCTGAGTGTCTGTTCAGGATCTGAGTCAGTGGTTTTTCCCATTGTCGGCAACCTGAGAATGTTCACATAGCCTTCACTGAGGGGCCTGAACTCAGCATTGCATCCAAAAGGTCCCAGCTAAAATCTCTGACAACTCCAGTTAATCTCAGGTAATGTCAGGCGTGGAGAATCCCCCCCCCCGTCACTCTACAGAAGAGATTACCGAGCAGTTAATATTTTATTGTCCTTTTTATTCAGTCATCTGGTTGCAAGCAAAAATCCACATCTCTCCACAAGGAGAGCAGTTGGCTACTCTCAGCCCTCCCCCTTACGTCCCCAGCAACATCCTGGGTGCCAGTGGGAATCTCCTCCTCCCTGCATTCTCTGTTCTCTAATACAAACAGACCTCCTAGTTCTTGGGGAGGGAGGATCCCCCATGCTCTCCAGTGACGTCTCTGCTAGCTGCTCCCTCCCTTCTCTCTCTCCTTCCACTATCTCGTAACTAGGCAACTCCTGTGGAAACGGCTGAGTGTTTGTGTCTCTCTCTGCTCCTGAAACCGCTGGAGATAAGGAGGGCAAATCTTCCCCCCTCCTCCTCTTCCAAGAGGAGCTGATCTGCCTGATAATACATTCCCCAATCCTCTGATCCAGACCTTTCCCTCACAGCTAATGGAGCCAGAAAAGTCTTTACCTTGCACTTCAGGAAGCTCTTCCCACTTGCAATGGACTGCACAAGGCTCAATACATCAATAGTATGGCTATGAGGCAACTTGTAATGTGCATGATATTTATATGTGGCCCAAGTAACGGAGAAATGGGTGACATGTAGAAAGCATGCTGCACAACTGTCCCGTTTTAAGCAAGATATCTCATATTTAAGGAAGCTGCCCTGGCTTCTGATCCCAATCATGGATGTCCCATTTGGCTCCTGTGTTCTGGCCGTGCCAGAGCGTGGAACCAAAAGACACACCAGCTTACCTCGTCCTTGTGCATCACCCACTCTTATTTCTTGGGCTTTCTAGCTGACGTACTGTCAGGGACTATGCTGAGGACGGCTGCACTGAGGAAGGGTGGTGGGAGCCACCCCCTCCCCCTGCTTCTGAATCTTCCCAGGAGCAGGAGGACAGTATAGGTTTGGAACAGTGGTTTGCAGAGGGGCATAGTTCAGAAGGCAGAAGCTGGGAAATACTGGATGGGGAACAGCTAGGAGAAGAAACACTGGAAGAGAGAGGGTTAACAGATTCACAGTCATTGGACAGCATTACTCCAATCTCCCCAAAGTCGTGAAGAGCTCAGAAAGTTTCGGAACAGAAAGCACAGAGATTAAAAAACTCAGGTGACAAGACGTAGGAGTGATATAGATTAATAGGGACAGAAGGCGATGTAATCCTTAATTGGGAGCACCGCCATTTCTAGGAGATGTGTTCTTTGTTCTCTCGCTGTGATTATTAAAGTTTCTAACTGGTAAGACGTTCCTTTCTTTGATCTTCTTATCTACTGCCACGGGGGGAGGAAACCGATTCCCCGAAGCCTGACACATACTTCCAGACGCTGGGGCTAGACTTCTGGAAGTGGTGCCAGCTTCAGGAAGCACTTCGATGGCTGTGGTGGAAGAAGACACTGAGGAGGAGGATGCAGAGATGGGGGGGTTGGGCCGGAGTGTGAAGGGGGCAGCCTCCATCGAGGCCATGATCCTATTTGCCTCACTCTAGTGTTTGAAGGTATGAGAAAGTATTTGCTTCATGGGCTTTATCAGGGCTGGGGAGCCTGTGACTTTCCAGATATAGCTGGACTACAACTCCCATCATCCCTGGCCATTGGTCATGGGGTCTGGGATTGACGGGCATTGGAATCCAGCAACACTGCAAGTGCCACAGGCTCTCTCCATCCCTGGACTATACACAGTAATACAAAAGACACAAATATTCAGAGGGAACAGGGAAATTAAAAGCTCTACTAATCAAATTGATCAGTTTCTATAGAAAATCGCATTCTAATAAATTCCAGAGTAATGAGTATCTATACTGAAAGGCCCTCGGTTAATAGTTAATTTAGTTAAAACGCTAATGCCTCTTTAAAATTCCAGAAAGACTTCTTAAACTTAAATTTATGGAAGTGTTTTTTTCTTCTTCCTGTGTTCTTTGTTATTACCTCTGAATCCAGATTTAATCAGCTCCGTTCTCCCTCCCCTAAGCCTTTATGAAGGCTGTTGATTTGTAACCAATCCAATTCCCCTTAATAATGTATGTTAAATTAGTTTAATTTTTAATAGGAGAGAGAGAGAGTTAGGGACAGTGCATACTGCAGTACATTTGTAAGTACAGTACCATTCTTTTCAAAAGAGTTAGTAAAAAGTACGAGTACATTTATAGCTCAAGCTGTTATTGAGGACATGTTTGTTTTATTACTAGAATCAGATGCATAATTGAAGAACCTGTCCAGCCTAGAATTATTGTTCTCACGTCTTCCTCTTCTTTTTTTCCTTCTTTTTTTTACTAAGAAAATATAATTGTCTTTGGTCTCTTGCTCTCATTTCACCAAGCCCCACTTCTGCAATGCTTCTTATTCCACCATCAGAAGAAAAAAAAACAACATAAACATTACAGATCTCTATCGATTTGCGAGATTTGTTTCGTCAAGAAAAAGAAAGAAAAAGAAAAAGATTGATTCATAGATTCTTATAAACAGCAGCATTCCCTGAATCACTCCTTCCTTGTATGAATCACATTCCCCAAACTTTAGTAGACGTTAGCAAATAAGAACAAACAAAGGTTGGGCAGAAAATAGTGACTTTTGCATTCTAGGACTGACCTCACTTTTATTGCATTTATTATTTAGTTTATCCAGTTTCTCTCTGGCCCCTTCTCCCAAGGTGGAAAGCACATCCACAATAAAAGAATACAATTAAAAATAAAATGAAGACTTTGTTGAAAAAGTGGTACTGGAGACCAGTTTAGCTTGCCCATATATTGCCCACAACCCAACCACGATGCTGATGATGCGGTCCTAAAAGGACTTAAGATCACTTATGATGCGTTGCCTGGTAATACAGGCGTTTGGGGGAAGTGTCCAAAATAATCTAGGAGATTGTGGGTTTCTCACTCCAGTTCTGTTTATTGTCCCCCTCTGAAGGCCTAAAGACTGATGTAAAGCATGAGGATTTACTATTTTTTTAGTGGCCAGTTGGCTATTGATAGCTGAAACCTGGAAGGCCTTGCCATGGTTATTCCTGGATTTATGGTATATAAATATTTGGTAATCAGCTAGTGCGGAGAAAATAAGGCATAACTTAAAAGTCATAAAAGGAACGGGGTGTGGGGACCAGACAAATTTTATGCAATATGGTGGCTATTTATTAAATATACAAATGAAATTGGTCTTAAAGATAAACGCTCCAAATATCATGTGGCAAGCCTGAACGGCATAGCTAAGCCTGTAGCGTGCTCATACAGACTGTAAAATGAAACTCCAGTTGTGCTTAGCCATTGCTCTTCTCAACAACTCTACTTTATAATGCTCTGTTTCACCCGTTCCCTGAGATCCAGGCTCCCCCAAATCATGGGAAAATAGAATGGTCTCTGAGCAGGGTCAAAACTTCAAAATAAGGGCGCCATTTAAATGGCCAGTGCCTTGCTTCTGCAATATCATTGGAGAAATGACCCAGACACTGTCAACCCCATCTATGACCCAAAGCTTCCCTGTTGCAATTTGCTAAATTTGCCCTGCTGCCCCAGGACCTGTCAGGATGCTGTCAGCAGCTCCCGGCTGGTTGCTCAGGAAAGTATAAAGACAAAGGAAAGTTTCTTACAGCCCTTTTTTATTTCAAACTTTACAGGGAGAGGCTATAGAACCCAGCCTCTTGGATAATGGCGTTGTCCTGACTGAATCTCCACCCCCGGCGCTCCCACTTTCTCATTTGTCACTTCTATGGGAGCTGCTATATTCCCTCTGTCTTTGAGCTCTTTGCTCTCCTACTTTTAAGCCTTGCCAGGTTCTGGGAGATGGAGGGTCTGGAATGCTTTCTAATGACAACATGTTGCTCTGGCTTTCCCAACTTTCCCCCTCATCTGCCTCTGAGCTGCCACCTCCCTCAAACCCCTGTTGTAAATCTATACTGCCTTCCTCTTCCTCCTCCCTGGAAGGGTCAGGATAGGGAGGTGGTCTCCACCATTCCTCCTCTGCCCAGTCCCTGACAGTACCCCATAACTTGGTCTAGAAGAGACAAAGCCTGCTTTGTGCCTCTGACCAGGGCTAGTCTACACCCGAGCACCAAAGGCTGCCTTCTAAGCCTCTCTATATGGTCCTCAGGATTTACCCCCATGCCACACCCCTTCCCCCAAGGCCACACCCCTCACTGCCCCTGCTTCCTATCCTCCTTGAGAGTTTTTGGCTGGATGAAATGTGTCTTGTGATCACGACTCTTGCTTGGTGAGAAAGAGCCAGCATGGTGTGGTGGTTAAGAGCGGTGGTCCAGATTCATGTTATGGGCCCAGGAGTAAGCTTCATTTTAGCTGATCAACAGCCTGAAGAGGGAGAAGAAGGTGTGACTCCACCTGCAGCTGATCAGCCTTCAAGGACGAAGAGGAGAACCAGCTAGCTTCAGCCTTCTTAAAAAGAGCTCTCAGCAGCAGTCAGATGTTGGAAACAATGTTTGTGGTTCCAGGCCCTACCTCGCTGCTTCTTGCTCTACATCTGGACCCTGGGATTTGTAATCATCAGATTCCCTGACCGCTGGATTTCCCAACTGTTTGCCCAACCTTCAGAACAGACTTAACTTCATATGCTGACTCTGCCAAGTGTATCTCAAGAGACTCTTCTCTTCTGGTTGTTTGGCCTCACACTCCACCGAGTTTCATAGAATCATAGAGTTGGAAGAGACCACAAGGGCCATCAAGTCCAACCACCTGCCAAGCAGGAAACATGCTGTCACTCAGCAATGGGACTATGACAATTCATAGGAACCCCAGACACTCCTCCACACACTACTGTGAATTCTCCATGGCAGACAGCTTGCCAAACTCTTGCAGGAGGTTCTCCCTGCCTCTCTGCAATATATTGCTTGTAAATTCTGAATTTGCACATATTCTGAAATTTGCAAATTCTGAATTTTCACATACATGCAAATCGGATCACAGGTTTCCATTGTATTTCTCCAAACTTTGAGATACGGTTCTTGACTCAAACCACATACCACAGTGGGTATAAAACTGTGTATTTAAGGATAAAATATATTTAGAAAGGTGTCTTTTGAGAGAAAATACTTTCAAACATAGGATTTAGGTACATATTTAAATATGAATTTTCATGCATCTTAAGCAAACAAAAAACACAGATTGACGCAGAAATAGGATGACATGTGTAGGTGTGAAAGTGATGCAAAACTCCCAGAGACTCCTGAGGTTGGGGGGGTCTCTGCCTGTCCACGCAAATGATTCCTCCATCCCTAACCATATCAGGATACTAGCATAACTGTTAACATCTGCTTGAACTTTTATGTAGAGCTGCATTTTTAAGACCAAAGAAATATCAAACACAGTTCAGTAAGAAGGCTGCATACATAGAATGTATGAAAAATGACTGGGCCAATTCTTCAATGAAAAAAGTATGCATTTTTAAATCATGCTATTTCAAAATGAGCCATAAAATAGGTCATTACATACTGGGGCAAAATGAATATGCAATGAATTATTCATCTTTATGGAAATCCTTCGATACTTATTGGTGACATGAGTCATGTAATGCATATCCTTTTTGCACAATGCGCTGTTAATAATGAATAAGGATTTATCATTATATTATTATATGAAATGCAACGAACAATATTAAAACCTGCTCTTCCGCTGGAATCAAGTGATTTACGGCACACTGACGGATTCGCTTAGAAGACAAAGTTGCTCTTTTCATTACTACTGATCAGATTTTCATGCCATTTAATATGAAAGCATGCATTCCTCCAGGCCAAGAGTTCATCACAGCGTTTGAGTTTCCTGCATGGCCCTCATTCATTGCAATGGAACCTACATGGGAGCAGAAAGTTATCCCTCAATGCAGCTGACATCAGCAAACAGATATTGCCACTTGTTGCACAGTAGTCAAATAAAGAAGAATTTGTTTAATATCCATCAGGTTTTGAGCTCAGATATCATTACACTTCTGTGAAGGAGGGGTAGCGGTGCTGGGAGTGAAGGAGGGGTAGCGGTGCTGTGAGTTCATCGCTCTTTCCGCGGAAGTGAAGCCGCGCGGCTGTTACAGATGAGCGCTGATCCTTCTTCCTAAAACCAACACCAAACTGCAAGTAACATACCCGTGAGTAAAGGGGTTTAAAATTTGGCAAAGAATTTGTTAAATTTGGCTGAAAACGGGAGACGAGAAAAGGGAAGTCCGTCTTCCGACATTGCTGACAAGATCAAAGCAAAGATTTAAAAGCGGAAGCGCTTGAAACGGGACTGTGGGAAGCTTTAACTTTTTCGTGCTATCAGACCTGCTCTTTTTTTTTTTTTTTTTTTAAACCGAACGTGGAAATGGACATTGACCAAAAGAAGTAGTAAACGGGGACTTTCCTCCTATCTCTTTCTTTCTTTGGGCTGTACTTCTAAGCCAGATCGTCGGGCTGCCAGAGAGGGAGACTGTGTTAAACTGCGGAAACAGTTGCAAAAACTTTGCTGGAACGTAACTGATACATTTGAGCAGAAAAGACTGGATGTGATACTGTTGCAAGCACCTTTTGTGAAACTCTGCTGAGCTATAAAGGGTGCTTTGGAGAACTTTGAGTTTTTGAAGGGACTGTTGGACTATCGGATTTATTGAACTGAAATAATTTGGAACTTTAATGGTGGATTACTTCCTTCTTTGTCTTTGAAACCTGGTGGCACTCCCCCTACAGGGCTTTCGGATTATAAAATCCTGGGAATTGACTTTTGTTTTGAATTCCACTTCACTGGTTGTTTATAACTGAATTTGTCTCTCCCATGGAACAATAGACAATCTGACCTTGAACACTGACAGATGTGTAATGAGTGGTGCAGGGAGAACAAGAGCATCTAAAGCTAAGGAATTTAAAGAGGCCAAGGAAAAAGAAAAGGAAAGAAAACCAACACAATTTGTACAAACAACACTGACCCAAGGACGCCGATCGTCGGTTCCAGCTGTACTGGTGACTCAAAGGGAGCAAGGGGAAATAACCGAGAAGCTCACTGAGGAAGATATGGCAGCAGGTGGGTCAGACACACTATTAAAACAAATATTGGAGCAATTATCAAGTTTAAACCAGAAGGTGGACGACCAGTCTTTGAAAATAGATAAAGCGACTTCCTCAATTCAAAAATTGACTGAACAAGTTTCCCAGCACACGCAAGCTATAGAGAATTTGCAAGGAGCAACAGCGGAAAATCGGGAATTAGCCGGAGAAGCAATTCAGAAAGTGGGAGCCTTACAAAAAGAAGTTGAAGAAATAAAAGGAGAAGTCAAGCCCCTGCACAAACAGGTGGGTGAACAACAAATTTATCTGTCAATGGTGGAACTGAAAAATCGCGAGAGCAACATCAAATTGAGAGGCATCCCGGAACTCGAGCAAGGAGACTTGATTGGATACTTGACACAGGAATTCTCGAAGTTCTGGGGTTTAAAGGAAGATACAGATTTCAGGATTGTCTCGGCATATAGACTGGGAAGATTGGTAAGGAAAGACAGATCCAGGGACTGTTTGTTAATTTTAAGATCAAAGGAAGAGAGAGATAAGATCCTAGGTCTTCACTTCAAAAAAGCAATTGAAATACAAGACAAAAGGGTGGAAATTTACAGAGATATTCCGAGACAGTTGCTGGACCTTAGAGCCACCTATACAGAACTAGCAAAATTGCTGAGACACAACGCAATTCCCTATAGGTGGGAGTTTCCACAAGGATTATCCTTCACTTACAAAGAAAGGAAGGTCAAAATTAGAACACCTGAAGATAACCAAAAGTTCCTTCACGACCACGGAGAAGATCTCCAAAAAGGAGCAGATTGGCTTCCAGGCTTACCAACACCAATACTGCCTGGAGGCGGGCCAACGTCTGCACCCTCGGGATCTGAGCAAAAGGAAGGCACCTCATCCTAAGAACATCTTAGAACAGGATGTCTCTGCAGCTACTTAGCTGGAATATAAATGGCGGGAACTCTCCGGAAAAAAGAAGGAGGATATTTCATATCCTAAAAAAAGAACAATTGGATGTAATATGCCTTCAAGAAACACATGTGACTAGGCTCCACAGGAAAGTATTAATCAACAAAAGACTCGGCCAAGAATTTATTTCATCAGACAAAGTTAAAAAAAGAGGCATTGTAATTTATGCAAAGGAGAACCTGTCACCAAAATTTCTATTTAAAGATGATCATGGAAGAATTCTCGCAATTGAAATTCAAACACAAGGGGAGAAGATTTTGATATTAGGAATTTATGCGCCAAATGATGGAAAATCAGAATTCTACAAGAAGCTGCATGAGACAATGATGGACTATTTGGACTATTCAAATATTATTGTGATGGGAGATATGAATGGGGTGGTGTCAACAAACATGGATAAATCCCAAAATCAAAACTTAACAACAGACGGCAGACTTCCTAAAACCTTTTTTGAAATGACAGACAATATGGACTTGATCGACATCTGGAGGACAAGGAACCCCTTGGGTAAAGAAGGAACCTTCTTTTCTGAGGCCCATCTGTCATGGACACGAATTGACCAAATTTGGATATCTAGAGGGCTGGCACCGAAAACAAGAAAAGTGGAAATCTGCCTAAAAACCTGCTCCGACCATAATGCCTTGAAAATGGAACTGAGACTTATCCCAACTGGATCCTTCAGATGGAGAATGAATGACACCTTGTTAAGAGATCAAGAGATTGTTAAGAAGGCCCAAAAAACGCTAAAGGACTATTTTGAAATAAACTTGAACACTACGGTGGAGAAAAGAACAATCTGGGACGCAAGTAAAGCTGTAATGAGAGGGTTTCTGATACAACAGAATACAATAAAGAGAAAATTCTGGAATGGAAAAAAGGAAAAAAATTTAGAGAAAATTAGGGAAGGAGAGAAAAAGTTGAGAACCAAACCAAAGTCAAAAGAGGTGCTAAGAGAGATCAAATTCCATCAAGCACAATATTCGAAACTGATCAATCAAGAGATTGAATGGAAAATTAAACAAATGAAGCAGAGATCGTTTGAATCAGCAAACAAATGTGGAAAGTTGTTAGCTTGGCAGTTGAAAAAAAGACAAAGGTTAAATACGGTTACAAACTTGGAGATTCAAGGAAAAATAGTTCAGAAACCAGAAGAAATAAGAAAGTGCTTCCACAGATACTTCAAAGAGCTTTATGCACAGGGGCCTCAGAAAGAATCGGAAATAGACCAATTTTTGAGGACAAATGGATTATCTAAAATAAGTCAAGATAAAAGATCAATTCTTAACAGCAAAATAACTCAACAGGAAATTGAAGGTGCCATCCAAAACATGCAACTTGGCAAATCTCCAGGCCCGGATGGACTCACCTCCAAATATTATAAGACTTTGAAGGACTTCTTGATACAACCGTTGTTGGAGGTTTGTAACCAGATTATGGAGGGGAGGAGGGCACCGGACACGTGGAAAGAAGCATTTATCACATTGATACCCAAGTCAGAAGGGGAAAAGACTCAGCTTAAGAACTACCGTCCCATCTCACTCCTGAATGTGGATTACAAAATATTTGCAGATATTTTAGCGAATAGACTTAAAAATGTACTAAATGAAGTAATTCACAAGGACCAAGCAGGCTTTCTCCCTGGTAGACACATGTCTGACAACACTAGGAACATTATTGATATTTTGGAGCTGTTGCGAATTAGAAACACAAGGGCGGCTTTAATCTTTATTGATGCGGAGAAAGCATTTGACAACATTTCTTGGATGTTTATGAAGAAAAACTTGAAAGGGATGGGAGTGGGACGGGGGTTTGAAAATGGATTAGAAGCAATCTACTCAGAACAAAAAGCCAAACTGATAGTGAACAATGTGATATCGGAGGAACTCCAAATTGAAAAAGGGACATGACAGGGGTGCCCTCTATCCCCTCTGCTATTTATTTCTGTTCTGGAGGTATTGCTGAATATGATCAGGGAGGACCAGCTGGTGCAGGGTATAGTGGTCGGAGCGAAACAATACAAACTGAAAGCTTTTGCAGATGACCTAGTTTTGACAGTACAGGAGCCAGAATCTAGCACAAAAAGAGTTTTGGAACTTATTTTGGAGTTTGGTCGGGTGGCGGGATTTAAGCTAAACAAACAAAAAACTAAGGTTTTGGTCAAAAATTTGACACCTACAGAGATAGAGGGGTACCAGAAAGAGACAGAGCTAAGTGTGGTTAAAAAAGTGAAATACCTGGGGGGTTTTTTGTCCACCAAAAACTTAAACCTATTTAAAGATAATTATGAAAAATGTTGGTTGGAAATTAAAAAAGATTTGGATATTTGGTCAAGACTGAAACTTACCTTGTCAGGCCGAATTGCAGCTATAAAGATGTGTGTTTTGCCAAAAATGCTATTTTTATTTCAAACCCTTCAGGTCGTGGACAGAATGGAATGTTTTGGAAAATGGCAGAAGGACATTTCTAAGTTTGTCTGGCAGGGCAAAAAGCCCCGAATAAAATTCAAAATACTAACTGACTCAAAAGAAAGAGGGGGGTTTGCCCTGCCGGATTTAAGGTTATACTACGAAGCTGCAGCCTTCTGCTGGCTGAAGGATTGGTTTTTGTTGGAAAACACCGATGTCCTAGATCTGGAGGGGTTTGACAATGTTTATGGTTGGCATGCATACTTGTGGTATGACAAGGCGAAGGTTCACAAACTGTTTAAAAACCATATTGTCAGAAAATCAATTTTTGCCGTCTGGATGAAGTATAAGGACTTATTAGAAAGTAAGACCCCGAGGTGGTTATCACCAGTGGAAGCCAAGATCTCTAAAAAAAGGCCCAATATGGAGGCCTACTGGCCAAAATATTGGGAATTAATTGAAAGAGTTGGAGACAATTGGAAGCTCCAAAGCCAGGATAAATTAAAAAGTAAGGTGCGAGATTGGTTACACTATGCTCAAATTCAAGAGGTATTTAAAATGGATAAAAAAGTGGGTTTCCAGACGGAGAAATCGAAACTGGAGACGGAGTTATTAGAACCAAGGACTAAGGTACTTTCGAGAATGTATGACTTGCTGCTTAAATGGAATACACAGGATGAGACAGTGAAATCTGCTATGATAAAATGGGCACAGGATGTAGGACACAACATTATGTCTGAGGACTGGGAAAGGTTATGGAACACCGGTATGAAATTCACGGCATGTAGTGCCTTGAAAGAGAACATTATGAAAATGGTATACCGGTGGTACATGACCCCAGTCAAGTTGGCTAAAATATATCATCTGTCTGATAATAAGTGTTGGAAATGTAAGGAGGCAGAAGGGACATTCTTTCACCTCTGGTGGACCTGCCCGAAAGTAAAGGCCTTCTGGGAAATGATATATAATGAGCTGAAAAAGGTATTTAAATATACCTTTTCCAAGAAACCAGAGGCCTTTCTCCTGGGCATGGTGGACCGGAAGGTGCCAAAGAAGGATAGAACCTTGTTTATGTATGCAACTACAGCAGCAAGGATTCTTATTGCAAAGTTCTGGAAGACACCAGATTTACCCACACTGGAGGACTGGCAGACGCAGTTGATGGACTACATGGAGTTGGCAGAAATGACTGGCAGAATTCGAGATCTGGGCGAAGAAACAATGGAGGAGGACTGGAAAAAGTTTAAGGACTATTTGCAGAAATATTATAAGTTGTTTGAATGTTAAGACTGTGCACGATTAAGAAACGTTACGCCTCTGCAATTTATTTAAGTAAATGATAAAGTAAGTAATGAAGAAAAAACAAGATAAATTAGAAACAAAATATTATGTTTATTAAAAGTGTTAAAATCAAATTACAAACTTCTGAAATTGGTAACATAATAAATTCAAAGGTACAATAAGATGTGAAACAAGATAACAAATTGCTGAACTGGTTAGAATAATGAATGCAATGTTGAGAGGATGTGAGGAGGTCCAAAAGAAAGTGAATTGTTGAAAGACGTTGTGAAAGATATTTAATCTTTTTTCTTTCTTTTTTTTTATTTTTCTTATATTTTTTTAAAAAAATGTCTCTTGCATGTTGCTATGTAAACTAAGTTGTTAACCTATGGAAAGAAACGCAATAAAAAATTTTATAAAAAAAAAAAAAGAATTTGTTTAATATCCATCAGGTTTTGAGCTCAGATATCATTACACTTCTTATTTAATAAAACACAATAAATTATATATTAGCAAGTAATCTTACAGAGGATACGATATCCTGCAAAACAGTTTCCAATATGTAACAGTTGGACTGAGTGTTGGGATAGGACCTGGGAGAGCAGGGATTGAATCCCCACTCAGCCATGTAGCTCACTGGGTGACCTTGGTCCACTTACCATCTCTTATCCTAACCTACCTCACAGGAGGGGATGTGGGTGGCGCTGTGGTCTAAACCACTGAGCCTCTTGGGCTTGCTGATCAGAAGGTTGGCAGTTAGAATCCCTGAAATGGGGTGAGCTCCCGTTGCTCTGTCCCAGCTCCTGCCAACCTAGCAGTTTGAAAGCACACCAGTGCAGTAAAATAAATAGGTGCTGCTGCAGCGGGAAGGTAAACGGCGTTTCTGTACGCTCTGGTTTCCATCACGGTGTTCTGTTGCACCAGAAGCGATTGGCCACATGACCCAAAAAGCTGTCTGTGGACAAACGCCAGCTGAAAAGTGAGATAAGTGCCGCAACCCCATAGTACCTTTGACTGGACTTAACCATCCAGGGGTCCTTTACCTTGACCTACATCAAAAGGTTGCAAGGATGAAATGAGGAGGATAACCATGTACAGTGGTACCTCAGGTTAAGTACTTAATTCGTTCCAAAGGTCTGTTCTTAACCTGAAACTGTTCTTAACCTGAAGCACCACTTTAGCTAATGGGGCCTCCTGCTGCTGCCGCACCTCTGGAGCACAATTTCTGTTCTCATCCTGAAGCAAAGTTCTTAACCTGAAGCACTATTTCTGGGTTAGTGGAGTCTGTAACCTGAAGCGTATGTAACCTGAAGCGTATGTAACCCAAGGTACCACTGTACATCACCTTGAGATCCTTGGAAGCTAAAGGTGCTCTATAAATGTAAACGTACCTTTACCTTACCTTTACCTATAACAAATACAATTGCTATAGAAGTGTTTAATAATGCCCAGGGTGGAATCCAGAATGACAAACTACACCTTTAAAGCACATTCAAAACACATTTCCATCTTCAAAGAATTCTGGGCAGTGAGGTTTACTGCGCACAGAGCTACTGTTCCCAGCAACCCAGTAAGGCAGTCTGTTTCCAGTGGTGCACCTCTAAGAAGAAACAAACTCCCACAGACCTGGGAGAATGGCATTTCATTTTCAAGCACTGATGACTGAGGCTGATGCAAGAACAGAGTGGTTTTGTTTCAAATGTGGTAATTAAGCATAAGGTCTTGCTCCAGATTATTGTAGCCCTAATTAAAGCTCTTTAATAGGCAAGGGAAATATTTGGTAATCCCATCTGCATTTCTTGACCGGAAACACTTTTGTTTAAACAAGTTCACAAAACAAATTCTCTGCATACTTCCCATACATAATTAACATCACATTTCTAATTCATATTAAAATGAAGATGTTTGGAATCGGTGTCATGGTAAGATTATTATTTTTTTTGTTGCCTGATAGTATAAAAAGATGCCACTTTTTCTGCTGTCCAGATTTGGATCTCTGATGTAAATACGATTTAGGAGAACTGAAAATTATTTCAAATGAACAGATTAATCTTATTTACTTTAGCTACATGTTTGCTTTTAGCCTCAAAGACCTTCTGCCGTGATGAATCGGTAATGACCAGCTTGCAGAGCAGAGAAGAATACAGTGATGATAACTATTCCGAGGTAAGAAATTTACTGACATAATATTATCTTTTAAGAACTGTGTTTGCACTGCTGTTGGTACATAAAGAGGTTGACAGAGAAAATGTTGAAACAGCATATGTGTGGATGAATCAGGACCGGCCCAAGGCATTTTGGCACCTGAGGTGAATCAGAAAATTGCGCCCCTCCAAGAATCGTACCTCGGGTTAAGAACTTAATTTGTTCTGGAGGTCTGTTCTTAATCTGAAACTGTTTTTAACCTGAGGTACTACTTTAGCTAATGGGGCCTCCTGCTGCCACACACACACACACACACACACACACACACACAGCACAATTTTATATTTTATCAACCTCCTATCTTCATCTTCAGTTTACAGAGATCCATGTCTTCCCAGCTCCCACCTGGGACAGCTCCCATCTTTCTCAACCTCACACCCTGAGAAAAACCAGTCTATTCTGCCTCTCTCACAAATCTCTTCTACCAATCTTCTCTCTTTATGTATCTTCATATCATATCATATCATTCATATCATGCTTATAAGTAATGTTATTTAATATTAATAAAATACTATCAAAAACTAAGTAAGAAAAAAGAAAGAAAGAGAAAAAAGAGGTACTTCTCTTCTATCTGTCAATTAAATAGAATACAGTTATTTCCAATATTTAGCAGATACACTCCAGAATAGCTCCTAGCTGTAGGTGGTATACAGCTTTTTGCCATCTGCTAATGGTACTACTTCAAATTCCCTTTGCAGGCCTCCAGCATCTCCAGTTCTGACACTCAATCAGTCTAATATGACTCTTCCTTTATTGTTATTTCCAATTGTCCCCAAATTAATATTTCTCCAGGTTCTTGTGAGATACTTCTTTTTGTGAGTTCCAGCACATCTCATTAAAATGAGAGTCTGCATTTATTTGCCTGTTACTTATTCAATAAATCATAACCTCGTGCTTTTCTCTCCTGGAAAATAAGCTCCATCTCTGATGTTAGTCATCAAGGTAGAAATTATCCATCAGACATTACTTAGCAGGATGGTTTCACCTTCCTGGTGTCTGTGACAAAAAATCTGGCCAGTTCCAGCCAGTTGGCTATTTTTTAAAAGGATTAGACTAGGAAAGGGGATTGGTAATAAAGCCAAGGATATTAGCCAACACCGGGGTAAGTGCACAGCCAATCTGAAAGTAAGACCACTTCAGAATGAATTGAGTACAGTGGTACCTCGATTTAAGAACAGTCCGGTTTAAGAACGATTTGGTTTACAAACTCCGCAAAACCAGAAATAGTGTCTTGGTTTGAGAACTTTACCTCAGTCTAAGAACGGAAGCCAAACGGTGGAAGGGCACCAGTGGCGGGAGGCCTCATTAGGGAAAGAGCACCTCAGTTTAAGAACAGTTTTGGTTTAAGAACGGACTTCCGGAAGGGATTAAGTTTGTAAACCGGGGTACCACTGTATTTGACTCCCCCTCCCCCAACTACTCTTGAAGTGTTCTCACTCTCCACAGAAAAAATTGAGACTGGCAGAGAGTCAAGACTTGGAGAGGGCCAAAGCCTAATCAGAATCACACTTAATTATCAGCATGTAACCAGTATATTAATCGCCTTGAAGTTGTGTTATTGTTTTTTCCTCTTTTAGTCTAGTGAAGACATCATAGAAGAAAATCAGAGAAGCCTGAACCTTGAAGAACTGGAGGACTGGGGGCTGAAGAACATCATTAAGATGAGGACGCCCACCACAAAGAAGGTGCCTAACTCAGCTGCGAATTTGCCCCTGAGGTTTGGCAGAAACTTTCAGGAAGAGAGAAGCATCAAGCCTTCAGCAAACCTGCCTCTCCGGTTTGGAAGGGCGTCTGCCGGAAGCCTTGCTCGGCACACCCTTCCTTTGTCACAAAGATCTGAGAGAGCTCCTTCGGTTCAAAGTTCCTTCCACTCTCCCGCCAACTTGCCACAAAGATTTGGGACGTCGCTTCTCTTCAGTCTGCCTCAAGTGGCCAAAGACCCTGACCAAGGCAATAACAAGTAAATAAATTTAAATCCATTGTTTTATTCAAGTGCTGAACGCTCTGTGGCAGCCTTCCATGATCTGAACAACACAACACTTCCCACCAGTCACAGGTTGTGTGTCCATGATGAAGTCCAAAACAGCTGAAGGGAACCAGGTCATAGAAAGCTGCTTTGTGTGTTATTCATTCAATAAACAACTTCTAATCCCAACCTCATTACCAATCTGAATTGATGTAATAATATACCGTTATGAATTTGCCAGGTCAATGTGAATAAAATATTCCCTGGAAGTCCAAGTATGTCCTTTGTGGCTTGAGAAAATCTTAACGGACCTGCCGTCTGAACTTGACGGAGGAAAGTATGATGGAGAGAGATGTGATATTTTTAAAGCAATGAGGCCACTTTGGAAGCATCCTCTCTGGATTTGATAAAAAATTACCTTTCCTCTCCAAAGTCAAGCTCTAGAGTTGTGCCGAAAAATTCTCCTGCATTATATTTCAACCATTCTCTATCAATTCTCCATCATCCAATTCTCCATTCTCCATCACCAAAACCCAAAAATAATAATTGGACATTTCATACAATTCAAAACACATTTTTGGAATGGGGTGGTGGAGAGGATTTTTTTTTTTTTAAGCATTTGAATGGTGCCCTTGAAAAGCACATTTAATTTGAAGAATGATCCAGAGGGTGGTGAAGGGCTCTATCCTTTACATCCATCCACATTTGAATCATTGGTGCCGCTGAATCATTCATGGTTGATTCTTTCTTTTCAGATTTGGCCATTTACGCAATAATATGAAAAGGGAATCTGATGATGAAGAGGCAAGACTTTGGAAGGCTCTGGGTGAATTTCCGTTCTAAAAGGCGATACAACGAAAGAGAAAGAAAGAAAGGGGCCGGTTTTTTAAAAAGCCACCAGTCTTCAAATCATGATTTCCATCAGGAGGCATTTATAGACTGGTGATGGTGGCTGTTGTGCTAGTTTGCTTCCATATCTGTGCTGCGGGTTTCAATCTCTCTTGTACTCTGTACCATTGGTGTCAATTGTAAATAGCATATAGTAGTATTGTATGTAGCTGAAAACAGTGTCAGCAAAATAAAAAAATCTCACCACAAGAAATCTACCTTGTAACCAAAGTGGCTGAAAAGTCATGCAGAAATAAACAGGTTTGGGGCTTGCTTCTATAAAAGCTGTGCGGAAGAAAATGTACAAAAGGATTGGAATCTTTTCCCTGATTCCTGTGGATGAAGAAATCTGTAAAAATAAATAAATAAATGGGGGTGGGAATGACATGATGCTGTGCAATGCAAATTTCTCTTTGGTTTTATAGCATAGGAGCCAAGGAGATAATCACTGCCTAGTAAGTGAAGCTGCAAGCAAATTCTAGGCAGGTAACACACACAAGGATGGCTATCTGTCGATTATTTATTATCCATGCATATATATATTATTCATGAACTGGGGAGAAAGGCAGGGGAAGGACTGGAATAAATCAAACCTACAGGAATGGATTTCAGGAAGCTGCAGGAGCTCCCAAACCTTCTTTGTTTCTCACACAAGTTGTGTGTTGGTGCCTAAGCCCTTTATTTTTCAAAAGAATAAGAACACGATACTCTTGTTAGGCCAAGAAGTCAGAGATGAATCAATGAAGAGCTGGCGGTTGTAAAGTGAGTCCAGACACCTGCAGGATTGTACTGCGGTTGCGTTCATGTACAAATCAGGGCCAAACTAAACAACAGACTGTACTGTGTCACTGCTAATAATCTCTGAGTTTTTGGCTTTTTAAGTGTGGGAGCCCTGATTTTCATCAGGGCCAGGTACATGGGGAGGGGAGCTTCAACTCTTTCCTCTCCCACCATGGTTTTGATTGAAATTGTCATAATTGTCCCCCATAAGTACCAAGAGGAAAGTATCTCTATCATTGGCCACCTGAGGAATCAGATGCTGGCAGGTAGTGGTCAGGGGTTGGACTTGTAGGGCAGAAAGTAGGAGGACCAACATTAGGTAGAGCCAGAGCCAATGAGAGTCAAAGCCATCCCCTGACTGGTTGTATAACCAAGAAATCAGGCAGGTGGGGATTGGCTGAGGGCAGACTAAGGTTGGTGGGGCAGTGCCCTATTTGCCTCCACCGCTAGGGGATGGGGAGTGGTGACCAGATGTTGGAGGAGAGAGCCATATGGGGTGTGCCATGTGGCCTCCCCTGCACCCCCTAAGCCTGCTGCCTTCAGCTGTAGTGGAGAACATTGCCCTGTTCCCAGGGACTATGAACATTAGAATGTGTTTCATTCTGTCGAAACATAGAGAATACAAAACTAAGCACTGGTTTAATGAGAACGTGGCCGTCACTCTCAGATATCTCCCCCTTGTTTCAAGAAGTAGCATAAAAGGTTGCTTTTCAAAGCACAATTTAGTTAAACTTCCTTTAAGTACATTCGTGGTATTTTGGTTTCTGTATCAAGCACTATATTTCACTTTTCCACATCCATTTTACCGGAATACAATGTGCCAAATTCAACAAGATAATTTTCCATCAGAAACTGTGAAAGCAAACAATCAGGACAATCTCCTCCATTGTGATGTCAGATACCACTGACAGGGCAGGGCAGGAAACTAGAACTGCACTGACCTTAAACTAGAAAGGTAGGTTTGAGGCTCAAACTTCCACTTTTATGTCTGCTTCCATCTGTTTCCTCTCTTCTAGCTATTCTTATCTGTCTAACTTTCAACACTGCATGGGGTTGGGGAAAAGGCCTGGAGACTAATGGAAGCACCAAAGATGGATCTTCATCCATCCTGCGGGTAGAGGGTGGCATACAAATTTAATAAATGATAATAACAACTTTGAAAGTGGACATGTGTTGCACGATTCATGGTGTTGTGGTTGTTGACGGATGGCGTTGAGCAAGTTAGAACATAAGACAAGCCTACTGGATCAGGCCAAGGGCCCATCTAGTCCAGCCTTCTCTTCTTAGAGTGGTCAGCCAGATGGCAATGGGGAGATCGCAAGCAGGACCCAAGTGCGAAAACACGCTCTCCCCTCTTGCGGTTTTCTGCAACTGGTATTCGGAAAGTTGACTGCCTTTGACCGTGGAGGCAGAGCAGGTTATTAGTTAATAGTCCAGAATGGGTGGCTGATGAGGGATAATGGCTAGGTTGATAGCTGGTGTCAGGCTGCAGGGAATCTGATCCTCCTCCCTCACAGCAGGCTGCCAGTACAGTGGTACCTCAGGTTAAGTACTTAATTCGTTCCGGAGGTCTATTCTTAACCTGAATCTGTTCTTAACCTGAAGCACCACTTTAGCTAATGGGGCCTCCCGCCGCCAGAGCACGATTTCTGTTCTCATCCTGAAGCAAAGTTCTTAACCCGAGGTACTATTTCTGGGTTCGTGGAGTCTGTAACCTGAAGTGTATATAACCTGAATCGTATGTAACCCTAGGTACCACTGTAATGGAAAAAACAAGAAGCTCTTACCAAGATGTTTTATTCAATATTCAGAGAAATAGACATAGGATGCAGTCTCTCAGATAATGGCGTTGCTCTGAGTAAAGTCCCACCCCCTCCGTCTCTCCTATTACCATATTTTTCGCACCATAGGACGCACCGGACAATAGGACACACTTTGTTTTAGAGGGGGGAGAACAAGAAAAAAAAAATCTCCCCCTCTCTGCCCAGCGCCCCTTCAGTGAAGCGGCAGGAGGCGCTGCACAGAGAGGGGAAGAACTTTCCCCCTCTTGTTTTCCCGCTCTAAAACAAGGTGCCGTTTAAGGTGCGTTCAGGCAGCTACCTTGGAAGCCTGGAGAGCGAGAGGGGTCGGTGTGCACTGACCCCTCTCGCTCTCCAGGCTTCAGGTTCCTTTCGACCTGCTCTTTGGGGCTGGCGGGGGGAAGCCCACCACCAGCCCCTAAGAGCAGGTCAGGGAGCAGCGGAAAGGCGTAGCGGAGAGGCTCCTGCCATAGCCGCGCATCACCTCTCCAGCCGGGAGAGGGTCGCGGGGCTATGGCTTCTTTAGCCCCCCGCGCGCTCTCCCGGCTGTAGAGGTGACGCGCGGCTATGGCAGGAGCCTCTAAAGCCGCCCGTCACCTCTCCAGCCGGGAGAGGGTCGCGGGGCTATGGCGTCTTCGCTCCATAGGACGCACACACATTTCCCCTTCATTTTTGAAGGGGGAAAAGTGCGTCCTATAGAGCGAAAAATACGGTATACATCATCCCTGCATCAGCTAATCTGTGCTTTTTGCCTCTGAGCTTTCTGTTCTCCTACTCTCAATGCTCGCCAGGTCCTGCGGGGGGGGGGGGCGGATCAGGAATGCTTTCCAAATACACTGAATTTGTCAGCTGTCCCTCCCCGGGTTCTTCTTCCTCCTCCTGCTCCTCTCCCAATATTTCCCAGCTTCTCCCCTCTGCAGCCTCTGAACTATGACCTTCTGCAAACCACTGTTCTAAATCTATACTGTCTCCCTCTTCTCTGGGAAGCGCAGGGGGTGCGGTCCCCACCATTCCTCCTCAGTCCAGTCCCTGATAGCTGGGATGCTTTGTATGCCTTTGAATGAGGTACCCATTGGAGCACAGAGAAGGTGACCTACAACCAGTGGCGTAGCATGGGTTGTCAGCACCCGGGGCAAGGCAAGTAATTTGCACCCCCTAACCCGTGGATTTGCGCCCCCTAACCCTAACCCCCAGATGTTGCGCCCGGTGCGGCCGGCCCCCCCCCCTGCACCCCCCACGCTACGCCACTGCCTACAACCACCCCTCCAGCTGAGAGGCAGAGGATGATGTGAACAGTTTGTGTAAACATAGACTACTTGCCATTTGGAAGAAAGGGACACAGAAAGAAAACTGGTTTCTGGCTGAGGGCATCTTGGATATGCAAGCTATCTCTGTTTGGGGATCTGCTATGGGGTAGCGCATCTCCTGCCTTGGAAGGGGGCCTCTTTGCTTCTCCTTGTGCCAAACCTGTGGCCCTCCAGATGTTGTTGGACTTTGGCTTTCATCAGACCCAGTCAGCATCGCCAATGGGCAGGGATGATGGGAGGTATAATATAGCAACATTTGGAAGGTCACAGGCTTGCCACCCCTGCCTTATGCTCTGCTTGTATATTTCTTCCACTGAAATGTCCTTTGAAGAAGGGAACAGGGATAGAACCAACTACGGTCACATCCTGGCATTTCATGTACCCATAGCACTGGTATATGGGGCGTAACGCTGGTGTAATCCAGCAGGCGAACACATTCACAAAACTGCATGTATTTATCAAAAGTGGAACACAACAGAAATGTGTGATAGTTCTGTATGAATTTGTCAAAGTTCAATGCTAGATCACATTAGAGTGTAAGGCATGGTATAATTGTATTTCTGCCATGAACTACATCTTAAGGGAAATCAAAGTAAGAGCTAGAGTTTATTGAATGGCTGCTAAGAAGAAACTGACTCATATTCTTCCCACATACCATTTGGTACAATACCCAGAAGTTGAAAGAGAATTTCCCCTCATGCAAATAACTTTAATCCAGCATTCCCTCAACATGGTGTCTCCAGATGTTACTGAACTCCAACTCCCATCAACCCCATCCAGCCAGGGGTGGCAGTTCTAAACATCTGGACTGCATCAGATTGGAAAAGGTTGCTCTAGTCCCTTCCAGCTTTTTAAGGGACTTTGTTTTAATATGATACTGTGTCACTTTGAAAAAACAAAATTGGCTTCTTCTTTTCTAAAATCCCAAGTTTTCAATGTTTCTAGTTAATCATGAAATTCATTGTCATGTCTATTTTTGTCCAGACTCTCTCATTTTCACATTGCAATCTGAAAAGTGATCTCTTTCAGTAATGAAGTTGGCGCTGTTAAAAGTCAATTCTAGTTACCTATCGAAACAGAATTTTATCTGTTCAAACTAAGCAAAATGCTAGTTGCTTTGATCACGGACTTTTCTGTGTATAAATTTACTCTGTAGCTATTAAAGATGGAAATGCATACGGGTATGACCTATTACAATGATGCTCAAGATGGAACAGCCTTAGTAACAAAAACCTTGGAATCTGAGAATCACCTGACTCCGCTGCATATCCCCCCGGGCCCACCTATATCACCAGAAAGGTAAGAAGGCTATTCACTCTATTTTTTTCCAATATCTCTATGTAACTGAATTAGGTCTTATACAGTGGTACCTCTGGTTATGAACTTAATTTGTTCCGGAGGTCCATTCTTAACCCGAAACCGTTCTTAACCTGAGGTACCACTTTAGCTAATGGGGCCTCCCGCTGCCGCTGCCGCATAATTTCTGTTCTCATCCTGAAGTAAAGTTTTTAACCTGAGGTACTACTTCTGGGTTAGCGGAGTCTGTAACCCAAAGTGTTTGTGACCCAAGGTGTTTGTAACCTGAGGTACCACTGTAGTATGAATATACTCATTATGGCCACAATGCTGTGTATTGGAATTAAGCCTCATTGACTTTGATGAGATTTAATTGAGTAAACACACATATAGGGACATGGGTGGCGCTGTGGTGTAAACCACCGAGCCTTGGGCTTGCCAATCGGAAGGTTGGCGGTTTGAATCCCCGCGATGGGGTGAGCTCCCGTTGCTCGGTCCCAGCTCCTGCCAACCTAGCAGTTCGAAAGCACGCAAAAAAGTGCAAGTAGAGAAATAGGTACCGCTCTGGTAGAAAGGTAAACAGCATTTCCATGTGCTGCTCTGATTTTGCCAGAAGTTTAATGCTGGCCGCATGACCGGGAAAAACTGTCTGCAGACAAACGTTGGCTCCCTCGGCTAGTAAAGCGAGATGAGCGATGCAACCCCAGAGTCATTCGCAACTGGACTTAACTGTCAGGGGTCTGACATCCTTTTTATAAAAGGTTGACATCCCACTTTATCACTACCCTAAGGAGTCTCAAAGCGGCTAACATTCTCCTTTCCCTTCCTCCCCCACAACAAACACTCTGTGAGGTGAGTGGGGCTGAGAGACTTCAAAGAAGTGTGACTAGTCCAAGGTCACCCAGCAGCTGCATATGGAGGAGCAGAGATGCGAACCCGGTTCCCCAGATTATGAGACTACCGCTCTTAACCACTACACCACACTGGCAAAGGCGAGAGAGCCTTCAAGTTGACTATCAACAGTCAGAGCCTGGTCAGCAGTCATGCCCGCTATGGCAAGATGCATTATGTTTCTATTTAAACTGCAGCAATTGCTTCCAAATGTGAACCAATGCATCTTAATCAGCATGTGCAACTACTATGCAAATCTGTGTCCTCTTTTGCCCTCTGGTCTGGTAAGTGGCCATTCTAGCTATGAAGCGAGCGTTACTCAGGTAGAGTATCATTGTTGCAGCTGCTCTTTGGGAACATTTGATCTGATTTCAGATATGAAGAGCTAAGGGAAATATTCCAGCTGCGCAAGCCCATCGTGAAAGGGGAACAAGAATCTGAACCCCTGTTGCCAGAATCCCACAGAATCTACGAGCCACCTTACAAGTTTGATCAGGAACACCAGTACTATGGCAGTAACAGAGATGCCCCACTAAGGTAGGCTATCTGCTTTCTCTCTGTCTCTGGATGG
The DNA here is from genome assembly GCF_964188305.1 of Podarcis bocagei. Lineage (NCBI taxonomy): Eukaryota > Metazoa > Chordata > Lepidosauria > Squamata > Lacertidae > Podarcis > Podarcis bocagei. The sequence continues at coordinate 25,573,730 of NC_138137.1, forward strand.
CTGGATATTCGTGTTCAAATCCAGAAGCCAATTCATAAATGCTTGGAAAGCCAAAAACTGATGAGGACTAAACCTGGAAGAATATTTATTTTATAAAAAAACATTCCCTCCATCCTATGGTCAAAAGAGACTGCCCAATGTGAACAGAGCGCTTTTATGATACACTAAGCTCACGTTTAAAATACCTGCAGCATTCAATAATGAGGCACTGGTGTCTACATCCTGAAATTCTGCAGTTATCAGATCACTACATTAACAAGTATGTCATTATTTTGGCAATAGTGCCATAGCAAAGGGCACTCCTATATACCTTGTGTGGTTTTGCATTTAAGCTTGGTTGAATGGGTTTTTAGTCAGCATCGCTAAGATAGACAGGTATCTTCATCACAAGAGTCAGGTCACATATATCCTAAGATTAAAACCACAGATTGTATTGTGACCCCTTTAAAGACAACTGTATTATAAAATGGGCTTTTGTGGACTGGATTCCGTGTCAGTTCATAAATGATTATGTGTTAAAGATGAACTGCTTTGGCTTCCATTCTTATTGGTTTGCAGGAAGGTTAGACAGCTTTGGCTATTTGATAAGCTTTTGTTCTGATTTGTTTCTGGGGAGGTTAGATGACAGAATTCCACTTGAAAATAATGGCAGTCTAGAAGCACCCTTTGTTATATTTGCAGCAACAGGTTAACATGGTTGTCTCTCAAGATGTTGTTCCCAGCTAAGATCAGACTGTCTTTAAATAGCACATGGAGCTCGAGTGCTGTTGTGGTTGTGCCTGTATATTTTGATGCAGAGTCTCAGTCCTTGCAGAGAGCTAGCGGTTAAGTTAATAACTGAAGAAAAGGTTCTCTCATTGCCCATATGAAAACTTAGCCGGCTGACAGAAACTTGAGCATTGTGGGATTAGAACTGCAGAACTATAGTTTGGCCACCTGATGGCACCAAAACACAAAAAGTGGTTGCTGCACGTTTTTAGAACTGGAATAAGGTTTGAATGCCTGTTTCATTCAGAAAGAAACAAAGTTGCTTTATCAGCATAATGAAAAAATTAGGATACATTCCAAGAACAACTATTAAAGCCCACATGAGATCCTTTTAAAAAATATATCTATTTGCATTTATACTAATCCAAAGATATACAAAGGTTCATTCCCAGTACAAATTATCTTTTATAATACACCAGAATAAAATAAATACTTTAAAAATCTAATCTAAAAAGGAACAAAGGGGAAAAGAAGGGAAAAGGAAAAGAAAGAGGGGAGGAGATAAAAAGACTTCCGGTTTTCTGTCCTTCACCTAAATAAAGTATTCACTCATTAACATCCACCTATTCTATTTTTCATAACCCAATATTTTTTCAGTCTTCAAATCCAGATATTACAATGAGTCCACTTGAGATCCTGAGCTGGGCCCCTCCCCTATTAGGTATTGATGTAGGGAAGCAGTGGTTCCTTATTTTAAAACATACTTCCTTCCCGTGCAGTGTTTGTAACGTTTGTGGTTATGTCTGGACACACGTCATTTCAGGAAACCAGTCTCCAGAAAGCTGGAAAGAACAGACTAGATAGATTAAACCTGCTCTACGCATTCAGCAAAGTGGTTTGTTTAGAACTTCACCCCTTCATAAAATTGCTCATCTTGCAAGTAAAAAACCTAGCACATCTGGAAGAAAGGATTGGCTAGCTGGGACCATTCCATGTTGCCCTAGCTCTCTACTTGCAAAGATTCCATATGCAGGTAGATTCTGTATATGTGGGCAACCAGGGGTCGAAGACATTCTTCATTATTTGTTTTATTGCCCATCATACACGGAGCTTGGAGATGGTTTCTAAATCCCCTGTTTGTTCAAGAAAGCAGTCTCTCCTCGGCAGAGAGAGTTCTGAGATTGCTGAGTAACTCTAACACCCGTGAGGCTCATAAAGTCACCCTTTTTGCACTAGCGGCGAGAAAGATTAGGAAGAAGGAATTGGACAAAATTACAGTAAATTGTAAGGAAGATTTGGCGTTCTAAATTGAAATACAATGTATGTGGTTGCGGAGGCTCCCTGTTCACAGTCTTGCTTGCAACACATGGTTCTGTTTGTTCAAATAGAGGTTTTGCTTTATATTTTATATTGCCTGTGTTATATGGTTTTGTCAGGTCCTTTGGCTAGCACAATAAATTTACTGAACAGGACTGAACTACTTCCAGTGAGTTGTTTATGTACGGGGAGGGTTAAAAGATGTGATCTACCACCTGCAGTTTGAAATGGCACAGTCTCTTTTAGCACCTCAGAAGTCGACCGCCTCCTTTTACTGCACACATGCAAGCCTTGCTCCCTATAATTTTTGGTTGCTGCTTCTGCTGTTATTAATTTGATTTTAAAAGTGCCCTTCAGCCCATAGGATCCCAGGGCGGTGGACAAAAATAATCAAACAGAAGTTACCTGCTAGTGATGCAGCAACAAAACTGCTAGCACATTTGCAAAGCTAAGCAGGGTCTGGTCTGGTTTCAAATTGGATGGGGGACTGCATGTTGAGATTCCTGCCTTGCAGGGGGTTGGACTAGATGACCCTTAGGATCCCATCCAGCTCTACAATTCTATATGATTCTAAATACAGTACAATACAAAATACACTGTTTAATAGCAAAATAATTACCAAAATCAATAAACCACTGATGTAAATATTTTACAACTATGAATAATTCAGCACAGTGCAGACAAAATACTACCTGATGGATTCCAAATAACATTTGTCTCCCAAAGTAGATCCATCCAATGAGGTTCTCCTCATTTTGACTCCTAACAACGCAAAGTGCTGCTGTTTGCATCATGTTACAATCCATGTCCAAAACGTGAAGGACATTTTATCATCATCTTTATCATCATCTTCATCAATTGAATTTATATACCCCCCCCTATACCCGAAGGTGCCAGGGTGGTTCACAGAATAAAATCAAAATATAAAACCACAAAATACATAATCAAAATAAAAACAACAACATAATAACCCTACCCCCCCAAAAAAAAAACCCACCCCACAATTTAAAAGGGCATAGGATGTCAATCAAATCAGCCAAGGGCCTGATTAAACAGGAACGTTTTTGCCTGGCACCTAAGGCACCAGGTGAACTTCCCTGGGGGGGAACATTCCACAGGCAGGGAGCCACTGTAGAGAAGGCCCGTTCTCGTGTTGTACCTTCTGGACCTCTCCAGACCAATGGGTGAAATTTACAAAGCTTCGAGTATATCCTAAAGCCATTTGGCCAGATTCAGCTGCAACAATCAGAATAGTCTCAATTACAACTGCCTTTTGGAAGTATAAGGTATCCTATACACTGACGTAATTGGCTGACCTCTCTCTTATTACAGACTTCCTGACTTGCCAGAAAATTCAGAGGAGTAAGTATAGTTAACTTACGTCTGTGTTAAAATCTGTGTGTTTTATATTCAGATAACAGAAAAAGTATGACTAACATTTTTATCCATTTCCCAGCCAAACTGGCTTCTAAAGCAGCTTACAGTTCAAAATGTACAATATATTAGGACTATATGGAGGAGTTTGTGGCTTCTAGTTCCTGGCAACTGATGCCACAGTCAGGTTCCCAGCTCTTCCCCCTGAGGCGACAGAAAGAGCTGAAGATGACCACAAAGGCTTGCTGATGCCGAGGACACTGCCCTTCCCTTTGGTTTATTGTTAAATTAGTTTCTGTATAATTTATTGGCTAGAAAACGATGGTCCAAGCTCTCCACTGGACCTCGTTCCAGAATTCTGCATTACCCTTCCTGAAGTGCAAAAATAGTTAAGAAAGAAAACAAGTGTGTGCATTTAGCACTTCGGGTGCAGAGAAGGGCAGGTGTGGGGTCATCTTCCTAGGAAAAGGGAAAGAATTCACGCTGAGTAATGATAATAATTTATTGCTTGTATCCCAGCCACTCTGGGCAGCTTCCAACAGAACACCAAACATCAAAAGCTTCCCAAAAGAGGACTGCCTTCAGATATCTATGAAAAGTCATATTATTATTTCCTTGACATCTGATGGGAGGGCATTCCATGGGGGGGGGGGTGACTACCAAAAAGGCCCTCTGCCTGGTTCCCTATAACCTCAATTCTTTCAATGAGGGAGCAGCCAGAAGGAGCTGGACCTCAATGTCCAGGCTGAATAATGAGGATGGAGATGCTCCTTCAGATGTCCAGGGCCAAAACAGTTTAAGGCTTTAAAGGTCAACACCAACACTTTGAATTAAACTCAGAAACGTACTGGGAGCCAACGTAGATCCTTTGGGACAGGTGTTATATGGTCCCAGTGGCCACTCCCAGTCACCAGTCTAGCAACTGCATTCTGGATTAATTGTAGCTTCCGAGTCACCTTTGAAGGTAGCCCCGTGTAGAGAGCATTGCAGTAGCCAAGCAGGAGATAACCAGAGCATGTACCACTCTGGTGAGGCAGTAGGGATGTCCTTCTTTCCCATGCCTTTGGCTTATTCCTAGGACTACATTTCTTCTTTTTAATACTGTTAGTAAAATCTGGGTGAAATGTGTTGCTGTAGCCTGTAGTTGCTGTAGCCTGAACCCAGGGCATTCCTGTCGGCAGGTATGGAACAGCTTGTAGAGAAGTCAAGGTAGAAGTATGGAGCAAAATTAAGGGATTGTATTTCTTCATCTGAAATCCATTCCAAGCAACCGAAGCCCATCATGACCATACAATGTTCTTTGTCCCTGTCAAAAACTTTCTGCTGTATTTGATAGATATGAGAAGTATCTAAGGCACAAGTCGCCAGCCAATCCAGAGACCCATCTTGTGGCCGGCCGTCACCGGCCACTTCATCCTTACGTCCACAATAACATCGACATCACAGGTAAGGCATTATTCATTTGTGCCTGTGTGCGGTTTTGGTTTAAGTCTTCTCATGTCTTTTTCTCATGTTGTACCTACAGGACCGCCTCTCCTGATATGCCCCACGGAGAGCCTCAAGGTCCATAAATAGCAACACCCTAGTGGTCCCAGGCCCTAAGGAAGTTAGATTAGCCTCAAGTAGAGCTAGGGCCTTTTCAACACTGGCTCCAGCCTGGTGGAACGCTCTGTCTCATGAGACCGGGGCCCTGCAGGATCTGATTTCTTTCTGCAGGGCCTGTAAGACAGAGTTGTTTCGCCTGGCCTTTGGCTTGGAGCCAGTTTGATTCCCTCCCCTTCTTTCTTTTTTCTTTTTCCTTTCTCCTCCTGTGATGAGGCTGCATTTTAATATTTTAATGTTTCAATATCTTAATGTTGTATTTTAATCTTTTTAAGTTGTATTCATTCAACTTGTTTTTATTATTGCTTGTTAGCCGCCCTGAGCCTGGCCTTGGCTGGGGAGGGTGGGGTATAAATAAAAATTATTATTATTATTTTATCAGCTAGAGAAACTTAATTTAAAAACCTGCTCTTAGGTTAGCTGTAAAGAAGAAGTGTGCAACCAGCGACCCTCCAGATGATGCTGAACGACAATTCCCACCTGCCCTAGCAATCTTAGCCAATGGCTAAGGGATGATGGGAGCTGTAGTTTAGCATCTGGAACACTAAATGTTCCCCACGCCTGTTGAAGATCATATTCTCAACTGTATAAGCTAGCAGATCTCTCTATTTAGAAGTGTGGAATAGTGGTTAAGAGCGGTGGACTCTTAATCTGGTGAGCCGGGTTTGATTCCCTGTTCCTCCACATGCAGCTGCTGGGTGACCTTGGGCCAGTCACGCTTCTCTGAAGTCTCTCAGCCTCACTCACCTCACAGAGTGTTTGTTGTGGGGGAGGAAGGGAAAGGAGAATGTTAGCCGCTTTGAGACTCCTTTGGGTAGGGATAAAGCAGGATATCAAATCCAAACTCTTCATTCAAACTTCTTTAAGGCAGTTCTGTGCATTATCTTGGGGGAAGAGGGGGAGCAGCAATATGTCCATATAATTGGAGGGTAGGAGTCAAACCAATGGCTTCAAATGACTAAACTTCAGGAAGAACTTTCTGACAGCAAGAGCTGTTCAGCAGAGGAACGGACTCCTAACAAGAGGTAGCGGACTCTCCTTCCTGTGAAGTTTTTAAGCAAAGGTTGGATGGCCACCAGTCATGTATGATCTAGTTAAGATTCCTGCAGTGCAGAAGGTTGGACTAGATCAGGGGTTTGGCAAACTACGGCCCCCGAGCCGGATCAGGCCCGCCTGGGTCCTAAATCCAGCTCGAGAACCTGCCATGAAGACTTCCTCCGCCCCATTCTTCCCAATGTGCACAGGAATTCATTCATATATATTTTTCAAAATATAGTCCGGCCCCCCAACTCTTCCAACTCTACCATTCTGTGATTCTATTACTTGTTATGCTACCTTTCCCAAAAGGCAGGTATGACATACCTGGTATGTGGAGGAAACATTGACCATCTCTGTATTCAGGGCTTGCCCATCTCCCCCTCGTCTGCACACTTCTGTGAAAATGCTAAACATCCTCTGACTCTGAGATCCATGTAAGGCTCAAAACTGTTTTGGAATCAATAGAAATCTGCTGGTGAAAAAACCATCAGGCTCAAATCAACTGAGTCACAGGAGGCTAAGCCACAGACTCAGTCCTGATGGCTGAACCTTGACTTTTGAATTCAAGCTCTGTATAGGTGCTCATAACATAATGGGTTTATTGGCAGGGTTCCACACAGTTCCTGGTGGGGCTTTCAACTGAGGCCTGCAGCAGGGTTTCTCCTGTTCCAAGGAAAGGGGGAGGGAGATCCTGGAGATGAGGTTGTAATGTAGTGATATTATCAAGCTTCCTTCATCCAGCCAGTCCTGCTTTTGTTACTTTATACATCTGTCTACGCAATACAAATATATGCCACTGAAAGGAAGGGCTTTACTGCTGTGGCCCCAATATCTTCTGAAACTGAGGGATTGTTCTTCTCAGCCTGATTTTTCAGACAAGCCATCCCTTCTTTATCTACCTATTATGATGCTTTCAACTGGCTAATACACACACATTTGTTTGTTTGTTTGTTTGTTTTATTAAATTTATATAATGCCCATCATCCCAAGATCTCAGGGTGGTTAACAAGATAAAATATAAAGCAAAAGCACAAATAAATAGTTAAAACAAAAACAACAAAACAATAACCCCTCCTTCTGCAAACACATTTAAAAGGTTGTAGAATCAGCCAAGGGCTGGTTGAAGAAGAATGTTTTCGCCTGGTGTCTAAAGATGTATAATGAAGGTAGGGGGATGCAGGTGGCTCTGTGGTCTAAGCCACTGAGCCTCTTGGGCTTGCTGATCAGAAGGTCGGCAGTTTGAATCCCTGCAACGGGATGAGCTCCCGCTGCTCTGTCCCAGCTCCTGCCAACCTAGCAGTTCGAAAGCACGCCAGCGCAAGTAGATAAATAGGTACCACTGCAGTAGGAAGGTAAAAAGCATTTCCATGCGCTCTGGTTTCCGTCATGGTGTTCCATTGCACCAGAAGCAGTTTAGTCATGCTGGTCACATGACCCCGAAAGCTGTCTGTGAACAAGTACCAGCTCCCTCGGCCTGAAGCAAGATGAGTAATGCACCCCATAGTCGTCTTTGACTGGACTTAACCGTCCAGGGGTCCTTTACCTTTACCTTGTACCTTATAATGAAGGTGCTGGATGAACCTCCCTGGGGACAGCACACCACAATGTATATGCATGTTTATTTTTATTATTCCAGTTTTAATTTTTCTCCTTTCCCCCCAAATTGCTTTGAATGTGTTGAAAAAGTAGCATAACATCTTTTAAATAAATGAATGAATAAATGACCATACTGCGCATTCAGACTTCTATAAACGTGTTGTCAATAACGCAAAACAGATTACAGGCAAAGGGAAGTAATGTAAGAGGAAAACCTCATGAGACTACTGCAGTCACAGAACATTTGTCCAGTTTAAATGCATACAGTGTTAAGAAGCTTTAATCATTGGGAAGTAATGGCATTAAGCAACAGGTCAAGTTGAGTTAAGGAGCTGTTATCTCCAACCACCCATCACCACAACGCTGAATAAGAATGCTGAAGCACATTGTGGGATCTTTGCCTAGTAAACAAAGGAGGCTTGTAAGACATTATTGTACAATAGTGTGATTAGCATTCCTCCTTCTAAACTTTCTTCCATCTGCCAGTACTTCATTCTAGACTGGCCCTAAGCAGTACAAAGATGGAAAGATGTGCGGTTCTATTTTTGTTTTGCAAGGGACCATCAGAGGACAAGTTCTATTCCAAGCAAAGCTTATCAGGTTAAGAATTATGGCCTTCTCTGAGGAATTCTTCAGCTGTGTTCCTTCTTTGCATTCAGGCGCTGGCAGCAAAATCATCATGACTGTACACCAAGAGTGTGTACCAGAGCCAGTGTGGTGTAGTGGTTAAGAGCAGTAGACTCGTAATCTGGGGAACCAGGTTCGTGTCTCCATTCCTCCTCCACATGCAGCTGCTGGGTGACCTTGGGCCAGTCACACTTCTCTGAAGTCTCTCAGCCCCACTCACCTCACAGAGTGTTTGTTGTGGGGAGGAAGGGAAAGGAGAATGTTAGCCGCTTTGGGTAGTGATAAAGCGGGATATCAAATCCAAACTCTTCTTCTCTTCTTCATACATTTAAAACACACACCACTACCACCAACCCGGAAAGAAACCTGGGAACTTTGGTTGACCCTTCACAGAGCACCCTTCACAAATTACTGTGCCCAAGGTTGTGCTTTTACTGTATGGTGTGTACTCAGCCAATTTTGCTCCTCTTCCACAAACATTGTTAAAAGTGCTCTGCGAAAGATGGTAGTCTTCTGCCTTCTGCCCAACCGGGACACAGGCCAAGACCTACTGGTACATCTCTGATTTGTGGTGGACCAGGAAGCGTTTCTCGACTATAGCAAAGTAGCTGCCCCCTTCCAAGTCAGATTCTTCTTCTTACCTGAGCTGCTTGAATTTCATATTATGCAACCAAGTATTTCCTCCTGAATTTTAAAGGTGGCCCCGAAAGAGACGAAAGAGCTGGCGAACCTTTAGACAGACGGCTTGGATACTTTCCTGTAGGTAATTGCTACTATGGTTGGGGATTTTAACATTAGAGGGAGGGCTACAGCTCAGCAATAAAAAAGAACCAGGTTCAATTCCTGGTTACCTCCATCTTTAAAAATAAAATGTTGAAACCTCAAGTAACAAAGAGGTCTTGGAGACAGCTCTGGCAGAGTAGACCAGCCTTTGCCAACCAGCTTCATGGACTATAATATTATTGTTGTTATTTCTTAACTGCCTTCCACATATATGTCTCGAGATGATGCACAAAATAAAAATGACCTTTTAAAAAAGTTTAAAACAGAACAATGACAGGAAATGATTTTTTAAAAAATCATACAAAGTAGACACGCCCATGGCAGAGGCAATGCCTTCTTTGAATGTAGGAGGGAGGATGGCAGAATGTGTGTAGAAAATATCCCACAGTACTAAGGTAGCATTCATTTTAATGGCTCCATCCTGTTTTGCCTCTGGTCCTGACCTCCACTAGCACATGGCCTCCGGAAGGTTGCTCAAAAGGGAATGTGGCCCTCAAGCTGAACACAGCTCCCCATCCCACCCCTAGACTCTTATGTGGAAAGTGAATCCAAACTTTTACCATCCTCATTCATTTGCTCCCAATTGGACAGATTTCTAAAACCACGTTTTAAACCTTGACAGCTTCAATTTTGAAAGTTGTGTCCTTCCTACCCTCTCAGCAAACACTTGCACGGTTCAAGCAGGAGAATTTAGCATGCCTGTCCTACTTTTTATTCTCAGAATGGCGATGAAAATGGTCAGCCAGGCGACCCAAATGCTTCCCCAAAGGGGGGCCGCAAGAAGACTTCCAAACCCCCGGAGCTTGACATTTCATTCAGAGCTGCCAACATGCTGGAAAATATCAAAAAGGCCCTCTGGTTTTCGACTTACAAGCGTGACTACACAGGTACACACTTATTAGACATGAGAGATTAATGCTGGAACACAAAATACCTACAGATAAATCATCTTGAGATTTGCTCTGCATTTTCCAAAATATTAAGATGAGGGGGGTTTTTGGGGGGGACAGTCTTGATGATGATACCTGGGCTCCCAATTATTGGGACCTGTACCTGTAAGGCTGTAGGGAACCTGCAGAATGGGTCAAACTTATAATGATAATGGCTTGAGTGAAGCCTTCGTGAGCATCTCAAAGAACGAGCTAAGTGATGCTACTCTCCAGGAAAGGGGGCCATAGGGATCTTCCTCACTCCCTTCACCTGACTAAAGGCCACATGATCCTAGGTAGAAGAACAATGCCCAGAATTGGTATATCTGTGAGGTGTGAGCTGGATGTTGAAGCCGCAGACACAGAGACATGACTTTGTGTCTCCCCTGGAAGCTTAAAGGGGAAGCAAAAACTGGGGGGGGGGGGTGTTGCTGTGGGCCGCTCCAACCTATGCTTGGGATCTATATATGTGTAAATAAAACCATTTATCCTGGAGATACCACCATCTCCATTGGCTTTCATTCCAAGGAAACCAAATCCTGGGTTAAGCACAGGTACCCCTGGAATCTCTAACAGCTTGGAGACTGGGGTAACACATAACAATATTATTGCTATTTTTCAAAGAAAAATACCACATATTACATATTAGCTTCCTAAACTGATGTCAACATTGGTTTGCTTAAGGTAAAGGTTCTATGAACCCCTTCCTGCTGGATGACCATGATCCCAAGATGATTGGCAGAGCAACTGGAGAACTGGGCATGGACGTTGAACTCGTAAGTATGGCAACTAGGACCTTTCAAGCTGATCGCTCCCTTCCATTTCTGATGTTCAGGCTGTGAATGCCATTGATGATGTAGACTGAAGGGCAGCACCCACCCACAGCACCCAAGAGGGAGGTATCAGCAAGCTGGGAGGTGGGCACGGAGTTTGCAGAAATGCAAAAACAAATAAACGTGTCTCTAAGGGAAGGGGGAAACCACAAAGCAGCCCAGTGAGGATTGAGCATGCTCAGTTTCATAGAACAGCCAGGTGACTGTCCTAGAAAACCAGGTGGGAAGGAGAATGGAGAGGCTGGAATTCTGAACAGCAACACTCCACACTGCAACCTTATTGTTCCAAGGCACACTTTTTCTATGCATTAGCTTTGTTCATGATGAGACACGTTTTATTGCTCCGTGGTGATGAAATGTCTTCATTAAAGCTTTTCTTTAATGGAGTGGAACAAATAAACTGTTATTACTAATAATAATGGAGATAAACAGTAAAAAAAGGGTAATACCCTGAACATAGCTGTCACCTTGCAATGCCTACAGCGACTTTTAATCTTGCATTGACACTGAAGTTACAATCTTTTCAGCACCAGGTTAAGATTTTCCTTTTTGTTAGGGCTGGGCGACATATCACTATATCGTCCAAAACCAGTTTGAAGTCCATATTGTGGTATCGGCTTCATAATTTTTGACCGGGCAATATATCACGAATCATTATGTGTGTTTGTGTGTGCTATGCAAAAAATTGCAATGTGGGGGAAACCGTGAACCCAGACAATGCGCCTTTATACATAGCTCCATCCTTATTTCAGACATCATGATATATCAGTATATCGCAATGTTTATCACGCTGTTGAAAACCAAATATTGCCCAGCCCTATTCTTTGACCACACATTTTTAAAAGGTTACATCTGTTCTCCAGTCTGTTTGTTCGTTTCATAGATATTGTCTTTTGGTTTCTTGTACAGTGGTACCTCGGATTACATACGCTTCAGGTTACATACGCTTCAGGTTACAGACTCCACTAACCCAGAAATAGTGCTTCAGGTTAAGAACTTTGCTTCAGGATGGGAACAGAAATTGTGCTCCGGCAGCGTGGTGGCAGCAGGAGGCCCCATTAGCTAAAGTGGTGCTTCAGGTTAAGAACAGTTTCAGGTTAAGAACAGACCTCCGGAACGAATTAAGTACTTAACCCAAGGTACCACTGTATTCTCTTGTTGCTGATATTATCATACACTGCCCTGGAATTTGCTTGCACAAAGGACAATTTATTTAAATATTAAATCATCAAGCAAATGATATACAGTATCTTGTTTGGTCCTAAAACAGAAATGGGGTATTTCTGGCATGGCAGATACTGCTGGACTACAACTCCCATCACCTCTGACCATTGGCCATGCTGACCGGGGCTGATGGGAGTTGGGAATCTAACTGCATCTGGAGAGCCAAAAGTTCCCCATTGCTGCTCTGAGAGTTGTCTTTAGAGAACATCAATCCCAAACTATCTGTTTTTCAGAGAGAATCATTTCCATCAGCTGAGACTCAAGTAAGACCCTTAGAAGGACGTATTGCTCGCGCACTTCAAGGCAAACCAATTCGCCCCTATGACCCTCAGCAGCAGGATCCTGGCTATATTTGTGAGCACCCACCTCAATGGACAGGCGAGTCACTCATACGCAAATGTTTAGATGCGGTGCAGAGCAGCAGTAGGCAAATGCCTCCGGAAACGGACAGCGGAGCAAAAAAGAGAATTGAGGACTTCCAACAAAATCAGATCGATCGCCCGGTAGGTAACCCGAGAGAAAGCATGAAACATACGAAACTTCCGTGGAGCAGGTTTCAGAAAATTACAGATACTTGGAAGACGGAGAAGTTGTATCAAAGACAGCTTGCTGTTCCCCCCGAACCAGAGATTGTTGTGAAGCCCGCTGAATCCATTCGCTACGAAGATCTGCCCCCTTCCCGCTTAAGCAATTACATTGTGTGGCACCATCCCATCAGCCTCTCTAAACCAGGCCCAACGGAGGTGAGCTTTGAAACATGTGACGACATACCGGGTGTTCAATGTGTTCCTAATGTGTTCCCAGGGATCGAAAGCAGGTCCACTTTCCCAGAATGGATTCCTAACTGCGGGATAGCTCGGCCTCAAACAAAATTAAACGATATGCAGTATTGTTTTAGGAAGGGTGAAGCCATCAAACGCCTGAGTGATCTAACTAGAGGAGGAATAAGGGACCTGAGGGATCACGACAGGAAAGGCAGAAGGCACAAATTCTACGGCGTGAATGCCTATCACTATAACTGACACACGTCCTCACCCTTTCAAAAAAAAGTGAAAGGGAGGGGCGAAAATATTCTCAGCCGATTTTTCCAGTTGCTGCTTCTGAATTGGCTTGCTGTGCTTTATAAAACACTCTCCTAGTTTTTCAGTTTTCTTGCGTGAAGTACTGATTCAGTGTCGTCCAAAGGCAGGTCGAGGCAGCTCTGAAGGGGATCGGGAGGAATCAAATGAGAACAAGTCATAAAGCCTCTTCGCACCTAGGGCCACACCTGCTAGCCATGCCTCTAATATTATGAGGTACAGTGATACCTTGGTTCTCAAATTTAATCCGTTCCGGAAGTCCTTTCCAAAACCAAGGCACGCTTTCCCATAGAAAGTAATGCAAAATGGATTAATCCGTTGCAGACTTCTGAAAACAACCCCTAGAACAGCAATTTAACATGAATTTTACTGTCTAATGAGACCACTGATCCATAAAATGAAAGCAATAATCAATGTACTGTACTATAAAATAAATACAACAGCATTGCAGATGATAACAATTAAAATTAAAAAAATTCTTACCTGCACTGATTATAGTCATTGTTTGGATGGTGGGCTTTTATCCATTTCTGCAGTCACACAATCAATCAATCCACACAGTAACAAAAACAAATTAACTGAAAAAGCCTCAAAAACGAAAATGCAAAATTAATAGCAAAAACAAAAGTGCCAAACTTAATCCGTTCAGGAAGTCCGTTTGACTTACAAAACGTTCGAAAACCAAGGCACAGCTTCTGATTGGTGCAGGCGCCCCGGAAACAATAGCTGACAGCCACATCGGACATTTGGCTTCCGAAAAACATTCGAAAACCGGAACACTTACTTCTGGGTTTTTGGCGTTTGGGAACCAAGGCGTTTGGGAACCAAGGTACCACTGTAGTTGTTCATTTGCATTTTTTCTTCAAGGAACTCAAGGTGGCGCTGCACATGGTTCTCCCCCCTCCTCTTTTAATCCCAACAGCAGCCCTGTGAGGTAGGTTGGGATGAGAAACAGTGACTGACCCAGGGTCACCCAGGGGGCTTCATGATCGGGTGGGGATTTGAACCTTGGTCTCCCAGGTTCTAGTCTGACGCTCTGACCACTACGCCACACTGGCTGTCATCAGCACACCTCTCTTTCTATGCCCCTGACATGTGTGTGTTCTACTGAATGGGAAAGCGGGGTCTTTCCTTTATGCAGTATTGCATATGCAAGGATCTCTTTCGTGTATTCAACTGCATGTGAGAGAGCAGAAGGGCCTAATTTCTTACACGTGTTGAGCGCACTGAGGGAGAGGGGAGAGGGAAGGATTTAAAATGTGGGAAGGAAAAATTACCATATTTTTGTTTTGTTTTTTTATAATATTTTATTAGGTTTTATCAATAGAAAAGTTTAGAAAAATACAAAAAACGAAAAAGATACAAAATTACAAAATACAAAAATACAGACATTAAACACAAAGATAGAAAAAGAAAAAACACATATAAAAAAATTCCCTCTTTCTTAGTTTCTCATCTTTAGTTAACTTATTTTCCTGATTTCCTCACGTCTCCCATTTTTGTATCCCTTTTAGAAATTGGTTCAGCAAATTCATGTCCTATTAGTTTATCTATTACTAATCCCATCTTACATTTTACCTTGTTGCTAGAACCCCTTCAATTCATTTCAATGTCATCAGCATTCAAAAATTTTACAATATTTCTGCAAATAAGTTTTAAACTTCCTCCAATCTTCTTCCACCAACTCTTCTCCCTGGTCTCGGATTCTGCCAGTCATTTCCGCCATCTCCATATAGTCTATTAGTTGCATCTGCCATTCTTCCAAGGTGGGTAGGTCTTGTGTCTTCCAATGCTTTGCGATGAGAATTCTAGCTGCTGCTGTAGCATACATAAAAAAAGTTCTATCCTTCTTTAACACCGATTGGCCAACTATGCCCAGGAGAAAGGCCTCTGGTTTCTTCGGGAAAGTATATTTAAATACCTTTTTCAGTTCATTATATATCATTTCCCAGAAAGCCTTAATCCTTGGGCACGTCCACCAAAGGTGAAAGAATGTACCTTCAATTTCTTTACATTTCCAACATTTGTTATCGGGCAAGTGATATATTTTTGCAAGCTTGACTGGAGTCATGTACCACCTGTACATCATTTTCAAAAATTACCGTATTTTTGCTCTATAAGATGCACCTAGTTTTTTGAGGAAAACAAGAAAAAAAATATTCTGAATCCCAGAAGCCAGAACAGCAAGAGGGATTGCTGCACAGCGAAAGCAGCGATCCCTCTTGCTGTTCTGGCTTCTGGGATAGCTGCGCAGCCTGCATTCACTCCATAAGACGCACACACATTTCCCCTTACTTTTTAGGAGGGAAAAAGTGAGTCTTATAGAGCAAAAAATACGGTAATCAAATGATGGAAAGTGGAATGAGGGGGAAGCACTCTGGAAGCAATTAGGATATGTTTGTGGCAAGACCAAACCTGTCTTTAACAGCTCACTGGGCAGGAAGGCAGCGGGAGGGCAAAAGAGAGGGGGGTGACCCCACCCACTTTTGGCTCTTGTCCTGCCTACTTATGGAACACAGCCCCTAATAGATCACCCCATAATAAGTGCAGCCCACAACAGAAAAGTATTCCCTACTCCTCATCTATATGCACAAATCCCCCCAGAGAGAAAAAAATATTTTCAACTCTTGAGATTAATTTAAAATATAGTGGAAGAGTCAATTTGCTACTCACCTGTCAAACTATATGGAGATCATGTGCTTTTAAGAGCTCCATAAAAGGAAGGAGCCAACAACCTTTGCCTGCATAGTTGTAGAAGTACTCTAACCACAATGAAGCGGAACTTTCAGTTCATTTACAGTGGTGGACGTAAAATACACAGAATGCAACGTGTATTTGCATTTACTGAGAATACTCAGTAAATCCACATCAGTGACCTTTAACCACCCAACAGCATTTTCCAGCTAATTATATGGCTAGCAACCACATCATGGGATTTAAAATCAATATAAGGCTAGGTGGGGTGTGTGCAATTGTTATTGGGGCTGCAACGCACAGGGAGGGGAGGCTTAACCCTTCACTTGCCTGACCAAAACCTCAGCAATTTGAATTAGCAAAAAGCATCCATGCCTGTACTACGATGGTGGTGGGTGGTTTTCTAGAGGATCCTATCACATCATACGAAAGAGTTAAAGCTGCTCTTCCCATGCAATGTGGCCTTATTTTTAAAAATCACCATGCCTAATATTAAATTTTTGACAGTCCCTTGATATAGACACTATCCATGTGATTGACATAACATCTAGTTATGCTATCCCTGCCTCACTGTAACTGAGCCTGGAGTAAGGGTCACTGCAGTTTGCACTAGATGGACTACAGCTTGTTGGACTGCCGCTCCCATCATCTCTGACCACAGGCCATGCTAGCTGCAACTAACGGCAGTTGTAGTCCAGCAGCATCCGAAGGGCGCCATGTTGGCAATCCTTGTTGTAAAGCATAGGACCTTGGGAGGTTGCACAAGATATCCCACTGCCTTTGAGTGGGAATTCAAAGGCAGGAAGAGAGGTGTTCTGGGGCATATACAATTGTGGCACTGAATTTTGCAACGTCATATCGACACAATCCAGCACTGTCACAGAGGGCACTAAAAGGCTTCTTCAAAAACAAAATTATTATATGATATCCCTAATGTAAAATCTACACTAGCTAGAATATGCATTTCATTCCAAAAGCTGAAAACCTATACAACATGTCTTCTCAGAAGCAAATCACATTGATTTCAACGCAGCTTACTCCCAGAAAAAATATATGGCTGTATGCTAAACTGTTTTTATCCCACCTCTTTCTTACTCTGTGTTTGAATATTTACTCAGATAGATTCAGGTGAGAAAACAACCTTTAGCCCTTTAAAAAAAATTGTGGCATAATAATCCTCAGACTATACAATTTAATACTTTGCTCTGGGTGCGAAGGTTAATAGAGTCGTTCCAGCTTGTCTTGCTCCCTAATTGCATCATTTACCTGTAACTTTGTGACTACACCATCATTACCTGAATGGGGCATCCCCCTTCATTGTACGAAGAGGAACTGCAACATCCTCGCCCAATCACACACTGGGCGGAATTCCCACGCACGTCACTTTCTGCAGGGAGGAGCATCCAATCACATGACCTTTTTTTTTTTTAAAGCCAGCATCCTCAAGCGTGCTTGACCTTGCCGCTATCCCTCTTCTGCACATGCGCCGCTGTCGTCATCTCCCTACGTCCCTGCCTTTGCGCAACGCCAAAGCCGGCTCACCCGAGATCCCCTCGGGCTCAACCTAACATGCTGAGCTTAGTCACGCTGACAGGCGTCCGGCTGGCCCAATAGAGCTTCTCCGAGCCGGTGTCTGATTGGCCAACTGGGAGAAACGGCGGCAGGCCCCCGGAGGGAAGCTTGGTTGCGCAGACACCGGTTACATAGCGCTGGGTACGGGGTGCCCTTGGGCTCAGTCTGCAGAACTCTTGACGGGAGAACGCGCGGCGGCTTTGCATCCCTTCGTCTACTTCGCGTGGTAATGAATGGGGGAGCGGGAGCCTCTCGTGTGAGGAATGGAGGGGGGCAACCCGTACCCCGAACCGGAGGAGCGGGGTTAGGGGAGAAGCAGAAGCCTGCGCTGTAGGCCGGGCAGGGAGGAGAAGCGGGTCGAGGCGGGAGCGGGCTGTGCGGAAGGCCAAGGTCAGGCAGGTGAGCCCGGGGGGAGAGGCCTGGGGGAGAGGCCGGGCCGCCTCCACGTGGCCTGGAGCAGGCGGGCGGCGGAATCGCGGCCCTTCATGGCCTCCATCCCCCCCCCCCCGGTCATCGCCCTGGAAGGGGCTATAGATGCAGCCCCTGCAGCGGCCCTTCCCTTCCACGGGCGGTGGAGACGCCGGTGTCTCCTGCCGGAGGGACGCGGCGTCCCCAGAGGCCCCGCAGCGCTGACTCATAGGCGGCGGCGGCGATTTTATAAGGTTTCGAGCATGCGCCCTTATGCAAGATAAGGAAGAGGCTGCTGCTGCTGCTGCTGCTGCTCATCTTTCGACCTTGTGAAGTTCCACATAAAGCCGAAAAGGAAGGCACAGGTCGTTGACCCCAATGAAAGGCCGCCCGAGAAAAGAACATTGCTGCGCGCCAGTTTGACCCCCCGCGTGAACTCGTGCCCTTCATCCCGCCCTAAGCAAAGCTTTTCGCGCGGCCTGGAGCTTCCCGCCGAAAACCAAGCATGGCTAAAGGCACAGGGTGAACTTGGTCCCTATATATCTATAGGGCGTCCACATGATCACACCGAACAGCAGGGATTAGCATTCTCTGTTTGCCAGCCACTCACAGATACGGGGTTGGTATTTAAAAGAATAAATTTTAAATACATATATACATTTACATACATGTGATATATGTATTTTAAATCTATCCTTTTGTTTACCAACTCCATATCTGTGAGGGTGGCTGGCAAAGAGAGACTGCTCGTCCCTGCTGTTCAGTGTGATCTTGTGGATGCGCCCTTAAGTCTGTGAAACGGGAGACTCGAGAAAACATGCTGAACCAAGGGCTTTGGCAGCAATGGGTCCTGTTGAGGAAATAAGGGTCATGTTAGGGGTTATTTCTCATCTTCCCTCAGTTTGGGGGTAGTCTCAAAAACTGGTTAGGACAGTGACACCAGGAAAATGGCTGCAGCTCTGCAATATTTTTATTTTTTTAAAAATTGTCCGTGTTACAGAGGTCAGTGTGAGAGGCACTGTAATGTTGGAACACCTCTTGCTTAATAATTTCAGTTATGTGCATGTTGATTTGGAAGCAAGAACCTCCCAAGTAAAGTACATAGGGCTGTAGCGTTGCACAATAACAGTGTCACGAACAACTTAGCTTGCCCTGATTGTATCCTGGGTATGATGACACTACAGGAATATAGATTACTATGAATCAGACAGAATTGAATATGATACCTTGTTTTATGCAGACAAGCTCTTTGATATTCACTTATGCTATCTTACTCTAGAACAAATGCTCCAAACAAATTTCCTGAGATAGTTTTGAACCCCAGGGACAGACCATTTTCTTCTTTAATGTTTCATTTTAACATGTAACATTAGTAAAATCTAATCGCTTTTGAAAGTTGATCTACTGGTCATAGTCACTGGCTTTAAAAATGCATTGTTTGGTGCTTGGTTTTTTGTTTTCTTTATGGCCGCTTTTAGAAGTACCTGGATCTTTGCATTCTTACTGCGTTTCTCATTCACTTCAGAACCCAACTGAAATGTTTAAGATTGTATGATGTTCTTGTTTTTCTTCAGCAGTGACCATGGGAGACGTTGAGAAGGGCAAGAAGATCTTTGTTCAGAAGTGTTCGCAGTGCCACACAGTTGAGAAGGGAGGCAAGCACAAGACTGGCCCTAATCTTCATGGTCTTTTTGGCCGAAAGACTGGTCAGGCCGAAGGTTTCTCTTACACAGACGCCAACAAAAGCAAAGGTAAAATGGAAGTGTCCTATTAGCTTTGCAAATCAGATTGCAAGAATACTAGTAGCAGTCAATAGGGAGGACATAGTTGTAACATAGAATGCATGCTCACTCCCATGACCAGGGCATTCTGGAGTGTGCTCTGCATCTTTCCAAAACTCAACCAGTCCCCCTTCATTGCCTGTTATGTGACCTGCTTTTAGGTAATCAAGGAAAGGTGGCTAGGGAGTCGACTGCAGCTTATCAGGATGCAGAGGAGGAAGGTCGGCTCTGTGTGCATGGCACCAGTGGGAGTGCTGGGTTGGCTCCATGGTGCATCCACAGAGCACTGACCTTGTCCCAGCAATGGTGTGGCAGGAGTCCATGTGCATGATGTTGCCACTCCTGCCTGTTTCCAAGAATTAACTTGCCATTTAATTTCTGTTCTCTCTGGAGTCAGCCTCCTAACTTCCTCTTTGCAGCAGCTTTGAGCTGCCATTTAATCATGAGACAGCCCACACTAGATTAGTGTCTCTTGCAGCTCCCAGCTCCATACCTATTGGTGCAGGTTAGATGGCAAAAAATTGTTTGCCAAGTCAAGAGCCATAGAAACACCACCTAGTGGTTGCACGCACTTGGCAGGCATTTAGGTTTTGAATGTCATGAGAATGAGCAATTTCAGAGTTCCTAAAAGAAAAATACTCAGGACCTCATCTTAACAAATGCCCACTTAGGGAAAGATTTTGCCATGCTTTGCACGGCAATTTACTGCCTATGCGTGACTTGGCTTTTATCTAATACAGCATAGAATTTTACAGGTAGCATCATGACTGTACAAACAAGCAGGGTTGAGCAGGAAGTGTTGACTCCCATCATGTGCTTTCAGTTCAGGGCCAGTAACAACATCTTTAAGAGTAATGCCTCAGTGACTGGTCTTAAAAGTTACCAGTTCATGTCCTGATTGCCTAATTTGTCCGTCCAAATCTGCTGGTGGTTTTAAATATAAAATGAACCATATGACATGGTTTTCAACATTGGACCCCAAAGTATTGAAATGGGGGGGTGTTGGATTCTTTATATAGAAAACATCTTGTTAAATACTGTTGTTGTTTCCTAGGTATAACCTGGGGAGAAGATACACTGATGGTTTACTTGGAAAACCCCAAGAAGTATATTCCAGGAACCAAGATGATATTTGCTGGCATTAAGAAGAAGGGGGAGAGGGCAGATTTAATAGCATACCTGAAGGAGGCCACTTCTAACTAATGGCTTCTGCTGCCTTATTTATTTCACCATACAAATGGAAATGACTCTCTGATGAGATTGGTTTTTAAACTTTCTATTTTTACATGCATTCTATTGTAACAACTTCAAAAAGCCTTCTCGTCAGCCAGAGAACCTTGATCATGGATGGTTCTTAACATATGTACTTGTTGTTGTATTATAATTTATAGAATTGCACAATCAGGCTTGAATGAGTCCAGTCAGGGTGACTGTAGCGTTTCCTGATCATGTAATTAAAAAACAAACAACCCCTGTCAATGTGTCTTCTTTTTCTTTCCAAGTTCAAGCATACAGTGGTACCTCAGGTTACAGACTCCGCTAACCCAGAAATAGTACCTCAGGTTAAGAACTTTGCTTCAGGATGAGAACAGAAATCATGCTCTGGCGGCGCAGCAGCGGGAAGCCCCGTTAGCTAAAGTGGTGCTTCAGGTTAAGAACAGTTTCAGGTTAAGTACGGACCTCCAGAACGAATTAAGTTCTTAACCCGAGGTACCACTGTATTTGAAAGCAATGAGCATGGTGCTTTCTATAACCTCATCACAAGCAAGTCCATGGCTCTGTATGCCTCTCCTGTTTTCCTTCCCCATACAACAAAACAAACACAAACTTTTTTAAATTTAAACTTAGCTACAAAACTTGGAACATGCCCTCTTGCCCTGGCTCTCCAGAGGCTTATGGTAGAGGCAGGCAGCATAATAACTGCTACAGTTATTAAAAAGTAGCAAGTTGGTATGAAGTGATGGTAAAAGCCATGAGTAGAGTCCTGTTGGTGCGCTTGTGCTCACAGAAGGGCTTTAGAGCCAGCAAAGGTCTTCACTAATGGAAGAAGATAGGCAATAATAATAATTCCCATCATCCCCTTCTCTGACAGCTTGTTGTTTCTTCTCCCCTGCCCCAAAAGGCTGTTGAGTCCTAAGGGTTGAGATGGGCTGCAGGGGGAAAGGAGAGTGAGAAAAATGCATTCCCTCCCATTCTTTTAGCTGAGGTATACAAGGACACCAATTAGATTTTACCCTGGAGTGTTACGTGTCTATATTGAGCAAGAAATGTACACAGTATATCAAATGGCAGCACTCCATGCCATGATACATTACAATCTTAATTTCTAAAAGGTTAGGGGCAGCTGGCTGGGGAAGTGTGTTGGTCAGAATTCACGATGGGCGATTGGCCTGTTTCGGCAGGTTCTTGCGTTTTTATGAGTACTATTTTTGAGGGCTTTGAAGGAAAAGGCACTACAAGATAAGTGCTTGTAGCAATGTAGTAATTATACCAGCATTAACTACAGCCATTCTAGCCAACGGTTAGGGATGAAGGAAATTACAGATCAGCAGCTGGAGGCCACAGGTGCCTCACCTCTGAACTAACACAACCATTTTACTTCCAAATTCTTTTTCCTTATCACTGAACTCATAATTGAGTTGAAAGGTTCATTGATTTCTTTATATAGCTTAGAGGTAAGACATACTCAAACCAGATTAAACTACCATACCTGATCAAGGGAAGTCAATACCGCTCTGTTCTGCCTTGATCAGGCCACCCTGGAGTACTGTGTCCAGTTCTGGACGCCACAAGTTAAGAAGGATTTTTAAAAATATATATATATATATAATTTTTATTAGTTTTTTTTAACATATCATTTTCAGCAGTAATTAAAAATACTTTTACATCTTATTCAAATTTTTGACATCCATCAATCCTGTCTGAAAATTTTCCAATCTAATCTCCCAGTATGCATTTCTTATCTTCCCTATTACATTTCAAACTCACAACCAATATCTCTATTTCTACTTTGTAACACTTTGTATATTTCTCCTTACAAAACTTCTTGTAGTCCTACTAGCGTAATTTGTTGATTACAGTTGCTCTTCCAATAATTCATATACTTCTTCCAATCTTCTGTAAATCTCTGGTCCCACAGGTTTTGAATCCTTCCTGTCATTTTGTCCAATTCTGCATAGTCCATTAATTTCGTCTGCCATTCTTCTTTCGTCGGAATTTCTTCTTGGTAACAATACTCTTGCCGCAGTTGTTGCATATAAAAACAATTTAACATCTTGCCTATTAATGTCCTGACCTATAATGCCAAGTAAAAATGCTTCTGTTTTTTTAAAAAAATAATTAAAAAAACATTTTTAAGTTAAGAAGGATGTTGACAAGCTGGAATGTGTGCAGAGGAGGGCACCCAAGATGATCAAGGGTCTGGAAACCAAACTTAGGAGGAACGGATGAGGGAGTTGGGTATGTTTAGCCTGGTAAAAAGGAGACTGGGAGGAGATATTATAGCCATCTTCAAATAGCTGGGATAGCTCAGTCAGTCAAGCATAGGACTAAATCCCAGGGTCGTGTGTTTGAGCCCAACATTGGGCAAAAGATTCCTGCACTGCAGAGAGTTTGACTGGCTCCTGTTGTCCCTTCCAACTCTACAGTTCTATGAAATACCATATTTTTCGCTCTATAGGACACACTTTTTCCTCTCCAAAAATGAAGGGGAAATGTTTGTGCGTCCTATGGAGCGAATGCAGGCTCCTTGGCTTCAGCGAAAGCAACGCGAAGCCTCCAAAGCACAGAGGGAGCGCTCCCTCCGCGCTCCGGAGGCTACACGTTGCTTTTGCTGAAGCCTGGAGAGTGAGAGGGGTCGCAGGGATAGCCGCCTGAAGCCTTTGGAGCACAGCGGGACCTCGCGCTGTGCTCCAAAGGCTTCGGGTCCCTTTCGCTGAAGCCAGGACTTCCTTTCAACCACTGCTGACTTTAAACATCTATTGAATACTCTTTAAATACCTGCTTTTGACTTTGTTTTATCAATCATTTTAATTGTCTTTTGTATATTTTTGTAAACTGTTCAGAAAGCTCTCTTACCATCATGTGGTTTATAATATATAATAACAAATTCAATTAAAAAACACACACACACTTATTTTCCTTTCAAACAGAGTTTGAGCCTTACTATTACCGTATTTTTCGCACCATAGGACGCACTTTTTCCCTCCTAAAAAGCAAGGGAAAATGTCTGTGCGTCCTATGGAGCGAATGCAGGGGGGAGGCAGGCAGGAAAAGCCCCCAAGAGCCTCACACAAGCTCCGTGCGCTCTTGTGGGCTTTTCCACAGGAGGGAGAAGGGACTGACTGGCCGCATCAGTCCCTTCTCCCGCCTCCCAGAAAAGCCAGGAGAAGCCGCAATCTCTTTAAAGGGGTTGCGCGGCTTCTGCTGGTTTTGCGGGAGGTGGGGGAATTCCCCCACCTCCCAGAAAAGCCAGGAGAAGCTGCAATCTCTTTAAAGGGGTTGTGCGGCTTCTGCAGGCTTTTGTGAGAGGTGAGGGAATCCCCCCACCTCCCAGGAAAGCCAGGAGAAGCCGTGATCTCTTTAAAGTGGTTGCGCGGCTTCTGCGGGCTTATGGGAGAGGTGAGGAAATCCAACCACCTCCCAGGAAAGCCAGGAGAAGCCCTGCGTAGCGTCTCCCGGCAAGGAGAGGCTGCGCGGGGCTAAAGAGGAAGCCAAAACAGCAAGCGGGATCCATCCTGCTCGCTGCCTTGGCTTGTGCCATAGCTGCGCGCAACCCCTCCGGCAGGGAGAGGTTGTGCGCAGCCTGTACGCTGCTCTTTGGGGCTGGGGGGGGGAATATTTTTTTTTCTTGATTCCCCCCCCCTAAAAACTGGGTGCGCCCTATGGTCCGGTGCGCCCTATGGTGCGAAAAATACGGTACATACTATTCAGTAACTGGATGTTGGTTACCGTACTTCTGGGCCTGGCATACAAAAAAAATTGCCTTATGCTTTGCCCCGGCTATCGTCATGTAGATTTGGAAAGGCTGGGGCGGAGAGAACAGAAAAATGGGGGGGGCAGGTTCCCCCTCTTTCCCTCCCCCCCAAAGCCATTTTTTAGAAGTCCATGAGAAAAATGACAAAGAGCAAAAACAAGAAGAAATGGAAAATGATAGCAGTAGTTCAGAAAATGAGATAGAATAAACTGCATGTATATGTTGTGTCTTCTTTTTTTGTGTGTTTTTTGTGTTTTTAAAAAAGCACTACTCAAAGGGTAGACCTTCTTTGGAGCTTAAATATTGGAGTGGACCGTAACTTTATTTGCTGTTGGTGCTAAAGGGCAAATTGATTATTTTTTATGTTGATGGTTTCTTGCTTTTTTTACTGCTTTTGGGGGAAAGGGGGTGATTACATGTTTTATTGCAAGCATAATACTTTTATCTATACTGTGTTTCATGCAATTTGTAAAACCACTCCACACTGAACTTTTTTTCAATTTTTCCAAAATTTCCATTTTTCCCTAGAGGAAACGGGGGGGGGGGGGACTTTTTCCTCTCACGGCTTCAAAATTTTACATCTCTACACTGGGCGCCTCTGAAATTTTATAGACCAAAGTCCATCCCTGGGAGGGGGCAGAGGGGGTGTCACTTGTTGCTTCAACATCTTAGCTCATGCTTCTCATACAGCTGCTGAGCCTTGCAACCTGTGATTTACTTTTCGTACCATTCTAATCTGAAATTCAAAGCAAAACCGGAGTCACGAGTTCCAGTCCCTCATCTGACAGGGAGAGTTAAGACAACTGGCAATAGTGTCAGGCATCTGTTGCCTTCATGCCTCCTTGTGATCTTCCGCCAAGTGTCTGGTTGACACTGTAGAAAAGGACAAAGGACTAGATGGGCCGTTGGACTAATCCAGCAGGGTGGTTGTTATGTACTGAGTTGAATAGGATCCAAAATGCAGAAGTCTGATTGGTCCTAGAACAATAGGATTCAGAATGTAGCAGTCTGATTAGTCCTAGAACAATAGGCCCCAGAATGCAGCAGTCTGATTGGTCCTAGAACAATAGGCCCCAGAATGCAGCAGTCTGATTGGTCCTAGAACAATAGGCCCCAGAATGCAGCAGTCTGATTGGTCCTAGAACAATAGGCCCCAGAATGCAGCAGTCTGATTGGTCCTAGAACAATAGGATTCAGAATGCAGCAGTCTGATTGGTCCACAGGAGCCACCCAATCCAGCTCCAGGTGGAAGTGAATCCGCAACCTGATTGGCCTACAGGAGAATCCCGGAATTAGCCAATCACCTGGGGCCCATTGTGTAAATAATGTATATAAAGCAGACATTCTGGGGGAACTTCCATTCCTCCTCACCACTATGAGCTGGATAAAGAGCATGAAATCCACTCTCGACTCCGAGTATATTTCAGTGGTTCTTAAGGGAGTGCAGCCAGTTCAGAACATGCTCCAGAAGCTTCAATAGAAATGTACTACCAAGAACTCTACTTACGCAGCCAAAACATGAGATAAAATTCGCCCTGCAGGGAAGCATTCTGCCACAGCTACAGAGAATCCATCTTACACTCCTGCCCTTTCTTTTATTCCGTAGTTTTTGATATCCTCCTGTGTTCATTTTTGTTGCCTATTCATAAGTGGCTGGCGAAAGAACAGTGTCGCTTGCTGCATGTATCAAATGGCGGCTTTGTGGAGTTCAGACTCTGATCCCTCTTGTGAAATGCTAGACTCTTGGGTCCTCCATTAGATGGTATGATTGAATTTCAGAACACTCAGTGTTATCCTTTGATTTCTGCTTGGGATCAAGTATTTACCTGCGCGGCACAGTGTCTGCATTAGCTTATTGCGTTGAGCAGCAGGCAGGCAAACAAAGGAGAGAAAACGGAGACTGCCGCTATGGATTGCACTTGTGGCTCACTTTAACATTCACGGGATAAATAATCCAGAATGCCTCTGAACAGAGCAAGCCAAACTTCTGGTCTGCAACGCTGGAGGGGGTTTGGATGCAGTAGAGATGTTTCACACCCAGACCTGCCAAACTCTGGGAGATGGGAACCCCTGTTGAAGTTAGTGAAATTTCAGCTAAGAAGCTCAAATCGTATATGTGACTGACACCCTTCTTTGGAAATTAAACCAATGTCAATACTTCAACATTCAAAAACTTTACTTGCAGAAACTTAGTTATGAATGAATTAAAACAGAATATTTACAGTCACGTGCTTCTCCAAGCATGGGCTTCCAAACAAACTGTATTTTCCTCCCTTTCCAGAGCTCAGTACTCAGCCTTCTGTATCTCAGTTAGGCCATGCCTTGCGACTTCTATGAGAGATTTCCACTTTCACCTTTTCCTTCAGCTTTTCTGTCTTTCAAGCAAAGAAGAAGCACTCAAACATTCTGTTCAACTTAGCAGTATTCACAGTGGATTCTAAAACACAGTCATCTTCCTGACATTAAATGGAGTCTCTCATTCACTAGATACCTCTCATGTGACTACTAGAGAACTCTCTAGAATTCAGTTACCAACCAATCATAGTCATACATAAAAGTATTTAGAATCTCACTCAATTAAATTACAGTGGTACCTTGGTTCACGAACGGCTCAGTTGACGAACAAATCGGCTCCTGGATGCCAAAAACCCAGAAATAAGTGTTCCAGTTTTCAAACTTTTTTTGGAAGCCAAATGTCCGGCACAACTTCCACTTGAGTGCAGGAAGCTCTTGCAGCCAATCAGAAGCAGCACCTTAGTTTTCGAATGGTTTTGGGAGTCGAACGGACTATTTTGTAAGGAGCTGGAAATTCAACTCATATCTTTGCTGTTATATAACATATTACGAGGAGATGTAATACAAGTGGGGTGAGGGAATAGCCCCACATCACAGAGGCCCCAGGATGCAGGAATGAGGCAATGGAAGGTGACGGAAGTCAGTGGGAATGTCAGGGGATGAAGAGAAACAAGACAGGGGTAAGGGAGTTAAGAATGAACCGAACCAAAAAAGCAAATACATAGTGGCATTTCAGCCATCACTATGACACAATTATGTTCTGAATACTTGGTACTAATATTTTCTATTTGAATTCAATCACTTGACAAACATCACATAGAATAGAATAGAATAGAATAGATTCTTTATTGTCATTACACAAGTGCAACATTGTACAAAGTACAACGAAATTGGATGCCATCCCTTAAAACATCAAAAGCAAAACAACAACAACAACCAAACAAACCACATTCCAGCCACACCCACACCACACCCATCAAACTCCCAGGTCACACTATCGAGTTACAGCATTCAAAAAGGCCACAGCTCTTGGATAGAAACTGTTTTTCAGTCTATTTGTCTTTGACTTGATGTTTCTATATCTCCTGCCAGAAGGCAGTAGTGCAAACAGACCGTGTCCCGGGTGAGATGAATCCTGCAGGATGTTATTTGCTTTCCTAAGACAACGGGAACCGTACAGTTCTTCCAAGGATGGGAGAGGATGACCAATAATCCTTTGGGCTGTGGTTATGACCTTCTGGAGCACCTTCCTCTCCCTAGCTGTACAACTGGAGAACCAAGCACAAATACAGTATGTAAGAATGCTCTCTATGGAGCCTCGGTAGAAGTACACCAGCAGTCTCTCACTCAGATTGTTCTTCTTTAAGAGTCTGAGGAAATAAATTCTCTGCTGGGCCTTCTTCACCAGAGCAGTGGTATGTGCGCTCCAAGTCATGCCCTGATCGATAGCTACTCCCAAAAACCTGAATTCCGCCACCCTCTCCACCCGTTCCCCGTTGATATACAAGGGCTGAATGTCCGCCTTTTTTTTCCTGTAATCCACCACCAATTCCTTGGTCTTAGCCGTATTAAGAGCCAGATTGTTCTCACCACACCAAACACAGAGCCGCTCCACCTCGTCCCGATAGGCGGACTCATCCCCTCCTGAAATGAGCCCTACCACTGTAGTGTCATCAGCAAACTTGATGATTTTGTTGCTGGAATAGATGGCTGTACAGTCATACGTATAGAGAGTGTAGAGCAGGGGACTCAACACACAACCCTGTGGTGAGCCGGTGTTAAGGCTAAGGGCTGTGGACATGTGTGACCCTACTCTAACCCTCTGAGAACGTTCTGACAAAAAATCCAAAACCCAGAGACAGGTGGAGTTGGAGAGTCCAATCGCCTCTAGCTTGGACACCAGTCTATGGGGGAGGATAGTGTTAAAAGCAGAGCTAAAGTCCACAAACAGCAGCCTCACATAACTCCCCGGCTGCTCCAGATGGGACAGAGCAGCATGGAGAGTGGTATTGATGGCGTCTTCTGTGGATCTATTTGCTCTGTATGCAAACTGGTAGTTGTCAAAAGTTGATGGAAGACAGGAAATAATGTGACGGCGCACCAGTTTCTCAAAACACTTCATGATGATTGGAGTCAGTGCAACTGGTCTATAGTCATTCAAACTACTGATTGTGGATTTTTTAGGCAAAGGGACAATAGTTGACGACTTCAGGCAGGGTGGGACAATAGACTGGTGTAAGGACTTATTGAAGATCTTAGTAAAGACCCTCGCCAGCTGATCCGCACAGCCCTTCAACACCTTTCCAGTGATGCCATCAGGTCCAGCCGCCTTCCTCGGATTCGCCATCCTCAAAACCTGTCTCACCTCATGTTCCTCTACCGTGAATGAGGGGCCCCTATGGGCTGGTGGCTGTAATACCGGCGTCTCAGGTGGCTCCTTCTCGAAGCGAGCAAAGAAGAGGTTAAGCTCCTCCGCCAGCAAGGGGTCACCGTCGACAGCACCAAGGTTAGGTTTGTAGTTGGTAATATGCTGAATCCCCTGCCACATCTGTCTTGTGTTGTTGCTCCTTAAATTATCCTCAATCCTCAGCCTATAATCCAATTTTGCCCGTCGAATACCCCTCCTCAAGTTTGCTCTTGCTACACTGTAAAGCTGCACCTCGCCTGACCTGAAAGCCCTGTTCCTTTCCCGCAACAGGCACTGGACCTCTCTATTCATCCAGGGTTTCTGATTGGGGTAAAACCGGATGGATTTATTTACAGTGACAGTGTCTGTGCAGTGATTGATATAGCACAGAACTGCCGCCGTGTGCTCCTCCAGGTCTGAACTATCGAAAATATCCCAATTGGTTCTCTCAAAACAGTCCTGCAGCTGGTGAATAGCACCTTCAGGCCAGATTTTAACAGATTTTAATATTGTGGGAGCCCGCAATATTGTGGGAGCCCGAGGACTTCCGGGGGCGGCGCGAAACTGTAATGGCGGTCCTCTTCGAGCTCTGAAGAGGGGCTCCGCGGAAAAGGGTCGCTCGCTGCGGCATAGCGACGACCCATCAAGATAAACCACGGGTAGAGTGAGCCCGTGGCCGTGGGACTCGGCGGGCACCAGAAGCTGCTCCGAAAACACAGAAGGGACCCCGTAAGGAGACCCGGAGTGAAGGAGGGGTAGCGGTGCTGTGAGTTCATCGCTCTTTCCGCGGAAGTGAAGCCGCGCGGCCGTTGCAGATGAGCGCTGATCCTTCTTCCTAAAACCAACACCAAACTGCAAGTAACATACCCGTGAGTAAAGGGTTTAAAATTGGCAAAGAATTTGTTAAATTTGGCTGAAAACGGGAGACGAGAAAAGGGAAGTCCGTCTTCCGACATTGCTGACAAGATCAAAGCAAAGCTTTAAAAAGCGGAAAGCGCTTGAAACGGGACTGTGGGAAGTTCTAACTTTTTCGTGCTATTAAACCTGCTCTTTTTCCTGCTGAACTGAAGGTGGAAAGGGACTTTGATTAAAAGAAGGAGTAACGGGGGCTTCCCTCCTACCTCCCCTTTTCTTTGGGTCGTATTTTTAAAGAGCCAGATCGTCGGGCTGCCGGAGAGGGAGACTGTGTCAAACTGCGGAAACAGTTGCAAAAATTTGTAAAAACTTTGTTGGAGCATAACTGATACATTTGAGCAGGAAAGACTGGACGTGATACTGTTGCAAGCACCTCTTGTGAAACTTTGCTGAACTTTAAAAGGTGCTTTGGGGAATTTTGAGTCTTTGAAGGGACTGTTGGATTATCGAATTTACTGAGTTGAAACAATTTGGAACTTTAATGGCGGATTACTTCCTTCTTTGTCTTTGAAACTTGGTGGCACTCCCCCTACAGGGCTTTCGGATTATAAAATCCTGGGAATTGACTTTTGTTTTGAATTCCACTTCACTGGTCGTTTATAACTGAATTTGTCTCTCCCATGGAACAATAGACAATCTGACCTTGAACACTGACAGATGTGTAATGAGTGGTGCAGGGAGAACAAGAGCATCTAAAGCTAAGGAATCTAAAGAGGCCAAGGAAAAAGAAAAGGAAAGAAAACCAGCACAATTTGTACAAACAACACTGACCCAAGGACGCCGATCGTCGGTTCCAGCTGTACTGGTGACCCAAAGGGAACAAGGGGAAACAACTGAGAAGTCCACTGAGGAAGATATGGCAGCAGGTGGGTCAGATACACTATTAAAACAAATATTGGAGCAACTATCAAGTTTAAACCAGAAGGTGGACGACCAGTCTTTGAAGATAGATAAAGCAACTTCCTCGATTCAAAAATTGACTGATCAAGTTTCCCAGCACACGCAAGCCATAGAGAATTTGCAAGGAGCAACAGCGGAAAATCGGGAATTAGCTGGAGAAGCAATCCAGAAAGTGGGAGCTTTACAAAAAGAAGTTGAAGAAATAAAAGGAGAAGTTAAGCCCCTGCACAAACAGGTGGGTGAACAACAAGTTTATCTGTCAATGGTGGAACTGAAAAATCGCGAGAGTAACATCAAATTGAGAGGCATCCCGGAACTCGAGCAAGGAGACTTGATTGGATACTTGACACAGGAATTCTCGAAGTTCTGGGGTTTAAAGGAAGATACAGATTTCAGGATTGTCTCGGCATATAGACTGGGAAGATTGGTAAGGAAAGACAGATCCAGAGACTGTTTGATAATTTTAAGATCAAAGGAAGAGAGAGACAAGATCCTAGGTCTTCACTTCAAAAAAGCAATTGAAATACAAGACAAAAGGGTGGAAATTTATAGAGATATTCCGAGACAGTTGCTGGACCTCAGAGCCACCTATACAGAACTAGCAAAATTGCTGAGACACAACGCAATTCCCTATAGGTGGGAGTTTCCACAAGGATTATCCTTCACCTACAAAGAAAGGAAGGTTAAAATTAGAACACCTGAAGATAACCAAAAGTTCCTTCACGACCACGGAGAAGATCTCCAAAAAGGAGTGGACTGGCTTCCAGTTTTACCAGCACCAATATTGCCTGGAAGCGGGCCAACGCCTGCACCCTCGGGATCTGAGCAAAAGGAAGGCACCCCATCCTAAGAACATCTTAAATAGAACAGGATGTCTCTGCAGCTACTTAGTTGGAACATAAATGGCGGGAATTCTCCGGAAAAAAGAAGGAGGATATTTCATATCCTAAAAAAAGAACAATTGGATGTAATATGCCTTCAAGAAACACATGTGACTAGGCTCCACAGGAAAGTATTAATCAATAAAAGACTTGGCCAAGAATTTATCTCATCAGACAAAGTTAAAAAAAGAGGCGTTGTAATTTATGCAAAGGAGAACCTGTCACCAAAATTTTTATTCAAAGATGATCATGGAAGAATTCTCGCAATTGAAATCCAAACACAAGGGGAAAAGATTTTGATATTAGGAGTTTATGCGCCAAATGATGGAAAATCAGAATTCTATAAGAAGCTGCATGAGACAATGATGGACTATTTGGACTATTCTAACATTATTGTGATGGGAGATATGAATGGGGTGGTGTCTACAAATATGGACAAATCCCAAAATCAAAACTTAACAACAGACGGCAGACTCCCTAAAACCTTCTTTGAAATGACAGACAATATGGACTTGATTGACATTTGGAGGACAAGGAACCCCTTGGGTAAAGAAGGAACCTTCTTCTCTGAGGCCCACTTATCATGGACACGAATTGACCAAATTTGGATATCTAGAGGGCTGGCCCCGAAAACAAGAAAAGTGGAAATCTGCCCAAAAACCTGCTCCGACCATAATGCCTTAAAAATGGAATTGAGACTTTTCCCAACTGGATCCTTCAGATAGAGAATGAATGACACCTTGCTAAGAGATCAAGAGATTGTTAAGAAGGCCCAAAAAACGCTAAAGGACTACTTTGAAATAAACTTGAACACTACGGTGGAGAAAAGAACAATCTGGGATGCAAGTAAAGCTGTAATGAGAGGGTTTCTGATACAACAGAATACAATAAAGAGAAAATTTTGGAATGGAAAAAAGGAAAAAAATTTAGAGAAAATAAGTGAAGGAGAGAAAAAGTTGAGAACCAAACCGAAGTCAAAAGAGGTGCTAAGAGAGATCAAATTCCATCAAGCACAATATTCGAAATTGATCAATCAAGAGATTGAGTGGAAAATCAAACAAATGAAGCAGAGATCGTTTGAATCAGCAAATAAATGTGGAAAGTTGCTAGCTTGGCAGTTGAAAAAAAGACAAAAGTTAAATACGGTTACAAACTTGGAGATTCAAGGAAAAATAGTTCAGAAACCAGAAGAAATAAGAAAGTGCTTCCACAGATACTTCAAAGAGCTTTACGCACAGGGGCCTCAGAAAGAATCGGAAATAGATCAATTTTTGAGGACAAATGGATTACCTAAAATAAGTCAAGATAAAAGATCAATTCTTAACAGCAAAATAACTCAACAGGAAATTGAAGGTACCATCCAAAATATGCAGCCGGGCAAATCTCCAGGCCCGGATGGACTCACCTCCAAATATTATAAGACTTTGAAGGACTTCTTGATACAACCGTTGCTGGAGGTTTGTAACCAGATCATGGAGGGGAGGAAGGCACCGGAAACGTGGAAAGAAGCATTCATCACATTGATTCCCAAGTCAGAAAGGGAAAAGACTCAGCTTAAGAACTACCGTCCCATCTCACTCCTGAATGTGGATTACAAAATATTTGCAGACATTTTAGCAAATAGACTTAAAAATGTACTAAATGAAGTAATTCACAAGGACCAAGCAGGCTTTCTCCCTGGTAGACACATGTCTGACAACACCAGGAACATTATTGATATATTGGAGCTGTTGCGAATTAGAAACACAAGGGCTGCTTTAATCTTTATTGATGCGGAGAAAGCATTTGACAACATTTCTTGGATGTTTATGAAGAAAAACTTGAAAGGGATGGGAGTGGGACGGGGGTTTGAAAATGGACTAGAAGCAATTTATTCAGAGCAAAAAGCTAAGCTGATAGTGAACAATGTGGTATCGGAGGAACTCCAAATTGAAAAAGGGACACGACAGGGGTGCCCTCTATCCCCTCTGCTATTTATTTCTGTTCTGGAGGTATTGCTGAATATGATCAGGGAGGACCAGTTGGTGCAAGGTATAGTGGTCGGAGCGAAACAATACAAACTGAAAGCTTTCGCAGATGACTTAGTCTTGACAGTACAGGAGCCAGAATCTAGTACAAAAAGAGTTTTGGAACTTATCTTGGAGTTTGGTCGGGTGGCGGGATTTAAGCTAAACAAACAAAAAACTAAGGTTTTGGTCAAAAATCTGACACCTACAGAGATAGAGGGGTACCAGAAAGAGACAGAGCTAAGTGTGGTTAAAAAAGTGAAATACCTGGGGGTATCCTTGTCCACTAAAAATTTAAACCTTTTCAAAGATAACTATGAAAAATGTTGGCTGGAAATTAAAAAAGACTTGGATATTTGGTCAAGATTGAAACTTACCTTGTCAGGCCGAATCGCAGCTATAAAGATGTGTGTTTTGCCAAAAATGTTATTCTTATTTCAAACCCTTCAGGTCGTGGACAGAATGGAATGTTTTGGAAAATGGCAGAAGGATATCTCTAAGTTTGTCTGGCAGGGCAAAAAGCCCCGAATAAAATTTAAAATACTAACTGACTCAAAAGAAAGAGGGGGGTTTGCCCTGCCGGATTTAAGGTTGTACTATGAAGCTGCAGCCTTCTGCTGGTTGAAGGATTGGTTTCTGTTGGAAAACACCGATGTCCTAGATCTGGAAGGGTTTGATAATGTGTATGGTTGGCATGCATACTTGTGGTATGACAAGGCGAAGGTTCACAAACTGTTTAAAAACCATATTGTCAGAAAATCAATTTTTGCCGTCTGGATGAAGTACAAGGATTTATTAGAAAGTAAGACCCCGAGGTGGTTATCACCTGTGG
Organism: Podarcis bocagei; assembly: GCF_964188305.1. NCBI lineage: Eukaryota > Metazoa > Chordata > Lepidosauria > Squamata > Lacertidae > Podarcis > Podarcis bocagei. Next base: position 25,608,506 of record NC_138137.1, read on the forward strand.
AAGCCAAGATTTCTAAAAAAAGGCCCAATATGGAGGCCTACTGGCCAAAATATTGGGAATTGATTGAAAGAGTTGGAGATAATTGGAAGCTCCAAAGCCAGGACAAACTAAAAGGCAAGGTGCGAGATTGGTTACATTATGCTCAAATTCAAGAGGTATTCAAAATGGATAAAAAAGCGGGTTTTCAGTTGGAGAAATCGAAACTGGAGACGGAGTTATTAGAACCAAAGACTAAGTTACTTTCGAGGATGTATGACTTGCTGCTTAAATGGAACACACAGGATGAAACAGTTAAATCTGCTATGATAAAATGGGCACAGGATGTAGGACACAACATTATGTCTGAGGACTGGGAAAGGTTATGGAACACCGGTATGAAATTCACGGCATGTAGTGCCTTGAAAGAGAACATTATGAAAATGGTATACCGGTGGTACATGACCCCAGTCAAGTTGGCTAAAATATATCATCTTTCTGATAATAAGTGTTGGAAATGCAAGGAGGCAGAAGGGACATTCTTTCACCTCTGGTGGACCTGCCCGAAAGTAAAGGCCTTTTGGGAAATGATACATAATGAGCTGAAAAAGGTATTCAGATATACCTTTTCTAAGAAACCAGAGGCCTTTCTCCTGGGCATGGTGGACCGGAAGGTGCCAAAGAAGGACAGAACCTTGTTTATGTATGCAACCACAGCAGCTAGGATTCTTATTGCAAAGTTCTGGAAGACACCAGATTTACCCACACTGGAGGACTGGCAGACGCAGCTGATGGACTATATGGAGTTGGCAGAAATGACTGGCAGAATTCGAGATCTGAGCGAAGAAACAATGGAGGAGGACTGGAAAAAATTTAAGGACTATTTGCAAAAATATTATAAGTTGTTTGAATGTTAAGATTGTGCACGATTAAGAAACGTTATGCTTCTGCAATTTATCTAAGTAAATGATAAAGTAAGCATTGATGGAAAAAAAACGAGACAAATTAGAAACAAAATATTATGTTTATTAAGAGTGTTAAAACTAAATTACAAATTTTCGAAATTGGTAACATAATAAACTCAAAGGTATAATAAGATGGGAAACAAGATAACAAATTGCTGAACTGGCTAGAATAATGAATGCAATGCTGAGAGGATGTGAGGAGGTCCAAAAAGAAAGCGAACTGTTGAAGGACGTTGTGAAAGTTTCTTAACTTTTTCTTCTTTCTTTTTTTTTATCTTTTTTCATATATAAAAAATGTTTCTTGCATGTTGCTATGTAAACAAATCTGTTAACCTATGGAAAGAAACGCAATAAAAAATTTCATAAAAAAAAAAAATAATATTGTGGGAGCCCGTTTCCTGACTGGGATATATGCTGGTACCAGGAACAGAGACATATGGTCGGACTGGCCCAAGTGTGGCAGCTGTAAAGCCCTATAGCCGTGATTTACATTCGAATAAACTTTATCCAGTGTCTTGTCCCCTCTTGTGGGACATTTCACATGCTGATAGAGCGTTGGGAGCACTGTTTTAAGTTCAACATGGTTGAAGTCTCCCGCAATGATGTGCACAGCTTCAGGATACTTGTCTTGCTGGCTGCTGATAAGGTCCTGCAGGCATCCCAAAGCCAAGTTGGCATTGGCATCTGGTGGCACGTACACACCAGTTAACATAACAGCTGTGAACTCCCTAGGGAGATAGGCTGGTCTACATTTAACAGCCACATCACATCACAGCAAGATGGACTTGTGCTCTTGATTCAACACAAAAGGTTGCTACATTGGTGCTGTGATGGCCTGGGACTCGGGCTCGGACTCGGAACTGGAGGAGTCTCGGTCCACACCGGATCCTCTGCCTCAGGCGGCATCTGAACCAAGTCGGGGGCCTGATTCTGAAGAGCCCCAGTCTGCACAGGTTCCCCTGCAACAAGCACCAGCAGGGCTGAGTCAGGAGCCTGAGCCTGCCCTGGCTCCAGATGTGAGGATTACCTCGTTGCCTTCTGCTGTGCAATCACATACAGCTGCTCCACTACCAGTTAGGTCAGGAGAAGCTAAGGCAGCCTCTGGGTCTAGTAACCCACCGACATCTCCCGAGCTGCAGAGACTCAGGTCTGAGAGGAGAGACCTGAGTACTCGCTGGAGAAGTGCTCACCTACGGGCAAGACAGGGAGGTGAGTCACCGGGGGATCAGGACCGGCCGTGACCCTGCCCCAGGTTGCGGGAGCAACATTGCTGCTTGCTGGAACCTGCCTGAGACCTTGTGCCTGACCTAGCCCGGTTTCCTGCCTTGGCCCTGTTGGACTGACTCCTCATGGAATTCTTGGATTCGGAACCAGACCTGGACCGTGTTGCTCGGGTTAACCCCTGGGCCCAGCACAGGTGCATCCTACTGGGTCCTGTCTTTACCATTCTGCCCCCCAGGTATTTTGTTGTTGTTGTTTAGTCGTTTAGTTGTGTCCGACTCTTCTTGACCCCATGGACCAGAGCATGCCAGGCACTCCTGTTATGGAATTTTAATGTAGCCTGAGGAGTCTTAAAAATTTCAAAATAACGTGATCTACTCTTCAAGGCAATAGTCAAACCAAATAAATTTGTATTTTCACCACTTTTCTCAGTTTCTCCAATGCCCTAGTCTAGCCACCAGAGGGAAATCTTCCTCTCTCTTTTTCATTAAATTCACAATATAAACAGATCAGTCAACCAGATTTTCAAAGCGGATGTCTTGACACAACTGATAACTGATATTCATTCAGTCTGTCACAACAGTAAAATAAAACTGACGTTTCATATGGTGTCCAAGGTGATAAGTGTCAGAACACTGTCATGAAGCACAGAAGACATGCAATGTTCTATAAAACACTATTGTTAGTTCAAATCTTGGGGAGGAGAAAGCATTATTTGCAAAATTTGATGCCCTCAAAGAGCACCTGTGTTCATTTTCATATTACACACACACACACACACACACGGTAGATTAAGTGACTATCTCTGGATTCCTAGGGATGGTTTCTGGCAACTACTTAAAATTTTGCAGATGGCATTAGACTTACCTTCCATTGGTTTGTGAGGACACAAACCAAAGTTTGGTCACAACCAAAGTGTTAGGTTCTGATTTTGTGCTGGATTATGTACAAAGATTGGCAGAAAATATTAGTATCAACTACTGTTTTTGTTTAGATACGTTGTCAGCCCTGTTATGCAGAGTGGACAGACAAGATAAGAGCGGACAGACCTGCTTCTGGCGGTAGTTTCAAGGGGAACAAGTGAAAGCAAGAACTGGTGTACAGTGGTACCTCGGATTACATATGCTTCAGGTTACATACGCTTCAGGTTACAGTCTCCGCTAACCCATAAATAGTTCCTCGGGTTAAGAACTTTGTTTCAGGATGAGAACAGAAATCGCGCGGTGGCAGCAGGAGGCCCCATTAGCTAAAGTGGCGCTTCAGGTTAACAACAGTTTCAGGTTAAGAACGGACCTCTGGAACGAATTAAGTACTTAACCCGAGTTACCACTGTATAAACAACACCTTCCTGTATCATACAAAGTGTTAGCCCTAGATGAATAGCATTTCAGCTCTGCTTCAGGCAGCAAAAAAACTTAAGTTGGCACTGAAAGTGCTTTTTCCCATTGGAAAATATGACCAGTTCTGAAGATGTGCCATGATCCACAGATCTCTTGAATACCAAAGGACACTGTATGCTTTTAGTATCACACACAGGACTTTGGTAACCCTAGTCATAGCTGCTTCAATGTGGCACCCATGGGTGCAAAGGCACCCCGAGGGCTTCTGTTACTCACAGAGCTTCTCCTCCCTCTCTCTCACAAACCTTTATTCACAGACGGCTGCAACCCATGTTAGTGCTCCTTACCAGCACATAGCATGCCAGTGCTAAGTGATCTGCCATAGCTGCCTATTAACTACCAAGCCAATTATAAGGTTCTGTTTCTTACATATAAAGCCCTAAACAACATATCTGAAAGACCATTTCCCCCTCCATTGCCTCAGAGGGGCATTAAGAACAAAGCTAAAAGCCTGATAACTGACTAGTCGTAACATGGAGGCAGGCTTTTTCACTGATGGCACCAGTATTGTGGAATTTTACATTTTAATCTCCCTATTAAAATGTGAGAGGTCCCATCAGTATTGCCATGCTGACAGCTCTTGAAGGCACACTTTTAAAGGCAAGAATTCCCCATATTTCCTAATTTTCATTATAAGTGAAACAAAAATATTCTTATACAGTGATACCTTGGTTCTCAAACTTAACCCGTTCTGGAAGCCTGTTCCACAACCAAAGCGTTCCAAAACCAAGGTTCACTTGGACTACTGCAATGCGCTCTACATGGAGCTACCTTTGAAGGTGACTCAGAAACTGCAATTAATCCAGAATGCGGCAGCTAGACTGGTGACTGGGAGTGGCTGCCAAGACCATATAACACCAGTCCTGAAAGATCATCATTGGCTCCCAGTACGTTTTCAAGCACAATTCAAAGTGTTGTTGCTGACCTTTAAAGCCCTAAATGGCCTCGGTCCTATATACCTGAAGGAGCATTTCCACCCCAATCATCCAGCCCTGACACTGAGGTCCAGCGCCAAGGGCCTTCTGTCAGTTCCCTGACTGTGAGAAGTGAGGTTACAGGGAACCAGGCAGAGGGCCTTCTCGGTAGTGGCGCCTGCCCTGTGGAACGCCCTCCCAGCAGATGTCAAGGCAATAAGCAACTATTTTACTTTTAAAAGACAATTGAAGGCAGCTCTGTTTAGGAAAGTTTTAAATGTTTGATGCTGTATTGTTGTTAATATTCAGCTGGAAGCCGCCCAGAATGGCTGGGGAAACCCAGCCAGATGGGCGGGGTATAAGTAATAAATAATATTTATTATTATTATTATTATTATTATTATTATTATTATTATTATTATTATTCCCATAGAAAGCAATGCAAAACTGATTAATCCATTCTAGACTTTTAAAAACAACCCCTAAAATAGCAATTTAACATGAATTTTACTATCTAGCGAGACTATTGATCCATAAAATGAAAGCAATAATCAATGTACTGTATTATAAAATAAATAAGACAATAGTGTAAATGATAAGAATTAAAATTATTATTTTTTCTTACCTGCACTGATGATAGTCATTGTTTGGATGGGGGGTGTGGCGATCACACAGGATCCCCGGATGTTGATCCCTAGGTCACACACCTAGGAGGGCAAATGCCACAGGGGGCTTTTATCCATAATAAATAGCAAAAACAAAAGCGCAAAACTTAATCTGTCCGTTTGATTTCCGAAATTTCGAAAACCCAGGTGCAACTTCTGATTGGTGCAGGCGCCCCAGAAACAATAGCTGACAACTGCATTGGACATTCGGCTCCCGAAAACATTTGAAAACCGGAATACTTACTTCCGGGTTTTTGGTGTTTGGGAACCAAGGCATTTGAGAACCAAGGTACCACTGTATATGAAAGCTTAATAACTGTATAACTTATTTACTTGGAGGTAAGTTGAAAAAGAAAACTTGGTTTATTATTAGGTACAATGTGTTAGTAGTACTTAATGGTTTTGCTACTCCTTAAAGAAGATAGCTAGAGGCCTGCTCTAGTACCACTCTGTGTATGATAACCTCCTTAACCAATTACTCTCCAACTCCAATCACACACCCACACCCTGCCAGTTAACTCATAGGCTTATCTGGAGGGCATTCCTAGAAGTGTGGCTCAGGATTCATTGCTCTAGGGTACCTTTCCATTCCAGCTTTACTGTCATCTAAAGTCTTCACTCTGGTCAGCTTCTACTTTTTGTTAATCTGACCTCAGTTTCCCCCAAGACTGCTGCCAGAGTCTTCCAAGCCTCTCTCACAATCCACCTTCGTTCTCATCTCAAATCATTTCAGCATCCAGCAAAAGTTCGCCATTTTCTTCAGTTTGCTTTGGGCTCAATCTCTCGGCTTCCTTTTGGCTTTCGAGGTTTCTTTGCCCATTCTCTTCACTGTCCACCGACGACTGTTCAACTGACCCCTCAAACAGTGCTGATCCCGGCTTTATATTCCCCTCAGCTGGGACCTCCAGCCAATCAATTTGTATCTGATGGAATTCCAAATTCCAATTATGGACCAATAGCTTGGGATGGAATGTCCACCAAATGACCAACCAGACTGACCGTTTTTGGGTTCTGTGTATGAAAGGCCAAACCAAGCCATCACCTTAGCAACAGTGAACAACTACTGTGGCAGTTTAACTGCCAAGTGACAGGCCTCATATACCCTGTATCTGTAGAAGATGATTCCTCTTCCCACAGCTAACGGCTTACATTCCAGTCTCTGTTTAAAGCCATCGCAACGTTCATAGCAATACAAATGTACCTTACAAAAAATACGGTACCTGCACATGAGCTACGGGCATCTGTCAAGAGTGGAGTCAGGAGCTGTTGCCAAGATGCAAACCAGCATATGACAGAGCAAGGAATGACTCTTCTTATCTCTGCAGCTGCCATCTCCTGGGTGACATGGATGCCATTAGGCAGTTGAATACGCATGCGCACTCCATCGATTTCCCTCCCCCCCCCCCATCTGCATGGCCCCAGGCACTGGCAACCCACACTATGCCACAGTTCCAGTACAGCTACAACAATGCCCAATCTCCTACCTAAACCATTAAAATAAGTATTAGAATGTGAGAAATGCCTTGTGGACTTTTATGCCTCTGCTTCATCCATGCTTGGGGATGAATCCCACTCTCCCCTTCATTTTTGGTGCAAACTGTGGTTACCAACTATTATCTTTGCACTGGAGCTTATGAATCATGATTTTAATTTTAAGCACCTACTTCTAACCATAGTTTGCAACTAACCACATTTAGATACCAGTTATGCTATCCATATTGGGACGTGGGTGGTGCTGTGGGTTAAACCACAGAGCCTAGGACTTGCCGATCAGAAGTCGGTGGTTCGAATCCCCGTGACGGGGTGAGCTCCTGTTGCTCGGTCCCTGCTCCTGCCAACCTAGCAGTTCAAAAGCACGTCAAAGTGCAAGTAGATAAATAGGTACCGCTCCGGCGGGAAGGTAAACGGCATTTCAGTGCACTGCTCTGGTTCGCCAGAAGCGGCTTAATCATGCTGGCCACATGACCCAGAAGCTGTACTCCGGCTCCCTCGGCCAATAAAGTGAGATGAGCGCCGCAACCCCAGAGTCAGCCACGACTGGACCTAATGGTCAGGGGTCCCTTTACCTTTATGCTATCCATGGTTAGCTTTGAAAATGAAAGTGAGAAGATAAAGCAGGAGTAGTAAGTACCAAAGCCCTCACTTTCTTAACTATGATGAGAGGACCAGGTAGCATTATAACTGCTCTCAGCCTCAAGGTTTGCAATAGAAACCCTTATGTCTTCCAGCAAAACTATTGTCAGGTTCATTTGCCCAGGCCTATCCATTTAACTTCCTAAAACTAGATGTTCCAGTCCAGTCTTGGAAAGCAGGTGAGGCTTGGAGGTCAGATTCAGAGCCAAGAAACATGACCTTTGTAATTAAAAAGATAAAGCACTCTGGTGGAGTAAGTCAGGTGTGTGTTTTTCTATTGCTTGCTTCTGCACAGCAGCAAATCTTTTCTGTGACCCAGAACACTCAGTGACTTAGCTGAGTTGTACTTCCTGAGCAGTCGTGAGGAAAAGACCTAGAAACCTGTTTACTGAGTCATCCAATGGTGCACAGTTCTAAGAACTGCTCCGTGATGCTTTGCTGAGCTTGGCATGGCCCATAAACTCAGTGCCAGGAGGGAAAACAAGAACAGCAGTAGTAGCAACTTACCCTGTAGGGAGACACATAGCCATGTGCTTTCATTGAAGTCAGACCCAAGCCAGAGATCCTTGTAAACAAAATTTTTAATCATTGCATGGCCAGGCAGAGACACACCCCCCCGACCCCAGGCGACCCCCATGAGGAATAATGACTCATGACAACGTGTTATGGGATTAAAATTGACCACAACTTTATTATACTTCCAGCTGTAGGGAGACCTTGGCTTAGGCATGGGGCGTTTATCCCTCCCTGTCCCCAGCTGGGGATCTGGGGAACATCAGGGTTATGCAGAAGGAGTGGATTGGGCAGGCTCTGGAGAACATCTGTTCAAGCAGAGAGCCCGCCCCCTGTTTCGCCGCTGTCGCAGGGGAGAGCACTGTCAACCTAAGGGTGTTTGGCCAGTGACTCCCTTCCACACAACCCCTTTAACGGGGAATCCTGGGATCGCCGCCACATGGGGGGCGTGGGTCACTGCTTCTCACACACACACACACACACATTTAGGGAAGATAGACTAAAGGATTCTGCCCAAAGCCTGAAACCGCCAAAGTTGTGACGTTTTGCTACGGGGAAGGCAAAACCTGCCAATGCAGGGAAACTTTTTCCCGATCCTTCAACAGCAACCATCAATGACCATAGCAGCACCCGCACACCTGTAAATAAGAGGTTAACCTGCAAAAGGAAGGTGTAAACTGAGGGAGGGCAGGGTGGGAGAAGCTCTGGTGCCGACTGAGGACTCCCAGGTAAGTTCCACCCTCTATTGTGTGTGCAGGGAGGTCCTAACCCTACCTGGTCAACTCCCCTGGCAACACCTCCCCAGCTGGGGATGGCTAACTGTCTGAGGTTGGGTGGGAACCTCCAGGTATCCAGCTTGGGGAGGCGAAGACAGGCTACATTGCAGGGGATTGTGTAGGATCAAGGGGCTGTGTGCAACCCCCCAAAAGCACCTCCCATTTGAGGTGGGGAGTGGTCATGACTATTACAATGGTTAAGATCCTCTGCTATCCATCCCCAAAGGATGCCCAAGGTAGTTTACAAAACAATCAAAACTGTAGGTCCCTCCAGACACCTGCGTAATCAGAGCATTCATCACAATTTGTGATCATGATGTTATTGGGGCAGTTATACACAACCCCACTTTGAATACCCTTTTCGCCTGTTTTGCAGCAGTCGTACTGCTTCATTTGCCTCAGGCACATGCCCCATAATTTCCTGATAAAATCACAAATGTTCGGGAGCAGGTGCGGGGGGTGGGATGTAGTGCTTTGGTACACTATAGCGCAAGAATTCCCCTCCAGATGTCAACAATGCAGCAATGTTGGGGAAGCATCACAGAAGAACGAATAAAAAGGAGTGATGCGTAGAAAGTCTGTTTTGGTTTTTTTTATTCACAATGAATGACATTTTATTGGCATTTTAAAAAGCCAATAAAATGACTTTTTAAAAACACAATGTTACCCACCCTGTGAAATCTCTATGCCTGTACAAGATGTGACCTGCAATGGTGAATGCAGAGCCCACGATTCATGTACCGTGGGCTTGCCAGGTGTCCAAAGAACCTCCTATTCTATAGTGCCAAGCAAGGAGCAAAACAAACGAGTGAGCGCCTGATAGATCATGATACATGGTTCTGTTTGCCCTGGTGAGTTAAGGTAAAAGAAGGACACCTGGACGGTTAAGTCCAGTCAAATTGGGTTGCAGTGCTCATCTCGCTTCAGGCCAAGGAAGCTGGTGTTTGTCCACAGACAGCTTTCCAGGTCATGTGGCCAGCTTGACTAATCTGCTTCTGGAGCAATAGAATACCATGACGGAAACCAGAGCACACAGAAATGCCATTTACCTTCCTGCTGCAGTGGTACCTATTTATCTACTTCCTTGGGATCAGATCACCCCCCTGTGACACTTCCATAGGACTCATGAAAATGAATCAATCTCATGGAAATTTCTGTTTGTGTAGGTGAGTTCTTCTATCAAAGGGTAGCATCCCTAAAATAGCCATCTATGAATCCTGACTTTGCAAAAATAAAAATCTGTTCTGTGACCCTGGTTGGCATTCCATCTTCTCCTTTTGGTGTGTTGAAGATCAGAATTTAATATGCTAATGACAAAAGTTGATATTTAAATTTTTAACAATAAAAAGTCCGCACTTTTACTACAAAGTGGCTACTGTTAAGTTGGCTTTGAGAAGCAACGTGCTTGATGCATGAATCAGTTGGTACCCTGCTGTTGTCACTCCATTTAGAATCCTATACTCCAGTTTAGCAAACTTCCTTTCCAGCACATTTGAAAAATAACTTGGACTTGAGTGGTGCTTAATGCCCTCTGCTCCTCTGTCAAGTATATCAGGAATAATGGCATTTGCAATTAAATAGAAGGAACACACTGTTGCCGTTCTCCTAGGGCACTCTGCGGCATTCGGGTTTAATGGCTGATCTAAAATTTAAGCACAGTGTTGGAACAGAAAGATATAGATTCCACTGGAAGACAAAGTTGGCTGGAGAATCAGATTGAAAGTGCATTAGCAAGGCATTACTGCATTTCAAGGCATTAAAAAGTTAGTATTTACAGGAAGGCAAGAATGAGATTGGCAAATGTGACTGAGCTGCTGGTTATTTAAAAAAAAAAAATGACAAGAGGCGGCATCATCTTGAAACCATCATTTCATTCACCTCTTTCATGTTAGAGCTCCAGTATAGAACATATAGAGTTTATTTGGGTGGGCTTTCTACACCCAAACATCTCAATGTTGGAATGCAGCAATAAGGATGAAGAGAAAGACAAAATTCCCAGTCAAATTTAGAGACAGAGATGTACTTAAAGCCATTTGCAGCCAATGAACTTCTGCCTGCCTGAAGGCCTCTCCAGATGTCCTTTCTGCTGGACATTCATGATGGTTTGGACTCATGATGCTTTCAGGATGTTAATAAATACAATCATGCTTTCAATACTGTTTGCATTTGAAGGCTCTCAGGGTGGACATACTGCTTTGTCTCCAACTGGTGCATGCCCCTTAGCTTCCTGCTGAAATCCTATAACTTCTCATCCCACAAATGCTCTGGATTGTTGTATGTGTCCCACTTTTGCTGTGTGATAGTGTCAGAGCGCCCCTCCAGAGGGCATTCAAGTAGCCACACTTGAGAAGCATTGCAGAACAACAAATAAAGATGGATCGGATGTGGTCAGTCCAGGATAAACCCACCACTAAAAGGTAAAGGTAAAGGCACCCCTGACTATTGGGTCCAGTCATGGCCGACTCTGGGGTTGCGGTGCTCATCTTGCTTTACTGGCCGAGGGAGCCGACGTACAGCTTCCGGGTCATGTGGCCAGCATGACTAAGCCACTTTCTGGCAAACCAGAGCAGCACACGGAAATGCCGTTTACCTTACCGCCAGAGCAGTACCTATTTATCTACTTGCACTTTGACGTGCTTTCGAACTGCTAGGTTGGCAGGAGCAGGGACCGAGGAACAGTAGCTCACCCCGTCCCGGGGATTCAAACCGCCGACCTTCTGATCGGCAAGTCCTAGGCTCTGTGGTTTAATCCACAGCGCCACTAATGGGCTATTAATGCATCAACGACATGTTGCAGAATGCGCCCATAAAAAGCACCAATCTGGAGGAGCCTCATTTGCTGGTGGATTGCTGTATTTCTTGACTTCTCAGGCATTGCTATGGATAGACCTCCCTCTGCCCTGATCAAAGTACCGTTACTGGCTTCTCTTTGCAAACTGCTTATATAATTCCTTCCTCTTCTTTCCTGCAGTGCTGTCTGGCCTCCCGGCTCAACTCTCTCCAGCCCCAACAAAGTGCAAACTCCCTCCAAGGCTGCTCTGTCCACTTTGAAGATTAGTGATTGTGGCACCCTTCTGTGATGACTACTGAGTGTTGGGCTCAAAGGGCGAAAGGGCATTTTTTTGCTAGTCTGAAATACAGTCCTTGGGTTCCTATCAAGGTTGCCTTTGTGATGCTGCACAAAGCCAGCGCAGATTGTGAGATTTCCCTTCCGACCAGTCAAAATGAAATCAGACACTCCCTCACCTTTTAGGATGGCGTTATGTAGTATTTAACTTACTTCAACATGCGGTAAGAGGTCCCTACTCTGCTTGCTCCATCTGCTGAGTGAGGCCCTGGGCTTCTGCCCTAAAGTCCTAGACTGAGGGCCCCTTGGACAGCAATCATCCTTAGACAGGCATATCTCTTCTTTTCCATTCAGCTGCACGTTGGTATCAGTGACTAGATGTCAGGTTTCTGTCCTCATTCCATCCTCATTTTTCATTTTGAAAGGCTGATAAATTAGGGGATCTGGAGAGGTGGCTGGGACTGAGAATTGTTGACTGTGCACCAAAGGAAGGAGAAGAAGAAGAAGAGGAGGAGGAGGAGGAGGAGGAGTTTGGATTTGATATCCCGCCTTCCACTCCCTTTAAGGAGTCTCAAAGCGGCTAACATTCTCCTTTCCCTTCCTCCCCCACAACAAACACTCTGTGAGGTGAGTGGGGCTGAGAGACTTCAAAGAAGTGTGACTGGCCCAAGGTCACCCAGCAGCTGCATGTGGAGGAGCGGGGAATCGAACCCGGTTCCCCAGATTACGAGTCTACCGCTCTTAACCACTACACCACACTGGCCCTCAAACACCACACTGGCTCTCAAACTCACTCAAAAGCAGTACAGTATTACACAACCCCACTATCAGCTAGGGATGAGGCAGAAATTCAGTTCTGTCCTCATTTAAATACGAACCTACCAAATGAATGAAAAATAGGAGGTGGAAATCCCAAGGGAGCAGAACAGACTATTTATGTAAGCGACCACAGCCATGCAGATGTTATTGGCCCAGAGATGGAAATAAGATAAAGTCCCTACCAGAGAAGAATGGCAGATCAAGTTGATGGATTATGCCGAAATGGCTAAAATGGCCGGAAGAATCAGGAATCAGGAAGACCAAAATTTTAATAAGGAATGGAGAAAATTTATAATTTATCTTAAAAGCCATTATAAACAGTTAAAACCATTAGTAGGATTGGAATAAAACTTGTACAGTGGGACCTCAGTTTATGAACAGTCCTGTTTAAGAACGATTCGGTTTACAAACTCCGCAAAACCGGAAAGAGTGTCCTGGTTTGCGAACTTTACCTCGGCCTAAGAACGGAATCCGAATGGTGGAAGGGCACCGGGGGCGGAAGGCCTCATTAGGGAAAGCACGCCTTGGTTTAAGAACGGTTTCGGTTTAAGAACGGACTTACGGGATGGATTAAGTTCATAAACCAAGGTACCACTGTAGTTTAATGATGAATTTTGGACACAATGGAGTGGTAAAATATTTGGATTATTACAAAAGATGCAGGAGGAAATGATTGACAATAGGACCCACAAAGGGGAGGAGGGAAGTCCAAGAGATTCCTTGGAATCTTGTTTCTATGTTGTATGTTGGGTATGTGACTGTAAAACTTTAATCTGAAAAACCAAATATATATATATATATATATATATATATATATATATATATATATATATATGAAAAATAGGATGTGGAAATGTAGAGAACGTAACTTAAAACTGGAAAAAAATGATAAACTGATATTGCCAGATTTGTCCATACCTAGTCCCAGCTAGCATGGCCAATGTTCAGGGATGGTGCGTGTGGGAGTGTAAGGCAGGGAGAGCCTCCAGGATCAGGCCATTGGCCTTTCTAGTCCAGCATCCTATTCACACATTGACCAATCAGATGCCTGTGGGAAACCGGCAAACAGGACCTGAGCACAGCATCACTCACTCTTCCTTCCTCTGGTTTCCAGAATTCAAATCTCTGGACGGCACCAACACAAGCTACTCCTGTTCTAAATCCCCATGGTCAATTCCCATGGATTTGGGGGCAGGAGTGGTAGCTGGGAGAGAATAGCTGAATTACCGTATTTTTCGCTCTATAACACGCAGATTTTTTCTCCTAAAAAGGAAGGGGAAATGTCTGTGCGTGTTATGCAGCGAATGTGTGGTCCCTGGAGCCGAAAAATCAGGCAAAAATCAAACCGCGCTTCAGGGAGAAGGGAAACCTGAAAAGAGGAAGTGGGTGCTTTCCTGCATTCTGCCTCAGGGTCTTACTGCCCACCCTCTCTGTTTCCTTACTGTGTTTGCTCAAACGGAACAAAGAGCAGGGAAAGCCCCTCCCCTCCAGGCAAGAAGAGAGGAAAGCAGAGAGTCCCTCTAATTCCTCTCCATGCTCCGGAGGGAACAATGTTTGTGAAGGGAGAGAGATTACAGGTTCGGCTTAAAATTCTGATTTGACTTCCTGCTTTTTGTTTTTGGAGACACACAGCATTCAAATATGCTTTCTTCCATTTAAAAGGATGAAATCCTTAAACAGTGTTTTGCCTGTAAATTCATGCGATCTGGAAGATTACAGTGTCTGTACCTCTTAAGGGATGGCAAAGCTTAGGTTTCGCTGCTAAATAGTTCTTAATGCAGTTAAAATGCTTTCTTCTGTCAAGGCAGTTAAAAAAAATACGTATATATCAGGCAGCCGGAAAACATGCAGGTGGGAGGGAGAGGGGGAGAGAGAGAGAGAGAGAGAGAGCACGCTGGCTGGCTTGTGTGGGTGGGTGGGGGGAAACTTTTGCCTTCCTTTCCTCACGTTATAGCCCTCTCCTGCATTCTTAGCCTTCTGTGTTTTTCCTTCCCTCCCCACTTAAAATGTGGTTACAAAGCATGGATCCACATGGATCCTCAGGATCTTTGCATTGGGTCACCCCAAATTCACCATCAGAGCACACAGCATGTCCATGGCAACAGCCTGCCCCCCCCCCCAAAATCACACACCCACTGTTGCCTGGGGTTGCAATGGTGCAAAAACGTGGTTACAAAGCATGGATCCACAGGGATTCTCAGGATTTTTGCATTGGGTCACCCCAAATTCACCATCAGATCACATGTCTGTGGCCACAGCATGAAGCACAAAAATGATACGTCCACTGTTTCATTCAGAATATTTTTTCCCTTGTTTTCCTCCTCTAAAAACGATGTGCGTGTTATGGTCAGGTGCGTGTTATAGAGCGAAAAATATGGTATATATGGGACAAATTATATTTGAGCTCCGTAAATCAGGACTTCATTTGGTATAAGGCTCTTGGACAAATATTGAGAAAGGACGGTTGCCTTGGTGCTCGACTGCTCTGTGCCACAGATATCAGAGTCCCAAGCAATGGTTTGATTACTCCAAAGACAAATGAGAAATAGAAGGTTCCTCATGTACTGCAGTGCACACCCAGGGTTTGTAAGTGGAATGCCAGAGAGAACAAGCAGGATTAGCCTTAATGAAAACAGAGAAGGTCCCTGCTGAAATAGGAAAGAAAAAGTTTTAATGACATTTGGAGTTAAGTAACAGAAGGGACGCGGGTGGCGCTGTGGGTAAAAGCCTCAGCGCCTAGGGCTTGCCGATCGAAAGGTCAGTGGTTCGAATCCCCGTGGCGGGGTGCACTCCTGTTGCTCGGTCCCAGCGCCTGCCAACCTAGCAGTTCGAAAGCACCCCCGGGTGCAAGTAGATAAATAGGGACCGCTTACTGGAGGGAAGGTAAACAGCGTTTCCGTGTGCTGCGCTGGCTCGCCAGATGCAGCTTTGTCACGCTGGCCACGTGACCCGGAAGTGTCTCCGGACAGCGCTGGCCCTCGGCCTCTTGAGTGAGATGGGCGCACAACCCTAGAGTCTGTCAAGACTGGCCCGTACTGGCAGGGGTACCTTTACCTTTACCTAACTGAAGTGCTTTTGCATTCTTTTAGAATATTTACATATTCTCACCTCCAGAAATCTCAAACAACATCTTTAATGTGAATTTCTGAGGTCATAAGATGGTCAAGCACTTCAAAATGTCACTTGCAAGGTCTTAGCTCAGAATTTCTACTGTTTTAAGCCAGGATTCTGTCTCTTTAGACTGGCATCCCAGTCTCCTCCTAATCTTACTTACTAGGATCTAAGACCTATTAAAATCAGTGCAACTGACTCCCAAGAAATATGCTAGGCATTAGCCTGCAAGCTACCTTCAACAGTTCCACACACCAACATAACATTAAACGGACTCCGATAGCTGGATCCTAAATATGTTTACTTGGAAGTAAGCCCAAATGAGTTCAGAGGGACTTAGCTGCCACTAAGTATCAAGTCATTTCCAAATGCTTCAGAAAAAAATATTTCTAAAGAGATCTCATTATATTAGCTTTCTTGGGGGGGGTATTGGGTTGTTGTTTTTATTTTGATTATGTATTTTGTGGTTTTATATTTTGATTTTATTCTGTGAACCACCTTGAGACCTCCAGATATAGGACTGAAGAAGAAGAAGAAGAAGTTCCTGTCTTCTCCCTTGTACTTTATGCAGAACGCAACACAAGTTCTGACAACAGGTTGTAGTCAATGGAATGGCACCTCCCAGGTCTGCCCTTGGAACCCCGCTAGTCTTTCCTGGCAGAGATTTGGGGAAAAGCCCCCTGCACTAGTGCAAATCCTTGTGTTAGTGCACAGATCTAGTTGAATTGCGCCCAATAGATCAGCCTTCCCTAGTCGCGTGTCCTCCAGATGTTCTAGACTATAGCTTTCTTCATCCCAGGCCATGGGCCATGCTTGCTGGGACTGATGGGAGACACAGTCCCAAGTATCCGGAGAGCATCACATTGGGGAAGGCAGCTAAAGGCAGGGTTCTGTTGTTAATATATTTCAAACAGGAGTGCGTCAGCTCTCCTAATTTGCTCACTAGATTTAGAGAGATGAAAGTGATCGATGGGAAGAAATTTCAAGGGCATGACTGATTATCAGTTTATTTATGGAAAGCTAGTGGGTAGATGTCAGATATGGCTATAGATAATGGAGTCAGATTTTCAGAGATTGGGGGGGGGGGAGAGGCCTGAAAGTTTTAGAACCCTTGTTGGAGTGGCCTGCAAGGCTAATAATAATTAATTATAATATAATATAATATCAGATTATGATTATTATTGTTAAGTTGTGGGTGAACATATCAGACGACACAGCGATTCTTCAAACAGAGAGCCAGTGTGGTGTAGTGGTTAAGAGCGGCAGTCTCGTAATCTGGGGAACTGGGTTCACGTCTCCGCTCCTCCACATGCAGCTGCCGGGTGACCTTGGGCCAGTCACACTTCTTTGAAGTCTCTCAGCCCCACTCACCTCACAGAGTGTTTGTTGTGGGGGAGGAAGGGAAAGGAGAATGTTAGCTGCTTTGAGACTCCTTAAAGGGAGTGAAAGGCGGGATATCAAATCCAAACTCTTCTCTTCTTCTCTTCTCTTGTTTATTCACCGGCCAGAACAGAAGTGAACTGAAGGGTTCAGCCAGCCTGCTTATATAGAGCTCCACTACAACGCAACGGTAGCCACTTTCTGTAACTATCCAATCACTGAACATCACTTTCAGTCCCTTATTTGCATATGTGGACCTGAGTGAAAACTATCTACAGTATCCCCTTGCTGGCCCAGGGTGAGAACTTCAGTACATCACAATTATTATTATAATTTCATCTTCATCATTCAGTTGATTATGTGCCAGCAGGTCCCAGGGCAGGCTGCAACAATTTAAGATTTAAAAATGAAAAGCAGTTAAAACAGATAATAGTCACAGGAATAGAGTAGGCCCTGAGAACACACACCTCATGTGTCAAAGGCCAGGATAAAGATGTCAGCCATGCTGGTTCTGTCACCAATTTTATTTTATTTTTTTGCAGGTATTTCACCAGTTAATATAAATGACCTAAGCTTCTCTTGAATCTTGTTAATGCCACATCCCCTCCAAAGGGATTTGCCACAGTGAATCAGTTTCTTGCCCAGAAAACAGATGCTCTCTGGAGATGGTAATAATGGATGAGCGGCATCTGTCAAAGCTTTGCTGTTAATGCTGCTAAATCATACCAGGCCATATGGGGTGGTATCTTGCTATGAGAGAAGCTAAGCAGTGTGAAAATACTAGTGCAGCTATTATCTGAGGAGACCGACTGAAGGGACGCTGATTCCCCATGCATGTTGTGGGTTCGTCTGGCGACAGAATCTCGCTGTAGCAAAACCTGAGCATGGGGCCAGCTTCTAAGATCTTTTATATCCTTTATCTTCAAGTCATGAACTCTCCCTGGGCTTTCTTAACCTGCAAGAAGTGGGGCATGCAAGCAACGCCCCAGATGCAATGTATGAATAGCAAGGCTGTTTTCTTGAGAACTACTTGTGGTTCACCACATTCGTCACTGAAGAAGTAGTCAAAATTGACGTACAACAAATATTGCCTCATTCAAGAGGTTTCTCACATATTCCATCCAGAAATGGAAGGCTAGATTGAACTGATCCCAAAGTTCATGGAAGAAAGAGTTAACAGATCAGTTAAACTCCCAACGTTTAGGCAGTTTCTATGACTGAAATTGTGACTAAATTTCTAGGGTGTCCTACATAGTGGTTGCTACACAGAAACTTCCTCTTGAAAATTCAGAAATAATAATACAAATAATAATATTTTACTCAACAGCTTTATGGTTTGGGACATAATTCCCAAACCCTCTCATTCAAGGCCCAGAATGAGATAGCCTGGAGTTTTTCTCCAAATCTAGAGATATGAAATAAACTTTACCAGAAGAAGACAGAGGTTGTTTGAGGGGAAATATTAGAGGTTTTATTTAACTCCTGTTGGAAGGTGGTTGCTACAATTTTGTTTCGACTGAAAACAGGCAAGGGGATATAATCATATCCACCTTTTTCTAACTATTGTTTGAGATACAAATTTAATAATAAGAAAATAAATAAATAAAACTTTAAAAATATGGATTTCCTGGCAGTTATACTGCTTTTTCCTTTGCTCTGGAAATCACTTGCTTGAGGTGCTCATCAAATGCAAAATGTCCCTTGCCGAAACATTACATTTTTTCCTTATCATAAAGTCTTTTCCATGGCTTTGAAGGGATAAAATAACAAAGAATCTAGAAACACCTTAACAGATTTCTTATTGTGGCATAAATTTACAAAGACCAGATTCAATGATCAGAAGCATGAAAAGCTATCTCCAGTTAGGTCTGACGTCTGTCTGCCTGCCCCTATATAAAATGGTAAACAGTGGAGACAAAATACAGCAAAAATAATACATCATTATTAATGACTACCATTCTATGTAAAGCTTAAATGTATACTTTCTAAGCACCGTGACCATATCCAATGGTAGTAACTGGTGATAATTGAACTAATAAACTCTGTAAGCCTTTAATCTTGTAAAGGAACAGCAGCTGAGGAATCTTTTTAGCATATTAAATCCAACTTCAAATAAATTATTGTCAGTGCACCTGGCTGTGAGGGTCTTGTGAACACTGATCAGCATCCTACATTGGCTCAGAGTTGATTGGAACCAGTTGTCTAGAAGTTAAATCCCTCCTTCTCTAGCACCCACTTTGAAAAAGGTTTGGCAGCTACTGATGGGTAAATGTCAGATCGCTGTCCATTTGTGGGAACTGCTGTCCATCCTGTTAACAAGTTGTGAGTACTGGAATTTTCCCCTGGTAACTTGCTCACTTTTAGAAACAGCACAGTACTACAGCTGGTGGAAAGGACAGAAGTAACTTTACTCTCTTTTTGGCTGCTGTTGCCTATTTTCATTTTTCTACGCCTTATCAACACATTGTGTTCTAGACAGGTTGCCTCTGAAATTTCAAAATCCACACAAACATGCTTAATGAGTTGGTGACATTACAGATCTGAGAGGAAGGGGAAGTTTAAGAGGCTACCTGCATGCGGGATATACTGTCCTGATGTATTCAAGGAAGCAGATTTCAAAGAAATCAGTAGTAGCTGAATAAAAACGCCCCACAGCATAGCCCAGAGAAGCAAGTTTTGAGGGAATGCGCAAGATCATATGTGGGGTTGGGTAAAGCTCTTTGGGATTAGGATCATTAGAAAGAGTGAGGTGGCTTCTTCAGGTGGTAATTGTGTGTGTTGTCCAACGCATTCTGTGCTCCCTAATCTAGTTTGCTTTTCTCATACGCAGTGGAGGAAACTGTCCTGCTGCCAGCGCAGAAACAAGATTCAACTGCACATGGAAAAGAGGGAGGCCCCATCTTGTCCTACAGGAAGATATATTGGACCAGCCCTGAGAGCCCTTTCAGGGATTAGAATCTGAATTAAAATTACCATTATATTTAATGAAAGAGAATACAGTGGTTTATGTTCCACCAGGAGAGCACTCCTGCCAGGCCTTCTCACTGTGCACTCACTTCCTGAGATAGAATGGGCAGCCATAAGAGAAAGTCTGCAGTGGCTGATACCCATGGAAGCAGGTAGGACAAAAGGTAGGGATTGTTAGAATTCCTGCTCTATGACTGCAGTCATAGGATTGTTGCCTATCACATGACGGTATATGTTTTGACTCCACAGAGTGGGAAGTGACGGAGACAGGATGTTTGTGTTACTGTGTTCCGTGAAGTGGGACTATTGTCCTTTGTTCTTTTTCTCTTTGCTGTCTGATGCTAGAGAGAGAGGGAGCCATGTTGCAGTGCTCCGTGTGCGTTTATATGTAAATAAAGTAGATTAGCCAAAATGCTGAGTTGCTGAGGTCTGTCACGCAATGCTCTGCAAACTGTGAATCCCTAAGTGTGCCGGTGTCGGTTGGCATCGGTCGCTGTGATGTTTGGGCTGAAGAAAGCTTTTGAAGCTCCCGAATGATCAACCAGGAGGGAGAGAACATGCCAGTCGGGCATGTGTCTCTGCCAGGGTCCTACTCGAGTGTAGGCTGAACTCCTGACAGGGATCCCAACAGCAGGTGGCGCTAGATCAAAGGACAGGCGGAGCCGACTAATTGTAATTTTGCCTCCATCCAAACTGCTGAATTCTACAAGAGCAACTGGGGAGGAGGAATCTGACAGCCAGTGACAACAGTATCATTCCAGAAATTGGCTGCAGAGTAAGCTCTTTCATGAGCCACCGTTCCCTGAATTTCACCTACCAGGGAACCATGAGTAGTGCACATCTTAACACACAGGCATGGCAGTATAGTGCTTTTTAAAGAACAATCTAAAGATAAATGGACATTAGTGAATTCCATGAACCATCTTAGGTGTAACTTCTCCCCCCATCTATTTAAAATTTATATTTTAGTCAATAATTTTGTATTTACAAAATCGGATGCAAACATAAAAAAACTCTCTCCTCCCACCCTTCTCCGCCTGTCTCCATCATTATTTTGAATTTCTTTTGGGAGGAATTTGAAAAACATTCCTGTTTATTGGGTGGCTGAAGAATACTGTTTCTGGTAGCTTTGAGATCACTGTGCGGAGGCATGTTTTTAACTGTAATTGTTGTTGGAAAGTTTTAACCTGTTTTAGCATGTTTTTGTTTTTATATTTTATATCTGTTTGCAACCCTGGACTCCTTGGGGAGGTAGGGTGGGAGAGAAATTCAAGAAATAAATAAGTAATTATTTCACTTTCTCTCTCTCCTCCTTCTGCCTCACCCTTTATAGGTCACCTGTTTATTCGGCAACTAAACACACAAGGACAAATTTCAACAAATGGAGGGAAGGATGTTTGGGGAAGAACCCGCTACAGGACGGCTTGGGGTCCTTTAGAAATTGGCGGAGGGTGGGAGGAACTACATGAGCATATCGTAACCCACTAGTTAATTAAACCTTGGAATATAAAAAGAGCACATTTAATCAAATATGCTGCAAGCTTTTGAAGACACTTTAATTAGTTTGATAACGAAATTATTCCGCCACTTATTTTTTCCTAAGGAATTTCAGAGAGTTGTTCAAATATGTTGATTTTGAGTTGGACTGAAGCCAAAGTGCTATTAAACCCAGTGATTAGTGGACTGGTTAAGTGTACTGAGCAACCACACTATACAGTATTGGCATGAAATACTAGAGTCATCAGTTCAGATGGGCTTACTCCCTCGTAAATGTTTTTATCTTGTGAACTGTCCTGAGATCTTTTAATGAAGGGTTCCAGCACCTCTCGACTGGGCACTAGTGCCATTGCCTAAGGCTAAGAGAATTAGGGATGTGTTTATGGTGAGTTCCAGCACCTGCTGTTCTTCTAGAAAAATAGCACTGAAGGGCGGTATATAAATCTAGTAAATAAAATAATAATAAACAAATGTGCATAGGATTGCAGCCCCATGCAGCCATTTTTAAAGGCCCTACATGTAATTAACCAAATGAAATTTCCACTGAGCTAATTGCATGAATTCAGCCACAATATTACACCCAACTTTCTGTCTGTGCTATTTGGCTAAGCGCATTCTCTCTCTCTCTCTCTCTCTCTCTCTCTCTCTCTCTCTCTCTCCCCCTCCCTCCCTCCCTCCCTCCCTCCCTCCCTCCCTCCCCTTCACAGAGTTACAAATTCCAGAGTTTTAAACCAACTTTAGCTCTGGGAGGGAAACAGGGGTCTCCCGACAACTCTCAGCATCCTTCACAAACTACAGCTCCCATAATGCTTTGGGGGGGGGGTCAACAGCTGTTTAAAGTAGCATATTAAGTGTGAATGTGGCCCTCTCTGTCCTCTCCTGTTGCCATGGCTGTTGCTGTTTTGTTTTTTTCCTTGTGTCGAACCTGACTTGGCAGCGAGAACACAACTTCTAGGAATCTGCAGCTATTTAAGGCAGCTTGTAAAAATATTTCACAATGTGGAAAGACAAACGAGTGCTCAGTATCGATTGAAAAGACCGCTCGTGAGGCTCGGGCGGATTCATTTTGCAAGGCACTGACGAGTGGGAGAGAGTTCAGATGAAAGGGGTGTGGGCAGGGTGTATAGGCGGCGAACAGGATGTGACATGAGCCAAACTTAAACCCCTTTCAGTCTTCTTCTGAGGATACAGTGAATGTGTGGAATGTAAGGAGCCTGGATGATGCTGTTAACCAGGGATGAGGAACCTCAGGCTCTGGGGGCAAATCTAAACCACAGAGCCTAGGGCTTGCCGATTGGAAGGTCAGCGGTTCGAATCCCCGCGACGGGGTGAGCTCTCGTTGCACAGTCCCAGCTCCTGCCCACCTAGCAGTTTGAAAGCATGTCAAAGTACAAGTAGATAAATAGGTACCGCTCTGGCGGGAAGGTAAACGGCGTTTCCGTGCGCTGCTCTGGTTCGCCAGAAGCAGCTTAGTCATGTTGGCCACATGACCTGGAAGCTGTCTGGGGACAAACTGCGGCTCCCTCGGCCAGTAAAGCAAGATGAGCGCTGCAACCCGAGTTGTCCGCGACTAGACTTAACGGTCAGGGGTCCCTTTACCTTTAGGCCTAACTAGGTCACATCCTGCCCTATCCACCAGGTCATGGGTAGGTAAACTAAGACCCGGGGGCCAGATCTGGCCCAATCACCTTCTCGATCTGGCCCATGGACGGTCCGGGAATCAGTGTGTTTTTACATAAGTTGAATGTGTCCTTTTATTTAAAATGCATCTCTGGGTTATTTGTGGGGCCTGCCTGGTGTTTTTACATGAGTAGAATGTGTACTGTTATTTAAAATGCATTTGTGGGGCATAGGAATTCGTTCATTATTTTTTTCAAAATATAGTCTCCCCCCCCCCCCAAATTATATTCCAAAATTTGTCAGCAGGCTGGAAGAGTTTTTTTGGCTGTTTTTTATTTCCTTCCTTTCCTTTAGAAAAGCAGCTGAATAAAACAAAAATATTATATCAGGTGTTTGGTTTTTTTAAATAAACATGCTGTAAACCTTAGAATAGCTGACATTTCTGCTGGGCCCCTGCAAACAAATTGCAAGGCTGTGTCTGCTACCAGAATTCTTGATGTCAAGAACCAACCACACTCTGTGTCATCCAGCAACAAGATTACAGCGGCTTTCTGACAGGTCATTCTGGTCTATCCAGAAACTTTATCGCCTTGTATTCTACCAATCCATTCTCAGCTATTAATAATATATTGAATATTGGCGTGGAACACTGGTTCCAACTCTGAGCCATTGGACGCTCCTCTGTTAACTTCCTCCCATGCTGAAAACAGGTAATTTATTTCTACTCTTTGTCCCCTATCTTCTTACTAGTTTTTAATTCATGACTTTCCTAGACCATGTCATCAAGTTTCCTCTGAGCAGGCTTTAGTCAAGAGCCTTTTGAAAACCTATAGAAATTATATCCTTTCATTCTCCTTTGCCTACTGTTTGGGGTCTTTGTTGTGCCTTGATTTGCTTAGATGTGGCACATTTTATGGAAAAAAACTATCTGCCCCCAACCCCAGCTGAGGGGGGGGGGTGTTTTTAAAACACAGTTGCTTGCATTTTTGTCCTCCAGCAAGCATCTTATTAAGTTTGACTCTGATAGGTTTTCTTAAAATGGGTGAGTCAAAAGTTTTCTGATTCCCTAAATGTGGAAACTGCATGAGTAAACTTTTCTAAAGATGTCATTTCCATGTAGGAAGTGACATCATTTCCGCATGTAAGTTGTAATGTGAAACGACCCACATTGTTGCATGTGCTTTTTGATATGTGTAGGACTGTCTTATTAGATGCAGGAATTGTGAGCTTTCTAAATTCTGCTTGCAGAATAATATTGGTAAAAACAGCGTGATGCAGCAGCAAAAAAGGGCTAATGCTATTCTAGGCTGCATCAACGGAAGTATAGTGTCCAGATCAAGGGAAGTTTAGTTCCACTCTAATCTGTCTTGGTCAGACCGCACGTGGAATCCTGTGTCCAGTTCTGGGTGCCACAATTTAAGAAGGATATTGACAAGCTGGAACGTGTGCAGAGGAGGACAACCAAGGTGATGAAGGGTCTGGAAACCAAGCCTTATGAAGAACGGTTGAATGAGCTGGGTATGTTTAGCCTGGAAAAGAGGAGACTGGGAGGATATATGATAGCCACCTTCAAATATCTAAAGGGCTGTCACATGGAAGATGGAGCAAGCTTGTTTTCTCCTGCTCTGGGGGGTAGGACCCATACCAATGGATTCAATGGACTCCCTCGGGAGACTGTAGACTCTCTTTCCTTGGATGTTTTAAAGCAGAGGTTGGATGGCCATCTGTCATGGATGCTTTAGCTGAGATTTCTGCATTGCAGGGGGTTGGGCTAGATGACCCTCGAGGTGCTTCCAACTCTACGGTTCTACATCTGATTTGGCCTTTTCAAGAAGTTGAACATCCCTCACCACGCTGAGCTGCTGTTTCTTTGTCTCTTCAGACTGTTGCATTGCAAAAGCAATCAGCTTTTTCTGAGTGGCGGGGAGAAATGACAAAAGAAGCTGTCTCCCGGTTGGGCAATCAGCTCATTTGACACCTAACAAGACAGGCATTGATGCACACATCTCGTGCTCAGGAAGAGCATATGAGCATGAGAAATATTGTGTGAGGCAACTGATTTGCATCAAACCATTCTGCATTTGCTCCCAATTAGCCTGCCTCGTGTTCTGGAGTTAGAGACGAAGGGAGCTGATCAGATTGACAGTGGTACCCAAGCCAGCTACTTGGTTTTGGGTAATGATGGACAGCTTGGTCCTAGGTTAATGAATGGCACTCAAGCCTGCACGGAGACTGCAAGTCAGAGCTTTCCATCTTCCTCTCGCCTCTTCTTTGTTTTCCTTGCCCACATACTGTGCTAGAGGCAGAAACATGTGGGAGGCTTTTGCATCTGTGTTCACAATATTGGTCGATCTTCTTAGATTCTGGAAGGGATCACTTGCAATATTATTGCTTTCTTCCCACTCAAAAATATTCTTATGCACAGATAGAGGGTTTTACCGTTTTGATATTTTCACTTCTGCCTTTCCATCTAGATGGCAATTGTTGTTCAGGGAGGAGGAAGGTGAGGGGTGAGGACTTGGAATCCTGGACCTTGACAGCAAAGACTCATGAATGAACTTAGGAAGCTGCCCTATAGCAGCTCAGACTATTTGCTCATCAGGCCAGTCAGGGATACCAGGTTCCCTCAGCCTCACTCGTATATACGCATGTTTATTCATCTTCACTTCTTTAACGTTCTCCTGCCATCAGTGTTCTCCTGGGTGCATGACTGAGAAAGTAAATGTGCATTTAGAAGCCTTCCCAAAGTACCAGGAACTGGGGGTGCGGGACAGAAAGCCATTTTAAAAAAGAAAAAAAGGGATTAGGAAGGAGAAAGGTTTATTCCGGCTTCTCCAAAATGCCTTTTCCTTAAGTTGTTTTTCCCTATGAGAAGTGGTCATTTGGGTTTTGGACAAATGCAGCTTTGTCCTTATATTATTTATTTCATTTATATTAAACCCTTTTCTTGTATGGAACTCCAGGCAGCATAGATTTCCCAGCAGCCTACCATGCAGAAAATGATGTCCCTTCAGAACACATCATAGGAGATACACACACACACACACCATAGGCGCCGACTCCATGGGGCTTGAGGGGGCTCGAGCCCCCTCAAAAATTTTTTGGGGGGGGCTCAGCCCCCCCAATAATCTCGGGCGGGCGCCCTTCCAGCAGAGCGCCGCCGCCGTCCCCCGCCTCCTCCCCACCTGCTCCTTCGCCAGCCAGCCAGCCGCGCGCCCTAATCGGAGAGCCCCGGCCGTCCCCCGCGAGATTAGGGAATCCCCGGGGGCGGGGGCTCCTGCCTTGCTGCTTCGCAGCACCACCGCCACTGCCAAGGCACTGCCGGAAATCCCGCGAGAACAGGGGAATCCCGACTGGCCACACCTCCCAGCCAGCCAATCGGCTGGCTGGGGGGGTGTGGCTTGCCCTATTTAGGGCCGGAGCCACTTTATTTGCATATTCATGAGCTTATTTATTATTCATGAGCTTTCCCGGGCCCCCCCCCAATATTTTTTCTAAGTCCGCGTCCCTGACACACACACACACAGAGAGAGAGAGAGAGAGAGAGAGAGAGAGAGAGAGAGAGAGAGAGAGAGAGAAGGCTCTGTGTCTTCATATGCGTCTGTATATAATAGTAGATATTATATACATAGATATGCTTTTACCTAGGTATACTGGTCTACTTTTACAGTAATGATCAATAATACATATTCTACTGTCCTAGATTTCAGCTGGCAAGCCCAGTCACACCATGGGATCCATTGTGCTAATTAGGATGTCCAAACTGTTTGGTCATAAGCAGCCCTTTGAACTGGGTCCGTTTAGATAGTTCCATAGCAATGTCTGGCTCTCCGTAAATTGGTGCCATCAAACAAACCATGACTGTTAAATGACATGCTAATTTATGAAAGGCAAACTGCGCTTAGATGGCTGCGCTAGCTTTTATTTCAGAGAACGATTTGCCTTTGTGATCTTGCAATTTAATGTTGTAGCTAATGTAATTCAATAATGACTATCAAAGAATAATGGGGACTTCTCATTCAGACCAGAGGCCAGAGGCAACAATCAAAAGCTCAGCTGCACTCTTGCATCGATGCTTATAAATTGGTTCTGGGTGTCGGCTTCCACTACTGGGATGTCAGATGAAAAACTGGAAGAGGGCTCCCTTCCTCTCTGCTCCTTCTTCCAGGGCCTAGCAGCTTTTCTGAAGTCATCCTGTTGGACCACTTTGACCATGGCTCCGTCCCTATTTGCTCAGGAGTTTCTAACATGCTTGACCCTTGTCAGTAAGTTGCAGAATCATGAGATTTGTTCTCAATCCAATTCCATCAGTTAGTTCACTTGTGTTTAGAAAGAAAAATGAAACGCAGTTTCATTCTAGAAAGAGTGGTTATCCAACTCAGTGTCTCTGTAGTCTGATAGTCCTACATTTACATTAGCCATCGGTTTCTGATTTGATGCTGGAATGTCTTGCGTTTTCCCAGAGAAATGTTAGATGGTATGGAGTTATCCGACCCCCAACCATCTGAAGGCAGCCCTATATAGGGAAGGTTTTTTAAATGTTTAATTAAAATTGACTGCGGAGAGTTGGGAGAACACCCCCCCCAAAAAAAAAACAGATGGGGGGGGCATGTGGTGAGAGGAGAGGGGAAGGATGTTCCTTTGCACAGCCAAAAATTCTTGCACTGGTGGTTTGATTTCGCTGGACACCATGCAATATTTCCCAATATTTCAACCTTTTTCTGAGGGCAAGGAAGAATGCTAAATTTCCTTTGATGTGAAGAGCATCTTGTTGTTTCCTTCCATCAACACCAAAAATACTGGGACTCAGAGCTGCATAGGCAAGGCTCTGAAGAACAGCAGGCATGAGAAACTGATGGGGAAGCTCTGCTTTTCTGTATGGCTTTGATGTTGAGTGAAAGGGGTTCTATAATGGAAATAAACGCTGCTCTTGGGACATTGAAGTTCTGCGATAAAGTTCAATGCAAGGTGAATGAGTATATTGTGAAACATGTCAAAAGAAGAACAGGAGAAACCAGCCCCATACGCCATATCAAAGAGAACTACCACTTCCTAGAAAGAATGTATGAAAAATACTGGCTTAAAGGATATTCCTATTAGCATCCCTTTTGCTCCCAGTAGATTCATTTCCTGCTGAATCTGTGATCTAGAGGATCAAAGTTTGCATTATGTCAGGAGCTGCACTTGCATGGATTCCAGAATACTGGTGCAAGCAGTCAATGCCTGAGTTTCCTCCTGTGTGTAACTGTTCTAACCAAATTATATATTACCACTGGTTTCTGATAGTTCTGCATAGCTAAAGTCCCACAATAATGAGTGACTATTATTTAAGTGTCCTTTTTGCTTGGTTTCAGCATTTGGGTCAGAGTCCAGTTGCTACAGTGACATTGCAGCTCCTTGCCCTTGAGTAAGGCTATAAAAAGACATTGTGCAAATGCTTCGAAATTAGCAGTAATTAAACCAGCCCACTTCGCTGCTCTTACATCTCTGCTCTTAGTCAGCCATCCCCCTCATTGTCAGGGCTCTGGAGCAAAGACCATTGTAGTGCTCTGCACAACTGAATCTCCCTTTTCTCCGTATGCAAATGGTGCCTTCCAGGCATCCGCTATTCCCTAGGGAGTGCAAATAGTATTCATCCTGAATTCTATGCATTGCAACCCACTCAAGAATGCTGCAGAAAACTAGGCTCCACTGAAATGGATGGCACAAAATGCTTGCGATCAGGTAGATGCCAGTGCAGTGTGTGTGTTGCTTAGATCTATAACTTGACATATGATAATTTACAGGGGGGGGGGGAGGCAGGGGGAAGCAGGGGGAAAAATATTGGCTATTTCGGTTGTGCATACAGTGGTACCTGGGGTTACATACGCTTCAGGTTACATACGCTTCAGGTTACACATTCCGCTAACCCAGAAATAGTACCTCGGGTTAAGAACTTTGCTTCAGGATGAGAACAGAAATCGTGCTCTGGCGGCGTGGCAGTAGCAGGAGGCCCCATTAGCTAAAGTGGTGTTTCAGGTTAAGAACAGTTTCAGGTTAAGAACAGACCTCCGGAACGAATTAAGTACTTAACCTGAGGTACCACTGTACTTAGGTTTAGTTACAACTGGGCATGGGCGAGAAATATTTTTCATTCTTACGGCCACTGATTCAGATTTTGGTGCTTATAGAAACTTAGAATAGCACAGATGAGTAGTCAATATCCCTCCCAAGAATGCAGGGAGAGAAAATGTGTTTCATCCTCCATTACCTTCTTTAAGAATCCTCACTAGGTTTCAGAGCTTATTGTCATTTCTGTTTTGGAGGCCATTCTATTATTGCCCAGTAGCAATGCTGGTGACAATGAGTTCCGCAGGTCAATTCTGCGATAATTACAGCTGTATTTTCTGACGTTTATTTTCCTCCTTCATAACAGTTATCCTGGTTTTCTGCACCCTAACCCGGAAGCACGCTCCGTGTCATTTTAACTGTACCAGGGCAAAAAGAGACGGAAGGAACTTTGAACAGTAGCTTTCAGAACGGTAAGAAGCGTGGCATGAGCCCGAAGTAGCATGCAATCCGTTCTTTGCTTACACCCACGCAAACTGCAAATGTAATATTTTTAGAAGGCCCACGTTAAAGGCTGTGAGAAGCTTTCATTTGGATATTTGCATCTTCAGTAGCAAAAATACCTCGCCGCCCTCTGCTTGATTCCTTTTTCGAAAAACAACCCAAACCCCAAACCTCCTGCTAATTTTAACATTGCAATGGGTTTCTATTTTGCGCGGTTGGGGCAGAAAGTGCTCTAATCGGAACCAACGGCGTCCCTCGCATGCGGCAGTGGAATGTGGGAGCCCATCTCAGCCCAGAACTGGGTGTTGACGGGGCAGCGCCCTAATGAGCTGTCTGTTCTTCCGGGGCGAGAAGCGCCACAGTTGGCTCCTCGTCAGCCCAAATCCTGAATGGTGCCAAGGCGTTGATGAGATTACTTGAAGAATGCAAGGCGAAACCCCGCCTCCTTGAAAGCAGCCAGTAAAACCCGCCGCCTGGGCGGAATCTGGGTGGGACTGGCGGGACTCTTTCCTTTGTCGCTGCATTGAGAGAACTCACAGAATGGGAAGGGAAGGAGTCTTCTCGAGAGGCAAGTGTCCGCAACTCTGAAATCTATGGCTGGGGCAGTTTGAATATGCCTGGGGATGCTTCCAGCTTTTAAATTTCTATATGCAAATTAATAATCCTGAGAGCCTTTCTGCATTTTGTCCTTCAATCTTTGTGGAGTTTGATTTCTCACTCGGATGGTTTCATGATAGCGAGGGGCTATTTCTTAAAGGTTTCGTAGCTCTGCTTTAATTATGTGTACAGGCTGCGAGTTCTTTTAGCTAAGTTGTGGAAGTGGTTGGGCTTCTTTGCAGCAGCTTCCTCCAAGCTTTTCCAGCTGAGTTTTCAAAGCTGGGCTCGTGTGTTGCAAATATTCCTTAACTTAAAATGCCTTTGCTTTCTTCGGACGCCGTCCCCGGCCACGGAACGACGGCTTGAATGGTTTTTAATGGTGCTGCGCGTTCCTCGCTGGCGAAATGGGCATTTTTTTGGGGGGGGGGAACACTTTGGCAGGACGCGCGAGTGCAGAAGCGGGGGTTATTCTAGAATGGTGTATTCATCCGACCGAGCCGCACTGCAAAGAATGGGAAATATTGCATGCGTTTTGTGGTGCAAATCCGAAGTAATTATGGAAACTGTAAATCGCTAAGCTCAGGAAGAGGTGCAGTAAAGCTGGTTCGGGATTAGTTTGTTGCACTGAAATCCTGACTCTGTGCTGTAACAGGGAAGCGTTCTCCCGACTCCAAATCATGCCTCTTCGCCTTGGCCAGTTTAAACCCACCTTTCGGGTTAAGCACCTTTGCCTCTGTTCATCCGGGTGAACTGCGATCGCACGCGAAAGTCTTGCCCCAGGGTGACGGGTGCCTCGACTCGCTCTCCTCGGTGCCCGCCCGCCCGCGCCGCATCTCCTCTTCCTACCTGTCCGAGAAACATGGCTCGCTGACATCATGGAAACACCCGACGGCTGCCCGTGAAAGCGCGAGCGAACGCCGCCTTGGCGCTGATCCGTCTGGAGATTCCCCTTGGTCAGCGCCGCTGTCAATCAACCAAGACGATTCTTTGCCCTCTCCGGAACCTCCCTGGGAGGAACCAAGCTGGGTCTGGCCGAGAGGCTCCGCCCCTTTCTCGCCGCCGAAGGGAGTAGCAGGGAGCAGGCAGGTAGAGCTGCTTAGAGGGTGCATCTTTGTGCTTGTCGCTCCCGCCCGCTTCGTTGTCGCGGCCGCCTGCCTCTCAGTGGTTTATTTGACTCCTGGCTGTGCTTTGGCAGGTTGCTCAGAGGTGAGGAAAAGCCGCTTGGATCTCGCTCCCTCCAAGCCCTGCCTGCGGTGGGGGCACAACCGCGGCTCGGAAGAGCTTACTTTATAGCCCGACTGATGCTTGCGATCGCTGTCAGGTCCCAGGTAGGAAGAGGGCTGAGTTTCCAGAAAGCTTGTTACTTGTTCTGATGTAGTTTCCCCCTGGGTTTTCTTTGAGGGGCGGGAGAGTAAGCAACTTTCCAATTGCATATATCGATTTATCGCTCCTTATTTTCTGTCCCTCTCTGGTTTTCCTCTGCAATTTGGCTTGTGTGAACGCTCAGCTGTTATGTAGCTTCGTTTTATAACTACATGCATTGACACTTTTAGCCATAAATATGCCACTGGGGAAGGAGAGAAAGAGAAGGGTGTATGCCAAGTTGGTTTGGGAAGATTAGTGATGCAAATAAAAGGACTCTCACTATTGTTTTGTGAGCTTCTACTATCTTCTGGCTGCTAACTGCCAGAATACAGTACTGGGTTAAGGAGACTCTTTGGGTGGGTCAATCCAGCAAGGACATCCCTACCCTTTCCTTTCCCCATCTTCACCCAATGGTGGTATCTTACTAGGTTTGGGGAGCTGTATGCTACCTTGCAAAACTCTTATATTCTGCAAATCTTATATTCTGTGCACAATTTTTTCACTTGGTTACTGGAAAGGTTTGCAAAAGGTTTTTTTTTTTTAAGAGCTTGATAATTTGTCTGTGAAGTTATACGTGGCATGAGAAATACTTGCATTGTTTCTTCCAGTACTGAGCTAAATCAGAGAAATCTCTGAGAGAAGTCTTTGCTCAATATCTGGCTGCTACTTTTTATTTTGCCAGAGTTCTGTGGATTGATTTGTTGAAAGCTTGAGTACTTTTTCCACCGATGGTAGTTGGCCCTTCAAAAGAGCTTGTATTATTTCCGTAGTTCTTAGGAGTTTTTTTTTGTACTAGTATAGTTCCTGTGGTTCTCAGCATCTCAGACCAATACAGTAATATCACTCTGTGTCGAGAAAGTACCTATTTTCTCCCACAGCAGGCTTGGTGTTGGGCAGCTGGTTCCCTGTGCAGAATTTGGGAGTCTGTGATGATAGCATGAGAGGCTCTGGTCTGGGTGATTTAAATAAGAGTCACTCCATATAAAGGCATTCAAAGTATCAAGCTGGAAGTTCAATGCCCCTGCCATCTGCAAGATACACAGGAGTTCTCCATACTGATCCCTGCTGCCCCAAATAATACGCTGGGGCTATCAGGATCACAATAAGGGTGGCACTTTCCATGTTGGGTATTGTAACATGAACTCTCCAGGCCCACTGGCAGTATTTATGAGGAGTAGTAGCAATAAACCACATCCAACTGTGGTTCAAACTGCCATTTGGATGCAGCCTAATCATTGCTTTCTTATCTTTCTTTGTGATGCTGTGCAGCAAGCATAAATGAGCTCAGATCTTCGGAAATGTAGAGTGCAGCTGCATGGTTCCCCTGTTAGCTGTTAACTGGAAATAAACTCATTAGCCTGAATAGGCATGAGCAGATGTCCTAGTTTGCTTGCATTCTCTGAAACGATTCAGATTCTGAACATCAGTCTAGTCATCTCTCATAAAATCTATTGCAATCCTCAGTGGTGCTGTTAGAGAGCAGTATTTGATGTTCCTGTATTTGTTTTTATCCCTTCAAGAATACGTCTGTAGCAGCTTGAAATGGAACTGCAATGTTGAGGATTTTTAATACAATACAATTCTTTTGTTTTGTTTTGTTTAATTGTAAGAGTTTACTTTGTGCACTGAAACATATCTAATTCTGGATTAATTGATGCATTCATCATGTATTGCTTACTACATCTGGGGGTTGAAGGCTGAATTTCTGGGAGGCTCTTCAGCAGGGAACTACCACAAATCTTGCCTTCTTGCTGTGTGCCTTGGAAATGGCAATAGACAACCAGCTGGCTGTTGAATGTAAGCTCAGAGATCCTGAGAATATCTGCACTTTTGCAGAAATAGCTTGTGGCCTCTTTAACCCCCACCCACCCAGTTTGCATCAATGGAAAATTTCTCTTTTCTCCTTTCTTGATCATTTCTTAAGAGAGGGGAGTAATTAAATCTAGTTTCTTCTAGACACAGTGCTACTGATTTCCTGTTTATTGGGTTCAGAGAAAGCAGCCTGAGCTCATGGCCAGGACAATATGGTCACTGCTGTACCTCTGCATGCAGTGATGCAAACACATTGGTGTCAAACTGTCAGCAAAGGACTAGCAATTTTAATGCTAGGCCCAAACTGGTCCTCTGGTATCTCAAAAGTTTTCTTCTTCTGCAAATGGGGCTTCCATTTTTCTGTTTCATTTCATGGGCACTTCATGAATTTGTTTCGGGTGTAGCTTTTGAGCTGGCTGAGGGTGGGGTGTGTGTGTTCATCTTTCTCTAGCTCTCTGCAGCTTCCCTGATTGCCCACACTTTCTGATCTCAACAATCTCTCATGGAGGATTTGCCTCATGATGTCTTCTCTTGGGCTTTGGTTGAGGAAGGGCTCAGTGGTAGAACATCTGCTTTGCATGCAGAAGGCTCCAGGCATCTCCAAGCAGAGCCCCCTGTCTGAAACCTTGAAGAAGCACTGCCAGTCAGAGTAGACAATACTGAGATAGATGAACCCAATGGTCTGAGTGTGGGCACCCAAGAAGGACTTATAGTGCAGACCCCCAGTGAAATTTGTAGAATGTAAGAAAGGACACTCCTTTGGACCACCTCAGAAGTACAGGTGGTATGAGATAAGCCCTGTACTCCACCCACTGAATTTCTTTCTCTCTCATACACACACACACACACACACACACACACACACACACTCTTCGAGCATTTTCAATTGCAGTTTCTTTTCTCATTCATTGAGAGAGAAGCGGAAATAACATTTCTGATGTTCTTATTAGTGCTGAAAATTTGACACCAACCACAGTGGTGCTAGCAGCAACCGTGTACTACAATTAGCCGTTCCCACAATGGTTCCAGACTGTTTCTCGCTATCATTTTTAAATATTTGCTCCCCGCACCAAGAGAAAGTGGTGCCAGGATTCCTGGCAGTTGGCACCCTTGGAAACAATTGCCTGCCTCAAATCTGCAGCTCGCAAAGAATGGGTGCTGGTGGTTTTCCTGGAAAACCCATGGCTCACATGCTATGAATCAGGGGTCAGCAAACTTTTTCAGCAGGGAGCTGGTCCACTGTCCCTCAGATCTTGTGGGGGGCCAGACTATATTTTTTTGGGGGGGATGAACGAATTCCTATGCCCCACAAATAACCCAGAGATGCATTTTAAATAAAAGGACACATTCTACTCAAAAACACACTGATTCCCTGACCATTCGCAGGCCGGATTTAGAAGGTGATTGGGCCGGATGCGGCCCCCGGGCCTTAGTTTGCCTACCCATGCTCTGGATTGTGAACTACTGTATATGAAGTTGTGGGAAATTAGCATCCCTCACTGAATGGCTCCCTGAAGAGCCCTATGCATGCAACATCTTAAAACAGAGAGAGAGTTGAAAATAGCCAAGGTGGGTAGAAGGTAGATTGGGATTTACAGGCAGATCTCTGGGTGATCTGTAGTAGACTGGCAAGGATTTTAGGTCCCTGATGGCTTTAACAGCAGTAGCAGTAGCATTTCCCCTGCCCTAAATTATACTACTAAAATGAAAAAAGCTTGGAATAATCAGGATTAGGTGTATGTGTGGAAGGACTATGAGCTCAGTTTATGCATCACAAATTACTAGGTTCTGAATTCCTTAATTCAAGGCCTTTTCCTTGCAAGCTGGATGGATCTTGATGTTGTAGTAGCATAACACCTGGAGGCAGCCCTGTCTAGGGAAGTTTTTAATGTTTAATATTTCATTATGTTTTTGTATATGCTGGGAGCCGTGCAGAGTGGCTGGGGCAACCCAGTCAGATGAGCAGGGGTACAAATATGATGATGATGATGACGATGATTCAATCACATATGCTTGTGCGCTTTTCATGGCTAGCCCACAACTTTTCAGAATGAAGAGTCTGATAGTCAGTGCTATTTTTCTAGAAAAAGAGGTGCTGGAACTCACCTTGTTCTCTTATAATGGCAATGGCACCCACCTGAGAGGTGCAGGAACTTTTAAAAAGTCCTGCTGCTGACACTACACTGCATTTTAGCAGATCTTGTAAACTAAGTTCTGTATTTAATGCATGAGCAATGACTTAACAAAGCATAAAGCCTGTGGCGATCTTGAATCTATTTCTAGTTGTGCTTGGAACTATTTAATGCTGAAACCAATACAGTAGCGCCCCAATTATAGTATTCTCCACATTACCAGGTTTACTCTGTTTTTGTTTTGTTTTTTCTTCTATATAAGCTCAGCAGCACAGTGTAACTGGCCAAAGAGCTCTGTTTTATTGACTTTGGCCAAGGCTCTCCACTCAAGTTCTCAGACACATTTCTACCTCAAGGCAGAAAAACCTTGCACAGCCAAGGTCTTTTTTACCTTGTCCTCCATTACCTGTTTCACTTGTACGCTTTCTTTAAAAAGTTGGCTGCTGGGTCATTTTCTCCAACCTGTTCTCCATCTCCTTCACTGGGCTGTGCTGGGTGCTTCTCTTCCTCATCATGGCCCCCAGACACAGGTTTCAGGAACCCCGTTTTGCAGGACAAACCAAAGATAATAGGCTCCCTGAGGTAGAGCTGGCAATTGTGCCTCACCAAGGCCAGGGATGTTGTTTTGGTGCCTGAGGCTGAAAATCCCACAAGCACCTTCCCCGCTTCTTTGGCAAGAAAAGATGACGATAATAAATTGAATAACTAACTGTGCGCTGCCCTTTCTGACACCCCAAACAACTGCCTGAGGTGAATGTCTTACTCTGCTTAACACTGAAATTGTGTCCTAGATAAGTGGAGATGCACCTGATACACTGAAGGAGAAATACTTCCCTTGTCTTAGACCTGGAAATAAGACGCCCCCATGTATAAGGCACCCCCTATTTTGGGGGACTCAGATTTAAGAAAATGTGAGGAGATGGCCCAGAGTATAAGACGCCCCCTAATTTTTGACATTATTTTTAGGGGGGGGGGGACCTAGTCTTATACATGGAAAAAAATTTCAGGCCGTACTTGTTCCAGCGCTGTATGAATCTGCCATTTTTCATCCGTTAAAAATTACCCTTTTTTTGGATACAGTCTTTCATAGCCCCAGCTTCTGCTTTGTGGCGCTGTGTGGTATCTTGGCAGGCTTCAATGTGTGTAGGTTGAGAAAATGCTCAATAAAACCCCCCTGTTACTCTCAATATGAATGGATGCAAAGAAGAGGAGATGGGGGGGGGGGAGGGACTTTGCAGCCCTGGTAAATCCTTGGTTTCCGGCTACTTTCAAAGTACAAGAAATATGGATGAGGTTTGTCTCTTAAAAAAAACGCTTAGCACATTCTGCTAACACTTTTGTGAAACAGCTTGGAAATTAGAGTACTATTTGTAAGTACTTAAGGGTTGTTGTGTGTGTATGTGTCTTTTTAGTTATAAAAATAACACTTTGTTGCTTCAGTTGAAGCTTCAATAATACGTGTAAAAATAGAATAGTTGTAATGTGTGTAATTTTAAAATTTGAATGCATACTTTCTGAGAGTCAGATGGAAAATGTTTCAGCTTTTTACAGCAACTGTAACAACCCCAGTTGTCCAAAAAGAATGGCATTCATATACTATAAATAGATTTTTAAGGAGAATATGCATGTACACACTCATACACAGTATTTAATGTCCATTTTCAGGGTGCTATAATGGAAGATAGCATGAGTGACACTTTGTTATGTATTCAGTCTACAGACAGATTCTGATTCTACTGAGCGTCATGGTGATTTTGCTTCAGTCAAACATTTGAATCCTATAATTCCTCCAAGAATTGTAGGCATTCAAGTAGTTATGCCAGGGGTAGGGACCTCTGACCCACGAGCCAGTCATGGCTTGCCAGGGGGTCCAATTTGGCCTGCCAGGCAGTTTTCACCAAACCACACCCACCCACCTATCAGCTGACATCTCTATGGATGGATGAGAGGACGGGGTTTAATCCTGCATCTGCTGCTCTGCCCATTTCCCAGCAGGGAACAGGATCATGCAGCCTAGGCAGCAGGATCGAATCTCTGGGCATCGGCTGATGAGTGGAGATTAAAGATCAGCATGAGATTGGGAATTTAGAAGGGAGTAGGCAAAACTCTCAAAGACTTCCCATGCAAGCCTCTTCCCTTCCAAATTCCCAAACTCAGAGACTTAAAAGGAGAGTTGGCGGAGGCTTGCAAAAGCCTTTGGATTTTCCCCACTTCTTTTCTAAATCCCCAGTTTCACCCTGATCTTAAAACGTGTCTGTATGAGGGAGACTCTCAAAGGCTTTTGGATGCTTCCTTTTAAATTAACTTGAATCATAGGACTATTGGATTATGGTAGGGTGAGAGATAGTGACTTTGCCCAGTGAGCTTCATGGCTGAGCAGGAGTTTCCAGTCATAGACCTGGAACAGACCTCAGCAGCCTTCAGATGCAGAAAACCCACTGTTTCAGCATCCTTAATAGGTGGTTCTCCAGCCCTTGCTTTGATGCTTATCATACATTGGGAAAAAATGGCTTCCCTGCAATAATCCTGGGAATCATAGTTTAACTCTTGCAGATCTCCAGCACCCTTAACAAACACAGTTCCCAGGATTCTTTGGGGGAAGTCATGTGCTTTAGATGTGTGATGCGTATCAAGTCTCTTTCCAAGTCTGAATCATAGCCAGTCTAGCACGTCACAAATATTTGTCGTAGCTCAGAGAACTTGACTAGAACTAGCCTGGTGTTTCAGTCTTACGATTCCAGGACTTGCTTGCTGATAAGTACATTTTCTCAGGTGCCCTTCAGTTATGGTCCTTGGGTACATGGGACCCACTTTTTCCATGATGTGTCCCCATGTGATTTGCTTTGTCCTTGTGCGATGGTGCTGTGAAAATCAGCTCCTGCGTGGCTGAGGTTGGCAGCTGAAGGGCACCTCCATAATGCACATAGTTTATATTTAAACTGTAAGCTTGTTTCTTGTTAATGCAGTTGTTAGTTTTAAAATCTGCTTGGTCTTTATCTCGCCAGCCAGGTGTTTGGTTATGGGATATGTGTAAACACGGGAATAGCGGCGATTAGATAAATTGCAGTGAAAATCTGTCATTTGAGGTAGGCAACGTAACATCCAGTGTGTATTTCCTTAATTTGCGGTTATCTCCTCAATTTGTGGCTACACTTCGAAATGCAGCTAAAACTTCTGAATGAAAACTCTCACTTGAATATATCACCATAGATATATTCCCTAAATTGCACGTGCTTAAGGCAACAATCTGCAGCCGCTTAGTGCAATCCCAGCGACTTTAATTGAACTGCTCTGGAGTAAATGGGTTGTCAATTACAGCCCAGTTTTCTGGAGCTGCTTAGATTTCTGGAGCACAACAGCAGTTTGTCCTGCCACAGTAAAGACAACATTCTCTGATAAGCCAATGAGCCAAAGCCATATGTCTCTGGCAGTGTTCGAAATTAGCTAGGTGCCACAGGATTGCACCTGACATCTCCACCATCTGGAGGTGCATGCCTGGGGATCATTGGATCTGGACTGTTTTTACACACTAGCAACACATCCTGTAGAATTCTATCCACCATATTTTATCTGCACCATCAGAATGAATTTCAGGAACCAAAATGCTTTTTCTGTGCAGCCTGAGCAGGATCAGTGAACAATGTTACAGCTAATTGTTGTAGCTTGTCTTCACCCCTTCACCCCCCCATCTGCTCACAAGTTGTAAAGACTACAGTGGTGCCTCGCAAGATGAAATTAATCCGTTCCGCGAGTCTCTTCGTCTTGCGGTTTTTTCGTCTTGCGAAGCACGGCTATTAGCGGCTTAGCGGCTATTAACGGCTTAGCGGCTTTAAGAAAAAGGAAACAAACTCGCAAGATGTTTCGTCTTGCGAAGCAAGCCCATAGGGAAATTCGTCTTGCGGAACGACTCAAAAAACGGAAAACTCTTTCATCTTGCGCGTTTTTCGTCTTGCGAGGCATTCGACTTGCGAGGTACCACTGTATTCTTACAGTATGAATGGTCCGTGTCACCATTAAGAAAAAGAGGTAGGAATAGGCCAATATATATGTGGACTGTCCCTGGATCGAGCGACTTTTCGAATTCTCAAAGCTGAAGCAGCATAGTGGATTTAGAAGCTGACATAGGAAAGGGTTGCTTGTCTTCTAAACAGTTGAAGAAGGCAATTTGTCAGCCTGCAGGCACATTGCATTGTTAGACTCTTACTGTGGCTGAAGCCTGATCTACCTTGAATTAGGAAGTCTTGGCAAGGTTTTGTTGCCTGTGTGTGTGAGCGGTCAGCTAAAGATCTTTGCATGCCTTTGGTCTGCTTTTGAGAGATCAAGAGTTGAGCTTTTTGCACAATAACTTTAGCAACTGTCTTCAGGTGGGAACAGTATCTAAAGGTTTTGCACATTCTTGTGAGCTCCAGCAGCTGCCCCTTTAACTGAAGAAAGGGCATAATTTGGAGAAATGCATCTCATTGACCACTGTAAGATATAGGGTGCTGGACTTCATAGGCCTTGTGTCTGCTCCAGCAAGGCCGCTTTTATGTTTTTAAGCTTGAAAGATGAATTCCAATTTCTGAGGGATTACTGTACTGGAGGAATGCATAAATGCAAGAAAGAATCTACCTTGCGGCATCCCTGCTTTTCAGGAGGCAGCTATGATTCAGTAAAACAGGTTTATTGTTTTCACTCCAGAGGATTTTCTTGCAACAAGTATTGTCCTGTCCTAGTCAAATTATTTTGACTATAAGAGCCTGCTCGTGCTTGCTTAAAAGCTGATAGGAACCCTAGTTGATGAATTTAACCAATTACCCCTTTAAAGCTTAATAATAATTTTATTATGTATATGCTACCCATCTGACTGGGCTGCCTCAGCCAT
This sequence comes from Podarcis bocagei, assembly GCF_964188305.1. Lineage (NCBI taxonomy): Eukaryota > Metazoa > Chordata > Lepidosauria > Squamata > Lacertidae > Podarcis > Podarcis bocagei. The sequence continues at coordinate 25,648,852 of NC_138137.1, forward strand.
TCTGGGCAGCTCCCAACAATATTAAAAACACAATAAAAACTTTAAAAACTTCCCTATACAGGGCTGCCTTCAGATGTCTTCTAAAAGTCAGATAGTTGTTTATTTCCTTGACATCTGATGGGAAGGCGTTCCATAAGGGGGGGTGCTACTGCCAAGAAGGCCCTCTACCTGGTTCCCTGTAACTTCACCTTTTGCAGTGAGAGAACCAGCAGAAGGCCCCTGGAGCTGGACTTCAGAATACCTATGTCTGCAGATGTATGTGTTGTTATTGCATCTCTGGCATGAGAAGGAGAGAGGAAAAGGGAAGAATTCTCCGAGGCCACTGTATGAAAAACCCCATTAAAATATTTTAGGTAATAAAAATAAACTATGTGAAAGTGAGCATCCCACTGGGAAGGAGTCCCGCCGTGTTAATTGGTGCTTGCTCTCCGGTAAGTTTGCCTTGCAGCCATCTTCTTTTACAAAGGGTATCAGACAAATTTTAGCAAACTATTTAATTCTGCCCCAGTCCCTCCCCCCCCCCCCGGCTTTTTTAGTTTTTCTACAGAGCCAGAGTAGTCAGCTGAAGAAGAATAATGTTGACATGTTAAAGGGGAGGCAACATTGATGGACTGCTCATTCCCACTTACAATTAGTCTGGCAGTTCAGTTTTATTTATTGAGGTGGTGAGTTCCTCCGTTTGTCTGATGAAAGACCATCTCTCTGCTGTATAAATAGACATCTCATGGCAGGGATGGAGGGGAGAGGAAGAGAGAGCATATAAAAGGGATTGGTTGGTAGTATCTGCCTGTATTTTATAGGCTGTAAAATTTGTGGGAGTGTCATTGTGTGTGCACTCTGATTAATTTTAAGATGTATTAATGTGTTTCACAGCTTTAGTTTGTGCTGAACATCACGGCTAACTTCGCTCAATATTGTGACAGTCTTGCCAGGCACCTTGTTTTAAACATTTCAGTTTAGAGCTTGTTTAAAAAGAAAAACTTAGCTTTCCAGCAGACATCTTCTCCAGAATCACATTAAATAGGGTGGTGATGGCAAGATTATCAGTGCCGGTGATACCTTCATTCTCTCATGTGCATCATGCTTCTGGGAAGAGACCATCAATGGGGAAGATAAAATCCCAGCTACTGTATACTTTTAGTTTGGATTTTGTACATCTAAAAGTGCTTATTTTTATTAGCTGAGATTTAAGTAAGCTCCTTCTCAGTATATCATGATGTGCAATGCTATTTTTCTAGAAAAAGAGGTGCCGGAACTCACCAGGAAAACCTCTTCTCTTAGAATGGCATTGGTGCCCACCTGAGAGGTGCCGGAATTGAATTCCAGGGAGTTCCAGCTGAAAAAAGGCCTGATGATATGGTTTTACTAGGGAAGCAAGGGCACCTATCGGGACACAGGTGGCGCTGTGGGTTAAACCACAGAGCCTAGGACTCACTGATCAGAAGATTGGCGGTTTGAATCCCCGTGATGGGATGAGCACCCATTGCTCAGTCCCTGCTCCTGCCAACCTAGCAGTTCGAAAACACACCAAAGTGCAAGTAGATAAATAGGTACTGCTCCGGTGGGAAGCTAAACGGCGTTTCCGTGCGCTGCTCTGGTTCACCAGAAGCGGCTTAGTCATGCTGGCCACATAACCCAGAAGCTGTACGCCGGCTCCCTCGGCCAATAAAGTGAGATGAGCGCCGCAACCCCAGAGTCGGCCACGACTGGACCTAATGGTCAGGGGTCCCTTTACCTTTAAGGGCACCTGTGAGCAATTTAGACATAATTTTATCCATCTAGTTTTTTCTTGAGTGTATGTATGTACACAAGTACATCTATATACATAGTGTTTTCTTACTCCTTGCTATTATTATTATTTACTAAGTTTGAACTGGGCCTAGAAACTAATTGGCAGCCAGTGCAGTCAGGCCAGGATCAGACCGCTGCCGAATTCTGCACTAGCTGGAGTTTCCGAACCATCTTCAGAGGCAGCCCTGCATATAATGCGTTGCAGCAGTTTCACCAGATGCGAGGTATTGTTGACAGTGCTGCGTGGTCAATGGCTGTATCTATCCACCCACCTGCTCTCCCTCCTCCCTGTTGGAAATGTTCCGGTACTTAATTGGAAACTCAAAACCTGCTTGAAAGTATGGATGTCTAGTACGATGTTTTATTTATTTATTTAAAGAGAAGGTAAATTGCATCTCCCTCTTGCGACTTGATGTAATCTTGCTTCTGGTAATATAGTTGTGTTGCATTACCCAATGTTGATTGCTACGCAAACATGCCTTATTTACTGAAACCAGGATTATCTGGGTGGCGTGGTTTGGAAGGACGGTTGCATCCTGCGAAACTGGGCTTAATCTTGGAGGCTCACCCTTGTATATAATGTTCTTGAGGTTTTGGGTCAGTCCTCCATCCGCTTGGCTGTTGAATGGACACAATATTAATTTTAAGATAAGCATCTTCTCCCTTTTGTCGTTCAACCTGTTGCCGCTCTTGGAAGCAGTGTGCTAGATTTTAGCAGAGTCCTGCACACGCACAAGGAAGGGGCTTAGTCTGCAGTCCCAGCCCCCGTTACCTGGGAGAAAACCTCACTGAATTCTGAGTAGACACTCAGGTTTGCACTGTAAGCAACTGTTGGATGCATTTTGGCAACAGGGACTGTTTTGCAGTCTTCTTGCCATCAGGTAATGAACTTGTTTGGGCACATTTATTAACCTTTCCTCCTACTGTTAGTATGTGCATGCATGTGTTTGCATGTGTCAGAGAGGCTGGCCAGTGTGGGGTGCTGGATAAAAATTTTCTAATTGTTTTTGAAGGCTCCATACTCAAATTCCTGCAGACTCATGAAGCTGGCTGGGTTTAAGTAAGGGGTTGTCTCTGTCCGACTTACCGGACAGGTAGCAAAGGGGAACAAGGGAACTGCAAAGCACTTCACAGACAGAAAACAGCCATAGGCAGTTTCTGTTACACAGTAGTGCGCGCTCTCTCTCTCTCTCACACACACACACACGAAAATACCCATTCTCCCAACTGGCAACTGATAGGATGGGAAAATGCCTTTTTGTGATAGTAGGTAGTGCTGTGCTACTCATTTCAGTAACTCATTTCAGCTACAAAATGGGTTGCATGCAGATTGGGCTATATAAAAATACGAAAGCTGTGCATTTCTGTCCCTTTTCCAGGGTCTTCTGCCTCAGCCTCCTGCTTCAGAAGTTAAGCAGAGGAAGGACACCAAGGACTCATTTAAAAGGCCCGCTTTTGAGAACAGTTTCAGACCATGACATTTTCAAACCCATCACCAAGCCTAGAATCATAAGAGTTGGAAGGGACCTTGAAAGTCACTTAGCCCAATCCTCTTTTTCAGTGCTGGATCTGCAGTTTTTAGGGAACTTCTAGGGAAATTTTTAATGTTTAATTCTGTATTGTGTTTTTAATATTCGATTGGGAGCCGCCCAGAATGGCTGGGGAAACCCAGCCAGGAGGCGGGGTATAAATAAATTATTATTATTATTATTATTATTATTATTATTATTATTATTATTATTATTATTGAGTGTGTGTTGCAGCTACTGTGTCCTTGGCATATAGTTGTCCAGCCTCTCTTGTATGAATCTCTCCAGGTAAAGAGAGCCCATTACCTCTTGAGGCAGTCTGCAGTCTCTCCTAATGGGATCTGCTTCCCTTCAATTTCCACCCATTAGCTCTGCTCCTGCCCTCTGAAGCAGCAGAGAAGAAGCCTGCTTCATCTTCTGCATCACAGCCCTTCAGGTATTTGAAGGCCGCAATTATGTCTCCCATTAAATTTCTCCTCTCCAGGCTATATTTCATCGTACCAAGAAAGCAGGCTCCGGCCTTTTGAAGATGTAACATGCGCAGAGACCAACGTTTGTTGCGCGCAGCTGAAAATTAGGCTTTGGAATTAGGAGAAATTGTCATTGTTCACACTAGTAGATTTCTGCTTGCGGCAGATTTCTCATCTAGATCGCTTGGAAACATCCCACAGTTATATTGTGTGCTGCTTTTGTAGAATCTTAGAATTGAAGGGACTTTGAGGGTCATCTGTAGTGTAATCCCCTGCAATGCAGGAATATGCAGCTGGTCCACAGGGGGATTGAAACTGCAACCTTGGCATTATCAGCACCACACTCTAACCAACTGAATTCTCCAGATCCTCATTTCTATTATAAAATAATGATGTCAGCATAAAATCTCCATCAGGTAATATTGCCATAAACAAAAGGTTTAGGATTAGGGGCATATATATTTCTTCAGATATGTTCATAACTGGCTTCCCTCCTTCCTAGAGGGAAAGGAGCAGGTGCTAAACAGGTGATTTACATAGAAACAGAAAGATGGCACAGATTTACATAAAACTTTGGCTATGTTTTGATGGGAATTAGAGATGATTACTATAACTTAAGGGACGCGGGTGGCGCTGTGGGTTAAACCACAGAGCCTAGGACTTGCCGATCAGAAGGTAGGCGGTTCAAATCCCCGCGACGGGGTGAGCTTCTGTTGTTCGGTCCCTGCTCCTGCCAACCTAGCAGTTCGAAAGCACGCCAAAGTACAAGTAGATAAATAGGTACCACTCTGGTGGGAAGGTAAATGGCATTTCCGTGTGCTGCTCTGGTTCGCCAGAAGCGGCTTAGTCATGCAGGCCACATGACCTGGAAGCTGTACGCCGGCTCCCTCGGCCAGTAAAGCGAGATGAGTGCCGCAACCCCAGAGTCGGCCACGACTGGACCTAATGTTCAGGGGTCCCTTTACTTTTACCTTTACTATAACTTAAATAGCAATGCCATACACTTTACCATAGTGGGGAAGGTCACAGAAAGTTGATCTGCCTGCATAGCTCAGTCAGCAGAGCATGAGATTCTTAATCTCAGGGTTGTGGGTTTGAGCCCCACGTTAGGCAAAAGATTCTTGCATTGTAGGGGGTTGGACTAGATGACCCTCGTGGTCCCTTCCAACTCTACAATTCTATGCTATCCAGGTGCTAACTGCTGATGAGAATCTCAAGGCTTAGCTGCTTCGGGTTTTTAAAAACATTTTAACCTGGCTTGAACCAGGCAGCCCTTTACTTCTTCAGAGAGAGGTGTGCCCTCTGTAAAACAGGACACCTTGTCACCCTGGACTAAAAGTTAATTAAGGATCTGTTGAAATGAAGTTCAATGTTAGTATGAATTTAGCTTAGGGGAAAGGAGGATTTCAGCAGCTGATCAATACAGATGGCTACTGAAGAAATTGCTAATCTTAAAATGTGCTTTGGGTTATGGATGAGGAATACTTTACAAGAGGAATAACATTTGGCATTATGAGATTATCAGATTATGAGTCCAACGTAGGACATAGAGTGACAATATCGAACGAGACTCCTTGCCATGTAGGTTAATGTCTTGTTTGTGCAATTTTTTAATGGGTTTCAGGTAACCTGTTAAGTAATTCATTGGTCAAACTGCTTTTAATAACTACCTTACACAGCATGTAGAAATGGAGAGCAAAGTCCACCTAAGTCTCAGCCTGGTTTGTGAAATCTTTTCCCAATTCCAGGAAGCTTATTTGTATGTCATAATATTTCTCCTTGGTTTAAAATAGCTTATCTTCTGCCTTGCCCCAAAACAAAATGTGCACTCCTTGATTGCATCAGTTCCTTTCTTTTTTAAAAAATAAATAAATGTGGGGGGGGGGGAGGAAAACCCAGACACAATTCTTAAGTGTTTTCCTAATTGACTTCTAGAAATATAGTAGTGAGCGGCAGGTATAATTTATAAGTGCATGGCTAATGCTGATACTTGACTGCTCTTTGAAAGCACCGAGATGCAAGAACAAAGCTTTTCTTTACACACAAATGGACCGCAGTCATAGTTCCTCCTTTTAAAATTCCCTTGTGTTGAAAAAGAAACAAGTTCATTATAGCAATTTAACTATAGGTTTATAGTACAGTATGTTATAGAGTTAAAATGCAAGTATGGGGAAGGAGGTTGTTCCTTTGTTTCTCCAACTCTGAGAGCACTTCCTTCTTTTTCCCTGGCATCTTAACTTGGCTAGGTCCTTTAACCACTGGAGCTGTCCCATGGTTGATGTGGTGCAGTGGTTAGAGCATGAGCCTTGGACCGGGCATGCTCTTTGGGCTGTTTGCAGGGGGAATTACCTTCCCCCCCAAAAAAAGAAGTACTTCTGCAAACCTTGAGGTTCCACCAAGCATGTTGATACTTCCCTCTTCTTTCTCAGTGTTCCCTTGTTTTCTGTACAAGCAATTCTCAACTTACGCTAGGGTTATACTCCGGGGATAGAGCATAAATCACGTACAGTCAAAGCACATTGGGTTCAGTGGTGGGTGGGATTGCCAAAGTATTTCACCCCTGGACACCCGCCTTCTTTCTGCCTCCTTTTTAATTTTTCTTTTTGCCAAGTGCATAAAGCTGAACACGCAAAAGTTAAATGTGCACAAGTTGTGAGTTACCTGTCCAAGCCTGGCAGCGGTGCTTGCCAGCTGCATTTGCTATTAGAATAATAGAAGATGAATATATCCAGATTAAGAGCACAGGCTGGAAAATTTGCGTTTTAACCTGAAAATATTTCTCTTCCATTAAGATAAATGAGATTTGTAAGACAGTAGGGTTCTTCGTGGTTTTATTGCATCATCATCTTGAGGAAATGTGTGTGCTGGGTCCCCATTTGAGGATGTGCTATTTTCCTCGTGATTGGTGATACAGTGGTACCTCGGGTTACAGACGTTTCGGGTTACAGACGTTTCAGGTTACAGACACTTCAGGTTATAGACTCTGCTAACCCAGAAATAGTACCTCGGGTTAAGAACTTTGCTTCAGGATGAGAACAGAAACCGTACGGCGGCAGCACAGCGGCAGTGGGAGGCCCCATTAGCTAAAGTGGTGTCTCAGGTTAAGAACAGTTTCAGGTTAAGAACGGACCTCCAGAACGAGTTAAGTTCTTAGCCCCAGGTACCACTGTCCATGGACTCTCTACTAGCCATTCTAAAGGAGCATAGGAAGAGGAAGAGGAAGCTACCTTTTCTTCCTTCTCCTCTCCTAACTGGAATATCAAAACAACCTAAGACTGGCTCCCAAATTCGACTAAGGTATAGTTTCTGTGAAACTAGCACTGGAGAACTTGTTTGGCAACTTTTGTAGGTGTGGCAAGTAAAGGGGATGAATGTTGTCACCTTCCCTTCCAGAAAAGAGACCAGCTTTGTCTCTTTAAATGTGTGTGTGTGTGTGTGTGTGTGTACATGTGTGTGCATGGTCAGAAAAAACATCAGTGGATATTTGGTGAACACAGTATGCAGCATACCTTAATCCACAATTAAACAGAAGTAATCCTCAACTGAGTTTCTAGTGAGACTAGTGAAGATGTGAGGCAGCTTCTTCACTGGAGGTGAAAACAGATCTATAGATGTGAAGTAACATGTTAGCTTCATTGTTTTCTGGAACCCTATACTGTAAGCTGCCTTGGGTACGGTAAGATAGGAAGGAGGTCTGCAAATTAAAAATGAAATAGTTGGATGTAAGTGACAATGAATACACACCCCCTTTTTTTTTTTTACTCTGAATATACACTTGAGATTTCTTAGGACTTGGATTCAGTGAGTTTCTGTGCCTAATCAGTTCATACATTCATACGAACCATGTGAATGTATTCATAGCATCTGTACATTATTGATGACACAAAAAACTTACTAAAATTCATAGGTTTGCAAAGATGTTTTGGGAAAATAGTGTCTAGAGATGGAATTATGGGCCCTTTGGATTACATCTTTGGTGTTTCCTCATAATAGGGAATGGTTTACTTTGATATCCTTCACTGCTTTCCTAGGGCAGATAATATGTACAGTATGTCTCTGTGATATTCATACTGGACATGAAGAGCTGTGACCTTCCGGTTTGTATTTCTATAAGCCATAGACTTCACTTCGGTGAGTCAACAATGACAAGTCTGGTTCTGTCTCTGTGAACACAGGGAAGGAAGTCTGACACATCTCCCTTCACTAGGCTTTTCTGTGGCATGTTTTTGTGTTGTGAGCCTACTTTGCCCATGTTTTCTTCCATTTTTAATACCAATTAGATTTGTTTACTAGGTAGAGATGGAGTTGTATCCTTTCACCTGTGCAACATCACTTATAGCTGTTGACTGGCTGTTTACAAAATCCTGCATCTTTCATACAACGGTATATGAAGCCCAACTCTGATTTCTGAGTTTTTTCATATGGACCTTTGCGTCTTTGCCTTTAAAAAAAAAAAAAGGTGTGTGATAATACAAAAGCCATGTTACTCGGGTGAAAGGAGATCTTTCCCATTGCCCTTCCCAAATAACAATCCATTTTGTGTTGTTGGTACTGAACCTATCACCTCTGTTCAGGAACACAATCATTACTGGAAACAGACTGAGGTGAGGCACAAGCTGAGAAGGTTAATTAAAAAAAAACATTTTTCACCCTGGGTGACTCACAGGTACTCCACAGTTTTTCCCGAGTTTCAAAAGTCTGAAGATAAGGAGCTGGTTTTTATGCCAAAGACCCATCTATTTTCTGTTAGGAAAGTATGTATGATGCCTGTGTGCTGTGTGGAATCTGGCAAAGCCTATTCTAACATTCCGTCCTGAGACTCCTGACTATAAACGAAGGCTAGAACTATACTTGGCGGTGGAGGAGAACACAAGTATTTTACATGCCTGTGGCTGGTTGTGCCAGTGCTATTGCAGCGTAGTTTAAAATCCCATTTCAGTTAAGAGTTTGTGGTTTGCTGTGCTTTGGCTGTATTGCTTCCAGAAGTTGGAAACGAAAGACAAAATAAAAAGTACCCAACTGAAATTTTCTTTTTGGGGATATTCCTGGACCTCTCTTCAGTAAGACCGCAGAGCAGTTAACGAGCAATAACCATTTTCCTCTTCCTTTCATTTTAGAATGTAGAAGGGACCAGAATAAAGTGGTTCTTAGGATGGCATCAGTGGCGTAGCGTGGGGGGTGCAGGGGGGGGCTGGCCGCACCGGGTGCAACATCTGGGGGTTAGGGTTAGGGGGCGCCAATCCACGGGTTAGGGGGCGCAAATTACTTGCCTTGCCCCGGGTGCTGACAACCCACGCTACGCCATTGGATGGCATTGTCTTGCAACTCCTCCTCACCTAAACATTTCCAGTATAAACCTGAAAACAGTGTCCCACTTCTCAGATAGAGATCCTCCTATTTGGATGAAGATCCAAATTTACTGTTAGAAACTGAACTTTGAATTATTGCAGTCACAGATTTGGAAAGCTACCTACTGAATGCACAGGCTTCCTGTAAGAAGAAAACTGCAGAGCTGAAAATGTGCACAGTATCTTTTAATTTATTGAGTTTTAGGCTACCTACATACATTTAAAGCATGCTGACACCCAAGGATCTTGGGAACTGTAGTGTACACCTAGCAGAGGCATAATTCCCAGCATTCTTAACACACTACAGTTTCTAAAATTATTATTATTTTTTAAGGGAGAACATGCTTTGTATGTTATTGTGCATACATAGCTTTATGTAATAACAAACCTGTTGCCCACCCATCAAGTGAAAATTGTTAACAGCAGAATACAGGACTACAGATCTTTAACATGTTATCCTGCTGGTACATAGAAAAAATGAGTGTTGCAAGCAATGACTCTTATTCAAAGAGGATAAAAAAAAATCTCAAGAGGGTATAATTACAGCTAATACAGATTTCAGGGGAGGAGTGTGCTTTCTTAAATCACATTAATTCCCCCCCCCCGCACTACCCACAATTTCTTGCTTCATGCCTTAGCCCTGTCTCTTGTACAATGCTTCCTCTGAATTACGTGCCCCCCCCTTTTCCCATCTTCCTGCTTTGACTGCAAGATTAAAAACAAAAGGAACACTCCTGTTTACTCACCCCTGAATGTTGGCAACAGTGCTATGAAAACTGTCAACTGGCTGAAAGAAAGCATTTGGTGGAGCTGGGCAAGTCATAGGGATTTGCCAAAAAAAATTCCAAAGCGCACAAAGATGGATAGGGATTTTGCAGCACTAAATCTGCGGCGGGGTGTGTGCTTGCCAATAGTGTGCATCAGATTTTGGGGATAAAAACATGTCCTGTCCTGAACAGCGTTTATAGACTTGCAAAACAATACTTTTAATTCATTGCCCTCCTCCTTGCCATTATTCTGCCCTTTCCTAGCCTGTCAACTGCCAGGGACCAGTGGAGGGGTGAAAGAGAAGAGATTTGCATACTTGTTACCTGGCTTTCAGTGCTCAGTGTTGGGTGGGCCACAGTCAATAGCAGATGAGAAGGGCACTTTTGGGGTGGGGTTGATTGAAGAGGAGACTACTAGCAACTTTTTAAGTTCCTATCACACAGGAAGGTGAGGTTTAGTTTATTTACTTGTTCGTGGCATTATGGATTTCCAAACTGGCAAACAAAGGCATCCTATGATGACAGGTGTGATAATGTGGCTTGAAATTCTGAATGCTTATTTTGGCCTCCTTGTGATGAATGGAAACCTGTTTTTGCCCCTGAGTTGATGTTTTGAGGCTGCAATCCTAATTGTGCTTATGAGGGAGTAAATGCCATACTTGGTGGTATTTTATTCCAAGCAGAACATGCATCCTGTGACCCAGGATATACAGCCTGTGCTAAAAGATCGCTTATATAGTTCTTAGCACACAAAGTCTCTGAGTTCAGCGGCCACGGCAGATTTCAGTTGGCTTCCTGCGAGCTTCAGAATGCTGCATTTGCATGCAATGGCAATGTTAGGGGCTGGCTGGAGTGAGTGATGGCTGGATACTTATACCGGGAGAAAGGGGACTGGAGTCTGACTTGGAAGGAAGGGATCAGTGACCTGTAGCCTGAAGAAGAGGTGATAGGTCAGGCTGGTGTAGAGTCAAAGGCTTCCACACATCTACCTTCTGCTCCCAACTCTCCTGCTCCACTGTCTCCTAGGACCAGTTGAGGATTGAAGAGGGAGCAGCAGAAATAGGTTACACACAGGCATGGTTTTCACCTGCTTGTGTGCAGCTCAGGTCTCTGTTGCTGCCACTGCCTCATTGGATAGGAGTAGCTGAAAGGTGTTGGGTCGGTGGACATGGCTTTTTCTAAGTTGTAAGTGTACTTTTAACAGTCAACAGTTACTTCCTCACTCTGGACATTCCTTGCCTGGCAGCGCCATGGCAGGCAAGCTTAATGAATCATAATGTGCACAAGCTTCATGCTACTGATCTGATTCTGTCCTGGATATACAGTGGTGCCTCGCAAGACGAAATTAATTCATTCTGCAAGTTTTTTCTTCTTGCGAGTTTTTCGTCTTGCGAAGCACGGTTTCCCATAGGAATGCATTGAAAATGCGTCCCTACGGAGACCGTCCGGGGACAGAGGGGAAGCGCCGCGGGCCTTCCCCTCTGTCCCGGGACCTGTTTTAAAGCGAGGGAAGGGGCAGCGGGGAGAATCGCTTCTCCCCGTTGCCGCCCCTTGGTTCAAAAGGGGTCTGAGGAGAGAGGGGAAGGTGCGCGCGCCTTCCCCTCTGTCCCCTCTTTTGAAGCAAGGGGCGGAGGGGAGAAGATCGCTTCTCCCCGTTGCCGCCCCTTGGTTCAAAAGGGGTCCGGGGACAGAGGGGAAGGCGCACGCGCGCCTTCCCCTCTGTCCCCGGAGATTGCGGGGCTGGCAACAGGGAGAAGCGATCTTCTCCCCGCCGCCCCTTGCTTCAAAAGAGGTCCGGGGTGCGGGGGCAAGCTTCGTTTAGCGAAGCAAGCCCATAGGGAAATTCGTCTTGCGAAGCAACTCGAAAACGAAAAAACCTTTCGTCTTGCGAGTTTTTCGTCTCGCGAGGCGTTCATCTTGCGGGGCACCACTGTACCAGGTGCATAGAACTTGTAGCACTGCAGATGCTCTTGAACTCCAGTTCCCATCAACCCCAGCCAGCATGGTCAGTGGTCAGCAAGCCGAGTTGTAGCCCAGCAGCAGGCAGTCCTCAGGTTCCCTACTCCTGGGATAAACCAATCAGGAAAGGGCTAGCTTAGCAACCCCCCGGGATCAAGGTTCATTTCACCCTAGCAAAGCACAGATCAATAAACCAATAACAAATCACGATTTAAGGCTGCCTAGTGATTCTGGTTTGTTAGGACAAAAGAAACCATGATTCCAGGTTTGGGTGTAATTCTAAGCTACTCCCCTTCCTGGTATGTTTCCCTGTTGCTGGGGAAGAGCAGAGCAGGAGTGATCTGACTGAAACCTTGACTCCCCATTATGGGTGGTGGCAGCCTGCTCAGCCAATTATCAGTATGTCTGCACTGGGGTGTCCCAATGCACAATCAAAACGCCTGTAAAATCTGCACATGGTCCTGGTAATGTTTTTGGTAAGGAGTCTGGTTTCCTAGCTTTGTTGTTGAAACACTGGCACTACTTTAATGATGTTGCTCATTATTTCTAGATAGACACGACAGAGAAAGTAGTCCCCATTAGCTTGCTGCTCAGATTAGCATAGAAGGATGTCTCCTTATAAGTGATTAAGACTATTTAGCCTGCAGTCCTGTATCACTTATGTGGGACTAAACCCCATTGAACTCATGGGACTGAAGTCTTAGCAGGTTTGTATAGGACTGCACTGTTAATGTGGCCTGCTAAGAATTTGGCTAGAGTATTTTCCAGCAAGTAATCTATTTGGCAGGAGTCAACCTGGGCAAGGTTGGCTAAATATTTTTGCCTTTTAAAAAAGTTCGCTCACGTTCACCTCTGTGTCCTCCTTTCTCTCCCTGCTGTTGCCCGAAAGAAATGAGCTTGCAAGGAAAGGAGATAAAAAACCATGAAAGCTGATCTTGCCTCCTCGCTTCATTCTGATAGACGAGGTGGAAGAGAGAGTCACACAGCAGCAAAGGAAGGTAGACCGGGCGAGAAGGTACTTTCTCAGTGTTTCTCTTCAATTGTGTGCAAAGAAGAGGAAGTGACATTTCAGTAGATGATACTATTGTGAATAAATGGCCGTGAAGATTATGTCTTATGTCTGAAAATTAATTGGAAAGTATATGGGGCAGAGGAGGCAATTCTTCCTCTCTGAGAAGGAAATGACTTGCAAGTGGCCATTTTACAAGGGGTGAGGGAGCCTCCTCCCCACTTCTTCCTCAGAGTGCATCCCTGAGACAATCGAGTTGCTGACATGTGCATTGTACCAGTATGGAGGCAGTGGTGTTCTGAGTCAATGTGTAGATTCGGAACATCTTACCATAGACTTCCAACCTTTAAATACGCCCAAATCGTAGGCAGCTATGTCAGTCCATTGGGGAATAGTTCAAAATCAACAGTAGGGCAATGCCTTTATTAGGCCCTACTACGAGTCTCAGAGTAGTGAGAAGGCTTTTGAGCTGTGGAAGCCACATCTTCAATATGGATATTAAGCAATCAATAATGTGAGGAGGACAAAAAAACCTGGTAAAGATGGGTGGGGGGACACACACCAAAGTCTTCTGTTTGTCTTAAGACAGAATGCTGGGAATATTATCCAGGTTTAATGGGATTAGAACAGACATAGACAAACTCCGGCCCTCCAGATGTTTGGGACTACAATTCCCATCATCCCTGACCACTGGTCCTGTTAGCTAGGGATGATTGGAATTGAAGTCCCAAACATCTGGAGGGCCAGAGTTTGCCTATGCCTGGATTAGAACATGCTATTTGACATTTTGACTTGCATAAATAAACATATCTGGGTGAAAATGTCCATGTTGCAAACAGAGTTTAAAACACTATTTAAGTGGAGCTGTTTTTACTATGGAAATATTCTTGCTGGAACACAATGTGATTGAGCAACCCTAACCGTAATACAGGGTGCATGAACTTTCTTTAGTCTCTGTAAGTCATCTTCAGGATTGATGTCTTAATAGCTGCACTGTTTTCATCGCAACTGTTGATAGCAGGGCAAGCAGGTATGGTTCAGGTTTTTTTTAAAAAAAAGATTGCCTGGGTAACAAACATATAAACATTCTAATAAACTGGAGTACCGTTTGTTTAGAGCAAATGAAATTTTATTATATTATTATGCTGCTTCTTGACCAGATGGTTGAAAAATTAGGCATGCTGCCAAATCAGCGAGTTGCTTTGTATATAAGTCCTGGTGGGCAACTAGTTTCAATTGGAGGCCTCCGATCCAATTTCCTACTGCGTAGCTGCAGCTATACTTCTGAGTAGGTTGGCTACAGGAGAACTTACAAGTCCATTTTCTTAGCCATTCTCTGGCACAGTTCAGATGCACTGCTAAGACAAACCATGGCCTAGCATGAGCATGTGGGCTCCTGGAAAGGCGATGGCAGCCCCTGTGCTTTTCTTCTGGGTCTGTGATGCCACGCTACATGAAGCTAATCCATGGTTTGGTTTAGCATGTTGTCCAAACCTGGGCTCATGGTTAGTCTCCTCCAAGCAAACCATGAGCTGTGAACCAAGATCAAACCTTGGTTACAGCTTCTAGGAACCCACACACTCGTGCATTTGTGTGCCAGCTGTTGTTTGACTTTGTGTTACATGTGAACCGGGTTTCGGTTTATAGTTTTCCTGCTAATTTGAGTCTTTAAGTTGAGTAATGAGCTCATTCTGCAAGAGGTGGAAATGAGACCATGCCCAGTAACTGCTAGCGTGTGGATGGCATGGGCAACATGTGTAGAGATGAGCCTGCTGTTTCTGCTATGTGCCCCCCACCAAATGACACGGAACCCAAATCAATCTGGGTTCTACATCTTGGGAGGGCCTGTATACATAGATCAGGCTCTGCTTTGTAGACATGCTGCCTCGATAAATGAATGGGGTGTAGGATCAGTGAATACCAATCAACTCCCGGCTCCCGCAACTTGTTATTCTCTTAAGAATGACTGGACAGGGCTTTGCACTTCCAGCTCACAGAAAGGGTTGAGATTAAGGCCTTTAAAGAAACTTCATTACAAATTCTCTCCATAGCTGTCAACTTTCAGATTTGAAAATAAGGGATCAGCAGCCTCACCTATCCCAGGGACAGTCTACGGGATATCTAACAATCCGGGATAGTAGCGGGAAGCAGCGGGAAATGGCGCTGGAATAAGGGAATTTCCCACAAGAAAAGGAAGGTTGACAGCTATGATTCTCTCTGTGCTAGGTTATGGGGTATGGAAACTGTGGACTCCGTCTCCCATCAGTGCTAGAAACTCAGATATATAAGCTAGACACCAAATGGCTCCTTAAACCAGGGTTACAGTCGCCAAAATGGAATGCCTAGTTTGCCATTTTGGGGCCAGACAGTCGTATATTTCAATATGGCTTTTTGGTTCCTGAAATTCATTCTGATTGTGCGGATAAAATATCACAGAGAGAATTCCACAGGATGCATTGCTGGTGTGTGAAAACAGTCAAGATCCAAGGATCCCCAGGCATGCATCTCCAGATGGTGGAGGCCTCAGGCTTGGCATCTTCACTCGTCCATGAGTGGTCAATAGCCAGGTGCAAAATGCGCTTAGCTCCTGGCGAATTTCTAATGCTGCTTCCCATCCGCCACAGGCTGTGTGGCCAGTGGCGAGGGGGATGATGGAAGTTGTAGTCCAACCCCATGTGAAGTTGATAGGAGCTGCAATATGAACTCCAGTAGCTGAAACTAAAGTAGCAGAGCCCAAACTGCAGTGGTAGAACCTCTTCTGCCTCCCTTCTGTCAAGTTGCGTTGATTCAGTTTATATGCATGCTCCTTCAGGCAGTAGTCAGCTTCTACATTATCCTCCCCAGGACACAGCGAGTGAGCTGTACTGAAAGAGAAGGTCATAGCTGGGTAACTTTGACTGCACCGGTCTTCTGTTTTTGCCTGGGATATTCCAGATAGGTTTTTCATTACAAATCTGTACTTCGTTGCTGAATACTCAAGTGTTGCAGATGGTTTCTGGCCATGGAGTCACTGAGGTGCCAGTCATGCTTTCTTACACTTTAATGGTTTAGAAGAGAATAAAAATTATGAAGACTCTGCAGCAGAACTGTGAACAAGTAATTACCTCCGTTTCCAAACCCAGTGGTTAGGAGCCAATCAAACCAGATCAAAGATCCCTGAATAATGCTTGTCTGGTGAATATTAAGGAGATTATCTCCACAGCCACCAAAAGATAAATAAATTTGCAAGAGTAAATTGCCAGTGGTAATCTACAATATTCTTTCTTTCTCAAATCAGAAGCCGCATTCCCCCGAATTCCCTTTGCAATGTTTCTCTTGAGGCGTAGTTCAGCTTAACTCCTTGTTAGCACAGTTTTGTGTCAGTAAATTGTACTATAATGAATACCTATTCAGTCTGCTGTAGGGATGAGTAATGTTGTGGCTTGTTAGACAAGCATAAATCTGTGGAATCTCTGTGCTGTGTTACTGACAGCTTTCTTTTCTCCTTATTAGGCATGGGAAGGAGAACTAAAACTGATCAAGAGATAATATCCTCATAAAAGACAGATAAATGTATTTGCAAATTGATGCCAAGAGTGTTCCATGCTTACGACTGCCAGAATTTATAGCATTAACCACACGCTGTTCCTTTTTCAAAAGGGACTGCATTACACGTTGAGTGTATTGGCAAGTAGAAAAATGAGATAATGCGGCCCTGTAATTAGTTCCCCAGCCGAGAACAGCAAAGCTCCTCTGGGTAGCCAGCTCCATTATTCTGTGTGCCATGGTGGGGAGGACTGAGCCAGACAAAAACTTTGGGAGCTGGTAAAAAGCTTTCGGCTTACCTGTGTGGCTGACATTCAAGAGAAACAAAAAAGAATGCACTAGAAGAACTAAGCATGTACTCAGCAAGGGCTCTTAAGTTTGGCTGCATCATTCATGTGCTATGATTTTATCCTAGAGGAATGCATTCCAAAACACTACCTTCTCCATGAAGCCTTTGGGGGAAACCCCTGGAGCAGCAACAACTAACCTGTTGCTCTCCAGATGTTGTTTGTCAGGGACAGGCTGGATGAGGAGGAGTGATGGAGCTGCCAGCCCAAGAGCCCCCCAGGGAGGACTCCAAAGACGACACCCTAGAGTCCGGAGCCTGGTGGTGGGACATCGAGGAGCAGTCGGCAGAAGGGATGAGCTGGGAGCTGATAGAAGAAGGAGACCTGAGTGATCAAGGGGGAGTCAGGAGAAGGAGGGTCCTCTAGGACATGATTAGAAGCTGAGAGTCACTCCGTATATGTCATTTTGAGCAAAGAATTGGCTAGGAGAGGTAGTGCTTGCCTTACCCCTTTGCCTGCCTGCTGTTTTACCCATCCAGATCACTCCCAAGTTGTCATCCCCCACTGCCCAATGCTCTAGTTGCCTCTCCGCTCATGGGCATAGCCAGGGGAGGCAGGGAGGGGCAGCTGCCCCCCAGTCAATAAAATTCAGTAAAAATCATAGCAAACTGAGGTTCTGCCCCCCCCACAAAAGGCCTCCCCCCCCAAAAAAAAATATCCTGGCTATGCCCATGTCTCCACTCCTCAGCATTGTCCCTCCCAAAGCTTGCTTTTCATTTAAAAATCAAGGAAACATGCGCTGGAGTGCAATGTGTTTGCCCGTCAATAAATGGCAGCTAATTCATTTGTAAGTTGGTCTGCCATATTGTCTCTGTCTGGATTCCAGAATCCAATTAGTACTGGGAAGTGATGATACCTGAGCTTTTATGCCTTTCAGACTAACAAGGGAGGACAGCAGGCTATAAAATATTTAAGAGCCCTAGCAAAAGGACAAAACAGCCATGCACTAAATAAAAGAAAGGGCTGATCACTTTGTTCAAGTGTGGTAAAGGCTGCAAAGTGTTTTCAAATTGACGCTCTTCAAGTCTGAAAGGCAGCATTTGTGTGTTTTGAAGAAGCATGCTTGCTCAAAGAGGAGTGATGTATGAATGCTATCGGCCCAATGGGGAAGCGCACTTCGTTTAGGGTGTGAATCGGAAACGGACAAGCTATGTTTCGAAAATCCAAGCAAGTTATTTTTATGAATGTGGAATATATTGGAGGTTAATGGGGCAGATGGTTGCGCTTGCAATGCACTAGCCGTTCTTCCTCAGTCTAAGCTGTATAAAAGCACCTTCTGGCAGTTGTGCTAACTTAGACGCACTGCAAGGATGAGTACAATCTGATAAGCTGGTAAGGAAATCCACTGCAGGATGCAAGCAGCATGGACTGCTCACATTTCGCCGTTAGGTATCTCAGGCAGAGAAACTGAAGATGAAATTGGCACAGGAGGAGATGGTAAGGCAGGATGGGTCCCAGTGGGCTAGCAGAGGCATGGAACCCAATATGAGGAATCTCTGGTCCTCCAGGTGTTGCTGAATTACAACTCCCATCATCATTGACCGTGCAGGCTAATGGAATTTGGATTCCAACAACATCAGGAGGGCCAGAGCCTCCCTGAGTTAAAGCAAGATGAAAGATGAGGTCGCTGTGCGGAGTAGCAGACTGAGGCATCGAGAAGGAATGATTGGGCCCAACAAGAGAGGAGACTATGGACCAAAGGAGCAGAATGGCAGCAACAAAAGAGGCATGCATTTGTAACTGGAAGTGATGACGGATGCAGCTAATGCTCTTGTTCCTGGGGAGAGAACCCAACACAGCCAAAGAGAACTTTCTGCTTAGGGAAGTAAGGCAGCAAAGTAGCACAGAGACTCAGGGTGGGTGGGGAATTTCTGAGCCTGTGGGGCAAGAAAGGCACACGAAGATGATCATTGTACCTATGTTGTTCTTGTTTAGTCGTTTAGTCGTGTCTGACTCTTCATGAGCCCATGGACCAGAGCACGCCAGGCACCCCTGTCTTCCACAGCCTCCTGCAGTGTGGTCAAACTCATGTTTGTAGCTTCGAGAACACTGTCCAACCATCTTGTCCTCTGTCGTCCCCTTCTCCTTGTGCCCTCCATCTTTCCCATCATCAGGGTCTTTTCCAGGGAAACTTCTCTTCTCATGAGGTGGCCAAAGTATTGGAGCCTCAGCTTCAGGATCTGTCCTTCCAGTGAGCACTCAGGGGTGATTTCCTTAAGAATGGATAGGTTTGATCTTCTTGCAGTCCATGGGACTCTCAAGAGTCTTCTCCAGTACCATAATTCAAAAGCATATTGTACCTATAGCTATGGCTGTTTCAAAAGAGAGCTTGCAAATGGTTGCCAAGACTCAGCAGTGGTAGAAACGTGGAATCTTATGGTGCAGAACTATTCCCCGTGAGTCCGGGGGGGGGGCAGTCATTTCCAGGACTCAAAAGACCTTGCGTCCAGATGAACCCCACACACTGATTGATAAGCTGCTATTATTATGAGCAGCATGGCGATCAAGCCATTATGATTACCTGAAGCCATGTATGAGCTAGTGCCTTGCTGAAAATTTCTCTGGTAGTTTCTTTTCTTTGTAACCATTCTGCATCAATCGACAAGAAAATAAATTGCCTTCAAAAATTATCAGAGGGGAGAGGTTTTATTTTTTTTAATGAAGTTCTCATAAGTGGGCGTGTGGGATTTTGGTTGTACCTACCTTACTGGTGTGATGTCCTTGGGGCTTTTGTGTGTCCTTTCATTCATTCTGCAAGCCACCTCGACAGTAGCCTTCAGCCTTCCCAGGTCCACCCACTTTCCCCTTGGGCCCCACCCACCACAGGATTTTGTTCCGAAGGGAATATGGAAACCTTGGGCTAAGAGAGATTCTGCAACCCTGGTTTACTGGGAAGAAAAGCACATCTAGTACACAGGGGGTTTAAAATAAAAAAATAGACTGTTCTGTTTTTCCTCTCTTGCTTGGAATGACCAGGGTAAGAGCAGATGCTAGCAGAACACACCAGTTGTAGCCAAATCGTACTTGAATGTCTATTTTTAGTTTCTTACCTGCTTGGAGAGTTCAGCATGTGTGGTGCATTTTGGGAAAGCTCATCAGTTCTGCATAATAGATCCCATATGGCTGGCAAAAGGGTGGGGTGTCCAGGGTATTTAAGGAATAAAAAAATCAAAAGGGGAGGGGGAAGGAAATGCTGGTCAGCTGGTGCTCAGGGGCTGTTAATAGATTATAAGTAAACCAATACAAAATGTGGTGTTGCTAACCAACCCGTTTAAATGATTTTTTTTTTTATTTAAAGAGAGAGAAATCCATTTTGTTTCCTTTGTCCTTGTGAGGTCTTCTGTCAAAATCTTGAAATGAGCAACCTGATGGAACATAACTGACTTGATTTTTGTGGGTGTCCTGGAGCTGGTCACATTGGGAATCCGTTACTACTCTCCTTTTAGCTACTTAAAATACTCTGTGTAGACAAGACCTGAAAATGAGTGTATTTTCTTTGTTATTTAAGGAAGAATTGCATGAATGATCAAGCAGGTTGTATTTATAGATACAGTTTTGTATATTCTAAAAATACAGTGGATAACTACTGGGTTAGAGATGAGCCATAATTTCTAAAGGGCTGTAGAAAGTGCTAAGCAACAACAAAAAATTATAACTGCTCCATGGCAACTCCACCGCCAGCTTTCCCCTCTAATATTTCTTTCAGAGGATCTGAGAGCAAAGTCACGCATTGCTATGTAATAATAGTACAACAGATTGTAACAGTGAAGCATTGTGACCATGAATGCAAAGGCATACCAAAATAGTTTGTGTCTTGTTGAAATTATTGAAATTTTTAGATATATTTGGAACTTGAGTGTATCGACCAGGGAGGGGGTGGTAGCTGTTCAGATATTTTTGCTGTTTTTTCAACTTGCATGCTGCTTCAATTAGGAACATTTTATTAGGACCCCCTCCACACACAAAAACCCCACCAATGCAACCATTCAATAAACTTGAAGTATGATGCAAATAACCTGCCACATCACATGACCCGCTTCCGTACAGAACTTGTGGTCACGTGCAGGTGAAAACTGAAAGTGTGTGGAGCAGAAATTTGAAGATTGCTGAAACAATTATCTGGAGCGATTTCTGTGGCCTTGCTGCTGCTTAATGATTTCAAGAACTGTCTGAAACACCTGCATAGGCATATTGTCTGCCTTCTTTATCCTGAGAGATGCTTTATGCTATAAAGTTCTCTGCTGCGTGGTTTCCCCCCCTCACCCTTTCTTGTTTCCAGAATAATTAGAAAGAGTGTTGAAACTAGAAAGGCAGAGCTCATTAACCTCTAAGAGGCATTTGTGCAGTTTCCCATATGAAACGCCTAAGCAATAATAAATTCAGACAGCAGAGCATGATTGTACCTCTGCTCCAAGACTAAATTCTTGCAGCTGAAGATGCTGCTGAATTTTGTTGATGCAGGAGGTACTGTTTCATGGTAACAGAAAGTGAAATGGGTTTCACCAGGCCTTGACAGTTGAAATAGGTAATTAGAGGATTAGCTCTTCCAAAAGAGCTCTTGGGAACAAACGGAGAGTTCCTTTTTAGAACCTCTAAAAAGAGAGGAATTGGTGCTTTAAAAGTAAACCTTGAATCATAATGGATGCTAACCGAGAATAAGCTCAGGATCTGCACATATGGCTATGCCCATGCCCGAGAGTCCTGTCTGGGGTTTCGCCCACTCGCTAGCAACAGTTAGCCAGCGTGGCACACGATTCCTTCGCACACTTGGACTCGTGGTGTCAGGATCTTGGGCAAAAATAATCAGTTCAAGAGAACTGTAGCTGGCCATACAGATGCATCAGTGCATAACTGCAGGTGTCTGTAGTTTTTGAGCTGTTGAGTACAGTGGTACCTTGGTTGTTGAACAGCTTGGTTCCCAAACAAATCAGCTCCCGAACGCTGCAAACTCGGAAGTAAGTGTTCCGGATTAAGTTTGATAACCAAGGTACCACCGTATTGCAACCACATTAGGCAACTTTACAGTGGTACCTCAGGTTACATATGCTTCAGGTTACATACTCCGCTAACCCAGAAATAGTGCTTCAGGTTAAGAACTTTGCTTCAGGTTGAGAACAGAAATCGTGCTCAGGCGGCACGGCAGCAGCGGGAGGCCCCATTAGCTAAAGTGGTGCTTCAGGTTAAGAACAGTTTCAGGTTAAGTACGGACCTCCGGAATGAATTAAGTACTTAACCTGAGGTACCACTGTACCGAGTTTTAAAATATCCCAGTGGTGTTTTTTAAATGTTGGTTGCTGCATACAAGCTATTGGCAGCCATTCACAAAGGCACTTGAGATGTTGTTGGTTTTTTAAATAGAAGAACGAGTGTGATATATAGTGTTTAGATCCCAGCACTTACAATGAGATGCCTTCTCCTTTCCATATCCCACTGAATAGGAAGAAGACAAATGGGGCCTTCAACAAAATCGTGTAGTTGCATTCTTTCCCCTTTCCCAATGGCTGGACTCCTATAAGGTGTGGTAAGGCTAAAACAGGCCGATTCATTCATCTCTATTTACCAGTTGGTTTTCTTTTCCAATTGCCAACATTCCATGGTCCCTGGAATGCATGAGCAATACTCAATCTTCACTGGACTGTTTCTGAAGGTGTTCAGATGTTTTGTACTTCCTCATACCTCGGCGTTCAGCGGAACATGCTGCTTTCTCTTCCTTGTTTCTCAGTAATCCACATTTCAACGCCAGTGCTGTTGGCACTCAACCACCTGAGTTCACTGTTGGAGGGAATGATGACAGATCTGGCGCCGGATTCACTGAAGTAGACCTTGCCATATGTTGTCACTCAGGCAGCTTGGGTGAATAAACATAGCCATGGTTCTTAATTCAGCACCAAGTAGCCAGGCATGTAATGCAACACTTGCTTGCTGCAGACAAAAAAACCCAAGGTGAACTGGGGTTGTCTGGGGAGCAAGTTAGTAGAACATACTGCATGAGGCATAAGACCATAAAACTGATTTTAGCAAGAGCATATTCTGTGGCCGTTGTGCAGACACAAAGAACAGGAAAAACTCCAGCGGTGGTATCCGGGCATTTTTTAAAAAGCAAACTCTATAATCTATAAACTAGACATTGATGCATGGTATTAAAATGATTGGATTTCATATCCTGAAAAGAGTTGTTGGCAAGACATAAGAAATGCTTTGCTTAGATTGCTTATATATTGTCAGCTTATATATTGTCAGCACTACTAGAGTCCAAGAGGACAAGATGAAAGTTAAATATTGATCTGTATTCTGAACCCTCCCCCACGTATTACATGTTACATATTACATTACGGATTTTGACCACTGTTGAATAATACAATATTTTGTGTAATTGTACGGTAAGACTTTCTTACCCTTGAGTTTGTGAAAGGTGCTGCCCTTTAGTCTAGCTTTTGTGAAGTGGGAAGAATCTGTTGCCATGGTTACTCTAGCTCACGTTTTCTACATTGTCACTGGGTCTACCAGCAAGGTTCTCGATGCAGACTGCCACCTTGGTGCTGTTATTAAATATTGTTTTCTGCCAGACTTGACAACAGATGCCTACTTAAATACCTGACCTCATCATGCACTGGGATTGCTATTGTGCGGCAGTTAAAGGTGTTGTGTTCTTTGGGGCGGCAATTTCCATAAATGGGTTTTCCACCAATCATATTGACATTGTTAATACCTTTGCCTCCTTCTCTACGGAGGTCAGTTATTGCTCTCTAATCACTCCCTATGGGTATTTTCTGTTTATCTATGCACAGCTGACAGGTTTTTAAATGCCCACACCTTTAAGTGCTGCTTCAATAATTGGGCAAAAAAACCAACATTTTTAAACAACAACTTGGATGTGTTTAAAAGGTGAAAATGACTCGCCTGATCACCTATAAAGATAAGGTGGTCCTAGAAGTATTGTCTTCTGGTAGAGGTATGGTTTGTATGGTCTGTGAGCTCTGTGTATCTGTATGGATACATCAGGACAGGCATCCCCAAACTCGGCCCTCCAGATGTTTTGGGACTACAACTCCCATCATCCCTAGCTAACAGGACCAGGGGTCAGGGATGATGGGAATCGTAGTCCCAAGACATCTGGAGGGCCGAGTTTGGGGATGCCTGCATCAGAAGGTCAAAATCTCTCACCTGAACATCTCTGCACATGGAATCCATGCAGATCCAAGAGCTGGGAAGCGTTCCCACAAATCATTCCACCTCTGCCCCATGCCTAAAACATAGTTGAGGGCTGGCATAGTGTACCGGCTTAAGCATGTGGGTTTGAAGACCCTGGTTCAGATCTTAGCTTTGGACATAAATAAACACAATGGGGCTTGCTGCAATTAACAAGGGCTTATCTACGCTTAACTTTTCCTCGGCACTATTGAGACATGGTCTGTCCTTTAAAGCTTTATGTCTGAGTGCCCTTTCTTTTGCTCCAGAGCTTTCCCCACAAAAAAATGTTCTTTAAAGTGGGGAAAGTTTGGGGGGGGTGGCCAGGAATGCTCAGCCATGGAGTTTTAAATCGCGGACCATGCCTGGAAAGAGTGGAGGAAAGTATGGATAAGCCTCAATATGAAGTGTTATGACATACACTCTGGCACTATGTAAATTATTATTCTATTGTTAATTATTTAATCCCTCCCCCCTTTCAGAGCAAGCTCTCTCAATGATCCTTGTGAATAAAAGATAAAATGATATTTCATGATAAAGACATGTACAAGAATTAAAATTTCAGCAGGTAATAAACCTTAAAGTGAAAAAGAAAGAAAACCCTGGCCAGTCTTTATTTTCCGACCACTTCTATAAACTGTCCGAGAAGTGAGGTTAGCAGGTTGTTTCACAGTAATCAAAGGCCGTATGTATCCCTAATATTACCTGGTTCCTATTCAGTTTCTTTTTGAATGCCTCCGAAAAAAGCAGAACATTACGCTAAATAATCCTTCGTGTCCATCTGCCTTGCCATTCTTTTGAGACCTATTTCAACACTACTCATCAAGTCTTGAATGTTACCCTTTATAGCTTATTGGTTTGCTAATTTTATAGCAATGGTGTCACATTGCATTGCGGAAAATTTGAACTCTTTATTGTTGTTAGAATTGCTCTTGTCTAAAATTGATGGTGTGCTGTTGTCTCCTTTTCCTCCCCTCACCCTCCTGCTCTGTCTTTTAGGAATTTCCTTTGACCACCACGAGCACCGCTGCAATGCATTTGGAGATGCGATGACTCTTGCCTTTCTCTCCCATGTCTTCTCGTTTTGTCGTTGAATTGGTACAGAAGAAACTCTTTTGGAGACCATGACTGAAGAAAAGAATCTTGGTGTGTCTCAGAAAGTCTTGTCGCCTTCAAGAAGTACCAGTAGCTGCTCCTCTAAGCAGGGGAGTAGACAGGTAAATATAAAGTGTTTTTATCATCCCCAGTGTGGTGTAGTGGTTAAGAGCAGTAGACTCGTAATCTGGTGAACCGGGTTCGCGTCTCGGCTCCTCCACATGCAGCTGCTGGGTGACCTTAGACTAGTCACACTTCTTTGAAGTCTCTCAGCCTCACTCCCCTCACAGAACGTTTGTTGTGGGAGAGGAAGGGAAAGGGGATTGTTAGCCGCTTTGAGACTCCCTAAGGGGAGTGAAAGGCAGGATATCAAATCCAAACTCCTCTTCTTCTTTGTTTAACACCACATTGATTGAAAAATATAGATCAAGATCTGTGTAGAAATATAGATCAAGGTTGGAAACCTGTGGCCCTCCAGCTGTTGTTGGTATGACCAATGGTGAGGGATGATGGGAATTGTAGTCCAACAACCTCTGGAGGTACCACTGCTTCCCCACTCCTGTTGCAGATGATTCACTTCCTGATTGCTTGCTCTTTTTCACTGTTTCTGGTACTTAGGATTAATTCACATGACCAAGCTGGTGTTCTGAATATGTGGGTTGAGTAGATCTGTAAGTGAGTTGGTTCTGCCTTGGTTTCAGACAACAGGCCAAGTTCACAACCTGGCTTTCAGTAATGTTTTAATTGGCACTGCTAGTTCCTGCCCCCGTGGATTTCAATAGTAATATTTCATTTTCAATTGTGCCAGAAAGTTCATTTGTTCATTCTTAGGCTGTGTGTGGTTGAGCGGAGATGTATAAAAAAATTGGCCATGTATGCATGGTATAGATAATTGCAGACCAGATAAGGAAAGTTGATTATGCAAGGACATAAGAGCGTGCTGGATCAGGCCAGTGGCACATCTAGTCCAGCATCCTGTTTTCTCTGTGACCAACCCGTTTCCTGTGGGAAACCTGCAAGCAGGACCTGAGTTAGTGCAAAAAGCAATCTTCTCTCCTGCAGGTTCCAGATAATATGGTTTCATATTATCATGGCCCTTGCAAATTCCTTTAGAAAACCAAGAGCATGTTGATACTGGCTTTTGTTGTAAAGATCCACTAAAATCCATGGCACTTTTACCACACATCCACACTTGAGTGGACGTTCAGAACTTGGTCACACACTTGCAATCCTAAGGACTGGAACCTTTTTTAACAATCAAAAGAGGCAGAAGAGGAGAGGTATGATGGATTAACCTGTATCATCCCGCGTTTTGTTTCTAAATGCTAGCCATCCAAATGCTTCTGGGAAGCTTATAAGTTCACTCTTGTTTGCCCCCAGCATCTGTTACTTAAAAGAGAGAGCGATAGGGAGATTCTGGGCACAAAGATCTCATATTAAAGTGAAAGCTGAGATTCTCAAATACATTTCTGAATGTTTATAAAGTAAAAATACGCATATAATTTTGAATCAAAATCAGTGCAAGAACCCACCCACCCCAATGCAAGTCCTTATTTATGAATATTTAGAGATTTAGCAAGAGTTGCACTTTTCCTCTTCTGTTCCATTTAGCGTAGTTGCCCCCCCCCTTCAAGCACATACAAATACTGGTTTTAGCCGGACTTTCTGCTTTCTTATTAACCGGCCAAGTTGTCTGGGAACATTTCCCACTTTTTCACACTGTCTGTGCCGCTGATCAGATTAAGTAAATCAGATTATGTGGAAGAAGACTGTATAAACAGCTTCAAGGGATAACAGGAAGTGGGCAGACATTTTGTTTATGTTTCGAGGCATCCCTTTCCAGTGGTTGAGCGCAAGCATATATCTTTGCTGTTAGGGTTGCCAGGGCAACCAGGATGTGGGATCTATCCTTGGCTGAAGCCCAATCTGTCTGCGGTTGGATTTGGTCACTTTATTAACCACCTTCCTATGTTGTCTGGATGAAGGGGGGCACCACGTGATTATTGGGGAGTTGGGGGTGCACTCCTGGTCCCCATGCTGCCTGTCTCTGCTGGAGACATCCATATTTTAGTGTGGTTGTCTCCACAAGTGGCCATTGAGGCTGGCCAATTGAGATAAATGGGGCACTGCCTTACCAACCTCAACCAGCCTACACCTGCCTGCCTTCTTACTTACAGTATTTTTTTGCTCTATAAGACTCACTTTTTCCCTCCTAAAAAGTAAGGGAAAATGTGTGTGCGTCTTAGGGAGCGAATGCAGGCTGCGCAGCTATCCCAGAAGCCAGAACAGCAAGAGGGATTGCTGCTTACACTGCGCAGTGATCCCACTTGCTGTTCTGGCTTCTGAGATTCAGAATATTTTTTTTCTTGTTTTCCTCCTCCAAAAACTAGGTGCGTCTTATGGTCTGGTGCATCTTATAGAGCGAAAAATACGGTACATCCTGTCACAGGATGTCTCTTCCTGTTGTTGGCTTTGGCTCCCCCTACTGTTGGTCTTCCTGCCTTCTGCCCTATCAGTCCCAATTGAGGACCAACTACCACTGCGATCATCTGCTTCTGCATAGGTGTTATGTACTGAGTTGAATAGGATCCAAAATGCAGCAGTCTGATTGGTCCTAGAACAATAGGATTCAGAATGCAGCAGTCTGATTGGTCCTAGAACAATGCAGCAGTATGATTGGTCTGCAGGAGCCACCCAATCCAGCTCCAGATGGAAGTGAATCCACAACCTGATTGGCTTGCAGGAGAATCTCGGAATTAGCCAGTCACATCCAGCCCATTGTGTAAATAATGTATATAAAGCAGATATTTTGGGGGAACTTTCATTCCTCCTCACCACTATGAGCTGAATAAAGAGCATGAAATCCACTCTCAACTCCGAGTATATTTCAGTAGGCTTCCAACACAATCAGGAAAAGAATAGCTGAGAGCCGCTATCTTTGAACTCCAGGACAAAGCATACCTTTTTGGTAACTTTTCCAAACTGGCTTTCCAACTTGTTTCGTTTTATTGGACAAAGTGCAGAACATGTGTAGCAAATCTTCAGCTGGCGGTGGATACCCCCAAACAAGTCTGGAGTGTTCATGAATTAAGTTTCAAGCACGGAAGTGTGGTGTTAAATAAAGTTATAGGAGACTATTGATTGGCACTTTAGTTTTGGCATAGCACGGTCTCTCAACATAACTTGGGTGCTGAGCATTGTTCGCAGTACATGGCGGAGGTAACCAGAACAAACCAGGCATGCCTACTCTTTTTTTAAAAAAAAGCATGCTCATTTTTTTTAGGGAATAGGAAGGCTGTTCTCAACGCCCATCTGTCCCAGAACGAAGAACCTCTGAAACATCCCCATGCCACATCCCTACTAAGATTTGTTGGTTGCAGAGAGATTTCTCACATCTCTTTCCAGTTCAGTCCTTTTAAATGTGTTGTTTGGTGGGGGTTGTTATATTGTCTTTGTTCTTATTTTTAGCATGTATCTTGTTTTTTTTAATATTGTAATTTTATGCTGTGAGCCGCCCTGAGATCTCCAGGTATAGGGAGGCACAAAAAATTAATTAATTAATTAATTAGTTAATTAATGTTAATTAACAAAAGTAAGCATATTCCTTGGTCACAAGGGGAAAATAAGAAGACAGGTGTATGATGCATGCTTTTACAAGACAACAAAAGAGAAGCTACAAACTCCTAATGCGTTACAATACGATAATACGATACGATAGTCTTTATTGCCATTGTCCCATACAGAACAACTTAATTGAAAAAATCTACATCAGACATTCAAAAACCAACAAGCCTGCTATCCCAGCTATCCCAGCCTGGTTAACCCCCTAAAAATTCTGATACCCCATAATTAAATACAGTATACTCCCATAGAGACTACCTTACACTGCGTTTAAAACCAAAATTGCATTTGGATAGAAACTGTTTCTCAGGCGGCTAGTCCTAGACTTTATAACCCTGTACCTTCTTCCAGAAGGCAGAAGCTGAAAGAGATCATTTCCGGGGTGCGCACTATCCATGCGATGAGGTTCATGGAGATTTTACTTCCCTTGAGAGTGCAAAATAATAGGGAATGGGCACAAAACATTAATGTGTGGATACCAAGTTCTGCAAAGAATTTTTACTTGCTTTTAAAAAAAATGTGTGCGTGTCTTCTTGTTGTTAAAAGAATTGCAATCTGGCAGAATGGCTGTTTTTCATTTCCTCTAGCTCATTGGTTTTCACCCAGTGTGCCGTGGGCAACACTGGCCTCTGTCCCTCTTTCTTTCCCTCTCTCTGATGCCCTCTTGCATCTCTGCCTCCCAAAGGCTTGCACAGCTGTTTGTTGCAGTGGCCCTGGCTACAAGCTTCCCAAGGCAACGGGTACTTCTGGGGCTGGTTTCCTAGGCCCCTGTGGGGCAGAGTAAGAAGGCACTTCTCTTTGGGGCCGGGGGGGGGGGCAGTTCAGAGACCAGGGGCAGCAGCTGCGGCTGCCCAGAGGACTCTGAAGGAGAGGGGAGAGGAGAGGAGAGAATGCTCCACAAGGGAGGGTGTTCAAAAAAGGGTGAGAGGCTGCCAGCTCTGCAGGCAAGAGGTGACATAACTGGGCTCCTGAGCCCCACAGGGGTGCCGCAGAAAGAATGTACAGTGGTACCTCGGGTTACATATGCTTAAGGTTACATACGCTTCAGGTTACAGACTCCGCTAACCCAGATATAGTGCTTCAGGTTAAGAACTTTGCTTTATACTGTTAATTTCTGGTTTAAAATATTTATGTATGTTCCACACTGGGACCTTTGAATAAACAACAGACTATAAATGGTCACAATAAACAAACAAACAATGTGCACATTCCAAAATACATGTTCTTGATGACTGGGAAAGCCTCTGCTTAAACCTATTTTAAAGAGAAAGTATCCATTTCATACATAAGCACTCTTTATATCTGATGGGGTGTGTATGCTTGGGTGCCACTACCAAGTACATTGGTACCTTAGGTGACATACGCTTCAGGTTACAGACTCCGCTAACCCAGAAATAGTGCTTCAGGTTAAGAACTTTGCTTCAGGATGAGAACAGAAATTGTGCTCCGGCGGTGTGGCGGCAGCAGGAGGCCCCATTAGCTAAAGTGTTGCTTCAGATTAAGAACAGTTTCAGGTTAAGAACGGACCTCCGGAACGAATTATGTACTTAACCCGAGGTACCACTGTAGTTGGTCAAGGTTGAAAACCTCTGCTCTAACTAACCAAACCTTAGCTCTTGGTCCTCCCGTGACGTTCCTGCTCTTTTAGCTCAAGGTCATGTTTCTATTGCAATATTTATGAGCAAGCAAGGGATTACAGGTACAGCTGAAGACTTCTTTTAGTTTAGTTTACCACCACCTCCACCGCCGCTTTAGCTCCCATTTTTAGAGGGAAGCCATTGTTTTCAAGCCATCATTTGATGACGCTATTCTTTTGCTAGTGCATAACTGATGACTTTGGACTGTGGCCACAACCATGTGAGTTGCTAGAAGAATCTTTCATGGGTATGAAATAATAAGTTTCTTTGATGGTGATTATTGATACCGTTTTGTAGGCATAAGATAGGGTTTGGGCATAGGGAAGAAAAATCTCTTAAAATCACTTCTTTGATCGGAGGCTTCTTTGTTTCAGCCCACATTTGAGATGCCCCACTTTGCTTTGAACCCAAGGCAAAGCTTTGCTCTGGTATCCCCAAACTTCAGATGTCTCCCCACTACTATGAGAGTAGCCAGTGTGAGATCAAGTAGGAGCTGCCCCGAAGTCACAAAACAGGAAAATACAGGCTTGTTGTTGTTTAGTCGTCTTAGTCGTGTTCGACTCTCCGTGACCCCATGAGCCAGAGCATGCCTTGGAGAAACTCGCTTTCTTCTCAAAGCTTCTCCTTTTTTATGTCCATGGAGTTTTCTTGGAAAAATACTGGAGTGGTTTGCCAGTTCCTTCTCCAGGTGGATCATATTTAGTCTAAACTCTTGGCTATGATCTGTCCGTCTTGGGTGGCCCTGCACGGCATAGCTCATAGCTTTTGGGAATTATTCAAGCCCCTTCGCCACAACAAGGCAGTTATCCATGATACAGACTACATCCCTGTAAATGGCTGGAGCTGGGGAAAGCTAACTCCCCAGCAAGGATCCTTGGGCAGTGGGGTTCATGTTGTGTGTTGGGCTTCCCTACAATCATTTGTTTAGGTGCAACTGTTTCCCCCCTCTTCATCACATGCCTCCACGTATGTCTTCCTATATTGGGGCTTTGATAGCTGCCCAATATCCTAAGTTCTGAAATTGATTCAAAGCTTTGGGCACGGCCCACTTTGCTTCTGATTGCTTCAGAGACAACCCACTTCAGCAGAAGTCCAAATGCCTCCAACATGACCCTCTTCAGTACAATATTTGGCTTTATCCAAAACAGATGTACCCCCCTACTATAGAAGGTGGATTACAGAGTTTGTTTCTTGTCACTCAGAAACAAGCAAGTAACCAATCATTTTATTTGTATGCCGCCTTTCCAAAGTTAAAACCACGCTCAAGGCGGCTTACAACGTATTACAAAATATGTAATTAGACGTAAACAATAAATACAAACATCAAAAAGTGCACAACCAAATTGAATCATTTCCACATAAGTCATAAGATCTAAAATAAAGAGACAAAAAATTAATATCAATAATGGCAACAATAGCCCAATGGTCTGTTAAGGAGCCTCAGCTTTTGTAGTTGGAGTCAGTCTCTCCCTGGTCAGATGGGAAAAGGCCTGCAAGGCAGGGAGCAGGTCTTCCAGGACTCACAGCCAAGATGGTCTCTGGCCTCTTCAGCAGCCTCATCTTTTGTAACTGGAGTATCTCTCGATCTGCTTTAGATTTTCTATAGAACTTGAACACTGTCTGGACTGTAAATATGAAACCCAGGGGATTTGCATCTGGTTACGCTGGGATTTATTTCAGCTTAACTTGCAGACATCTTTAGCTTTATTGTGTTATATGTTTTGTCTGGGGAGAATTCTTACCTTGCAACATGCAAGAATTGTGGCTGTCTGCTGATGTTTTTATATTCCAGAAATGTGCTAGATGTGAATTGGAGGAATTACTGTTGGCAGGATACTGGAAGGGAGCAAGACCCTGTTCAAATTATTACTCTTTGGGTCTCCATTTATTACCTCCCCCCCCCCCTTCCACCTTGGCTACTCATAAAACCAACTTTGGCTTCTGCCCCCATCATGGTGACTAAACTCTTTGTATCACTTGGAAGACTTTGAGGGTGGATTCCATTTTTTTAGTGTAGTTCACTGTAACAGTAGCTACTAATGCAAGGCAATATTTGCTACCGCCCCTGTATTCTGAATTTAAGAGTCAGTGACTTTGCTAAGCTGCAGAATGAAAAGTAGCAAATCAGTCCTGTGCTCTTTTCTTCAAAACTAAATCCCAGTGAGTTCAATGGGGTTACTTCCAAGTAAGTGTTCTTACAGGCATAGGTGCTTAAGAATGTATACTAATGACAAAAAAGAACAATATTGAGAATATTTGGGTCATGTGTGGTACCAGAGAGAAAGCGTAGCAATGGCTCTGGTGGCAGTAAAAAAAGAAAATTTAAATTTAAAATCATTTGTTCCAATTTTATGAACCGTAACAAATGTTGGTGCTGCTGATGTAAAACCCTGTCTTCCCCCGCAAAGATGCTTTCTATTTTTGGCACTTGCAAATATTCACTACAACAGACTGCGTTTTATTTTAGACAGAAGTCTGGCGCTGTCATCTGGTACGTTCGAGGAGCTATAAGAACAAATTTCAGCCTGATAGTCTGGTTCATCGCTTCATTCTTTCAATATGGCTTCTACACAATATGCATACTGTGCATTGGAAAATGGGTGGCTTCTAGCTTTTTGCATTTAATAGCATTTTAGCATCCAGGGCTTTTAGAAATGGGCTATAATTGTCTCACTAGATCACTCCAGCAATCCATCTTGTCTAGCATTCTGTCTCTTTGGCTAAATGCCTACATAAGCTAACACATAGGACATGATGGAGATATGGGGAATGGGCTGGCTCCCAGTATCCTTCAGGACATGAACGTTCCACCTTAATTATAATGACTAATGAGCATTGATAGATGTGTTATCCATTAATTTGTACAATCCTTTTAAAAGCCATCTGAGTTTCTGGCCATCGCCTTTTTGGGCCATCAGCTCATCTCATGGCAGGAAATTATTTCAACAGTTTGTAGTGTTTCCTTATAACAACAATACAATTTGGTCATTCTGGTCCAGCATTGGACTGACTGGGTGTTGCAGTTATAGAATTATCCACATGGTATCTGCTCTGTCTCCTAATACATCAAATATGTATGGAGCATACAAAGGGAGCAGAAGGCCGGTGATGATCCTGGTGTTTCAAAGAAGAGGCTATGGTATTTGAAAGAAGAAAGGCTGGATCAATGTTTACTTTCCTCCGGGCTTCAGCCCGACGTTTCCAGAGGTTGTATAATGTTGGGCTGTGATTAGATATGTTTCTGGAATGTGAACTGGCCACAAATTGCATATTGCAAGATGAGAATTTTCCCGGCAGAAATCTGACATGAACTGAAATCCTCATCATGAAGTGCTAGTATCTATTTCATGAACCTTACTTGTTGTCCTAGAATCCCACATGCTGCTAAATGAATATTTTTAATGACAGGGTTTTGATTTTCTGATCAGTTCATCTGGGATGTGTGGCACCATTTCCACTATCTTGTATCCAGGAGCCAGGAATATTCCTACAGCCTTGCTGCCTAGTAGCAGCAATTAGATCCACTGCATTCAGTGTGAGATTAAATCGATTGTATGGGGCACTCAGCTAGTAGATGAACTCAAAATCTGAAGAGGCAATTTATAATGCATCATATTGGCTAATTTTAATGGAGAAATCCATCTAAACTGCGAAGCACTTCTATCCCCACAACAAACAATTTGGTGCAATTGTGCTCTTTTTAATGTATTCAGTTGTTGTACAGGTAATCACAGGTTTCGTACACTGGTCCTAGTCTAAATATTATATATTTATGTGGGAAAATGTTAGGAGACCTCTATTCCCTTCAGCGAGCTGGTTGCCAGAGTCCTCCCAGAAAAGGGATTGATTTTTAAGCTCCTCTGGGAATTGTAGCGCTTTGAGAGGAATAGAGGTCTCCCTGCAACTTACATCATCCTTAACAAATTTCTGTTCCCATGATGTTTTGTGGTGGGGGAGAATTGTTTAACACGATATGACACTGATTTAAATGCTTAGTGAGAAAGGGAATCACTGAATATGTGTGTGCAAAATCTTGCACTCCAGGGTAGAACTACCCTGTTAAGGTCAAGCATTATTTAGTCAGTCTTTAACTGCGGAATTTTAGGTTTCAAGAGAATACTTTCATGCAGAACAACTCTATCTTTAACCGAAATGGAGCCTAGTTTTGTGACTTTCTTTCTTTCCTGTTTTTGTTAAAGGACAGATCTACTTTTATAATAGTCCTCTTCTGCTCTATATAACGCATGTTTTCAGATACCTAGATATCTTTTGCCTCTGTGATGACTGAGACTTCAGGCTCCAAGTGACAGACGCCATACCTTTTGTCTGCTGAGAATTGGTAATCTGCCCCCTCAGTCCCATTTTAATTAGGTATTGTCAGTTTTAATGAAAAGGCTCATTGGCAGGAAATCTGATGAAATATGAACCTTCAAGCATCCGCAAAGACTCTTGAGTTGTAGTCTTTTTTCCCTTTTTTCCTTCCACAGCAAAATAGTTGACGGGGAAGGCAAAACATCCCTCTCTGAACTATAGCCATTTAGTTCTGAAGGCCACATCCCACACGTTCATTTTGTTTTCTGGCACAGGTATCTGACAGCCATACCCTCATGTCCGTTGAAAATGCATGCATTTATATTGCTACTTTCGCCCCCGCGCAAAGCCATTATTTGCAATTTCGCCGAGGAAAGCCCTGATTTTAAGCGTACATGCACCGTTCCCTACAGAAGATATGAGAATCTGTTTTGTGCTCTGCTACCTGCTCCAGACTATAAAAGCGCAAAAATGAGAAAACAGTCCCCCAAGAACATGTTTCGGATGCGAAGCCGTTCTCGCTGTTCTTTGTTTTTAATTTGCTGCTCACAGGCTGTTCTGCTGGTCCAGGTAACCTAGTGAGATTAGAGGGGTTTCTCAAAGGCATTATTAAAAGGTTAGACTTCAGACAGTGGAACACATGTTGCTCAAAATGTTGTGGTCTTCCTGGCTTTTAAAAGGTTTGTGTCCCTCATACATGGCAGCTCCTGGAATGGAAATGTTTCCTATTCCCCTTTAACCCGTCCTAGGAAGCTCCTTTCCAGAAGGCCTATCTGCCTCTCTCTGGGGACTGGGCCTGCAGGCCTGAGACTCTTTGATTCTCATGAACTCCAAACAAAGCATTTGTGCCATTTCATTTCGCTTTATCAAATCCTTTGCAAGATTAAATTACAATTTTGAAGAAGGCAAGGACAGGTGGCCGAGGGGGATTTGCCTTTGGCCTTGCAGTTTCCAAACCACTTTCAGTGATTGGTCCCTGTTTTCCATGATGAATATGTTCCCTCCTATCTTGTGAAATTAATGTTAGGATTCTTTTGTTACTCCTTCTTAATGTGTTTATATACCGTGGTTTGCAGTGTTAAAATACTACAGCAAATCAATGATATTTTAAAAATGGACCGTTTGCCCGGGTTGAGATGGTTTCAAATGACTAATTTTTAACTTGTAGGAGTTATTCCACTGACATTTTCGCAAACTTTGTTGCCAATTTGAAATGTGATCAGTTCAGTAACTCCTCTTGCACATTGCTTTCTCACTTGTTGGGTTTGATTTGGGCTCTGAATGTTGTCATATGCATTTTCCTGCTGTTTTGCAGCTCTAAAATGTGGAATAAGCAGTTAATTTTCTGCATGCATATTTCATTTGAGGCAACAGAGCATTTTAGGCTTTGTTGTTAAGATCTCTGTTTCATTATTCAGAAATGGGGGAAGGGAAATTGGTAATAAACGTTCAAAAATTTACAAGGATCTTCTGGGCACAAAATATCACATATGGTAGGAGCAGATGAGATTACAAGTGGTAGTTTAGTATGGAATATTCACACTACCATGAGAGCATACAATGATCATTGTTGTATTGATAAAAACATTAAAAATATTCCTGTGTATTGCTGTATTAATGTACTTCATGATACTGTGTCTGTGTTTGTACATTCATTATGGAAATGAGCCTGGGAGCTTTAGGGTTGCAGGCTCTCTTTCTATGGTGCAACTACGAGAGGCAGATCAGAAGCTTTTGTTTCTTCTTTTTTGACAAACCACAGTTTACCATTATGAACTTGGAGAATGTCAGGATTTGGACAAACCATGGTTAGTCTTAATCATGGTCCATTGAAACAATTTCCAAACATAAAGAAATGTCAAACCATGGTTTATGAAGCCTGTTCGTTTTAATAGACCACAACTAGATTAGACACAGGGGTTTTTCTGCAGTTCTAGTGGTATAATTGCTGTTCTCTCCAGATTTTTTAGCAAACTGCCACATGACATCATTATTCATCTAGTGTTCTGGAACAAAGACCTCTTTTTTCTTCTGATTCTTAATAGTTTCCATTTGTGTACAAGTATTGCCCCAGTTTTTGTGTGGAGGTAAGGTTGGTGGGCATGGTTTGTGAAACATCTGTTTCACTCCACTTTGTTATGACTGTGCAAGCTGTCAGTTTGCGAGCTCAGTTCAGAGGAGAGAGATTGCAGACTGAGATGGTGATAATGATTCAGAGTTTTGCCCATGACAGCAAAAATTAGCTGCGGACAATATTCCTCACAATAGCTAGGTTCACCAGACACAGTAGTTCCTCTTCTTATCTGCTATACTATTAGAATTCCAGACCACAGTGAATTAAATACAAAAAAGAGCCACAAAAGTGATATTCCTTGGACATGTTCATAATTCTGACATTTACCAGAGGAATATGAGAGTACGTAAGGGGTGTGACTGGAGCCACAGAACTTTTTTTAATTCAGGTACAACCTACTATTGTAGAAAGAAAATCTTTACTCGTCCCTTTCTAATAACAACAACATATGGTCAAAGGTGCAGACCATCAGGTACAAATTCACTCTTAAAAACATTGGACCAAACAGCAACTAGACCAGGCACCCCCAAACTCGGCCTTCTAGATGTTTTGGGACTAGAACTCCCATGATCCCTAGCTAACAGGATCAGTGTGCAGGGGTGATGGGAATTGTAGTCCCAAAAACATCTGGAGGGCTGAGTTTGCCTATTCCTGAACTAGACCACCACAAAGAATAAGTGCGGAAAGGCCCATAAGTTCTCACATTTCACTGAACTGTGCAGAAGTGAAAACAGAAGCAAGAACTTCCAGACTTTCCCTCCTGGTTGTGCCTGAGGCGTAAAAGGATGCCCTATTCCAAGGCTTACTTAGACTTGCTCCCATAACCGTTCAATATAGTTTATTGTTTCATCTGAATGCAGCTGTTGCATATTAAAAAGTGTTTAATTTACTTGGCATGCTGGTAGATGGGAATTGTAGTTCAGAACACCAGGATGGCAAAGACTCCTCCAAACAAATGGATTTATAGGCGCCTTTTTGTATTCTGTCCATAATGGCAGTTCAACTCACAGCCCACATAGCCTGAATTAGCTGCACTCAATCTGGAAACCCAGTGGGGTGGCCATCTTAAACCCAAGTGACCCCAGTCTGCTTGGGTTGGGATTTTTTTTCTCCAAAATTTGTTTTATTAGTTTTCCAAATTTATAACAAACAAATAGAAAGAAAACATCAAAAAACAACAACAAACATTTATCCTAACTGTAATAATTCCACTTTTGTTAACATTGTTGGGTGACTTCCTCCAGTCCCCCTGGCTGAGTCTCTATATAAATCATTGTAGCAGTTTTCCAAAACTATTTTCACATAGAATTTACTTGGTTGGGATTTTGGCCTGCTGTTAGCATGTTAAAATTGCTGCTTTTGTCACTGTCCTCTCATTTGACGAAGGAGAAAAAAGACACTGTTATATATTCTGGGCCTTGTTTCTGAACAGGACAGCTGGGAAATTGTAGAAGGACTGCGGGGAGCCATGAATTACACGCAGGAACCACCGAAACAGGAAGGCTACCTGCTGAAAAAGAGGAAATGGCCTCTGAAAGGTTGGCACAAGGTGAGGACATCTGTCATTGTTGTTTGTTCCCATTAACATTTAAGTCACTTAGTCTGGTGCCTTTGTTGAAAGGCTGGGTGAAGGAGTATTACAGCTCCTCAAGGAACAGTCTTACGCTTCCTGACTAAAAGAGTTTTCTCTGCATTACAGAGATGCTTCTTTCTGGATAAAGGGATTTTGAAGTATGCAAAGAGCCCAGCTGACGTAAGTACCTCAAAGACACATTGTGCAAATGTTGCGTGAATTAATTTGATGTCTGCTTAGGTTTTTGTGAAAGAAATCAGTGATTGTTTGAAAGGAGATCAGTAGGCAGAAAGAGGCAATCCTGAAAGTCGGGGGTTTTTTGTGTGTGTTTTTTGCTGTCCTCTCCCTGAATTGAAATAGTTATTTTTCAATGACTCTTGACAGATAGCGCGAGGGAAGCTGCATGGGTGTATAGACGTTGGGCTTTCGGTGATGTCTGTGAAGAAGTCAACAAAATGTATAGATTTGGATACAGAAGAACACATTTATCATTTAAAGGTAATCCTGTTGTTAAGTAATATCAGAGTGTCGTTCTGGTGCTGGAAAAGATTGCATTCAACCTAGAGATCTCCATCTGTTTCCCCAGAATCCTGTTGAATTTGCTATATTTTGCCCTAATTTGCCCAGTTCGCTTAAAATGCAATCTTACTCTCAACTTGCTGCAAGGTCATATCTTACTCTAAGCTTGAACCAAAGGTGTTGTATGTGGCTTTGAAAGCAATAGTTTAACTTGAATTCCCACACATGGGAAGAAAGTTTGAAGAATAGCATAGTTTTAACTACTTAATGTTATTTTGATGCTTAATATACATTTAAAGTACCGTATGCAATGGTGCCAAAGATTTATTATTAATAGGCTAAAGCTTATTATATGCTTTTTAGTGTGAACGATCGTGATTTTGCATGTTAATATCAAAGGATGTTATATATCAAAGGATATGGGCATAGTGTAGTATGCTGCAGCATGGTGCATCAGAAAATCAGAGTTATAGAAGATCTGCTTTTAATCTTCAGAGGGGTGATTGGACTGAATGAACTAGAACCTCTTTTGCCTGTCAGTAATATGTGTGTAGCTAAGGGAAATCACGCTTCTGCAATTGCCACTGCTGTTTTCCCATGGTGTTCAGTACTCTGCTTTCAAAGATACATATACAGTTTAACTTTAAGTTATCAATTTTAGCTGTAGGGTATGTCTTAAAAGCCTTTTGATCAGAGCAACCCTGGGGGATAGAACCTGAAGCTGGAATTTGTATTTAGCGTTGACTCCAGATGAACCCACAGAAAAGGAATAATGATTTGAAGTGGAGCCGCAACTGAGTCACAAGCCATAGAAA
This sequence comes from Podarcis bocagei, assembly GCF_964188305.1. NCBI lineage: Eukaryota > Metazoa > Chordata > Lepidosauria > Squamata > Lacertidae > Podarcis > Podarcis bocagei. The sequence continues at coordinate 25,688,430 of NC_138137.1, forward strand.
ACAAAATTGGCTGATGGGGGGTGCATATAAGAAACTCTGCCTTAAGACAGACATTGATTTGTTTTTGTTTTATGCGTGACTAGAGTGTGATAGATAGGTAGCCGTGTTGGTCTGCCATAGTCAAAATAAAAAAATTCCTTCCAGTAGCACCTTAAAGACCAACTAAGTTAGTTCTTGGTATCTGAAGAAGTGTGTATCTGAAGAAGTGTGCATGCACACGAAAGCGCATACCAAGAACTAACTTAGTTGGTCTTTAAGGTGCTACTGGAAGGAATTTTTTTATTTAGAGTGTGATGTATTTAATATGTTTTAAATCGTTATAAACTTATATAATTAAGTTGGACTTGGAATCCAAATTGCTGCCCTGGAACTTCAGACTCGAACTTTGGTTCAAAGAATTTGTGTTGATCAGCACAGACTACAACTTGCATATGCGGCAAACAAAAAGAAATGCAATAGGAGCTGAGTATTATGGTGTAGAATCCATTGCTACTTTAACTTTGGTTCGCTGGTCTGATTGGTTATTTGGAACAGGACAGGCTGCCCATGGTCTCTATGTCACCCCTTGCTTTCTACACTTAGCCTATAGCTTTCCCTTTGTTCTGTAGATGCCTGGGCCAGGCCCTGTTTGCTACCATAGAGCACTGTGTTCGCTGCTTTTCGTCCACCCTGCAGCTCAGCATCCCCTTCATCACTAGGCTGAGAAGTAGAAACAAGTTACCAGGACCTCACTAGGACAATTCCCATCCATCTGCTGCAGCAAAACCTCCTCTGTCATTCAGTTCAAATGAGCAGTGTAGGAAGACTGGTGTTGCACTCATGTCCTGTTTCTGGCCACTGTGAGAACGGAATGCTAGACTAGTTGGGCCTTGATAGGTGTGGCCCAGCAGGTTGCTTCCTTTGTAGGTTTTCCAGGTGGCAAAGCAGTCCTGGACTGCAGAATTATTCATTTAGTAAAGACTTTGAACCAATTGAGGGGAGATAAATGAGATCTTTCATCCCACTTACGCTGGGTAGTAGTAATGTGGAAAAATATAACTCTTGTTTTTATAACCTCCGTTTTCCTCTAGGCAAAATCTCAGGAAGTCTTTGATGAATGGGTAGCAAAGCTACGCCATCATAGAATGTATCGTCAAAATGAAATTTCCATGTTTCCGCATGACATCAACAACCATTTCTTTCCAGCATCAGCTTCTGTTACAGACTCCGTAACTGGCTTTCTGGAATCCACGGCAAGCAGAAAGGTAGAAACCACAGGAATGGCAGATGATGGGCTTCCCTTGGGGCTTAATTTGGTCTGACCTCTGTGTGCAGAGTAAAACAAGTAGAGCTGATATTTGAGGAATAAACACAATATGTTCCTTTCAAAAAACCACTGTAAGTCCTCATTCTTTTTCCAGTACCAGTGGAGGTAAAAAATGAATGTCAAGAAAAGTTGAGAGCTTTGTGACGATTCGGGAATTTGGTGGCTTCAAAATAAAACATAAAGAAATCGAAAAAAGCTTCATCCAAGTCAATTGATACTAAGCAGCATAGTTTAAGTTTACATTAACTGAAGAAAGGGCCACTTTTCATGCTCTCTTTATGTGCTGTGTGACCTGATGAGTATTTATATGGATAAGCAACTTGGTGCCCTTCAGACATTGTCAGACTACAACTCCCATCATCCCTGCCCATTGTCCTGGCTAATTGAAACTAATGAGAGTTGGAGTGCAGAACATCTGGAACACACCAATTTGGCTAGCCTTGTTCTGTGGCATTTGGGAGGATACAAAGTGCAGTATAGCCCGTCTCATTCTTGTTGTTCACTTTCCTCACTTCCTTTTGTTCTGGCAACAACCTGGTCATTTAGGTAGAGAAACTGTCCAGTTGCCTTCCTGACAGACCATGGATTTTCTTTGCCCAAATGTCTGTAATGGCCTGATGGCCATTGATAGAAAATGTCAATGGTGAAGCAGTTGGGAAGTATTTGCATTTTTGGGTTGTGGAAATGACAGCATTAATGGGTCTTTACTAGTATGTAAGAATTTAGCTTGAAATTCAGTGATTTTAGTGGGGCAAGGCCTCTGAGTGTACTTTATCTTTCAGCCAACCTGCAGACTAGGAATGGTGCAGGTTGAGTTTTACTTCAGGGATGGAGACCCTGTGGCTGCCCAGATTTTGGACTCCAACTCCCATCAGCCCCTGCCTCAGGTTTCCCATCCCTGCTTTAATACTTGGGGAAATTGCTTTTGCAAAGCCTTTCCCACCTGAAGTTAAACGTCTGTACTTGCTTTTAAGTGTCATTCACCATAACAAACCATGCAATGTATTTCTCCCCTTACTGGAATATTTTTTATTGATGATGTGATCCTGTTTCCACGCAACAGCGAGGCAGCATGACTCAGCAGAATTCAATGCAAACTGGAAGCAGTTTGTCATTCTCCTGCTCAAACAATGACTCAAGGATGCCACCTTGGCTGCAGTCTTCGGAGGATATGGAAAGATGTTCAAAAGGTAACTTTTCTCTGGTAGAAATTCAGACTTCTAAGTTACTTAACGTTTACAGGACTTTCTTCATGGTTCTCTGTCCTGATGCAACATCCGCCTCAAAGTCTCGGAAAGCAATTTTTAAAGCAAGCTTTTATAATAGATCATGTGACTCTGAAGTTAGGGTTACTTCTCCTCCTCTCCATGTCAAGAGCCTGTCACCTGCCTTGTCAATTGCTTCAGCCTCTAAAAAGGACAGGACTCCAAATAACAGGTGACTGAAGTTCAAATGGAGAGTTTGAAGTAACTTGTTGCTAGGTGGGACATAGATGGGTGGTGGAAAGATGTGTAAAGTGTGTGTGTGTGTATGTGCACCCCCTGGGAATGAAAATGGCGGTGGGGGGTTGGTTCCTTTACAGCCTTTTTGGGCTGGAGTTCCTTGGGCTAAAGGTGATATTGTCAGAGGTGTTACAAAACATAAGTTAGGCAGCATAGCTAATGATCAGGGTTGGTGAGAACCACAGGGCAGTAGGTTCCCCGACCCGGGTGTAAATCATTGTCCTGGCACTATGCTCCTGCTCACCCCAGCTGCAGGACTCCTCACTGTGAAACTTCTTTTTTAAAAAACAAACAAGCCCTGTTTGCTGCTAGTGTCCTTTTTAGGCTAGGAAGGAATGAGGAGCGTGCGGTTGAGTACTCTCAGCATGGGGAGAAAGGCAGAGAGGACGTGCAGGTGCATAGGAACTGAAACTTGATTTCAGAGCAGATTAGGAACATGGGCAGCAGCCTTCTAGTGAGTCAAGCCAGTGAGCTACAGCCCTTCCTTGGTTTGAGAAGAACAGATGGAAGACGATTAGAATGCCCTTGAAAAAAAGATTTGTTCCAAAACACATTGAGCCTAATAAATCCTTTTCCTATGTACTTCGGGGTATACTCCATTTTCCTTCCTGTGACTGGGATCTTCCTCGCTTCTGAGTACTGCCAGCATACTAGCATCTTCTGTTATTGTGTTCCTCTCCGCTTTCCTATCCAAAACTCTCTCAGGAGCTCTCTTTGAGAAAGCAACTGGGTCAGGCATGTGAGCTACCTTTAAAATAACTTTTTCTCCTAGCCTCTGTTTTCTAATGGAGTGTGTATGGGTTTGTTTGGGGGTTTTTTTGGTGTGGATGGAGAGGGAGGGAGAAATTCAGCCGTTCAAGAAAGACTAGCCCCCAGAGCCTAGTTTATGTGGAACATCTTCTCCAGGCTTGTTTACACGTCACTCAGTTTTACTGCTTCGGTTTTTGATAGGGCTGTTTCAAGTCACATTCTTGTAAGAGAGTGCTAACTTAGCTGCATATTAAGAATTAGACAATCTCATCCAGTCCCTCGAGGAAGCTAATAATTACAAGGAGAACAATGCTTTATGGTGCTATTAGTCTAAAGAAATGGAATAAAGGAGGGTCAGGACTCCCTCCGAAGGCGGTGGACTCTCCTTCCTTGAAGGTTTTAAAGTAGAGGTTGGATGGCATTCTGTCAGGGGGTTGGACTGGGGGGATCCCTTCCAACGCTATGACTGTATGCTCAAAGACGCTGCTTAAACTCTTTTCTCCCTGGAAACATTAATGCAACCTGTGAGGTGAGAGTGTGGTTGCTCACAAAGATAACAGCCAGGACTCCAGCCTGTCTTTACAGGTTTTATTGAGTGCAAAACTTACGTACAGTAAAAAGGTAAAGGTACCCCTGCCCGTACGGGCCAGTCGTGTCCGACTCTAGGGTTGTGCGCCCATCTCACTTAAGAGGCCGGGGGCCAGCGCTGTCCGGAGACACTTCCGGGTCACGTGGCCAGCGTGACGAAGCTGCTCTGGCGAGTCAGCACCAGCGCAGCACACGGAAACGCCATTTACCTTCCTGCTAGTAAGCGGTCCCTATTTATCTACTTGCACTTAGGGGTGCTTTCGAACTGCTAGGTTGGCAGGTGCTGGGACCAAGCAACGGGAGCGCACCCTGCCACAGGGATTCGAACCGCCGACCTGACGATCGGCAAGTCCTAGGCGGTGAGCTTTTACCCACAGCGCCACCCGTGTCCCTCAGTGCAGAAGTACAGTGCAGAAGTCCAAAAACCATGTGTGCCTTAATCGCTAGCAGATTCCGGAAGTGCCTTCTTCCTGTTTGCCCTCCAGCATAAAAGCCCGGGGAAGCCTCCTCTTTTCCTTACGTGAAATTCTCTGGCGAAAACTATGCGATGGAAGGCACATCCACTTCCCTGGGAGTAGTGTCTTGGCTCCCCTCCGCCTGACTGACCCTTTGCCTTGTCCCGCCCCCCTTTCTCTCCTCGTCTGTGTCTCCTGAAGGCTTCCCCTCTCCAAACTCTGACGAAGTGCAGCTGCTCAACAGAGGAGGAGGCTGTCTCTCCCCCCTCCCCTGAACGCAGACCCTTGACACAGCCCTTTTAAACATGGATCATATATTTCATAGGTGGTATGTTTTTGCGCCACTGCTTTGTGTGTGCTAAAATTCTACCCGCCTATTCGTAAGCTTCACTTTTAATAGCTGTTTCAACAAATCCTGGAAGAATAACCGCAGAATCGGAATGTAACCGACAGCCAGACACATCCTTCATAATCTTCTGAATTACCTTGTGGTCTCTTCCAACTCTATGATTCTATGATTCTACCTAGTAATCAGTTACCATTAGAGTTCTGCTGAAAGATACTTTGCGCATACACTAGATAAATGGAGGGGTGGATAACCTCTTCCTCCCTCTCCCCTCCCCCTCTCTTTTACAAAGCACCGAAAATCGTTTCTTTCTTCCCAACAGACCTCTCCCACTGTCATAGCTATCTGCTGGAAATGAGCCAGCTTCTGCAAAGCATGGAAGTTCTCCACAGGACATACTCAGCGCCCGCCATAAATGCCATGCAGGTTAGTTGTGGAAATTGCTACCTCTGTTCGGTCATGCTGCTAGCTCGTGTCAGCTTTCTTCCTAGATTTGTGATAAATGCCGTTCTTCTCTTTCCCGTATGCTGTTCTAAAGGGCATCCCCTTTGAAAGTCCTAAAAAGGAAAAAAGAACACACAGGAGGTGGCGTTCCCGAGGTCTTAGTAAAGATGCGAAAGGAATGTTGCAGGTAACCAGTCTCTCTTCACCCATCCCCTTCCAGGCTTAGCCGAAAAATGTAGTGTGGGTGATCTGGTGAAAACTCATTTTCTCCAGTATAATTGATGGTCTTAGTAATTGCTCTCGGTGACAGATGGTGATTCCGTTATGCTGGTGTGATATAAGCAGAGGGTGCTGCATTCACTAATCTATTGAGCCTTTCGTTCGCTGAACTTTTGACAGCATAATAAATAACATTTATATCCAAGATTGGCTCCATCCATCTGGAGAATGCACGTTTATTTGGGTTGCTGAGTTTACAGGGGGCTGCGGAAGGGTGAAAGGGGTAGTGCAGTCGTAAGAGTACACACTTTGCATGCATAATATCTCACGCCAATGCCAAACATTTCCCATTAAAGAATATCTGGACGTGGTTTCTTAAGCCTTAGAAAGCTGTTGTCATTTTGGGGTAGGGAAACTAGGCTAGTATTGGTCTGTCACAGATGAGGGTAGAGTTATGCATACTGTAGGGTTGTCATGCTGGTCAATTGATTGGTCAAATACGATTAATTGGCTGCAGTCCGACATGTTAGGAGCACCCTGTGTGACTAACAGCTTTCTGTTTCATCCCAGTGTCATTTGACAGCAATACAAACAGCGAGAGTCCCTTGCTGTGCAGCCCTGAAGGAATCAGGGCTGCGCATGTGAGTCCACTCCTCACTTTTTGGAACAACTATTCCTTGACTTCCTGCCTTCTCCCTCACTTTTAAGCAGCATGGGCGAGCTTCTCCTTCTATCTCACGTATTGTAACCACAGCCATATTTGAACAGGAACTCATACTTCAGGTCAGGAAGCATCAAGGAAACATACACAAACAGTCCTCATGGAAGAGACACTGGTCTAAGCTTCCTGGCTAGCCAGAAATTGACCCTGTAGCATAGGGATGAAGAAACCTTTTCAGGCCAAGATCCTCATCACCCCATGGCAGTCTGTTGGGGGAAGAGGACATTCCAGTAGCAGGTGGGACCACACCCACACACCATTGCACAACAATAGATCTGTTTTTATTATCTAAACTTCACTATCATTAGGACTTTCGGGAATCCGCTGCTTATATTTCAAATCCTGCCCACAACTTCATGTCTGGGTGATACTTTGATAGATAGTCCCAATTCCTCCTTAGTCATGCTGTCCTCTTAGTTTGGCAGTTAATTTCGCCGTTTCAGCCTAGTCCATCAGTTTCATAAGCCATTATTCCTTTGAATTGTTTGCATTTCCTGTGGGGAAGAAGGGCTTCGAGTGTTCTTTCATAGTGCTCTATAAAGCAGCTGGGAGGTCCCCTAGTTCTTTGGGCAACTAGCAAATTCTCTTTATAGCATAAGTGTTTAAATGCTTGTCTATTATTTGGCCAGTCAATTGACCAAGTTTTATGTTTTTGTTTCATTTTTTTTTATGTTCTTGACCGGTCAAATACCACCCCCCTAATATACTGGCCAATGCGCTTTCTGCCATGTCCATACTCCAGCCTAGCAATCCCACCACCCCTTACCTTTTCCTTCCCCATACCTCCAATCCTCTGAATTCAGCAAGGCATTTAATGAGGAGCATGAGCACATCCTTTCAGGTGAGTGATTGACAACTTCCTCCGCAGCTTAGGTGGGGACTTTCTGAAAGAGAGCAGGAAGCTTGAATAAAGCTAGGAAAGGAGACAGTTGAACTGGGGGGGGGGGGTTTGCATAGATTGACAGAGGAGGGGAGGATTGAATCCTGGACCAGAAAAGAGAGTTGAATGGTGTACTCTGTAATCACCTTTTAACCACGAGTTAATTGACATTTGTGATGGGTATTGGCATGGCCTCAAATTAACCTCAGGTCCCACCCCCATGCACAAGCAAATCCCACAGTACTTACATTTATTTAATGTTGTTTTTGCTAAGAATATAACATTTGGGCTTTCGTGGGGTTCTTTTGCAAAGAGTCTGTAAAGAACATAGAAAGGATCGCATTAGGCCCAAGCACATGGCTTGGCATTTCATGTTTCAATTGTAAGCTGCTGTGGGCATCTGCTTGTGAAGTGGGGAATAAATTTTGTTAAATCAAGAAATAAGGAGAAGGGAAGGACGAGATCAAGGGGTGGTAAATAAGTAGTGAGGTTAAGTAAAGGGGAAAGCGAGGCGTGGTATAGCCGTCGTTCCCAGTGATACTGGGATTGTTCAGCCATGGTTTTGCTTGAAAATGTGGGTATTGAGGGAGGAGAAAGTGATGGTGTTCAAGGAATAAGGAAGTTCCCAGGCGAAGGAGGCAGAAGGAAATTGTTGGCAAATGACTCTGGGTAGAATAGAGTGAGCAAGTGAAGGAACTATAATTGTGAATAGGGAGCAGGAGAGTTTTCAGGGTGAGGTTTAGGGAAGGAAACTGGAGCAGAGGGTTCAGGATAGAGGGGATAACTTAATGGGAAGAGAGTAGCTCAGCATCGATTTTCTGAGCAATCTGAAGTGAGAAGAGAAACAGCAGGAAGGAAAGCTTCAATGCGGAAGGTGCAGAGATGAAGAGCACCACTTGAAATGCTCAAGCGAAACTTCAAAACCCTTAACTAAGGGTTTGGGTAAGCTACATGGACAAATCTGTGGCGTAAAATGTGGGTGCAGTAGGGTACGGGGGGTTCTTCTGGTTTGCAAGTGGCAATGGTCTGCTTCAGATCAATGTCTTTCCCTTCCTTTCTGAATCTTGAATGTAAGTTGCTGGCAACCTGGAACCTTTGTACTAATATCGCACCGCCGGTGTGTGTTCCTTATAGGTACCAACTGTTCTTTCTGCTCCATTGAGACTGCACGCTTCCAACCCCAATTTATCCACATTAGATTTTGGCGAAGAGAAAATTTACTCTAATGGTTCCGAAACAACATCGGAATTCTCTAAAATGCAAGAGGACTTGTGTCACATAGCACACAAAGGTAAATGGGATTTTGCTCAGTGACAATTTTTTTTAAAAAAACCCACAACAACATGGAAGTTAGAGGTGGGGTTTGTGATAAATCCAGTAAAAAAGTGGTGTGCAGTTAATGTTGTAAGAATTCAGTTGCTTTTAAAATGCCTCTTGCACAATGAAAGAGTTATCGAAGTATGGAATTGTGATTTGAGCTTTGGACCTTCTTTTGAACAGCTTGAACCAGACTAATTATTGTTTCTTTCAGCCTTATCTGAATTAATGCATAACTTTATGTATGCGCGCATATTAAGGAGGCATCTAGAAAAGAACGCTTAGGTCCATTTTGCAAATCCTCCCCATTCATCATAATTCTCTGAAGCTGGCCTTCATCCAGCACCCGTCATGAATATTTGTGGCAATCTAATCCATTTTTGAACTGTTTATGTAAGTCTAGGGAATCTTCTAACCTGAAGAGCAGTTGTGAAAGTCTTTATCTGAAAATGCAGCTGTATATTGCATCTGGTTTATGTGTACAGATGTTGAATGCAGCTTCCTGAATTTTATAGTTGGCATTTGTGATGTAAGGGGGTTGCTATGGTAGTAACCTATTTTTAGTGGATGCCGAAGAGGGGGGGGGGGATCTTTTTAAGGCGCTATGAGGCCAGCTCAAGCTGGCACTAGTCAGCTCTTTTGCAAGATTAATAAATAAACCAGCAGCTCACATGTTATTAGTATGTCTGCTAAATCGTACCACCTGCATTCATTTTAACAGTGTTCTAGTTGTAAAGGGAAAGGGAACTTTGGAAATGACAGAGATAATTATTCAAGTCTTTTATAAAAAGGATTTTTTTAAAAAAAAAACACATTTCATTAATCACAGAAAATATTCCGTGACCTCACACCTCATACCATCTTTTTTGTAGGTAAAACTCTGGCTTTTGAAGCTGCTTTAAATCCCCATGTTGCTATGTATTATTAAATCCATTATTTAGTTCAGGCTTTGCTCAGGGTTAGGTGGTGAAGCTGTGTTTGTGCAGAATCACAGAACTGTAGAGTTGGAAGGGAACCCCAAGGATGATCAAGTCCAACTCCCTGCAGTGCAGGAATATTTCCCCCCAACATGGGACTCAAAACCACCGCCTAGAGATCAAGAGTCTCTTGCTCTACCAATTGAGCTATCCCAGCATAGGGGAACATGGGTGGCGCTATGGTCTAAACCACTGAGCCTCTTGGGCTTGCCAATCAGAAGGTTGGTGGTTCAAATCCTCGCAACAGAGTGAGCTCCCGTTGCTCTGTCCCAGCTTCTGCCAACCTAGAAGTTTGAAAGCACACCAGTGCAAGTAGATAAATAGGTACCGCTGTGGCGGGAAGGTAAACGGCGTTTCTGTGCGCTCTGGTTTCTGTCACGGTGTTCCGTTGTGCCAGAAGCGGTTTAATCATGTTGGCCACATGACCCAGAAAGCTGCCTGTGGACAAACGCCGGCTCCCTCGGCCCGAAAAGCGAGATGAGTGTCGCACCTCATAGTCGCCTTTGACTGGACTTAACCATCCAGGGGTCCTTTACCTTTACTTGCCATCAGCATAATGATGAAATACTTAATTATGCACCCAGAGAAGTCGTGCCTCAGAGGTATCTTGGTTCCTCCTGCTGCCATCCCTCCCTGTATCGTCGTTAGTATACATTTGTAGTCTGTCCCTCTTACAAAGGATTCAGGTTAACACATTCATATAAGGACTGAAACTGTGACCTAGAGCCCTGTAGCTGTCATTACATGGTGACTTTGAACATTGACTTCAGCTGGGAAAAATGCTCAGTGACAAGGTTACAATTAAGCAATCGGTAGTAACGTCGTGCAGGCCCACCATTAGCTGGTGTTACATATTTCCTGGTATCTTGCAGTGATAACATGTCAAGTTATTTTTTGCTCAAGGCTGCAGATGTACATGACATGAAAATAACTAACCTAACCCTGAGCTTTGCATTCCTTACTTCCTGTTCATTTGTATTCTGTTGTTTAGAAAATGAACACACCGAAGCTCAGTGCTCTTAAAATTCATTTTCACTGTTTTTTATATTGCTGAGAAGCAGCCTGGCGCAGCAGTTCGTGTTGGACCTAGGCTCCAATCCCCACTCGGCTGCGATATCTCAGCTTAACCCTATCCCACAGAGGATAGAGTGGGATAACTCCAAATATAGTGCCAAATACAGATACGAAAGTTATTAGATCAGTAGGGAAGCCTTGCAAACAAGCCCACAAAAGTTACTAAGCTGCAGGACTTCTATTAGCCTGCTAAGAAGCCTCATGCCTAGTGGTGTGTCGGGGGCAGCAGGCCTCTGTAAATCAGTTGCTGGGATTCACAAGGGGTGAAAGCACTGTTGCACCCAGGTCCTGCTTGCACCCAGGTCCCATAGGCTGGCATCTTGTGCTGGACTAGATGGGCCTTGGGTCTGATCCAGCAGAGAGAGCTCTTCTCATGCTCTGAGGTTTTTAAATTGTGGATTTCCCGCTGTTTTGAAAATTGTGTGAAGCAGCAAGATAAATAAATAGTAGGTTGCATTTCCATACTGTCCGTAGAAGACGGAAAACCATCTCTTCTCTAGCCAGCATGGAAACTTGAGCTACCAATTGCAAAGGAGGGATGGATTGCTTTGTCTCTTGTGTCAGCTCTTGCATTTCCCTATTGACCACCGAGGGAACAGGCTGGTGGGCTGGAGCGATTTGTTGCTTCTCTGCCAGCCTGCTCACTCACCTGCATGAAATGCATTAAAGCTGCCAAGTGAGTAATGAAATACAAGGCTTATCTGGTCATGAGCAAATAATCATAATCATTGCCCACAGTTGCATTACCTTGTGGATTTTGTGTGTATGTGTGTTTATTTTATGAATCTGTATTTCCCCAACCCCTTTTACATTAAAATCTTGCAAAGCACTTCTGTAATCAGCAATAGAAATGTTTTCATTCTCGCTTTTTGCCATGCTGTGTTTGTCTCTCCAGCTGCTCTTCGGCACACATTTTGCCCTTGTGTCATTTCTATAACTTTGACTATTTTCTGTAGTGTACTTCACCTTAAAGTCGGCTTTCAGTACGATCTCGACGGAGAGAGAGAAGCTGCAGCAGATGTTTGAACATGATTCAGCCTCATCTCCATCTGCGCAAATAGCTGGACTGAAGAATGCCTTATCATCTGTAAGTGACCCACATTGATTGCTCTGATGTTCAGAGGCATGCCTCATAAATCACTTGCTTATCTCGTCTTGGTTTGATCTTTGCCTGTGTTTAGAACTCACTGGAATAAGACCGATGGAATGCCATCGAATGCATGAGGAGCCTTTCGTGACCTGAGCCTTTTGATGTGTGCATATTCATTTCTTTCGGTCATGAGTTGTCAATCATTGGAGTGCCAGGTTGCATATGAACAACGTTGTATGTCTAAGGGGTGTTCAAGGGAGACACGATGTTTGTCTGTGTGCTGAACATACAGATTTATGTTGCAAACCCCTAAACCAACCTTCCCCAACTTGGGGTCCTTGAGAGATTTTGGACTACAAATCATGCCGGCACAGCTAATAGTTGAGGATCATGGGAGTTGTGGTCCAAAACAACTTGAGGGCACCTGGTTGGGAAAGACTCCTCTACGCATCGTGTGGGGAGGTCTTGCATCTTCAGCAATGTTGTGTCCCAAGTTCTTTCCTTTTTCCTTGTGGGAATGAACGACAGTCTTTCTGCTACATGGCGGAATGAGAAGTAGAGTAGTTGAAAGCAACAATATGGGCTACTTGAGACATGAATCTGATTATGTCCAGAGTGTGTTCCCAACACACTTAACCGCGGCTCGGATTTTAGCCCTTTTTCCTTTGCTTTATATAGTTCATTGAGAGATACTGAGAACTATCTGCATAGCTCTGGTGTGTGTTCTGCTTCTTGGCTGAGTCTGCTATTTTTCTGGGCCATGGGATCAGGTGACAGAACTCAAGGCAGCTTTATAATGCACAGGGAGATTTTTTTTGGGGGGGGGGTAAAGTAGACTAAACCAAGTATGTCCATTGTTGGAATCCATCTGTCTCGAGAGACAATGGAGTGCACTTCCAGGGGTGAAGTTAAACTGCTGGAGAATCACAGCGCCTGTTGTGGCTGCAGAGACCAGTTACTCATAACTGCTGCCTCCAGCATTGTTTTTGCTGTGTTGGCAGCACTGAAGTGAGCACAAGCCTGGGCAGAGTGTATGGAGGTCCTGGGCTGTCCAGATGGCAAGACCCACCCACCCCAGTTTTGCTTGTGGGCCAAAGGAAAGCAGAGCAATACATTTGGCATCCACTTGGCTATAGGAGTTGGAAGAAGGAGACGTACAAGGCGCCATCCAACCATCTTAGGGACTCCACTCCAGATTTATGTAGGGTTTACTCCTTAACCCTTTTGTCTCCCCAAAATATCCCACAAGGCAACGGGTAGGGATTTTTCCTTGGGGTTTGCTCCCAAAGCCTTTCTCACCAATGAGTATAGCTGCAAAGCAAGTGGAGGTTTAGGTTCAGAGTTCTCCTTCTCCTCCCCGATATCAGGTGTACCAGTGATGGATTTTTCAGCCTTAGTTTCTTACTTGTTCGGCAATAGGGCCCATGACCAAGATGGGTGGTGGGCTCTTGCTCACTCTTCCACAGTCTTCATGCAGAAGCTGGCTTATGGAGGAAACGCAAACTCTGGATTTTCTGCATTGAGCACTAGAGGTCCCCTATAACTCAAAGACTCTAGGCAAGCAATATGTGGGCATTGTATAAATATTAATAAACTTACTCAGTACCTATAAAGTAGTTTTTAGAAATTGTGGGGAATTAGTCAACAACAGATTAAACTGAGTATTTCTCAAAGTCCATGTAGGTGTAGTTCATTTTTAAAATAATAATATAATAATAATTTATTATTCATACCCTGCCCATCTGGCTGGGTTTCCCCAGCCATTCTGGGCAGCTTCCAGCTGAATATTAAAAACAATACAGCATCAGACATTAAAAACTTCCCTAAACAGTTGTCTTTTAAAAGTAAAATAGTTGTCTATTGCCTTGACATCTGCTGGGAGGGCGTTCCACAGGGCAGGCGCCACTACCGAGAAGGCCCTCTGCTTGGTTCCCTGTAACCTCACTTCTCGCAGCGAGGGAACCGCCAGAAGGCCCTTGGCACTGGACCTCAGTGTCCGGGCTGGATGGTGGAGGTGGAGACGCTCCTTCAGGTATACAGGACCGAGGCCGTTTAGGGCTTTAAAAGGCTGTTTTACTTTTATTGTGAAGATTTTTTAGTATGTGCCCTGTCTGCGATGCTATGTGTTGGGTAGAATGCATTTCACACTTTCTTTTTGTGATAACAAAATCAGGCGAGGTTTTTGCTAACTTGATGCTACTGCCGCTAAACAAGCTGAAGCTTAAAACCAGATTACTCTTCTTCCTTAGATGCTCAATGACATTCCAGCATTCACCTGCTCTCCTTGCTCTGTTCTCTTGGCAAACCTACGATGTTGGCTTACAGCTTAGGTCCTGCGTTGGAAACCAGCCTGAGACCTGGGGAATATGAGAAGATGACTTACTGTTTTATGTATTTTTATTACGTGCGTGGCTTTCTTCCCAGGAGGCATCTCGAAGTGATTAGCAGTGAAGTTTGGCTTCAGAATACCTTCTGCTTGGGCTGTCTGTGGTGTGAGTCATCAGGTTAAGGGTTGTTAGCTTTGACAGGGGAAAGAACGGCATCTGCTGCTCTCCTAGGTTAGAACATATGGCGTGCACTTGTAGTTGGAAGGCAGGAATGAATCAAGGACCGGTTAACTTGACAGAAATGCATATTCAGCTGGAGTAGATGCAGAGTGGCAGCTACTGCTCATTTGGTAGTTGCTTTCTGAACACTTTTAAGGTTGCAAGCATTTGGATTTATCTGCACCTTAGGCCTTTGCATGGAGCAGGATGAACTGGTAGGATCCTGTAGATCCAGTTTGAAGGGGGTGAGCCCTTTTTCATGCTCCCCTTAGGTATGTCATTGAAGCAAATAAAAAAAACAAGTACACCAGGAAAAGGGGTTCTAGACCAGTCCTCTAGTTTTCTGCTGGCTTGGAAATGGTTGTGCAGAGAAGAACATTTTTTAAAAGATAGCACTCCCTATCTGAAGGGATGCTGTGCATCTACCACTTCATGACTCTTATTCCCTCTTTATGCTGCCACATTTATAGGCCAGGCATGAATCGGAGAACATCACTTCCTAGCACTAGTTCAGTTTCTTAGCCATTTTAGCCACTGACTTTTGTAAAGATGGATGAGAAAACGGCAACAAGCAACATTAGAATTTTACTTGCTTTCTAGAATAAAAACAGCCATAGAGTGCATAAAAGTGTTACTGTATGTACAGGAAGATTACTGTTCTCCAAAGGTCCCACGAAATGGAGTTATAAAATCATTTTAAAACACAGTACTATTAAATTCACGGCACAGTAATCGTGCGCTAATGCTGCGTCCCATTTTTCTGGCTTAAATATTCTGCATCCTGCAGGTCTTGATTGCTGTACACTCTTGTTCTGGATACAATACCTTGGCTTTTGTGAAGAGCTTTAAAAATGTGTTCGGGGATTTTTCCTAGAATAAAAACTCAGGCTGAGTGTCAAACTATTCAGCCACATTTTACGGAACTCTGTTGGAAGTACAACCTTTCAGCTGCCTGTTTCTCCTTTCAGCTCTGCCCAGCCTTGGCAAGCTGGTATTTGTGCCTGAACCAGCAAAATACACAGGGGTTGTCAGTTGCAGATGGTTTCTCCCCCCAAAGCAGGAATGCTGCAAGTCCCACACAGACTTCTTAAGAAACTTCTTTCTGCTCCGTCTTATCAAAAGCCTCTCTACTAAAATCTCCACCCATAGGTAGATTCTATCAGCCATAATAACTAAATTGAGCTTCCAAGATCAGGGGCATTATGTCTGCAGAGAGGAGCAACAGTGAGCGTGGAACTAGATATAATTTGCCTAGGCCCTAGGACAACTAGTGATGTGAGGTGAGAATATTCTCCGGACAACAAAGCAGGCACAAGGCATGGGTGGATTTCGAACCCCGAGCAGTTATCACTCTCTTCCCTGCCGTTTGCTGCAGTTGGACATGCTCTGGAGTTATTTCCTCTCTCCTGTGCCTTTCTGCGCAAGAAAATTGAGTTCAGGCAGTGTTAGGAAGCAATACTGCAGACATTTTTTCCTGCAACACGTCATGTAACTTAACGGAATTCACAGCCACGAGTCACAGTGATGAAGTCCTACTAGTAAATGTTGTTTCATACTACATATTTTTCCTGAATGTTTTAACACTTGGTGTTTGGTGCTGTCTATTTAAGACACTCGGTCAAGCAGATTTCGTTGGTTTGCTTTTCTCTGTCCAAACATAATGGGAGGGAAGATGAGCACCTTCCTTTTCTTTCTTATCTCAGAAAAGAGTATTGTATTCTTCCTTCTCTTACTCTTTCACAAACAAAGTCTGCCATTATTGAGACAGTAGTAACTGGAAACCTTGCCAGATACCTGTTGGTGCTGATCCTGAACACTCTACCCTGCACACAAATATACGCAAAGTTCACTCGTATTCACTCCTTTATCCTTGGTTCATAGTAGCTATAGCTTGTCAGTGCGAGCAGATCAGTTACCATCAACAATGGTTTACCTCCGAAATGGTTTGGGAGTCCGAAACAGGCCTTGGAATACTGTTTCAAGCTGCTGAACGCGCCTTATTGCAGCTTGTTTTTTGGCCATGTAAACACATGCAGACAGTGTTTGGTCTGACAAGTCACAGACAAGAAATGGCCTTGAAACACCTGGATGTATTCCTAGAAGAAATATTGACTATAGCTAAACGTCTCCAGGAAAT
Source organism: Podarcis bocagei (assembly GCF_964188305.1). Taxonomy (NCBI): domain Eukaryota; kingdom Metazoa; phylum Chordata; class Lepidosauria; order Squamata; family Lacertidae; genus Podarcis; species Podarcis bocagei. Next base: position 25,704,782 of record NC_138137.1, read on the forward strand.
GCTAGGGAGGAAGCGCTTGGCAAAAAAAGTGTAAACACGATTGACCCTGCCAAATGCCCCCAGGAACGAGAGGATACAATTCAAAAGCAGTTAATGAAAGTGGTCCTCTGGCATTACTCCCAGCCACATAGGAAAGAATTGATGCCTGATGAGAAATGGATGCTTGGATTACCGGCGTAGGGAAGGAGACCCATCCCCCTTAACTACTAACTGGTTTCGAAGGCCACAGAAGGAAGGGCTGTGATTTTGCTCAGGAAAATGGAGTGCGTTGGGTTTCATGTTGGGCGCTCAATAATTCTAATACTCTGGTAAATGTTAGGTGTATTTTGAGCTCTTTCTCCCCAAAGAACTATCACAGTTCAGTAAATAGAACTGGCACCAGACAGGGAGCCAAAGTCCCTGTTTACTGCTGGACAGTTTTGACAGATTTTAAAACATATTTTAAATTGTGTGTGTCTGGGGGGCAGGGGCGGGTATTGATAGAAGAATGCGGTATCTTGATTTACAAGTGTTAAAGGAGGGCTTCAGCATTGCCTCCACATTCATAGCTTCTTGTTGACATCTAAGGTTATTAAAAGCCTGAAACAACAAATGCCATGGCATTTTCCTTTGCCGCTTCTTTAATAGCAACATCGAGTTCCTTTGAAATTTCATTCTGTATATGTAAAAGTGCCTAAAGATGGGACATGAGATAGAATGGGCGAAAGAGTAAAATTTATTATCTTGAGAAGAGTATGGAGCATCTCCAACTATCTCAAAAATAAAATAAAATATGGAGACAGGATGGGGATCCTCTGACCCGTGAGTGGAATGCTTTCCACCCAGCCACCAGGACTCAACTCCCTTCTGGCTACTGAGAGAAAGGAAAAGCAGGGGCATAATAGTAGTAGTAAACCAGATGTGGATTGGGAAGCTGAGGTAGGTGATAGAAGGGCTCTAAACCTTTCCTCTCTGCTAGGATCTCAGTCCAGATTAGGGGGGCCCCACGCCTGCGGATTTGCATTGTCAAAAAACAACCCCATGATGAAAGGGATCCCACAGCTCAATTCCCTTTTTGCCAATGCAAGGCCTGGGGATCATTCTAGATCTGTTATGTGCACTGGTGGAAAAACTCCAATTGCAGTGTGTGTATTTTGTGTGTTTAGGTAAGTAGGTATGAAGGTACATGGATGGCTAGTTGGATGGATGGATGGATGGATGGATGGATGGATGCACAGAGAGACAGACAGACAGAGAATTGTGTGTGTGTGCATAAAGGAGACTGAGTAGATCAAGGATTCCCAACCTTTTTTTGGCCATGCCCGACTTAAGCATCTCTAAAATCCTGATTCCCACCCCCTCCCCGGTGACATATAATTCTTATTATTCAAAAAGTGAATTTTTGAATAATAAGAATTATATGTCACCGGGGAGGGGGTGGGAATCAGGATCAGGAATAGGAAGTGAATTCCTATTCACGTGGAGGAAGCCTAAAAGACCATTAACTGTTAATAAGTCATTCTCGAATTGCCCCCCCCCCAAAATCAAGTTGACCCCCTGTGGGGTGTGTGCCCCACGTTGGGAACCACGGGAGTAGCTGGTGGATCAAGGGGGTGTTCTTGTTGAGACAGATTGATAGGGATGGTGCTTGTGAATGTGAGAGATGCCCACATTTGACTCCACCCTGGGATCCAGCCCCTGACACATTTCCCCTGAGCTAAGATTAGTCTGTAGCTGAATATAGATCAGACCACATTAATGGGCCATTTAAGGTTGCCAGGTCCTAAACTGAGCAACTTGAGAGCCCAGGGGATTTTAGGACTACACATTGGTTAATAACATAGCTTGCAGCTGAAACAGGTTGGTTTTTTAAAAAATTTAATCTGTGGGGGAGGAGTGATTTGCATCAGGACTAGTGCCCAGGGAGAAAAGGTTTAACCCTTCTCTCCCCAGCCAGGACCCTGCCGATGTGATCCTGTTGTGGCAGTGAGTCTGAAGGGGGAAAGTCTTCCTAGTGCCAGTGGGAGTTTTTTTCCATTGCCTCTTGCAGCACATGGGTCACTTTTCATCAAGTAGGATTAAACTTGACCTCCTCATGCACTGGAGTACCAATGAAAATCCAGGGATCGGGCTTATTTTTAAGAACAACAACTTGATATTACAGTTAAGCTGCAATCCTAAAGGGAACTGGTCCCTTTTTATCTAGATGCATTTGGGCTCGAAATGACCCCTTAAAGATCAGAGCAAAAGTCTTAATTAACCAATTTTTGCCTCACCTGATTTTATCAGTAAAGGAGGGGCAGACATACACACTTGGAAAATTCAGATGTTTTTAACTTTTCCATCAAGTTGAGGTATCATCCTAGCTCTGAAGATCTCAGGACATTTGCCATTCTGGGGACAAAGTGGTTTTTCATTGAATCGGAGCAAATGGCAACCGGGTTTTCTGTGGGTTGCTGTTGGTTTCGATTTAGCACTAAAGAGCAGGCTTTCTGGGGGAAAGTCAAAACCACTTGTACCTACTCATAGAACTACATTGGCTCATAGAATCCTAGAGTAGAAAGGGACCCCGATGATCATCTATTCCAACCCCTTGCAATGCAGGAATATGCAGCTGCCCCGTACGGGGATCAAACCCACAACCTTGGCATGATCAGCATTAATCTCTAGCCAGCTGAGTTAGCGCTACTTGTCCAGAAGCAGAAGTGTGGGCGAGCCCTTAGTTTCATTCAAAATATGTCTTTCTTTCTTTTTAAAGCTAAGTAGAATAATTTAAAAATATAAATTCTCAAGTGATTCGTCATGCTTGCCCTAAAAAACATATTCTGTTTGAGGAAAGCAAGTGTTTACTCCCACTTGCTGAAGAGGCATGTTTGATCTTGCCCTGGTTATTCATAAATCAGTTTTAATGTCAGTTCGTTATTACCATCTGAGAGTGCTTTTCCTGTCTTTCACGGGCTTTGTAATGGGTTTGGCTACATGCCAAGGCCACTAGAACTTTTCTATAGAAGCAGGGCTGGTTTAGACGTTAGTAGGTCTTACGCTTTTAACCCATTGTCTTCTCCGGTCTCCTTTAACTGGTCTAAATTTGAAGATTGACAGGAGAAAAGTCACCTTGTAAGTGACATTTTCACCCAGACGCTATAATGCCCATTACAGTTTTCTAATGCAAAGCACAGTAAGTGCTCACTGGTAGATGTTTGGTTATTTGGTGTGTGGTGATCTGCAACAGAGAACCCTGTGTAGAAAATAAATAGCCAATGTAAATTCCAAAGTAGTTAGTCATATTCCATTCTAAGGAAGCAAAGGAATGTGAGGAAATGGGTGTTGCAATGGTTTGAGACGAAGATATAACCCAGAAAAGTGTGTGTGTGTGTGTGTGTGTGTGTGTGTGTGTGTGTGTATTTACCAAGTATCTAATGAAGGGCCTTATCTAAAGTCACTTGCTATGTCTCCTACCTTCGTACATTACAAAGGCGAATTTCAATGTCTTCAGGTGAGACAGAGCACACAAGAACCACTTTAAATGTTACAGTGTGCAATAGGAATACAATAGTTTCGCTTAAGCCCAATGTTAACCACACTTTTTGTGTCTAGAAATTAGTATAAAATATGTAGCACAGTAAGTTTCTAAGCAGCTAAAGTGCAACTTCTCGTCACCTAAATCTACTCTTTACTTTAGAGGAAAGGAGAAACTCTTTGAATTAATTGACGGTGCAAAAAGACCCATAAAGAAACATGTGGGGTTGTTTTCCCCCCCTTTCAAATATTTTTAGAGCACTAAGCTGTCTGTGTTTTGAACCATAAAGGCAACCATATAAGATCAGCTGAGACACCTTAATAGCCCAAATGTACTTTTTTTTTTTGTCTTAAACATTTCAGGCCATAGCACAAAACACAGATCTTAAAGACCGGTTACGCAGAATACATGCCGAATCTGTGCTTCTTGATTCAGCAGCTAATGCAAAATCCAGCCCTGATTTGGCAAAGGTGGGTATAGATTTTTCTGCCCTGGTTTGGCAAAGGTGGGTATAGCTTCCCTGTCCTTCTGCAAAGCTGCTTGCTGCTTCTCTCCCCCACCTCAGCCCAACCAATACCCTGCTTCTTTTTTCCACCCCATTCAGCTGCTCCTTTTCCTGTGCTTATGACTCATCTGTTGTGACATGAATTATTGTGCATACTTCCCATAGAACAGTTTTATTTCCAAGCATGTTTTTGGTGCTTTTTGCTGACAGCCGAGTTGCTGCCCTTCCACTGCTAGAGTTTTGTTAGCAAAAGTTGTCCTGTCCTTTTCTTTGGTGTCGCTGAACAGTTTTGTGTCTCTAACTAGTTTTCTATAGTTCCTTCCATTACAGCTTTTGCGCGTGCGTACACACACACACACACACACACACACACACACCACGTGTCATGAGACACAACTTGCATTCTGTTTTGTAAATAGCTGAAGTAGAATATTTCAACACTGCTCATCAGCCTGAAAAGCACATCTCTCAAAAGCTACTGGGGGAAAAAGTGCTATAATATGCCAATGCGCCATCATCCTGCCAGGTTCTTGATATTTGGAAGAATAAGGTGAAATCGCAAAGCATCGCTGGAGCTGCAGAGTCTCCCTGCCAGTAGCCAAGTTTACCTTTTTGCTTGAACGTCTTTCTGGCACTTGCAACTGCGATTTCCATAAAACTGAACAGAAATATATTTATAAATCGTAGCAGGTAGATGGCGGCTATGAAGGAAGCAGGGCTGTGTTGCTAACAACATGCTCTCTAAATTTTGACTAGCACAATAACTTAGTCTGATCTTATGTAATACTTTTTGAGAAGCCAGATAGAAATTGGTAGGCTGATTTAACATGGACTGACGTTTTGAGTAAACAGGTGGTGCAAGTGAGCACCTCGCGATTAAACTTTGGAACGTACTATGTTATGACTTGGAAGGGAGGAAAGATTGAAAATTAATGACCTTGTTGGCACATAGTGCTGTGCCAGTAGTGCTTCCTTTGTACTTTTTTCACTGATAACACAGAGACTCACAATAACACCACATTCACAAGAGGCAGCAGAGAATGCATGCAAGGGCTGTGACAGCCGCCAACTTAGATAGATGGTTTTAAAAGAGGATTATAGAAATTCATGGAGGACAAAACGATCAATGGTGCTAGCCCTAATGGCTGCTGTCAATAGTGGCTATGGTGTACCTCCAGTCAGAGGCAGGATGTCTTTGAATGCTAGTTGCTGGAAATGACAGGGACGGGATTACTCAGGTGCAGCTTGTGGGCTTCCCATGGACATCTTTTCCACACTCTGAATATTATGCTTTGTGTGTTCTTACACCACCACTACGTTCTGTCCACAGTAGTAGGCATAGCATAACCGTATTTTTTTTTTGGGGGGGGGGAATAAAAATATACGCAAGGGCACAATTTTAGCTGTGAGTTAATTCTTTAAATATATATTTTTTAGATTCCTGCCAAAATGCTTCTTTGATTTCGTGCGGATTTTAAAATCTTTAAAAAACAAAACACATCTTTTTAAAACAGCACTATCCATAAAGAATTATAATGGAGGTGCGTGAAGAGGAGAGACGTGGAAAATAGGGCTCAACCTGATGAAAAGTTTAAAAAAGATGGAAGGGTTTGCACTAGCTTCTTCATTTGCAGAAACTCTGCTACTGTTCCATTTTTTATTTTTTATTTTTAAGTGGCGTTTGTGAATGTTCAAAAGAAACAGGCAGGAGAACAACTGTTTGCTCACTTTTTAGGGGCTGTCTGTGTGATGTTGTCATCAAAGTGGCAATTCCAGAACCTACTCTGATTGTTGATCAGGATGATGTGCATAGACTTCAGTTCTGAACAAGTGATTTGATTTATTAGACTTGTGTATTAATTTACACTTTTTTAAAAAAAAGTATTAAAATGATGTACGATATTTTTAATACACTGAAGCATGATAAAACATATTAACATAGGAAACTGCCGCCTACAGACTCAGACCAATGGTCCGTGTAGTTCACTGTTGTCTACACTGACTGGCAGCAGCTCTCCAGCAGGAAGAGTTTGGATTTGGATTTGATATCCCGCTTTATCACTACCCTAAGGAGTCTCAAAGCGGCAAACATTCTCCTTTCCCTTCCTCCCCACAACAAACACTCTGTGAGGTGAGTGGGGCTGAGAGACTTCAGAGAAGTGTGACTAGCCCAAGGTCACCCAGCAGCTGCATGTGGAGGAGCGGGGATGCGAACCCGGTTCACCAGATTACGAGTCTACCACTCTTAACCACTATACCACACTGGCTCCCAGGAGTCTTTCCCAGCCCTACCTGGGAAGGCCAGGGATTGAGTGACTGTAATAACAATATCACTGAAGCTGCCCAGGATGCTAAAAACATTTTTACGCAGCCCTGAAATCATAGTAAAGTAGACTCCTATCTGGGATAGGAGCATTCCTATCTGGGAAGCTCAGTGAAAAGACAGAGAAGGCATATTCTCTAGTCACCCATTCTCCATACTTATTTTGGACACAGCAAAAGGTGTGTCTCAGATGACGAGCACAGAGTCTAAGCAGGAAAAGAGATGATCCTTTAGGTATTGGGGTTGCAGTGAGGCTGGAGGGGAAGAAGTGGGAGTTCACTGTTTAGAATTAAAAGATGTTACCAACAGTGGCTGGGTTTTTTTATCCATTATTTTCATAATGCATGCCTGCAAAAGACATTTGAAGAGACAATGCTCAATTACTTTTAGAGAAGCCAGTAAACTTTAGCCCACCCTTTGTCTGGATGTATTTCATTTTGCAGCTGAACCATATGACATTATATTTATATTAGAGTTTGTAATACGATGTTCCAAGCCCAGGTTTTGCAAAATGGGTTTTGAGGATGCATTGATTTTTCAGTTTCAAGAGATGCAATTGATCTGTTTTGGATGGAATGTTGTTGGTGAATTATCCTTCACAACCGTATATTTCTGATTGCTAAAGATTAGTTGTCTTCCTTGAGCTGCAGGAACGGCTGAGCTGTGTTCTTAGGCGCAGTATCAGGACTTTAGCCTCCCGTCAGTTTTGAACTGAAAGCCTGAGGGATATCAGGCAGTGGCTTAACTTGTGCACCACCACTGAGCTCTGTTGAAAGCAGAGAGCTTCAGGAAATAAGCCTCATCTGCCAAGGAAGTTTCCCTTGCACTGGTGGGGCAGAACTGGTCTGCTGATGCTCCATTAGCGCTGTAAAATCTTCTGGTTCAGGACTGTTAAGTTATAAAGTGACAAGCTCTTACTATTTACAGACTTCCTTTCTTCCCTCTCCCCTTACCATTGGCTGTGCAGAAGCTGAGAGCTGAGTCTGGTGCACAGAAAATGTTAAAGAATCCCAGTGCTGGATCATTAAATGCAACTTCTTTACATCGTTTGTTTCTCATCCTATACAGTGGAACCTCGGTTTTCTGTTCTGGAAGACCGTTCGACTTCTGAAACGTTCGGAAACCCAAGGAGCAATGGGCTAGCTGCAACGTCAATGGGGGAAAATGGAAAATGCGCCTCGGAAGCCGTTCAACTTCTGAGGCATGTTCGAAAACGGAAGCAACCGTACTTCTAGGTTTTCGGCGTTCAGGTTCCAAATCATTTGGCTTCCGAGATGCTCAAAAACTGAGGTTCCACTGTGCCAGTCTTGTCTAACCTAGAACCCTCCAGATGTTTTGGACTATAACTCTCACCATCCATGGTCAATTCCCTTTCTAGCTAGGACTGATAATAGTACAAAACATCTGGAGAGCAGCAGATTGAATTTAACTTGCCTACTCCCCAGACCTCTCTTCTAGTGGTTGTAAAGCAGGAGTAGGGAGCTTATGGGTTCTCCAGATCTAGTTGGACTCCAACTCCCACCCACCCCAGCATGGCCTATGGTCAAGGATGAAGGGAGTTGTACTCTTGCAACATGGAGATCCACAGGCTTCCTACCCTTGCAATGAAGCATAGAGCAGCTCACAACAACTATTTGTGGTGTCCTTCCCCCCCGCCATGGAAAGCCTCTTTGCATTGAGTCTGGATATAAATGGCAGCAGTGAATTGGACATGAAACCTTTTTACACGATGGAGCTGAGGTTTAATATTGGGAGTTGTGTGTTTGTTTTTTTGTTAACAGCTGGGCTATACTAACATGGATTCCACAGAACCTTTGGGTCACAAACAGTGAAGAAATGGAAAAATGAGGAGTTGTAGTGATGTTTTCTATGGCATAATCGTGGCTGTAACTGCTGTGTATTGCATTACACCAAATCTATTGGTTGATTGATTTTCCCATTAAATAGAACCATATTAAGCTTTAGACATTGTCAAACAAACAAGAAACATATGTTTTTACCCATCCTACTTTGGTAACAGCACCTCTTCTCCTTTCATGAATGCTTTGATCCATCATGGTGTATTTATTGATAAAGGTAAACCTAGCAGTTCAAAAGCACACCAGCGCAAGTAGATAAATAGGTACCACTGCAGCAGGAAGGTAAACAGAGTTTCCGTGTACTCTGGTTCCCATCACGGTGTTCCATTGCGCCAGAAGCGGTTTAGTCATGCTGGCCACATGACCCGGAAAGCTGTCTGTGGACAAACGCCGGCTCCCTCGGCCTGAAAGAGAGAGGAGCGCTGCAACCCGGTTGTCGCCTTTGACGGGACTTAACTGTCCAGGGGTCCTTTACCTATTTACTTTCTTACTTATTGATGCTGAGCTTCTCTTGCATAAGGCCAAATCTAAGAATCCTAGTAACTGACTTGAAAGCCCACAAAAAACTATCAGTGATGTAGCTAAGGCTCATGGAGACGAGTGTTCCACATGCAGTTGACTTTAATGAGTTATTTTAATAATATGTGTAGTGCCAAGGCCTGACACATCAAATAGCTCTTGATAGTTAAGTGACCAAATTATCAGAACTAAAACAGCAAAGCTGTCGAGTGGAAAACACTCTTTTTTAATAGAAAAAAACATATTACAGATAAGCTTGTGGATAAGCTAAGGACGTCAGTTTCAATTACCGTATTTTTCGCACCATTGGACGCACTTTTTTCCTCCTAAAAAGGAAGGGAAAATGTCTGTGCGTCTTATGGAGCGAATGTGTGGTCCCTGGAGCCAAATCGCTGCTGCCCTGCGCTCCTGGGCTGCTCTTCGGGGATGGGGGGAGGAGCCACGGTGCTCTGCCGGCTGCCTCCGCTTTCCCCTGAAGCCCCGGCAACGTTTGCAAGCAGCAGGAAGGCTGTGCGCTCCTGGGCTGCTCTTCGGGGATGGGGGGGAGGAGCCACGGTGCTCTGCCGGCTGCCTCCGCTTTCCCCTGAAGCCCCGGCAACGGCAACGTTTGCAAGAAGCAGGAAGGCTGTGCGCTCCTGGGCTGCTCTTCGGGGATGGGGGGAGGAGCCACGGTGCTCTGCCGGCTGCCTCCGCTTTCCCCTGAAGCCCCGGCAACGTTTGCAAGCAGCAGGAAGGCTGTGCACTCCTGGGCTGCTCTTCGGGGATGGGGGGAGGAGCCACGGTGCTCTGCCGGCTACCTCCGCTTTCCCCTGAAGCCCCGGCAATGTTTGCAAGCGGCGGGAAGGCTGTGCGCCTTTGCCCCACGCTCCTGGGGTGCTCTTTGGGGGTGGGGGGGGAGCCAGACTGCTCTGCCTACAGCCTTTGCTTTCCCCTGAAGCCCCGGCAAGGTTTGCAAGCAGAGGGAAGGCTGTGTGTTCCTGGGCTGCTCTTTTGGGGGGGGGAGGAGCCACACGTCTCTGCCTACAGCCTTTACTTTCCCCTGAAGCCCCGGCAAGGTTTGCAAGCAGAGGAAGGCTGTGTGTTCCTGGGCTGCTCTTTGGGGGGGGGGAGCCACACCTCTCTGCCTACAGCCTTTACTTTCCCCTGAAAACCCGGCAAGGTTTGCAAGCAGAGGGAAGGCTGTGTGTTCCTGTACTGCTCTTTTGGGGGGGGGAGCCACACCTCTCTGCCTATAGCTTTTGCTTTCCCCTGAAGCTCCGACAAGGTTTGCAAGCAGAGGGAAGGCTGTGTGTTCCTGGGCTGCTCTTTGGGGGTGGGGGTGGGGAGCCAGACTGCTCTGCCTATAGCGTTTGCTTTCCCCTGAAGCCCCGACAAGGTTTGCAAGCAGAGGGAAGGCTGTGTGTTCCTGGGCTGCTTGTGTGGGGGGGGGGGGAGGAGCAGCAAATTGCTGTCTCTCAGTGCCTCCTAATTCACCTGCAAAGGATTGCCTAACTGGATTCTGAGCTCCATTTGAAGTTTAAAAATATTAAGTTTGGGGATTTCCTCAAGTAGCAGTTTTGCAGAAATAGTCATAAATGCATGCAAAGCATCTCCACAAACCAGTAATAGTGAGCTCAGCTAAAACTGAGCAGGCATCTGGCTCAGGAACAGATTAAACTGCACAACTATAACCGGACATCCTGTGTGTTTGTGTGTGGACCATGTTCCTCGCAGCTAATCTTTCTTGCTGAAAAGAGGCACTGATATTCCACTCCAAATCTATAATTCATTAAAAAAATTCTTACAAATACAGTCCACCTATACCAAACCAAAAACATTGTGTTCTCTTGTTATTCAATGGAAGCTATTTATTTGCCCTCTTTTCCTCCTCAGTTCTTTGCTGAGTCACCCCATTTTGAATCTTCCTTTCAAAACAACCATGCCTGTTTTGAGAAAACTTCAGAGATTTAGGAACTGGAGCACAATCATTTGATCTCTTTGTTGTTCCTCCATACTTGAAGCACTTCTCATTTGCACAGCCCTGGTTTCTCTCCCTGACTATTAATATTCTTGATTAATAACAGTAAAATGCTCAAATTTTAATTTTTGTGACTGCTGCCAATACTGACTTCCCAGTGATAATGAAAACAGCTACATTATAATGGAATGTCTGTCCTTTTTCCAATCTCTTCATACCGTGGCTTGCTTTAAAGCAGCAAAGTGGACAGGAGCCACCCACTTTGCTGTTTTAAATAGTTTAGTACAACATTTGAGTCAGATTTTTTTTTCTTATTTTCCTGCTCTAAAAACTTGGTGCGTCTTTTGGTCAGGTGCGTCCTATGGAGCGAAAAATACGGTAGCCAAGTGTGCTGCTTACTTCCCAATCAAAATCTATAAAATGCAGCATAGAATTATAGAGTTGGAAGGGACCTCCGACAGATCCCTTGGGGGGGTTAAAGAACCTTTCATTGGCATGGGTAAAGTCTGTGTAAAATGAAATTATGAAGTAGCCTTCCCCATACAAATGTTGTTGGATTACAGCTCCCATCATCCCTAACCATCGGCCATGCTTGCTGATGTTGCATTTCGACAAGTCAACACAAGTGTATTGAGGGGTATTGATACACCTGCCCAATTCTCTGTGGTGGACAACAGGAAAAGGTTTTTTAAAAAGGATTAAAATTGGAGCTGCCACCCTCCCTCCCTCCCTCCTTCTTTTTTCTTTTTGTTTTGTAAAACCAAGCAATTAGCCTGATTTGATGAAGTGTCGGGGGCACTACCACTTTCTTGTCCTGCTTTATTTTCACAAGGGACGTGCAGAAAGTTATTCAGAGCCTGTGGTTCATCAAGCATTTATTCTGATTTGCTTGTGGGGAGTTCGTAGGACATTTGCATCAAGCAATTGTTTTCTCATACTTCCCAGCGCACATTCCCACTAACTTAACACAAAGGCCCCATTTCTCAAAGCAGGTTTGTTGCACAATCTGCTTTAACTCTTCGATCCAAACTTGCCGTACGTATGACTGTGTCTCATCCATTAAAAAAACAGTAGTAATAGCTTGAAAGTGATCTTAGTCAGAGCTTAAGCCTGTTGATTTATTGTGGGGAAGAAGAAGCTGATAAGGAGCGTTCTAGCAACTGTCTTTCAGGTGGCGCAAAACAAGATGTGAGGGCGGAAAAGAATTATACGAAGTACATAATGCCTGTCTTTATTTGACATTTTGCTGAATCCTTCTATGCTTTTGCTCCTTGTGTCCTTTCTAAAGTGCATGCTGCCCTCAGTTCTTTTTACTGCAGGGAGTATCCAAGGTGCTGCTTTCCAGATGCTGGCCTTTGACAATGCTAGCTGGGACTGATGTGAGTTGGAGCCGCACATCATCTGGAGAGCAACAGATTAGCTACCCCTGTTTTGCAGCCTGTACTTCAGTTTTTCAGTAACAATCTAATGCTCCTGGTCAATGTTCTTTTTTTCCATATGAGGTTTGGCGACATGGGGATACTCTTCCCTTCCCAATTTCTCTGCATTTCTCTCATAGATAGATAGATAGATAATCATTATTTAATTTTCTGTTTTACAATTTAGAATACTCATTTAAACATCCTTCAAATATCAGTGACTTCCCTTCTTCTCTTTCCATGGTTCATTCTGCATATCATAAATCCCTGCATATTTTACATATTTCATTATTACATCCACCAAAACTTATTTACACTGTTGAATTTATCTTAATGCTGCCAACGTTTTCAGGTGTACACAATTTCCCCCATATATTCAATAAACATTTTCCAGTGTTCCCTTATTTTCTTCTTGTTCTCTTATTCTATATGTTAAGTTCGCAAGCTGCGCATATTCCATCAACTTAAGTTGCCGTTCTTCTTTAGTTGGGACCTCGCTCGTTTTCCATTTTGGGGCTGACAAAACACGGGCCACAGTGGCAGCATATGTAAATAACCTTTTTTGACACCTGGGAATTTCCATCTGAATTATCCCCAATCCATGTTTCTCTATGGTTGCGGTGACAGTGGATACTCTGTTCACATCCACCATTCTTTTTATTATGCTGGATTTTACATATAGGGAAATGTGTCTTCTGCCAGATCACTAGTGGACCCCACTAGCAGCAAGCAGCACTTTTAAACAAAGTAAACGGAACGCTATGAAGTGTGGCAGAATGCTGGGGCTGCCTTGCTTCCTCTGCTCACCCTATAAGCTTGTTTGAGCAAATAGTACAGTGGTACCTTGGTTCTCAAATGCCTCGGTACTCAAACAACTTGGAACCCAAACACTGTAAACTGGGAAGTGTTCTGGTTGGCAAACTTTTTTCAGAAGGCAAACGTGCTCCGTTTTGAGGGTTATGCTTCTGATTTAAGTGCCACACTTCCGTTTTGAGTGTTACACTGAGGTCTGTCTGTTTTTGCTATTTATTTTGCATTTTTGTTTTTGCAGCTCTTTTTCTTTTGTATTTGTGACTGTGTGGAACCCAGTTCAGCTGCTGATTGATTGTGTGACTGCAGTGCATTATTTATTGCTTTCGTTTTATGGATCAATGGTCTCGTTAGATAGTAAAATTCATGTTAAATTGCTGTTTTTGGGGTTGCTTTTAAAAGTCTGGAATGAATTAATCCATTTTGCATTACTTTCTATGGGAAAGCGCTCCTTGGTTTTGGAACGCTTTGGTTTTGGAACGGATTTCCAGAACGGATTAAGTTTGAGAACCCAAGATACCACTGTATGTGGCTTTTGGTATCTTTGGGGTTGAAACTCAAGGGTAGGGCATCCGCTTTGAATGCAGAAGGTCCAAGATGCAACCCCTGAGAGTCTGACAGTCAATGTAGATATAGGGCAACTCCCTCTGTTGTTAACAATGACACTTTCGCTCAAGGCTCTTTTCTGTCTCTCATTTGCAGGAAAACTCAGACGACGAGAACAGGGGTCTAGTTCACCAGCTTTCCAACGAAAGTCGGCTGTCTATAACGGATTCGCTCACCGAGTTTTTTGATGCTCAGGAAGTCTTGCTGTCTGCCAGCTCTTCAGAAAACGAGGTCTGGGCACCGGCGTCGGAAGCAATGGTCTCATGTCGCTTGTTTCAAAGCTGTTTGACCTTTACCGTCTCGGCACACTAATTGCAAACCCAGGGCAGCAAGCGACATGTTATGTACCATTCAGAATACACAATTATTTATCACTGCTAGGTTTAAAAAGCAGTTTGAAAAAGGGGGAGGAGGGGTTTGCAGGAAATGCTGCTTATAGATGTTACTGAGGTTGTTTTGTTTTGTTTTGTTTTGTTTTGTTTTTTAAAAAAAGCATATGTTCAAATATTATTTGTCCGTCTGACAAATGTTACAAAGATTTGTGGGTGTGTGGGTGTTAAACATTGGGATGTGTATTTAGGTTTTTGTTTTGCTCTTGACACACACAAGTAGAGTCCCTAACAGCAGGGTTTTGCCCTTGCAATATCCATTTCAAACTTCGTGGCCTCTTTTTATCCACTTTTTCAGTTTCCCAAATACTGTGGTGTTCTGCATGTTCCTTTTAATCAGAATGAAAGCATATTTCCTTCCGCCTCAGGTATCTGATGATGATTCATACGCCAGTGATGTGAGTGATAACATCTCCGAAGACAACCTAAGTAACGACATAGAGAATGAAAGGCAAACCCTCGGTAGGAGTTACAAATTTCTTTGTGGTCTGTCCTGAGGGTTTCTGCTTTCTCTTTACCAGAAACTTGTAGTGCAGAAATGAAGATGCAGACACGTTCAGGATTGTGTTTCCTTTTAAAGGGTTATTTTTGCAACAGTGAAATGGCATACAGTGATCTCTCCCCTGTAGGAGAAACCACCTGTATAATAATAGTAGTAGTAGTAGTAGTAGTAGTAGTAGTAGTAGTAGTAATATACCACCCTATACCCGCAGGTCTCCGGGCGGTTCACAACATAAAATCACAATACAAATGCACAAAATACATAATATGAATGAAAACAAGAACCACAGAGCTCAGAGGTTCTTGCCCTCCCTTTCCCATCCCCTCTGTATAGGTTTTGGAGCCTGTACATTCATACACAAATCCTTCATCCCTAGTAATGGCCTGATGCGCTGCAGCACGCAACGTCAAAGAGGGTGAGGGGAGGAACATAGCTCCATTGACTCCCATGACCTTGCTTCCAAATGCACAGCACTTAGGGGGGGATGGATTGTGCCCCAAGGCCTTCGTCCAATAAGCATGCAGCAGTTACCCACTTTCGTCACACAAGGCCCAGGTGTTCCCATTCCAGGCTGTGCTCTTGCTGAAGTGATATTTCTTTCCCCTTCCGCTTGATCGAGAGGTGCCAACTACAATAAAATATGGCGGGGCAGGTAAGCCTCCCCCCCCCAAGATGGATCTCAAGGCTTGGCACACGCACATTTTAATGGCAATACCCATCAACTTTGGGGAGGCCCGGCCCTCTCAAATATTTAATTGGGGTGGGGGGCAAAAGGACCTCAGCCCTTAGGAGTTGGTACTTATGCACTAGATTTACTGGTTGTTGTTTTCTCTTTCTTCACAAAGGAGGCAGAACAAACAGATCGGTCCATAGCTATCAAACATATATGCTTTCCCTGGAATAAAAAGTCCTGCTTAAAATGTGGCAGGGTGTTGTTGTTGTTTTTAAAAAAGTGTAGCTGATAAAACATACAGCACCTTTGGGATTCTTCTGCATGGTTCTGGGCTGGCAATTAGCTGCACTGGTCCCACGTTGCGCATTGTTGGTGCTGGAATTTGAAAACTAATTTCCTACTTGAATACACAGAGATGATCTTCCCAATTCAGGCAAAATTAAACACTTGCTTAAAATGGGGAGCAATTTGGTTTCAGGGAAACAGATGTGGGGGGGGGATAGAGAGCTAATTTGGTGCAAGGAGTCTCAAATTCCTGCACAGCTATGAAACTTTGCTGGTTGGTCTTGGGAAAGCCACAGCGTCTCGGCATAACCTACATCCTCTTCAGGACTGTGTTGAAAGGAAGCCTCTTTGTGGTTTGCTACAACTGCAAAAGTGTGGATATTAACCATGGGATGTTGCCAAATTTAATCCTGGCCTCTTGTCTTCTAGACAGTGTTCCCGACGACAGCTTGGAATGCCATTCCAAGCGGAGGACGTGTCTGCCGGCTCCGTGTCCCAACACTAGTAACATCAGCCTCTGGAACATTTTGCGGAACAACATTGGGAAAGACCTCTCCAAGGTGGCCATGCCAGTGGAGCTGAACGAACCGCTGAACACTTTGCAGCGCCTCTGCGAGGAATTGGAGTACAGCGAGTTGTTGGATAAAGCGGCACGTACGCCCAACCTGTTTGAGAGGATGGTAAGAGGAAATTGGGTCCCTCAGCAGCTCTAGAAGGAAAGTGAGTTCTCTTTTGCATGTCCGCAGGCATGTGATGGTTCGTGCATCAGCTGTCAGGAGCGAGCTGGCCAACAGTAAATCACACAAAGTAAGTGGAGTTAACGCTTGACCAGAAGAAACAGGAGATGAGCACAGGAACTCTTCTTCGGTAGGTCTTGCCCCTATGAAGCAGTTGCGGAGACTGGAGATTCCTGCCTTCCCACAGTTGTCTTTGTCTGCGGGTGGCGCTGTGGTCTAAACCACTGAGCTTAGGGGTTGCCAATCAGAAGGTCGGCGGTTCGAATCCCCGCGACAGGGTGAGCTCCCATTGTTCAGTCCCAGCTCCTGGTAACCTAGCAGTTCGAAAGCACGTCAAATGCAAGTAGATAAATAGGTACCGCTCTGGCGGGAAGGTAAACGGCGTTTCCATGCACTGCTCTGGTTCGCCAGAAGTGGCTTAGTCATGCTGGCCACATGACCCGGAAGCTGTACGCTGGCTCCCTCGGCCAGTAAAGCGAGATGAGCGCTGCAACCCCAGAGTCGTCCGCGACTGGACCTAATGGTCAGGGGTCCCTTTACCTCCTCTCCAGGGCTTTTCCCAAGCGATCTAAGGCTGCGTCTGTGTGCCTGCCTCTGCTCCTTCCCCTTCATCTCTCTCCTGGTTCTGGGAAACTAGAGGTGAGGGGAGCTTAGCACAGCAGGACGGGGGGGCCCCCTACCTTTTCACCAACCTGACTCATCTCTTCCTCTTGGCCTCCCTCTTCCCACTCGCCTGCTTCAACTTCTGCCTCGGATTCTGGACATCTCTCTGCCACAGACTCTCCCAGCTCACTAAACCCTGCTTACCTGTTCAGCTTCTGACACCTCCCCTTCCCAGTCTGCTCCCTCTTCTCTCCCTGACTACTCATCATCATCCCACCAACCATTGAGATGAATCCCGAGTGTGTTGGATACAGTAACGTATAAACTGTCACTTAAAAAACAACCAGCAAGTTTCCCTCTGTTTCTTTGTATTTGCCTTCTGGAAGCTATTTGGTGGTGTTATGACTGCAGGGTGCCTGGACCCCCCATGAAAAGCACAATAAACTGTTTTTGCACCCGGTTCATTCTGTGCATGAAGCAAACATTCTGGCTGCCATTCAGAAAAATTCACGCTGACAGCTCCATCTGCCCTCGATGGAGCTTTGACATGGTTTGTCATGGGAGTCCACCTCTGCTATTTCTATGAATTGATCTGGAGGTGCTTATTGTGCTTTTAATGAGAATGAAGCCATAATAAAAATCCAGTAGTCGTTTTATTCATTGCAATGGAATTTAGTTCAAAACAGCCATTTAATTTTTGTTTTCTTCTTAAAGTCTATTGCAATTCAGGAACTTTAGTGTCATTCTGTAAATACTGAGTCATGTTCCCATGCTAAAGATATTGTTCCAGATTGCAGGAAACATATCTGCAAATATTAAAATTGCAAAGTGGAGAAAAAATGGTGTCTGCAGTCAGTGTGAGATCAGAACATCCTCCCCCAAAAATCAGATTTTTAAAAAATTAAAATGCAGCAAGACATGACACATACCCCTTTATTAATGACCAATGTAACATGATGTCTTCTGTTTGTAGGTATATGTGGCTGCTTTTGCCGTATCTGCTTATGCATCCAGTTACTACAGAGCTGGAAGTAAGCCTTTTAATCCTGTGCTTGGAGAAACCTACGAATGTATCCGAGAAGATAAAGGCTTTCAGTTTTTTGCTGAACAGGTACTACTTTTCTGTTGTGGTCCAGGCTGAAAAATTTGCTAGTTCTGATTATGTGGCAGTAGGTTAATTTTATACTGAATTGCTTCAGTTGACTTTTGCATACATAGCTTGAACTGAGATTGTTGAAAGCTGTGGAATAGAATGGTTACTTTGAGGAACCACCTCCAAATCCATATATTTTAGAGTGGGTGCCTTGCACCTTAATGTTTTCTTTACACTCGCTAAAATATTTTACTTTTAACACTGCCCTGTGTATCCAGATGGCAAGTGAATTATATCCCTTAGTTTCCTGGCAGTAACTATACATAAACTTGATACAAAACAGCACAGGTTCCACTTTAAAGTGAAAAGCAAAATTAATTATATTTTAAATGACTACAGTATAAATAGATGGTTACGTTAGCTTGTATGGTTACATTATGCTGAGCTTGGTTGCTATTTCTTGTACCTCAGAAATGTTACTGTTTCTTTTCCGTTATTTAAATCTGTAGCAAATTTCCGTAGACCACTCCAACCCGATTAAACACTTCTCTGTCTAGAGACTATATTTCTCTAAGGTGAGACAGAAATGAACTTCAAAAGGGCACATTATTACTCAACAGGAAATACTTCACTTTTTCTCAGGCCTGATCCTCATCCTGTACTAAATAACACTCTCTAACAATAGCTCTGACTGGAAACCAAACTTGACGTTTAACTGCCTTTTTCTGGAATTTGTGTTTCCCTATATCTATCTTTTATTTTATTTTTGGATTTATTTTATGTTTTGGATTTTATTTCTTTGCAAGTGACTTGATTTAAGACAGTTTATATACCGACATTTATTTGTTTTTATTATTTATTTTTTAAAAATAACAGTCCTCATTAACTTCCCATTCAAATGGGAACGGAATACAAATTAGTATTAATCGCTTTACACCTGCTCTTCTGGGTTGTTGTTTTTAAACATTTTTTTAATGTTTCGTTATCCATATCCAATGCTGGTTTTGCTATCACAAGCTCCCTCTTGTGGTCAGTGCTGTGCATGAAATAAAATGAAACTATTAAAATAATTCATGAGAGAGGAATGGAAGTCATTTAAAAAAACAAAAACCTGTAGCTGTAACGGTTACTTTTCCCTTCCTCTTAGGTCAGTCATCACCCACCTATATCTGCATGTCACGCTGAATCTGATAACTTTGTGTTTTGGCAAGGTAACTCTTCAGCTTATTGTCTCTGGTTTTTACTTGAACGTGAAGGAAATCTATAAGCTCAAACATTAGTGGCAGATGTTAGTGCAGCTTCAGAGATTGTGCTGGCTGTGCCAAAGAATCTGTTTGTATGGCATTATGGGGAAACACAGACATTGGCATAACAAACATACGTATCCTCAACCTTGGCTAACCTCAACCAGCCTTCACCAACTTGGTGTCTTCCAGATGTTCTGGGCTGTAGCTCCCATCAGCGATGCTGGTGGGGATCATGGAAGTTGTAGCCCAGAACATCTGGAGGTTGGTGAAGATCCTTGGACCTTAGGATTTAGTGAACCATCTGTAATTGAAACAGCTTGATGTAGCCAGTTTGGAGGAGGGTGCTGTTTTAGAAATGGCTGCTTACCGCCTTCCCAGTAAGCGGTGGTTGTGGCTCCACCCGAGTCCCCTTGCTGCACGATGCCATCTTTTTGGCCGTTGCTGCAGTGGCGTAGCGTGGGTTGTCAGCACCCGGGGCAAGGCAAGTAATTTGTGCCCCCTAACCCGTGGATTTGCGCCCCCTAACCCGTGGATTTGCGCCCCCTAACCCGTGGATTTGCGCCCCCTAACCCGTGGATTTGCGCCCCCTAACCCTAACCCCCAGATGTTGAGCCCGGTGCGGCTGGCCCCCCCTGCACCCCCCACGCTACGCCACTGCGTTGCTGCGTCCCCTCGTAAGGTGTGCGGGCCCATGGGTTCCCGCGAGGACCCTCGATTCAAGTAGGCCAATCTGCGGCATCTCAGGGGGGCAGGGCTTGGGGAGTAGACCTGGCTGAAGCAGGCTTCACTCAGGTCCACTTCCCACCTATTTATCTTGGCTGGTCCTGCTTGCAGCAGCACAGTCAGCCAGGAGCATCACATCTGTAGTGTTAATTCATTTAGCCCTCTCTAGTCGGGTGCTTCCGGGCAAGGGGACTCCGTAGCTGGGCACGCAAGGCAATTGATAGCATCTTGCTGCCATAGACTTGAAACTGGTCTGTGGTATCAATGCTACTCTACAATAATAGTATATACAGTGGTACCTCGGGTTACATACGCTTCAGGTTACAGACTCCACTAACCCAGAAATAGTGCTTCAGGTTAAGAACTTAGTTTCAGGATAAGAACAGAAAACGTGCTCCGGCGGCGCGGCGGCAGCAGGAGGCCCCTTTAGCTAAAGTGGTGCTTCAGGTTAAGAACAGTTTCAGGTTAAGAACGGACCTCCGGAACGAATTAAGTACTTGACCCGAGGTACCGCTGTATAAGTGGTTTGTGTGTGTGTGTGTGTGTGTGTGTGTGTGTTTAAAAACACACAGAAACAATGTAATAATACAACATTTTTTGAACAAACCAATAGGAAAACAAATTCTTGCCCGCTTCTCCAAACATTTGAATTGAAAGCAAGGGCACAGTTAAACTGCTGCACACTAAGCCCTATTGAGTTTACATTTGAGCAGCACTGAGTGGGTTGCACTCAGGGAAACGAATGCAAGGACAGCTGGCTTATGCTTAAGTCTTCTGGAAACCTCCACTACTCAAGACACCAAAGTATTATATTCTCTGCTTGTCATAAATGTTTCAGATGACTTCATTGTCTAAAACAAGAGTCCGGTTCCAATCTCCAAAGAGGAAAAATTAAAGCATCTAGCAAAATATGCTGTGGTTATACGAACTGCCATGATTTAGGAATCACGATATGTTTGCTTTAAGCATCTTAAGTCAGTATAACTCTTAGTCACCAGGCTGAGTTTTGTCCTGGTTATATTCAGCACCATTTGAAGCTTAGGAGCTGTGATGTTACATAAGTGAAATACGAGATTTCACTATAGAGTTACATCTGATTGCAAATCTGTAAATGAGCAGTGGAATGTATACTAGCCATAGTTTTGTGCAAAGTGAATGAGCCACAGCAAATTTCAGGCTCATGCACTCCTCTATCCTTCTTTAGTGTGGCTTGTTCAGATTTGGGTGAACCATAGTCTGTTGTGTTGTCTGTGTGGTTCGCTTTAGTTATGATTCATTTCAAACAGGTCACTTCCAACCATGGTTTCTGAAGCTTCTTGTTTAAAGTAACCATTGTTATTGTCAGCCACAGTTTCAGGGCTGCACCAAGCTGTAGTTAACTAAAAGCGAACACAAAAGCTTCCAAAGTCATCCTCATGGGTGACTGGGAGCATAAGAGAGAATCCATGAGCTCCATGTTTAGTGTGATTGCCCACATGCCACTAAACCATGGTTTAGCATGACATTCAAACAGCCACTATTCAGTACCTTTGTCAATTTATTGATGGTCTCAGGCTTAAAGTATAACACTTAGTAAACAATTCAGCTCAACAATAGCAATATGTGTTTGGTGTTAAGGATGTACTTAGTTTATTACTGATTTTTAATTTTAATTTTTATTTTTATTTTTTAATTTCAGATATCAGATGGAAAAACAAATTCTGGGGGAAATCCATGGAAATTGTGCCAGTTGGTACAACACATGTAATTTTGCCAGCGTAAGTTCTGTAATTGTATGGAGACTGTAGTTCACATTTTGCAGCTCTGGGGTTGTCAAAACTTCTTTGGCACAAAAATCTCCATATTTTTTCACTTTCCATAACCTAGCAAATCATATGGTGCCACAGAGAGAGAATTATGTGCATAACATATATACAAGATACCTGCTATCAGAAATTCTTTTAACTAGGGATACCTTTGGACTGAACCTGGGACATACCATTATGGGCTCAACATTCTGTCGCTTATAAAAATTTCACCTGTTGAGCCAACAGCTTAAAATTTATCATCCCATGATCAAAGCTTGTGAATGTGGCAAATTCAGAATGATCTGATTGCAACAGGTTTATCAGTTTTAAAATGGATACAAATTGACCCATTCACCCTTTTTAGAACAAGCTTATCGTATATTTCTTTCCAGTTTTGATGAAAACTATAAATGCACTTTATTGAGGTTTATTGAAGAAAGCCATTTCTCATTGGTATGGCGAAGATCTGTGCAGCTGTTGAAAAGTTGTTAAAGCTTATGGCAGCAACTACATACAAAATAAGGGGTTCAGTTCCGAAGGGGAAATTCTGCTAGCACTCCCAGTATTTGCTGAGAGCGCCACCGTGTGGATGCCGTGTGCAATGCCTATTCCTTTCATGCCTATTCCTTTCTGTGTATGGCAGTGTGCTGTAATGATTAGGAGATGCAGTCGCTAACCATGTGCAGAATTGGAAATCTAAGAAACTGTTGTGGGCAGCACGTACCACAACTCCCAACACGTGAACACGCTGTGACCTTCATCATAACCCCACTGCCCACTTGCACTGCCATTCCCTGTGCTCCTGCACTGACACAAGCATGAGTCAGTTCTAAGGAGGATTCCTCCAGGAATACAATAGAATTCAAAAGGCAATAAAGAGCCACGTGTTTTGCCTCGATTTAGCATCTGTTGATTTTATTAATCTTTTGGATTTTTAAAAATACCTGTTCTGTTTTTATTGAGAAATCTAATGTTTCATATTTTTGCAAACCAGGTTTTCTTAGAGTCAAGTGGTATATAAATTTTGCTAAATAAGATAAATAAATTTGCTATCCCCAAGTGCAAGTTTTCTATCTTGGTGAGATCTTTTCTCTCTTTGCTTTGTCTCTGTTTGTCTTGAAAGGAATCAAAACTGGATATTCAGGGTGTTTGAGATGAATGTTTTAAGTAAAACCATTGATTTTATTAACTAATACTTTATCACAACATGAAATCACAGTCCTCTGTTTTCTCCTAGCTATAAGGACCATTATGAATGGAATAAGGTGACATCGTGCATTCATAATATATTAAGTGGACAGCGGTGGATAGAACACTATGGGGAGATCATAATCAAGAATCTGAATGACCACAGCTGTCTCTGCAAACTTACTTTTGTAAAGGTAATATTAACATTACCTTGGATGTTCTCAAGAGTCTGTGCCATTTCATTTAAAAAGTCAGTAAGTTTACTAGCAGAATTTCCTGGGCAATGAGGATGTTGAATAATATCCTGAGGTTGTAAGCTTACATAGTCATTTCTGGGCATATCTATAGGAGCAAGCTAATTCACTTTTTTCCCCTGATCTTTTGAAGTGATTTTGGTTTTGCTCATTTTATCTCCAGACAAAATACTGGAATCACAATGTACATGAGATTGAAGGAAATGTTTTGGACAAAAATGGGAAAGTAGTACATCGTATTTTTGGGAAATGGCATGAGAATATATACTGCGGAACACCATCTTCGCCAAAGTGCATCTGGAGAGCAAGTTAGTGACCAATCAACCATTTTATTTTTATGCACATATAAAGCATTTGCACTCCCTACCTATGCTCTTCTATTGACTGCCACCTGCCACAATCTAGACATCTTAAGTTTCAGTACATTTTACTATAGTTCTTTACCATGCTATATACTATGGATGGAGTCTTGTAATGGAGAAATCCATAATAATTCACTATAAATGACTGTCTAGATAGGTCACATTTAAGACATTGGCCATATGCAGATAATGTTCAACCATGGCAAATAGTTCAACTGAATCCATGGTTAAGGGTTATCTTCAAACCAAAGCAGAGCAGTTGAAAACAAAACGGGAGTGGAAAACAAAAAATAAAAATGGGTAAAAAAAGTGGCATGGAATAAAACCACAGAGACACATAAAATCCATTGTTGTTAAAAACTTGTAGGAAGTCCTCTTGATGTCTAAATTACCGTAACCAATTTTGCCTGGCAAACATCCCTATGGAGGGAGTTCAGAGACTGGGGTGTTGCCACAGATATTATGTATGTAATCATTGCTCTTAAGTCATGAAATTATGAATAGATTTGGGCTGGAGAAAATAATCAAATCCATTTTTATTTGCAGATCCAATGCCAAAAGATTATGAACAGTGGTATGGTTTCACACAGTTTGCATTAGAATTAAATGAATTGGACCCGCTCACTAGGCCTCTGTTACCATCTACTGATACCCGATTTAGACCAGACCAAAGGTATTATTATTATTATTATTATTATTATTATATAATTAAGTTTCCTGTAGCTGAATACATACTGAGGCAGCACTTATTATCTTGTACCCTTCAGAGGCAGGATGTGCATGTGTTGTGCCCATCATCAAGGAAAATCGGTTCTTACTGGTCAGTTTTTTGGGAAAGACAAAAAGAGAGTAGAGATCATTACCTGCCTCTGAAATGTCAGGGTCCCTTCCCTCCCATTTTTTGTTGAGTTCTAGAGTCAGTTCACTGGTTGTTTTCCCAATCTGTAACCTGGGACAATTATCTGGTTGTCGGTTAAAAGATCTAGCTACTTCATGGTTTGCAGATACTAAGCTAAGGGAGCCACAAAATAAAATGCCAATAATGCTTTGTTCTTTTATCGTTGCTTATGGCAGGCTCCTAGAGGAAGGGAATATTGAAGGAGCAGAAATGCAAAAACAAAGGATTGAGCAGCTACAGAGAGAGCGGCGGAAAGTTCTAGAAGAAAACAATATGGAGCATCAGCCTAGATTTTTCAGGTATTTTTTTAACATAGCAGATTTTTTTGCTGAAATGTCTGCTAATATGCTAGAAGAGTGGCACAGAAAGTGATCCACAAGATCGTGCTTCATAGTTCATTTCTCAGAATACTTACCTAATTGCTAAAGCCATAATTTTATTTATGTCTTGTGGCTAAAACAATGGGCTAGGAAAACCAAAGAAATTGTTTTCTTGCGGTGGGGTGGCTGGAAGCTAACTCGGAAACATGTTGGGAGAAGTGAGGAATCAAGGAATAAATGGGGAATCCTGTGGCTCTCTAGATGTTGTTGGACTACAACTCCAGTCATTCATGACCATTGGCCATGTTGGCTGAGGCTGATTGGAGATGGAGTTGAATAACAGCTCAAGGTCCAGGACACAGCTCCCAATATCCTACTCATGGATTTTTCCTGCAGAAACGTTGCTTCCTCATCACTGCCATACATGATGGCATTTTTGAGTTGCCTAGCTAGTTTGGGAGTTGGCATACCGTTGTACCTTGGATCCCGAATGCCTTGCAAGTCGAACATTTTGGCTCCCAAACACCGCAAACCCAGAAGTGAGTGTTCCGGTTTGCAAACGTTCTTTAGAACCTGAACGTCGGACGCAACGTCCGCAGCTTCCAATTGGCTACAGGAACTTCCTGCAGCCAATCGGAAGCCGCACCTTGGTTTCTGAACGTTTTGGAAGTCGAATGGACTTCCGGAACAGACTTCTGGAATGAATTCCGAGGTACCACTGTACAGTGATGGTGGTTTCAGTTCTAGCTATCAGAAGGTGATCATAGGGGATTACTCTTCTACTTCATGAGGTTTATTCTGTGGTGTGCCACAAGATTCAGTCTTATCCCCTGTGCTTTTCAGTATCTACATGAAACCTCTGGGGAAAGGGATTTGGGATAAAGTATCATCAGATAAGGGATGCGGGTGGCGCTGTAGGTTAAACCACAGAGCCTAGGACTTGCTTATCAGAAGGTCGTGGTTCGAATCCCCGCAATGGGGTGAGCTCCCATTCCTCAGTCCCTGCTCCTGCCAACCAAGTAGTTCGAAAGCACGTCAAAGTGCAAGTAGATAAATAGGTACCGCTCCGGTGGGAAGGTAAACAGCGTTTCCGTGCACTGCTCTGGCTCGCCAGAAGTGGCTTAGTCATGCTGGCCACATGACCCGGAAGCTGTATGCCGGCTCCCTCGGCCAATAAAGCAAGATGAGCGCCGCAACCCCAGAGTCGTCCGCGACTGGACCTAATGGTCAGGGGTCCCTTTACCTTTACCTTATGATCAGCATATACAACGCTATACTTCATTTCAGTATTCCAGGTGAAGCATTGTATGTCTTAAATGAATTTGAGATATAGTGTGGGATCCAGTGAGATTAATAAACTGAAGCAGATGTGGCAAAGGTGTGCAGTGTGAAAGGTCCAATTGATCTGGAAGTAGATGGTTCTCTTGCTCTGGATAGGGTTACACTTGCAGCCAGTTCCCATGCTTCTGAAATCTCCAGTGGCAGCTGTGCCCAGGAGTTCAGTTTTGGCAATATAGCTTGATCTGCCAACTGCTACCACTTTTAGAGAAGCATAATTATTCATCATTAGCCACTGCTGAGTGTGTGAAATGTCAGACTCAGACCAGGGAAATTCCAGTTAAAATCCTCACTCAACCTGAAGCTGGTAAGATGTCTAGTCTTACTTTGCAGGGTGGTTCTGATGATTAAATGGGGTGTGGGAGGAATATGAATGCCACACTGAGTGGCATAAAACATACATGTTGCACAGGAGAATAAAAAAAAGCTCTGTTGATTGTTTGACAGGAAATCTGAAGATGACTCCTGGGTCAGCAATGGAACTTATCTAGAACTTAGAAAAAACCCTGGCTTTTCCAAGGTGGATAATGCTGTCTTATGGTGAAAAAACAAAAACAAACGAAAAGGACATTGTAGCTGCTGTTTCTCTGATTATAAGAATGGAAATGCTGCGTATCACCATAACCTTCTAGACTCCTGCTTGATTTAGATTTTTGACAAGCACATTTGTGTTACTCTGTTTGTCTTTTGCTATTTTGATAGTAACCATGATTTATTTGAATGTACAAAAAACTCTAATTTTCTTGGCATATATATTTAATAAATGATTGTTGAATGTTATCTCTGAAAGGGTGGGGTGGGGTGGGGAGGAGAGAAGCTTTAACACTATTTTTTCCAAAGGATGATGCAAGTTCAGATTTAATGCCTTATTGAGTTCTGTGATAAACAGTATTGGCCAGGAACCTTCAGCCGCACTACAGTAACTGAATGGAGGCAGCTGATCCCACCCCACAAGATGTCAGTAAGCTAACCAAAGCCAGAGTGAGTGTGTTTCTGTCTCTTGCCTGAGATTCCATCTCAGTTACTGATCTTTTGGGAATCTTTTTTGTGGTTTGGATTTGCTTTGTTTTTGAGCACATGGGCAGATCAATGCATAATACCACCAATCGGGGTTGGATGAGATGGCGATGTTTCTTCACCCAGTTCTGCCTAGCTGTGCTGGGCACTGCTACCATGGAGCGGCTAGCTGCACCCACCTCAACTGTGGATGAGCGGAAGGCACTCCTGTGGAATCCCTGCTGGCAGTAGCTGCTCTATATCCCCAAATCGGGAGCAGAGCTGCATAAGCTAAAGTTCGCTTGGGTCCTCAGCCAGTCCAGCCACCAGTTACTTGTGGAAACGGGCCCAATCTGGGCCTCTCTGCTGTACCAGCCTGGAGCTGGTATAATAAGGAAGCAAAATGGTTGTTGTCCCTACCCTAGCTGCCATTGGGCTCTGGGATGCAGCGGTCGGTCTTCACTGCTCTGTTTAGCCCTTCCATTGCAGCCTGCTGGCGGTCTGGATCGCTCCTGTTCTTTTTATTCCATTAGCTAACCCATTCCAAGAAAGTAGTACTAAGCGGTAGTAGCATTGATGGTTCTACTGCCTTACAAGCAAGCAAAAAGACACAGACACCTAGGAACTTCTCTTATGCCTTGTTGACCTTTACGGAAGCTGGACCACCGCAGACTTCAGCAGGGCTCGCACAGTGGAAGTTCCAAGTGGAATGTGTCCCAGATTTGTACAGTTGGCATATATGAATCATGCTGTGTAGACTGAACTTTTGAGGCACAGTCCAACCAAAGTTAGCGATGGCTTAATTCATATTAAAATCCAATAGAAAAGCTGTTCATTGCGAGCAGCTACCTTTTCCTAGAAAGTACCATTTGGTTAAATGCAATTTAGTGGTACTGCTAAACAGAGCTTGTGGGTAAAAAAATAATGACCAAATGGAAAAGAAACACGGTTTTCTTTGGGGCTGGCGATATCTTTACAGAGCATGGACTCTTTAGTTCACGATTCTGGTTTGTTTTTAATAAGAAGATCCTGCTAGACAATTTTTTTAAAAGCCCTCCTTTTTAACTATTTGCAAAGTAGCTAAATGTGGTTAAGAGACAGGTGTTTTCTGAAATAAGATTTCGGTATTTTCTACCTCTTCTGAGCAGCACATT
Organism: Podarcis bocagei; assembly: GCF_964188305.1. NCBI lineage: Eukaryota > Metazoa > Chordata > Lepidosauria > Squamata > Lacertidae > Podarcis > Podarcis bocagei. The sequence continues at coordinate 25,732,827 of NC_138137.1, forward strand.
TATTATCTTGTATTATTAAAAAAACAACCATCTGCCTTAGATACAATGTATGGAATATATGATCTTCCTTTACCTGTTTAGTGTTTTAAGGTAAATATTTGTCTTGCACTAAAATGGTTATGTTTTTCCTATATCCTCTCTATGTATTCTAATATCTTCATGAGCATCTTTAGCATGTTGAAGAAGGAATCCAAAGTAGACAAAACAGCACTTTGGAATGTAGGTGGCAGTCTTGTTTGTTTTTCTTTTGTTAAATCACAGTTTGAATATAATATCATGCTAAACAGGAAACGTGTGTGCAGAAAATTAGAGTCTGAAACACATACTTCTATAAGCTTTCAGGTCCATTGCCTACAAACTGATGGGAGAGTGGTCCTGGATTACAGTGTTGAATGGTACTTTCTGTAAATTAGTAAAGCATTCTTTCTTCATCTTAGTATGTAGTACATGTCTTGCATCCAGGTGCTGTGAACAGAAGTAAAATACATTAATTTGAATATGCGTGCAGAGCTTTTCCCTGCGTGAGCTGCCCCAAATCACTTGTGGCAAAGGGAGCAGCTCCATACAAGCATTTTGTCCCACCTGGTTTAGAGCTGTTCCTTCTAATAAGCGAACAGGTTCAGGCAGGTTTTTTCCTGCAAACTGTATAGCGCACAACTAGATCACAACTAATTTAGCGAGACACAAGATGCATGAGGACGAGCGTTCGCAACGGCACAAGCACACCACCGTACAAAACTAAAGCTAACGTAGTTTACCAGCTTGTTCTGCAGATGCACATTGATGGAGTGGCGAAATAGAAAACGTTAATGACCTTCTGAACTCTCCCATTTATATATGCCTAAGCAGTCTCAAGGGAAACCAGATTTTAGCAAAACTGCATAAACTTTCCAACTGAAGTGGGGGTGGCGAGAACCCCTCAGACATCAGTTAATAACTTTTCCATTCATTTATTTATAAGATCTTCCATTACAATAAGATCATGTCTGTCACTCAGCACAACAATTGCTTGCTGCCTCATTAAACACTCAGGGTCTAACTAGGCGCTATGTTCACCCCATATTTGTGCCCTTAACTGCAATGGTGGTGTTGTTTTTTATACAAATTGGTAGTGTGGGGTGCAGACTCTGAACTAGGACCTTAGCATTGAGGGTTCAAGGCTTTCAGCCGTTGCCCCCTGCTACAGTCCTGGTTAGGATCTGGGCGGTCCACACCAGCGATGTGCATAAGAAAAAAATGTTCTCATTCATCTCAGTGGAAGCTCTTTTTTATAGGCAAGTTCCTGGTGTGGGCAGTTCAGATTAGGATTATGGAGAGCGAGGTAAATAAGGTTACCAGATTTTTTTCAATGAATCCGGGGACACTTTTCAATTCCCTACTAAATAGATTGATTTTGTCAGGGGACTGATTTATAAATCTGGGGACTTTCCCCGGGAAACGGGGACATCTGGTAACCGGTAATGTCCCCCCTCCTATACTAGAGTCCCGATGTGAATTTGGGACCCTAGATCAATATGGAGATAACATACCTTGTTTTTCATTCATATAAAGCAATGACAGTTATTCTAACTTTTCTTCCCCACGCCCTTGCATCCACATAGCAATTTACTTGCGGGGGCTCACTATTTGACAATATCACACATTATATATATTTTTGCACTAATTGAGATTTCTTGTAACTTGTAATTTTCTTTGGGACAATTCCTTCTAAAAAAAAATGTAATTATTTTCCAGACAAAAATTATTCCATTTTTGGACAGGTTCGCTCTTTCATTTACAATCCATTTATTTGTATATCATCTCTGGCATAAATCATATTCCGTGCTTACAGTCAGTTAAGATTTGGGTATGTAATTTTGCCTTGCACTTTCAGAAATGTCACTGCTGCTTAGGTGCTGCAGTCCTTGGAAATGCTTGTTTCCTTTTGTCTTTTATTGCTTTGTACAGTTGAAATGCAGTTTTAAAAAAACCAAAACATTTAATGCAGCTTTTAAAGAAACAGATACAATCATTCCTTCCAGTAGCACCTTAAAGCCCAAAGAAGCTAGTTCTTGGTATGAGCTTGGTATGAGAGTTGGTCTGCCATAGTCAAAATAAAAAAAATCCTTCCAGTAGCACCTTAAAGACCAACTAAGTTAGTTCTTGGTAAAGCTCATACCAAGCTCATACCAAGAACTAACTTAGTTGGTCTTTAAGGTGCTACTGGAAGGAATGTTTTTATTTTGACTATGGCAGACCAACACGGCTACCTATCTGTAACTAGATACAATCATTGTTCATGAGCCAAGAGCTTACCGTACTGCATGCATTAGTCAGTTAATGCTGGGATAGAACTCTAGGCTCCAGTTCGAAAAGGAGCATTGCTCTGTGCATTGCTTCAATTTTTGTTTGCTACATTTTGTTTTGGTTTTTAAAAAGAAAGATTTGCACGCCCTGTGGGTCAGCATGTTCATTTCGCTGTTTTCTCGATTTCACATACATAGAATGGGGAACTGGATGCATGATGAAACAGGCATATGGCCAGTTCATCACACACATTGCATCACTTATTACAGGTAGCTTAGCATCATTTCATCTGACCTTTATCACATTGACACAGGGCCGTAATTTCACCTTTTACACACATATCATCCAGCCTTCTGCAAAACCCATAGCTTTTCTTTTTCAAGGGAGGGCCGAGCCCATGAATGCAGCAATTGAAATTAAGGGTTTAATCACGTATTTTTGTGATCTTTTAAATATTTCCTGCCTGATCACCTCTTATTCCCCTGAGTATATGCATATGGTAAGAGGAATTTTCAGCCCACCTCACTAGAGCAAAACGTGGCAGGTAAATATGCCAACGATCACCACCACCATAGTAATTCTGGATATTAGGCAGCCTGGTTTTCCAATATTTCCACAATACTCAAGTGTGGTGCAAGGGCATGCACACATCGCTTGGTGTTGTCTTAGCCCTTTGGATCCAGTTATGTAATTGGACTGGTCCCACTCCACTGAAATTTTGCATGTTCATATTATTACCTGCAATCACCACCTAAACAAATCGATTACTGTAATTCACTCTAAAGGTGTAATTAGGTGTAAACCTGCATGATTTACGTGCCACGGAAGAGGAAAGGCAATTGATTCAGCAATTGCTGGGACCTGGCTGAATATCCATACCAACTCATTCTATACATATCTGATATTATTTGAGGGCACTTACAAGTGGAAGGTTTCTGTCAGGTACCTGACAACTGCACTCTGGCACTGGCAGGGCTGTCTGTTTCCTTGCTGGTTTCAGCTGCTCCACACTGATTTGCAGCATTGGCGCAGGAGGAACAGCAGATCAAGGAAAGTATTAGCCGCACTCTCTTCTGCTGTGGTCAGACCACACATGGAATACTGTGTCCGATTCTGGGCACCACAATTTAAGAAGCAATGAAGCACCAAACCGGTGGTGGAAGCTTCAGATTATTCTATTAGGGTGCTAAGGTTTTTTTTTTTATTGAGTTCTTTTCTGTTTTTGATACCACAAACTACCATCTGGAAGCACCCTTAGTATCTTATCAATTAAACATACATCTAGATACCATTATTATTATTATTATTATTATTATTATTATTATTATTATTATTATTATTATTATTATCACTATATTTATATCCCATCTTTCTCCCATAACTGGGAATCACAAAAATTAAATACAAATGAAGCACACATATAGCTAAAAACATATTAAAGGTTATGGTTAAAAAGCAGTTAAACTATGTTGAAACTGTATCCATTAACATGCAGGCAGTGGGAGGAGGGGACACAGTACATCACTGTTTCCTTATATGCAGTCAATTCCCAAAAGAACTGGAGGAATAAAACAGTTTTCACCTGCCAGTGGAAGGACATCAAGGAAGGAGCCAATAATAACATACGTACAAGTATATGAGGTTGGATCCAAAGGAACTTTCTCTGCAAAATGTCTGCTGGGGCAGGACAAGTTGAAGCAACTATCCGGGGCCAGAATTACTCTAGCTTGCTCTGGGCAGAACCACCATTGCATTGCATCACTAAAGGAACGAGTTTAAAGATGATACAGGTTTGGTTATGCAAATTTAGAAATAAGTACTATAATTTAATTAGAAAGTCATTACATCTTATAGTGGAGAAGACTGACCAGGTGAGCTATCCTGCTGTCCAGGTATTAATCGTTGATAAGCAACTTCAAGGTCTTCTCTGCTCTCCCTTCTTGTGGTTCCTAAATCTATAAACCAGACTTGAATCTGACAGTCCTTCAAATAGAGGGTTCCCTTTTGAGAAATAGGGCACCCTAGCGTCAGGATAAGACCATATAATTGGTAACCTTGTCTGGGGTATGCTAACTGACCATGGCTACAATCAGGTGGGGTGCAATCATGTATCCATCTATCCCAACTCTTATTTTTGAATTAAATTGTTCCACCTTTGTCATTATTTTGTCATGTTCATTCTATGCTTGGTTCAAATGTACCAAGCACCGAATCTCCTCAGTTTGGGGCTGGTGCAGATTTGATATATTGGATGAGTAAAATTAGCTGCTTTTTCTACTGGTCTACATTTTTTTCTGTTCTCTGTTACCCTATAATACATAAATATACAGAACAGTGAAAGTTGTTTTTGTTTGGGAAAAATATATAAGCAAATTTCTTGTATTCTCTAAACCGTCTGAAGTAGTTGGAAGGAGAAAAATAACAGTTTAGGGTGCTGTGAAGAAGGTGGATTGGATGGTCTCTCTCCATACTGAAGGTCTTTGGGAAATACAGAAGGAAGGAAAATAAGCTAGCTTTCTCTTGTCAATAAAACATAATCAGTGTTACTGCATATCTTTTTTTACTTAAAGCAACTATTTTTTCACCTAAATCTAAGGACAACAAAGCTATTGCTCTTCTCTACTTTTCTCCCTATTTAGCTGCCACATTAATATATTTCCAAATTCTTTAATATTGTTTTGATTTTTTTCACACGATCTTGTTAGACTCCTTGCAAAAAAAACACACAAAAAAAACAACAACAATCCTGGCCTCCTTCAGTAGAAACTAGGTGAAATTGTTATCATTTCAGAATCAGGATGATCCTTTAACATTTTGGTTTTCAAGTTACTGTTCAGAGGTTACTCTACTTCACATGAACGCTTGATTGCTACAAATATTTCATTGTTCAAATGATAATCTCATTTGGATTGGGAAGGTACTTACTTTAACCTGCTGGTGGACTGTATCATTATACAATGGGTGTTTTCACTGTTGCAATATTATTGTCTTCCAGTTTTCTTTGTTTTTTTTCTTTTTATACCATGAACTTGCTATAAAAGTTCTGGCTCATCTTACTGTGTATCATATTATGTATTTGATCCCCTGTAACTAGTTTAGTTAGATGTTAATAAATTTTACATCTCAAATACCATCACACATCCTGGTGTTTTGTGTTGCGGTTTTTAAAATTCCATTGCAGTCTGCCTTCCAAGTAGGCAGTTGGAAGCCTGATGCGTCATATTTATACTCGCCCCAGGATATCACCATTGTACATTTTGCCAGGCAAAAATCCTCAACGGTTTGCTGTAACATCTGCGCGCTCTCCAGATTAATGAGGCGAATGAAAGAACATGCCATAGAAATCCCATGCCACAGCACAGATCAGAAAAAATACAGATTTCATGGAGTGTAAGAATGCACACAGTCTTAATTAAGTTGGAAAGAAACCCCGAATATGACGCACACTAGAACTTGCTCAATCTGCAGGCCCAGGTAAGCAGGCCCTTCAAATGAGACACTTCTGTTCGTTTTATTCCTTAGATAAGCAATTCTGGGGAAATAGACAGCTATTGATGGAGCTTCTGGTCTGCTCAGTGTTCCCAGTCTCCATAATCCAGAACAAATAGATCAACCTAAGACAGTTTTGGCGAACCTATGGCAATCGTGCCAGAGTGGGCATTCAGACCCATCTGTGGGCATGTGTGCCATCGCCCCAGCAGACAAAGTGACCAGCTGCTCCCCCCCACACACACACCAGTGCTGGCGGGAAACGCTCCCTAGAGTGTGTTCCGGCCACAGGGTCATTGGTGGATGTTGCATGCCCCCCACTTCTGTGATCCGGAAACGCTTCGACCACAGTGGCATTGGGAGGAGTTGCACACCCGCCAACCAGCTGGCGGTCTGCTGTTGGTGGGTGGGCAGGCGCATGCTGGCTGCGTTGACATGAGGGATTTCAGCTTTTCTAAGAGTGCTTAGTGATTTTCTGTATTCTTCCCCTAAAAAAAAAAGCTGCAGAACGCTGTGCAATTCCCTCCCCCATAAAAAGCTCAACAGTTTTGGGCAATCTTCCCCCCAAAAGCTCAACAATTCTGGGCCATCTCCCCCCATTCTCTAAAATTTGAGTCCCCAAATTCTTAGTCTTGGACACAGGAGCGTAAATTGCCGTGTTGGCACTTTGTGATAAATAAGTGGGTTTGGGGTTGCAGTTTGGGTACCTGGTCTCTAAAAGGTTTGCCACCACTTACCTAAGATGGCACCTAGTAGGCTCCTTGACAGTTGGAAACCATTACAAACTGGCCAGGCTGCCACACCTAATTTTCACGTTGCGTGCAAAAATGTGTTTCTCTCATCTCTGTCCATCTTCTGTGCTTCCTATGGTGATCTGGAATTCTATTTGTGCCTGAAGGGTTGACCGTATTGAGCCAAAGATCACATGGCACAGCTCTTGCTGGACAAAGTATTGTGGTACCAGCACCAAGAAAATTGCCTCAGTGATATAAAAAAATGTCTTCGGGATTACATTTATCCACTCCCTACATCCTCCATTGCCCCACCTTCCTCCTTTACCAATAGTTTACTGTGCAACAACTTTACCCTATGCCAGTCTCCCAGATGTCCAAAGTGGGCAATTTGAAGCACACAAGGATGGTCATTGAGGTCTCCTCATGTGACTTGCAGCTCAGAGGTGTTTACTGCATCCTGAAACTTTTTTGTGTTATTGGTTTTATCTGTATGATGTAAAAATGACATGAAATGGAAATGAGTTTAAAAAACAACCATTAAGGTGCTACCAGAAACCACCTTCCTCGTGTGTGTGTGTGTGTGTGTGTGTGTGTGTGTGTGTGTGTTTGTTTTATGAGATCCTCTGGGTTTAAAGCAACAAAAGATAGTGAACTTATTGCTAGTGGAAAGAGTACAGGTTTGCTATTTTGCTTGCTCTGCTGTCAGCTTGGCAGCAGCTTTGACATGCTGCCATATCCCAAAATAAAGTCGAGAGATCATGCTACTGTATTTCTCCCTATTCATTTCAAAACTGGGCTAATAAAAAATCTGCCATTTATTTAGCCCTTTGACAGTGTTTGGTTGCCATATTTCAAAAAGTAAAAACCAGGACACCCCAAAAGTTGTTAAGCTTCTTTTAGGGCTCAAATTTGTAGAAAAGTAAATTGTTGAGCTTTTTTCCCCAGGCCAAAGAGCCACCTTTTGGAAGTCCTCCCATGGATGTCATTTCTGCCTTTGAAGTCCCAATAATATCCTGGAGAATCCAGACATATGGCAGCCCTAACAGATGAAACATGGAAAAGGGTCTCCTCTGCTGATCTTGGTGCACAAGCAGGTTGATATGGGAAGAAGCATTCCTTAAGAGTTTGAGACCCAAGCCTTTTAGAATATTCCAGAGGCAGGCATAACCTATGAAGGGGCTGCAAATGCCAGATACTTTGCAGATTACTTCCAGGTTGGCTTTGGCTTATGTGTGGCCTGCAGTGCTATTAAAATATTATAATTTTTTTGAATGCCCATATGTAGCCACTAGATGTCACCAGAAATCACATAAAGTGTATTGCTTTTGTAGAAGAAGAAATGAATGACCTTAAAATTATGCAGTTTTTGGTGGGGCAAGAGTCAAGTACCGTATATGGTATATCATTGGAGCGTATTCTATATTGAGAGTTAAAATTGAGCACCATGGCAGCCTTAAAGTAATTCAATCCCAAGTCAGTCTTCATTCACCTGAGTTACAAGCTCATTTGGGAATCATTACTAATGTTACAGAAATCCTCAGATCAGCAGCTCCCAAGTTAGAGGTCAAGGTACACTAGTGAGTTGAGAGAGATCTGAAGAGTGCATTCAAATTTGAAACAACAATCTATGCCCTTTGGAAGAAGTGAGGAGACCTAGCGCAAGTAATAGAATCAGATTTAATTGGGGAGAAATTACTGGCACCCACTTTCAGTGAAGACACAGATCCTTCAATGCAACATACTTGAGGTAGCATGTGGTCTGTAAAACTCCATAGGAGAGCTTGCTGTTGTCCTGTTCTGCCTTTAGAAGATAGGTCAAGCAGTTGCTGTTTGGCTTGGGTGATCCATGAAATCTCCCACGGAGAGCCTCAAGGTCCATAAATAGCAACACCCTAGTGGTCCTGGGCCCTAAGGAAGTTAGACTGACTTCAACCAGAGCCAGGACCTTTTCAACTCTGGCCTGGTGGAACGCTCTGCCTCATGAGACCAGGGCCCTGCAGGATCTGATTTCTTTCCTCAGGGCCTGTAAGACAGAGTAGTTCCGTCTGGCCTTTGGCTTGGAGCCAATTTGATTCCCTCCCTCTCTTTCTTTTTTCCTTTCCTTCTCCTCCTGCGATGAGGCTACATTTTAATATTTTAATGTTTCAATATTTTAATGTTGTATTTTAATTTTGTTTTTAAGTTGTAATCATTCAACTTGTTTTTATTATTGCTTGTAAGCCGCTCTGAGCCCGGCCTTGGCTGGGGAGGGCGGGGTATAAATAAAAATTATTATTATTATTATTTTATTATTAAATAAACTGGATTTCTGTATCTGCTGCTGATAGGCAAGGAGACCTCGGGAATGAGTGATCCCTGCTCTGCTCATCATCTCCAGGGCAAGAATATAAGTGCACTAGGATTCTTTATGCATCCCATGCTGCAGCTGACTGGAGTCAGGGAATCCCAGAATCAACACCATTGCTCAGAAAGAAGAGTCCCATGACTGCCTGTGTAGCCTTATGAGGCTTTGCCCTCGGGTGGGAAAAATATTGCACCTGGGAAAGGGAAAATGGGAGTCAACAGACACTCAAGGAATAGTTTCGGAGAAAAAGCTTTTATTTCTACCATTCATGAACTGGTAGAAGGAGCAAGTGTGATAACTCACAAAAAGCACGCACGAGTTCACAGTCATGTGCACAAACATATATACCCTTCCAGTTCCCTCCCCCTTTCTCCTCCTTCTTCCAGAGTCCTGCCCATGAGTTTCTCTGAGCATGAACAGAAAGCTGTCTTGGGACTCTTGGCACCCTTCCCAGGAAAGGGGGGGGGGTGAGAGCCAAGGGGTCGAGGAGCCCTGGTGGTTCAGCATGTCCAAGATGTTGCAACCGAATAAGATAAAAGTCAGTTCTCAGGCCTGAGTATTCTTGGCAATGACAGAGCCTATTCATTAGCCTTTTGAAGCCTTCCCATGCTGATAAAAGTAACAGTTTTTCCTATGTACCAGCATCTTGTGAGAATCCACAGAAAAACTGTAGTTGTGGATTTTAGGAGAGAGAAAGGGGATTTTGGACAGTTTTGAGGCCCGGCGTGATTTCACAGACAGGATTTGCGTATCCTGTCCCTTCACCTGGGAAAGGGGAGGAGAAAATTTTGGAAAGCAATGTGAACAAAGCTATCTTACAGTTGCAGGTGGGATGGCTGATTGTGGTTCTAGGGACTGGTTGAGAAATTTTGAGCTGGATTCAGACGAACTCAATTCCTGTTTAATTTAAGAGGGTTTGTTAAATCATTACTTATTTGTCCCATTGATTTCAGTGGCATCCAAGTTTAATGGAACAAGCTATACATGACTTGATAAGTCCCACCGATTTCAGTGGAAGCGAAGCACAACTAACACGGGCTGGTTGCAACCAATATAAGGAAGGATGAAGTGAGAAATCAGTGAAAGCCAAATTGACAAATGGATTTTCAAGAGTGTAGCTCACTGGGGGCCTTTAGCTAGGTTGAAAAATAGCCCTGGATTATTTTGGGTTGGTTTTTAATTGGGGTGGGGAGCTGGGAAAGGAAGTTTGTTTGACATTCACCATCATCTAAAGCAAATATTTATACTGAAGTCAAGTTACATGGTAACATAACATGCATGAAACAATGGTTTATCGGATGGTTTTTAAAAAAAATCTTTTTTATGACTAAGCCCTAAGGCAGCAAGTGTTTGAAAAATACAGATCCAGATGGTTCCTAATAAAACATGAATGAGGCCAGATGGCTCTTAACAAAGTACTGCTGAGGCAAATCTTTTAAGATATATCAGGGACTATTGTTCAAATTTTATCTGAAATTCACAAAAGTGAACAATCAAGAAATGAGAGAGCAATTTGTTTGATCTTCATAACATGCAGGTGGTAACCACTTAGATTATAAAGGTGCAACTATATTATCTCTGTATTTGTGTGCCCTGTGGTGTCTATTGCTCACAGGCACAATACTCATCCTGCAAAATAATTCCCTCATGAATGTGAGTTGTACAAAAATACAAATCTGTTCCAGTGTTGTTCCCTCTCACTTAAATAGTTATTGTACAGAAAAAATGATCCTGCATAACTGTGTTAAGTTTAAGCCGTGTACATCCTTTCTGAAATTCTTTGGGGAGTGGTCCCTCTATCTATACTATATGCCCATAACCTTCTGCAAGGATTCATGCTTTTTGTATACATGAGCAAAAAAGGCCGATCTGTTGCAATAGTTGGTAGATACTACTTTGGTAAATTAGCCTCTTGGACTATGACACCTGGTGGCTGAAATAAATAACTGACACAAAGTTCTGAATTTTGTTCGTGAGCAGATCTGGCAGCAAGCAACCAAATCTCTACCAAATCTCCCATTACTGTATTATCATAGTCCATTGATGTTATTTCTTTAGCTAAACCTTCCTGGAATGCTGAAACGACAGAACCCATTGGGTTGTATGTATCCAGTGCTTTTTTTCTGGGGGGACACATACCCCTAACATTTTTGTGAATTGTACTTTTGTCCATTTACTGTATTTATTTTCCCCGATCTGAACTATAAAATGGTAATTTTCTGGAGTCGAAATGAGAGTACCCCTAAACATTTTTTTAAGGGGGAAAAAACCATTGGTTGTACTGTATATCTGAGGTGCAAGTAAGAGAGATTCCTTTGGGGGTGATTCCTTTACAAGGAAATTAATATCAAGAGGGTTTTGTTGTTTTTTCCTTCCAAACATTCGGGAAGAAGAAGATAATAATTCCAAGGCCGCTTGTGATTCAGGCATTTGTGATCTAACTCGCAGTCCGTTCAAATCCACCAGTCAAAATCCCCAACGATATTCAGTGGCAGGTAAGGAAGCACTGATTTCAACAGGACTTCCCCACAGACTGACGTAGGAAACCCTGCTGCCAGGTGCGTGGCTGCGCGTGCGCAGTGGGTATAGAAGCGCGCGAGCCCCAGGGCCACCGTTGGATCCTGGCGTCCCTCCCCCATCCGGCTACCAACGGGCGTTTAACGCTCGCCTGGCCCGGCTCCGCCCCGCGCGCATGCGCATGCGGACCTCTGGCTTGAGAGGCGCGGGAAGGCGTGGTGGAGAGGCTGGTGGGCGGGGCAAAGAAAGAGCGATACACTGTCCGGGTGGGTGGAAGGGAATAGTAGCAGCAGCTAATCCACGCTCTTCCACTTCATGGTCCCCTTATTTATTTTTATGGTCCCCTTACTTTATTTTACAAGACACTTTCAGAAAGGCAGAGTGAGCTTTCGAAATAGAGGGTGGTAGGGGAGATATGGAGGGTGAGAGGAAATTTATTATTGTTATTATAACGCATGGATTCCCCCTTATTAACTTTCTCTATATGGGCTTGTTTAAGCAAAAAAGGGGTACAATCCATTAAGGAATGCAGTACAATATGAGATCATAACTCCCCGAACTTCAGAGCCTGGGAAGTCACCCAAAGATATAGAATTTGGCATAAAATTTGGCTTTTTTATTGTATAATAATTTGGAATGTTTTAATGTGGATTTTGTTGGATTGTTAAAATGGAAAACTTTACATATATATATAGAGAGAGGGTGAAATCCTTAGGGCTAAATGGGGCTGCATTTTTATGCACACATACCCCAAAAAGAAGAAAACACCCTGAGGTACATGAAATGATTCTGCCCTCACTTTCCTGGAGCTGGGGAGAAGGGCATATCATACCTCATTCAGTTCACCTCCACCTTTATGGATTTAAAAGGTTTCAGCCCCAACTTGCCACCTGCCAACAGGCCTCCAAGGCAGCCGGCATGAAGAGTGGTTGGGGCAACTCAGCCTGGTGTGTGGAGTGTATATATAATGAAATTATTGTTGTAAGTGACAAAGCAGTATACTAAATTTAAGACAAAGTTCTCTCCTCCCCCCTACTTTTGAGGCATGCTTATTTATGGTGAAGTAGGTGTTTATTTGTTTATTAAATTTGTATATCTCCCTTCATCAGTAGATCTCGGGGCAGTTCACAACTGAAATTAGTGATTGTAAATGAGGGGAGAGGGATTTATTCCAGATTAATTAGCAGAGTGCATGAGGGTGTGACCTTTTTGTAATTGTATCACCATATACAGAGACAATGTTACCTGGTATCTAATCTGGATTCTGTACATCTGAAACATTCTGTTTCTTCTTTGTTGCTCACTGCCAATTGTTCAGCTTAGTTATAAAGTTGCTATTCCACCCCCCCTCCAAGTGCAGTTAATAACTTGTCTTGACTATATATAAATTAGGGTATCGATGCTCCTACACATCTTGCAAGCATTTTAAGGATTGCAAGATGTGTGAACAATAATAGTCTTTAGCTGTAGGTTGTGTCTTATCAGGTTTGACCTGATGGCTTCATGTTTATTCCTGGTTCCAGGTTTTTCTTTTAAAATGCCACTACTTGAGAAACAAGGTAAGAGAGACTTATTTAATGCTACTTTTTAGTATGGTGAATACTAAAGTGATCAGATATGCATCATGAACTGTTAATTTCTTAAAATGGTTGATTTCTCCACTCTAGTTATGTCCCAGTGGAAGGTACTTTTGCAGGGCAAAATGTGATACCATCAGATAATATCTGTTGTTCCATGTATATTCACCATAAGAAGGGCCACTGTTGCAAGCAAAGAGTGTTTATAAATATAGAATTGTACTGTGGTGAGTGTTTTGCTAGTTGATTAACAGCTCTGGCAATAATTTTAAGAGCTATTTTATTTGTGTGTATGATATCTTCTCATTTATAGGCATCTTTTAAAGCTCCCCTTGGGTAACCCTTAAGCCTGTTGCCAGGTATTGTGAAGGATTTCTGTAAAAGAGATCTTATTTGGAAGACGCACTGTGTGCAGGGCACCCCGAGCTGCCCTCTTTATGTATTTGTGGCCAGGGAGAGGTGGAAAATACTGTTAAGTATGTATTTATTACTCCATGTATAATTGTCCTAGGGATAGATTTCTCAGTGTGAATCTTCAGAATTTCCTTTTTGAATGGTAGGAAGAAAAATTGCACTTGCTGATGGATATACTACATATAAGGTTTCTGCATTTCCTTTAAGAGCACAACAGATTAAACAAAATTTCATTTTACAGCATGGGTTCCAGTGTGCTAGGGACTGGTTATGCCAAAATGTACCTCAACTAACACTGTATTTTTGTGATGATCAATAGCTTTTAGCAAATAAATTTGACTGAGTGATAAGGAATTGTAAGTCTAGCTGAAAATATTGTATTTAGAACATACTGGCCCATGGCAGTGATCTATTAACACAACAGCAGCAACAGCAGCACAATAACAAGTCTGCTAATGGTGGTTAACTAGGTGTCTCAAAGTCATTCACAATTGGGGTTTCATATTAATATCAGACACTTTTGACCTCTATGACCCAATTTCACAAGATGCAGAGTAAGAGCAAATTCTGAAAGTCTATTCTGAGTGGAACCATTTGCGATACAGATTTGAATGATACCCCATGTTAGCACCTCACTGCATGTGAAAAACTAGTGCATTAGGGACCAAAGTTTTAGCCTAGCCATAAAACATTCCATGTATGATTTATGCATGGAAATTATCAGATTTTTGTCATTTTCCTGCATTTTGAAGTAGAACAATCTAAGGCAGTATCACATGCTACTTCTGCAAATGATGGGCCACACTGTACAGTCTCTCGAGATGAGGGATAATTGCAGCTCAGCTATAAAGGTCCATCCTGCAATCCGTCTTCCTATTTTAAAATCTATTGATCCTAATAGTAAGTGGAAATGTATTCCAAGTGTTGGTTCTTCTAGATATGATAATTTAAGGAAAGGGTGCTCTATATGTAAACTGCCCTAGAATCTCTTCTTAATGGTGGTCTATAAATTTTTCACAGAAATTAATGTAACATTGAATGATCATGTTCAAAGGAACTTGCAAAATGATCCATATGACCTGGTTCCATAAAATTGCTAAGGTGTGTGTGTATTATTATTTGAAAATGTCAAAGCAACTAGTATCAAAACTAGCAGATATGATAAACTGAAATACACTGTAGAACAGAATTAATCAAATAGATGACATTCTTCCCCCCCCCCCCCCACAGGAAGCATTGTGCATCAAACCAAGCACGTCCCTTTGCAATTTTCTGCAAGCAGAGCTTCTGAATTTCAATTGTATTTGGCATAAAATGGTCTGATTCATGCTGGTAATTTCTCATCATGCTAATCATCAACATTCTGCAACTGTTTCTTAACATCCTGGCCTCCTTCTGTGACATTTTGCCACCATTCCCACAAATATAATTCTTTATTAGCACTTTGCCCTCACTGATATTCTTAAATGTTTTTATCTTGTAAACTCCACTCTATCTCATAGATCTGAGTGGGGGTTAATATATATTCAGTATTATATGCAGATGCAGTGATGAACTAACTTATGTAAGCAAGTAGTACAGACACAAATATATTTGTCTCTAATTACCTGTTTGTGATAGTATAACCTACCATCTCTGCATGTTTAACCATAGAAAATAGTGAGCAGATGCTAGTGAAAAATGAAACCTATCTGCAGATTTTGTAAGTACTCCCATTTGAAAGATTGATGTGACTTTTAAAAATTAAATTGTATGTAAATTAAAATTCATTATAAAAATGGAATTTTTTTATTTAAGAAAAAACAAGGACCAGAGAAAGAGGCTTGTACATGAAATCTGCACCTTTTTGGACAGCAGCCAATCTGTAAGTAATTCATGAAACAAATCTTGCCCATGAAAATGAAAACTGTGTATATGCAGGTGAGGAATGTCTTGTGGAGCAATGCTTAATTTTATGGGTGCACTTTAATTTTCCCCGTGTCTTTGTGTTGTGTGTGAGAGGGTAGTATCTGCTCAGAGTAGATGCCAAAGTTAATAATGTCTGTTAATTTCAGTGGGTCTACTCTGAGTAAAAGTAACACTGGATACAACCTAGAAAGTGTCTTCTTTGAAATAGTTGGTAAAGCCCACTTGCATCTCTTTTCAAAATATAGATTCTGCCAAGAACTTTTACCCACTGGCTTTTACTGTACATACAGTTACTCCATTATTAGCGTAATACGTTTGGCATATACTCTGAGATACTATTATTGCACTACATAGCCTAGGACTGTGTGCTCATGAGTCCTGGCTCAAACTGAGCCCTTGGAGCTGCCTATGGCTTCCTTGCGGTAAAGAGTCAATGGGCGACATTTTAAAGCTGCCATAAAATTTGGACTTTTGGGGAAGTGGATCGTATCTGTTTTGGAAGGCTATGGCCAATACTAAACAAATTAAGCAACATTGCTACTTAAAGCAATCCTAACCATGTCTACTCACAAGCAAGTCCTGATGAATTAAATGGAGCTAAGTCCCAAGCAAGGGGGTTAGTGTTGCAACCTAAATTATTCCACAACTTTTTCAGAACTTAGTTTAAAAAAGTAAAAATATTTAAGTGCCTGCAAAAAAAAAAAAAGAAGAGAAGATAATAATAATCTACATGCTTGGCCACATGTACCTATATATCAGTTGAAAGCCTAAGCAGTGGATGTTTCTCAGAATTGTGATATGTCAGAAGCAAGTTTGGAACCGCCAAATTCCACGTATAAAGCAAAGAGCAACCATTAAAGCCTTTGGAAATACAACAATTATCAGAGAAAAGCAAACCTGAGCTTTGAGATATGTTACTTGGACTGCAACAATAATGTTTTGTTTGGTTGTGTTTTTGTTTGTTTGTTTAGGTCCAGGAGATTGATGCTCTGAGAACAGAAAATAGGAAGCTAAAAAATGCGGTACCTATCTGACATTTTATATACATTTATGGCTGGCTTAAAGCCTTTTTATATACATTTATGGCTGGCTTAAAGCCTGTTCCTATGCTTCAGTGCCAGGGTTGGAGGTGGTTGTTTTAATCAGAACTTTACTCCATTTGATGGCATGGGTTTGGTGGCCAGAAATAATCCCTTGCTTGAGTTCTGAATTAAATATTAGTTCCAGAGGTAATTATGCCAGTTCATAGGATCTAAGGCAGTAGTTCCCAATCCCCCACCCAACAGACCTCTTGAAAATAGCTGAGGTACTTGGCGGACCGTATAGTTAAGCCATGGTTTTCCCAGTAGTGATGTATGGAAGTGAGAGCTGGACCATAAAGAAGGCTGATTGCCGAAGAATTGATGCTTTTGAATTATGGTGCTGGAGGAGAC
Source organism: Podarcis bocagei (assembly GCF_964188305.1). Classification (NCBI taxonomy): domain Eukaryota; kingdom Metazoa; phylum Chordata; class Lepidosauria; order Squamata; family Lacertidae; genus Podarcis; species Podarcis bocagei. The sequence continues at coordinate 25,749,529 of NC_138137.1, forward strand.
TCTTGAGAGACCCATGGACTGCAAGAAGATCAAACGTATCCATTCTTAAGGAAATCAGCCCTGGGTGCTCACTGGAAGGACAGATCGTGAAGCTGAGGCTCCAATATGCTGGCCACCTTATGAGAAGAGAAGACTCCCTGGAAAAGACCCTGATGTTGGGAAAGATTGAGGGCACAAGGAGAAGGGACGACAGAGGACGAGATGGTTGGACAGTGTTCTCGAAGCTACAAACATGAGTCTGACCAAACTGCGGGAAGCAGTGGAAGACAGGAGTGCCTGGCGTGCTCTGGTCCATGGGGTCACGAAGAGTCGGACACGACTAAACAACAACAACTTGGCGGACCACTTAATGACTTTTCTGCCTGTTGTAGCCATTGTAATGCACTTTGCCAAGTGCTGTCTGATTTTTAATTGCATTTTAATTGCTTTTATTTCTTACTTATTGTATTTTAGTGTATTACAATTTGAATTCCATAAAATCCAAATTGTAATACAAAATATAAGAATTTTTTTAATAAATCAATTAAAAATCAAAATGAATATGTAATGCAATTGATGTGCCATGTACTGTTTTCAACTACAAATCAGTTAACATGCCACACACCACCTGAATGAAGCTCGTGGACTACTGATGGTCCATGGACCACAGTTTTGGAACCCCTGATCTAAGAGGAAATATATCCTACACCTCAAATCTGCCTGTTTTGGGCAAGATGTTGGAGCATGTGGTGGCTTCTCGACTTTATCTTAGACTTAGTTTTGGATTATTCCAGTCTGCTTTGGGGATGGAAGCAGATTTGGTCATGCTGGTGGATGACTTCTGCTGGGAAATAGATGCAGAAAGTGCTACCCTGTTAGTTCTTTTGGACCTCTCAGTAACACTTGAAGTCATTGTTTATATGGGTTGAATTTAGGATGCATGTTATTCTTCCATGCCAGTGCGGTGTAGTGGTTAAGAGTGGTAGTCTCGTAATCTGGGGAACTGGGTTCGCGTTTCCGCTCCTCCACATGCAGCTGCTGGGTGACCTTGGGCTAGTCACACTTCTCTGAAGTCTCTCAGCCCCACCCACCTCACAGAGTGTTTGTTGTGGGGGAGGAAGGGAAAGGAGAATGTTAGCCGCTTTGAGACTCCTTCGGGTAGTGATAAAGCAGGATATCAAATCCAAACTCTTCTTCTTCCAGTCCTTCCTGGATAAGCAGCCATAGAAGGTGGTGTTGGGGAGCTACTGTTCCACTCCATGGCCATTGAGGAGCCGCAAGGCTGATTCTTTTTTAACGGTTGCAGGAAGTCATCTAGAGGTTTGAAGTGTCATCAGCGTGTGGATGACACCCAGCTCTGCATCTCATTTCTATCTTCCAATCCCAGGAAGGCTGCTGAACTCTTGAATGGGTTTCTGGAAGCAGTTTTGGTGGGGATGAGGACAAACAACTTGAGACAGGATGGCATGTCCCATTTTGCAGCTTGAGGCAAAACTGGAAGTGCCTCCCCCCTCCCCATCCTACTGCCGCCACAGCATCTCACTGAAGCATCCCTTACCTAGGTTGTATAGCATCATCTCGACATAAATTGGCTCCAATGCCAGCATCACTTCTCTGCTGCTGGCAGAAGCAATGGGGCATGAGGGGTGCCTCATGGGTGAGCTGGCTTTGACCTGAGGCTGCATCCAGATAAAATGGAGGTATTTTGGTAGTGAAACTGACTGCTCTGGAATGAGGTTTACAGTTTATCTTTGATGGAGTTGCAGTCTCCTTTAAAGACCAAGTGTGCAGTTTGGTAGTTCTTTTGGACTCAGCACTAACAGGATAAGCTCAGCTGGTGGTGGTAGCCAGGAGTGCTTTTTTGCAGCTTAGACTGGTTTGCTAACTGCAGCTTTATCTGGAGAAGTTAGACATTACCTTGGTTATCCATGTGCTAGTCATGTTCTGGCTGGACTACTGCAATGCACTCTAGAGAGCCAGTGTGGTATAGTGGTTAAGAGCGGTAGATTCATAATCTGGTGAACCGGGTTCATGTCTCCGCTCCTCCACATGCAGCTGCTGGGTGACCTTGAGCCAGTCACACTTCTCTGAAGTCTCTCAGCCTCACTCACCTCACAGAGTGTTTGTTGTGGTGGAGGAAGGGAAAGGAGAATGTTAGCCGCTTTGAGACTCCTGAAGGGGAGTGATAAAGCGGGATATCAAATCCAAACTCTTCTTCTCTTCTCTTCTATGTAGAGCTGCCTTAAAATACAGTTCAGAAACTTCAGCTGATACAGAATGCATCATGTGATACCAATACTGTACTAGTTGTACTAATTGCTGGTGTGTTTAGGAGCTCAATTTAGAGTTCCGTTTTAACCATTAAAGCCCAAAATGAATTGTGTCCAAGTTATCTGAAGGATTCCCCCCCCCCCATACCAGTCTGCATGTATTTTAATACTCTTACATACCCACCTCTGAGAGCAATTAGGTTTGTAAGCATGAGGGAAAGGGTCTTTTATGCTGAAATTATTTACTAGCTGATCACTTCAGGAGTTCAGGAAAGTACTCAGACCCACTTGGTTTTGTCTGCTTTTTCTTGAGTTGTGATCTGTGGATGGCTTTTGTTGTAGTTATTTACTGTACTTTGTGGGATGGGATGCTTGTTGATTTTTTAGTGGTTAATTATTTTGTTCTACTGTACAGTGGTGGCTCACAAGACGAAAAGAATCTGTTCTGTGATTCTCTTCGTCTAGCGGTTTTTTCGTCTTGCGAAGCAAGCCCATTGACGGATTAGCGGATTAGTGCTATTAGCGCTATTAGCTGCTTTTAGCGGCTTTTAGCGGCTTTTAGCGGCTTATCTGCTGATCGGATCAGCTGATAAGCGGCTTAGCGGCTTAGAAAAAGGGGGGGAAGAGGGGGAAACCAGCAGGAACTCGCAAGACATTGTCGTCTTGTGAAGCAAGCCCATAGGAAATTCCTTTTGCGAAGCACCTCCAAAACGGAAAACTCTTTCGTCTAGCGAGTTTTCCGTCTTGCGAGGCATTCGTCTTGCGGGGCACCACTGTATTGTATTTTAGTTGTATGTGGCCTTGGTGAGATTTTCCTCTTAAAGGAGAGGCTTAAAATATTTAAAATAGATAAAATAACATGTAAATATTTTGATCTAATACTGTTCTAATTCTTTTCCACATTAGAACTCCCGGCTGCGTTATAAAACAAAAGGTATGTATTTACAAAAGTAAACCCATTGAGGAGCATTCTTAGAGAAGCAGCATGTTTTATTTTGTGATAGGCAATAAGGCAATAAGGATGAAGATATATTCAAACAAGTAGGTTTCAAAGAGTAGGGGGGTTGTGGGTAAAAGAACAGGTAACATTTCTAGTGATTATTGCAATACCATGTTGGGAGGGGTACTTTTATCTTAAAATAGCAACTAAAATTCTACTTGCAAGGAGCAGAATTATATTTTTCTTTCTTCTTAGATTGGGCCCTAAAGAAAGAAGAATATGAAAAGTAAGATATGTTAACATGACATTTTAAACAACAGACTGTGGTCGCATCTAAACTTCCACTATTTTGTGGATATGATTCAATACACCTGGAAATTTAGGTTGCACAGTTGAAGTAAATTTAGCATTCTTGCACAACCACCACCTCCCCCCCCAAAAAAAATACTCTGGATTTTTTTGTGATAAGATAAGCGACAGGGAAATGTATGGAACTGTGTGGGATAACACTGACAATGAACAACATCATAGAACTTCTGTGCATTTCAGAAAAGAAATATCACACATACACGGGCTTGTGGTCTGTCAGCCTCCACCATTAGGCTAGCAGCTTGTGAATGCACATTTTATATTTGCTAAGCATTTTGGTTAGCATCCTTCGCATGATAAAGAGTAGCTTGTAAATGTAAACATATGAATATGAATTTGTGTTTATTCTGATTTACTTTCAAAGTGAGATTGAGAGGCTTTCGGGTGAGATATCAAATTACTTGAATGTCACAAACTTCTGGGTGAGTATAAATTATTTCAGGGGTGGTATATACACTTCTGAAAAAGTGATATCTGGTCAATTGGGTTATCAAGTCAGTGGGTTGTATCCATTGCTGTGCCATCAGAGTTCCATTGATTCAATAGGACTTCTGTTTGCTCTTCTCTCTTTGTCCCTCTCCCCAAATCTGCTCCAGAAGGTCTCCCAACCTAATTTTGAGAGTGCACGGAGGGCAGGAAAGGGAAAGAAGGTTCCTTTGTTTGCATGAAAATTCCTTGCCCCACTGGAACTGTAGCATTGGATACAGCCAATAGACTGGCCCAATCTAGCTAAGGAAACCCATTAAAAGCAAGGGAGCAACTAATGATAACTATGGACTTTCCATAGTACTTAATCATGACTACTTTTAGCATGTTGAATCTAGAGAATGGCAGAAGCTCTGGCCATGAATTATATACATTTGTTGCTCTTTACAGATACAGTATTAGAAAATGTTTTGAAGTTTAATTCTCCAAATGCAACATTCGTTCTTGGCTTCTTATATGCTCTCTGCTGAATGTTGTTCTGCTTTGTGTATGTGTGTTCATACATGGATAGTGTTTTTATGTTTTGTTGTTGTATTCCATCCTAATAGTTTTATATGTGTATGATTTCTTACTGAAGGGTGTCCTGCAAAACACACACACACAAAAACCCTTCCATAATCTAATAAATAAAACTAGGATTGGAAAGATTGGGGGAGTGACATGTCATGTATCACTTTCCATTACACTTTCCATTATAAAGACGGTTTGCTTGGTTTGCTGAAATATCAGTTAGATTGTCTCTTTCTTTTTTAGTATGAAGAGTCTGAGCTTCTCAACAGCCAAGGTATGTTGTTTTAGTGATTGTAAAGGACACTGATGTTTATTATACATCTGCTTACTTTTATCTTAATCTGTATGTCCTTCCTAGTGATCCTACTGTGTAAGGTGCCAAAATTTCACATTACTATACTAAATATTTTGATCCATTGTAATCAGCAATAAGAGGGGAATTTCAGACTCAACCTTCATATGATATGAAGGCTAAACCTTGATTCTGAACTACAGTGAGTTACAGTACTACTACTACTACTAACATATTATTATTATTATTATTATTATTATTATTATTATTATTATTATTATATTTATACTCCCACCCATCCGGCTGGGCCTCCCCAGCCACTCTGAGTGGTTCCCAACAGATTAAAAACAGAATAAAACATCACACATTAAAAGTTTCCCTAAACAGTCCCTCTGAAGGAGCAGGTATGCAGGTTAGAGGTACGTCTGGATCCATTGCTGTCACTTGAGACCCAGGTGGCCTCAGTGGTAAGCAGTGCCTTCCATCAGCTTCAGCCGGTAGTCCAGCGTTGCCCCTATCGGGACAGGGGTAGCCTAAATTTTATGCTCTGGTAATCTCTAGGTTAGATCATTGCAATGTGTTATATGTGGGGCTGCTTCTGAAGACAGTTTAAAACTGCAGCTGGTGCAGAATTCAGTAGCCAGTGGCAACACAGTTTGAACATATAACACCAATCCTAGCCTGACTGAACTGGGCATCAGTTACTTTCTAGGCCCAATTCAGAGTGTTGGTTTTGACTTATAGGGCCTTAAATGGCTCAGGACCGCAATACCTCAAGGACTGCCTCTCCCCATACGAGCCAACCTGGACCCTGTGATCATCATCTGAGGATGTTTCTTATGTGTCCCTCCACAAGAGGTCCAGAAGGTGGCAACACAAGAATGATCCTTTTCTGCAATGACTTCCTGTTTGTATAATGCTTTCCTCAAAGAGGCTTGCTTGGTGCCGCCATTATATATTTTGTCTAGGGCAAGATAAAGTGACTAACAAATTTAATAAATAAAATAAAGTCTTTGGCACTGGTTAAGATCCCTGGAATTCTTTCCATCTTTTCTAATGTTAGATGCTAGAAGTATCCTCCATCTTACGCACTTGCTGGCTGATACAGCAAGCTTTAGACTGTTAGACCAAGCAAAGAGATAATGAAAGATTCCCAGATGTGCATGTGTATAACATAATATTCAATTTTACAGATAAAAGAATTCTAAGTGAACCTAGAAAACATGTCAGGTGAGGGCTTGACTTTTTCACCCCATTATCTACTTACAGAAAGTTGTTCTAAGTGATTGACTGTGTATGAAGTCTGGTAATGTATTTTCTTTAAAATTCGGTTATTTTAGCTAAAATTCTGCAGCCACACTGATTAGCATAAGACTATAAAAAAATATTCAGTGACTTCTCACTTGTCTGTGGACATATTTTTCATATGTGCCTAATTGAAACACAGTTTTAATTAGAAAATGCCTTTTCCCTTTGAGCTCTTTTCCCCTTGAGCTATGTACCTGAATAAACTATCTGCTATTTTTTACATGTAAATCAATATCTGTGACTTTTTAAATGATAAGATTTTCATTTGAATATCCACAGCACTCAGACAGAGGGTGCTTTTGTGCTGGAGAAGAGGTAAGGGCAACTGCATAATTTAGTTTGTTTTGAAATTGCTTGTACGTGAGAGGCATATCCCTGGTGGAGTTTTCCCAAGGAATTAATGCTAGTTTGACTAAAAAGAATAAGATGATTCCTGTTTAGAAGCATGCTACGCATTTGCCACTTTCGCATAGTGCAGAGTGTGTATGTACAAATGCACTAGTATGTTCTACTGGAATATTTAGTAACTAAAAGGGAATGGTTTAGGAACCTGAAAATAACACAGCTTCTATTTAAACACCATTCCAGGTAATGGCAGGGTACATGCAGTTTCACATTCTCCTATGAAGTAGATGCACATTTATGACTATGTGGGATACAGAATCACTACATTTATTTGTTTTTGGCTGACTGACATCGGTGCTTACAAGCTTCTTGAGGCATTTTATATAGCCAATTGCTATAGCAATTACTTGTCTCATTTGGTTAGTTCTTGTTTAATGAAAAATAACATCAAAATAAGTTTCTTAAGTGGCCTCTGTTGCCAATGCCAGTTCCTCAAAGTACCTAAACACAAGCGGTTGCCAACTGCTAGTCTACAATTCTTCAGAGTATAAATATAGAGGTACCAAAGACTAAGTTTTTTTAAATTTTCAGAATTGTATCACCTGCTTTTTTTCCTTCAAAAAGCAGTCAGTCAAATCAGCTAAGAAGTGCAAAAGCAAGAGTGATTCAACCGTTAAGATACAAATCATTAAATTAAAACATCAGCAAAAAATGACATAAGGAACAGCACTAACATAGAACCAACAACAACATATTGCTTTAAAAAAGAGTGTTTTCAATGTTGGTGGGATATAAATATATGACTACAACCTAACTTATTGAGCAGGGATTTCCACATGAGGTACCACCACAGAGAAAGGCCTCTTGCATATGGTCATCAATTTTGTCTTAGAACACATGCAAGAGGCAGGGGTGGTTAGATTGGCTCCTGCCAAGGCATAGAGTGAAGTCAGTCTGCTTGCCTGTCTGTACACTTCCAGGGCCATTCCTTTGCTGCTCTGGGTGGCCGGATGAGGCGCACAGGCTCCTCAGGCAAAGGCACAAGGGACAGAGCACTGATACAGCTCCTTGCCAAGGGCACCAGGGAGTGAAGTTTCACCCAGACGTGGGTAAAACAGCTGATCTTAAATGATAGACAAGTTCACATTAGAGGAGACAGTCAAGCTTGACCCCATGCTATTTAGGGCTTGGTAAGTAATAACCAAGACAATGAACTGCACTCTTTTGATGTAAAGAATATGTAACAAACTTCCACAATGAAATGCTTAGAATCATATCAGATATGAAATTGGTATAGGCTGCAATCCTGTACCAATTTACCTGATAGTATGCCTCAACAGGACTTAATTCTGGTTTGATATGTATGGGATTGTACTATTACTGCAGGATTGACCCCTTGTTCATTTGGGGACTGTGGTATATGAGGAAGAAAGATTGAATCTTTCCTCCTGCTGTAGTCATGACAAAACTTACTCACTTGAAGGTTAATTTTGCTTTTATTTCATCCCACAGAACTGTTGAAACTCAGACTGGAGAAGATGGCTCTAGGTATCATACAGTGAAAAATTAATTCTTCTTTAAAACATTAATTTGATTCTCTGTGTACTTAAAATTAATGAAGCGAGGGGTTCACTAAATAATTCATGTACTTTGAGAATAGTAACTCTTTGGATTTTCCGTGAGGGTGACAAGGATTATCCTTGGTGGATTTTAAGGACAAGTTGCTACCAATTGACTTAATTTGGCAAAATTGCTGAAACTTTCGTATTCAGGTCAGAGAATGGTTGCTGTGGACAGGCAACTTTAGTGACAATAATGTGATGATACAGTGTAGCTATTGTGGTGTGGGGCATCCAAAACCAGCTAAATGTTGAGGCCTTAAGGATTTTGCACCAATTCTTACATGGCCACAAGTGTGGTCTGACCTGAATAGGAGAACAGGACACCTCTTACCACTCCCACTTTCTACCTTTTACCTCATTGTCCTGAAGACTCCTACAACCTTAAAGGGATTGGCAGACTGTAGTTCACAGTTGCATGTTCCATACAACACAATCCACAGTCTGGAATTCAAGATTGAGTCTCCAGCGAGTATGCATAGAATTGCAGTCATAAAGTGGTGGACCACATCACAGATTATGAACCTGATCTGTTATTATTTCCCCCGATTTAGCTATGTTGTTGAAGACTCATTATCACAGGTAAGCAAAGTGTCTGGGGCTAGGTGGGCAGCTGCTGTGCAATTCTTATACCTTAAATCCAACACATTGGACATAGAAAGTCATGCTGATTCTCTGCCAAACAATTTCTTGAATCTAAAATCTGATCTGCCCACTTTTTACAGCCATACCAGTCAGCTTGAAAATGTAGCTGTTTTTGCAACTTCCTGTGGTGGCAGCAAGCTGGAATCTTGTACTTGCAGTGTTTCTGTGTTTCTGTTGTGTTTGTCACTGCCTGTAGAAGAGTCCTCACCTATATTAACAATATGAAGCAAACACAGGATTGAGTATTTCACATTTTGTTCACTATAGTTTATTGTACTTATATTTTATGTATTCCTCCTTGATGCCTATTTATCCAACTATTAAAATTAGTTAGTAAATCCAAATAGTGAATTGTATCCAACTAACTCATACTCAGAGTAAACCTTCTGAAATCAGTGCATATGACTAACTTAAATCCATTGATTTCAACATGTCATATGACTTAAGTTGATAAAACCCAGTATATTTTGGGGGGTGGGAATCACAACAGCTGCTTAATCTAGGTGTTTATTGGTTGAAGTGGACTTTTTGTAGAGATGCTTAGAATATATTTTTTAAAAACCTTTTCATTTAATATTCTCTTTGCAGGATGAGTTTGAATAGCAGAAGTCCAGTGTGGTGTAACAATAACCTATTTGAGTGCTGGAGAGCTTTCATGTTTGACATTTTAAATTTTGGTGAACCATATTAAAATATTTATAGCTATATGCCAAATAAAGATATTTTAATCCTGCTATAGTTTGAGTTAGTATAGTTATTATTAATAAATTGTTGGTGTGAAAAGCATCAAAGGTATCTGTCTTCACTTGGACAAAATTGCATTTCTTCCGGTGCAGTTTAGAGATTGTTTATCAATACAGTAAAGCATCAAGCATCACATAGGCATTGGGTCCATAGGGGCTATGCATGATCTCTACCACATGTGGATAGGGGCAGCAGCTGCATGTTCTACTGAAAGCCACTCCTAAAGACTGAAATGCAAAACGTACTGTCTGTGACTGCATTGAAATACATGCAGAGTAGGCACTTTGATTACTAACAATTCTAATTGCAATAGGTTAATAGTGGATTCAGGGAGCCATTGTGTCTATTCGAGGTCAAACAGGAGAGTTAGGATTGCTTTTGACATCATTTGAGTATTTCCCCCTCCCTCGCATATGAGTAGCCCCTTCCCATTCCATGCTGGCCAGACTGACAACTATTTTTAGGGTGCTTCCTAATGGGTGTTTGTTGTAGAATGGGCGCGCCTCAAACGTGCGCATCTTTTACAGCGCATATTGTTGCCATCCAATGTCAGCCTGTCTCCCCACCCCACCCCATTTGATTTAATTTACCATCGCAGGAAGTAGCCTTAGTTAACCCCAATAAATCGGAGCAAATGCACCCTTTCCCTAACTCTACGCCCGCCCTTTGTCCTTCCACGCGCTCTCCCGCGCTTTTCCTAGCCAGCAGCATACTGGGCGGGGCGGGGGGCGGAGAAAAGGGCGTGGCCCCCGCCGGACTGGGCGTCGCGGCCTGGAGTGAGAGGCAGGCGCAAACAATGAGTTGCAGTCCAGCTGCGCCGAAGAGGGTCGCCCAGACGTCGGGTTCGCGAGCGGCGGCGCGCGGGCGAACGCGGAGCAGCCGTGAGTAAAGGGCCCTCCTCCGCGCGAAAAGTCTCCACAGCTCCCCCCCCCCCTTCGCCTCTTCCGTCGCTCGCGGAGTTCTGCCTTGCTTTCTCGCCTGTGCTCCCCACAGCCCTCCCTCTCGAAAGCCTCGCCTTAGAAAAGGAAAACGGCGGCAAATTCTGGACTTGGGTCCGTCTCTCTTGCTTTTCCTCAGGGCTCGCGCAATAAGAACGCAAAAGAGCCCCGCCGTTTGAAGGGCAAGGCTGCTGAGACTGCAGCCCTTGGACCTTGTCTCCTCAGAGGTCAAGGGGCTTCACGCTGCAACCTCCAGTTCCCCCCAAGTGGCCAGGCAAGGGAAGTCCACAAGCAGGCATAAAGGCAGCAGTGGAGGAGACGGCTGTAGATGGCCACTATGGCTAGACTCTGCCTCCACGGCTGGAAACCACAGGAGGCGCGAGGGCTCTCGTTTGTGCTCAAATCCTGCTTGCACTTTTCCATCCAGCAGCTGGTTGGCCACCGTGGGGACGGGATGCTGGACTCATCCAGTAGGCTCTTCTCAACTGATGATGTATATTGAGTAATATTGGCGAGTACATTGTTTGTTTTCCTCCTCTTCTTTTCTTGCCTATCTTCTGCCAGAGTTGCTGGGGCAACCCAGTCCCAATGGGCAGGGTACAAATAATAAAATCATCAGCATTATTATTATCCCCTGAGGTAGTGTTTGTGTGGTTCCCAGGTGGTCCCCCATCCGGGCATTAACCTACACAGCAGGGCCAAAACTAGGCTTTACTTCTCCTGGGTTCAGCTTGGCACCTCTCCCCCCACCCCACGTGCATTTGTGTACACACACACACAGGATGAAAGCCTCAATGGCACCCCTATGGAGACTTCATCCTGGGCAAAAAACCCAGCTAGTCCACCCCCAGTAGCTACGGTACTGTACACAGACTGGTTTAGCTTCACCGAGCTGGTGGCCTCGCGTGTCTCCAGATCATGTTGCAGTAGCCATTGATAAGCTTGCTTTTAGGCTTTCCATTTCCTTTTAAAGTCATCCAAGGCCAGCAGCCATTGCCACATCGTGCAATGGTCAATTCCCAATATTAGTTATGAATACTCTGAAGAGCTACTTCCCTTTGTCCTTCCTGGAACTTCTGTGATGTAATTTCATCCTGTCTGCTACTCGCCCCGCAACACACTAGAATTGAAAGAGGAAGACGAGGATCCTCTTTATCCATGTTCTCTTTACATAATTCTATAATGTCACAGCACCCCTAAAATCATTTTAAAATGTTTTAGCTAGTTTAAAAACTTACATTTTTGTGCGCTATGGACACTATATACTATATTCCATATTGAGTTGCTTCACCCTTTTCTTTTATACACACTCTTAAAATAGAATTGCTGTAAAAAAACACACCAGCCTTCACACACACATGCACCATTCCCTCTTCCACCCACATATTGTATACCAGTGATATGTTTTCATGGGTCTTATTTATACACAGCCATGCTGATTTTTCAGGCATGGTTTGTAGCCACACAACAGTGTTGGCCTCTTCCCCATACATAACTGTATAGCAGTGATGTAAACAATTTACATTTATCTGTATCTTTCCTTTCTTCAAGAAGCTCAAGGCGGTATACACAGTTTTGTTTATTTAAATACTTATCTGTTGCCTTTCTTGGCCAAGTTAATTTCTCTCTTTGCATGTCATTCACTCCGCGTTTGTTCTTCACAATGACACAGTGAGGTCTGAGAGATAGTGACGGCCCCAAAGTTACCAGGTGAATTTCATGACTGAAGTTGTGGATGCAGTTTTCATTACAATTGCCCAACAATATACTCTGCTGTGATTAGTCTTTCTTTTGTCTTCTGCCATCAATGCATTTCCACTTCAGGTTTCCTTGTAAATGCAACTGCATTAAGTATTGGTAGGTTTCAATCACTTGTTACCACATTTTTAAGTTTAGCAGTTTGGCTGGCATTACTGGGACTTGGATAAGTGTTTTATTATCCTCTCCTCCCCTGCGCCACAAGATCCTACATATGATTACTCAAAAGTAAGCTCCATTTAGTCCAATGGGGCTTATTCCCAGGTAAGGTGGACTCTCCTTCATTTGAGGTTTTTAAAAAGTGTTTGGATGACCATCTATCAAAGATTCTTTAGCTGTGATTGTTTAGCAGTGACATTGCAGGGGGTTGAACTAGATGGGCCCCTTCCAACTTTACAGTTCTACCATTCAAAATGAGAGAAGTCTTCATCTGTTACAGCCTTCTCTCACTGTGCAAATCATTTGAAATGTCTGTAAAATTTGGAACCAATTCATACATTTATTTTTGAGGTGCAGTAAAGTTCATGTGATGTCTTGACCACTTCATTTTCACCTCTGAAAATAAGGAGCAGTTTGTGTGAAAAATAAACTGTTCCTAAGAGCACGAGTGTATTACGTCAATTAAAAAACAGTTATTTCATTCAGGACTACTGCAGCTTTTCAGCTGTAGGGAATTTTGCACAAATGGCTCCCTGTGTGAAAATAAAAAGTACGAGGCCATCACACAAGGGTATTGCAACTTCAAAATAGTTATGTGAATTGTTCCTATGTTTGACTTGGAAGAACATATCCAGGGCCCTCCACTGCATTTTAAAAGAAGGAGAATGCAGGGCATCCTGGGAACTGTAGTTTGTTATGGATGCTGCAAAGGGAGTAACTACAGTTCCCAGGATTAGGGGAAAAGCAATGTACTTTAAATGTGCATCGAATACACTTTTAATGTATGGTGTGGATCTGCCCACAGCTTACTTTGTTTGCATTTAAAAGATATAATTTTAACTCAAAAATGTGGGCACAACCTACTGATGACTAACCACTTTCCATTATAATGGGGAATTTGGTACCCATATAATTCTCCCACTGAAATAAAAAATATTTGAGTTTAGTTGGTATGTGCTCTTGGAAGGGACTACAACTTCATAGTAGAGTGCAAAGGGTTTGAAATCCTGGCCTCTCCATTTAAAACCACCTGGCAGCTGGTGAAGTGAAGTACACTCTCCCTGAGACCTTGGTCTAGTGCAAGGCACAGGCAAACTTGGCCCTCCAGATGTTTTGGGACTACAACTCCCATCATCCCTAGCTAGCAGGACCAGTGGTCAGGGATGGTGGGAGCTGTAGTCCCAAAACATCTGGAGGGCTGAGTTTGCCTATGCCTGGCCTAGTGAATCAGAGTTGACAATACTAGGCCAAATGGACAAATATAGTCTTCCTTGCAGTAAGATTATGTGTCTTGTGTTTTTTTAAAGGTAGAATTTAATTTAAATTAGTAATTTTTTGGGGACGACAGACATGTTTTTAAGTGAAAGTTGGAATTGACTTAGTGAAATGGTTTTTGGAGGCACTGCTTTACAGCAGCCACAATCTTATTTCCAGGGGCAAATTATTGGGTAATTGTCTTTTAGCAGTAGTGCTGTGAGTTGCATCAAGGTACCATCGTGTACCCAATGTTGATTAACATCTATATGAAGCTGTTGGGAGTGGTGGTGGACTGGATGAGGGCCAACAAACTTGACTCTGAATCCTGGCAAGACGGAGGCATGGTGTGTTGGTGATCCTCAAGTCCAGATAACTGGTCAGTTGCCTGCTTTGGATGGGGTCGTACTCACCCTGCAATAGCAGGTTTGTAGTCTGGAGTGCTCCTGTGTCCATCTTTGCCTCTAGAGACCCAGAGAACCTCAATGGTAAAAGGAGTGCCTTTTACCAGCTTCAATTGGTAAAACAGCTTCAGCCATTTCTGGACCGCATTCCCTGTCCACTGTTGCCTGTGTGCTGCTAAACTCCAGGATTACTGCAATGTGCTCTGTGTGGGGCTCCTCCTGACGTTGGCTCGGAAATGGCAACTACTGCAAACTATGGAAGTTCAGCTGCTCACTGGTCACTGCCTTAGTACGTCATTGCTGAAATAATTCCTCTGCTAGTTAGCAAGTAGACAAAGTTTAGGTTTCGGTGTATAAAGTCCTATACAGCTTGGGACCAGGATACAGGAAAGATTGTCGAAATTTGTCAGGTGCATTTTGCAATTGGCTATTGGCCACTTGCAACCAAGTGAAGATGCTTGGGTGCCAGGATGATGCCTGACATCTCCACCATCTGGAGGTGCGTGCCTGGGGATCCTTGGATCTTGTCTGTTTTCACATACTAACAACACATCCTGTAGAATTCTATCTGTGATATTTTGTCTGCACGATCAGAACGAATTTCAGCAACCAAAAGATCATATTGAAAAATAGAACCTTTGAGCTGTCTGGCCCGCAAACAGCAACTAGACATTCCTTTTTGGCCACTTGTAACCCTGGTTTTAGAGACGCGGGTGGTGCTGTGGGTTATACCACAGAGCCTAGGACTTGCCGATCAGAAGGTCGCGGTTCAAATCCCCGCGATGGGGTGAGCTCCCGTTGCTCAGTCCCAGCTCCAGCCAACCTAGCAGTTCGAAAGCACATCAAAGTGCAAGTAGATAAATAGGTACCCCTCTGGCGGGAAGGTAAACGGCGTTTCCGTGCACTGCTCTGGTTCGCCAGAAGCTGTATGCCGGCTCTCTCAGCCAATAAAGTGAGATGAGCGTGGCAACCCCAGAGTCGGCCACGACTGGACCTAATGGTCAGGGGTTCCTTTTTAACCCTGGTTTAAGGAGCCATTTGGTGCCTGGCTTACATATCAGCATTTCTAACACTGCTCCCCCATTAATATACCCAACTGACCATTGTGAGCTACAGCTGAGGGCCTCATGCTGACATTATTTATGTGTTTGCCATCCTGAGCAAGTGCATATAGATTGAAATAATGGTGGTAGTAGTAGTAGTCGTCATCGGCGTAAGGAATTTCCAGCCTTCCTTTAGCAAGTAGTTTAGTGTGTGTTAGAATGATATCTGGAAAGCCCAAATGATTGTTGAGGGTGGGGCAGACTTTCACTATAATTCCCACGCAGAAATATTCTAGTGCAGCAGCTTGGATATTCATTCCTGCACACAAGGGTTCCTCCACAAAACAGATGGTTGGCACTGCTAGCTTTGGCAGCGCTGATCAGACATTTGGGCGGGGGTGTATTTGGAATTGGTCTTCCGCCCGAAACAGATGATTAGAGCAGGGAGTGCCAACCATCTAGAGCAAAAAGCATTCTCCGTTCCACAAGAGTCTTTAGCTGAGATGCCGAATGCCCTGCCCCACTTTATCACAGTCTAACGCAGGCCCTGTTCTAGAAAAACTATCCATCTGCTGGTCTGAATCTGTTTTGAATGAAGGTGATGGTGTTTACTCACATTATATTTTTTAAAATGATTTTAAAAATGATTAAATTTCAAAACTTGGCTTTAGGCAGTAGATCTTACATGCTACAGTTCAGAGAAGAACATTTGCTTCACGCTTCATTTAAATTCAGAGAAGTTAGGTGTTTTGATTTATGACAGTTAAATAACTATCATGCTATTAATGTTTGGCAAATAGCATGCTTTTTAATAAATCTCATCTCTGTCAGAAGAGCCCTGTCAGAAAGGAACCTCCCCCCCCCCATCCATTTGTTGTCAATGCACTGCAGCTATTCAGTTCATTTCACAACAGTTACTTGCCTACCAAAATAGAGATAAAAATTAATAGCTTGCCCATTGCTACATGCATGAATTTTGGTGTGGGGGAATCTTTAATTCCCAGTTTTAGAAAACACTGGTTGTAAATAGCTAGTTGTTCTGAGGATTACCAAACTTTTCTTAAAAGAAGAAACCCTTAAAAGGGATGGGGCAGGAAATACTTTGACTTTTTTTTTTTTTAAAAAAATCACTTTTATGTAACCTCAAAGGAATATATAGAAAAATCACGGCCAGAGTCTGAGAGAGAGGCTTTCATTTTATGTTCTTTTTTAGGAATTCTAGCTGACCAGTGCAGGAACAAAAAAATTTTTTGCCTGAACTCTGACTGTGGGAGTGTCTATATACAGTGGTACCTCGGGTTAAGAACTTAATTCGTTCTGGATGTCTGTATAACCTGAGATACCACTGTAATCTGTACAGGTAAACTGTACCTTTGGTGTAATCTCCTCTTTATCCTTCTTATAAGTACAGTGGTACCTCAGGTTACATATGCTTCAGGTTACATACACTTCAGCTTACAGACTCCACTAACCCAGAAATAGTACCTCGGGTTAAGAACTTTGCTTCAGGGTGAGAACAGAAATCATGCTCCGGCGGTGCGGCAGCAGCGGGAGGCCCCATTAGCTAAAGTGGTGCTTCAGGTTAAGAACAGTTTCAGGTTAAGAATGGACCTCCAGAACAAATTAAGTTCTTAGCCTGAGGTACCACTGTATCTACAGGGAAACTCCCAAGCACTTTATATCTGAGTCAGCCCTGATGTCTTTCTAGTACAGTGGTGCCCCGCAAGACGAATGCCTCGCAAGACGGAAAACCCGCTAGACGAAAGGGTTTTCCGTTTTTGAGTTGCTTCGCAGGGCGAAATTCCCTATGGGCTTGCTTCGCAAGACGAAAATGTCTTGCGAGTCTTGAGATTTTTTTCGCCTCCCCCCCTTTTTCTAAGCCGCTAAGCCGCTAATAGCCTTTTAGCCGCTAATCCGCTAAGCCTTTAATAGCCGCTAAACCGCTAATAGCGCTAATCCGCTAATAGGGTTGCTTCGCAAGACGAAAAAACCGCTAGACAAAGACACTCGCGGAACGGATTAATTTCGTCTTGCGAGGCACCACTGTATAAGAAAGAACAAGGGATAATTGGATGACATTTCTGCTTCACTTCTGACACTCTGAAGAACTCTTTTTAGCTGAAAACTATTGCTTAATATTTTTGCTTAGAATCGAATCTAGACCACTAGTCTGTCAAGGAGGTCTGGCACTTGCATCTGACACTTTTTGTGTTACAAAGACACATGTTGTGTCTTCAGCAAAATGAGTTGTTTGCTACATTAGTTAAAACTAATTAGTTCCAGTTTTAAGGATTATATGTTGCCTGTTCCAATACATGCTGCCTTGCGGCTTGCTTGGTTCAGTATTTAGTCACATGTTCCAGTCAAATTGTGGTTGTATAAAAACGGCAGATTCATCAATTAAACTCAAAGTTGTGCACATAAATTATAACTGGCAGTTACATTAATATAAGTTGTTTACAAATTGGATAAAACAAATTTCAAACTACTTTACAGAAATGTATTCGCAAATGCTTTACAGATGTTGGTGGTTTGGGGCTCTGTTCTTTCCCCTGAATGTTCCAAAATCTTTCCCTCATAGAATCATAGAGTTGGAAGGGACCGTGAGGTCAACTAGTCTAACCCCCTGCAATGCTGGAATCTTTTGCCCAACGTGGGGCTCGAACCCACAACCCTGAGATTAGGAGTCACGGCTTGCTTGATAGGCACTCTGGCCTTGGTGCAATCATTCTTCTTGCTGCATGGAAGTTTGTACTTGGTAGTGGCACCCAAGCATACACACCCTATCAGATATAAAGAGTGCTTATGTATGAAATGGACACTTTCGCTTTAAAATAGGTTTATTTATGCAGAAACTCCTTTCCCAGTCATCAAGAACATGTTTTTTGGAATGAAAAGTAAGAATTTACATGTGCACATATTGTTTTTCGTTTATTGTGACCATTTGTAGTCTTCTGTTTATTCAAAGGTCCCAGTGTGGAACATACATAAATATTTAAAACCAGAAATTAACAATATAATGCCTTGCAAAATACAACATCAGTACAATTTGCAACATTATTTATTTATTGGTTAAATTTGTATCCCACCCTTGCTCCCAATAGGGCCCAAGGTAACACCTGTAGTGTAAACTTTGATACTGGCAATGGAGGTAAAAAACATCACCTAGGGAAGCAACTTTTTTCCTTTCTCATATATTGCAGTATACCTGCACTGTTGTGATTAAAATTTCCCCAGGAAATCACCTATCAATGCCTGCAGCCATCTCAATTCATGTCTTGATTTTACCCTTTCAGGTATTTAAGAAAGTTAAAACAAAACCAGGATGTTTGCAAAAGCAACGAAGAATTTTGTGAGAGAAATTGACTGTGGAGGAGACTTGATCCCCGTATCTCAGCTCAATAACTTGGACAAATTACAGTTCCTGAACATAGTGACAAAGAAGAAGAAAACCTGGTGCTGGCAGAAACCCAAGTATCACCTCTTATCAGTCACATTGAATGATGTGCTTGCTAAAGATGAACCCATAAAACCAGGTAAAATTAGTTACACGTTGCCACAGGAGATAAGAAAGTATAAAGTCCAAGCCATTAATAAAAAAGTATTTCAAATCAGACTGCAAAAGATTTGCCCATTTTAATTTTTGAAAACTTTTAAATATTCAGTTTCGTAAAGGCAGATGTTGCCATGTTAATGCATTTTAACATGCCCTTTTAAAGTATGTATAAGATACTAATAATTTTTCAAATGCAAACACAAGTGGAATTTTATTGCACTGATGTTCTTAAGTGGCTCTCAGGCTTTTCTGTATTTCAGATACACATCCTCAAGCTGGTAACTTTCAGAGGAGTAAGTCTGTTTCAGAAGAAAAACCCACAGCATTTTTATATGTATTTGCTTATTGATAAAAATATGTATATACCACTAACTTTATAGAAAACATGTACAGCAAATATAAAACCCACAGGAAACACAAGAAAAATGGGAAAGCAAAAAAAATACAAGGAAGTGGCCAATCACATAATATTCATCCAACTGAAAAGTCCTGTTGACACACACAAATAATACTAAATGTAATACTGATGGCACTTCGCTCCCAATGTTTCCATATATTAAATAACATTGGGGGTAGCAGAGTCTTGTGACGCCTCGCAGACATACAGTATAAGGTTTATTGTGATGCAAGTTTCTGTGAGCTATAGTCCACTTCATCATCAGGTGCAGTCAGGATGAAGCAACTTTAGCAGAACATAGAATCGTAGAATTAAAGCATTCTGTGATTTCTGCTTGTGTTTCCAACCTAATGTTTTGATGGCTAAGCTACTTCTATGTTTTTGCTTGTTTTCCAAGTGGTTGTGGAGTCTGATTTTGTGAAGTACGAGGGGAAGTTTGAAGACTATGTCAAAGGAAACATTGAAACTTCATTTGGGACGATTAATCTAGGAGCTGGAGGAAGAGGTGTTGTGGAAAGCCAGTCGTCATTTGGAAATCTGAAAAAGCAAGAAGCTGACTTACAGAAGCTTATGAAGGATGTCAAGGGAAAGTAGGTATTCAGCTTCAAAGCTGGTATCCTTGGGAAGTTTTTTTTTTAATGCACTTAATATTAAGGCAGTGTAGTTGAAGGTGCAATATTTCCATCGTACTTTCCAAAATTGTGATTTCTTTTTTATATAATAAGTATGTATTTGTTATGAAACAATCTGCATACTTAAAATCAGAATTAACTGACTTTGCAATATGTCTGCCATTTTGCTCTGATGGAAGCTCTCAAGGTAAGCTATTTTTTAAAAAAAATGTCCATAACTTCTAATGGGTAATTATTATTATTTCAGGACACATTTAATGTGTGATGTTCTGTTGTGTTGTTGTTGGGTTTCTGTACATCAGAGATTTCCAAAATGCTTGTTGTGACATGTTAGAGTGTTGGCTGTAGTGTGTAGGTGCGTTGCACGAATGCTCTCCACGCTTCTTCTGGGGCTGAGAAGGGGTTAGTTTAACCTCCAATTTGCTAGTAAAACTGACTATGTCACAAAATCATGCATATCTAAAAAGTATGACACCAACATGGAAAGTTTGGAAAGCTCTGCTGTATATTATGTTGGAAGCTGTGCAGAGTGGCTGAGGCAACCCAGTCAGATGGGTGGGATACAAAAAATAATATTTTTATTAGCCGAGTTAGTCTGTTACGACATGTTGGGCGCACAAAGTGTCGGACACGACTGGCCCGTATGGGCAGGGGTACCTTTACCTTTACCTAGTCTGTTATGGCAAAGGCAACAAAGGGTCTTCTAGCACATAAAACCTTAAAAACCCAAAAACCTTATGCCATCATAATTACGGTAGCATGATCGTTGGTGCCTTTACTGATCTTTCCATAATTGCAGTGAGCTAAGTAACCACCCAACTGGGTGTGGCTTTTAAATGGTTTTTAATTGAGGAAGATACAGAACAAGGTACTGCCACAACCTGGAAAGCTGTTGAGCCAAACTGAAGCTTTATAGCTTTGTAAGCATGCCTGAAATTAATCCGCTGGAAAGCTGTATTTTGAATTGGATTAATAGACGAACTAACATGGGGCTCTGCTTGGTGGAATGTGACAGAGGATTAGATTAGTGTGTGCTGGTCTAGTTAGCTCCCTTCCAGGGGGATAAAACTTGGCTTTATACAATTGCAGACGGTGATTTGGGTAGAGGGAATGAGGTGGTGGTTTATTGCTCCAGCATGCCGAGGAGAGACAAGAAACAAGATTCAGAGTTCAAACCCCTTTGCAATTTCATAACTATATGCTATGAGGATTTTTTTCACCAAAACAATAATTCTTCCCACCCCCAA
Source organism: Podarcis bocagei (assembly GCF_964188305.1). Classification (NCBI taxonomy): domain Eukaryota; kingdom Metazoa; phylum Chordata; class Lepidosauria; order Squamata; family Lacertidae; genus Podarcis; species Podarcis bocagei. Next base: position 25,770,424 of record NC_138137.1, read on the forward strand.
CTCCTTTGTGTATACTTGTGCTACTCCTGATCAACATCTGTAGAAACCTACTGCTTCCTATGGAATTGAATGGCCATAGAATGAATTATCCTTGGTGTTGATTAGTCATATAGACTTATTTACTGATGTATGTCAGTTAGGTGAAATCAAGAGGGGATAGGTAGAGTGCATACTATAGATTATAAATAGCATTTATACAACCTTTAAGAAGAGAGACAACAGCAACGTGTTTGGGTTCCTATGCAGAGAATGCATATTTGGAATCGCACAGGGCAGGGCAGTAGCTAGCAACAACAACAACAACAACAAAAAAAGGGGATAGTGAAAGGACCGAGTACTAGATCCTGCTTCTCACCTGTGTACACAAACCTTCTGCTTCAAATACAACCTCCTTAAGTGGCTTTTCCTTGGAGGACCATCTGGGATTTGTTAGAAATGTTTGCATGTAACATCCAGTTCAGGTATTGAGTCTCCTTGAAACAGAGGAAGGAGCAAGAACTTTTGCACTTAACTGTGCAAAAGAATGAATATCTCCTTAATTGCTATCCTCTTAGATTTACCTGTTAATTGATATTAGGATGCATTTTCTAGGCACTGTAATAGCTAGCTTGTAAAAGCTTGCTGTAATTGACGTTATTAGCTTAACAGTGTGCCATTAACAGGTTTCTTTGACTATAATGAATCCTGCTCTCTGGAGATTATTACGGAAGTCTACAATCTTCTTTGGGGAAATATGTTTTTCCATTCTCATGGCACATTGGGACATGATTACCTATTAATACCATTAGATTTTTGAAAGGATTGCCTGCTCCTATACAAACCAGCCTTGTTGAGACTTTCATCGGAGGTTCTTGTGAATGCCCCTGCTTGCTCACGTGACATGGCTGGTTGCCAGGCATAGGGTGATGCCCCAGGTATGGAATTGCATCCTCAGGTTGATTTACCAGACACTGACAAACTAGCAAGGAACATCTGCTTGCAAAACTCTTGTTTGTTCCTCTCTTGTTTGCTGTTTGCCACCAAAGAATGAACACTTTATCAACCTCTTACAGATCAGTCCTCTGCATGTAGTTCATGGGTTGTCAACCTGGTCCCTACCGACCACTAGTGGGCGTTTCAGGATTCTAGGTGGGTGGTAGGGAATTCTACAACACAAGCTGAATCCTCCTTCCATCAAGCACTGATGGGCAGTAAGGAGATTTTTACCATCAAGAAAGATGCATTAGTGGGCGGTAGATATAAAAAGGTTGACAACCTCTGGTGTAGTTAATAAAAATAATTTTTTTTCTGGGTAGCAATTTTTGTCTGTTTTGTACTCCTTCTTCAGGGCTGTTAATCTGCACAATACATTGCTGCAACAAGTGCTTGAAAGAAAGCATGAAGTTCTTTGTATCCTGACAAAAAGAATAGTAACAACCCAAAAATGTTTAATATCAGAACATATTCAGACAGAAGAAAAAATGGCTAGTATGGTGGGGGTAAAGACAAAAGTTATCAAGGTAAGAACTGGGAAAAAATTGAATGCAGCTCATTATAGATACGTACTGTTGAATTGCACCTTGCACACATTTAACATGAGTGATTTCAGCTTTACGTACTTGGCGGCTGGTCAGCTGAAATCGTACAAATTAAATGCACGCAAGCCAGAGAGCTGAAGAACTCTCAGAATGGCTAGCCAGGCTTTGGGAAGCTCTTGTGTGGTCTCTGGGAGGCTGTCACGAGATCTCGGACAGCCCTGCAAGATCTGGCGAAAACCTCCCCAGAGCCCAGTAAGCAAGGCGGAAAGCACCTTGCGAGGGGCAAGATCTGCTCGGCACACCAACTTCAAAAAGGTAGGGATGCTTGCACGGGATACATTCCAGGGTTGTTTTGACTATACACGATTTTGGCTTTATGCACGATCCCCGGAACATAACCCCTGCGTAAGTTGCAGTTTGACTGTGTTTTCCTAAAGTAAACTGTGACATGTTCCATTTAGCGTTTTAAGATTATCTGTGCTGTTCTAGGCCCCTCTAGCTTTCCTGCTTCTGAACAGTCCTCTGCACAAGTATGCAGCGATTCCACATGCCGAGGTGCAGCTCTGTGGGACATTCTCCTATGGAAGCTCAGTTGCAAGGAAAGCTTTGCAATAATACATTCCTTTAATTTCCTCGTTTCATTTCGGCACATGTTGGGGAAGCTCCTTATGGATTGTCCCCTAAGTCTAATCAGGGGTGGGAAAACCTTTGGCCCTCCAGATTCTTTTGGACCACTACCCCCCACCATCTGTAACCTTGGGTCCCGATGGCTGGGGCTGGGGGAGCTGGAGTCCAACGACATCCAAGGAAGCCACAGGTTCCACATCCCATGTCTGCTTACTAAAAATTACACGGCTTCATAGAACTAAAGTTCTGTATACATGTTTGTGCCGGCTCACCCCCCAGCCCCACGACTTTCTGCTGGCAGGTGTTTAAGAATATTGGTGCCTGTGAAAAGAAAAAACCATTTCCCTATGGAAGGATTAGGGGGACGCAGGTGGCGCTGTGGGTAAAAGCCTCAGCACCTAGGGCTTGCTGATCGAAAGGTCGGCAGTTCAAATCCCTGCGGCGGGGTGCGCTCCCGTCGTTCGGTCCCAGCGCCTGCCAACCTAGCAGTTCGAAAGCACCCCCGGGTGCAAGTAGATAAATAGGGACCGCTTACAAGCGGGAAGGTAAACGGTGTTTCCGTGTGCGGCTCTGGTTCGCCAGAGCAGCGATGTCACGCTGGCCACGTGACCCGGAAGTGTCTTTGGACAGCGCTGGCCCCCGGCCTCTTGAGTGAGATGGGCACACAACCCTAGAGTCTGGCAAGACTGGCCCGTATGGGCAAGGGTACCTTTACCTTTACCTTTATGGAAGGATTACTCTAGAGCAGGGCTAGCTGGGGTGCCTTTGGGCAAGATACCTTCAACAGGCTCCACTCTCTGCACCCATCTCCACCTTGCCACTGCCATTTGCTCTGCCCTCTCCTTCTGGGTGCAATGTGCATGACCACCCAGAGGGAGAGTGCAAAGCAAGTGGAGAGCATTGCTTTATTCTCGCCCTGCTTGGGGAAGGGAGGCAGCCAAAGAAAGGAAGAGGAGCAGAAGGGCCACGAAGCTCAGGAAGTCAGTAGCTGGTCTCTTACAAAGCTTTGTACCCAGGTGCTCAGTAATGCTGGCCTCTGATCTGCTCCAGATTAAGATTTCGAGACTGCTCTTTTAAAAGAGTGAACCCTGAGCGATCTGAGGGACGTTTGTCAGGATGGTTTTCCTAAACGTGTACTTAAGACACTGCAAAAGTGGCGCACCATCTTCTCAGTGTGGAAATATTCCTGTCCAGGTTGGAAGCTATATATCAGCATAGAGGTGCTTTGCCAAGCCTATGTCACAAACTCAGGCTAACAATATAAAACACTTGCGTTGGACTGAAGTCCTATTAAGTCTACTGGTGTAGAAGCTCACAAGCAGTGTTACAGAGATGGTCCCACATGGCTGCGTCTCTTGTACCCTGGTAAGCAGAAAGTTATATACTGTCTCTATTGCTGGACGATCATTATATAGCCATGGAGGATCATTCTTATGGTAGACCTGTGGGCAATTACGATAATGGTTTAAAAACCAATTTCAGCTGTTTGGGCACAGCCAACTAGCAGAGGCTGGTATATTAGGACAAACGGGGCACTGTCCTGCCAAACTCAGCTTGCCCTCTGACGTTCCTCATCTACCTACCCTCTTACTTCTGCATCAGGCAGAGCTCTGCCTGTCCTTGACACTGATTTCATCTAAGGCTTCTCTAATGGGCACCAGCAACTACTTGTGGCCAACCTTGTGGAAACAAATTCTGTAACATCTGCACCCTGTGAAAAAGAACTCTTTTTTTGTTTTCTGTTTCATCAACTTGTGTAATTGGCTTAGAAAGGATGGAGAGAGCCTTTTTTTGTGGTGGTTGTTTTTTGTAGTGCTACATAACTAAGTATGTTGTTTATCTTGACATTCATTTTGTCTGCAAGTTATTACTGGCACTGAATTAAGCCAGTGTAAATTAAAGAGCGGATTAATATCTCCCTCAGGTATCAGTGAGTGAAAATGGGAATGTGATAAAGGATTCTAATGTGATCTTGGAGATCCCTGCTCCCACAGCTATTGCTTATGGTGTAATAGAACTTTATGTAAAGCGTGACGGACAATTTGGTAAGTAATATGTTCATCTTCTTCCCTTGAGCAGCATTACCAAGCTCTGTAGCTTGATGAGCGATGCATTTTTGCTAGGATTAGGACATGATACAGTCAATCAAGTTGTTCACTGTCCGATAACTTTTGAATAGAGTTAGAGGGGAGAAACAATACAAGGATTTGGAAGTGTACACAGATGCTTAAAGCCATTCTTGCCTTTGCTGAATTTGAAAATGCACTTTTACATTTAAGAGGGACTCTGTCCACATTGTGTTGTCTTGGGTGTATTACAAAAGAGTCTTTCTGTTATCGTAAATGAGCAAACGTATTAGTGACACAAGAGTCTTACTCCCCAACAGATCCATCTGTCAGAGTCGGTCTTGTTCTTTGCTAACTCATTCAGCTGCTATAATCCATTGTTGCTCATACACCATCTGCTTTTACAGTAGAGTTTCTCCTAGCCTTTTTTCCCAATCATTCCCCTCCTGCTGAACCTCTATAGTACTTCATAAGCACCCTGCAGGGTTTTGTATATTTTTTGGTGGAAGTTTCAGCAATTTATGAATGTGCAACACAAAAATGGAAGCAGAGAAAACTTCTTCCACTCTGTTCACTGCCTCTGCCTCCCAAGCCTCCCACGGGACTCAAAGCATCAGGCAGGATACAGTTAAAGGAGTTCTTGAAAGGGAAATTCACAGCTTTGCAGTCGACATCATCCAGTGAGGGTTGCCTTATTTGACCTGCAAAGGATGATCTGGCTAGTGCAGGGGAACCAATTTGTCAAATGGGTGGGACCACCTGCCTGTCAAACAACTGACATCATAATGGTCAGGGGTAGCCCAAGACATTTGGGTATCTGAGGCAGACCCCAGAATAGCACTCTCCCTATCAGGGAAGATCTACATCAGGAACAACGGGAGGAGAAGGAAGATCAACTCTGCCACCTTGCCCCATGGGTGGGCTGGCTCTCATAATGGTGTCAGGTGGTTTGGCACTTTGACGTTCCAAAGTCAGGACTTTGAAGCACCTTGCATGAAGCAAGGTGTGGCTATAATGAAGGTCTTTCCCTTCATTTTAGCTGCTGCTGTGCTGTGCTGATACAAGGAAGGAAAAAGCTATTTTAGCATCACTTTACTGCTTGTGAAGGTGCTTTGAAGCCCCAACTTGAGGGCTTCACAGCACATTCAAACTGAGCAGGATTCAGGACGGGGGTTGCATTGAAACCACTGCTTGAAACAAAGGGGATAACTTCATTTTAGCAGAGGTTTCTATCCTACTTAACACTGGGTTCACCCGAACAATGCAGGATTGACCTTCCTGGCCAATTCTGCTTTGTACAATGCTTTAGTAGCTCCGAACAACTAAGTGGTGGTTGGGCACTTCAGAAGCTGCCCAAGGGGGCTTTGTAGGTATAGGATGGGTGAGTAGGTGTGGCTTGCCCAAAATGGCTTTGTGGGCAGGCAAAGTTTGGCCTGTGGGCAAGACGTTCCCCATCCCTGAACCAGTGAGAGGAATCAAAGGCTTCCTCATTATGCCCCTCCAGAGTTGGTGACCTGCAGTGCCTCAGACTTATATGTGTCCATGTCAGAATTGATGTTCGAAGGACCTGATGCCTGAATTGACCCTTGCTTGCTGGGTATCTAGTTTGCAGTGATTTCAGACAGAATTTCTTTTCTACCATTTATGATCCTCTTCCACTTGCTCATCCTCCTCAGCAATGCAAGAGTATCATATAGGCTTGTCTGGAACTCATTTGACATTGGCAAAAAGGCCAGTGAAAAGATCCATCTGAGGGGCAGGTTAAATGCAAAGCCTTCAAGCACCTCATTTGTTTGCAGTGTTCATGGGTGGTAGAATATGAGGTTTTTTGGCTGATATAAGAGAACGGGGCAGATATTATTGTTGCTGCGGTTGTTAAGATATCCTGGTTCATCTCCACATATCAATTTTTAACACTATGGATATAATTTGATAGAGTGCTTGTGTGTATGCACAGATCTTAAGAAGACAACTAAGCATGAACATTAATGATAAAATATAAACATTCCAGCCTCTATATCTTCTCCCTATTGGAATGGTTTGTTTGATCGAGATAACAAGTGCAACAACCTTGGGTTTAATTACTTCTGTCCTCTTCGTTGCTGCCCTGCCCTTTTTGGTATTTGGTGATCTTATATCTCAGGCGTCATATAAGATGGATGTCTCCACTATCTCAGTTTATGTATAGGGCAAGTTTTTAATGTTTTATTATGTTTTTATGTGGGGTCTGCTACAGAACAAGAGTCCACAACCCTATATAATGGGGGGGATGCCCAGTGAACAAAGTGTGTCACCAAGCAAACCATATTTCCTCTAATACCCAGTTAGTCACTCCTCCCACAGGAGCTAGTGAAATAAGTATGTCAGCATGGGAACGTAGATGCTGCAAGGCAAGCTGCTTCCACTATTCAGGAAGAATACGCTGTAGCAGAAGGGCGTTCCTGATCTCTTTCCTTGGTGCCAAGCAACTTGAACAAAGAATAACTCCCTTCAAACTGGGCCCATAAAAGTTTTATTGACTTGTGTAGTAAAGTTTTATGGCAGCAAATCGCAAGGGATTATTGCATGCATGATGCTCGATCAGTTTTCCATATTCTGTTTCTTCCCGTTGAATTGCAAAAAGGACCAAGTCTCAAGTTCTGGATTAGCACCATCTGTACCCTTGGTATAGAATCTCCTTTATACTGTTGCAATGCTCTTGGAATACTTATTCTGTTTGCTGTATTTAAGTAAGTTTGCCTCTCTGTAGCCCTGCCCATTAAGATGTCCTCCAAATGGCCAGAATGGGTATGAACACAGTCTCGGCTCACGTACGGTCCTGTGATGGGATGACTAGCTGCTTGTGCGTAAAATCGTGGTCCCTCAGAGTTTGTGCAACTCCACAAACCTCTGTGTGTAACAGAGCTCCTCAAACATGTCTGCCCTAGTCACTTGTAGATTCCGACAGTGGTTGTCTGCGGAAGCGTTTCCAGCATAGAAGCTCCTTAACGGAAACGCGTCTTCTGGACTCACGACGTGGCAGCTTCCGGCGAAGAATGGGTCTCCCTATGGGAGCTTCTGACACCTCCCCGCTGTTCTCGCTGGACGTGTCCCTGATCCCTCCCTCTTCCCTGCTAGTTCCTGCTTTAGCTGCTGCGTCTCTCTCCGCATTCATGAGACCTTCCTCCAGAGACCCCTCTCTCCCCCTGCTGGTCCCTGCTTTCGCTGCTGACTCCCTCCCAGCCTCTGTGAGCCCTTCCACCTCCCGTTCCTCCGATGGCAGTTCCCTGACAGGTCCCCATCTCAGATTCTTGCTCACTTTGCATCCACAGTGAGCCTCTGGTTGCAAATTGATATATCGAAGTGGGGTAGAAGTGCCGTATTTTTCGCACCATAGGGCGCACCGGACCATAGGGCGCACCCAGTTTTTAGGGGGGGAAATCAAGGGGGAAAATATTTTTTCCCCCCAGCCCCAAAGAGCAGCGTACAGGCTGCACACATCCTCTCCCTGCTGGAGGGGTTGCATGCGGCTATGGCACAAGCCAAGGCAGCAAGCAGGATGGATCCCGCTCGCTGTTTTGGCTTCCCCTTTAGCCCCGTGCAGCCTCTCCTTGCCCGAGGGGTTGCGCGCGGCTATGGCACAAGCCTGCATTCGCTCTATAGGACGCACACACATTTCCCCTCAATTTTTGGAGAGGAAAAACTGCGTCCAATAGAGCGAAAAATACGGTAAATCCTTGCCACATAATTTCAGGGTAGCTCATATCTGCTCACAAGGGGGTGCTTTGCTTTATGCTTCTGTGTTTTCCTTAATTTCCAATGCTCTTTCTGGGAATGCATCTGGTAGTATTGGTAGCACATGTGGCTCTTGAGTGCTTTATAACTCTTAGCAAACCACAGCCCATATTGCTTTGTGGCTTTGCCAGCATGGAATACACAGTGCCTTTTTGCCAGCTAGAATTAGGGAATTGTAATCATGCAAATAGGCTTTAGGAAGAGTGGGAAGGGGAGTGCTCTAACAGCCACTGATATCACATACAGTGGTACCTCAGGTTACATATGCTTCAGGTTACAGACTCTGCTAACCAAGAAATGGTGCTTCAGGTTAAGAACTTTGCTTCAGGATGAGAACAGAAATTGTGCTCTGGCGGCGCGGCAGCAGCAGGAGGCCCCATTAGCTAAAGTGGTGATTCAGGTTAAGAACAGTTTCAGGTTAAGTACGGACCTCTGGAACGAATTAAGTACTCAACCTGAGGTACCACTGTAGCTGTGAAGCTTGGACAGTTGACCAGCTATGATATGGTTTGTCCACATTAATATTTGGGGGGAGGTCCTTTGGCTGTATGTACAGTATACATTTAAAGCACATTTCGTTGTCGTCCCTAAAAAAAAGAATATTGGGGACTTCCGGAGGCGGCGCGAAATAAGTAATGGCGGTCCTCTTTGCGCTGCGAAGAGGGGCTCCGCAGAAAAGGGTCGTTCGCTGCGGCAAAGCGACGACCCATTAAGATAAACCACGAGCAGAACGAGCTCGTGGCCGTGGGATCCGGCGGGCACCTAGAGCGACCCCCAAAACGAAGAAGGGTCCCCGTAAGGGGGTCTGGAAGCGCGGAGGGGAAGCGGTGCTGTGGATTCATCGCTCTTTCTGCGGGAGTGAAGCCGCGCGGCTGTTGCTGATGAGCGCCGACCTTTCTTCCTCAAGAATTGGATTTTAAATCATCTACTCGTGAGTAGGAAGAGTATTAATTTCGGGACTACAAAGTAAAAATTTGGCTGAAAGCGGGAGACGAGAAAAAGGAAGTCCGTCTCCCGGTAGTGCTTAGAGATCAAAGGCAAAGGAACTGACAAGCTGGAAGCAGTGAAAAGGGATTTAAAGACGGGAAGCTTCATGCGTCTGGTGGAGTTGGTAACTGAAGGGAAAGGCAAGCTTTTAATTTTCTATCTGTTACTGTGCTGACTTTACTTGAGGATCCTCTCCCTTACTGGACTTTTAAAATTTTAAAAACCCCAGTCCCGGGCTTGCAGGGGGTAAAAAGCTTCTTTGTGGATACAAATACAAAGTTGAAACGGATACATAGAGGCATCATTGGTGGATACAATTAAATAACTGTATCTTGCATCTTCAGATAAACTATTGGGACAATATTGAAAGGGCTTTGCCAGTGGAAAAAAAGTTTTCTTTGAGGACTATTGTTAATTTACTTAACTGCAGGAACTTTAATGGCGACTGAACCTTCTTCCTTCTTTCCTGAACTGTAACAACACTCCCCCTAGTGGAGTTTGGGATTTACAAATTCCTGAGAACCAACTTTGTTTTGACTCTCTGTGGCTTGGTTATCTACTTTGAGGCCTGTCTTTCTCATGGAACATTTGACAGTTTGACCTTGAATCCAAAGGCAGGTGTGGGATGAGTGGTCCACCGAAAACAAGAGCTGCGTCGAAAGCAGGAAAAGGCCAATTAGTACAAACAACTCTGAATTCCCAGGCTCGCAGATCTTCAGTCCCTGCTGTTTTACAGGGAGCTGTATCCTCAGCAACAGCTCCATCTAAGGAAGCTGAACAGCCAACAACTGAGGATATGGCAGCAGGGGGATCTGGAACTCTTTTAGAGGAAATGCTACAACAATTTGCAATTTTGAACAAAAAGGTTGACGACCAAACTGCTAAAATTGACCTAGCTACATCCTCAATTACTAAACTTTCTGAACAGGTGGCTAAGCACTCACAAGATATTGGGAGTTTAAAGGACGCTACATCTGAAAATCGGAAATTGGCCGAGGCTGCGAATGAAAAAGCAGGCCAAGCAATTCAGAAAGCGGATGAATTGAAAGGAGAAGTAAGGCCGCTTTACAAACACGTCAGCGACCAGCAGGCCTACCTGTCTATGGTGGAACTGAGAAACAGGGAAAATAATTTGAGATTACGCTCTATCCCAGAGATTGAGAAAGAGGACTTGACTGGCTTTTTGACAGCAGAATTTTCTAAATTCTGGGGTATAGAAGAAGATACAGATTTTAAAATAACAACTGCATTCAGACTGGGAAGAGTTGCCAGGAAGGACAGGCCTAGAGACTGTTTGATCATTTTAAGGACCAAGCAAGAGAGAGACAAACTACTTGACCTACATTTTAATAAAGCACTTGAGATCCAGGACAGAAGAGCTCAAATTTACAAGGATATTCCTAAACAACTACTGGATCTCAGATCAAACTACACTGACCTAGCTGGGCTTTTGAGAAGCAACGGAATACCCTACAGGTGGGAGTTTCCACAAGGCCTATCATTCAACTACACAGGAAAGAAGATTAAAATCAAAACGAAAGAGGATAGCCAGAGGTTTCTGCACGACCACGGAGAAGACCTGCAGAAGGGAATAGCAGGTCCTTGGCCTCCACCTGAGTCTGGGAAAGTGCCAGCACCCTCGGATTTAGACAAGAAAGAAGACACCCCATAAAGAGCAACAACAGATTAATACAGGATGTCTCTACAGCTGTATAGTTGGAACATTAATGGCGCGAATTCCCCGGAGAAACGCAAAAGGATTTTTCATATTTTGAAGAAGGAACATTTGGATATAATCTGTCTGCAAGAAACCCACGTGACCAGGCTTCACAGGAAAGTGTTAATAAACAAAAGACTAGGCCAAGAATTTATCTCATCAGACAGAGTTAAAAAGAGAGGAGTGGTGATCTATGCAAAAGAGAATTTATCACCAAAATTTTTGTTTAAAGATGAACAAGGAAGAATCCTGGCAATTGAAATACAAATCCAAGGAGAAAAAGTTTTGATATTAGGAATTTACGCACCAAATGAGGGGAAATCAGAATTCTACAAGAAGCTTCATGAGACATTACTGGATTATCTGGACTATTCTAACATCATTATGATGGGAGACATGAATGGGGTGGTCTCTACCTATATGGATAAGTCACAGAACCAGAACCTGACCAAAGATGGAAGACTACCAAAGACTTTTTTCGAACTAACTGACAATATGGATTTGATTGATCTATGGAGGACGAGAAACCCCCTAGGTAAAGAAGGAACTTTCTTTTCTGAGGCCCATCTGTCATGGACAAGAATCGACCAAATCTGGACAACTAGAGGTCTGGCACCTAAGACCACAAGAGTAGAAATCTGCCCAAAGACATGCTCCGACCATAACGCTATGAAAATAGAAATGAGATTTACTACTGCCGATTCCTTCAGATGGAAAATGAATGACAACCTGTTAAGAGATCAAGAGATTGTAAAGAAGGCCCAAAAAACTTTAAAGGACTACTTTGAAATTAACCTCAACACCTCGGTGGAAAAAAGAATAATCTGGGACGCAAGTAAAGCTGTTATGAGAGGGTTTCTGATACAACAAAATACGATCAAGAAAAAACTTTGGAATGGGAAAAAAGATAAGATATTAGAGAAGATAACAGCCGGAGAGAAAAAATTAAGACTGAATCCAAAATCAAAAGAGACTTTAAGAGAAATTAAATTTCACCAGTCACAATATATGAAACTGATCAACCAAGAAGTGGAATGGAAAATTAAACAAATGAACCAAAGATCTTTTGAATCTGCGAATAAATGTGGGAAGCTGTTAGCTTGGCAGTTGAAAAAGAGACAAAAATTAAACTATGTTACCAATCTAGAAGTGGAAGGAAAAAATATTCAGAAACCAGGAGAAATTAGAAAGTGCTTCCAGAAATATTTCAAAAAACTGTACACCCAAGGGCCTGAGGAAGTGGCTGAGATAGAACAATTTCTGAAAGATAATGGCCTACCAGAATTATCTCAAGAGAAGAGATCAATCTTGAATTGTAAAATAACACAACAGGAAATTGAGGTTGCCATACAGAACATGCAGTTGGGCAAATCCCCAGGCCCTGATGGACTTACCTCCAAGTACTACAGGATGTTAAAGGACTACTTGACACAACCATTAGTGGAGGTTTGCAACCAGATTATGGGGGGAGGGAGGGCACCAGATACGTGGAAAGAAGCATTCATCACTCTGATACCTAAAGTGGAAACTGAAAAGACTCAACTTAAGAATTACCGTCCCATCTCACTCCTGAACGTGGATTACAAAATATTTGCAGACATTTTGGCAAATAGATTTAAAAAGGTTTTAAATGAAGTAATTCATAAGGACCAAGCAGGCTTTCTCCCTGGTAGACATTTGTTTGATAACACTAGGAACATTATTGATATTCTGGAACTTTTACAAACAAACATTAACACTAAAGCAGTGTTAATTTTTATTGATGCGGAGAAAGCCTTTGACAATATTTCTTGGAAATTTATGAAGAGAAACTTGGAAGGGATGGGAGTGGGAAGGGGGTTTGAGAACGGAATAGAAGCAATCTATTCCGAACAAAAAGCTAAGTTGATAGTGAACAATGTGGTGACAGAAGAACTTCAGATTGAAAAAGGAACACGCCAGGGGTGCCCCCTGTCCCCTTTATTGTTTATTTCAGTCCTGGAGGTTTTGCTGAACATGATAAGGAAGGATCGGCAGGTACAAGGAATACGGGTCGGAGTGAAACAATATAAACTGAAAGCATTTGCAGATGACTTGGTTTTAACATTACAGGAGCCAGAATCTAGTACAAAAAGAGTTTTAGAACTGATACAGAAATTTGGTCGGGTGGCGGGTTTCAAGTTGAACAAACAAAAAACTAAGGTGTTAGGGAAAAATTTGACAGCTACTGAAACAGAAGAGTTTCAGAAGGAAACAGAACTAAACATTGTTAAAAAAGTGAAATACCTGGGGGTTAATCTCTCTTCCAAGAACCTGAACCTATTTAAAGATAATTACGAGAAATGCTGGTTAGAAGTTAAAAAAGATTTAGAAATTTGGTCAAGACTGAAGTTATCCTTGTTAGGCCAAATTGCAGCTATAAAAATGAACGTTTTGCCAAAGATGTTGTTTTTGTTTCAGGCCTTACAGATTGTGGACAGAGTGGAATGTTTTGGAAAGTGGCAGAAGGATATCTCTAAATTTGTCTGGCAGGGCAAAAAGCCCCGAATAAAGTTTAAAATACTAACTGATGCAAAGGAGAGAGGGGGATTTGCCCTGCCGGACTTAAGGATATATTACGAAGCTGCAGCCTTCTGCTGGATGAGAGATTGGATTTTGTTGGAAAACACTGATGTCCTGGATCTGGAAGGCTTTAATAACTCGTTAGGTTGGCATGCGTATTTGTGGTATGACAAGGCAAAAACACATGGAATGTTTAAAAACCATATTGTCAGGAGAGCAATATTTATGGTCTGGAAAAAATACAAAGACTTATTAGAAAGCAAAACTCCGAGGTGGGTATCACCAATAGAGGCCAAGGCTCGGAAAAAACCCAATATGGAGGCCGGATGGCCGAAATATTGGGAAATAATAGAGAACATTGGAGACAATTGGAGGTTGCAGAGCTTTGAAAGGTTAAAGGGTAAGGTGCAAGATTGGTTTCACTATGCCCAAATTAATGAGGTTTTTAAGCTAGATAAAAAAACAGGATTCCAGGTGGAAAAATCGAAACTTGAGACAGAATTGTTAGAACCAAAGACCAAGCTATTATCGAGAATGTATAACTTGCTGCTTAAATGGAACACCCAGGACGAGACAGTTAAATCAGCCATGATAAAATGGGCTCAGGACATTGGTTATAACATCATGTCTGAGGACTGGGAAAGGTTATGGACCACCGGTATGAAGTTTACGGCATGTAATGCCTTGAAAGAAAACATTATGAAAATGGTATACAGGTGGTACATGACCCCAGTCAAGCTTGCTAAGATTTACCATTTGTCCGATAATAAATGTTGGAAATGTAAGGAGGCTGAAGGGACATTCTTTCACCTCTGGTGGACCTGCCCAAGAGTGAAGGCCTTCTGGGAAATGATATATAACGAGTTAAAAAAGGTGTTTAAATACACTTTCCCTAAGAAACCGGAGGCATTCCTCCTGGGCATTGTCGGCCAGAAGGTGTCAAAGAAGGATAGAACTCTTTTCATGTACGCTACTACTGCAGCAAGGATTCTTATCGCTAAGCATTGGAAGACTCAAGATTTGCCCACACTGGAGGACTGGCAGACGCAACTGATGAACTACATGGAACTAGCCGAGATGACTGCAAGGATCCGAGATCTGGGAGAAGAAGCTATGGAGGAGGATTGGAAAAAATTTAAGGACTATTTGCAAAAGTATTATAAGTTATATGAATCTTAGGACGCCGTATGATCTGGAATGTTAGCCCCAGCAACAAAAGTGGTTTATATAAGAAATTGGATAATTTTTATGAAAGAATTAAGGTTTAAATGGGTAAAAATGACAATATGCTATATTTTAAGAGTAAATGGAAAACAAGAGATTTAAACTTAAACTGCAATTGAAAGTAAAAAAGAAACACAGGAAACAAGGTTATAATTTGCTGATAAATTTTATTGTTAAGAATGCATTATGCGGGAGATGTGGGGAAGTCCGATAGAATTCTGAAATAAGTTGATGAAATGGTTGAGATTCTCTGTCTTTTTTCTTTCTTTTTACTGTTTATGTTCTTTCTTTTCTATCTGTAATTTGGAAAAAACTCAATAAAAATTATTATAAAAAAAAAAAAGAATATTGGGAACTGTGGTTTGTTAAAGGTCCTGGGAACTGTAGCTCTGTGAGAGGTAAATTGCAGTTCCCAGAATTCTTGGGTAGGCAATAAGTTTTAAATTTGCTTTTCGTATGGTGCATATCTGGATCACAGGTCCAGATGCCACTTACTCCTGGCTGCTTCCTATCTGGCTTATGAAGATATCTTTTCCTCCTGCCTGATCCTGGAGTTCAGAAGGATAACGCAGGCTTCCAGACAAACTCACTTGGGACATTATTAGATAAGATTGCCCTGGGAACAGAAGTTAATTCAATAGTGTTACCAATATCTCTTCTTTCCAGTGTTCACAGCCAGCTCTTATTAGCTTTAACTGAGGCACGAGGAGCGCCATGGCAGAGTCTCATTACTCTTGGGAATAGCTTTAATTTGTATTGCTCTCCCCCCCCCCCCCACATCTTGCCATGTTGCTTGCGTGGGTCTCAAAGGGTTTTTAATATGCCAACAGCTCCACAAACAATTGCTTCCTCCATCTCATTCTCCAGGGCAGAGGTTTGCATGGCGGCGGCCTTTTTATCTTTATTGGAAATGCTTCCTTCCTGGTGCTCTGTTTGTATTTCCCTTTTTATACACGTCCTCAATTCAGCAAGGAGGGATATGGATGTGGAACAGTTATATTTAAATTCCAAACATGGGCTGTGAAGTTGACAGCGTTGCTCCTCCCGTCTCACATTTATCCTTAAGTCGGCTGTTCTCTTCATGCAGATTTCATTACGGTTTTGCAAGAGTGCTGGGGAAAGTGACATCTCATCCATTTTCTCATAGATCCGTTTCTCAAAACATCCGTGTTGTTAACTCTGGCTCTGATGAGAATTTGTTTTCTACGCAATTGACATGGAATCAGTTACCTAGATGAATGATGGACTCTCCCTCACTAGGGGTCTTTAAACAGAGCCAGTGGAAAGCTATCATCTGTCGAGGGATCTTCTAGCTCTTGAGTTTTTTCAGAGGAAGGAGTTGAACTAGAGCAGTGATGGCCAAACTTGGCCCTCCAACTATTTTTGGGACTACAGTTCCCATCATCCCTGACCACTGGTCCTTTTAGCTAGGGATGATGGGAGTTGTAGTCCAAAAACAACTGGAGGGCCAAGTTTGGCCATCACTGAAGTAGAGGGCCTCCAAAACCACTCCCACTCCTTTAGAAAGTTCACATTCACACTACAAATTAAAGGAGCATTGCTTCCACACACACACCCCAAAGAATCCTGGGAACCAGAGTTTGTTGAGGGTGCTGGGAATCTTTGGAAGAGGCAATGTGCTTTAAATGTATAGTGCGGCTGCATCCAGAAACAAAGCATATATTATTATTTTAGTCTTTCCTTCTGCAAAAAGAGAGTGGTGCAATCTGACTGTTATATGTATTTTCTAAAAGCTTATAAAGCATAGAGTGAATTGATTGTGATACTCAAAAGTGCTCGCCCTCTCTTTCTTTATTTATTTCTTCCTTTCTTTCTCTCTCTCTCTTTTTCAAAAAAGATCACACCTTGAATAGAAAGGGGCGGGTCATTTAGCTGCTGCCTCTTCAAGATTCCGTACGAGTTCTCTGAAAAGTCAGGAAAAACCTCCTTGACTCAAGGTCCTTTCCTGGCTAAGGCTGCATGTGCTGCCTGATGTCCACTAGGGGGAGGGTGGAGTCAGATCCAAATCTAACCAGTTTGATCCTTTGTCAAAAGCAAATCTGCACATATTTCTGTGTGGGCCACGCAGAGCAAACTTAACCCAAAAGTGTGTAGTCAGGTAGCCCATCCTATGGGAATGGTACTTAATGATAGCAAGCCACACAATATTTAGGTTTTCATTCCACTCTCTTTCTGTACAGATGGGACAAAGAGGGAGTATGCATCCTGAATCTCTAGGACTTAAGCTCCTTTGGGTGACAGCAGAAAAACCATAACAGTATTCATCCTAGTAGTTTGCTTCTATTAGCAAATGTGTATTTTGATGAACAGACAGCCAAGTAAATGGACAGTTAGATACAATCTCTTTCACATAACTGTGGGTCTCGTGGTGTGATGTGGTATTTACCGTAACATGACAGGGGGGAATTTTTTCTCATGGCAACCTTCACTAGTTAAAAAAAATTAAACATGGTACTTGGATCCAATTCTCATTTATATCTTTGAGGAACTGTAAACTAAACATACCATGTTTTAGCAAACTTGCTAATTAGCTACGATTGTGTAGCCCTCCTTCCCAACCAGTTAAAGACACTCCAGGTGGCTTGTATAGTTTAACTTGCTGGGCAGTAATTTAGCAGTTTTCTTTTTCTCTCTAAAATTTCAGGTCCACAGGAAGAAAAGTTTAAATTGTGTGTGTGTTTGGCAGGCTAACATGTAATCAAAAGGCATCTGCTGGGAATTTTTTTGTTGCTGTGTTTCCAAAGTCTTTCTGGATAACTCAACCAAGCCCTTTCTGTTTGACAGAATTCTGCCTGCTACATGACCAAGAGGGTGGCTTTGAAAGGGAGAGCATGGAAGGACCAGCTTACCATTCTACAGCTTTCCGATATCCTTTCTTCCCCCATCTTCTGGATGCTGTCGATAGCGAGAATCCGCCAGGCCCTGTCCCCAGTGACGCCCCATTAAGTGTTTTGAGCAAAGGTAGGACTGAGCGGAAAGTGTTAAGAAGTACAAAAGAAAACCTGGCTCACATTAAGAACAAAATGGGAGATCAACCTGTTTTCAGTTTTAAATAGGTCTTCTGAAAAGCTCTTAGATATCAGGGTACACAAAGGAACGTTGGGATGTGTGGGGGAGAAGAGTGGTGGAGATACATCTGCCAACCTGATTGCTGCAGCATGGAAAGAGGGGTTTGAAATTCCCCTCCCGGTCTGTATTTCCAGCTCTTGGACCTAAGAAATAGACAATTATATTGGCATTGCAGCAAGCTTCACACCCAGCCCTTAGCCTGAGCAAGACAGTGTTGTGCAACTTACTGTTAAATGGAGAGGAAAACACTGGTGTCAGCTGCTGGTTCATAAAATTCTCATCCCTCCGAGTAGAAAAGGCCACATGCTCCACATGTTGATATGTACAAAATAAAGAGGTGGTGTTTTGAATTTGGGCAAGGATTTTTTTTGTTATCAATGAATTGAGATCCTCTCAATGGATTTGAGATTGTTCACCATTGGATACATTTATACCACTCTTCCCCTCAAAGTACGTATGTGGGTTTGCTTTGGATTCCCCACCCCCCAAAATGGGAGGAGGAACAAATTATATCTTCCCCTTTGTCCACCTCCAAGTTGCTGTGTACAATTGCATTCATATTTCTGGAGCGTTTTCTATGCACACGTTTTTCAAGGTTTAGTTTCCTTTTACATAGCATGCTATTGGTCTATAGGCTCCTCTCCTGGACAACCGTTACGGGATGTGAAGGTACCAAATGTCAAAATGTGGTGCTTTGGAACGTGTGCTTCCTGTTCTGCTTGGAAGGTAGATCATCCCTTGCCGTGAACTTAATTGTGAACTATTTTGGCTACGCTGTGCCCCTTCCAAACTGTTCCAAATTAATGTTTTAGGATGCACGCATGGAATAGCAATTTTTTGCAGAGCATTTGTTGCACAGCATGGAAACATTTTCTTAATTAAATTCCCCAGCAGAGGCTTACTTAGCACCTTGACCCTGCAGAACCTTGTTTTTGCTCAGGAAGCGCCGCCTTACTCGACAAAGCCATGAGAGAGGTAGATGCAGAAGCTGTAAATGAGGGTCAAATTGAGATTTAGGGCAGCGAAAATTGGTTGCTGGTGTGCGCTTGCTGTATCTTGCCCAATTAAGGTCTAGTCAGACAAAGTTGTGGCAAGAAAAAGAATTACTGTATTTTTTGCACCATAACACTCACTTTTTTCCTCCTAGAAAGTAAGGGGAAATGTCTGTGCGTGTTATGGAGGGAATGCCTGCGGCTGGCGGGGGGGATCTGCTGCAGTCGTGAGCAGAGGATCCATGGTTCCCCTTCCTTCCCTCCTCCGTGGTTACAAAGCATGGATCCACATGGATCCTCAGGATTTTTGCATTGGGCTACTCCAAACTCACTGTCAGATCACATGTCTGTGGCCACAGCATGAACCACAAAAATCATATATCCACTATTTCATTTAGAATATTTTTTTTTCTTGTTTTCCTCCTCTAAAAACTACGTGCGTGTTATGGTCTGGTGCGTGTTATCGAGCGAAAAATACGGTAGTTTGCAGGACAGGGGAGAGCAGGTTGCAGCTTGCTTTGCCTTACAGCTTTGTAGCTGCTTTTCCTGCTTCATCAAAGCGTTTCCATAACACCTTTGCAAAAGGCCTCTGAATGTGGTCTTTTCCCCAAGTTCCCAAGTTCCAGAGCTATGATAAAAATCAGCCATTTTTCAATCAATGAAACAAAATAGGACTTTCTCTGGAACAGGTAAATTGATTGAAAAAAGGGAATCTCTTTGTATTGCTGAAATTGAAGTTATTTTTGTTGGAAGTCTCCCCATGACTGTTTTTTTGTTTTTGTTTGCTGCTCTATGTGACTATTTCAAAGGCTTGTGGCTGCTTCTTGATTTCATTGGCTTACTCTACCCAGTTCAAGCAATCCTTAAATGTATTTGCAACTGATCCAAATTTAGGCCTCATTTGCCATTCAATCCCAGGTTTTATTATCTGCTCTATAAATGAATAGTACATGAATGTACTATGGGTTTTTCTTTTTTACGGGCTGAGTGCATCCAGAAAAAGCATTTATGTTGCAGTTTGAGTTATGTTTGAGTTCCGGGCATTCACTTTGCTAGCTACTCTTCATACATTTTCTGCACATAAAAGCTTCCTCTTTCTAGAATTGCAGGTTGTTGTTTTAAAAAAGAAATCAGTTTTCAAAATAAATGCTGCATTTGTAGAGTTGCCCCATAAACACCCTGATAAATCATAATGGAGTAAAACATGTACAGTATATTTATATAGATGTAGCATTTATTAAAATGAAACAAAAAACCAATAAATAAGTGGTGCATTGGATGAAAAAGGGCAAATTCAGCATTTTAAAAAAAGTTTCTATTAATGAAGAAGAGGCACAACAATAATTAAGAACAGATATGCTGTTTTTTAAAAAAAGTGAGAACCTGGGGCCCTCCAGATGTTGTTGAACTCCAATTCCCATCAGGTCCAGCCAACATGGCCAATGGGAGCTGAAGTCCAACTTCTGGAGTGGTACCAGTCCCCCGCATCCCTAAACCATTTGCAGAGTTTTACCTCTCTAGTGCAGTGCAAGCTTTCCTGCAACAAAACCCAGAAGTGGAGTGCAAAGTAGTTAACAAATGGAGGGCAAATTTGGCACCGCGCTGTGATTTCTATCCCAGGAAAGATTGTATTGTTACGCCTTGAAAATATATTTAGTAATGCTCTAATTCAGAAATGGAGATCTTGTCCCGTCGTCCCCCAAACTGCAAACCCCAGCCCAAGCCAGCATGGCCAATGGTCAGAAATGATGGGAGTTGCAGTCCAATAACATCTGGTGCTGCATTCCTGCTTTTAAAAATGTTTCCTTGAACTGATAACCTTTGGTTGAGATGCTGTTGAAAGTGTTGCCCCTTCAAATCCCTTTCAGTGTGGTTTCTATTAAGTGGTTGCTTAATGTGTGTCCCCTTTTCTCTCTGAAAGATGCCTTGCAGTTCAAGACCCATTTCCAGCCCTTCATGAAGCTAACGGAGGAAAAGCAGGGAACTTTATACCAACTACTCTGTGATTTTCTGCTTCAGGAAGAAATGGTGACTGAGCTGGAGGATGTGGTAATCTTTTTCTTTCTTTCCAAATACACAAACGTTCTCCTTTTTATTTATAAGCAATAATAGCTGATTTTCAAACTGCCCCCCCATGGGCTGATGTATTTCTGGTCCCATATTTAGCATCCCATCAACATTGTCTTTACAGCTGGACCATATATGTACAGAAGACAAACCAGAACTCCTTGTAATGGCGGAGTCAAAGCCACCAGAGCAGAAAAACATAGAGGATTTCTTACAGCTTGTTGGAATCCGTTTACGGAACAAACAGTTCCTGCAGAAGGACCCACTTTCCAACAAGGAGCTCCTCTTAGCGGCTCACATCCTCCTCAGTGCTATAGCAGGTACAGTAAGAAAAAAGAAATTAGCTGCTTGGTGGTTCTAGAACTGGGAAAGAAACACCCACCCTGAAAGACTTTGGAAAACGGACCACAGCTGTAGGCTAGATTGGGTCAATGGCCAAATTTTGTGTGAAGCAGTTGCCATTTCTTCCCTTCCGTGACATCATTTGTCTACTCTATTCCAACTCCCTGCGATGAAGGAATATTTTGCCCAACGTGGGGCTTGAACCCTCAACCCTGAGATTAAAAGTCTCATGCTCTGCTGACTGAGCAATTTTGCTTTCTCCTGTGATAGAAACAGCATGCAGTCTTGAACAGCAGCATTGTGAGTGCAAAGCTCAGTTGCCTGGTTCAAGAAGCCAGTTTGCTACATTCTGTGAAGTTGATGGCTGGTAAATTGAGGCTGGGAAGAGAGATGTTCGCTTCTGCTGGGAAACTTGTTAAGCTATTGCTGGTTCCTGAAGAATAGTGATGTCTGTTCTGCTACTTATTATTTTTTAGGATTATTTTTCTCATTGCCTCCCCCAATTCTAGATTTCATGAGTTTACGTTGTTAAGGTTTCCATATAGGCTTGTTTCACTGATATGTACAAATTTTCAGTTTCATCCTTCTGAAAGTTTCGGTTTGCCTCATTTCCTTGCTGCAGAACTGTCTGATTATGCGCTTGTCCTGCTTCGCGCCTGCTGCGAACTCCAGGTTGTCCCTGCTCTATGTTGCTTGGTAAGTCCTGCAATCGCAAGTGTGCAAAGTCACGATAGCAGTGTGGCTTTGCCCCTTGCATCATCCGCGGCTGGCATGGCCAGTAATCAGGGATGTTGACAATTGTCATCAGTAGCATGTGGATGGCCAGAGGCTGTGTCATTCCTGGCACATATGGCCCCACCCCCATTATAGCCTCACATGAGCCCTAGGATAGGCTGATACTGACTGACAAGGTCATCTAGTGAATTTCCTGCCCGAGCGGGGACTTGAACTCAGGTGTGGGTTAAACCACAGAGCCTAGGACTTGCCGATCAGAAGGTTGGCGGTTCGAATCCCCACGAAGGGGTGAGCTCCAGTTGCTCGGTCCCTGCTCCTGCCCACCTAGCAGTTCGAAAGCATGTCAAAGTGCAAGTAGATAAATAGGTACCGCTCCAGCGGGAAGGTAAACGGCCTTTCCGTGTGCTGCTCTAGTTTGCCAGAAGCGGCTTAGTCATGCTGGCCACATGACCTGGAAGCTGTACGTCGGCTCCCTCGGCCAATAAAGTGAGATGAGCGCTGCAACCCCAGAATCGGCCACGACTGGACCTAATGGTCAGGGGTCCCTTTACCTTTACCCTTGTTCAGCACTCTCTCTAGACACTTCCTAAATATTTTAAGTTCACCCTCGCTACTGAAGGGGTTCACTTGAAACTTCGTTGTAAATGCCTCTTAACCTTTCTTTCTCTCTATCTCTGAACAGCCTAACAGGACCTCGACAGACGGCACGCTAACACTTGCAGATCCAGCACTAGCTCCCCTTGCTGACACCCAAAGGTTTCAGATAGCACAAAGGCTGTTTGCTTTATCAAACATTAACCTTGAGATGACCGAGTCTTGCATAAAAGCTGTAACCATGAAGAAACCCAGATTTTTCCCAATCATTCTCTATATAGCATTGTATGGACTTCATGCATTAGGCTGTAAAACAGCTCAGGCTTGAAGCAGCGGCCTGGGTGGTTTAATAGGATAACTAACGACAGTATTTAATATCTGTCATAATAGAGTTGGACCTGGCTGATTTGCATCATTACAATGGGAACATGGGCAAATTGGCTGTGCCGCTGGAGCATGGCAGAAGTTGAAATGGAGTGTATAAATGAAAATACTGAAGAGCCATGCAAGGGCGCTTCATCTGCAATGCACATATTAAAACACATCTTCAGTTTTTGTCTCCTCAGAGATTACTTCAGAAGCATTTATTTGTTCTATAAGCAGTCTTTGCTTTATTGCTTTGTTAGCGTTTGTATATACTAGAGCAGAGGTCTTCAGTGAGTTGGGACCAACTAGTGGCTCTCAGCCTGATCTACTGGCATTGCAAATATATGGTGAAAGAGTAAGAAAGGCATCTCCAAATGCATGTTTCAGTTAAAAGTGGATCTTGGGTCTGAAAAGGTTGAAAATCCCTGTACTAGAGAGTTTTGTTATCCAAAACATCTTTGTGGAAGGAGTCATTTCAAATCTGACCCAATTCCCTTTCCTTGAGGAAGAGGTTGTAGCCACACATGCTTTGAGTGCAAAAGACCCTTGGTTTAATCTCTGACATCATGTAGGTGTTAGCAGAAATCTAGGGGTGCAAGGAGAAGTCTTTGCTAAGTGGGCATAGTATAAGGAAGCATTGTGTATTCATCCTGCTCATCTGGGTTCCACCCCTTTCTGGGAAACGGTTTAGACCTTTGAAAAAAGCAATCAGGTTTTGAAACATGTCCTATATTAACTGGGATGGCGTATTCAATGTTTTACTCAATAAAAGAGGGAATTCACTAGCATGGCTAATCTATACATTTCTGTCTGGCCCCTCTTTGCTTCCCCCATTTTCTCAGCAAAGCAGTGATGTTCAGTGGTGACATTTACCCTACAAAATGATGTTCAGCAACATTCCGTCAGAGGCACTCAGGAAAGGGCTAGGAAAACTTGCGAGGCAACCCTTTTTCCAATATTAAATTTATTTCATATATACAAAAATACTTTATTAGGAGTTAACAGGATTTCACAGCTTTGTACATTTCAACAATTATACAGAACAACATATGCCTTTAGCGTGAAAACATTGAGGGTTTTTAAAAAAAGTTACTGTAGTTTAGCTGAGTAGCACTTTGCCTTGTTCTATGGAACTACTTTAGCAGTTAATCAATTTCCCCGTGGTCCATCAGAATAATCTAAATTGATCAATGCACCAGACAATATTTTTCTGGGATTAGGCTATCAAGGGACATCTTACAATTCTTATCAACGAAAGTCCTCTTCGGGTGTAACTGCCCAGTGAGGCAACATGAACAGAATAAAGCCACAAGGCTGTGCACTTAGCTCTGTCTCTCGAGGCCATGCAAATCCTTCCAGCCCTTTGCACAATTGAAATAAACTTCTGCAGCGAGGAGCCTTGTTCGTTCCATTGAAGCTCCCCATGATACTGCAAACATTGACTTTCCTGGTTCTCAGTTTTATAGGAAGCCTCCAGGTAGGTTCAAGTCTCCTCACCACAGAAGTTTACTTAAACTACACACAGCCTTCCTCTACCAATGCTGTCTCTTAGGGCAATAAGGCCTGGAGAGGACTAAAGTCCAAGGTTTAATCAGATTGCACAAATAATACATATCAACTTCAGTGCACATACAGAAACCAAATAATAAGTGATAGATGCTTCATAAAAACCTAAAAAGTACCAGCAATCTAAATTATGAATTGTATAACCTTGACATAATTCAAAGTTTTGGAATCTATCCTTATAAAATACAAATAATAATAACAATAATGTACAGTTGTGTAGGACTTGAATATAAAAAATGCATGTTAGTGGCAGTTGATATGCTACGTTAGTTTGAATACTGATGCCTGTACAAAGGTTTGTTTTTCCTGATCAGTGCACTGCCCATTTGATAAAGCTTACCAATTTTCTAGTAGCATGTAAGAATGGCTATTTTAGGACAGCCTCAATGACACATTTCTCCTGTCTTTAAACTGAAAGAAGCAGGTTAAAATTAATTCATGGAAGACTGATCAAAGTTTTCTGCCACAGTGCTGCCAAAACAACAGATCCAACCTATGCCTATTCAGTAGGGAAAATTAAGGGGAGATTACTCTCCTAGCTGCAATAAACTATTTGTTTGTCTACTACAGAAGCTGCACTATAGCATTCTACAGAATAAACCCATAGGCGGCAAAGCCCTTCAATACTTTTTTATAGATCTTTTAAATACAAAAAAAGCACTTGCCGGTATAACTAGATTGTGGCCAACTGTTTTATCCTCTTCATAGCTGTTGTTTCTCTTTAGCAGCTAAAGTCATAACACTGAACTGTAATTTAAAATGTAAGCCAAAGTAGTTTACAGCCAAGACAAAAACTTCTGATTTAAATTTGGGAAAATATTTAAAATTTAGTTCAATGATACCAAAACTGTGATTAACTTCTCCCAGCTAGACCACACAACTTTCTTACGGCTTATGGAATGCTGTGCCTTGCTCCGAGGTTATAAAAAAATACTCAAGATCTCAAATCAGCAAGTTTCATACTATTTCATTACATCAACCAATTTTGCTTGCGTCTAGTATCATCATTCCCAGGGTGAAAACCAATATGGACTTCCTAGTTGATACCCAACTCTGTGCACATGTGTACCATTTGATCATCTTTCTCCCTTGCTCACAAGACTCCACTGGAGTTCTTGAAAGCAGCTGCCACTACCCTCCCAAAGATTCTACAGCCTAAATAAAATACAGTACCCAAACCGACATATAGTTTCTTCTGCATCTGTAGACAATATAAAAACAAAGCACTGAAACCCTGGATATACCACCGCATCTTCCTTTTGAGATTTCTAGTCCATACATTTCACTCAGACTTGATTTTTTTTTATTTTATGAAGCCTTAAGTTGCTGGGTTTTCTTTTCTTAAAAAAAAAAGTTCCCAGGAAAAACTCATGCTTGGAAATCTGTGACCCCTAAAGCAAGATTTAGCAACCTTCCTGTAGTTTTCTCCAAGTTTAAATGGCTTCAGTTTATTCATAGATTTTCTAAAAAGAGAGTTCATTACAACTGTAGCAAAGTTGTTAGCACAAGACAAACAGGGCCTCACACTTAAGCAAAGGGATTTGTGTTTTTGGCATACACACCCAGTAAGTTTCCAGGTTCTGCATGGATGACAAAGAGATACATGTATCTCTAAGGCATCACTGCATGATGTGAAGCAGAAAGGAAACACTTGCTCACCAAAAACCCCTAGTCTCAATTTCCCATGCCTTTTGCCCTGGCTCTACTTCCACCCTTGTAGTTTTACATTGCAGACTTATAGTCCATCACTAGATACCTTCTACTCCTTTTGTTACAGTATAATATGAAAACGGCCCAGGCAATATATTTACAAATTACTTGATGAGAATATTTTAACACTATAGCAGCTCTGTTGTTCAAAAGATCAAGTAACCGGATACATACAAATAAGCCGTATATAAGCTAAACTTAACTTTGAGTAGCCCTGAATCAGCCTCATCCATATTGTCTGCAATCCTCAACATTTTGGTGTGAATTTTTCAAGTGAAAAAACTGCAAGCAAAATTCCAGTATTCTCATTCTAAGCTTATGTACAAGTATTAAACTCTGTATCGCTCAATGAACTGCATAGTACCCAAGGAATTCAAAATAAAATATTTTCTTAAAAAAAATACAACCATATAAGTTGGCTTAAGATCTACAGTTCACTTTTAGAAGATTGCCAGATTTTTATCCCTCAATAAAAAGCTATCTCAAGAGACACTGAGCACATATTTCTTTGAAGGTGGGTAGTAAAATGACCAATGCACTTTTAAAGGTGTTCCATTTGCTTTCTATCAGACTTACCTACTACTGTAGGACATTTCCACCCATCTTTCTAATTCCTGCTGATCAGTGTGACTTTAGACTATGTCCAATAGAGGCAGTGGGATAAACGAATGCTATTTTTATTGTATAGGTGGCACACAGCTGATCACGTGCAGTTCAGTAAATGAGACAAAAAGCCTCATTGACAGCAAACAATTGTGTTTTGGCAGAAGTGACAAGTGGCTTCATTCGGTAATTAGAATGTACAGTGGTACCTCGGGTTAAGTACTTCATTCGTTCTGGAGGTCCGTTCTTAACCTGAAACTGTTCTTAACCTGAAGAACCACTTTAACTAATGGGGCCTCCTGCTGCCGCCGCAGCCCAATTTCTGTTCTTATCCTGAAGCAAAGTTCTTAACCTGAAGCACTATTTCTGGGTTAGCGGAGTGTGTAACCTGATGCGCATGTAACCTGAAGCGTATGTAACCTGAAGTGTATGTAACCCGAGGTACCACTGTAGAGCACAACCATGTATGTATGTATCAGTTGAGTTCACTGGTGCTTACTCTCAGGTAATGGAAAATACATGTGAAGTTGCCTGCATTCTTCTCACTTTAGAAGGGAGGGAAGCAATTTTTTAAAAACCCAGCTTGAGCCCCTAAAAGCACATAATGTAGCAAGTGCTCTTTCCAGTATCGTTTGGGGTCATTATGCACTGGAAACTGCAGAGGCAAATGGTCATCTGCCTTGGACTATAGCTACACTGGCAACAGTTCTGAGAGTTCAGACAAAAGTCTTTCCAGGACTACCTGGAGGTGCCAGGGACTGAACCTGGTACATTTGCATGCAAAGCAGATTCTCAGCCGATGAGCTGTGGCCCCTCTCTTTAAAAAGTCTTGATACAACAACAGTACAATACTGAGCACATCGCCATGGCACTGTCCTCAGCAGAAGGACCGGAATTTTGGCTGCTGTTATCTGCCTCTCCCCTCCAAACGTATGATAACAATACACGGGCTCAACAGTTGAAAATGCTGCAAGCTCAGCATTTTCAAGTACAAGTACAGCAAAAGTTGATTTAGTGGCACTGTGGTGTGGAAAGTAAAATCACTTTTTGAATATTAATTAGGGAGGAGCTAGCTCAACCCTCCTTTGGCATCACAGTTCAAAAAGTCAGTTTATTCTGCCATCTTGTGAAAAGGCATGATTTCATGTTAAACACAGTTGTTCCTAGATCTGTTTCCTGCTGGAGAATGGCAATGACACATGTTGTTTCAAACACACACCAGACCATGGTTGGACTCAAAGGATCAACCCATGGCTTGGCTATTGCTGCTCCTAATGACACAGTTTAACCAGTTCTTCCAAAATCTTCACAGTAGCAGTATAAAAACTGCATGGCCAGAGAGCTCGCTAGCTCTCTCAATGTGCCTGACTTTAGAGGCA
Source organism: Podarcis bocagei (assembly GCF_964188305.1). Taxonomy (NCBI): domain Eukaryota; kingdom Metazoa; phylum Chordata; class Lepidosauria; order Squamata; family Lacertidae; genus Podarcis; species Podarcis bocagei. The sequence continues at coordinate 25,798,321 of NC_138137.1, forward strand.
GCCGTTAAGACAAACATTAGTGTTTCCTATCACTTTTCTTTTCGTCTACTGCCCCTGGGCAGCACTATCCATTTTCAGAGCTTGTGGGACTTATAACCAACATCTAATTCCTGTTAATTTTTCATGAAACTCTGACCTATTTGCTAGTAGCTCTTCCTGCTTTCCAACCCAAGTGAGCCATACCCATCCACTGTGCTAAAAGCAGAACAGAATGCTAAGAGGATAGGGAGCAGATTATGTGGCTATTCAGTCTTAGGATTCTCTCTCTCAAAAATAGTTCATGTTTGGAATCTGAGCAAGAAGAGCCCCAAAGCCCAGGCTTCCTTTGCTCAAGCTGGTCCAAAGATGATGCACCAAACCTACTGAAGCACTGGAAAACAAAGGAGCAGGAGCTAACATCTGAGGTTAGGATTCACTGACCTCTTGCAAGGTTCCATTTAAACACAGCTTTGTCCACCAAAAGTAATCATCACATTGTGCCTCATCCTTTAATCCTACAACAGCATCAAAACTGCAGACATACTCTTTTAAAGTGTCATTCTGGGTCCACATAGGAATATAATCTTTCCACAGTCTCAGCTGAATACATTTTTCAAATATGTAGCCTAGAGATTTAACATAATAGAAGTTCTTAAAAAATATGTTATATTGTTAAAAGCTAAAATCTTAAGTAGCAACAGCAATTAAGACAAAGGTATGCAATAATCTGCATAACATTTACAAAATATACTGAAGTATTTAAAAAAATACCTTAAAGGTTTTAAATATATAATACCTTTTTGGTGTCTCATCGTGTCTCTGTATAAGGTAAAAACTATCCAAACCCTGTTTTCTTGTGCACAATCAAAAAAAATTATAAAACATTTTAAGAACTTGTTTGCACTGTCTCAGCCTTTTCCAAGCTTCTCCTTTGTTGGCATCCTATGTATGGAACTTTGGTGTTGAAAATAAAATCTGAAGCCAAGTGCCTGCCTTCACATGGAAAAAATAAATGAAATGGCAGGTGACAACCAGTTCAGGCACCTAGCATGTTAGTGATGAATGGGCGTATTTACAACAGCAAGCATAATATAAACTATGGTCACTAGACCAGTCTGTCTAAGTGACAATCTGCATTTATATTCATTAAACGGAATATACATCAGCAAAAGTATTTAAGTGAATATGAACCTAAGTTAGTAGATGAATTAATTTTGCCGAAAGAGAAGAGTTACTATGAACACTGGAAGAAAAAGAAACATGATTGTAAAACATAAATAAACCCACTTATAAATAACATTGATTTTTAGGAACTGACAATAATTTTAGGTTCACAAGCTATTTGGTGAATAACACAAGGTAACATGTAGCTCATAAGTCCCATCACGTCATATTTCATAACACACATAATCACTCATAATATTCTGGCGTAAAATAAAAGCGCGTCACAGAACAATATAGAAATACAGAGCAAAGTCATTGTAAAGGAGCAGGTTCTGTTATTTTAAAGCAATGGTTTTTCACAAGTGAGAACAAACATCCTACATGCTGAGCCTCACTGCAAGGTTCTGTGTTGTAAGGCTCTCTTAGGCTATTTCATCATGATCCCAAACACAATGAATCACATTACATAACTCAGACAGTAATACTTGTTTCTAATGGGTAGAAATGTTGGCTCATCAGAGCAGCCTCCTAGGGAAAGTTCAAGGTATTGCTTTTACTTTCAGTAAAAAGATATACAGGGAAGTCTACAGTACATCTGCCTAAGACAAGACAACTGCAAAACATGTCTATAAACATTAAGCAAAAAGGTGTCAGTAACATGGCTCAGTGCTGGTTGCTTAAGTATTGAAAATTCTGATCACGTCAAGGAGAGATACATGTTTATTAGAATAAGGATTAGTGTCTTCTTCTAAATAAGAAAAAACCAGCCAGATAAAACACTTGATTTAAACAGAGTTTTACAAAAAAACAACAACATTTTTTCAAGTATTTTTCTCCTTATCACAGTGAAAATGTAAGACCAGATGTAGAAGTGAATGTTCCTTAGATGAGTAAAAGGCAAAGTAGTAAATCAAAACATTTATAAAAATGCTTCAACGCATTTCCTTCATGTGGTATGAATAGAAAGATTTGTAAAAAGTTAGAAAAATTAAAATAAATTACATATTAAGTACACTTTCCCTTCAATATATTGTATAAAAACTTGGAATAGCATACCATTATCTAAATATACACAGAATACAAATGCATCAGGTGCTGTTAGTGACTGGCACCTCTGTACAATGTGTTATCGGTATAATGTTTATGATGTGCAGAAAGCCTAGTTTGGTGCTTACACCAGTCTTCAAGAAGAACTGTCAGTATACCCAGCTAATTGGAACCCACTGTGGTTCCGTCCTCAGCTTCTCTGTAGCGGTTTGCAACTTTTCAAAGGCTTTGTCTAGATTGTCATTCACAATGATCAGATCAAAATAGTGGCTGTAAGCTCTCTGAATCCGTGCACTCTCATCAACTGTTTTCTTCAAATCAGTGTCCTGTTTGAAGATTGAAACAAATAAAAACATGATCTGAAAAGCAAACTATAAATTCTGCTTTTGTTTTACTTCAGTTAAGGTTTTAAAACTGGCAGCCAGATTTTAAACATAATTTATTCAGAAGACATTCTTGAGGATCTCAGTGGGAACTGCTTCCTAGCAAAACGTGGTAGAGACAGGCTTAGAAATGCAATGATATCCTAAAGAGTACAAGTTTTATTCAATGCATGAAAATACTCTATTTGTTATATAAGGTCTAAAATCCTCAATGCCCATAATTGCATATAAACACTCTAGAATAATATTTGCACATTAGTAAATTGACAATAGCTCTGCATCAGCCAACTCTGAAAATATTTTTTTCCAAGTAGCACTATTGTCTCCAGATCAGATTACAGCAATACAATGTACGTGAATTTGAAAAAGCCCTAGAAAATTTTAGTAATACAGTGAAGCAGCTGCATCCGTACCAACATATCTCACCACTAACCCTAACCCTACAAATGATGCCAGTTTGTTGCCAAAGACATTTCAAAGAGCTAGTGATTATATATAAAGCTCTAAAAAGCCTGGGACCTGAGTACCTGAAGGACAGCATTCTACCACACAAATCTGCTCAAATTCTGGGATCATCATCTAAGGCCCTCCTCTATCTGAAGTTATATATGAGTGGTGACTTGGGAGATGCCTCACCTGAGAAATATGCTTCCCAGGGAGACTTTACTCTTTAAGTTCTTTTTATGTAATTTCATCACCAGGGAAATGCCTTTTAATTTGCCTAGCTGTTTTTAACATGTAAAGCAAGTCATCCTGTTTATGGTTTTACTCACACTGGTGAATTTATTGGTTGCTTTCATTGTTCCTCCTGATGTTTCATTATGCAGCTTCTATATACTTTCTGCTTTCATTGTTTTAATGCATTCTACCCCAAGTAATTTTACTGAGGGATGGCAGGAAAAAAAACAGGTGCCATGCTATGATAAGTAGATAATATAATGCATCTTTAAAATCACAACCTTTCACAGAAACAAGGTGTATAGCCATCTTTCAGTTAAACAGCCACATTTCTTGGAAATGCCACATTAACTTTACTTGCTGCATCATATCCACACACCCCAATCCTCATGCATTGGGAGGTTAAAAAAAGCACAACTATTATGAACATCACTTAGGAAAGCCTACCTAGACCTTCTGTAAGGCAGCAGTTATCAAGGGGAAGGAAAAGTACCACCTGCAGCAATGTATGGAAGAGTTCATGGTGTAAAAACCCAGGAAAGGTAAGAAACTTAGAGATTGAAGGTGGCCACCAAGTACACAAGGCACAGAAATGCTAGTGTTGATGGAATGAAGTTTGTTCATATATACATTTTTAAAAGTTAGATTTGCCTTACTGTAAGAAGTTTGGTTGTAATCCCCGCATCTACCACGGCTTTGTGCATGGCACGCAATGTCTCAAGTTCTGGAGCAGCAATGAACACTACGTAGGGCATAAACTCTGAAGTCCGTAATATTTTAAGTGCCTAGAGAAAGAGAGCATCAACTAGATCACAAAACATTCTGAGATTAATTAGAAAGAAGCATTATTGCAAACAACTTCATACACTAAAAGCAGGAAACTTTAAGAGGATGGCAGTGTGCAAAATATATAATCTCCACCTCCCCCATTTAAAATATTAAAATTCAGCCCTGGACGATTCAAATAAATTAGCAAATAGTGAGAAGAAATTATGTAACGTCATAACTGAGTGTTACTTGCTTCTCTAATGATGACCAAAGGCTGCAGTCCTGGAGTAAAGTATCTTTAGCTGCACTTTTAATGAGAAGGGTTCTGCTATGCTTTGGCACCTGCAAATCATGTTCTCTTCACTGCTTAGTTAATAGGATTATAGTCACTATATGTAATGCAGAAGCTCTCTTAAGGTTAAAATTGCCTTCATATGGTCAGCTATACAATCTTTCCTTTCGATGCTTCTATTTGAATATAGTATTACTCCAGCATACCTGTGGATTTACATCCAAGATGCACGTCCTTCCAGTCTGAACCACTTCAAGGATAGAATCTATTTTGGTGCCATAAAGGTTTCCTTCATATTCTCCATGTTCCAAGTATCTTCCAGCTTTAACATCTGCCTCCATTTCAACTCGGGACACAAACCTGTAGGCTTGACCATCTTTTTCATCATCCCTTGGCTTTCGTGATGTAACTAGATAAGTTTGACAAATGCACAACACATCAAAAGTTAGACTGACATTGCCACTTGTGTATTCATGCAATTGGATCTTACAGGGCTCAGATCCAAAATGGGTCCTACATGAGCAGAATGGCATTTCAATCCAAGGGTGGGGTCCCAATTTTTACCAATTTGTATTCTCAAATGTTGGCACCAAAAACCTGAGAAGTTCCTGAACAGGAACATCAAATGTCACTCTTAAAATTATAAACAAAATTGTCAAGGTATTTTTAAACCGGAACTGCAGACATTCTTACATAACATACAGCCCAATGTTGAATCAGAAATAAATCCAAGCTCCATGCAGCTTATTCTCCCCAAGCGAGTGTGCTTTGGTATGCAGTTTGCTGGCACTCAATTACTGCTAGTCAGACAAAGCTACACCACCGCCCCAAAAGCACTGTAAAAATGTTTACTTACAAAATATGAACCAAGTTTATTTCTAGTGTTTTAATCTGCAGTTACTCTAGCTTTCTTCTTGCATCACAATATATAATACCAGCCTGAATCTAACATCATCAGAGAGAAAGAAGGGAAAGATCAGAATCAAGAGTGACAGTACATACAACTTACATGGCACTGTGGTTCCAAACTTTGTGGGATTTAGTACAATAAACCTGTTTTTCAAACTTCTTCGGCCCACTCCCTGGGCTCCTATTAACACCAATGTCTTTCTTTGAAACGGAGGCATTTTGGCTACTTCCTCATATATCTGAATTTCATGGCGGTCAAATTCTGGACACATTTAACATAATAAAAACAAGGCAGTGGAGCATTATGCAGTTTCAACACTGTTCAGCGCTCTTTCTATACCTTAGGATACAGACAATTTCCTCCAGAACTTTCGCAAGGATGCTAACATCCTTGCTGGGCTTTTGGCGGTATATGGGTGTTCTCTACATGCACATACTGAATCATAACATCCATGCATTGTGAAAGGGGTTCACTCCTTCACACAAATTGGGAATAATAATGACCCCATGGTTCCCAATAGAATGGAGGAACCTATGCACATGAGACTCCTTGCTCACTAGTGCTGAATACAGACACAGAGCAGAGCCAGTGGGTATACTCCCACTCCCTACATTTATTGCATATACATGGAGCTGCTTGCACACCACAACACTAAACAATATGGGGAAAACACTTTGGAGTTTATTATTTTTACTATGGGTTCTGCATTTACTTTGTTATGTCCTGTATTTTAATACTACATAGAAGCCACTGGGAAGACAGCTATCATAAAAAGCAACATATAAATATTGTAAATTTCAAGAATATAAAATATTCCAAATATGATTTGGAAAACATTACGTTAGATTGCAAGAATATACAAATGGAAATAGAGAAAAGCTAAATTTCACCAGGAGCCATTTTCTGGACTGGTATGGATAAGAACAGGTGCTCAATATAGAAGTATCATAACAGGAGAAAATGAAGATAAAAGTGCTTTTTTCAAATTAATATTCTCCTTGTGTTGAAAATTATAAATTAAGAAACAAAATACAAGTCAAGCACAATTCAAAATGTTCCTGCTGGGTTTGTTCTCTTGTGATGCAGTATTTAATGCTAAAAGTTCATATACCTGCATTTCTAGTTGTGAGATACATCATCTTTTTCTTCTTTTTACTACTTATTGTTCCACAAAAAGGACCTGAAAATAAATGGGGAAAAGTAAAAATATACTCCATGGCAATTCAGGATAAACCTTCATCAAAGCTAGGAAAGATTGGAATGATCTTTTACAAGCAAAAGCTATGCTACCCTTGAGTAAACTGGGTTTATGCAAATACCTGTGCTTATAAAGTCAGTTTGCTTTCTACTTAATATTGCCTGTGTACCAGCAGGTGGCAGAAAGGCCTCAAATTTGCAAGGGAGTGAATATTTTAATTCTTGCTTTTTATTTTATCTCGGGTCAAATAATTTGTAATTGTCAAAATCACTGATGCACTTCCATTATTCATACCTTCTTGATCTTGCAGATTCAGAAGTGATGCAAAGAACTACACTGCTGTGCTCCTTACCTGAATTGTCCCAATCCCGTCGAACAAATGCTTTCCTCTTTTCTTCCAAGAACTGGCTAGGAATAAGTCCTGCACTTCCTCCTTCTTTGACATGGCTAGCCTGGAATCAAATTAAACATGTTTTGGCACCAACCCATAGTAAAACAACAACAACTACTACTACTAATGTAACAAAGATATTATTTAATATGCTGCAGTTTAGCTACATCAACATGTTTGGATTTAAAGCAATACCACATACTGCTACTAGGTAATAACTAGAACATTTAGTTCAATGTGGGTGTCAGAATAGATGGGTCTTCTGAAACAGTGATTTGAATTTTCTCCCCCACACTCCACCCAAAAAACCCAACTACAACTTACTCTTCATTGAACATCCCCAGAGTGTAGTTTTGCTGGTTTATTACCAGTTAAATGTTTAAGCATTTGTTTCATAGTCTTATTTCTAGTATGAAATGTTGACTCAAGTGGTTCATAAACAATCTCAAACATTTTATAGCCAAATTTAGACTGAGGTCTACATGAATCTTCCAATTTCTTCAGAAATCTCCCAAGAACTTCATTTGTTGTTATTTTGCAAACTAAAATGTCATCCCAACACAAGGAAGAGCTTTGCAGAATCAGATCAAAGATCCATCTATTACAGCATCCTGCTTTTTGCTGTGACCCAGGAGATGCATTTGAAAGCCCACAAGCAAGAAATGAAAGCCATAGCCTTCCTATGCTGTCAAAATTAGCTGCTGTGGCATATTGTCTCTGATCCTGTAAATTGCATCATGCCTAGTACTCCATACTAGACTTATCCTCCATCAATTTGTCTATTCTCTTAGAAGCTAGAGACCATCTATCTAGAGGTCATCTCCAGAACTTGTGGCAGCAAATTTCACAAATTAACTGAGCACTGTATGGAGTCCTTCCTTTTTTCTTGTCTCTCCTTTATCTCTTTTCAATCAGCTTCATTAAATTACTTCAGAGTACAAGTATCACGGGAGAGGGAGAGAATCCTTTGACCATTTTTTCCACCTTAGACATAATGTTCCTTTGTTCATCTCCCCCCTCCCCTTACTCACCCTTTTTCTAAACTAAAAAGCCCCAGATGTTATAGCCTTTTCTTGCAAGTTACAGCCAATCCCTGTTCATTTTGACTGGCTTTTTCTACACCTTTTCCAGCTGTGGGGTATCCTTTTCTGAGGTGCAGCATCCAGAACTGCACAAAATATTCCAAGTACAGATGGACCAACAGAGCACATCATAGATTTGTATAAAGGCACTACAATGCTGGAGGTTTTATTTTGGACCTCTTTCCTAATCATTCGTAGCATGGAATTCACTTTTTTCACAGCTGCTGCACACTACAGCTTCTTTAGGAGCTATCCACCATAACAAAAATGTCTTTCCTGATTAGCCACCACTAGTTCAGACCCTGATGTGAAGGTATGATTTTCTGCCTCGTGTGCATCGCAGGAGAGACAACACAAAAGCCTGCAGGATCTGATAGCATTACCCACAAGGAATCAGACAGTAACGGCCAGAGCCCCCTTCTACAGCCCCTTTGTGAACCACTGCAAAACCCTCTTAATGCCTATATCATAAAGCCTATACAGAAAGAAACCGTGGTCAAGTTATCAAAAGCCACTGAGAGGTCTAGAATGGTTTGCTCTCCTTCTGTTTTTCTCCCAGCCTAGGAAGGACAAAGCAGTCTCAATAGCCTGCCCATACTTCAAAAGCCAGACCTGAACCCTGACTGAAGAAACTCTAGAAACTCTGCCTGATCCATATGCCTGGAGTTCTATAGCAACTTTGTGTTTGTATATTCAGCCCGGAACAGGAGTTATCAGCAACAAAGCAATAATTAAGAACTTCTGGGCCCAGAGTAGGCTTATTCAGAAGTAGTCACGCCACTGTCACTTTTAAAAGTGGGCCACTTTGACTATCAAGCAGATGTTTAACACCTTCCTGGACACAGCTGATGAATCCCTTGCTGTTTGTAATGAATCAAGATAGGCAAGGGTTGAAAAGACACAAAGTGGGCTGTACTTGTCCAAGCAGCTAGTCCATATTCCTCAACCTCAAAAACTGAATCCAACTGAATCAAGACCACAGGATCAAGTAATGTTCTAATCACTTCATAGACTGACATGATTTAAATTGTTGCATCTGATAGACAGCAGACACAAGTGCCCTTATCATTGGAGTGCTTTGCATACAAGTCCCACTGGATTCCTTATCATCACCGTATGGGCCAAATTGCAGACTTTGAACCACACAGAAAAGTTCCATTGGAAAACACCCTGAAGATAAAACATTGTTGAAAAAAGAACTGCTTCTTTACTGACATTCCAGCCATGGGTTAGGGTTTGATCTATAATGAGCTCCAACCAGTGATCAGATTCACTGGAAGTCTTCCACCCCCTCCACAAGTCTTCATAATTGCTTCACTGTCGTCAGCTCCCCTGAATACTAAGGAACTGAAGTAATTCTTAGTAGAAAAATGGTGCTTAGGAACAATTGTGCCAACTGCCTAATAACTCCACAGAGTGGCCAAGGTATTGACAGAAGCACTAAACATGCCAACCAGAAAATCCCAATGTTCTTTGGAATGCTGTAACTTCCAATGGCATGTGTTTCCCATTCATCTAGTGTGGAGAGTTCCATTTAAAGCTCTTCATTCTGCTTTTTAAAATATAATGCTAAGTAATTTTGTGTCATTTCTCACTTCACTGCCCACCCCTAGCTTGAGATCACTTACCAGCAACTTAAGAAGCATCAGTTCCAACAATGATCCCTGGAGAATCCTTCTTATTATCTCTCTATGGTAAACATTCAATTTATTTCTACTCTTCGCTTTCTGTGTTTAACCAGTTATGAATCTCTTATTCCATGAGTGCTAAAGTTTACTCAGGAGACACTGATGAAGACTAAATCAAAGGCCTTTTGGAAATCCATGTACAGCACTGTCTACGTGATCACCCCTATCCACATGCTTGACACTAAGAACTATAAAAGTTTAGTGAATGACTCCCTTTGCAGAACCCATGCAGATTCTTCTTTATAGTTCTTCTATATGCTTGACAAAATCATATTTAATAAAGCTTTCTACCAATTTATTTGGAACAGAAAGCAACACAAACCACAACTATTTCCTCTAATTTCAGTAGAATGTGTTCTTAGAAAGATAAACAAGCTTGACTTTTGTAACCCAACCATAAGTGTTGAAGATAGCAGGTGTCGTTCTTTCTCCTTATACTTATTCCTAATACTGGTGTATAAACTTAAATCCAGTTCAAATTCAAAAACTTGCATATGTTGCCAACAGCCCGTAAATAATGTAAGAAAATGCAAACCAATCTAATCCAATCAACTTGAATAAAATCACAATATTCACATGAAATTCATATTCTGGCAAGGGGTGAGAGAGTGAGGAAAAATGGAGCAAAAACAGAGCGAAGCTGCTTATAGTACTAAGCTATATGGAAATAAGGCAAATAATTCCATAGGAAGTGTTTCTTCCACCTCCATTTCTCTTGAAATATCTGGGTTGATCTCCACTTACACAGCAGGATTCCCAGTCAAGCTCTGGAAAGAAAACTAGAAAAAAGCCTAGAATGCAGTGGACAGAATGCTAGGATGAACCACAACTTCTAGAGCATGGCCAGCCGTGAGCCTAGTGAAATAAGATGCTTTGAATCATAGAGCCAAGGTAATATCAAAGTTCTATCACATCCTTTTTTGCTCAATAAATACACAAAATCTGCCAACCTCGCTAGCCTAAAGTTATATAAGAAACCTACCACCTCACACATTGTTCCTCACTAGGTTTTCTAGAAAACATTCATGCTATATTCCGATTGAATCAAGCAGCCTCAGGTAACCTGGCTCCCTAGTAATCAGCAGTGGACCAATTTAAAACATTCCTGTCTCTCTCATTCCATTATTTTTCTTGATATAAAAATTCATTGCAACCATTTGGAATGAACTAATTCTGACCATGAGGGGATGTACATTAAAAATAGCTGCCTACAATTGAAGTTTGAAAGCAATCCCTTATGACACTGAATCATAGGCAGATCAGTCTGTCTATGTGCATTTGAATAGGAAGACTTTGCACAACGATAAAATATGCAACAAATAAATGAATAAAACTGAGGAAATGACAAGTCTAGAGAAGATTGAATTAAACTTATTGTCTTCTAACCTGCCACCAGTTTGGGTCTTCACGATTCACAATTTGAAGAATTTCTCCTTTAGAAAACTTGAGCCCTGCTTCTTTGCATGGAATCAGGTTGTCGTTATATGGATTATAATCGAAGTGACACTTAACAAATACCTGTAACAAATAATGAAAGGGCTTAGCAAGTTCACATGATGCTTACTGCTTAACTCCAGACAATGCACATTTTTAAGAAGACAATTAAGTTTCTAGCAAGTATAAAAGCAGCCCAAATGGGCACAAATTACTGACATTGGTCTGCTTTTCACATCACACTTGCCCCGACCATGGCTAATCATGGCTTAGCCCAAATGAGTAAGCGTGTGGGCTCCCAGAGAGCAGAACACAACCAGCTTGGTCCTCCCTGGTTGTTTTGTTGTTGTGCTTTGCTAAGCCATTGTTTTGCTGAACTTGTTGTCTGAACCCAAACTTGCGCTTTAGCTCACTCCAAGCAAATCACAAGCTGTACACCATAGGGTAAACAGTGGTTAAAGATTGTGGCTTGTCTAGAGAGAGCTGACGCACAAGCCTGGGCTCAAACACACTAAGCCAAACCATGAACTTGTTTTAGCAAAGCACATTAATGAAACTGGAGAACAGCACAGCAGCTACAATTTCCCCTCTGAGTGCCCACACTCATGCACATTTGACTTGTGTGATGCATGAATGAGGACATTAAACTTAGTGGCTGCATAAACTATGTTTTAAAGTGTTTAAAATATTTCCCAAACATTAGCTAAGAATAATCATAGGAGGTGAGAGCAATGCTTAATTTTTAATTAAGAAGGGTGCAAGACGGAAACTTGTGTGGCAATCCCTGCTATCTACCATGAAAAGAAACCTGCTCCTTAGTTCCAAGTGCAGAAAGACTGCAGTTGACCAATGGAATGAGGGAATGTATTCTTTACATGCTCAGCTAATATGGCTTCCTTGCTCCTCCTACTACAACCACCTCAGTTATCAATGGAATAGTAAGCCTTAAGAGACTTATTTTTGAATGCATTTAAAGTTTAAATTTATGTGGTGTGCCTTATTCCAGTTTTTCTGCAGGTCAGCAGAGCATATATGGGTGGTTCTATACTTTATGCCGCATATTGCGTTATTTATTTTTTTATAAAATGCAAACTGCCAAGAGCCTTTTTAGAGAAAATACTAGGGAAAAATCAAAACCAAAATGTAAACACTAGTCAGATACACATTACTGAAGAATTGAGAACACTTTGAATGTCTACCAACAACTTACATTTGATGACCAAACTAATACTTTCCAAACATTTCATCAGTATAGTTTGTTCTGTGCTTTTCAAAGAAAAATATCCCTTTTGACATAACAAATTGATCCAGCAAATCCTTCTTCTGTAAAGATGGGCTCACTTCTTATGCAATGAGATTTTCTTTTCTACTCTGCATATTTGAGAACTGGATCAGAGCCCAGCCAGCCAAATGTAGCTTCACAACATGTTAGTACTGTGTAGACTTAATATTTTTCATAAACTTTTTAAATATAGAAAGTTGTAATCTTGAGCAAAAACAAAATGCTAACTTAATAATTTATAAAAGAAGACTAAATGTAGCTCATTTTTTGTTTTAACTATAAACTGTATATAGTTTAAGCATATGTTGGACACAAAGGTATCAAAGTAAATGATATACTTTTTCTCATTTAAGAGGAATTCACAAAAACTTAACTCCTTCAGGAAAGTAATATAAAGCCCTTTTGTAGACAGTAAAGAGCAGCTTCAGAGGTGATCTCCTGCTCTGTTGATACACTGACAACGTATGTATTCTAAGTAAAAGAAAACCTCGTGCAATTATGTTAGATTATAATCTAACAAGAGAGTCATATTAATCCTGCATAGTATACGCTCTACATAAGGATTTTATATTCCATCAAGTAGCCATTGGTGAGCCACTGACTGTAGACAACTGATTACTATAGTTATGAGAATACACACACACACAAATATAAAGAAAAAATAAAACATATAACCAAATTTATCCCCTGCAATAGTTGATTTAATTAACATTAGAGTAAAGGAAAGGAAACAAATGAAGTCCCTTCAAGTGAAACATAGTACTACTCACCTGTTGGGGAATAATATTATCTCTGTAGCTAGGAAGAATCTTCAGAGTGACACTTCCACTAATACTTTTCAGAAGTTCTTGCAACTCTTTTGGATTGTTTCCAACTTCATGACCATTAACCTCTTTAATAATATCACCCACATGTAGAAGACCTTGTCGATCTATCATTCCTCCATGAAGGATTCTTGCAATTACCAGATCGTTATTCTCCACCCTAAATGTCACACCCTAAATGAACAGTTGGAGGGCATCAGAGTTTATCTCTGCAACATATATCCACATTTTAAAACTAGACTCTTAATACTGTGATTGTGTATCACATGAGAGTTGTTAAAACTTTTATGTTCCTGAAATCCAAAAAATGAAAAGTACTTCAAATAAGGAACTGACTAACAAAAATCTATTTGTCAGGCTTTCAGCTGACAGGAATGATTCCAGACAATTCTGAGTTCATTAAGGTTTATTCCATGGTGTAGGTAGCAAGAATGTATGCTACCCAGTTAACATATATAAAATCAAGCTTGTAGTTACCAGTGCCCCTGAGGAGTTTCTGGTAAATGGCATTATTTTACCCAACATAGCTAAAGGTTTCAACAGCTCTTGAAAACTCTGAACTACTCAGATGCACTTAGGAAGTTTTCCCTTCCCTACTTCTGTTCCACCTTAGGCTATAGCTTCAGTTGAGAATGGATTTATCTTCTTACAACATAGGTTAAGAGAAGCAAGAAAGTCAATACACACAGACATGTCGAATATCCCTCCCCTCTGTATGTAGGGAAGGAGGGAAAATGGAATGTTCTTTCACAATTTACTTACCAGCGGCTCCCCTGCTCTTTTGTGAATGCCAAGTATACGGATGGCATCCACGGGCACTATCTGATTATTCACTGAAGAATTATTGATTTCTGGGCTAGAGGGAGGAGATTCATAACACTTTGATGCCACAATATCATGGGCTTCCAAGAGTGACTGCAAAAAACAAAACATACATACATACATATGTAATGGAGTGTAGCAGTGTAATTACTAAAGTTACATTTGTTTCTATCTAAGTGATAATTGCCCCAACAGTCAGAAAAGGAGAAATGTAATAACTCCTCAACATTTCTGTGAACAAGTGGACACTGCAAAATTTCATAAGCTCAATTCGCATGTCAAAAGAGCAAGACAGTAAGCTTCTAGTTAATCCTTTTTTACTAGTTTTCATTTTAAGGTAATTCTTCCTATGCATGTTCTGCAGTTTAGAAAGTGGTGCTTAAATCTCATTTAAACTAGAGCAACAAATTGTTTAAGATTAACAGAGGTTTCTTCCATTTCAGCAGGACACAAAACATAACTAACTCTCTGGATAAAGGACACAGTGTTTTATTTTTAATTAGATGAAAATTGATTTTGATACATTATAGTAAGTGAACAAAAGTATTTTTTATTGTTAAGAATGAAGTAATCTTACCAAAAAGTGTGGCTCCTTCAGTATACCAACCAACTCTGCAATGTTTTCATCTTTGTTTATTAATGGACTGATGTCTTCAAGAATCTCATTTACCAATTCCAGATTGTTGTCACTGACAGCCTCAAGCTTAGAATCTTCCAGTCGTTCATGAGCCTGTGAAGATTGGAAAATAAACCTTAGATTGACTGGAAAATTTTTGAATAACAACTCTGCTTCTCCAACTGCATTGCCTCTGGTTGCTTGTTCAGATAGTCTAGCATACAACTCTATCTTCTGAATAGTTATTTGGTTCCCTTACCTCTAGCAATACAAGCAAGATACTATGGCTAGCATACAGCTCTGTGGGAGCAATAAAATGTATCTAGCCACAGAAACAAGGTTAGCAGGTTTTTTCCTCACCTTGGCAACTGTTATGGTGACTAGTGTTCACTTAATTCTGTGCACCATCACCATACATGCGAAACTGATTTCTTAAAGCATAAATAGGCCAACAAAGTTGGCAGCTGTAGGTGATATATGGTTAGTAAAAGCACCTTTTACCCAGAATTGTAGAGCTGGGACCCTGAGGATCATCTAGACCAACCCTCTGCAATGCAGGAGTATGCAGCTGTCTTATCTGGGGATCGAACCTGAGATCTTGGTGTTATCAGCACCATGCTCTACCCAACTGAGCTATCATAAATCCTCATTGGGAAGGGTTTTCTCTGGCCTTCCTGAATTGTGATGCTGCTGTCTTGTATACTGTTTTGCTCACTGATCTATTTATGGCACTTTATTACTTTAGTCTGCTCTTCATTGCTATGAGTGCCTTTGAGCTAAAAAACCAGCATACAAATAAATTGTAATCACAATCCTTGAGATCTTGATTGGAGGAAAGTGTTGCTAGCAAAGTGTAATCTGGATATCCAGATTTCCAGCATATACATATTTTATCTTTAAAAGTCTGTTAACGGTGCATTGAAGAATTCTGATATGGAAACTTTAAACTCATATATTTAGTTTCTCTCTTTAAACAGCCATCAGATTCTCTACTCGATTCATTTTTATTTTTTTTGGCACAAGTATAGATGTATCCTCAACCATTGTAAGTTTTAGAAAAACAGATCAGCGTTCCTTTACTGAAATTATGTATACAATTTTGTGATCCTAACTGTTTATAATATGGGAAACTGCCTTAAGTAATAGTTGCCAGTGAACTCAGTCACCAAAAACATATCTAGAGTGTCTGTGGGAAGAGTAGAACACCGGGTTGAAAGGAGCAGACAAAATCCTCCCGAAATGCTCAGGCCTTTCAAAAGGCTTATAATTATAGTTCATTTCGTTTCTATATCACTTTGTATTATTAAGGAAAAATAATCTGAAATCGGTTTTCAACACATTAAAACATTAAATACTACAATCCAGTACTAAAACATTACAATCCCCTTTCTATGCTGGATGACATCACTTTGTACACAGGGACTTGAAGCATATTCAGCTGTGAGTGTGAGGCAAGTTCTTCACACTCATTCACACTCATTGCCCTGCAGAATCTTGCTAGTCCATACCAAGAGGGTTATAGACACAGAAATCTAGACCCCACTGCACACATGATAAAGTCCAGCAACTCTCCATATACTGAGCTCTTTCCAGCCCCACCTTCATGCTAAATTCTGAAGTTAATATTAATATATATATTAAATATATATTTATATATATATATATATATTTATACAACACTGTCACCTTAGCAAGCGATCTTACAATAGGATTCTCCATAATTCCTTTCAAGAAAATAAGGTCTATTTCTTCAGCTCCTGCTGATGGAGGCAAGTCCGTAAGGTTGTCCAAAACTTGCTGCATTGCTGCTGAAAACAAAGATGAAAAGGGAGAAGTTGAGCAAGAGATCATTTTTTAAAAAGTTAGGCTTAATCAAATAAATTTAGCATGCCGATTTTTCCTTTTAAACTGTCATTAAACTATTCAGTGTGCCCAAGCACACTGTTTTCACGTCATCTGATTATTTTTTAAAGAAGCATTTCAACAGTTTACATATAAGTGTGTAAAAAACTAAGTCATCATTAGTGCTTATGGCACAGTTCAAACCCAGTTACTGTGTATGTTGTTGTAAGTGGACGGATCTGTATGCTTAGAACAGAGATATAAAAGACATGGTCAGTAGTGCTGAACCTAAATGGATGTAATTACTGGCCCACAATTGTATTTGAAGGCACAAGTATACACTCACAGTTGCATTAAATTTTAGCTGATCAAAATCCCACCACCAAAACATGTTAAACAAAACATCTTAAGTGCATAATATTGAGAAAAGGGGGTATGGCGGTATTCAGAAATAAACTGAGAAGAAAAAGCAGCTACCCCTTTCAAAACCACAAAAACACAAGCAACAAGTCTGTTAAGAACACAAATCTCATTTGAGAAAATTCCAATAGATTCTGCACTGTTGTAATCCAGTTGCCTTTATTGTATAAGATGAACAGAAGACACTCTTAATAGCCCCTTCTTCAAAAAACTATTTATTTTTCTAGCCAGTTGTACTAAGTACAATTTTTCAGCCATATAGTACCATTCTCAAAGTGAAATGGAGTTGGGTTTTAAGGAATAGCTGCTATACCCACACTTTCTAATAAATGCATCCCATTTCTTCCTAGCAAACAAGTTCTCACTGAAAGCATGTGTAGGAGGCTAATGACAGTCACATTATGCTTTCAGAAATTCTGACAGCAACGGGGATTTTTTTCTTTAGTGGATAAACCAAGGTTGTTGCCAATCACTCTTAAGATTTCTGAAACATAATGCAGTTGTGCTAGTTAACATAAAGATTAGGGGGAGCAACAAAGGCATAGCAGAAAATTCAAGTTAATAATCCAGGCTGTTCTGGAACTTGAAGAAACAGATACTAACACCTAGCCATCTAAAATATTTTTCCAGTTCTGCCTAAAGAAACCAAGACAACCAGTGTAAGCTGCCACCTTGTTTAAACTCAAATATCTTGAAAGATGCACAGAAATTTTTCTCACATCTAATATGTCTGTGTACACCCACAGGTTTTCTACATGCTTGAGACAAATGTATAAGCTACATAGTGTTCAGTTTCAGTCTCTACACCTCAGAAAAAGGTATTATACATCTGGAAAAGGACAACCAAATGATCCACTCCCCTATGATGAAAGGTTACACTATCGGGAGCTTTTTAGTTTAGAAAACAAGAAAAAGGAAGGGGGAAGGACGTGACAGACATGTGTAAAATTATGCATGGTGTGAACAAAAACAGACATACTAGAACAGGGGCCATCCAGTGAAGCTGAATATTGCAAGGACAGTTCAGGACAGAAAAAAGAAAGTACTTCTTCACTGGGCACACAGCTAAAATGTCTCTTAATGGCTATATTTCACCAAGTACCTGAAGTTGCCATTGTCTTAGGGAGTGATGTGGTAGGGACAAATGATGTTTGTATAATACCTATTACTGGAACCAATTTGTATAATAATTGAGAATATACCGGGGGGGGGGGTGGTAAAAAATTCTACTTCACTAAACCCAAGGCTCACATCCTAATCAATATATATAGTAGCTCTTGAAAATTTATATTGTGCCAATTGTACAAAACACAATCAGTCTTGCTGTTGTAATTTATTTGATATGGCCCATTTCAGGCACACATCTTGCAACATGAGCCCACATTATAACTGTTAATTGTTATAAAAGCAAATGAATTATTATTAGAAAATGAATAATATGCTCTTTCATAAAATGTAACAAGGCTGCTTACAACATAATAGTAGCAATAAAATCAGTCTTTAATTATGTTTAATAGATACCTATAGACTGAATAAAGCATCAGTAGATACTGGTTGGTTTAAAGAAAAACTCATATTGTGAAAGCCTATCTAAACAGTTCGGTTTTCAGAAGATGTCTCAAAGTGGGCTGGGACAACTTCCTTCTAATAAATTTGGAAGCATGTGCATGACACCGCCTCTCTATTCCAATTATTTAATCCAAACAACCCTGTAAGGTAGAAGATATTCTGAGAAATGAGACTGGCCCAAGATGACCCAATTAATTCCATGGCTAGAACATAACCTATTACAGTGTGACTGGCAGTGAATCACCACGGCTTCTTTTCCCAACATCCCATCCCATCCCATCTCAGGGACAGATCCACAAATTCTGCACATTCATACCACTACCACCAGGCTTGCTCATATCTTGCCTCATATCCTCGCCACTCCAATGGAAGTCTGAGGAGCAACAGCTTCTCATTTCAGCTCTGTCCAGTTGCTATAGCTGGAACAAGGAAAGACACCATGGTATCTCTAGAGTTATTTTGACTTTCTCTGCTGTGTGCAGATTGGCTGGCTCTTCAAAACTCATTTGCTCAACAGACATTTGTCCTTTATTTTAACACACTGTCATTTGGATTATATAAAAGAATAATTTAGTGTGTGGATAGGTCTGCAATTTTAATGAATGTTGATTACTTTTATTCAAAATCCAGAGATAGATGGCAACCAGCCCAATCCATTATGTTCATGTCCACCATTCTAAAAAACAACTTCATATTAGACTTCTATCAACAGTTGTTCATATAAAGCTCCACATACAGGCAATTAAGACTATCTCAACCATTTTCAAGCAGTGGCTGTGTATCCAACAATACTATCAGTCTTGTATAAATTATATTACTCTATACTATTAAAATGCAGTGGCTGACATTTATCTTTGCGAGGAAGCACAGACTTCCTCAGCAGGATATAAATGATCCTAACAGGTTAGGTTAATGTCCGTCCAGCCCAGAATGTAATATTCAACTGTGGTGGCCAGTATACTAATTTCTTTCTAAGGGCATGTATTACAAGAAAAGTTATATGGAACTGTAATTCCCTCTAAGCTTAAGGAAGACAATGTTTTAATGGAATCATACAAATGAGCTTCATCATACTGGTTAATAGCTATAAGTCAGGACTACCAGTTTAGATATGTCTAATCTTTTTCTGAACCCAGTCGTGCTATTGGCCATGATAATATCCTTCAGCAATTAATCAATAGCTCCTTACTACCATGCATGAAGGCCTTTTCTTTAAAGTAAACATACAAATTATACAATTCTCTTGAAACAAGTTATCTTTAAAGAAACCAATTACTTATCATCATGAATTATGCCCATCATATTCCACATGAACACCAATTCACATTTATCAAGGTTATAAACCCTAAGCCTTTACTTGTGATTGCATGTGATACTATAACGTCTAATCTGAAAGCTACACACGTCTTAGGAAAACGGCCCTGGTCTATCTATCTCAATACTGACTGGCAGCAGCTCGCCAGGATTTCAGAGAGGAGTCTTTCCCATTCCTACCTGGATATGCCAGGAATTGAACCTGGAACTTACAGCATTCAAAGCAGACGTGGTACCACTGAGGTATGGCCCTTCCCCACATATTTTAGAGGCACAGCAAAACATAGGATATTTCAAACATTCTTCATCTTAAGGTACAATGTAAAAGGTTGAAGGCAACTGTTTCTCATTTCAGGGTCTCTCTCTCTCTCTCTCTCTCTCTCTCTCTCTCTCTCTCTCTCTCACACACACACACACACACACACACATTCTATTACTCTACTATTTTGAAGGAAATGATACATTTTTTCCATCAAGAGTAGCTTCAATGCAATGCTTCCAGCAGAAGCCGTGTAAAGAACGGTGGATATATTAAAGTCTTAAATATTGTTTCTTACGCATTAATACAAGTATGGCCAATGCCATTCTTTTAAAATATGCTTTCCAAAATTAGGCCACTCCTTTGCTTATTCCAAGCTCGCATAGTTACCTATTCATAATCCACAGCAGCTATGGAGTGTCAAAATTCCCAGTGCAATTCCAGGCATGCTTACTCCAAAATCCCGCTGAGTATAATGAGACTTGCTTCTAAGTAAGTGCACTTAGGAATGAAGCTTTAAACAGATTACATCTTTCTATTTTCCCACCCTAGCTACAAAACTATGTTCTATATAGATTAGGACTCCATGATATTTAGAATATGCTTGCCATTAGTAATCTGCCCGTACTATTTATCATGTATGTAGTTCTCCCAACAGTTGTTATCACAGCCACAATTCTACATCAACTGTGACATTTATGGCTTTTGTAGGCTACTGGAGAAAACTGAACATCTGAAGGACAGAAAACAATCTTATAATTCAATACAAGCAGTGACTCCCATCAGAAAGCGACACAGATGCGGTAACATTGTTTGTTATCTGCTAGATTTCCAATTGGGTCCCTAACTGGGTTACAACAGCTCCTATCATACAAATACAAGCCTTCAGTTTGAAAATGTCACAAATGTTAGAATGGTCTTCCAGGCTTGTTCCCACCCACCACGCTGTTTCACAGCAGTTCACACATTAGTGTGGCATGCAAACATGTTAATGTGCCACATCAGGTTTGACAGGCAGAAAAGTGGGCAAATAAGTTGACTGAGCATATGTATACACAGAATAAATCCACATCCAAACTTGGAGAGTAGGGCACATCTGACTTGTTCCTGACACCCTACCATGAACATAGAGCACATGCTGCGCCAGAGTGCAAGCTGACCCTTGATCTGCATGCAAGAGTCACAGTTTATTGATCATTCAAAACCAGGGCTTCGGTCTAAGTGGAATCAACTCAAGTATTATAGTTTGATTCAGTCAAGGAAGAACACAGGAAGTTGCCTTATACCAAGTTGCCACAGGCCAATCTATTTCAGTGTTTGCACTGACTGGCATCAGCTCTCCAGGGTTTCAGACTTTGCTTTCCTATAGGTCAGCCTTTTCCAGCCCTCTCTATAGTACATGAGTGCTATTGCATTCATTTTCTGTTTGTGGGCTTCCCATAGGCATTTGGTTGGCCACTGTGGGAACAGCATACTGGACCTTTGGTCTGACCCAGCAAGTCTCTTTATGTTCTTAGCCTTGAGATGCCAGGTTGCACCTAGGACCTTTTCATGCCAAGAATGTGTTCTACGACTCAGCTATATTGATTCTCCTAAGGCAGGGATTACCAACATAGTGCCTGCAGGGTCCTCTCCCCACATTATAAGCTTGAAAGCAGCATCCTATTGTTACCCACAACTATTTCTCTATTTTGCAATTGTACCCAAGAGGACTGGGTGAGTTAAGGTTTAGTTCCCTATATTTCAGATAATGTTACATCGTGGTTAGAGCCTCTAGTAATTTTGAGGAATATATAGCAGCTATGTGGAGATCCTAGGGATGACTATATGGATACAAACAACCACCATAGGGGTCTTTTTTCCATGAAAGATGCAAAGCTGATACTAGCTGATGCCTTTTGGGGGTTACAAAAATGTTAAGTGATTGCCTCAAGTGTTTTAGATGACTCCTGTGAACATTTAATGAGTCTTCTGGCACCTTCAAGAGCAACAGATTTGTGGTAGCATAAGGTTTCATGGATTAGAGCCGACTCTGTCAGATGCATGCTATGAAGTGTTCTCAGGACGCAGATGTATGTGCACACATGGGTACAAAGGGGTGTGTGTGTAAAGAGTAGAGCCAAAAGGACCTGTCATGCAAGAAAAATCATTGTCGGAGACAGAAATGATCAGCTTATACAGAATGCAAACTGGGGCCCTCCCCGAGCAAACTGCTTATTGTCTAGGGAACCCCTTATCCATGCTATCATTATGAAAGGCTCTGGAATGAAGTGTGTATGTCCAACTTAGTGTGTGTGTTCCTTATTAAGTGTGTGTATTCCTTATTTGACACATTCACAAGCTGAGCAATTGCTAAAAATCCATGACATTTTAAAGTTTTCTGAATTGTCCTCTGAGGAAAAATTTAAGCCTTGCTTTCAGTGTTTAAATGGCCGTTTTTACAATTTAACTTTCAGCATCTGCTTTTGCCATCACCTACTGCCGTAGTTTTTCTTTCCTCCTGCTTCTAAGACTATTGATTTAATGCATGCTCCAATAATACATTAAAGTGTTAAAAACTGCCTGAAGCTGTAAAAGTTTTTCTATGGCTTATGAAATGGAAGGGGCATGATCACAGCAATAGGAGTAATCAAAGGGCCATAGGCGATTTCTATCGCTACATAGCTGCATGTATAAGATGAAATGACCGCAGAAGTAGGCTGCACTGCTACTAGAACTCTACCTTTAGTCATTTGAAGCCAAATCTACTGAAAGTTGCTAAAAAGATATCAAAGCTGTACCACTATCCCAAAAGAAATCTAACAGGGCAGCAAGTTCAGTAAGTTCTAAATAATTCAATAAACATAACTAGAAAAATATTAGTTTGCACTCTGGTTGCACATGTGCCTTATTAGCAACTGATATGGAGCGCACAATTACAGTGACAGGAGAGGAAATAAAGCTGCATCTGGGCTTCTTGGGTGATTTTACTCTCATGATAAAGAGCCTAAATAACAAAGATTGAGAATCCCAAGGCTACATCATATAAAGAAGCTTATTATGGATGGAAAACAAGGAGAAGGAAGAGAACACACAATGACAATGGAAGCCATGTCCTGTTTCTGACTTTAATTATGCTGGTTGGGTTGGTGGAGTCACTGATTATGCAGTAAGATTCAGACCTATTGAAAATCCATGCTGATAAACAGAGAGAAGATCTGAGCTGCAAAAAGCCTATAGTTACAGCGGAAAAGAAAGGAAATGAAATATTACAATGCCTGAAAAGGAGCATCAGCGTCAAGAGTTTCAATTCTAGTAATAAGAGCACTGACAGATTGACACTTGACTGATTCCTCCCAAAAGCTTTACAAACCATGATGCAGTTCACACAGAAGTCTCTCCTCCCTAAAGCAAACATAAGACTCAGTGGTAGCCAAGATGCAGGGACATTGTGACCTGTGCCACTAATATCCCAGTTAGGCAGTCCAGAAAGATAAGATACTGATAGGTTTAAAAAGAAAAAAGATAATAGGGTCATGTTCCTCCTGCTCATCTCCTAGCACTGATAATCTGCAAGGGCAACTAAGGCAATTTCAGTTTCAAAGTAAGTGCAAAAAACAGATTTCAAGATCTAAATGAGTTTCCTCACAAAACCTGGAGCGGGGTTTTCACCACTTAAAATACACTCTTCCAATGCTAAATCTAAAACACTGAACAACAAAGCTTCCTATTAGGGCAGAGGAAATGCGTCATCTAATGCTAAGAATCACCCTTGTTCAATTCACCTGATCCTGTATTAACATTCAGTTACTTATCATGCTAATTGCTTTACTAGTGAATTGTATGCCACTTCCAAGACCCACATGCCAAATTGGTTCTTGCTGAAAACACCAATAATGTTCTAAAATCCATTTGAACATTATCCAGAAGACTGTAAACCCTTTGTTAGGAATGATAGTGAATCTTTTGCCAAAAATTATGCAGCTCATCAAGAATAAATCAAGATATATAAAAGATTGCATCAATGTATTCAAGTCTAATTTCAGCACACTGCCAAAAAACCTTTGAACACTGTATTGTTTTTAATTGATACTTTCTAACCACACTTATTATAGTTGCATAGTCAGAAGACTGTACAAGAAGACAAATTTATTCTAATCTTAGGTACAAAAGTACCTATGCAGGAAACAATTCTGTGTGTGTATATATATATTAATATATATTAATGGCCAGACTTTCTAATTTAACAGCCAAAACTTTAACAATATTCCTGATTATGTTGTGTGTGACTAAGTAACTGCTAATGTCTGAAGGAAAAGATGGGTCCAACCAAAAATGTGACTACAATCTTTCAGATGAGCAGAACAACAGATTTTCAATCTGTACAGATGTAAGTGGTATGTCATCATCAGTGGCTAAATTTAGATGTCTAAAAACTTGGCTATCTCCATCCTTTTTCAGGGGGAAAACTTTTTTCCTTCCAAATTTCAAACTGAGAGCTGCAAATGCATGTACTATTTTGATTATTAAATAAATTTTATTGGAAAGAACAATAGCAGTGCTTGCTTCCAAGAGACTGCCAACTGAGGAAGTGAACATACTAAAGAAAGTTGAAGTGCTTCTGAAAAGGAAAAATTTTGACAATTTTTCAATGAATCCACATTCCTTTAAAATTAATTTTCTCATCTCAATCTACCACTGTAAGAAGTGGGGTTCATGTCTTTTGTTGTCTCAGTATGATACATAATGGGACATCAGACACGAGTATTTTAAAAACAAAACAAAACATGCTGTTTCTTGTATTTAGCCACATCAATTAACTTACAATCGTCAAAAACTGCTGATGAGGGAAGTGGTCTAAAGTTTACTATTTAAATCAAACTGTTTGGGCTTTTTCAGTATTAAAATGTGATTACAGTCATACCCCGGGTTACAGAGGCTTCAGGTTGCATTTTTTCTGGTTACAGAATTGCCGAAATCTGGAAGTACCGGAATGGGTTACTTCCTGGTTTCAGCAGTTGTGCATGCACAGAAGCGCTAAATCACACTTTGCACATGCACAGAAGCGCCGAATCACAACCCGTGTGTGCACAGACGTGCTGCTGTGGATTGCGAACGCTGTGGGTTGCGAACTTACATCCCGCATGGATCACGTTCGCAACCCGAGCATCCACTGTAAAGCTTCCCTGTGCTGGAAAACAGATATCCACATTTAGTTTGTTAAAACAATTATCTGAAAGGCAGATTAGAGTGTGTCAGACAATTTGTACATTTAATTTGTATCAAACTCAGATTTCTCAGGTGGTGGAAAACAGCCAGTCTTGTATACCTGGCATAGTCATCAGTTTAGCTGTAGGAATCCCAAAAATGAACCACTGTTCAGCTAAGAAGCTCAATTAATACACTGGACAAGTCTGGCTTAAACACTGTCGTAAGCTCCTCAGAGGAAAGAATCCAGCAAGAGCTATAGCTGAAGCTTGTGTCATCCAACATAGGATGGCTTTTCTGCCAAACCCTGCCTACACAGGTTGATGAAAGTGTGTCATGTGGCAACTGTTGACTGAGCTACTATGTAAGACTGATTAGCAGCATCCTGTTTTGTGTTAGTTCAGTCTTAAATATTTTCATATTTCTTGTCTAATTACATTCCAAACAATCTAAAGCTGCATTCCTAACCCCAATTACCTGGTAGCCTCATTAACTCAATAGGACTTCCGAGTAAACAATGTCATTCGTACAAAGCCATTAAATAAGCAGGAGCACTTGGTTGATTTCCTGCATTCTCCCTAGTTCTGTTCCAGGCTTTCTGCCTTCACTCTAGCAGTTAAGTCTGCTTGCTTAAATCACTTGCTTTTCAAGCATCTTCTAGAAACTGGTGTCTTGCTCACTCATACTTGTGGGGCAGCTTGTAACCTAGACCAATTTTTTGACAAGAGTACCTGATGTAGTTGAGGTCTGAACAAGGAGCACACACCACACAAATGTAAACCTTTATTGTACCTTCAAATGGTTTGAGCTCTCATTTCCAGAACCAGGCAGAAGTAAAATACATGGCTGCCCAGACCCCATTAACCAAGAAAATTATGTGAATGAACTGAGAAAAGGGGGTTAAGGGGATCCTGCCAAGGGTTCAGAGAAGATGATATTCTGGTCATATTTTAAAAGGGAAGTATGCTAGCGTAGAAGAAGAAAGTTAAGGGAACTTCAGAGGCCGGGTCATTTGGAACGGGAGAAGGAGACAATTTTGTATCATAAACAGAAAGATCTGGCTACAATCTTGTAACCAATTCAGTCATATGGTTATAGTGAACTGAAATGGAACAAATCAGAAATGCTACACAAACAAGAGAGTAGCTTAACACATTCATATGGCAACTCATGATAGGCACAAATAGAAAGTCAACCAAACCAGAAATAACTCAAATAGTGCTGAGAATCTGCTAACAGTCCAATCCTAATCATGTTTGCTCAGAAATATTTCAATGGTACTTACTTCAAAAGAAGCAAGTAAGTTTAGGATTGCAGCTTAAGTCTCCTAGCAACAACAATAATACTATTTAGTTCAACATGTATGTGGGCAGGGTATCAGTCATTCAATTTCAAGGAGAACAGCACCAGAAAGAAAGAGAATTGGCTAAAAAACAACAACCTAAGTACGTACAGTTGAGAATCAGATTACAGCAGAGAGCATGGGAATTACTAAAGGATTAAATAGGAGGCCCTTCTTCATATGTCTTCTCCATGAGAGGTGTGGAGGTGGCAATGTGAAAAAAGGCCTTTCCTGCAGTGGCTTTCCATTTGTGGAATGCTCTCCCCAGGGAGGTTCAGCTGGCACTTTCATTATATAGCTCTTCAACCATAAGATGATTAACATCTTATGCCCTTTTAAATGTGTTTGTGGGAGGGGGGTTACTGGTTTGTTTTGTGCTTGTTATTATGCATTATATATTTTATCTTGTATTTTTATGCTGTGAACCGCCTCGAGATCTACAGATGAAGGGTGGTATACAAATTTAATAAATAAATAATAAAACTGAAGATTGATGCAAAGGAAAAGAAACACACGTATCCAATCAAATTATGAAGATCCATATTCACTTGATAGACCAGGTAACCCAGGCAAAGCTGCATCTGTATCACTGGTGCAAATATCATGCATTCTGGAAAATCAAGACCTCAGTTGACGAAGGACAAATGCCAGAAAATACCAATATACCGGTAATTAAACAGAGCCAAGGAAGAGCTACAAAGCAAAGGAAGACTTTATAGAAGGAAAAACCTTCTCCAAATTGATGAAACGGAAGAACACAACTCTAGCAAGGTAACTATATTTTAAAGGGCACCAAGATGTCTGTTTAAGAACACTCAGTAGCAGCACTAACTCAGGACACAGAAAGGATTAGATGAAGGTCATAAAAGCAACCCTGAAAAACCTTAATTTAAAAATTCTATTTGCTTCATCACAGACACTACTGAAGAAAAATAACCACCTAAGCTACAATTTTGTCAATACAACAGAATCATACATTCATGTAGAGGGAATAAAGGGAAAGGGAAATCAATTAAACTGTAAGAAAGCATAAGAATCAGGTGTCACTTTAAATCTGAAATGGCAAGGCAATTTAACTTTTAACAAAATCTTGGCCCCTATCAGACAATAGAAGGTAGCCAGCACAAAACTTTCAAAAAGAACCCAGGGAGCTATCAGTACACAGGACATCAACCAAACATTTGACAAGCATTATGGGGGAAACCACCAAGGCAAGAATTGTTCAAAATAGATGTACATGCCATGCATAGAAGTGTCAGCACAGCTTCAGCAAAGTAAGTAACACCCCACCAAACTATCTGAATTCTCCAAGGGTTTCAGCAAAATGAACTCCATATACTGGGTTTTTCAGAATATTTTTTTATGAAAAGTCCTTCTAACAAACAATTTCCAGTGCAGTTTGGGTGTAGCCAAAAGCATTTTAATCCACAACCCTTAACATTTTACTCTAACATTGTTTTTTCTGCATGTTTTGGAGGCTTTGTACAGTTCCTTTGTTCACAATACATGAATAACTCCTCTAAGTTTGACTGAATTATTATTTGCATTTGGGGAATATGTGAGCCCCATTAGATGCTGCTGACTCTGCTTGGTATGCAAAATAATTAAGAGGAAGAGAAAACTAAAACAGAGGCCAAGAGCCAAATACCATTTATGGGTGTAGTTTTCCAGCACCTTATCTTCCAATGGCATATAGTTCACCCCTGAAAGCTGCTACTGAAGGTTTTGCATCCTCCACAGCAAGATTTAACATGATGATAGGAAAAACTGATATCCCCCATGCCAAGTGTAATAAAGTTCTCTCAACCAAAACAATGCAGAGCAAAGGTCATCACTCCTGCTTCTAATAGTAGTTTCTAGGTCATTGTGCTAGGCAATAAGTCAGCTCCTAGTAATCAAGATCTTCTGTAAGACAACTCAGTACATTTGTTTCTCTGAGATACATTTTGACCAAACTTCCCTTTGCATTACAAGACTGATCTGTGGTACGAACCACTGAATAAGGTTGGTATTCTATGCAAGCTTTATTGCCAGCTCTTACATCAAAAGCTCTCTTATATACACTGCGCCTTGATATCATCTGATGTATTCATTCATGAAAAGCCTCTCACCAAAGAACCAGCAGCCATCTGATATATATATATGAATGATTATTTGAGTCAGCCATATCTATATAAGATCTGTCTAACAATTAAAGGCATGTCCTAAGTAGGTTTGTTAACTGCTGTTACTTTCATCATTTGGACTGACTGGGTGTATGGAGTGCCTTAAATTAGCAGAATCTTGGCTGACTGAACATTTGTAAGGGTTGTCAGTAACTAGTGTTTGGATAACCCCAGAGTAACATGTAGCCCAGCCTTCTCCAGGTGATCTCCAGTTGTAGTCCAACAACATCTGGAGGAACACAGGTTCACAGTGCCTGGCAAGTAAGGTGGGTTTATAAGAGTCCTACTGAATTAGCTAAAGTCAGTTTTTAGTTTCCTTTATTATTTGGAATGCTGAAACTACTTCAATGCTACACTACTTGCTACTGTAATAGGAAAGGCTGTCAAGCTAATTATTGCCATCCAGAATATCTTTAGATCAGGACTTCCCAAACTTGGATCTCCAGCTGCTTTTGGACTACAATTTCCATCATCCCTGACCACTGTTCGTGCTAGCTAGGGCTGATGGGAATTGTAGTCCAACAACAACTGGAGGCCCAAATTTGGGAAACCCTGCTTTAGATGTATAGTCACTTAGCATGGCCATGAAAACAACTTCTGGTCTAACCCAATCCAGGTGGGCAATGTCAAGTTACAACTGCCTTTTCTAACCCTCCAAAAGTATTTCACTGCTTTAAAGAAGGGAAGGGGACCGTGGTGACTGCCAGATAGTTGGACTGTAACTCCCATCATTGCTGGTGCTGGGTGGAAATGATGTGAGTTATAGTTCAGCAACACCTGGAAGTCACCCAGTTCCCAATCCTTGCTTTAAACTGATGATTAACACAGAGAGAATGTCAACTTAAGATTTAATTTCAGGATATGCACCAAAGGACACATAAGAAGTTCCTGTGAAACACGCTTATTTCAAGTACACTATTTAAAGTTAATATTTTTAAAATTGATACAAAACATTTGATGAGATTTTGTGACTTTATTATTGCATCTATTCCATTTCATTTATTAACATCAGCATTCCAATGAAATGTTTTTCAAGAGCCCTATTGATTGTCTACTATGTATAGATTCAGGCCATTGTATTACCATGTGTGTACAAAACTCACAGGCCAGTGACATAAGAGAATGACTTATTCAATTGGATTTTGTGTGACAAAAGACAATCGGACAAACACATCACACATTTGACAAAGATATACGATTGGCAAACACACCACAGGGCATTGTATCAATGCAGTGCCAATTTGCAGAACTACTAGTCTTTACTAACATCCACTTTCATAAGCAGTATATTGTACTATGGCTCCAGCTTTCAAGTTTAAGAAAGGAACACCATCATAAGGCAATGATTCTGGGGATTGCAACATGTTCTGGTAGCATTTCAATCCCCCCAACACACTATTACCACACAAGTCAATATATCATTTGTCAGTTTACAACATTTAAAAGTGTTCATACCCTTGAGACCCCCCACTAGATCCCACTATGCCTTTTTCTCAAAACTCGAAACTATGACACCGAACGGATATCATATTCCATATTTACATGTTTTTACTTATCGTACATACACAGTGCACCCTCCCCAAGTAGGCTAAAAATGATTGAGAAAGCAAGCAAGACACAAGAAGAAGTCTAAGGTCTAAAATCGGCTTATCCAACAGCCCCCTAGATACTTCAAATTCCATATTCATGCTATCTGAAAATACTTTCTCTCCAAACATAATATTCACTTGTCCTTTTTGCAGCAATCAACAGCTGCATACTAATAATGTGCTATGATCTACAAGTTGCTTTGATAATTTAAATCTTATCCAAATGTACCTGAGCATGCACTGAAACCTGGAAATCATTGTGAAAATAAAATTCATCCCTAGATGCACAGCTTTCCACATATGTCATTTATTTATTTCAACAGTATTTATATAAAGTATAATTTTTTTTCAACCCTCTAAGCAGTTTGCATAAAACGACTTCCTCTTATCAATGTTTTCTGACAAGGAATTATTTTCAATGAGCTGTTAAATAATATCAAAAAATTATATATGAATACATATCTAACACTGCAATTCATTAATAAAGCTTGCAACACACCTGCTTAGACACGTCTTCATCAGGATTTTAGGCTAATACGTGAGACATCATTTTTTCTTCCACACAGCCATTCCCTTTAATGAAAGGGAATAGGAAGTTAATTAATACATGATACTAATTTATTGCCATTTGTAAATACAGCTGCTTCATTTAGAAGAAACACTATTGTACCAATTTTACAAGAGCTATTCAGGCTTTTCATAAAGATTTTTGGCTTGCAAAATTTGTCCCAGTACAGCAGACAGTCACTTCTTCAGGGTTCTGTCAGTCTCCATATTAAATTATTGACAACATAAATATGGTCAGAATAACGATCCAAGAGTAAAACTCTAGATATGATCAAGGCTCAGATGAGACAGTGTACATACAGTGAAATATTGAGATGTCACTGTAATATTAATATACAAAAGACAGTTACTAAAAGGAACATTTAACAAAATTAAGTGGCCTATATATCCAAAAACAAACTCCATTATCATTCAGGGCACAATGCCCTGCTGCAATAAACATCTAGCTCTAATTAATAATTTCCAAGTAGTCCACAAACAGCAAAAAGGAGATGGTTGAACCGTCTACCATTTTATCAGCTTATATATCAAGTACAAGATTATTAGAATGACAGAGAACAGTAGCTAGCCTTTTAGAAACAACCCCTCACTGACATGATAGAAGCCATCAGCCATAATAAGAACATTATGACAGTCATCCAATAAACAGATACTAGTGGTTCAAATACAATATACCAGAATTTGCTCAAAGCTTCCTCTAGTCCAAAGGTCTATTTATAGTTACCCTGCCTCTGTTCAGTTTCCAAAGGCCCCTCCTCTTCCCAAAGCCAATAAAATGAAGTTTAATGGATGGATGTAATCCTGAGCTCTGTGCAGCAGAATTGGAAAGAAGCTCTGCAGCACCAGTCATCCAGACCGCTGCACCTAGCTCAAACAGGTGAAAAGGAACCACATAACCAGATCACCACCACTGGTGATTATCTTACACTGCTGTGTCGTCAGAGCATTAATTTAAATGACGCCCGCCCTTCCTTCTGTCAGCAATAGCCACAACCAATTGGCGGAAAGCCAGAAGCAAGTCCACTCCATTCAGAGCCCAGCCCAACTTACAACATCCATGCAGGGTCCCCCCCCCCCCCATTCACATTTTGTGCCTTAAGTAAAACTATTTCAACTGCTGTGGCGTGAGAGGCACCCAAGGCATTTCGAAGAGTTAAAATCCCCCCAAAATGGGGGGCGGGGGTGGGTTAGTGGGTGGGAGAAAGCTTCGCTCTACAGTTTCGTAAGGACGAAGCCGATCACACCAAGAAAGCATGATCAAGCCAAAGAACCGACTGGCTCCCTTCCGCTCCCCGTGTAGCAACACCCTGGGCACTCAAGAATTGCTACCGTGGGGGGGGGGGGGCGCCGGCACGTTGCCACCCGCAACCCCCGCACCTCGCTGCATTTGTGGCGGATTGCAACACTTACCTACCTTCTCCCCCCCCCTCCAGCCTCCCTTCCCCCGCGGCCAATCCACGCGCTCGCCCTGCCTCCCGCCCTCCTGAGCTCCAAATCCAGCGAGGTGACAGCACCGCCGTGGCAATCGCAGCCCACCCACCACCACCCTTTTTTCCTCTCCCTTTCCACCTTCAGTTTCAATGCGGATCGCAGCCACCGGTTTCCCCACCACCAACCCAAAAAAATAAATTAATAACCAACAGCCCAACAAAATACGTGCCTTTCACCTGGTGGAAGAAGCCCAAGGTTTTTGGGGAAGGGAAAGGAGAGCGCGCGGGAGCGACTCTTGGGTGGGTGGGATTTGTCCCCACGCCGCCCCGAGGATTTGCTGGAGGAGGCGGGGTGAGCGAGGGAAGGGGGGGGAGAGAGAGGGAGGGCGGACAGGATAATCCCGCAGAGGGCGGGGAGATAATCCCGGGCGGGAGGGAAAAGATTATCTCCCCTCCCTCCCCCGGCAAGTGTTTTCTCCTCCTCCTCCTGCTGCTCCACCACCGGGGATAATCCAGGGGAGCGCTAGGAGAGGAAGGGGGCCATACGAGGCCCGACAAAAAGGGCGGGGGGGGGCAAAAGAGAGGCGCCAGGAGCCCCTATGGCACAACGGGGGGGAGGGGGAGGAAAGGGTCGTCTCTCTGCCTGAGGGAGCCCCTCTCAGCACAAGGCTGGCGAGGCGAGGAGGCCGCCCCATGGCTCCCTTCGCGCTGAGAGGAGAGTCACGGGGCAGCTGCCGCCGCCTCCTCCTCCTCCTCGTCCCACACGAGCCTCTCTTTCCTCAGCCCGAATAGTAGAGAAACTCCCGGCTCCACACACACGCAAACACCCACCCACACCCGGCGGGGGGGGGGGAGCAACAGGACCGGCCGCACCGCCCCTCCGCGTGGAGAGGCGCAGGCGCCCGCCCGCCCAGCTCGCGCCGGGACTGTTGAGAAGGCAGTTGCTGCTGTTGGGCGGCAGTTACCGGCGAGGCGGCCGTTGGTTGGTTGGTTGGTTGGTTGGAACGTTGGTCGGTCGGCTGCCTCGGCCTCGTCTCCCTCGCGCGCGCGCGCGCGCACCCTCCGCCGCCGCCTCCTCCTCCTCCTCAGTGGGCGCCGCTCTGCCTCAGCCCCATCTAACGCTCTGGAAGTCTCCAGCCAGGAGCCCGCGAAACCGCCACCGCCACTACCGCCGGCAGCAGCAGCAGCAGCAGCAGCAGGGCGCACGCGCGCGCGTAGAGCGCTCCCTGCCTCTTGAGAGAGGCACCGTATCTGTCGCGCGTGTGTGGGCTCTGTGAGAGCGCGAGCGCGCGCACTCCCACAATACACGCACAGAGGAGAAAGCGGGAAGCCCTCGCGCGCTCTCTCTCTCGCGCGCGCCCCGATGGAGACGCGCGCGCGCGAAAGTTTTCCCTCCCGTTCGGCTGGCCAATTGATCTTGCTGGGAGCGAGCGAGCGCGCGGGAAGGACGGGGAAACCCCACCCCTTTTCTTCTAAGGCTCCTCCCCCCTTTTAACCCCTTATTTATTTACTTATTTTTAACAACTCGTCTTGGTCTGGGTTGGATCCAGCCTCGCTTCTCTTGGGAGCAAAGGGTTGCCTGATTGAAGAAGTAAAGCGCTGCAGCTTTTAATATCTAAGTAAACATCGCAAGAATTTCACTGTAAATATGCCTTCTTATCAGAGCTCCCCCCCCCCCCACTGCAGGGCGCGATGTGGGGGAAAGGTAGCTCGGGTTTATGTAGGCTGCGGGCACACCGTGCATTTAAAGCGCATGGCTTCTCCCAAGGAATGCTGGGGATCGTAGTTTGTGCCCCCCTCACAGAACTACAGTTCCCAACACCTTTAAACTACAGTTCCCAGGATTCTAAAGGGAGAGACTGTGCTTTAAATGCATGGTGCATAGGCAGCTTAACCTCCCTCACAGAGTTGCTGTGAGAATAAAAGGAGGAGTGGGGAACCCCCTTGAACCCCTTGTTGGGATATAAATGGTGTAATACTAATAATAATATGAAAAATTAAAATGATTGTTTCTTCTTTTCGTCTGAGCTAAGTGAGAATGTGCTCCTGTTGTTCATGCAGTACTTTTTTTTACACCCAAGACCGAACATATACTCTTGACAATAAGCTCTATTGATTTCCATACAGTTGACCTTCAAATGGGTTATCACTTGTTCAGTTTGTGTGGATGATCTTGCAATACAGACTGTTTGTTTAATAATAATAATAATAATTAATAATAGCAATATTAGCATTAATAGCCATGATAATAACAATGTGTTATAATGTTACTGTATAACAAACAAAATCCAAATGGAAAACCCTAGGCTACATGACCATGAATTATGAATAACAAATCTGAGGCTTTGTTTCCCACGTTTAAAGATCCAGAAGGATTTTCATAATCTATGGAAATGGTATTAAAAGCAGGGAAAGAGGCCGTTTTTAAAATCAGGAAACAACCATGAGGTAGCAGAGTACTTTTTCTGTTTTAGTACAGTATAGCTATACTTCCTGTTCCTATATCATTGTATACCACAGACTGGCTTCAACATGTTTTCTGACTGAACAGTCACAAATACATTGTTCTCCCCCTTTTTTCTTGTTCAGTGAGGTCCACGCCCCAGGCCTGTGTGCCAATCTCAGATTGACACTTCTACTAAAATGGCAGACAGGTGTGCTTAGTTATTGATCTGGGGGCCCAATATGTGTGTTTTAGTGCATATCTTAACCTGATAACCTCAACAGAAATCTTGAGGGAAACAAAGTTAAGGGCTTAGAGGGAAATTTGATGAAAAGCTCTTGTGCTGTGAGCCTCTGTGCATTTCTATGTACTGAAGAAAGGGTTTGGCAGCCTAGTACAATTGATTTCAATGTGGCTTTTTCATGAGTGTGTGCAGGCATACACTCCTGAGTGTGTGCATGGCATAAGGCTCATTCAAGAAACAGAATTTATTTATTTACAAAATGCATGTAACAATCTCATCAATAAATATCCCCATAGCAACTTATGAGCAAGGCAATGTTAAAAATACAATACACGGTAATTCCCAAACAACAATAAGAGACAAAAACAAAATGTTCCTTGTAACAGATACAGTTTGCAACCCAGATTTAAAGCAGATGAGAGGGTGGCTGCTGTACACTATCCAAAACAATTAGCTCTGTCTCTCGGTGTGCATAGGACCAGAGACATGGAGGGCAAGGGAGCTGCTGCAGTGACCTGTAACACTGTTGCCATGTTTGCCATTCTGTCAGAGAACAAGCAACAGTACACTTGTAGCAAGTGCAAGATGGTTGTCTTGCTGGAAGAGAAGGTGTAACAATGTGAGACCCGCCTAGCCACACCTCAAGCAACAGTATAAGTAGATAAATAGGTACTGCTGCAGCGGGGAAGTAAACAGTGTTTCTGTGTGCTCTGGTTTCCATCAAGGTGTCCCGTTGCTCCAGAAGTGGTTTAGTCATACTGGCCACATGACCCAGAAAGCTGTCTGTGGACAAATGCCAGCTCCCTCGGCCTGAAAGCGAGATGAGCACCACAACCTCATAGTCACCTTTGACTGGACTCAACTGTCCAGGGGTCCTTTACCTTTTACCTTTTTTTACCTGGTTTAGTGCTGTGCCTTCCTGACACAGAGATTTGGAGTCTTAATCCTACCCAATGAGACAAGTTAGTTAGGATGACACTGACCTTTGCTGAAATTAACAAAACCGATCTTCCCTACTTTTGCCTTTGGGAATGGCCATACTGAGAGTCATTTCTATTATATAATATTTTAGCAAAATGTTTTGAGATACTAAAATGCCCATTGCATAGATGAAGTTTTTAGAAAGAACTGAGACTCAAGGACTTTTGTTGTTGTTGTTGTTGTTGTTATGCACTCATTGTGGTATTCATTATATTTGCCTTACTAGGACTACTCTGCAACAATTAGATTATGGACTGCAGCCAAGTGCACTCATTTGCCTTTTACTCTCTTGCATTTCTCTGCAAAATTTGGCGGCATTTGAGAATAACCAAGTGCAAGTGTGTGCCCTACCGCATCGTTTATGCTGACACTAACAGCAGTATCAACACACTGTACTAGAGAAAAGGCAGAGCCAGTGACCAACAGTAATGGTACCAAGGAAAGTATCCAAGCAGAAGAAAGGAGCTAATCATCCAAACAAATGGCCACAGCGCAGCATTCATGGCTCGGGAACGAGTTTGATCCATCAAGAGAAAATCTAAACTGTCAAGTGAGCAAAAATAAAATCAGATGTTGTTTCATGTTTCTATTTCCATGCCAAAACGCCACTGTTGTTGGCTCTTGTGATGGCATTTAGGAATGCACATAGACATGGTAATGAACTTTATTGAGAGAACGAGATCACAGTGAACATATGGGGCTAAATGCACCCAAATGTAAGCAGTTTGAACAACTCTCATTAATTTTGATAGCTGAGTTAATAAAAAACACACCTGCATGTTCTCCCACCAAAATCTATGAGCCTATGGCTGTAGTCCTAACCTTGTTTACCAGGAAGTATGCCCCCTTAGGACCTATTTCAGAGCCAAAGAGGTGAGGATTGTGCTGTTAAATGAGCTGAACTTGAATGCATTCTTACTTAGCCTTCATATTGCAGTCAAAGAGGATGATACATATTGACAGACTGGAACTCAGAAAGTGTGGCAGGGGGAGAATAATGAGGTGCAGGAACACAGCCATTCGGGATTAAAGTTCACTTGCAAACAAAATTTATTACATATTGATTTTAATTTGCTAGGCAGCAGTAGCCCTTTCCACCTGACAACAAACAAGCTGAATTTCACATACTTGGAGTCTCAAAAGGTACAGATTTGCATTTGACCTACCAGAAGAAATTGAAACGGCAAACAACCCTTAACAACCCTTTTGTAGATTCGAAAACCAGGAAAATAAAGCCTTGCTGCACGTGAGTGAGGCCTGTATCAAGGGACTGAAATATTAGATGCCTCTGTGGCAATTGCTTGAATTACAGTAGCAACTGTGGCTCCGTGATCTGTGCTCTGATATTGTGACTGTACCAAATCCACTGGAAGGCTCTGCCAGCCCAGAACATCAGGGAAACGAGGAGCATGGGATGCAGACAAGGAAAAATAATGATTTTCTAGTAAAACAAGCAACATTCTTTTAACCATATTTTTGTAAAAAGAAATCAAGCGTGAGTTGCTTTTTTAAAGAAATATCAAACAACTTTTCAAACATCAATTATTTAGGGGCTTGAATCGCCAAGGGATTTTTGCCAAAAATCGTGGACGACTCTGGGGTTGTGGCGCTCATCTCGCTTTACTGGCCGAGGGAGCCGGCGTACAGCTTCCGGGTCATGTGGCCAGCATGACTAAGCCGCTTCTGGTGAACCAGAGCAGCGCACGAAAACACCCTTTACCTTCCAACTGGAGCAGTACCTATTTATCTACTTGCACTTTGACGTGCTTTCAAACTGCTAGGTTGGCAGAAGCAGGGACTGAGCAATGGGAGCTCACCCTGTTGCAGGGATTCAAACCGCCAACCTTCTGATCGGCAAGCCCTAGGCTCTGTGGTTTAGACCACAGCACCACCCATGTCCCTGCCAAAAATGTTACACAGTACAGTCATACCTTGGGTTAAATGTACTTCGGGTTGAGCGTTTTCAAGTTGCGCTCCACGGCAACCCGGAAGTAATGGAGTGCATTACTTCCGGGTTTCGCCGCTCATGCATGCACAGACGCTTAAAATGACATCACGCGCATGCGCAGAAGCGGCAAAATGCGATCCGCGCACATGCAGATGCGCCATCGTTTGTTACATTCACTTCAGGATGCAAACGGGGCTCCGGAACAGATCCCGTTCACATCCCAAGGTACCACTGTATATACGTAAATTTTCTAAATACAGGCGGTGACCATTTTAGGTTCACCCAATTCATGTGCAATTGCCAATGTGTGGGCCCTTTTGGACCTGGAAGAAGGCAGCACAAGGGTGGAGTGGGGTGTAACAGGGCGGAGGGCACTTATGTGCACTTTGCCAACACATGTGAAGGCCAGGAATGAACCCCCCCCCCCCCACAAAATTTTCACTGCCTGTAAGTACATAGCAAACATTCCCATTAAAGCAGCGGTGGGCAACCTCCAGACCACAAACCAAATCAAGCCCATCAGACATTCCCCCACCAACCATGCTCACCTATTGCTACACATGATGTTATATGTGTGGGGCAGGTAAAGACACTGAGGCAAAGAAACCATTGGGAGTCTTAAGGGAGTCCTTGGCAAGCAGGCCACAACAACACTCGGGAAACCATTTACCTTTCTGGTGGCTTCTCCTCAAAACGGATATTGTAGAGCTGGAAAAGGTGCTGAATAGAGCAACCAAAATGTTCAAGCTCCTCTCTGAGAAAAGGTTACAACACTGGAACTTTTTAGCTTTGAAAAAGAGTCAACAGAGAACCCGAAAACTGTCTATAAGGCTATGCATGTTGTGGGGAAAGTGGATAAAGAGAAGCTCCCCCCCCCTTTCTCTCACACAGGGAAGATTTGGGACAGAAGAAAGAACGTTCTTTTCACACAGTGCATGGTTAAGCCACAGAATTTACTCTCACTAGTTGTTGTGATGCATGCCAACTTGGATGGCTTTAAAAGGGTAATTAAGCATATTTATGAAGGATTAAGCTACCAAGGACCACTAGTCATAATGGCTGTACATACAAAAATACTATCCCCACAAGTGGCGATAGTGCTATTGTGCTCACGTCCTGCTTACAGGCTTAATAATAATTTTATTATTTATACCCTGCCCATCTGACTGGGTTGCCCCAGCCACCCTGGGCAGCTTCCAGCAAAATATAAAAACCACAATAAAACATCAGACATTATAAACTTCCCTATACAGGGCTGCCTTCAGATGCCTTCTCAAAGTCAGATAGTTATTTATCTGTTTAACCTCAGATGGGAGGGCACAGGCGCCACTACTGAGAAGGCTCTCTGCCTGGTTCCCTGTAACTTTTTCTTCTTGCAGTAAATTTCCCATAAGCATTTGGTTGGCCACTGTGAGAACAGGATACTGAGCCAGATGTTATTATCTAATAGGATTCTTCCTATGTTCTTACGCACCAGGCATATCAACAGGATTAAGTTAACCATGACAAACATCATAAAACACATCTACAGTGGTACCTCGGGTTAAGAACTTAATTCGTTCCGGAGGTCCGTTCTTAACCTGAAACTGTTCTTAACCTGAGGTACCACTTTAGCTAATGGGGCCTCCTGCTGCCACTGCACGATTTCTGTTCTCATCCTGAAGCAAAGTTCTTAATTCAAGGTACTATTTCTGGGTTAGCGGAGTCTGTAACCTGAAGCGTCTGTAACTCAAGGTACCACTGTATTTCTCATCTTCCTTTGTATCTCAAGACAGTATACATAAAGTTCCAAGGCAGTCACCCATCTAGGTACTGACTGGAACAAGATCTGCTTGGTATCATCAAGGCTGCTGTATCACGCGTCTTCAGAGCATGTTCTGGGACCATGGGAATATGCCAGTGCAAAAAAGAAAAAAGAAATTCAGACAAGTCTGATAAAGAAATTGGGGACTGGGATAAGATGCAATACTTCATAATACAAGCCTGCCCACTTGACTCAGAAGTAAAACTATTGAGTTCGATAGAAGTTACAGCCAGGTAAGTCTGTACAGGATTGCAGCCTTGATCTCTCTAATAACACCTCCATGTTTTCCCCTTTGAGAACAGTTTACATGGAAGCCAATAATTTCATAAAGGCCAGTTCAGAAAATACACACAAGGGTCCCTTGCTAGGATCTAAATCTGAATGAAATTGTATAGGTGTTATGAGCCAACAGGAGTGTCTCTGAACAGTAATCCTGTGCATATACCAAAGAAAGCTTTCACAAACCCTGCTATTCATGGTTTTATAACTGTGTGGTGAGCTAAACGCCTTTCACTCATTGGGTGTGAGTCAGATATTGCCACACACAACCTAAAATGGTATTTTATCCATTGAGCACCCTGCACCAAGGCCATCTGCACATATGAGGGGCCTTTACAAAATAAAAAATACACACACAAAAATCCTATGATAGAGATTTTTGTAGGCATCCTGTCAAGTATTCATGCTTCACATGTCTCAAACTAACAGCACAGAAACCAGATTTTTCTTTCACACTCGGGCATTAAGATCCTGGTAGTTTGGTTTGATTTGGTTATTTTGCATTCCCCCTCCCGTGCAAAGCCCAGGGAATTAAGCTTTGCCATCTATAGAAAACTTTCATTTCTGTGTCAGGAAGAGTCGTACTGAGGCTGATGGGAATTGTAGCCTAAATCATCCGGAGAGCACCACTTTCACAGGAAAATTTCACAGCAGCGTAGTGGGAATTTCCCCCAATCAACACTTTCCCCATGCAGTTTGGCTAATATACGCATTTTTTTCAAGCAATTTCCCCATGCAATATTTTTTAAAAAACAATATTTTCCTGAATGCATTCATTTTTATGCACGCTTTCTCCAATTGCATCACAAAATTTGGAGAAGTGCAAACTTCGACGGCCAGCTGTGTTTCAGTTCTGACATTGGGGTGAGAATGAGGCTGTTGTTTCTCATTAAAGTGCAAACAAAACTGACTTTCTCCCCCATCCTTACCGCTGACCCAAATGTAGCATGTCAGCAACGTGCAGCAGCGGCTTGAGAAAAGTCCAGCTTTTGGTGCCTGCATGGGGTAATCGAAAGAGGGAGGGGGCTGTTGAGCGCTCACCATACATGGCTGAAAGGCTGCACATGAAGCATCACATAGGGTTGGACCTCATCAGTGGCAGCCTCTCCTCCTCCTTGCTAGCTCTCCAGCAGCCCAAGGGTGGCATCCAGCAGTGGCCATGGAGAGGCCACGGGAAGCTGCCTCACAACCACCAATGGTGGTGCAGCTTAGGACAAGCGCCAGGTCCTCCTCCCTGAGCGCCGTGGTGCTGGCACTGGCAGTGGGGGGACATTCC
This sequence comes from Podarcis bocagei, assembly GCF_964188305.1. NCBI lineage: Eukaryota > Metazoa > Chordata > Lepidosauria > Squamata > Lacertidae > Podarcis > Podarcis bocagei. The sequence continues at coordinate 25,839,538 of NC_138137.1, forward strand.
GGGATCAAAGCAGAAGCTGGGACACTTTCTTAATTCAAGGACTGTCCCTGGAAAATAGGGACACTTGGAGGGCATACAAATAAATCTGCTCTTTGTTTTTAGATGCAAGGTTGATTGAAGGGAGTGTACTTGCAGGACTGGCCCTTGGCCAAATGGTACAGCACATGATGAACAAGCCTTCTTCTCTCTTTTTTTATTTTCCATTTCCTGAATTTGATGCACAATTTATTCCTGTCACCATTGTTGTTATTGTTTAGTCATGTCCGACTCTTTGTGACCCCATGGACCAGAGCACGCCAGGCACTCCTGTCTTCCACTGCCTCCCGCAGTTTGGTCAAACTCATGCTGGTAGCTTCGAGAACACTGTCCAACCACCTCGTCCTCTGTCGTCCCCTTCTCCTTGTGCCCTCCATCTTTCCCAACATCAGGGTCTTTTCCAGGGAGTTTTCTCTTCTCATGAGGTGGCCAAAGTATTGGAGCCTCAGCTTTAGGACCTGTCCTTCCAGTGAGCACTCAGGGCTGATTTCCTTCAGAATGGATAGGTTTGATCTTCAGAATGGATAGGTTTGATCAGTCCATGGGACTCTCAAGAGTCTCTTCCAGCACCATAATTCAAAAGCATAAATTCTTCGGTGATCAGGCTTCTTTATGGTCCAGCTCTCACTTCCATACATCACCATATAAGACGATAAATGTCCATGCGTGGATCTGATCACAATTGTTCACATGCACACTCTTTGTTGAACTGTGAATTTTCTCATGAATAAAGGGGGAGGGGAACCCTACTGTTAACACAGCACAAGCATCGCCAGTTTTACGAAGGAAGATGAACTGTTGGTGCTATTTGTTTCAGCAGTTGAATAGGTAGTTGAGGAGTTCGTTTGTGGTCAGCACACCACTAAGACTGGTGCTTCTTCAAGACCTGCACAGCATGCTTTCACCTCCCTGCAATCCCAATCCTGCACACTTTGGACTTAGGCCATGCCAAAGATAATAAGATCATAGCGTTTGGAGGGATTTCAAAGGCTATTTCATCCAACTCTCTGATCATGCAGGAAGTCCATTAGTAATTCTCCCCTTGGTAGAAGTGACAATCTAGCTGCTGCCTGAAACCTCCTAAAGAATGAGATTCCACCACCTGCCAGGGCAGTCTGCTACACTTCAGGATAGGAGATAAATCCAGTTTGGATCACTAATTTGACTTTACAAAAAATTACACAAATCGAAACATGGCCATCCTTCAAAATTTGCAATTATCTGAATTTTGCAGTGATGTTCTCCAGCCAAGTAATGTGTGCAAAAATGCAGAAGCTAGAGTAGCGTGGCATAAAAAACACAAATATTAGTGGAAGTAATGTTCAGAGATGCATTATTCAAGGGCCAATTGCAGAAATATGTATATTAGGCAAAAATGCATGCAAAATTCATATTAAAATGCTGCTGAAATATCACGGGGACTTTTAAAAAATGAAAACTGATGCAGATGTGGAAAATCAAACTTATGACTGGAAAAATGAGAAAACAAAATTGGTATATTTCCTCATCTCTAGTTCCACTGCCAAATAGCTTGCAACGTATCAGGAAGTTCATTCCAATGTTTAGTTGTTGGTTCATGTCCCACCCTCTGTTGTGGTAGAAAACTAATTTGCTCCATCTTCTGTGTGTCGGTCCTTAAAACATTTGGCAATCATATCCACTTTTAATTACCTCTTCTCCAGGCTAAACATACCCAGCTCCTTCAACCTGCCTTCACATGAATGACTCTCAAGGACAGGACAGTGCTTTTTTAAAAGAAAAAAGAAGAAAATGTACCGGTACTGCAGAGAGAGAGAGAGAGAGAGAGAGAGAGAGAGAGAGAGAGAGAGAGGGGTTTTACCTAATTTTATGCATTCTAACTTTAACCATTTCAAACATTAAAATGAAAGGTTCCTTTGAACGTTTGGACCTCCCTCCCTCTCTTGATGGGTTCCATATTTAAAATAAAGTTTTCTGCATCTTTTACCATTATCCATCTGTTATATATCCATAGTTACTATAGTTAGTTCCACATTACAAGTGACATTACATCCCTGCCAGTGATTTTAACTGTTTACAGTGGTCTTTTAAATAAATTAAATATTTACTCCAGTCTTTTAAGAATACTTGATCTTCCTGGTTTCTGATCTTCACCATCTCTGCATAGTCCATCAGTTTTGTCTGCCACTCTTCTCTTGTTGGTACTTCTCCTTCCCTCCATCTCTGGGCTAGAAGCATTCTCGTCACCGTCGTTGCACAAATAAAAAGTCTTTTATCCTCTTTTGGTATCTCTTCACCTGTTATACCTAACAGAAAAGCTTCTCGGTATTGCATACTCTTGAGTACCCCCAGAAAAAAAGCACTGCCAGGGCCCGTATGACTAACTTCCCACACAGAGAGCATTTCCATTTGGAATTTCCATGCAGGTCATCATGTGTGTTGTAGGATGAATACTGTATGCCGCAAAGCACATTTGAAGGACATGTCTTCCCACCCAGAATCCCGGGAGCTGCCATTTGTTAAGAGCGCTTGGAATTGTAGCCCTGCGAGGAATAAACAGCAGACCCCAGGATTCTTTGGGAAGAAGTTTCATGCTTAAAATGCACTATAAATGGATGGTGTGTGAACAGCCTTATCAGTCCCAGGGCAACTGGCAGAGAGGGGGAAGCAAACACCCTCCAGCAACAGCTTCGTTGCTGCCAAATGTTCTTCCTGGGAAGCCGCGTGCAACCTGCCAACAGGCCCTTGATCTCCTTGCCTGGTCCAAAATGTGCTCACTTGTGCTTGCCAGTCTCTGTTAGAAACACTGAGGATGCTTTCAAATGATTAGAGCAAAACGACAGGATTCCTTTTTGAATGTTCATTCTCGTCCCCCCTCTTTTTTTCCTTTTTGGCCTGTCACATAATTTCTTTCCTTACCTTTTTTCCCATTTCCCTAATCATGGAGACACACACACACACAGTAAGTTTTTTAAAAACAAAAATGTTAAAATGCATTTTACCAACAACCGAGGCACTCTGAAACCTTTGGGTGAAACATAAAAGGCAACTTGTGAGAGGTGTTTAAAGCTTAAGGGGCTGGTTTCTTTTTGGAAAATAAAAAAGCAGGAAAGTTGCCAACTAGAGTCAAGGTAGGGGAATATTGTCTGAAAGCCACAGTTGACCTCCTACCTTCAAAAGGTAGGATGAAAGTCTTTTATATATATATAAAGAGAAAGAAAGAGAGACTGCCGGTGGCTTTTTAGCTGTGTGCCATTCATCTGTGGCTGTGTCAAGCAGGATTTTTATTCTTGCTGGAGACGAGCTACTGTAAATCTAACAAATTAAACACTTCTTTAATTGAATGGTTTTTCGCAAGGAACTGAAAGTGAACAGCAGTGCCTTGTTATAAGTGACCCAAAAGCTAAGCCAGATCATGCGAATAATGACTCACAACATGGAAGGAGTTCATTGTGTGTATCATAGTAGACAAGAGTCTCTGAATCAGGAGAAATATATATGCATGAGAAGCTCAAATGGATCAGACAGAATTCCTAATTGGGCCAGCATCCTGTTTCTCACAGCGGACTTATGGGGAGCCCACAGGCAGGACCTAAGCACAACAGCACTCATCTTCCCACTCACAATTCCCAGCAACTGGTATTCAGAGGCAAATTGCCTTCAACACTGGCAGTGCACAACCATCAGGGTGGTAACCTCACCCTACATAAATTTGCCGAATCTCCCTTCAAATCCTTTGAGTTGGATGTCATCACTACATCCCAAGGAAGCAGGTTGACCAGATCCTCCAAGTGTTTCTATTTTCCAGGGACAGTCTTGGCTATACAGGAGCCGCCCTGGTTTCTGATTTCATAGAACTGTCGAGTTGGAAGGGACCCCAATGATCATCTTTCTAGTGCAACCCCCTGCAATGCAAGAATCTCAGCTAAAACAAACATGGCAGATGGTCATCCAACCTCTGCTTAAAAACCTCCAAGGAAGGAGAGTCCACAACCTCCTTCCCAGGATTTGATCCTGGAATGTCCCACTTTTCCTTAGGATATCCCTATATTCATCAGAGAAATGTTGGAGGGTATGGAGTTACGTGACCCACGAGCCAAGGAGATAAGTAACCATAGAACCTTTAGAAGACATCTGAAGGCTGCCCTTAGGGGGAAGGTTTTCTTAATGTTTAATGTTTTATTATCTTTTTACATATGTTGGAAGCTGCCCAGAGTGACTGGGGCAGCCCAGTCAGATGGGCAGGGTATAAATAATAAAATTGTTGTCGTTGGTATGGAATGGGACATTCCTATTTTCATCGGAGAAATGTTGGAGGGTATGAGGTTCCACAGTTAGCTGAGCACCGGGTGAGGATTTAATTTGGTCCTTAATCTTGCAACATTCAGTTTCATCAGATAGCCCTAAATTCTAAATTTGTAAAAGAGGGAGAAGAACTATGGCCTCGGCCCAGTATACCTGAAGGAACATCTCCACCCCCATCGTTCAGCCCAGACACTGAGGTCCAGCTCCAAGGGCCTTCTGGCGGTTCCCGCACTGCAAGAAGTGAGGTTACAGGGTACCAGGCACAGGGCTCCCTCCCTCCCATTAGATGTCAAGGAAATAAACAACTATCCGACTGTTAGAAGACATCTGAAGGCAGCCCTGTTTTAATGTTTGTTGTTTTATCATGTTTTTAATATTCTGTTGGGAGCAGCCCAGAGTGGCTGGGGAAACCCAGCCAGATGGGCAGGGTATAAATAATAATAATTATTATAAATAAATATATTATTATTACTACTACTGCTGCTACCCATTTTCTTCACATCCATTTTATACCCCTCTTACTCACTTAAAAAAAAATAAACTAAAATTTCCCAAACTCAGCCTTTCTTCAGAGGGGAGTTGCTTCACTCCCTTGATCATTTCGATTGTTCTTTCCCTCAACTCTTCCATCTCTGCAATATCCTTTTTGAGGTACACGGTATTTTGAGTGCAGTTGAATAACTGCAGGAAACTCTGCATTCGCAGATCTTCTCTTAGTCCTCTAGAGAGTTCTAAAAGTATGAGTAACTTACTCTGAAATAGTGTCATACCATCTAACACAAGCTATCCCCAGAGTGCTTCTACATTAGGAAGTCATTGTGGGAACTATCTGCTTATTTTTCTATGTGGGCTCGATTTTTGGCCTAAGGAATGCGCCTGCAGACACACGAGCCATGGAAAGTTTAAAAATAACAAACGCAGCAGCATTCATATTACAATTATTTCTGATGGCAACTGGTGTGTGCGAGAGAGAAATCGATACTTTTTCTTACTGTTGGTAACAAGTTAACTGTGACTGCACCTTCTGTATCCACCATTCTGGTGTGGCAGGAAACAGAAGTAGCAGGTTATTATTAGGTTTATTTTGATAAAGTTTCATCAGAATATACAACAAGCAGTTTAAATTAAGTTTAAATGAGCTACATGGAAAGGAGGAGGGAATGCATATAAACACATTCCTCAGTCATGTTTTTGTTATATTAATATTTAATTACAAAAAGAGGAAAACAATCCTACTTTACTACCAGGTCCATAAATGGGCATACTCTGGAAAAGGACCACTTTCACTGGTACATTTAGTAAAATCCAAGCAGGTTCTAACAAAAATATATTGTTAACTTTGGCCATTTTAATATTTTCATTTTGTTGATAATTTTTTTCCTGAAGCGCTACCTGTTAGACCTTTGGAAACAAGATTTCAATGTAGTAATGCTGATGTTCTTCATAAGTCTGGCAACAACAGCTGTTGCTGCAAAAAGTGGTTTCAAAATCAGCATATTGTTCCAAAAAAAAGAGTTCAATAATGCCGATTGTGGAGAGGGCAAGATTGATAGTTTCACAATTCATCCAATTTCTCTGAATACTAGTTCCCATAAACTTTGCACTTTGCCCCATTCCCGCCATAATCATATATCAACCAATAAGATGACATCCTCTCTAGTCTAGTGGGGACTCAGGAACCACCAGAGGCATTTTACGAGATATGAGGTACCACTTATGAGTGATCTGTAAATACAATTCTGTGGTGTTGGCGGACATAACCTAAAAAAGAGGCTTGGGCCAGACTGGAATCATAAAACTGCGGAGTTGGAAGTCACCCTGACTTGATTGTGAGCAACGCAGTACATCCGCCCCATAACTTTTGCGGGATACCATCATCGCTGGCACAAATAATCATGAATGCACAATAATAATAATAAGATGCCTGAAAGGACCCTATTTGTGAATCGTTCCAGGATCAAATCAGAAACCTGGACGGTTTCTGTAAATCCTGCAAAATAGGATCTGTGAGAAGCGGGCAGATCACAGTTTAAAAATGGCAGACAGAAAAAGTCATGTGTTTTCTTTATTTACTAATTTACATACCCCTTCTGAAACTGGTGTTTGCCCTAATAGGAAAAACATATATGATAACAGCATCTGCTTTGCAAAGATCCTTGGCCTAGAGCAGGGGTTGGCAATGTGCGGCCCATGGGCCACATGCGGCCCACGAAGACCATTTTACCAGCCCACGAGCCGCCCCCAAACTGAGCCACCTGCTCACTGAGTGGCGCAAAAAATCGCGCCTGCGCAGGTGTGATTTTCGGCCTCGGGGCATGCACAGAAGCGATTTCTGGCGCTGCAGACATATGCAGACACGATTTCTGGCATCACGCTGCACCAGTCCAGCCCACGGACGATCTCCATGGGAATAATCTGGCCCATGGCTGGTAAACCTTGCTGACCCCTGGCCTAGAGACAGCAGGAGTGGAGAGTTTCTATCTAGAGGTCACTGAAACTCAGGGCGCAACTTTGGGGAGGTTGCACAAATTGCTCCTGGGAGACCTGCTGCTTGTTTTTATCAGTCTGTTTGCTTTGAGTGGGCTCTGTATGCATCTTTGTAAATAAAGCAACAATAGCAAAAAGCACTATAAGTTTTCAGTACTCCCCCCCCCCTTTAATCCAAAGAAAACTAAGTGTTGCAACAGCCATCCTGGAACTTCTCACTGTTCACAGAAGTGGGGCAATGTGTATAATCCATCCTTTTTTCTTACTATCATTATTTTGCTGAGAGTGTTCACTGCTAAAACCTCTTAGCAACACTCTGCTGGTAATTTCTTCTCTATCCCATTTTACACAGAGGCAGAGAGACCCATACAAATGAAAACTTTTTCCTTTCTTTCTGAAAAGCACTCAAGACTTTGCAAACTCTAAAGGGAAAATCCATTTGGGGGATATTTCCATTTCCATTTACAGCTGAAACCTCTGGAGCCACAGTAGGTGCAACATCTGAGTCCTATCATGAAATGTATGTTCAGCTGAGGCTAGGAATGAATTATTAATTTTTTTGTTGAACAAAATGTATATGCCACTAAATTTTTAAAAATGTAAGCAGTTGACATAAAATCGTATAGAATATTCATTAAAAATAGCAATAAAAGCAGACTTTCAACACAGTAGGCATAATACAAATGATTTTAAAAATCAATAAAATTAACAGTTTGGGTTTTTTTTTAAATGTGCAAAATAAAATAACAGTGGTACCTCTGGTTACGTACTTAATTCGTTCCGGAGGTCCGTTCTTAACATGAAACTGTTCTTAACTTGAAGCACCACTTTAGCTAATGGGGCCTCCTGCTGCCGCCGTGCCGCCGGAGTCCTATTTCTGTTCTCATCCTGAAGCAAAGTTCTTAACCTGAGGTACTATTTCTGGGTTAGTGGAGTCTGTAACCTGAAGCGTATGTAACCTGAAGCGTATGTAACCCGAAGTACCACTGTATTTATACCCCATCCATCTGGCTGGGCCTCCCCAGCCACTCAGGAGGCTCCCAACAGAATATTAAAAAAGCGATAAAATATCAAACATTAAAACAGGGCTGCCTTCAGATCTTTTCTAAAGTCAGGTAGTTGTTTATTTCCTTGACATCTGATGGGAGGGCGTTCCACAGGTTGGGCACCACTTCCGAGAAGGCCCTCTGTCTGGTTCCCTGTAACCTCACTTCTCGCAGTGAGGGAATCGCCAGAAGGCCCTTGGAGCTGGACCTCAGTGTCCAGGCAGAACGATGGGGGTGGAGACACTCCTTCAGGTATACTGGGCCGAGGCCGTTTAGGGCTTTAAAGGTCAGCAACAACACTTTGAATTGTGCTCGGAAACGTACTGGGAAACGTATTTTATATACCACCCTTCATCATAAGATCCCAGGGTTGTTCACAGAATAAAATACAGGATAAAAACAAAGTAAAATGAAACAGCAAAACAATAACCTCTCCCTTCCCACAGACACATTTAATAGGCTGTAGAATATTAAACAGGGACGCGGGTGGCGCTGTGGGTAAAACCTCAGCGCCTAGGACTTGCCGATCGCATGGTCGGTGGTTCGAATCCCCGTGGCGGGCTGCGCTCCCATCGTTCGGTCCCAGCACCTGCCAACCTAGCAGTTCGAAAGCACCCCCGGGTGCAAGTAGATAAATAGGGACCGCTTACCAGCGGGAAGGTAAACGGCGTTCCGTGTGCTGCGCTGGCTCGCCAGATGCAGCTTGTCACGCTGGCCACGTGACCCGGAAGTGTCTGCGGACAGCGCTGGCTCCCGGCCTATAGAGTGAGATGAGCGCACAACCCTAGAGTCTGGCAAGACTGGCCCGTACGGGCAGGGGTACCTTTACCTTTTAGAATATTAATCAGCCAAAGACCTGGTTGAAAAGGAAAGTTTTCACCTGGCACCTAAAATATATATAATGAAGGTGCCAGGTGAACCTCTCTGGGAAGACCATTTCACAAATGATGTAGATGTATCTGCGCACACATGACATTAAACAGTTTCACATGCAAGCCCTGATCAGCAAGATGGGTGTGACTCCTGCCGCTGTCCTGATGACCACCGAGAAGTCTCTCTTCCTGCTTCCCTGTAACCTCACTTCTTGCAGTGAGGAAACCTCCATTTAGAGCTTTAAGGGTCAGCACCAACACTGAATTGTGCTCGAAAATGTACTGAGAGCCAATGAAGATCTTTCAGGACCAGTGTTATATGGTCTCGGCGGCCGCTCCCAGTCACCAGTCTGGCTGCCACATTGTGGATTAGTTGTAGTTTCCAGGTCACCTTTGTAGAATTCATACACCTGGAACCTATTGCACCTCTGCCTATGAACATAGGATTGAGCTTGAGGTATCACTTGGTTTGCTCCCTAAACGGTCTCGGCACATTTTGCAGTACATTACTTCTGCCATGAAGCTCAACAGGACATACATTAATGGCCTATTAACATGTGATTTCTGTGTGCAGAGTACATAGCTTCAGTCCTCTGAGTGGTGTACTAATTGCCTATTTGCATAAGCCCAGCCGTGCTATTAAAATTCAGGCCCTTTTACATCCCCCCAAAAATGTCAATGCTGACTTTAGCAAATTGTACGTATCCTTTGGTTGCCCTTTCAGTATGAGCATTCCATGTTAAGAAGTGGGATTTTATTTACCTGTTGGGACAGTGATTTTAATTAGACAGCTTTGCATATCCTTCTGAGTCAGGCCTTCTTGCTAGCTCAGTATTCAAACAAATTCCACCCCCCAGTTGATATACAAGCTCATAGAGCCATGCAAAGCAAAATGGAAGATGGCAAGGGTTTTTAACACACACAGGCTACAGTTGATTGTTTCACTGTCAACAGGAAAGGACAGTGGGAGCATAGATGGATGTGTGTCAAGCCACACGCTTTTCTTAGCTGCTCCAAATGGAAGAGAAGAAACTGCTGATCCAGGCAAGGGAATAGATGCTGGCAGGCTGAGGGAGGGGAGCACGAGGAAGGGATGCTAGCAGGAGAGCTCAGCCACTGCAGTGTTACAGGTGCGCTTTTCCAACATTGTCAGCATTAATTTATACCAGTTCCACCTTAGTGGAGTGACAACCTGCCTCTCCTCAGTAGGGTTTCAAGGACAGCAGCAGGTAGACAACAATTGGTTCTGCTTACTTTGCAGTATGGAAGACAGGCACCTCCATCGACCACACTGGATATTGACAGAGTTTTCCAAGCCAGCCCTCCCACACACTCTCTCCTGTGTAAGAATTAGAAATCCCATAGACCAGCGGTTCTCAACCTGTGGGTCTCCAGATGTTGTGGGACTACAACTCCCATCATCCCTGAGCTCTGGCCTTGCTAGCTAGAGGTGATGGGAGTTGTAGTTCAACAACATCTGGGGACCCACAGGTTGAGAAAGGATGCCATAAACCCTCCAAGTGTCTCCCAGGGACAGTCCCAGATTTACAGAAGCTGTCCCAGTTTCTGATTTGATCCCGGAATGTCCCGCTTTTCCTTAGGATGTCCCTATTTTCATCGGAGAAATGTTGGAGGGTATGGAGTTCTGCGACCCCCTGAGCCAAGGAGTTCAGTAGATATACAAACTTTAGAAGGCACCTGAAGGCAGCCCTGTATAGGGAAGGTTTTAATGTTAAATGTTCTATTATGTTTTTATATATGTTGGAAGCTGCCCAGAGTGGCTGGGGCAACTCAGTCAGGTGGGCGGGGTATTATTATTATTAATATTATCATGAAATAGGACGTCCCCATTTTCATCGGGGAAATGTTGGAAGGTATGCAGTCACACCCAAGAGACATTCATTTCAGACCCCACCCTTGCAGCTGGAATGCCCAGAGGAAGTCATCCACAGACATTAAGAAAGATTAACATTGCTTAGTCAAGTCCGTGACTACTGATTCACAGGAATCAAGAGTACAGAAGGAGTCAGAGCACTCTTTTCCTTCTAACAAACCTCCCGCTTCTTTGCAGCATTGCCGACTTGGCGCTACGTCCCAGTCCAAGTCTGTAGACTCCATTGTGTTGCCCCTGGCAGACATTTCAGCCCGTTTACAGTCCTCGGAATAGCTATGCTTTCCCATTGTAATTTTGGCTCTCCTCAGAAAGTAAGACGGAGGCCAGAGATAAGGTGATTCATGCTTAGGCATGAACCTGAGGTCATTTTGATTCTTAGAATTGCTATTTCTGCTCCATGACATCGCCCTGAGCTTACACGGCTCCTTGGGCAATGCTTTGATTATCTTGTTTAGCTGGGAGTGATGCTCCACCCTCTTTCGTTGAAGGGTCAGGTGTGACAGCAAGATACAGAAAGGAGTCCATAGCATCATTCAGCCACAGCTTAGTATTGCCCTTGAGCTGTTTTTCAATGCCGGGGGGAAAGCTGAGGACATTGCTATAAGAAACTGAATGCCCTTGGACATCTTAGAACTCAACCTAGTATGCCAATCATCTTCCATTTTTATTGTTACTTCCATTCTGTTGTTTCTATTGCACTTAAGTTATAGTGTGGCTGTTTCTAAAAGCTGGCGCAATGAGATCATTGTAGAGACTTTCTTTTGCAACGTAAGGTTGAGGAGCTTAAGATTTGTAGGGTCAGAAACAGAGGGCAGGCATAACCAGTGCTTCTTTTCTGGGGGTACTTAATAATAATAATAATAATAATAATAATAATAATAATAATAATAATAATAATAAATTATTTATAACCTGCCCATCTGGCTGAGTTTCCCCAGCCACTCTGGGCAGCTCCCAACAGAATATCAATGATGATGATGATGATGATGATGATGATGATGATGATGATGATGGTAATGATGATGATGATGATGATGATGATAAAGCGATAAAATATCAAACATTAAAAACTTTCCTAAGTTTTTGGTGCAGCACTGACACCTCATTTTTCTAGAAGTAAAGTACTGATTTAAAACTGTGGCACTTACTGTAACAACTTTATAGTGAGTACTGGCACATTTCTTTTCTAGAAAGGAAACATTGTGGCTGAGGAACAGCATCTGTGCTGCCTAAGATTTAGGAAGTGGAGGTGGGGTGGGGGGCTGTGGTCCATCAATTGCTGGTGAACTCCAACTCCCATCACCCTTTATGGAGGTTAATTTCAGCATCTTTTGTACTTCACAGTCAGTATTTCAAAACACTGATAGCCTGTCTCTCTTCTTACTCTATTTATTTCAATTGCATAAAGAGGGAACTATTGCAGTTCCCTTATGGATGTGGTACTATCCATATATTCTCTTGCATCATCACACAAGAAAACATACTTAAAACATATTTCAAAGGTATTGAATTAAAATACAGTCAACGTGTGATTTGTTAGATGTATTCATATTTTCTTTAAAAATTCTTTATTCTATCTATCTATCTATCTATCTATCTATCTATGAATTTTTAAAGAAAATTCTTAAAGAAATTTTAAAGAAATAGAGAGGCAAACAAAAAGTTCATATATATATATATATATATGCTTTCGTAGATTTTCACGGGTACAGGAATGCAGGTTTTGGTGTTTTCGGGTATCTTCCCGTGTAAGAGTTGGGGTGTCTAGGCGACGTTTCGACGAGGTCTCACTCGTCATCTTCAGGCTGGTGCTTTCGGCTTCTTGTTACTAGAACAGAGCAGGATCTCAGTGTTTGAGTTCCTATAAATACTGTTGAGGGGGTGTGGTGTATAGCCTCCAACGTTCTGGGCAGAGAGGAAGTTCCCAGGTTATTGTGCCTTTTCTTCTTTTGTTCATTAATTACTTGAGGGATATCTTGAGTGATTTCTTGAGTGATATTCTGAGTACCACTTAGGAGGGTCATTAGGTGTGGATTAGTTGCTAAAGCTTTCGTGTCTTGACCTCTTGAGCTTGTGAAGAGTTTTTCTGAGTTTTTCTGAGAAGAGTTTTTCTGAGAAGATGGCTGTACTGCACTTAGTTGTGCTCTGGCTTGGCTTCGTGTATAGGGGCGAGCTGTGGTTTTGTGCCCTGTGCCAGCCAGATCTGTGTAGGGATTGCAGGGGGGTGCAGCATCCGGAGGTGCCACTATGGTTTGGCTACTGGATGGTGTCTGTAATTTATCTGTGGAGAGGGTCTGGGTTTGGGTCTGGTGTGGTTGATTGGAGATGGCGTTCTGTGTGCCTCTGGTTCTGGTGTCGAACCAGCAATTGATGAAGCCAAGCCAGAGCACAACTAAGTGCAGTACAGCCATCTTCTCAGAAAAACTCTTCTCAGAAAAACTCAGAAAAACTCTTCACAAGCTCAAGAGGTCAAGACACGAAAGCTTTAGCAACTAATCCACACCTAATGACCCTCCTAAGTGGTACTCAGAATATCACTCAAGAAATCACTCAAGATATCCCTCAAGTAATTAATGAACAAAAGAAGAAAAGGCACAATAACCTGGGAACTTCCTCTCTGCCCAGAACGTTGGAGGCTATACACCACACCCCCTCAACAGTATTTATAGGAACTCAAACACTGAGATCCTGCTCTGTTCTAGTAACAAGAAGCCGAAAGCACCAGCCTGAAGATGACGAGTGAGACCTCGTCGAAACGTCGCCTAGACACCCCAACTCTTACACGGGAAGATACCCGAAAACACCAAAACCTGCATATATATATATATATATATATATATATATATATATATATAATCATTTTGTTTGCCTCTCTAAGTGGCTTCAGTGTCAGTTTCTCTTCCCACAGGGGTGGAAAGCTTTAATTACTCATTCCAACTTTTCTATTCACCATAAAAAAACATGTCAGGATATCAGTTATTACATTACAGTGGTACATTAGGTTAAGTACTTAAGTCGTTCCGGAGGTCCGTTCTTAACCTGAAACTGTTCTTAACCTGAAGCACCACTTTAGCTAATGGGGCCTCCTGCTGCTGCCGCGCCACCAGAGCACGATTTCTGTTCTCATCCTGAAGCAAAGTTCTTAACCTGAAGCACTATTTCTGGGTTAGCGGAGTCTGTAACCTGAAGCGTATGTAACCCAAGGTACCACTGTATTACAATTTCCTCCCTACACCCCAGCAGAAACTGACATTGAGGGAATTGCAGCACACTATGATGCCTGTCAGATCAGAAGCATGTATTCTATGCAGGGCTTCTCAGTTCTGGTACCTCTCAGGTGGGCACCACTGCCATGCTAAGAGAACGAGGGAGGCGTTCATGGTGAGTTCTGGCACCTCTGTTTCTAGAAAAATAGTATTGCTTCTATGGAAGTAAATATGGACACGTTGGAACAAATGGACCTTGTGGATATGTGTGACCAAGAAGCCTTAGATATCTTCCTTAATTCAGGAGGAGAGGACAGTACTATGCCATCTCCTATCAGACTGTAAAAAAGGTAAAGGTAAAGGGACCCCTGACCATTAGGTCCAGTCGTGACCAACTCTGGGGTTGTGGCGCTCATCTCGCTAAGCCACTTCTGGCGAACCAGAGCAGCGCACGGAAACGTCGTTTACCTTCCCACCGGAGTGGTACCTATTTATCTACTTGCACTTTGACGTGCTTTCGAATTGCTAGGTGGGCAGGAGCAGAGACTGAGCAACGGGAGCTCACCCCATCGCGGGGATTCGAACCGCCGACCTTCTGATCGGCAAGTCCTAGGCTCTGTGGTTTAACCCACAGCGCCACCCACGTCCCTTTGGATCAGACTGTAGAACTGGTCAAAATGAAATCAGCCTTCAAGTTCCTACTCAATCGCATTGAGAGAGTTGTCTTCCACAACATCAGCCTGGACTGATTCTGCCAGCCAAGATCCCAGTGACGGAGAATCACCTGTGGTCCAGTCAGATGAGGAAGATGTGCAAGTAGGCACTGCCCTTGTTGCTATAAATGCAGAACTGAAAGGCGCTTCTGATGTTAGTGAGGAGAGTGATTTGCAAACAAATTGAGGTATTATGCTCTAAAGGAAACAGGACCCTAGAATGAATGAACAAAAAAACAAACAAACAAACAAATGAATGAATGAGTAAAGAAGTGTTTGAGCTTGCTTTTGTTACTCTGAATTATTATTATTTTTGAATTGGTTTCTATTGAGGCTTTTCTTGTGCAATAAGCAAACAAATAAACAAAGAAAAGTAAAAATAAAAATAAATCAGAAATATTTGATTTCAGTGTGACTTACTTGAAGGATATAACAGGACAGACTTGGGCCATACAAGGGGCAAAGCAGCAGATATTCCTTGCTAATCCCCTAGGCTGGTTCAACAAGAATCAATAAAACAAACAGAATCTGCAAATTGGGAGCTTTCAGTCAGCTTTAGAAAGGATCTTTGCTCAATGGAATTTACACGCATTCTTGAAGGATCTTGACTGTTGAGATAATTCAGTGCTTTATAGAAGCTCTAATTCCACTTTCAGCTAATTGCAGAAAGACAGTAACCTGGTGCTTAACAGTGCAATCCTACGTCTTTCTACTTCTACTCAGAAGTAAATCTTACTGAGTTCAATGGGACCTACTCTCAGGTAAATTTAGATCGGAAGCCTAGATCTGAATCAACGAGACTGAAAAGTGCTCAACTTTGGGTGGATCTTGCCCTGCAATCCCCACCCCCATCCACAGCTTAATACTTTTAAGTGATTAATGTTTTAAAACTTGCCCACAAGGCAAAGTGACAGCATGGTCGCTGACCTGCAAGATCAGAGGACATACTCAGCAGCCCATCAAATTGGAATATAATTTCCATTGCTGTGCTTTCACATTTGTATGTATAACAGTTGGAGTAGCCTGGAGTGAGCAATGTGGCTCTATGGGACTTCTAATGTATTTCAAAGGCAATACAACCTACATTTCTCTGAACCAAGTATTCTGATTTTAGCAGTATCCTTCCTGCTGCACACAGTATTTCGGGCCCTCTGAAGAAATGAGAAAACGTCTCTCAAAATGCAATCATTCATAAAGAAACATTTCTCATGGAAGGTGTGAGAAGCATAACCAATTCTATTAACGCCCAATTCATAAGCTAAAGGGTACTTGTTGGCATGCTGTACAGTTAACCCTGTGCTACTTCAGGTTGCAGGTAGAAGGGGACATATTTTTGAATGTGGCCTTGCAATAGAACACTTTCTTCCTATTATATCAAGGAGTAAAAGGTAAAGGGACACCTGACCATTAGGTCCAGTCGTGGCCGACTCTGGGGTTGCTGCGCTCATCTCGCTTTATTGGCGGAGGGAGCCGGCGTACAGCTTCTGGATCATGTGGCCAGCATGACTAAGCCGCTTCTGGCGAACCAGAGCAGCACACAGAAACGCCGTTTACCTTCCTGCCAGAGCGGTACCTATTTATCTACTTGCACTTTGATGTGCTTTCAAACTGCTAGGTTGGCAGGAGCAGGGACCAAGCAATGGGAGCTCACCCCATCACGGGGATGCGAACCGCTGACCTTCTGATCGGCAAGTCCTAGGTTCTGTGGTTTAACCCACAGCGCCACCCGCGTCCCTATCAAGGAGAGGGCTATGCTAAACTTCTCTCTTTAATATATCAGTTTGTGACATGGATGCATCAAATTTATATATTATGAAGCGTTGAAAAATGAAAAACAAAACTAGAACCTGAAGTAGTACAATACAGTCCTGGGTCATAACCACACCATACATTTTAAGCACATGGGTTGTTCCAAAGAATTCTGGGAACTGTTATTTGTTAAGAGTGCTGCGAATTGTAGCCCTGGGGAGGGTTAACTACAGTTGCTAAGATTCTTTGTATGGTATGGATGTGACTTGTGTAAGATGCTGGTCATCTCTTTAATCTATTGTGCTTCAGTAGAGCACAGTGGTTTTAGGCAATAAAAGTTGGGGAAAAATTAATTTAGGAATGGTCTCCTATGCAATGTATGATAAACTATGATAAAATCCCTAATTCCTGCATCTTCTTCCTGTCTTTGGAATATCCTTGCCTCTTGGTTCTCAAAATCCAACAGGCAAGGATATTCCAAAGGCAGGGAGAAAATGCAGGAATTAGGGATTTTATCATAGTCCATAGGCTACAGTTGACTCCATCTAAGCAATCTAATGGACAAAGATGCCCTAGATAATGAACTTAACTTAAAAAACCAGAGCCCCTTTAATAGGCTATAAAGATTTAATTCAACGATATTAATCATCATCATTATTCTTAGACTTCCACCCTTGAGTTTAAAAATTGTCTCTGCCAGAGCCTTTAACTGTCTCTTCTCCCACAAAATTTGCAGAGGTTGTTAATTCCTCAGATTGCACTCTGATCATATTTTATAGTGCCAGGAACTAGCCTTTAAGAAAATTAAATGGATCTCTAGTGCTTACCAGGGCCAGATTTAGATGAAGAGAGGCCCCAG
Source organism: Podarcis bocagei (assembly GCF_964188305.1). NCBI lineage: Eukaryota > Metazoa > Chordata > Lepidosauria > Squamata > Lacertidae > Podarcis > Podarcis bocagei. Next base: position 25,856,684 of record NC_138137.1, read on the forward strand.
GCTACTCCACTTGTGAAGCCCCTCCCCATCCCGATGTTAGGATTCTTTTCCCGTGTTGCAGTCATGAGATTGTTTATATCACATGATGGTGTATATTTTCATTCCACATTGTGGGAAGCCATGAATTTAAAAAAGAGGTGCTGGTGAGTACAGTGGTACCTCTGGTTACGAACTTAATTCGTTCTGGAGGTCCGTTCTTAACCTGAAACTCTTCTTAACCTGAGGTATCACTTTAGCTAATGGGGCCTCCCGCTGCTGCCGCACGATTCCCCCTAGATTTAGAGGCCCTAGGCTTCAACCTACTTAGCCTATACATAAATCCAGCACTGGGGCTTACTTACAAGGCTCTTCCTGTGGTAGCACCAGGAGGGAGAAAAGGGGTGTGGCAAGAGCACAAGGCATTTCTGAAGAGGGACAAACTATGCCCCATTTGGTTTCTGTAAGCAGGTGGAGAAATAGGAACATAGGAAGTGGCTTGTGCTTATTCACGCTATTGGTTCATCTAACTGCATTGTACACAGTGGTGTAGTAGCAAATTCAGAAGGATAGGGTCTCTTCATGATAGTCACAACCATGCCCCCTCATAGCCATGCCACTTCTAAAAGCCATGTCACTTCTAAGATTATACAATAATCTTATACTGGTAAGGGACACATAATGCTCCTTCTGGGGTTGTTTACCCACCTTTGGTCCCCACCCTGCACTCAGCTCTCACCTGTGGTAAAATATGGACTGGACAAGGTAACTGTTAGGTGGATTTGTATCTGGCTGACTGACTGAATCCAATGAGTGCTCATTAATGGTTCCTTATTATCCTGGGATAATTGACCATTGGAGTGCTACAGGGTTCTGCCTAGGGCCCAATGTTGTTCAGTGTGTTTCTAAATGACTTGAAGGAATTGAGGGGATGCTTGTCAAATCTGCAGATGATGCCAAACTGGGAAGGGTGGTTAATGTTGCAGAAGACAGAATCAGGACTCTCCTTCATTGGAGGTTTTTAAGCAGAGGTTGGATGGCCATCAGTCATGAATGCTTTCGTTGCAATACATGCGTTGCGGGGGTGGTTGTGGTTTGGACTCTGTGTTGGACTGATGTCAGCAAAGATCAGATTTCTGCAGAGGAAGGATAGTTACAGGGTGCACAAGTCATTTCTTTTGTTGTCATGGCGTTTGAAAATAATTACTTGACTACCCCAGGCTCTGTAATTCATATATCTCTCATATTTTACATGATTTAATTTACTTTTTAAAAATGTAATCTAGGTACACCGGGAAGCCTTCTCAGAACTATTCAGATGGGCACAACGCAACAAAAATGTATCATTATCCTCATTAAACACATAATCTCCCTTGGTTCATCTGCGAAAGAGGCTGTTGTTTGCCAAAGGCATTCCTGGCAGTCGCTGAGTGCTGAAACTCCTTAGAATGAACCTCTCCAGGACAGAGCGGAGGTGTTGCTTCCAATTTTTATTTACAAGAGTTTGAGCAATAACATAATGGATTTCGCATGCAGAAATGTGTGCTTCATTTGCAGAAAAGTTTGACTTTTTACTTAAATTATATAGCGATACTAAGCCATGTTTTAAATGCCGCATTACGACCCTGCACCGCAGGCAGATGTATTTTGGAAAGCATATAAGGCAAGGTAGAATCTTTTGGTGCAGCAATTTTACCTACCGTATTTTTCGCCCCATAGGGCGCACCGGCCCATAAGACGCACCTAGTTTTTTGGGGGGGGAAATAAAGAAAAAAAATTATTTCCCCCCCCCCAAGGTGCTAGGCTGGGGCGGGGGAAGCCCGAGCTTCCCCCAACCCCAGCCCCCAGAACAGGCTGCTCTCCGCAAGCCCCTGTGTGACTGCTCAGCGCGCCAGGGCTTCGGGGTGCAGGCAGCGCTGCGCAAGCCATGGGAGCCCGGGGGGAACTCCCGCGGGCTCCCACGGCTTGCGGATAGCTTCCTGAAGCCTGGAGAGTGAGAGGGGTCGGTGCGCACTGACCCCTCTCGCTCTCCAGGCTTCAGCGAAAGCCTGCATTCGCCCCATAGGACACACACACATTTCCCCTTCATTTTTGGAGGGGAAAAAGTGTGTCCTATAGGGCGAAAAATACGGTACTCCCCTGTCCTGCATGTTCATCGAACTATTGGAGCTTCCATTGGGTTTCTGAAAACAGACACTGAAATCTGTGGTTATGCATTATCCACGTAATGGTAACCACAGTTTAACATTATATGGATGAGATGGGTAAGTGCGGGGAGGCACTCTGTGAAATTAATTTCCTCCCTTCCATTTTCTCCTGTGGGTTGGATTTATTTACACCTGCTCTTTTGAATGGCCTTTTGGAAGTCCTGCCAGGTTCTGAGGAAGCAGTAACTACTTGACAAGATTTGGCTGTGGAAGATCAGTGCCTACTAGCTTTGACCATGCCCACTCCCAACCCTCAGTAACCCCATTTGTAGGATTCCAGCCTCATGTTTGAATCTAATTAGTGCACGAAGGGGTTAAGCCATAGAGTAGGTTGTCCTGCCAGGCTTCGCCTATGTCACTGTTTCCCACCTTGAGAAGAAATGAGTCATCAAGTCTTTGATATCTCTCTCTCTCTCTCTCTCTCTCTCTCTCTCTCTCTGTGTGTGTGTGTGTGTGTATGTGTGTGTGGATTTCAATATGTAAGGAGCTCTGAGCATGGCTTTAACCAGCCTCTTTGGTTAAGACCAGAACAGAGTCCAGAATGAGTGGGGGTTTTTTTTCTATACCAATAGTCGGGCATTTTTACATTTTGTAACTAAGCAAATTTTGACTGCCTGTGCAACTTTTCTGACTGCTGTATGGAAAAGCCCATGAATCTGACCTTTGAAGAGTTTTGTAGGTATTTTATCGCCAAACATGTGATCTCTTTCTACGCTAGAGAAGTGGGGTAGCTTGGAAAGAGACTTTAAAGGGGGATATTTTGAGACTCAAGGGAAGGACATATTTAAAAGGTTTTACAGCCTATATTTCTACATTTTTCTTTGCTGCGTGTTTTGCAATGTTAAATCTCTGCTGGGATTCTCTCACCAAAGCGTACTTGGATCTTGGCATCCAAGATTCAGCACTATTTTTGACCTTTCCGTTGATGTGGCTCCCACTAGGCAAAACTTCCACACGCCATGCTCTCCCTTGGTGGGCAGATATGATTCCATTGGTGTGTGGGTTTTCTGTCAGCATGATCTCTCCATCAGATGTGTGAGTGATCCACCACATCATCACCTCTCTCAGCCTGTGGATCTGGTGGTTTGAATTGCTCTGTTATCCCATGTTTGATGAGGAGAAATGAAAATAACTCTTTTAATGCGTTTATGGCTTCTCACTGTGGCTAAACAAATCTGTCAGTTTTGGTTCTCCAAGTTTCTCCTTATTTCCAATCTTGAATTTATTTCCCTTTACAGTATTTCTGCAACAATATGCAAGTTGTTGTAGTTATTTTATAAAATGCTGGTGAATGGAGAGAGAGGGAACCTTTTTCTCCCAAGCAATGATGACCTGGACCAGAATCGATCAAATCTGGATTACTAGTGGCATGGCTCCAAAGATTAAGAAGGTAGAAATCTGCCCAAAAACTGGCTCCGACCACAACGCTGTGAAGATGGAAATGAAACTTACAACAACTGGTCAATTTAGATGGAGAATGAATGACACCCTCTTCCGAGACAAGGAGATCCTTATGAAGGCCCAAAAAAACTTTAAAAGACTACTTCGAAATAAATTTGAGGGCTGATGTGGAAAAAAGAGTGATCTGGGACGCAAGCAAAGCTGTGATGCGAGGTTTCTTGATTCAACAAAATTCAATAAAGAGGAAAAAACAAAATGAGAAAAAGGAAAAGATTTTGGAAAAGATAAAGGAAGGAGAGAAAAAATTAAGAGCAAAACCAAAGTCCCGGGAGATTTTGAGAGAGATTAAGTTATATCAAACACAATATATGGAATTGATGAATCAAGAGATTGAATGGAAGATAAAGCAAATGAAACAAAAGACATTTGAATCGGCAAATAAATGTGGCAAACTTCTGGCATGGCAATTGAAGAAAAGGCAGAAATTAAATACAGTCACAAGCCTAGAAGTGGATGGAAAGAATATATCTAAACCTAATGAAATTAGAAATTGCTTTCTGAGTTATTTTAAAAAACTTTATACTCAAGGACCGCAAAATGAAGAAGATATAGATAAATTCCTTGATAAATATGGACTACAAAAAATCTCTCATCAAAGTAAGATGGATCTGAATCAGAGAATAACAGAACAAGAGATAGAGGCTGCCATTCAGAATATGCAACTGGGCAAATCTCCAGGACCAGATGGATTGACTTCTAGATACTACAAATCTTTGAAGGAGTGGTTGATCCAACCATTAAAAGAAGTCTGTAATGAGATCCTAGAGGGAAAAAAGGCACCTGAATCGTGGAAAGAAGCGTATATCTCTCTCATACCAAAGACAGAGACTGAAAAGACTCAACTGAAGAACTACCGCCCAATATCATTACTTAATGTGGATTACAAAATTTTTGCAGACATTTTGGCAAAAAGATTTAAAAAAGTGTTGATGGATAAGATTCATAAGAACCAAGCAGGCTTTCTCCCAAAAAGACACCTAGCAGACAATGTAAGGAATATAATAGATATTCTGGAAAAGTTAGAGGTGAATATAAATACTAAAGCAGTATTGATCTTTGTGGACGCGGAGAAAGCCTTTGACAATATTTCTTGGAGTTTTATGATAAAGAATCTTCATGGGATGGGAGTAGGCCAAGGTTTTGAGAATGGTATGGGTGCAATATATTCTGAACAAAAAGCTAAGTTGATTGTAAATAATGTAATAACTGAGGAACTTAAGATAGAAAAAGGAACACGACAGGGGTGCCCAATTTCCCCATTGCTTTTTATTTCGGTTCTGGAGGTGTTGCTGAATATGATTAGAAATGACCAGCAGGTTAAAGGTGTACAGGTCGGAGCTAAACATTACAAGTTAAGAGCATTTGCAGATGACCTAGTATTGACTTTGCAAGAGCCAAACACTAGTACGAAAAGGGTGTTAGAAATAATCCAGCAGTTTGGCCAGGTAGCCGGATTTAAGCTGAATAAACAAAAAACTAAAGTTTTAGGAAAAAATTTAACAGATATGGAAAAGGAGAAATTCCAAGAGGAGACAGAGTTGACGGTGGTCAAAAAGGTGAAATACCTAGGGGTTTATTTGACATCTAAAAATGTGAATTTGTATAAGGATAATTATGAAAAATGTTGGTCAGAAATCAAAAAAGATCTAGAAATATGGTCAAATCTGAAACTGTCAATGTTAGGCCGAATTGCAGTGATTAAAATGAATGTATTGCCTAGAATGTTGTTCTTGTTCCAGACCTTGCAGATTCTTGACAAGATGGAATGTTTCAAGAGGTGGCAGAAAGATATCTCGAAATTTGTCTGGCAGGGCAAAAAGCCCAGAATTAAATTTAAAATACTGACAGATGCTAAAGAAAGAGGGGGTTTTGCCCTGCCGGACTTAAAACTGTACTATGAGGCAGCAGTGTTTTGCTGGCTGAAAGAGTGGATGCTCCTCGAGAACACAGACATTTTGGATCTGGAAGGTTTTAATAATGCATTTGGTTGGCACGCATATCTATGGTATGATAAAATTAAGCTGCATAGCGCCTTTAAAAATCATATTGTCAGAAAAGCATTGTTTAATGTTTGGATAAGATACAAAGATCTGTTGGAAAACAAAACCCCCAGATGGGTGTCACCAGTGGAGGCTAAGGCAGTGAAGAAACTCAATATGGAGGTCGGATGGCCGAAGTATTGGGAAATTTTGGAACAGGAGGGAGATAAATTGAAATTACAAAGTCATGAGAAATTGAAACATAAAGTACAAAATTGGTTTCAATATCATCAAATAATGGAGTTTTTCAAACAGGATAGGAAAATTGGTTTCCAGGTGGAAAAATCAAAACTAGAGACTGAACTGTTAGAACCCAATACTAAGAATTTATCAAGAATGTATAACTTGCTGCTGAAATGGAATACACAGGATGAAACAGTTAAATCGGCTATGATTAAGTGGGCACAGGATATTGGTCATAACATTATGTCTGCTGACTGGGAATGGTTATGGAACACCGGTATTAAATTTACGGCATGTAATGCCTTAAAGGAAAACATTATGAAAATGGTTTACAGGTGGTACATGACCCCAGTCAAGCTGGCAAAAATTTATCATTTGCCCGATAGCAAGTGTTGGAAATGTAAAGAGACTGAAGGTACCTTCTATCACCTTTGGTGGACATGCCCGAAGATTAAGGCTTTCTGGGAAATGATTTATAATGAAATGAAAAAGGTACTTAAATGTACTTTCCCTAAAAAACCAGAGGCCTTTCTCTTGGGCATTGTCGGCCAATTGGTGTCAAAGAGGGATAGAACTTTCTTTATGTATGCTACAACAGCAGCAAGAATACTCATCGCAAAGTATTGGAAGACACAAGATCTACCTACTCTGGAAGAATGGCAGATGAAAGTGATGGACTATATGACACTGGCCGAGATGACAGGCAGAATCCGTGATCAAGGAAAAGAGACGGCGGAAGAAGAATGGAGAAAATTTAAGAGATACCTGAAGGACTATTATAAACTTGATGAATGTTAGAATGTTGAGGTTTGCAGGAAAAAAAGGGATACAGTGACATAAGAACAGACTATAGAAAAGATTAAGATGACAGAGGTTGGAAAGGAATATTTAGAAGTTGCTAAAAAATTATGGACATTGGAATGCAGAAAGGGGGGGTATGGGGGAGTCCCGGAAAAGAGGTTTATGAAAAAAATGTTATGAAATTATACGTGTTTGTATGTCTTTTTAGGTGTTTGTTTGTCTTTAAAAATTTTTGTAAAACCAATAAAAATTTTATAAAAATATATATATATATAAAATGCTGGTGAAAATTCACCAGCATTTTAGTGCAAATTTCTTCTCTGCAAGCAATTTTGACTAATATACATATTTTTTGCAAGTAATTCCCCCTTATAAAACGTATTTTTGTATTTCATATGTTATTTTCACCAGTACATGCATTTTAATGCACTTATCAGATGTATTTTTGTACACATGACTTGACTGGAGAACTGCAATGCAAAATTCTCAAAAGTGCGAATTTTGGAGAATGGTTTTGCTTTGCTTTGTGCATTGTTTCAAAAAGTGTGAATTTGGTAGATTCACCTTTAAATGCAAACTGAATCTAATTTCTCCCCCCTCTCTACTATTTTAGCACCTCTTTTTAACAAAATGTTTTAATAATAAAACGCTGCATTCAGCTTCCCCACAGTTTTTTTCTGCTTAACTTCATTTCAACAAAGAAACATTGTAAAAATGTGATATTAAAAAGAGGGAATGCAGATCTGTAAGCAGTCAGCAGAAAAAGAGTCGCTCATTCTTATTATTCATTGTTGTGGGGAGTTATTCTTGGTTTGACAATATAATTATAAACACTTCTTTAGTCTATTCCAGAAACTTTCTTATTTTTTCTCTGCACATGTCTTTTTTCTGCTCACATTTATGCCAGTCTATTTTATGCTATTATTAATTTCTAAAAACCATGAATGTAGCTTAAATTTAATCCTATGATTCCCCCACTTATTTTTATTGCCTCTATATCTTCCTGCCTTTGGAAGGAATGAAGTATATGAACACCCTGGTTATTTTTTAAAATAAAAAAATACAATTTCCCCCGCACTGAGTTAACCTTCTAAACAGCTGGGTACTCCTTTTCTTCCACAAAGTAGTTCCTCCCCCCTCACACACAGGATTTCAATTTTAGCAGACACATTTACATTTCTCCTTCTTGTTTAAGCTCCTATAATTTATTTCCCAACTTTTTATAATTGCTTCTTTCCTAACACGGATATCTTATCTATGGTTTTCTAACTGCCAGGCCCTTGTGTTTCCATATCTATTTCTTTCTATAATTTTGCTAGCTTTCTCTTTCTCTGTGTGTAATTTTTTCATTCTCTATGGAGTGTTATCTGTCTTATATCGTTGTGCTATATTATTTCCTCCAAGGTGTGTGGGGTGTTAAGAGAGGGGTAGTACTTCTGGGGGAGAAGGAACACATCATATTCCTTCTGGAGTAGTTTGTCCACCTTTGGTTCCCAACCTGCCCTCTGCTCCCACCTGTAGCTCCTAGAAGCTGTCAGCATGAGACAGTGGGGTTGCACCCCGGAAATGACTCCCATTGGTCGGTCAAACCAGGTGAGGGCAGCTGACGGATCTCAAACCCTCAGTGAGTTAGGGACTCCCCCTGCATGTGAAGACAGGCTCTGGAGGATTGAGCGGACAAGACCAATAGTGGGTCCAATGGTCAAGAAGGCGGTTTCTGCACAGACTGTAGAGAGAAGTGTGGGGCAGATGGGGCTATCATGTGTGTGTGTGTGTGTGTGTGTGTGTGTGTGTGTGTATGTAGGGGTTTCGATAATTTTATACATATAAAACATTACCATTTCAAACATTAAAATACAAGGTTCTTTTGGACCTCCTTGCCTCCCTCCATGGGTTCCATATTTAAGTTTAAATTTGCTACATCTCTTACCATTATCCATCTGTTATATAACCATAATTATCATAAATAATTGCACATTACAAGCGTCATTACATCCCTGCCAAAGATTTTAACTGTTACAGTGGTCTTTTAAATAAGTTACATATTCAGTCTTTAGAAAATAATTGATCTTCCTGGTTTTGGGTTTGCCCCATCAGTTTCTCCATCTCCACGTACTCCATCAGTTTCATCTGCCATTCTTCTTTTGTTGGTACTTCTCCTTCTTTCCATCTCTGGGCTAGTAGCATTCTCGCTGCCATTGTTGCATACATAAAAAGTCTTTTGTCTTCTCTTCGTAGTTCTTCTCCTATTATACAGTACCTAGTAAGAAGGCTTCTGGTTTTTTAACAAAAGTATTCTAAAACATTTTCTTTAATTCATTATATATCATTTCCCAGAAAGCCTTTACATGTCCAATATACATGTCCACCACATATGATAAAAAGTACCCTCCTTCTCTTTACATTTCCAACACAATTTTGAACTTGTTTTTCTACATTTTAGCAATTTTACTTGGTGTTAGATACCAACGGTACATCACAGTTGGGGCTCGTCAACCTGGGAAGGTAGCCCATCTAGGGGGAAAGAAAACTCTGATCCTAAACCTCTGCTGCTTTGTGCAATCTCTTCGGAAGAAGAAAAGGCTAAGGAGTAAATCCTACACAAATCTAGAGTGGAGGCCCCAAGACAGCGTCTTGTATGCCTCCTTCCAGCAACTCCTGCAGCCAAGCTGGTGTCAAACACGTTGCTCTGCTTTCCTTTGCCCAAACCCTCTGCTATTGTTTTTCTTTCTTGTGTGTACTCCTATTTCCCTTTGCTATTCCTAATAGGGCAACTTCATTTATCCCTCTGCCCATGCTCAGAAGTTCCCACACTCCCAATGTTCTGCTAATACTGTCTGTTTTGCTGTCTGCCTTGAACTCTTTTTCGATCTTTTCTAAACTGGTTACTCTTTTGGTTTAATTGTATTCAACTGTCTAAGAAGCAGATGGTTCTTCTTATTCAGTCGATCATTCTTTTCTCTTTTTTTGTATACTCTAGTTTTAGTACTCCTGTGAAATTCTTATTCTCACACCATATTTCTACCATAGTTACCATGCTTTCCCACCATCAATAATTCATTCTCCTTTTCCTTTCTTCTGTCCGTCAGGGCTCCTCGACGGTCAGCTTCTAGGCTTTTCATTCTCTAATCCTTTAGATCAGGGGTGACCCACTGTCTGGATCAGGTCCTGCAAGCCGTTTGAAGTAGTTCCTCTGCCCCCCATCTTCTTCCCCCCAACTGCGTTGCCTGAGACGAAAGTGCTACTAATGTGTCTTCAAATCTGAACGGAACTGAATCCTCACCTCCCTCCAATTTCCCCACATCGCTACCTGGGAGTGATTGCTCTTTGAACATGGTGGGATTTCCTTCTGAGTTAGCACATATAGGATTGCATGGCCTGTGCAGTCTTGCACTCAGCAAGATGTCTTTGGGACCATGGGGGTGATGGAAAGGCATGGTTAGGACAGCTTGAACTAACACAAGTCCATCCTGTTATTGCTAATCACAACACCGAGATGCCAACAAGCACTTCCAGTCAAGGGTTAACAGCAAAGGTGTGTCAGTTTGCATTTCTTAGTGCAGAAAGTATTGATCTGATGTGTGGAGATCTTTCCTATTCTACTCAATTCAAGAGGGTTCTGGAAGTTTCTGGAAGCTTCTCTGTGTGAAAGAAGAAAGCAGAAGGTTCATGATTGGGTTATAGCTTCAGAGAAGCTGAATACAGCTGGTTTAAACCAGTTCTGTTATCTCTTTCTGTCAAGGTCATGCTGACTATAAAAGTAAGGCCAGAAGGAGCCTGGGTTTCACTCTTTCTTTTTCTATCTCTTTTCCTTCTGTTGAGGTGTTCTGTATATAGTGTTGAGATTTAGACTTATTATAAGGTATTGAAAGTTTAAGTGAAGTCTGCTGCAACTGGATTTCTTATGGGCAGTGCCAATCCTGATTGTATTGGATTTGTGACCATTATGTTCATTTGCCTTCAGTAGCAGTAAAGCTCTGCTGGTTGAAATACAATTGCCTCTGGTCTGTTTTTGGGGAATACTGCAACGTGTTTTAAGTTTTTACTCTGCTAACTATACATTGGAATCTACTCTGGATCAATATTGAGTAGACTTTCAGTGACAGGGTGGGGGGAGGATTGTCATCAGGACAGTGGCGGGAATCACACACATGATGCTGATCAGGGCTTGCATGTGAAACTGTTTAATGTCATGTGTGTGCAGATACATCTACAGTGGTACCTCGGGTTACATACGCTTCAGGTTACAGACTCTGCTAACCCAGAAATAGTACCTCGGGTTAAGAACTTTGCTTCAGGATGAGAACAGAAATTGTGCTCCGGCAGCACGGCAGCAGCAGGAGGCCCCATTAGCTAAAGTGGTGCTTCAGGTTAAGAACAGTTTCAGGTTAAGAACGGACCTCCGGAACGAATTAAATACTTAACCCGGGGTACCACTGTACATCATTTGTGAAATGGTCTCCCCAGAAAGGTTCACCTGGCACCTTCATTATATATTTTTAGGTGCCAGGTGAAAACATTCCTTTTCAACCAGGTCTTTGGCTAATTAATATTCTACAGCCTATTAAATTTGTCTGTGGGAAAGGGAGGTTATTGTTTTGCTGTTTCGTTTTACTTTGTTTTTATCCTGTATTTCTGTGAACAACCCTGGGATCTTGTGATGAAGGTTTCCGAGCACAATTCAAAGTGTTGGTGCTGACTTTTAAAGTCCTCAATGGCCTTGGCCCAGATACCTGAAAGAGCGTCTCCACCCCCATCTTTCAGCCCAGACACTGAGATCCAGCGCTGAGTGCCTTCTGGCGGTTCCCTCACTGCAAGAAGTGAGGTTACAGGGAACCAGGCGGAGGGCCTTCTCGGTAGTGGCACCTGCCCTGTGGAACGCCCTCCCATCAGATGTCAAGGAAATAAACAACTATCTGACTTTTAGAAGACAGTCCTGTTTAGGGAAGTTTTTAATGTTTGATTTTATTTTTAATATTGATTTTATTTTTATTTTGGGAGCTGCCCAGAGTGGTTGGGGAGGCCTAACCAGATCGACGGGGTATAAGTAAATAATAATAATAATAATAATAATAATAATAATAATAATAATAATAATAATAATAATAAATCAAATAAATTATATACATATGTGTGTGCACACACACGCACACACCTGCAGCACTTGCTACAATAGGTTTAACATCCTGTGCCATTTGTCCTTGAACTAACTTATTTAGTTATTTGAAAACTTATATACCGCTTTGTCAATCTGGAGACCTCTAAGCATTTTGCAAAAAGACCATCTAAAACATTCTTTTAAAATTGCCAATAAAAGCATGCACTTTTTTTAAGTTACACAAATCGTCAATATACTGTATGGAATAAAATCGGTAATTTTAAAACAATGACCGCTCCCCACATCAAATGGGGGGCTCCTTTTGCGTGGACGTGCGTAACCCCCTGGATCCTATGCATCTCCCGGCCATATAGCCTGGCTTTGCCCTCCCCAGGCAGGATATCTGGAGGTCTCTGCCTACTTCAAGCAGTTACCCAATCCCACCTGGGGAGGTGTTGCCAGGGGACCTAGACAGGTATGGGGAGGGACTGCCATACCCACACAATGGAGGGTGGATCTTACCTGGGAATCGTCAGTTGGCTCCAGAGCTTCTCCCACCCTGCCCTCCCTCAGTTAAGCCTTCCTTTGCAGGTTAACCTCTTCTCCACAGGTACGCGGGTGCTGCTACGTCATGGTCACTGTTGAAGGGCCGAAAAGGAATTCCCCTGCATTGGCAGGTTTTGCCTTCCCTATAGCAAAACGTCACAACTTTGGCGGTTTCAGGCATCCTTTGAGAGCCAGTGTGGTGTAGTGGTTAAGAGCGGCAGACTCGTAATCTGGGGAACTGGGTTCGTGTCTCCGCTCCTCCACATGCAGTTGCTGGGTGACCTTGGGCCAGTCACACTTCTCTGAAGTCTCTCAGCCCCACTCATCTCAGAGCGTTTGTTGTGGAAGAGGAAGGGAAAAGAGAATGTTAGCCACTTTGAGATGCCTTCGGGTAGTGATAAAGCAGGATATCAAATCCAAACTTCTTCTTTAGTCTATCTTCCCTTAATGGGGGTGGGGGTGGCGTGAAGCGGTGACCTACATCCCCCTTGCGGCGGAGATCCCAGGGTTCCCCGTTAAAGGTGCTGTTTTGAGGGGAGGCACTGGCCATACGCCGAGAGGTTGTCATTGCTCTCCCCTGCAATGGCGGCGAACTGCGGGGTGGGCTCTCTGCTTGAACATATGTTCTCCAGAGCCAGCCCATTCCACTCATTCTGGATAACCCTGATGTTCTCCAGATCCCCGGCTGGGGACTGGGAAGGATAGACGCCCAGTGCCTAAGCCAGGGTCTCCCTACATCTGAAACTTTAATAAAGTTGTGGCCAATTTTAATCCTATAGCATATCGTCTTAATAATACAGTGGTGCCCCACAAGACGAATGCCTCGCAAGACGAAAAACCCGCTAGACGAAAGGGTTTTCCGTTTTTCGATGTGCTTCGCAAGACGAATTTCCCTATGGGCTTGCTTCGCAAGACGAAAACGTCTTGCAAGTCTTGCGGTTTTTTTCGCTCCCCCCCTTTTTCTAAGCTGCTAAGCCACTAATAGCCTTTTAGCCTTTTAGCCGCTAAGCCTTTAATAGCCGCTAAACCGCTAATAGCGCTAATCCGCTAAGCCGCTAATAGGGTTGCTTCGCAAGACGAAAAAACCGCTAGACAAAGAGACTCGCGGAACGGATTATTTTCGTCTTGCGAGGCACCACTGTAATAATAATAATAAATTTTATTTATATCCCGCCCTCCCCAGCCGAAGCCGGGCTCAGGGCGGCTAACAACAATAAAACAGTACAACAGTACAACACAACACTCTAAAATCATTCATTATAAAATTAATTCAAAACAAACCACTGGCAACCATTGGGCCAGAGCTCCATGAAGATTGCCAAAGAAGGGAGTCAGGCTGTGCCCTGGCCAAAGGCCTGGTGGAACAGCTCTGTCTTGCAGGCCCTGCGGAAAGATGTCAAATCCCACAGGGCCCTGGTCTCTTGTGACAGAGTGTTCCACCAGATCGGAGCCACAGCCAAAAAAGCCCTGGCTCTAGTTGAGGCCAGCCTAACCTCTCTGTGGCCTGGGACCTTCAAGATGTTTTTATTTGAAGACCGTAAGTTTCTCTGTGGGACATACCAGGAGAGGCAGTCCCGTAGGTCTTGAGTCGTTATTCCATTCGGGAGTTGCCTGGAGTTGGGGGGACTCCGTCTGTCCACGCAATTATCCTTACTACAGATCACAGATTAAAAAGGTATGCTGTCATGGGTGGTTTCTGCTCCATCAGCATGATTTGGCTGGAAGAGGAGGAGGAAGGAAGAGCAGATGGGCTGGAAGGCTGGCACTCAGGGATGGAGAGCAGCCCCTTGTGGCTCTGGATTTCAGAGAGGGGGAAGCAGATTGGCCGGTTCTCTCCAACGCCCCTTCTGTGGAGTGTAGAGCCTCATCTGGGGGCAACACATTGTGGCCGGGCCAGTTCTGTTCCTGAACGACTGCCAGAGCCTGTTGAGTGGCTGCCATCCATCATTCCTCCAAAGGATTTAGTATGCCAGGCAGATAGGCAAGATAAAGAAAATGTATTATTATAGTCATCCATATCATAGCTATGAAAGCAGAGGAGCAATAGGATGAAAATCTGTCATGATGATTGCCTTCCACGAGTGTTCAGCAGTTCTTGAAAAAACAGGCCAGGAAGGCACTGTTATTTTTATTCCTTTGACTTGTAGGTGTTTCACTCAAGGAGTCTCTTCTGCCACCTGAACCAATAATTTTCAGATGAGGCAAAGCTGTGTACACACTACATTTTAAAGTGAGTTCAATGCAGTTTGTGTGTTGTTGTTTTTACTATCGGCAACCCAGAGATATCCCAAAGTTTCTTCTGATTTTAATGTGCTGACTCGCATTTTAATGCGAAAAGAAAAGTATGATTAATTTGGATTAATTAATTAATTTGCAGTGTGGTCATTTGAAAACACCCAGTTTTGCATCTGAACCTGCCCTTGAGGTTGCCAGTGGACATAGACCTACGTTAAGTTACCCCCCCCTTCCTTTTCGTGTGTGTTCCTGTTCAGACTGCCATTCATTTTTATTTCTGGTACCCTCAGATACCAGTCTGACAGACAGAGCAATGCAAAGTATAGGAAGTTAGTGGAACTTAACACTAGCTTATGTTAAGCCCGTTTAAGTTACCCCTATTCTGAACTCCATTCAGGAGCAGGGCTGCTGCCGGCTGAGCCAGCCTGTGTGGCAGAGGGAAAACAAACCTTTGAAACAGAGCTAGGCTTACGCCATCCGTTTTGCTAGTGTAGGTTCTGCAGGTCTGCCGGGTCATAAGTCCCTCCTTGACCCCTTTTGCTCCTGCCATACACCTCAGATGCCCCCTTTCTTGAGACTTAGGCCAGTGTAAGCCCCCCTGGCATAGCCCTGGCTAAGCCAGGTTGAAGGAGTTATGCTGTCTTAGCCAAGACAGCCCACTCGCTCATCCTCCCTGATGCTCTTGGATTTTGATCGTGCCGTTAACCTGTTTGCAAAGTAACAGAAGAACCTGCATCCCTTTCTAATTACTGTTTACCAAACCTCAAAGCAACCCCAGGGTAGGGGGAGGGAACTCTAAAACATGCCTCTTGCATAATAAAACCAAACTCACGGCACAATCCGTCTTTCTTTACCCCATCTCTACATGCTCTGCCTACAGTACGTTGAACATTCGATGCTTCTGACAGCGTGAAAGAAACACGTTAATGCCCACAGCTTTTATTAGCCAAGCCAAAGTTGTTTTAATTTTCTGCTGGCAACTGCAGTAGTTCCATCAGACTGCACACCTGAGTTGAATCCAGAACAGGACGCCTTCCTCGCTCTAGTTAGGGGAGTTTTTAACGCTTTAACAGCATACAGGAAAAGAAGACCCAGAGCTGCACAGTACATGACGCTGAATGATATTCACCTCACATCCAGCAGACTTTCTCAAGTCAAGGACAGCCTGTATTTCATGTAATGCAAATATAAGCTACCTGGGCACATTTATTACCCAAAGTCTATCTCTGTGGCAGAAAACTGTCTTTTTAAATGATTCCAAACAAGAGGCATATCTTCCCAGCTTCCCAGCGTAGTTCTGGCTTTATGAAACCACATGCCAATAAAGAAACCAAGATCATCACAGACAAATAATGTGGTTTTGACTGAGCATCTCCCTACCCATATGATTGATTGATTGATTTGTACCCTGAAGGTAGATATTTAAGGCAGTGTGCCAATAGCCTGGGCTCATTAAATCATTCAACCTGTTATTCTAGCCATCAATTCACCTTGAATTGGCATTTTAAAAAAACGAGTTAATGCCAAGCATAGCTATCTAATCTGCTTCCTTTCTCTCTCTCGTGTCTTCCAGGACTCATGTGCCTTTAATAACTGCATAATGCATAGAAATTCAGCATGCGGCTTTCCCCAGCATGGAAATGAACTGAATGAGAAAATAAACTGCCCGAGTTAAATTTGTGCCTGTTGTGCAGGCAGGGCAACTCAGCAGTTCCAGATGTCAAACTCCCCCCTTCCCCACATTCACTTTCTCCTTGCTTGGTTTGGATTGATTTTGTTTATAAGCTGACCAGACGTTTTATGAACAGCTGAGCTTTTCATTTCTTTTTCATACCAACCTATTAGGGTTGTCGGTGCCTAAAGGATATATAGCCAAACAGGGCTGGTTGTTATCTTTTGACAGGACTGTCATGAGAGAGGCTCTATCCGAGCACATTCGTCGACAGTTGTGGCAGCCATCGCAGTTGGCCTGAACTCTTCTTCGGCCTCTAGAGATCTGCTGGGAAGCAATTTGGAGTCGATTGCACAGGTTGACAAAACACCCTTGCCTCAGCTCACTGGCATCAACAACAGCTTCTAATTCCAGCTAGGCTTAGAGTCAAATCAAACCTGCCAGCACTTAACTTAAGTGGCACGGTCCTCTCAGTCACCCTGGAAGACCTGTAAGGATGACTTGTCTCCAGGAAGCTCCAAGTGTAAAATATTGCTTGGAATGCAAAGGCTGGAAAGTGAGTTCAACCTCTTAGAAGGAGACCATGGGATGGTACTTTCCACATGGACCGTGACATCAAGACACTTTCAAATCTGTTATCTCCTTTATGCAATATACTGCAAGGTGATACTGGTCTGTGAGGACTGTACCACGTATTCTTCAAAAACGTTTTAATTGGTCCAGAAGACGTCTTCCTGATATGTGTGATTTCTACCAAAAAAAGGAAATAAATCCCCCCCCACCTGGATTCTGGGGTGATACAGTAGATTAAGAGGTCTCTATATCTGTTGACTACAGACGCTGATCTATTTTTCAGATTCAGAATATGAATTGGGCACTCCTGTGATGCACATTTATGTTCTGAATAGAGAATATGTCTTCCATAGTTCTTCTCTGGCTTGGATTATAATATAAACCAGAGAAGAATTAAGGGGAAGAATGAGTTGTTCTTCCCTCCAGCCGTTACCCACTGACTGTGGCTGTTTACTACAGAAACAGCAAACACAGCCATGAGGTAAGTCTTCCTTTCCCCTCGCTTGCTCTCTTCCCCTCCACTCCCATTTCTTTCCCTGGCACCAGGACTAGGACCCCTGGGAAAATCACATTTCCCTGATCCCCTGGCATTTGGAACACTGTATTTGCAGTGGGAGAAGTGATATGAGAGAGATATAATCTGAGGGGTAATGTCACTGCACTTAGGTCCTTGTGGTTATCTAACCTACAGTGAGCCCCCCCCCATCATGGTTTGGTTACGCATTGTGTACAAACCATTTCCGCACTGCAGTGTTTGCTGCCATGTGTCCTTTAAGCTCTGGGGAGCTTGAGGCAAGCGGCTCAAGATCTATGGTGGCAATTTTCCTCAAGATTGCTGTGGGAGGCTGACTCGTTCCCTGGCCGGCCTGTATATTCAGCTCCATTTATGTTTCTCTCACACACTTAATCTCCACAGAGGCATCTCCTCACAAAGATGGACCCTCATCATGAAGACACCTGCTTTCTCCATTTTATTTGACATTTCTGTTCCAGGTAGGACGTGGCGCCTACATTTTGTTGCTGTCATTTTTATTGACCTCTCTTTACGCTTTCCTACCCCTCCACCCAAAAACAACCACAACCCACGAAACACTTATGCCTGATTGGAATACTTATTGTCCTGCTTTTGCCCTGCTTTTCATTCACCGTGATCTCATTTTGTAACCGGCAACGCTCCACACTGCTGGTTTACTGCACGTCACAAACCAAAGATCCGCAACCGAGAAAGACAAATTGTGCAGTTTCGCCGCATGTGGAGTAAATGAGAAAAATGACATCAATTATGCAAATGTTATTGAGGGTCTAATATAATTACTCAGGCTTGATTTATGAGACACAGCATATGAAGGTGCATTATCCTGAGTCAGATGATTGGTTTTTCTGGTCTAGCGTTGTCTACTTTGACTTACAAAAGCTTCCTAAGATATCAGGCGGAGGTCTTCCCCACTGAAGACTAAGCATGGGACCTGCATACAAAAAAAGATGTGCTCTGCCACTGAGCTACAACTCCTCTCCAGAAAACTCCATTAAAATTATCTGTTGTTGTAGGAGCTGATGAGACGCTTTCATATAGGCTGGGTGCTCTGGCTCTGGTTTCATTGCAAAAAAAGAGGAGCAAAACCAGAATATTTGTCAAGAGAGTTTCCATGTCACAGCCTGGCGATTCCCCTTGTACTTGCCACCTTCACTGAGTGTGTAAACCAGCTTTCTCCAAAACACAGCCCTTCAGATCTTTTGGACCACAACTCTCATCATCACTGGCCATTGATCACGCTGGCTGGGGTTTATGGGAGTTGTAGTCCAAAAACATCAGGCTACATCAAGTCGGAAGAAACTTGAGCATGGAGGAGGAGGAGAGGTCGGGTTGGGGTGGAGGAAGGGGCCAAGCGGTGGCAGATCTGCACCATGCTAGATTGGTGGGCAGTGGCTGAGGAGGAGCACCAGCGAGAGGGAAGGAGGGAAGGGGTGAGAGAGACAGAGGAGGTTGTTCCTTCCTTCTTCTCTCTATGGTCGCTTGCTTTGGGCCAGGTTCCTCATCAGCCGCAGCAACAGCGATGCAACCGCCATTTTGGGCAGGCTGAGCTCAAATACGGGAAGAAGTCCAAACGAGACAGGGGACACTTTTGCCCAAAAATGGGGAGATCCCATTTTTCTAAGGATGGAGGGCAACCTTAGATGGTTATGCAGTCCAAACCAAACTCTCAAATGCTAAAAAATGTTCATTAACAGCACTTTGCTATCCTTAGTAGCCTGCTTCCTAGCCAAACATTAATTCTGTCATTTTGCGGGGAACAGAATTTTTGCACACAATAGATACTACATGCTAACGAAAGCTTCTTACTTCGACACTGTTCTTGGCTTACAGGCACCTTTGACAAAATGACAAGCTCCCACGAGGCCTGGCCTCTGTTAAAAGAGCACAATACCATATCTCTTTGACTATGTCCGCACTCTCTAGTCCAGCATTCTGCGCATGAAGGATTATTGCTCCTTGTTCTCTGTTGCTTACTTTCTTTGATATTGTGGGGACATGTTCTGGGAGGAGGAACAGCATGGTCACACAGATCCTATTTATAGAAACAATACTCTGTATTCATCATCGGTCATACAGCAGAGCAATTAATGGCATTAAAGAGATAAAAACTGTTTTTATCTCTATACCCCAAACCATAATACCTCTTATGTTGCCAAAACAATATATATATCTATTGTTGTTACAGGTAGCAGGAAATGCTTCTCCCTGTGTGGCGTTGCCCAAAACAATACACAGATGATTGCCTTCCAGAAACAACTTCTCATTCCAGGTTCCCAGGCAGTAGAACACATCCAGTAAACATGGAGAAACCTCCTTGATACTACTGATTAATAGATCCTGCTAATGTAGCACTTTTTCAAATCAGGATGTGGAGAATTAATGCCTGTCTGAGTCAAAGCTCTCCAGTTATTTCCAGACATGCAGAACTTAATATTCACCAGAGCTCATTTCCTGATTCTTTTCTCAATACCAGGGCTCAGACTTTGGATGGAAGAAATGTTGGTAAAGAACAAAGTGCCTCTGAGTACATCCTGACTCATGAGGCTGTGCAATGAGGTGTAGGATTCAGATCCTGCTCATGGGTAGAATAGGTTTGCTGGTCAGTCCCTTCTTGGCCTTCATGCTGGTTCTTATCTCAAGCACAGCCTGATGCCTCTATTTATCTGCTGTGTCATACCCTCATACCCCCCAACATTCCACTGATGAAAATCAGGGAACGTGACTTTTGGGGTTGGACTAGATGACCCACAGGGTCCCTCATAACTCTACAGTTCTATGACGTATGAACTATGTGAGGCAGGCTGGGGTTGTGTGGAGCTTGTCAACTGCATGATGGCTTCAGCCAATGGGGGTCTCGTCTTCTTCCCTCACTCCCCCCCGCCCCTCTGCCCTTCCCCTTGTGGTCTTTTTCTCCTCCTTGGAGCCTTTGCCATCTTTTCCTCACATTGATGGGTGCTGTGTGCAACTTCTTCCAACTTAGAGCATCCCAGTCTGTTAGCCATACTAGCTGAGGCTAACGATGGGATCCAACAACCTCTGAAGGGCTACACTTTCCCCATCCCTACAAAGTGTTGCCAGTTTAATGTACAGTCATACCTTGGATCTCGAACGGCTTGGCTCCCGAACAAATCAGCTCCCAAACAATCAAAACCCGGAAGTGAGTGTTCCGGTTTTTGAATGGTTTTTGGAAGCCGAACGTCCATCGGGGCTTCCGATTGGCCACGCTTTGGTTTTCAAACCAAAGAAGCCACGCTCTGGTTTTCAAATGTTTTGGAAATCGAAAGGACTTCCGGAATGGATTCCGTTCAACTTCCAAGGTATTCTAGGTCTCACCCAAACAGAGGTGCAGAGCTTTAGTGCAGAGAGCGCTTTTCCTTCGCTGCCAAGAAACCCTGATACATGGGATGGTTTGCAGCTCAATGTCCATGGAGTGTACAGCCAGGTTAGTCATCTCCTTGCAGGCATCTCATGCTGTAGAAATGATCGCAGGAGAAAAGGAAATGCTCTGCTTTCAATTTCTTCTCCTGTTTCCCATTTAGGAACGAGATGTCACAAAATGGTAAAGTGTGACTCAGTGACAGCAATACTCTAGATAGACCCCCCCCCCCGTCATTTTCAGACACCTCTAAACAGCCAGCGCTTGGCGAAAACCTATAATCATTACTTTTTCGGGAATAGATCCAAAACAGGAAAACAGAAAGACAAAAGCACTAGCAATCTTCTAAGCCCATCAAATCCACATAAAGTCTAGTCTGCTTATTTGTTGCTGACTTTTACTTTGAACGTGTAACCAACAGATCACAATGCTTTTGAAAGGTTTCCTGTTTTTGTCTGTGTGCGCATCTCATTTTCTCTTTGCACTACAATCGTTTTTCCTCTGTAGCTGCCCATTAGGAGTGTAATCATTGTCATATTCTGCTCTGTTTTGACCAAATAGGTACACCATCTGTTTACATCTTGCAGTTAAATATATGCAAGGGCTAACTGTTAGTTGTGAATATAGAATCGTAGAATCGTAGAATTGTAGAGTTGGAAGGGACCCTGAGGATCATCTTCTCCAACCCCCTGCAAAACAGGAATATGCAGCTGCCCCATACAGGGATCAAACCCACGACCTTGGCATTATCAGCACCACGCTCTATCCAACTGAGGTAGGTGCTGTTTCATGCTCCCTACCTCCCTTGAGAATCTCAGGAATGATTTTGAGGCATGCTTCTATTCCTCATGAAATTAAGAACAAAAGATAGCGGGAACATTCCTGAAACAATACATCAATGAAAACACAGCCGTCTTTCAAAAATCGCATTTCTCTGAATTTTGTAGTGTAGTTCTCCAGTCATGTAATGTTACAAAAATGCATAAGCTAGGCAGGCACAGTCAGACTGTGATCTGGTCCCAGTATAAATGAACTGCCAGTGATCTACCCATTGTCATTGGATGATTGACCAGAGTTGTTGAGCTTTTTTTGAGGGGGCGGGGTGTTGGTTGAGAACATTCAGATTCCAAAGATCGACCAGGATCAACCACTAGATCGTGATTGACTGGTTGGACATGCCTGTGCTAGGGAAAGCATGCATGAACACACATATATTTGTGAAAATACAAACATGCATTATATTAGGGGGAAATCGCTCACGTGTATATATGTGTATATTATGTGTATATTAGGCAAAAATGTGTATATTCACAGAAATGTGCCCTAAAATGCTGTTGAATTACTTTTATTTTTTTAATTTTTGCAACAATAATAATTACACTTTATGTACCGTACTTCACAAACGCAAACCCGTATACACCAGAATAAAAAAGCTATAATTTACACCCGTGTGGCTTCCCTCCGCCACCCCCGGACATCCTTTATACCATAAGATCTTGTTTACATTGTGTCTTTATATTAATTGTTATATAGTAAAGGTAAAGGGACCCCTGACCGTTTAGTCCAGGTGCAGACGACTCTGGGGTTGAGGTGCTCATCTCGCTTTACTGGCCGAGGGAGCCGACTTTTGTCCGCAGACAGCTTCCAGGTCATGTGGCCAGCATGACTAAGCCACTTCTGGTGAACCAGAACAGTGCACGGAAACGCCATTTACCTTCCCACTGGAGCAGTACCTATTTATCTACTTGCATGTTGACATGCTTTCAAACTGCTAGGTTGGCAGGAGCTGGGACCGAACAACGGGAGCTCACCCCGTCGTGGGGATTTGAACCACTGACCTTCTGATTGGCAAGTCCTAGGCTCAGTGGTTTAGACCACAGCGCCACCTGCATCCCTTAATCGTTATATACCCATTGTTAATTTTACCCTAGTTTAGATCAACTTTACATACTTAATCTATGCATATCAACATGTTATCTTTAGAACAGTGTTTTTCCATATAATCCTCAAAGCATTGCCATTCCGTCCTTAAATTCTGGTTGGACTGGTGTCTCACGGCTGCTGTTAGTTTGGCCAATCCTACAAATTCGCATAATTTACTTATTCAATCTTCTTTTGTGGGGATAGTATCTCCCTTCCAGTTCCTAGCAAGTAATAGTCTGGCTGAGGCTGTGGCATATAAGAATAACCTTTTCTTATCCTGATGAATTCTAATGAGGACTTAAAAAAATAAATATTTGAAAACTGATGTGGCAATGTGGAAAAATGCAAAATGAAGATCAAATGACAGAGTCACTCATCCCTATGCATGCCTGATCATTCCTTCAGGAAAGAAGAAGGAAGAAGCTTCAAGGTGTTTGTTGGGGTCCAGAATCCAGGTACACCTCAAGGAGGAGAGGGAGAGTGGAAGAATGTCAATAGAGGTGAGAACATGGGCTGGATCAAAAGGCTCAGTGGTCCAAGTCTGGCCCAGACCAGTGGCGTAGCGTGGGTTGTCAGCACCCGGGGCAAGGCAAGTAATTTGCGCCCGCTAACCCCTAACCTGCCGCCGCTGCCAGCTTCTTCTTGCTGCTGCCTGGTCTGGTGTGGTTCTCTCCCGCGCTCAGCGCTGCGCTGGGCGGCCGCTGCACTGTCCCTCCCCCAGATAGTCCCTTGCTCTCTCTCCGCACCGCACGCCTGGCACCCACCCCCTCCACAGTGGGCGGCGACCCAGAGGCTCGGATCGGATTCGCACAGCCAGCACTGCAGTGAGAGAGAGTAAGTGAGCCAGGTAGGGGCAGAGAGCTGCGAGTGCGAGCGCCCCCCCAGATGTTGCACCCGGCACGGCCGGCCCCCCCTGCACCCCCACGCTACGCCAGTGGCCCAGACACCAGCAGTTCCCCATCCTGGCTTCACAGTTTCCTATATTTGTACATTGAACAAAGGAAGCAGCCAGATACCAAGGCAGACAGTGATAGGATTAACACCATCAGCTCCTCCCGCCACCGCACCACAAACAACCAACAATGCACAGCCTTTTAGTTTTCCCCAAGGCTGCTTCTTGCCAGCCAGCTCCAAAACTCAAATTTCTATCTCCGTTGTGGGTTACATTCCAAACTCCAACATCAAACTCTTTCCTCCAGTTCCCACTCATGAAGGGTAGGCTGTGTTCAGGAATCAGGGCAAGCATCATCAGCCAGTAAACTGTTAACGAGAAAGCCTTAGGAGAAGAACATTTTGCATATCTAACTAGGATGCTTAAACAGTATTTTTATCCTATCTGAACTGCAGAGGGTTGGTGGGGGGGGGAGGAATACCCCTCCCCGCTATTAAATTATGCAGTGAAATTTGTTTTCGATGCTGCCTGCTTTTCTTTTTCCTTTTCCTTTTTTCCAAGTGAGCTGTATATGGGACACTGGAGAAGTTTTTAGCTGCTGTAAAGCAATCTAGATAAGTAGTTTTTCCTTTGGAACAAGACAAAACAAACCCAAAGCAGCAATAATAACTCCGTGATGCATACACACTTCCATTGGGTACATTTTGCGGCTTTCTTCCACTTGTCTTATGACTAGATATACAACATGGCTGATGAACTAAAAAAAACCTTTTCCCTTTTTGTGTGTGTGATAGCTCCATACTCTGACTTGTTATTGTTGACATAATTCTCTTCCTTTTCTCCTTTAAAAATATATAATTCATTTGTAACTGAAAATCAGTACTTTAAAAAAAAGAACTGTAAAATTCAGAAGAGCTAGCCATGTAAGGATCTTGCAGCAAAAGCAACACATTTATGTTTTACAGCACTTTAAAAACAGAGCCGTTCATAAATGTGCTAGTCTTCAAGGTACTGTGCCTCAAGACCTGTTGTAAAATTCTAGAAGCAGATATCCCCCAAAGGAAAACATATGTTTAAGTCCAGCAGAAATTAAGCATTTCTCTACCCCTCCATTTTGCTCAACCACACTGCTTGCGCAATGGCGGCTTGTGGTGGAAGACTACATATGGGCAAGCAGAATAATTATAATTAATCATCATTCACACAAATAGCAACCCTCAGGTGCTGAGTTATGATGACAGCTTGAGGCATCTAATCATAAGCCTGCATTTTATTAATGTTTGATTAGGTTCCTAAATTAAATGGGCTTAGATTTTCAAATGTTTCATGCCAGGCAAGAAGACTAGCTGTTTAGAGAACACTGGCAATGTTTTCCTCCTAGACAAGGGGCCCCTTGATTTATAGCAGAAAACAATTCTCAAAGTCGTAAAAGCTGGAAGTACAGACTGAGAGTGAGGACACTGACCCTACATGTTACAGAAGATAAAAAAGGCAGAGATAAACATAATTAGGAATGAGTAAATAGTAAAATAATACCAATGTGCCTCCCAGTAAAATGAGCCAGATCTTCTTTCTAAGGTTAAAGACCAAATGGAGAAGCATCTAGCTGGCAGAAAGAGAGCATTTTTGGGAAGTCTTTTTAAAGCTGTTTCTTTCTTAAACTGAGAGAGTTAGAGGGCAATAAATGTTGGGAAGAGCTAATGGGAAAAGCAGCTGGCTGAAGGGGGGGGGTGTAAACTGAAGAGGCTTCTTTTGAAGCGGTTTTTTTACTGAGTTCCTTTTTCTACTTTACAAAGGCCTTTTTCCTTTTAAGAGGCTACCTGTGTTGTGTATTAAGTGTATTGGCATAGATGTAATTATGCAAAGGATTTAAGAAATGCTAGATTCTTATTTCATATAGTTGTAAGAGTTGTATTTATCCTGAAATTAAGTCAGCCACCAGCCTAGCCCCCCTGCCAGACAGAAGACGCCATCCAAGCAGTCCTGATATATAGTGGTCAGGCATTTGTTTAGAAACCTTCAAATGAAGGAGATCTTTCAATGTTGATGTGAAACTCAAGATCCTTGACATATGTTTAAAATAAAAATTTAAGATTAACCATTTGTTTTAGAAGGCAATATGGCAAGGAGGGCAAGAGGTGAGCTGGTAATTAAGATTCCTTGTTGAGACACATGTAAGATATATTACTACTTATTTGTCATTTATAGATGTAACAATATATAGCTCTTTGTGTTCCATATAAGGACAGGAGGATATGGGTGTATCTTTTAGGATTGGTTATAGCAATCAGCCAATAGGAAATCCAACCAGGCTGATTGGACAGAGGCAGCCAAAGGAGGAGCAAAGGGGGCTGGATTAAGGGAATATAAGTGCTGGCCATAATGGCAGGAGGCCAGGCCAGAGCTTGGTAACCATATACCACTGTGCCTCTCATTTATTTGTCTGACAAATAAATTATTATTTTAATTTCTCTATTGCTGCGTTGAATATTTCATTCCAGCTAAGCGTTAACCACAAGCAGGGTGCTACAAGCTAACTAGCCAAAATGGGACTGAGAAACAAGAAGTCTGAAACAAGACATGGGTAACTCCATTGTTGGCAGCTGTAGTGTAGTGGCAAATTCAGAAGTGCAGCTACGTCATTCACTAACTCATGTGCCTCCCTCAAAATGGCTGCATAGGAATGATGTGGTTCCGCCATCAGCAAACAAGATGGTTGGCCGCTGCTCCCCCCCCCCACTTCTTGCCTTTACGTACTTCTGAGAAGCCGAAAATTGACATTTCAAGTCAAAAGAGACCATATATCACCGGTCCTGAAAGATCTCCATTGGCTCCCAGTACGTTTCCGAGCACAATTCAAAGTTTTGGTGCTGACGCCTTAAACAGCCTCAGCCCAGTATACCTGAAGTAGCGTCTCCACCCCCATCGTTCAGCCCAGACACTGAGGTCCAGCTCCAAGGACCTTCTGGCGGTTCCCTCACTGCGAAATGTGAGGTTGCAGAGGGCCTTCTCGATAGTGGCACCCGCCCTGTGGAACGCCCTCCCATCAGATGTCAAGGAAATAGACAACTATCTGACTTTTAGAAGACATCTGAAGGCAGCCCTGTTTAGGGACGCTTTTAATGTTTGATTTTTATTGTGTTTCTAATATTCTGTTGGGAGCCGCCCAGAGTGGCTGGGGAGGCCCAACTATTATTATTATTATTATTATTATTATTATTATTATTATTAAGAAGCTGGCCAACATGTGCGAGTCTACACTATTTTTTGATCTGCGCCAAAATCCGGTGCCTCCTGCCTCTCACTTTCCATTGGACATAATAGTGGCGGTAACTGCTTCAGCGCCCCAGAAATTCTGCACGCAATGTGACCATACCAGTTGCATTCCCTTAGAGCCGTCTTTGCTGCCTGGAACTGTCACAAAACAGTTCCACAACGTCACAGGATTCCCTAACCCCTGCATTAGCTGCATCGCTAATCTTCTTCTCACTTCTCTTGAACAGGAAATCCACTGCACCCTTACTCTTTCACCTTACTTGCACCTTTGGCTATTAAATTAAAAGCATAGCGCAACCATTTCTATACTTTATCCAGCCTGGTGGTTGCGCTTCGCTGATAATTTTATTTATTTATTTCTTAGCATTCTGTGTTGTGTTTGGCGCTGCATGAGCCACGGATACAAGTCTCTTTGCTCAACAGTCCATTAAATAATAGTAAAACGCATTGTCGTAAAGTACGGTAGTATGATTGCCCTGGCACTGCATGAAATAGTCTTTTTATGCCTTAATTAAGCCTTATTACCTTTAAGTTTTAAGGTAATAAAAGCCATTGAGGAGAAATCTTAATTTCTGGATTGGGCATCAAATGCACCATGAATTAATTTCATACTCAATAAAAACCTTACAGCCTCTGACCAAGCAACATTTAGTCCTGTAGTGTCCAGCGCCTCTGTTTCCAGTTTCCCCCCAGTTTAACACTTGGTAATTGAATGGAAACTAATTGGTGAATTCAGGAGACTCCATATTTCAACATTAAAATGTATAATTATGAAGGGCTTAGAGAGATTAGCATTTTGAGTTGAGATCTCAGCCACAATGCAATCAGAGGAATGAATTTGACAGCATTTGGCTACCTTTTCTTAATTACGTGTCTGAATATACTGAAAAAAGCACAGCTCACCGGAAAAAATAATGCAAGTTGATAAAAAGGATTTGTAGCTCAGTTTTTTTGGCATCGACTCCCCTGAATTTAGCAAGAGTAATGTTGCATTTGTATTGCAAGCACAACCGGTTTAATTCCCTGGTGCGCATAATCAAGGGAATTTGAAAAGATAATTTCATGTTAGATGATGCGTGAAGATATAAATAATTTAATTTATGGTTTATATATGCAAGCACCATAAATATAATTAAATACATTAATAGAGACATTGGGCTACAGAGCTGCACTGTATAATCTTATTAATGGCTTTGAGTCAAATTTCCAATAGAATGTTGAGGGCAGTTCCTCCCTTAATTTATAAATGCAGTCAAATTAAGGGCTGAGTTCTATGATGTACCAGGATTTATCGTGACTGGAATAAACTGCACCAAACCTAGGTCTCACACATCTCCCCTTCTCTCTCTTTCGCCTATTGAAGATTTCAATTTAAAAAAAACCCTAAAACTAAAAGGAACCACAAGAAATACAAGCTGTAAAACAGCTCATAGATTAATCTACATCACTGGATAGAAATGATTAATAAAATCTTCAATCAGCCAGAGAATGAAGATTTGTCAGAAGCCGTGTGAAATGGAAAAAATACTGTATTTCTCAAAGAGTCTTAGGAGAACTTCTGCTTTCCCCATCAGTTTAAGGAAATAGATTTATAGTGTTAAGGAACTTCCACATTCCAAGATGGGGAACTGATATATACCAAGAATAAGAACTATGTTAATAGAACAGAAGGATTGTTATCCCGAATTTTAGTCCCACAAGCCTATAAAGTCAGCTCGTACTTTATCATAATAATGTCCCATGCTTTAGACATCCAGTCTTTATGCGTTGGAGACTCATGTTGCTTCTTGCTTGCTTGTGCAAGCTGCCTTAGCCGCAAGATAAACCATGGTTTATTAGGATGTCATTATACTTTGGTTAACTTCAGTAAGAACACAGAGTATTCAGCCAATCGGCAGAAAGTTAGCTTAACACCTGTTTTCTGTAGAACTGGTGGAAAGATTATTAAAAACAGAATTGCCAAATACATAGAAGAACAAGCCTAGCTGAGGCAGAACCAGCATGGATTCTCACGAACCATTCAGAATGAGTATGTCAAGAAGCATATAAATAAGAGTCGTGCAGTCAACACTTCAAGGAAGCTTATCACCAAAGACACTTGAGTAGGCTTAGCAGTCACAGAATCAGAGAAGAGGCCCTCATGGATCAGTAATCAGTTAAAGAACAGGACACAAGAAGCAAACATACAGTGGTACCTCGGGTTAAGAACTTAATTCGTTCTGGAGGTCCATTCTTCACCTGAAACTGTTCTTAACCTGAGGTACCACTTTAGCTAATGGGGCCTCCTGCTGCCGCCACGCCGCCAGAGCACAATTTCTGTTTTCATCCTGAAGCAAAGTTCTTAACCCGAGGTACTATTTCTGGGTTAGTGGAGTCTGTAACCTGAAGCGTATGTAACCCGAGGTACCAGTGTAGTTAAACTGTGAAATTCGCTCCTGCAAGATGTAAAGATGAGTATCAATATGAATGGGGTAACTGTGTCCCTGAAGGAGCAGGTGTGCAGCCTGGGAGTCATTTTGGACTCACAACTGTCCATGGAGGTGCAGGTTAATTCTATATCCAGGGTGGCTGTCTACCAGCTCCATCTACCTGCCCACAGACTGCCTCGCCAGAGTGGTGCACGCTCTAATTATCTTCTGCTTGGACTACTGCAATGCACTCTACGTGGGGCTCCCTTTGAAGGAAACTGCAACTAATCCAGAATGCGGC
The DNA here is from genome assembly GCF_964188305.1 of Podarcis bocagei. NCBI lineage: Eukaryota > Metazoa > Chordata > Lepidosauria > Squamata > Lacertidae > Podarcis > Podarcis bocagei. The sequence goes on from NC_138137.1 coordinate 25,886,186, forward strand.
AGCTAGAGTGGGAGCAGCCACCGAGACCACATAACACCGGTCCTGAAAGACTTGCATTGGCTCCTAGTACGTTTCCGAGCACAATTCAAAGTGTTGGCACTGACCTTTAATGCCCTAAACAGGCTCGGCCCAGGATACCTGAAGGAGTGTCTCCACCCACATCGTTCAGCCCAGACACTGAGGTCCAGCTCCGAGGGCCTTCTGGCGGTTCCCTCACTGCAAGAAGTGAGGTTACAGGGAACCAGACAGAGGGCCTTCTCAGTAGTGGCACCTGCCCTGTGGAACGCCCTCCCTTCAGATGTCAAGGAAATAAGCAACTGTCCTACTTTTAAAAGACATCTGAAGGCAGCCCTGTTTAGGGAAGTTTTTAATGTTTAATGCTGTATTGTTGAATGAATGAATTTTATTAATACGGTCACAGACCAGCGTCAACACACACAATATCACAGATCATAAAAAAATCTCAGAAATACAAAGGACAATATGTATATAACAAAGATTTAAATATAAAAGTTAAAATTAATTATTAGCGTGCTCCCTGTAGTTAACATTTAGGGGTTTGGTCATTATGGGATACCACTTGCTTCCTGTGATTGATTGCAGACACACAGAATTTGGCTACATTTAATGTAGTCTTGGGATTCTTGTCCTCTAGCAGTAGTTTTAAACTATGGTGTTCCGATTCTTTCCTGGACTTTTGCAAAACAGGTGTAATAAAAGTCAAACGTATATCCTCATAAAGACGGCAGCGTAATAGTACGTGAAGAGCAGTTTCAACTTCCAACGAGCCACAAGGGCAGACCCGTGCTGTATATGGTTTACCCTCAAATCTGCCCTGAAGTAAGGCAGAAGGGAGAACGTTGAATCTGGCAAAGGTAAAAGACCGTCTGTATTTGGGTACCTGAAGACCTGACAGATAGTTAGCTGGAGAAAAACCTCTCCCATGGTCCCTTATTGCTGGATGTTTGATCATTTCACTCATGTGGCATTGTAATTCTACGTCCCAGATACATTGGCGAATTGTACTCCTAGCTTTCTCGAAGCCTGTCACTATCAGGGTCTGCTGTGGGATCTCCAAGCCTTTAAGCTTTTCCAGCAGTGTAGCTTTCCATTTGGATTGGTAGGTATCTAGTAAGGTTAAAGGTGCCAGCCCAACTGGGAAGAAAATAAGCTTTAGCCAATAATGAATCTTCAATATCCATATCCGAGTACTGATAGGAATTTGCCCAACCTCCAAACCTATGTTGGATACGCAAGAGGGGATCCCCAAATGCTGTATTGTGTTTTTAATATTTGATTGGGAGCTGCCCAGAGTGGCTGGGGAAACCCAGTCAGATGGGTGGGGTATAAATAATAAATTACTACTACTACCAATATGGATGGCTTTAAAAGGAGGCTGTCAGTGGCTACTAGCTATGATGGTTCTCTATTACCGCCAATGTTGGCAGCAGTAAACCTCTGTCTAAATACCTAAGTTGCTGGGAATCTCAAGTGGGGAAAGTGCTGTTCTGCTCATGTCCTGCTTGTGGACTTCGTACAGGCATCTGGATGGGCACTGGGAGACCAGGATGTTGAACTAGATGGGCCTTTGGCCTGATCCAACAATTCTATTCCTATGAAAAGAGAGAGTCAGTGTGGTGTAGTGGTTAGAGTGTTGGGCTATGACCTCGGAGAATAGAGTTCAAATCCCCACTTAGCAGTGAAGCTCATTGGGTGACCTTGGGCCAGTCACTGCCTCTCAGCCTAACCCACATCACAGGGCTGTTGTGGCGATTAAATGAGGGGGGAGAACCATGTGTGTCACTTGGAGCTCCTTGGAGAAAACGGTGGGATATAAACGAAGCAATTAATTAATTAATCTTGCTAAAACGCTCAGAGCTGGTTCCTATCTCTAGCAAGCTATAGAATTTTGATTATAGATGTTAATGAAAAACAAATCTCTAGGAGACAGAAGGCATGCTAATTTAATGCTTCCTAGTTGCAATAAATGTAGAATCTGTTTATTGGTGCTTATTGAAGGAACCACACATTTCCTGTCATGTCAGATTACTAGTTGGTCTGCACACGATATAATTAAAATAACGAATTAGTGCCCACATACATCTTTTTGAAATCTCTTGAATCTGGAGGGCCTTATCGGCGAAATTGGTTGAACAGGGAAGTGAAACGAAACTGTTGCTGTGACTTGTTAATAAATAAATAAATCCCATTTGAAGATTCCAATAAAATAGCAATAACCATGGAACTGAAATATTGACACAAAATCGGTGTGAAACCTGAGGGCACTAGACTGAACTGATTCAAAAGTTCAATGGTTCCTTGGGATCTGAAATGTGCCTTGGGTTCCCCTACCTGAAAGTGCTTCTATCCAATAGAAGAGATTGTGTCAAATGCACAAAGCTATCCTTCTGTGGAGTAGTGGCTGATAGGAAGAGGCAGGGATGGTCTCCCCCGGTCTACCCACACAGCATCAGTATCCCTGCTGTCTCTGGTAAGCTGCAACAATTCTGCTGCTGGGAGGTCTGGTGCGTGACATCGTCCCTCATTGCCGGCTGCTATCAGCTTTGTAGTATGTCTAGGGGAAGTGCATTCAGATAGGAGCATTTATCTGCCAAGAGGGAAAATGGAAACAGCAAGGCAGAGTTGTTTTGACTGCCAAAAACTATGACGACCAATGAGAGGGTGTCCCCTTCCTTGGGGACAAGGGAGTGCACTTCAAGGGAAGAACAACAAAAGAGTGTTGTATGAATCAACCCTAATCTTGGACTTCTTTACTCATTGCATCAACCTTCCCTGACCTGGTTTGTTTTGGTCTACATGCTAGCTGGAGCTGATGGGAGTTGTGATCCGCAACATCCGGAAGAAACCAGGTTGATTGAAGGCTGAATTTCGTCAATTGAGTTAGATCCAGAAGAGCATCCTCCATCAGAGGAAGGTCCTTCCTTGAATTGAAGAAGCTTTCATTCATTGGAAGAAGCACATTTCTCCTATTCACTTGCATTTCAGCTCATAAAATGCTTGAGAAGGAGGAGGAAGAGGAGGAGGAAAAGGACCTTCCCAAGGCCAACTTGAAATACTTTGTTGTAATATTTTCTGGATATTTAGAATGCCCTATTGCAGAAACAAATAAAATGGATGGACCGGCAACATCAGTCAAACACAGAACCAGAATCTCCATTGCAGCAAATTTCAGTTTCTCTCTAAAAATGAATCATATTGTGTTTCTATCACTCGGGGAAGACACTTGCATTTAATCGTATTTCACTTTCTGCTCGCTCCTGATCTTTAGGAATTGCCTGCAACTTGGTAGGCTGTTCAGATTAATCATTCTGTGGCAGCTGCTAGATATATCAGCTTATGCATAAACTGCCAATCACATCTGGGAGGGAAACACAGATGTAAACAAGGTCATCAGGGTGGTACCCATGGAATCTGTTTTGTTATCAGCTGCTGAGAAAAGCCTTGTGTGTGTTTAGCTTACAACAGCTTTGCAGCGGGGTCAATAACAGATCTTTAAAGATTCTGTAACGCGGAGAGGCCTTGTTCCTTAGAGGAATTTCTTATTTATGGCACTCATAAAAGCAATTCTTCAGTTCATATAGTTTTGCACCCTTTGGATTCAAATGCTCTCAGAGGTATCATTGTTAACAGAAACCTCCCATTACTGCTAACTAGCAATTCCTTTCTTTTGAATTTTTTTCATAACAAATAAATCATTTTTATGGTGATAGAAACAGAACAAACATAAGGCAAGGGGCAACATAAAGTGAGTACATAATAGAGAATGTTTGAGGCAAATTAGTGCATCTGTACTAACTGATAAGGAGAAGATCATTTGGAGAAAGAAAGCTAATTCACAGTTTCTGAAGGAAAAGGAGAATTGAAACACATTCCTCTGAATTTTGCATTGCAGTCCTCCAGCCAAGTAATGTGTACAAAAATGCATAACCTAGTGTAAAGTATGCATATAAATGTGTATATTAGTGAAAATAGCATACCAAAAGCATTATATTAGGAAAACTTGCTTTGCAAAAATGTGCAGATTAGACAAAATTGCATACAAAAATGTGTACAGTAGGAGCAATTGACACTACAGTACCGACAAAATTTCCTGAGGACATCCCACCACCACCACACACAGCAAAAATAACAAACAGATATAGACAAAATTAGACAAAATTGCATACAAAAATGTGTACAGTAGGAGCAATTGACACTACAGTACCGACAAAATTTCCTGAGGACATCCCACCACCACCACACACAGCAAAAATAACAAACAGATATAGAACTTAAGTTTTCAAAAGTGAGAAACCAAAATAGACATATGCATCCATTGCTACTGCCAACTTCCATCTGGACTTGGGAGCAGTTCTCACAAATCACATCTTTAACTAAAAGAGTATAAAGAGAATTAAAAATAAATAAATCCCTAGATGAGTTTTAGGTAATTACTACTGCTGCTACTACTTAAAGTCGGTATTAAGTGGAGTCACATGAGGAATATTGAAAAAGAATTCCCAACAGGCCTTAGCAGATATCCAATGCTTAGCAATAAAGCCCCATGAATTGCATTTATATATTCCAATCAAAGCATTGGTGGCCACAAAATGACAGATACAGTGGTACCTCGGTTTATGAACTTAATTCCTTCTGGAAGTCCGTTCTTAAACCAAGGCGTTCTTAAACCGAGGTGTGCTTTCCCTACTGAGGCCTTCCACCGCCGGTGCCCTTCCACCATTTGGCTTTCGTTCGTCTTCTGAGGCAAAGTTCACTAACTGGAACACCTACTTCTGGTTTTGCGGAGTTCATTTACCGAATAGTTCGTTAACAGGGCCTTTCGTAGACCAAGGTACCACTGTGGGACCAGTGTTTTAGTAGGAAGTGATTCAGTTGAGTTCATGTTGACCTTCAGGGCCACCTTGAGAATGAGGCCGAGTGATGAGTCAGCTGCCGGTGCTGATTGTTCATCAGTTGCTGAGGCTGTGCAGTACAGTCGGACCTTGGTGTTCGAATAGCTTAGTCTTCCCGGACGCCACAAACCCAGAAGTGACTGTTCCGCTTTGTGAACTATTTTTGGAAGCCGAACGTCCAACGGGGCTTCTGCAGCTTCCGATTGGCTGCAGAAGCTTCCTGCAGCCAATCAGAAGCTGCGCTTTGGTTCCTGAACGTTTTGGAAGTCCAATGGACTTCCAGAACAGATTCCATTCGACTTCCAAGGTACGACTGTACTATGCATGTTATGATCATGTACAGGTAATAACCGATTTACGGACATTTGATATGTTCGTGACACATGCATTGCAGTGATCCAGAAGTGGCTGGAAAAGAGGAAGAAAGGGAGGGGTGCAATCAGGACATAATGGGGGAGTAACGGGTTTATGGGTCCTCTGCTGTCACACGCGATGCCCCAGAATGCAACACCTGCACAAATAAGTCATGTCAGACTAACCTGATCTCATTTTTTGACAGAATTACAAGCCTGGTAGAACGCAGTGGATGTAGCCTACCTTGATTTCAGCAAGGCATTCGACAAGGTGCCCCATGATATTCTTGTAAAGAAGCTGGTAAAATGCGGTCTTGACTATGCTACCACTCAGTGGATTTGTAACTGGCTGACTGACCGAACCCAAAGGGTGCTCATCAATGGTTCCTCTTCATCCTGGAGAAGAGTGACTAGTGGGGTGCCACAGGGTTCTGTCTTGGGCCCGGTCTTATTCAACATCTTTATCAACGACTTGGATGATGGACTCAAGGGCATCCTGATCAAATTTGTGAGGGGTTTATATATGAGTGGTTGCTTGATATCATGCTTGAGGTAGGGAATGGGTTATAGTGGTTGTGTAAAATGAATGGTGAGATTGGGCGAGTGATTCTATGTTGTGTTGATTGAAATGTTATATTTTGCTGCCATGTTATGTTCTCTGGTTTTATTGTTAAATCATATTTATGTGCTTTGTTATGTGACTCATTTGACAATGGTTTTAATGTACAGTGGTACCTTGGTTCCCGAACTGCTTAGTTGATGAACAAATTGGCTTCCAAACACCACAAACCTGGAAGTAAGTGTTCCGTTTTGCCAACATTTTTTGGAGGCTGAACATCCATTTCTGCTGTCGGCATTGTTTCCAGGGCCAATCAGCCAATCAGAAGTTGCGCCTTGGTTTCTGAACGTTTTGGAAGTTGAACGGCTTGAGTTTGAGAACCAAGGTACCACTGTACTTTGTTTGTTGCTGTTTTGTTTTGTGTGTGTGTGTGTGTGTGTGTGTGTGTGTGTGTAGAAAAACATGCTCTAAAGGTATGATTGAATGTCAGCCAATGTAAATAAAAAGTGCATACTTAGGACCTTTTATCTAACATTTCCTAGTGTGTGTGTGTGTGTGTGTGCGTGTGTGTGTGCGTGTCCATAGTATAACACTGAATGCACATCCAAGGGTTACTGTATTGTAAATTAATTTGACAATTACTGTAAGTTTGTGTATTTGAAGCAAAATTATGTGGTTCATATGCGGTGCCTAAATCCATGGCATCCCTTTCATAACTGAACGACATGCATACTGATCCTTGATTTTCCTGACCCAGATTCCCTTGAAATCCCTTGCTCAAATCTTTAAGCAAAACCTAATCAGAAAGTTTGGCCCAATGCCAGCTCTTTTCTGGCTCTTTCCTTTCCCCGTCCTTTGCTTTCCCTCATCGAGCTTCCAGAACCAAGAGAAATATATTTGGCAGGGCCAGAAGTTTCAGATCTGCATGGCTTTTGTTTGTTTTGCTCATTTGACACGGATCAAAACACAAGCTGCTCTGAGGACCTATGGGGATGTGGAAATGCACCGGGAGGGTGCAACACGCAGAAACTCTTACGCCCCCCCCCCCAATGTGTGACCTCGCTCCTTTTTTCCTGTGGCTTGGGTAACCTATTTAAATTTAAAATGGGCCAAAGCTCAGTAGTAAAGCTCATCTTTTTGCATGCAGAAGGTACTGGGTTCATTCCTTGTCATCTCTGGGAAGGGCTGGGAAAGTCCATTGTACGGAACATTGGAAAGTCGCTGCCAGACCTGGGATGGGTAAACGTCAAGCTTCTGGAACTGACATTCGTTTTACCTAGAATTCCAAGGTCCTTCAGCTAGCACCAAGCACCAAATAGTGACTTAGAAAGAGGGGCAGACATTGCACGAAGAACCCCTGAGTGCATCTCAGCCCAGAAATTTCCTTCTAGTCCCAGAACAAGTCACCTCATTAAAACATACCATTTTTATCACCCCCCCAAAACAACAACAAAAGGCTAATTTGGGGGAGCGGGGAGCTGTTCATTAAACAATTGGACCTCGGAAATCCTTGGTGCTCTACTACAAAACTATAGAGACCTACTTACCGTATTTTTCCGTTTGTTAGGCGAGGTTTTTTTACTCAAAAATCATGTCCAAAAACTGGGGTCGTCCTATACATGGATAATGGGGTGGGGGAAAGCTGCGTACCCACCTGCCAGCTGGTTGGCGACCCACACTCTAGGAAGCTTCCCGCCTGCAGTGGCATGGGGGGAGCGGCTGCCCACTTTGCCAACCCCCAGCAACAGCCATCCTGGGGTGATGGCGTGCGCGCAGTTCCCCCTTAAAAAAGGTCAACAACTTTGGGCCATTTTCTTTAAATCACCTCATTTCCCCCTCATTTTCTTTAAATCACCTCATTTTCTTTAAATGTAGTCCCTAAAAATAGAGGGTGTCTTATACATGGGGGCATCTTATACACGGAAAAATACGGTATAATTCCTGATTTATTTTCTGCCCACTGTTGGTGTGGACAATACACAGCTAGATATATCGTTGATTGAATTTGTATAAGGCAGCCTCCTATTTCCCCTTATTCAGTCCACTAACATTTCTGTCCCGGTCAAATGGATAAGAAACTGGGACCCTGTTAACCTTGTGCCAAGCGTAAAAATCCAGAGCGGTTTTGCACACCAGAAGCTACAGGCATCAACCTTCTGCAATGTGCTTGTAAACCTAGACAGAACACACAGCTACATTATCTTCCGCAATCTTTCTCATCTTAACAACAATCTCACATGACACCGGTGCAGTGAGTGAGGCTCAAATGTGCATTTAAGTGTGAAGACACCCTCAGTCTTTGCAGGTTCATTCGCACCAATATTGCATGCAGCAAATCAGAGGAATAAACAGAATAATTGTGGGGGAAATATTCCAGCTCAGTATAGGAAATTTTGATGCATCCGCCCTACCCTGAAAAAGGCTGCAGGAATGAAATGCACAATGGCAGGCTGTTCTTTAATCTTATGTGGGTTGAAAAAGCAAACGTGCAGCCCATTCTGTCTTTTGGGTAAGAAGAAAAGGAAGGACCTTTATCTGGGAACTCGGGCTGAATGCAGGCTACGCTGGTGCACATCTTGTATGCTGAATTTTCTGTGGGGGGGATTGGAGGGAGCAGAGCCTAGAGCCAATCGCTTCACCATATCCCTGTCCTGGACTGACCCAGGGATTTGCTGATTGGAAATCTGAGCTACAGTTAATGCCGCTTGACATAGAATTAACTCACAGGGTACTTTTGGAAGCTGCTGTTAAGGCAGCTACCAGGAATTCTGTCAATGAATACTATCAATAATACATATCCTCGAGTCCATTTTACAATGATGGGTTGAGCAACAGATCGGCTACACAGAGAGGAAGCTGTCTCATGACCCCCTGGTATTCCTTTTCCTCTAGATTTCAGATCGGAATGAGCTGAGTCCTGCATTCTGTGCTAATCGCTAAATGCCACAGATCTCTGATGTCCCTCCCATTAGCAAATCCCTGGGAATGAACAACATGACCCACAATGAACCAGATCTGACTTTCATAAGCATGCTAGCACATTTTGGTAGAAACGAGATATTTATTGGTGCCAAAACACTAGCATTCCCTGCTTTCTTATACAGTGAAACAAAATAGCGGCAAACACAAATAGCAAAGAACCATTCATGTCCAACTGTATGGCTCACCACCTTTTTATTATATTTATACACTATTTAATACTGAAACAGTATCTGAGTGGCATAACAAATCTCTTTCTCTAAAATATAACAATACTATGAAATACAAGAAAAGGCAAACAAACAAACCCAAGAACGTAGCAGCACACTTTGAACACAAACACAGGATATTGGAAAGCCTGCCAGAATAGATGACTGTTCAGCTGTCATTTGAAGCTATCACTCAGCCTACTGCACTGTAAATTGAAGGGTGTACCAGAGGGTTGGTGCCACCACAGAGAAAGCCCTACACTCTTGCCATGTTTGTCAATTATATTAACCTGGCATATTACAAAAACCAAATCCTTGGGCCAAATCCAGCCTTAGAAGCATCAATTTACATTGCATCTCTCACTGGATATATTGGCATCCAGCAGTATAACCTCCTCACCAACCTAAGATGTTCGTCATAGGATTATAGAATCATAGAGTTGGGTGGGATCCTGGGGGTCATCTAGTCCAACTCCCTGCCATACAGAAATCACAGCTAAAGAATCCCTGACAGACGGCCACCCAATCTTCTCCTGGGTTAGTCCGTTCCACTGTCAACAGCATTGGCCATCAGAAAGTTCTTTCTAATATTTAGTCGGAATCTCATTTTAATAAAGTAGGTTGTATTTGCTCTAGGCCAATTCTCTAGCTTCTGCTAGAAAAGAACGACTAGACAACGGGACATAATTTCCAATTGGACCCTAGCGCTTCAGCAGCTCTAGAAGCTGCATCTTGAGTCATCGCATTCTCAGTGACTACGTGTGGAGAAGGAAAGGGGACATCTCTCCTCATTTTATCTTCACAGACTCTAGCTCCCTGGCCTGATCAACTGTTTGATCAGGGGTGCAACTGCAGCTGAAAATGGCTGCTGCCTGGCTAGGGTCCCACTCTGTCATGAGAATATGTTTGCAAATTTCCTTCCCACCTGGCTTCTTCAAATTGGGATTTACTGCATCTCCCTGAGGCCTGGTGGGAACACTACAATGCAGTGGCGTAGCGTGGGTTGTCAGCACCCGGGGCAAGGCAAGTAATTTGCGCCCCCTAACCCGTGGATTTGCGCCCCCTAACCCTAACCCCCAGATGTTGCGCCCGGTGCGGCCAGCCCCCCCTGCACCCCCCACGCTACGCCACTGCTACAATGGGGTACTCCTATGTAATTTGACAGGCCATAAGGACATTAAAATGTTCTTGACACCATGTGCATGCATGCATACAGCAGCAGCTCTCTCACTGGCAGGTGTGCCGCCAATCAGTTTTCGGATGTGCCAAAAACTGGGGTGCAACCTGCTGGGAAAGTGACAGGAAAGGGACCATTGATATTGAAAAGCTGGAGATTTGTCAATGGGAGAGGGAAAGGAAGGTGAGCTCCATAGCCCTTATACAGCTATAGGTGTATAAACAGAGGAGACCTGTTTCTTTTGGTTTTCTAACATTCTGGAGAAGATGCGGTTAAGCAGCAGAGGCGAAGAGTAACTGGAAATAACCTTTGCTACTCGCCTGTTTCCTGGGATACCGCAACCATAATGCAGCTCAGTGTTCCTCCTGTATGAACCCAGCTGACCTATAAGGTCAACTAGGAGAGGCTTGGCTCAAAATATCATCTGTACCGAAGGAGAATACAGTGAATCTTGAGAGCTGGGATTTCTCAGTCATGGCCTGCACTCCTCAGTTACCCAGGAAGACGCAGTTGTACATTTCCCATTCAGGGGACCAAACATCTGATCTTCAAGGAGATTTACCATGAGAAAATAATAATAATAATAATAATAATAATAATAATAATAATAATAATAATAATAATTATTATTATTATTATTATTATTATTATTATTATTATTATTATTTATTTATTTATTTATTTATTTATTTATACCCCGCCCTCCCCAGCCAAGGCCGGGCTCAGAGCGGCTTACAAGCAATAATAAAAACAAGATGAATGATTACAACTTAGAAACAAAAATAAAAAACCACATTAAAATAATGGAACATTAAAATATTAAAATGTAGCCTCATCGCAGGAGGAGAAGGAAAAGAAAAAAGAAAGGGACGGAGGGAGGGAATCAAATTGGCTCCAAGCCAAAGGCCAGGCGGAACAACTCTGTCTTACAGGCCCTGCGGAAAGAGATCAGATCCTGCAGGGCCCTGGTCTCATGAGGCAGAGCGTTCCACCAGGACGGAGCCAGAGTTGAAAAGGCCCTGGCTCTGGTTGAAGCTAATCTAACTTCCTTAGGGCCTGGGACCACTAGGGTGTTGTTATTTATGGACCTTGAGGCTCTCCGTGGGACCTTGAGGCTCTCCGTATTATACTCATGGTTCATCTTGTGTATTATTTTGTATTTTGGCAGACACATGTTACTGGGATTATTATGAATGTTAATTTTAATGTGGAATCATGGGTGGGTGGAGGGAATCTTTAAATAAAAAGATTTTGAAACTAACTAGTGGAGATCAAGAGACGCTTATGCTGAAGGATTTGAATTCAATGTAATGACACACATTTAGCTGGGAATAATTTCTGGAGGGTGTAAAAATATTATGTTACCTTCCAAACCAGGCCAGGATGATACCGATCTAAATAAACAAGACATGTGGAACAAATGTGGTACATAACTGATACACATGACTAAGTAAGATCCACTCTCATGGTGATAATCCTGTCAAATATAAGCTTTCTTTCCATTGCTCATCTACGGATAAAAACACAACAGAGTCACAGCCTGAAGACTTGTTTCAGACAACAGGCAATTATGACATAACTTTGTGATCACCACAGGGCAAGGAAATCATGAGGATGTACTTACTTTAGTATATTTATAGCCTGTTTGATTGGCCTTACATCAGGCTCTCAGAGTGGGTCATAACAGAAATTACAGGCGTAAACATTGTTAGTAAGAGCATTAGATCTGTGTAATATAAAAGAGCAGTATAAAAACAGTACTAAATTAGAACAAACACAAAGCGCCAGAAAAGCAATGAATATACTGGATTAAAAAGCCTGGGAAAATAAAGAAGGTACTTCACTAGAAATCAAGGTAGGCGATAGCTTTGAATAAGTGACCTGTAGCTGTGCACCTCAAAATAAACATTGGGTCACCCCAAATGACACATCCTCTCCATTCGGGGGGGATGCCCCAAAACATGTCATAGAATAGAGTCCAGCTCACTTCTTCTTTTTTGCACAGGGCACTGTCAGTTGTTGTTGTTGTTGTCATTTATTACCTAAGCTCCCAGGGTGAGTTACGACAACTGAAACACAAACTTCACAATAAACTTCCCAATTCCACATGTCCCAAAACAGTGTCTGATGCTAGACTGAATTGAATCCTGACTCTGCTAACTTATACCGTGGAAAAACATGGAACTTTAATAGGTTGCATTGTCATCTTAGGCTTTTCATCTTCTTCACTCATCTCAATTTTCAATATTTAAGGATAGCGCTTTCTACCTCTACTTGCTTCTCAACATTTGCTGATCTTTCAAAGAATTATTTGTTCCTTTTGTGCTTAGATTCTCCACCTTCCCAATTCTGTAGATACGTCAGCCTGCCTGCTCTACTAAATGGGCCCTGTTTGCATGCCTCAATTAATTGTCCACTGATTTAGTGTCCAAAGGTCACAAGGCAGAATTAGTACTAACGCTTCTGAGACTCTGTGGATTATTTGCTATGAGTCCACATGGAAAGGTGAATGAATCCAAGAGTCGATGTTCAAAGGTGACTGAGTCTGTGTGGAAAGGTGAATGAGTCCAAGATTCCATGTGGAAAGGTGAATGAGTCCAAACAGCACCAGTTCCAAGGCTGGACTTGGGCATGATGTTCCCAAGGGGACCCCACCCTGACTGCACTCACTGATCTTTCTGCTGCCCATTCACTTGCCTTTCTCTCCATCTATACTACTTCCCAGAGGGATGGGTCAAAGCATGCATAAGTTGCTGTTCCTTCCCCTCAACCCAGGCCTGGCTCAAGCAGGACAAGCGGGGGGGTGGACACAGATTGGGGGTCTTTGGCAGTACAGCATCCTGCCTTGCTGATGACCCACCCACCTCTTTTAATACACAGAGCCTGGCTACAGCGTAAGGAGCCACCACGTGGGTATTGCAGCGGCCGGCAGGAACGTAAAGGAGGAGTCAGGCCCTGACAACAATGGGGCATGGCTGGCTAGGACCCACCCACCTTTTCTAAAAAGCAGAAGTTCCATTTGAAGAGGTGGGTGGCCACAGAAAGGCCTAGCTCCTTGCACACCCCAGGGACAGGAAGATGAGAAGCTGTGGCAGGACTGGATGTGACCTTGCAGACTTGCTTCTCTTGGTGGTGATCATGACAGCAGTGATGTTTGTGTCCCCTTTGTGTCTCCACTGCTGAGAGATGGTAGCATGAATGAGCCATGAAGGAGAGACCTTTGTTCCCTATGGCAAAATTTGTAGATCCGGCACTGCTTTGATCCTCTTGCTGTGGTCCTGGGAGAGGGCAGTTATGTGGGAATGTTGAGGAAAGTAGGAGATGATATATTGACTAAATATTATCCCTCCTCACTCACGCTAGTCAGCAAGCAGCAGAGCATATTCCCTTGCACATTGCTGGAAGCAAGTTGATGGATTTGTTAGACTCATTTAAGTTAAGCAATCCAGTCTGGCTTGTCTAGGTTGGATTGTTCCTGGTAAATTTCCCCTTTATTTCCCTCTTAAAAACAATAATAACAAGACAATCCTCTTTAAAAGTAATGGTAAAGTTTACTTACATTCAGTTCATAGTAGTGTCTCGAAGGCAGGCTTTATCTTGCGGTTACAGTTACATTTGTAGAGAAAAGAAGTCTGAGCTGGGCCTCAGACTTTCTACCTTGTGGTTTCCAGCCTCTGTAAGGATGACCTATGGGCCCCTGGCTAAGAGCAAGCAGAGAGGAAGATGACCAAAGAGCCAAAGAGTCAAAGAGTCAAAAGAGAGGAAGATGGCTGCATTGGCTAGCCCTTTTATAAGGTCTGCTAGGGTCATGCCCATCTACCTGGTCACATACAGGGGGAGGATGCTCTAGAGCAGGTATGACAGGAAGTCCTCTCTTTCTGGAGCAACATTCCCTTGTCTTTCCACTCTAGAAAACAGGAAATGTTGTGTTTGTCTGCTTCAGTGAAGATACATCCCACAAGTTGAAGATGCAGGAACAAGTCAGGAAGAAGAGAATGAGGTCTAGGAGGCATCAGGGATTGGAGTTGGGATTGCCCAACAATACCGACCCCCTAAGAGCAAATAGGTTGGCTAATAATAATAATAATAATCCTTCATATTGCATAATTCAGTTATTGTTAATATTGGATCGCCCTTCTCCCCACACATCTCTTTCTTTGGTTTTTGTCTTTCTTGGGGGGGGGGGGGGGACAAAAAAGAAGTCTCTGCTCCACTTTGGTGTTGCTTTTTCAGTCAATGGCTCCTGCTGCTGAATATCTTCCAATCCAGCTTCATTCCTTAGCTGTCTGAGTACCACATTTCTTCCCTCCTGCGAATCTAAACCTATGATTGAATTGCACTAATTTCCAGTCACCCACCTGGTTCACCTCAGTTGTTTGTCAGAGACCTCTCAGCAAGATACAATGCATGTCACTCTCATGATTATTCTCACAACTGGCGTTACATCAGATTACCACATTCCACAAATTCTCTAGACAGCTATAATTATAAGATAGTCAACGTAGCCCGATGTAAATCAAGGAAGGAGCACAGAATGAAAGGAAATCAAAGGAAGACTGTCTCCAGTTCAACAGACAATAAAATGCTAAGATGGGGATGCACAATGGTCCCCCCGAGTCTTCTTTGTTCATGTGAACAGAGGGGAAGGCAGAGAAATCGATATCCTATTATCAGTTTCATAACTCTGCCATTTGAGGCTGTTTATGATGGTCATAGAAACAGAGTGCAGAACATTCAGATTTGCAAAGAAATCGTGGAAACAACAAACCTGAGAAAAACTCAGCAAGGGGCAAACATATAGTGCAGGGGGGAGTCAATGTGATGTTTTGAAGACGATGTTGAACTACAACTCCCATCAGCCCCAGCAAGCATGGCCCAATGGTTAGGTTTGGTGGAAGTTGTAGCCTGACAAGTATTTGGAGGGCATCATGGTGGCTATCCCTGATTTTAGTAAATGCAACCTGTTTCGTTACCAATCAGTCTGAGAGCCCTCTCAAGCCATAGGATAAGTTGGTATGATGTCACAGGTTACTTTGTAATCAGACATTCAGGTGAGCCAACTTTGGTTTATTGCAATGAACAGAGAATGCAAGTTCTGAGCATTCTCATATAAAGTGAACTTGGAACACTCATGGGTGAAGGAAGTAGAGAAGAGATGGAGGAGGTAGAATGCTAGCAGTTGGGGATGACAAGAACCAGTGAGAGGCAGTGTAGTCTAGTGGTCACAGTGTTGGCCTAGGACCTAGGAGACCAGGATTCAAGCCTCCTGTCAGCCTTGAAGCTTTGTGGGTGACTTTGGGCCAGTCACTGTACCTCAGCACAACCTAACCCACATGGCTGTTATAAAGATAAAATCGGTAGGGTGAGAACCATATCAAGCTCTTTGGAAGAGCTCCACAGAAATGTGATAAATAAACAAACAAGGCTGTCGGAAGCCCCTAAATGGGGAAACATGCTTCAAAGCAATTGTCCAAGTTAAATAAATAAAAATAAATCAAAAGGTGGAAAACACTCCATACCACAGATAGGGAACCTGTACCCCTCCACAGGTTATTAGGCACCAACTCCTACCATCCCACAGCCAGCTGGACTATGGGTCCCCCATCCCAACTCAAAACTACCTGAGTAGTATTCAGCTAAGTTTTGCTCTTAGTAGATCCACTAAAATTAGTGACCACGGTGACTAAGTTAGGTTCATTAATTGCAATCGGTCTACTCTGAGTAAACATTAAGTGAATACTTTATTTCTAAGTGCTCAGGCTCTCACAATACAAGAGAGTTGAAGGATATCAAAGAGAAAACATGGATGGAGCTCTAGTTGGTTTATTAAAATGAGGAGCAGCAGAAAACATATGTTGACCTAGTTTGGGCTGGAAAAAAAGATGGAGACCTGAATAAGACATAGCACATGGTCCATGTACTCAGACCATCAGAAGAAGCCACGGGCTCTTTTAAACAATCTGATCTTCCCTCAGATGGAGAAATTATGAGGCATGCAATGGTGAGCTCCCTAAGGAACCTACAAAGCTGCTGATATTACCGTATTTTTTTCCTGGTAGTTTTATGGATCCCCTTATACCCCAAAACTATTGGAAGGGCTTTGATGGGCTCTGGAATTTTAACAGAGGCTACAGCGGCCAGCTGGTTGCAGGTAGGTAGCATCTCCTTCTATGCCTCTTAAACAATCGCCGCATTTCAGTCCCAGATTTTGACTTGTTGCTACATAATTCCCCCAGTGCCAAAAATCCGCACCAAAATTTCCTTTGAGGATGAAGATAAAAGGACCCTCCAACTAGAGTTCACTTTGAATCACATGCTGAGGCTATCAAAGGCAGAAATATATGCAACATCACAATACAATTGGGCAGGGTGGGTGGGGAGGGAGGAGAGGGGAAATGATTCATCCTTGCCATCAGAAGAATACTGTAAAGGGATCACATTTGCAGGCTGTTTCAAAGCACCAGGAAGCACAAAGTCGCGTTAATTTCAGGGTGAAAAACTGCCTGCCTGAATTGCACATCGTTTCCATGGCCACATGAGCAAAATTGCTGATTTGCCTGTCCTTGCTTACTTTTGTCCCTGGCCTTGTGGTTCAGATGTCGACAGTGGAAGACCTGCCAGTGCTGGAGGGCTTGATGGTGGGCAGAGCCTGGTGGCATGGTGGAAAGCGATACGGGAGGGAGAGGAAGAAAAATGGGCGAAGGCAGTGGGAGGCCTTCACATCTTCTGCTTCTCAGTTCTGAAGGACAAGGTGGAGGTGGAGTGGCATGAAAGGAGGGCTGAGCCACCATTTGTTAGGTATGGGTGAATATGTCTGTGTTGGCTTCTAAGTTTATCCTTTTCCCAGTCTCCATTTCACTTCTCTACATCTCTACACTAGTTTGTGATTTAGAAACAAAACAAAAGGTCCTCGTAAAAAAATTTTTAAAATCTAGACATGCTTTACTTATCCAAATTTCAATATACATTTTTTGGTCTAAGCAATGTAATGTAATGCATTTCTTCATGCTGTTGTCACTAATTTATGCATTTATATGCACACATTAATCCAGTCTATATATTCTTGCACGCATTATGTGGCTGGAGGACCACACTGAAAATACTCAGGGAAATGAGAATTTTGAAGGATAGTTGCGTTTTAGTTCACATGCTGTTTCAGAAAATGCAGATTTGGTAAGTTTGCCTTGGAATGCAAAATGAATCAAATCCCCCCACCCTGTGAAATAAACTGGAAGCCATGAGAAGGGAGGCCCTGGTTCAGTAGTGCTCCTTCCTCCTGAAACTTAAGAATCTATCTTCTTTTCAGGAAAGGCATTAGGCAGATAGACTTTTGGGGCAGACATAATGTAGAGTCTTCCCTGCCCCCACCCAAAAGGTGTTCAGAGGACGCTCGGAATAGATGGATCAACATGTTTCTAGTCCATGCCTGTTTTGCATGATGTTCATTCAAGAAGTCCATTCCCTCCATTTCTGTGTCATTTTGCGGTGCGGGGGGGAGGGGAACCCAATGAAAATTCACATTTCTGGTCCTCATTCTACCCTGCAATATGCACTCTGGTAATGTTGCTATTACTATTATTGTTTATTATGTTTGCTATTCATTTGGTACAAATAAAGTATCCAAGTAACTTGACAAAATGCAAACAGACGAAATCAATTTTATCCTAAAATACAGTGGTACCTCTGGTTGCGAGCAGGATCCATTCCAGAGCCCCATTCGCAACATGAGCAGAACGCAACCCGCTTCTGCGCATGTGCAGGTCGCGATTCGCCGCTTCTGCGCATGCGCGTGATGTCCTTTTGAACGTTTGCACATGAGCGAGCGGCAAAACCCGGAAGTAACCTGTTCCATTACTTCCGGGTCACTGCGGGACGTATCCTGAAAGAACGTAACCTGAACCGAACGTAACAAGAGGTATGACTGTAGTTCTTTTTGTAGGCATTTTGGCACATTTCTTTTTAACTATATCACAAAAGTAAGAAAACTGAAGGATTCAAGTTGTATATTCGTTTGGGAAATGAGAATCACGCTGGTTCAGCTACAAAAGCAGACTGAACGAAAACTTGTAGCATCCCTAGCTGATGTAAAAAAGAATGTGGTGTATAATAAAAATCACTGCAATCATTGAGTTGTTTTCAGTGGGCTAATGGCGCCCCGTCCTTTCCTCCCTCGTTTACTGTTGACTTGGAGGAACCCCTGCCGCAGGCCAGTGTTAAGAGTAATGCCAAGGAGTTGTATGTAACCCTGTGGAGCCTGAATGACTAGTCAAGGTTCAACAGGCAATGTACTGTATTTTTCCGTCTATAAGATGCCCCCATGTATAAGACGCCCCCTATTTTGGGGGACTCAGATTTAAGAAAATGGGGAGAGATAGCCCCATGTATAAGACACCCCTAATTTTTGACATTATTTTTAGGGGGGGAACCTAGTCTTGTACACGGGAAAATACTGTTGTAAGTCTTAACAGGCTGGAGATCACAAGCACCCTCACAGATAGACACCCAAGCAACAGACTTAGTGCCGTTATGGTGCAATCCTGTGCATGTATTCTCAGAAGTAAACACCATGTGATTCAATGGGATTTGCTTCCAGGAAAGTGTGTCTAGGATCGCAGCCTGAGCCACACAGCATACCTTATGTGAATAATGTGGAATGTAAAACACAGGAGCAGTCAATTACAACATTCCTAGAGTGTACATGTTAGGACATGGGGAGGGATGTCTGTCCAGCAAGCAGGTAAACTTCCTGGGACAGACTTCCTCCGCATGTGACCAGAGGTGGGTGTGGCCTCACCTGTGCAGGTAAATGATAAAAGCACAGGGCAGGCAGCCATCTCTCTCTCATCTTCATCTTCTGGAGCAGCAACATCTGCTGAGATGCCCTCTTGGCTTCCAGCCAAGAGAGGAGAAAAGGACTATCTTCCTATGAGATAGATTCTAGATGTATGTAACCTTTTTAAGCCTGTCTGCCTTCTGGGATCATATTGTGAACAAAACGTGAGTAAACTCTTTTATACTTTTATAAAGACTGTGTTGTGTCTTGTATGTTAAGAGGGAACAAAGGGGAAATTACCAAAGTAATTATTATAGAGGTTCTAGCGAATCTGTGCACACGTTACAATTGCGAACTTAAAGGGGAATGTCTATAAACTCTGCTGATATTTTGGGAACTTGTTAGCACAAGTTGGATAAGGATATAATCCCACAATATATCCTCTCCTGCACCCCTGAACATTCCTACAAATAATAAAGAATGAAAATAGGAAATATGAGGGGAAAGAAGCATAGTTATAATAGAGCAGCATTCTTCAACATTGTTCACTCCAGATGTGCTGTCTGAGGCTGATGGGAATTGTAGTCCAAAACATCTGGAGGGTACCAGGTTGGCATAGGCTAGGCAAAAGGTTTGTGTGGACAAAGCTAAGTGCTGACAGCAAAGTTGGATTTTACTAAGTTCCTCCTTTCTATACTTATGTTTGTGTAGACTACAATCGCCAATTGTGTTAAGGTTTTGCTTGGTAAAAGTGGATGCCATGAATTGAGAATGAGTGTGGGGGATGTAGAGCATACCAAAAGAAAAAGAGGAAGCAAGAATAATTATATTCATATTGTGAATGCATTCATACTGTAAATGCATTTATTATTACATTCTTTTTTTAAAAAATCATCCCGAGAAAGCAAAATAGGAAATTGAAAGCTTTCTACAGGTTAAGTACATGTTTTGTAAAAAAAGAAGAAGAATGAATAAATGAATACATTTTCAAGCAGCTTAATTCTTCACTAATACATTATAGTTGTCAGAACTTTTCACGGAGAGAAAAAGGAGCAGAATGGTGGCTGTTTAAAAATAGAATCTTGCACCATTTTTAGTGTAATCTACCAGGAACTAGACCCATCTGTCATATTCTAAGCTGTATATCCAATTCCTGATCATCATTAATTGATACATGGAATTAATTATGATCAGTACTTACTCGGGTCCCTGGTCTGAAATCTGATTGACACATTAACCTCTTCATGAAAAACTCTATGTGCAGAAGCCTCTCTATGCCTGTAGTGGTCACCAGGGTGCTTACAGCTATTGCAAATGGCTGCGGGCAAAGCCATTTTAGCTGCTGCCTTCTTCCACATTCCCAACAAGAAGACAGCTGCCGCCGCCACCCACTCACCCTTACAGCAGTGCCTTGCTTTTCCTCGTTGGAGAAATCAGGGAAAGCCATAGCTGTTTCCCTTGCTTGTTTCCTCCAGCGGCATCTGCTCTTGTCTGCATTGTGTGTTTGCGTGTGTCTTAAATGGCACTGTATTAAATGTTGTTGGTGATGAGGAGGGATGATGATTACCTGCCCTTTATCAGCCTGTCCCAGGGCAATTTACATCAATTTATAATTCAGAATTAAAAACAGTTAAAACAGGTCACAGACACAGCAATAGGGTGGACCCTGAAAACACCCATCTCAGTGGTGATAGAGGTGTGTCTTCAGCATTCGCTGAAAGCTGTATAGTGAAGAGGCCAGGCGCACCTCTCTGGGGAGGGAATTCCACGACTTTGGAGCTGCCACAGAATGTTGCCTTATTATATTATATGTACTTATTATTATTATTATTGCACACTTATTGAAAGTGTGCAAGCCATTCAGATTAGTCTCCTGACATGTGACTATCACCCCCCCCCTTTAGAGCTCAAAGATTTACTGGCAAGTAAACAAATAGATGAACAGTTCAAGAATTGGCAAGGCAACTGTGGGAATAATTATACCTGTTGTCCTTCATCACTTCATACCTGAAGGAGCGTCTCCACCCCCATCATCCAGCCTGGACTCTGAGGTCCAGCTCTGAGGTAGTTCTGGAGGTTCCCTCACTGCGAGAAGTGAGGTTACAGGGAACCAGGCAGAGGGCCTTCTCGGTAGTGGCGCCTACCCTGTGGAACACCCTCCCATCAGATGTCAAGGAAATAAACAACTACCTGACTTTTAGAAGACACCTGAAGGCAACCCTGTTTAGGGAAGTTTTTAATGTTTGATCTTTTATCGTGTTTTTAATGTTCTGTTGGGAGCCACCCAGAGTAGCTGGGGAAATTATTATTATTATTGTTGTTGTTGTTGTTGTTGTTATTATTATTATTATTATTATTATTATTATTATTATTATTATTATTCTTCCTCACAGCAAATGCAAGAGCTGGGAATGAGTCCCAGGCAGAGGAAGTGGAAGTATTGTGTTGTTTTTTTCCAAGTTGCAAAAAATATACCTGTGCATGGGGGTAAAAGTGGTACAGTGGTGCCTCGCAAGACGAAATTAATTCGTTCCGCAAGTTTTTTCTTCTTGCGAGTTTTTCGTCTTGCGATGCACGGTTTCCCATAGGAATGCATTGAAAATCAATTAATGCGTTCCTAGGGAAACCTACTTCAGACTAGGTCCGGGGACAGTCTGTCCCCCGACCTCTTCTGAAGGCTGGGGGGGGGGACAAGGGCTTTTCTTCCCACCCCCAGCATTTTAAAATCGCCCCGGGACAGCGGAGGACTTCTCCGCTGTCGGGGCGATTTAAAAGCCCCTGGGAAGGCAGGCAGGGGGGACAAAGACTTTTGCCCCCCGCCAGCCTTCAGAAGAGGTCCTGGACCTCTTCTGAAGGCTGGCGGGGGCGAAAGTCTTTGCTCCCCCCGCCTGCCTTCAAAAGCTGTCCGGCCAAGGCTTCGCGGACCTCTCCGCCAGCAGCGGCAGCGCTGCCGCTGCTGGCGGAGACTTGCCGGCATGCCGAAGCCTGCACGCAGCGCGCCCAGGCTTCGCGGACCTCTCCGCCAGCAGCGGCAGCGCTGCCGCTGCTGGCGGAGACTTGCCGGCATGCCGAAGCCTGCACGCAGCGCGCCCAGGCTTCGCGGACCTCTCCGCCAGCAGCGGCAGCGCTGCCGCTGCTGGCGGAGACTTGCCGGCATGCCGAAGCCTGCACGCGCTGACATCAGCGCGCCCAGGCTTCGCGGATCTCTCCTGCCTTCAAAAGCCGTCCGGGATAGCGGGAAGCGCTTCCCTGCTATCCCGGACTGCTTTTAAAATGCTGGCGCTGGGGAGCAAAGCCTTTCGGGCCCCGCCAGCCTTCCTGGACCTCTTCTGAAGGCCGGAGGGGGGGGGGAAGGCTTTGCTCCCCACCGCTAGCATTTAAAAGAGGTCCCCGGAGATTTCCCTATGGGCTTTCGTCTTGCGAAGCAAGCCCATAGGGAAATTCGTTTTGCGAAGCGCCTCCAAAACGGAAAACCCTTTCGTCTAGCGGGTTTTCCGTCTTGCGAGGCGTTCGTCTTGCGGGGTACCACTGTATTCCGGTAACGGAAGCTTGGGACAGAGACTTGGGACACATTCACCCATACATTTAAAGCACTCCGATACCAGTGTAACAGCTACAGTTGCTCCAAAAGAATTATGGGAACTGTAGTTTGTTAAGGGTGCTGAGAGTTGTTAGGAGACCCCGCTCCCAGAGCTGTAATTCTCAGAGTTCCCTGTGAAAAGGTATTGACTGATAAGCCACCCTGGCAATTGTACCTTTGAGACGGGAATAGGGGTATTTCAAATGAATTTTTAAAATGGTACAGATCAAGAGTTTTCTGAACATGCACCTTCATGATTTTTGATGCTTTATCTGGGAAATATAACCTGTTACATGGGTAAATTGTTGCATTAAGACAGAGCAGATGTTGCACACTAAAGCCAGGTGCTCCAAGTGTCCATATTTGCCAGGGATAGTCCCGGCTTTACAGAAGCAGTCCTGGTTTCTGATTTGATTCCAGAATGTTCCACCTTTCCTTAAAGGTAAAGGTAAAGGTAAAGGGACCCTTGACCATTAGGTCCAGTCGTGACCGACTCTGGGGTTGCGGCGCTCATCTCGCTTTATTGGCCAAGGGAGCTGGCATACAGCTTCCGGGTCATGTGGCCAGCATGACTAAGCCGCTTCTGGCGAACCAGAGCAGTGCATGGAAACGCCGTTTACCTTCCTGCTGGAGTGGTACCTATTTATCTACTTGCACTTTGATGTGCTTTCAAACTGCTAGGTTGGCAGGAGCAGGGACCGAGGAACGGGAGCTCACCCCGTCACGGGGATTCGAACTGCCGACCTTCTGATCGGCAAGTCTGTGGTTTAACCCACAGCGCCACCTGCGTCCCACCACCTTTCCTTAGGACGCCCCTATTTTCATGTGAGAAATATTGGAAGCTATGGAAAGCTATAAGCTCCCCATCAAACGATGGCAATTGTTATGCAACTTACTCCATATGTGTGGGGGAATGGAATGTGACTGATGAATAGCAATGGAAGGCTGAGGCCTACACAGATCAGATGACTTTTCCCCAGCAGCCTACAATGTTGGTCAAAAAGTCGAAGTCAGTGTGATGCCTCATCCATCCACACACTGACACCCCTCCCTCCACTTGCAATACAGAAACCTACAGACTTCGAATGCTCACAGCCGTCAAAGAAATATGTTTGTGGCCTCATACCAGTCAAAGAAAGATTATTTTGGGCTTTCCTGACCTTCATCCCATATAAAGAGCTATTTAGCAGCTGCTTGTGCCTTTTTTTTCATCTGGCATTATTCCATGTTTCCTGGAGTTAGTTATATAACACCAATGTGCAGTGTGTAGTGTTTTCTTTAATTACCAGTAAGTGGAGCTTTTACCCTACTTATTTTCTTCTCTCTGTTGTTAGGGTTCTCTCTATTCAAAGCAATGCAATGCAGGAGGTTTAAATGGCAGAAGAATGAAGACGAGGGCTGGTAAATTATTCAAGTGGGCTGTTTCCTGGGACACTTGTTCAGCACCGAAATATGACGACTTGCTGGCAATGATGATTAAATAAAATCTCACAAGAATTCCCTTGCTGGGTCCAATCAAGGCCCTTCTCACCTAGCACTCAAGTCCCCAAGTGTGGCAGGCTGAAAGCTGTTAGGAAGCTCAAAATGAAGGACTCGAAGATGAATGGGAATTGCCGCCAAAGTGCTAAAGTTGTTGCAAATGGAGTTCCCTGATCTGAACCTTGTGCAGAGTAGCAATGAATAAGCTCCACCACAAGAATGAGTTCCAAAAAGTTTTATTGCAAAACTGTCTTAAACTTGTTACAAAATAAATGTTGCAAAACACAACACAACCCATTGCTCTTAAACAAACTATCAATGCAGCCCAGCCTTCTTTTTAACATAGTCCAATAACATAGTCCAAGTTTTTTAACATAGTCCAATAATTTTCCTCTCTCTGGTCCCAGAGAGAGCTCCTATACAAGCAACTTGTTTGTTCAGGATGGCTGAGCTGAGCTCCAACTACTGCTGCTCCAGCTAGTTTTGTCTCCTAATAATAATAATAATAATAATAATAATAATAATAATAATAATAATAATATTTATACCCATCCATCTGGCTGGGTTGCACCAGCCACTTTGGGTCACTTCCAATACATATAAAAACATAATAAAACATCAAACATTAAAAGTAACAATCTGATTCAATATAAAAAAACACAATAACTTTAAAAATACTTGTTTTCTAACAGTTTTGTGGGTTTTAGCTGTGCTTTATCAATAAATTTGTTCTCTATGCCACTATAGGATCGAATCTTTCTAAATATAAATAATTGAATGTCTTTCATTATCTCCATCCAAACAAAAACTAAACTAAAAGAATAACACCTCTTCCCAACCTTTTTCCACATAAGGTACTCCAATCCCTTGGTCATCCAAGTTGCCCCTTCCTGCACTTTTCCCAGGCCATGACACCTTAGTGTTTAAAGGGACCTCAAATAATATCTAGTCCAACCCCCTGCCACTGCAAAAAGATCACCACTACAAGGTCCGTGGTAGGTGGTCCTTCAGCCTCTGCTTTAAAACCTCTGAGAAGGAGGAGACCCTCTCATCTTCCAAGGCAGTCTGTTCCTGATGGAGGGCTTGTGTCATGGGGAAGTCCTTCCTAATGTTTAGAAAAAAATCCAATTTCTTGTAATGTCAACCTGTTGGTTCAGGTCCTAACCCGGAGAACGAATTATGAGATGCTTTTGGACATGGGGAGATCTGCACACACAACAGTCTTTATTATTATTATTTTTTGTATATCATTTTTATAAAATTTTCTGTTTTACAATTTAAAACACTCATTTTTACATCCTTAAAATATCAGTGACTTCCCTTCATCTCTTTTCATGGTTCATTTTACATATCATAAATCCCTGCATATTTTACAGAAACTATACCATTCGGTAGTCCATTATTACATCCACCATAACTTATTTACACTGTTGAATTTATCTTAATGCTGCCAGCGTTTTCAGCTGTATTTCCCATATATTCAATAAACGTTTTCCAATCTTCTCTAAACGTATGTTCTTCTTGTTCTCTTATTCTATACGTTATGTCTGTAAGCTGTACATATTCTGTCAATTTAAGTTGCCACTCTTCTTCGGTTGGGACCTCACTCTTTTTCCATTTTGGGGCTAACAAAACATGGGCCACAGTAGTGGCATATATACGGTAAATAACCTTTTTTGACACCTGTGAATTTTATTCTGGGGTTTTTTTGGGGGGGAGTACTTTTAAACATTTTTTCCAATTCATTCTGGATCATTTCCCAATACTATTTTTCCCTTTTACAAGTCCACCACATACGAAAGAACGTTCCCTTTCTCTTTTTGCATCTCCAGCATGTCTCTGACTCAGTCTTATACTGTGGTACCTCGGGTTAAGTACTTAATTCGTTCTGGAGGTCCGTACTTAACCTGAAACTGTTCTTAACCTGAAGCACCACTTTAGCTAATGGGGCCTCCCGCTGCTGCCGTGCCGCTGGAGCACGATTTCTGTTTTCATCCTGAAGCAAAGTTCTTAACCTGAAGCACTATTTCTGGGTTAGCGGAGTCTGTAACCTGAAGTGTATGTAACCTGAAGCATATGTAATCTGAGGTACCACTGTACATCGTAGCAAGCCTACTTGGATTCACACAACATTCTTCTCGGTACATCCCAGATCTGTATATTGGCACTATGACACATGTTGCTTTATTTAAAATCCCATTTTATTTTGTTCCTCTCATTTTTCACTGATGAAGCACTCTTGGCTGAAGTTTTCAATGATCTTTCTGCTACTTCCAGTTTGCTCTCAATAACTCTTTCTCAGACAGCTACAGCCTATAGTGGGGCTGAACTATATGTCACAGATGAATTTCTACAAGGGGTTTCTGGAGGGAGCGATTTGGAGAAGAGAAGCAATAGAATAGAGATATGTTCATTCCTTTTCCCAATGGGGACTTCTCTGCTATCCATTCCATTCTGCACCCTTCTGCAAGATTTGGGATTTAACCCTGAAAATTCAGGGATCTGAAGCTCTGCCTGAACAAACTGCAGGAGGAACTCTGCGGAGACCTTGTCTACAAAAACATAGCAAATGCTCTGTGTTTTAGACTGCTTTTATCAAGCTGGTCACAGTACAGGAGTTTTGCTTCAATTTGCATTCCACAGTGCTGTTCCTGTATTGTTGGTTCTTAATAAGATTTTAAATTGAAATTTTCAAAGTACAAATATCTCAGCTTGCAGCATCATATCTGAGAGGACACTATCAGAATACTGCTGAGTTATGGGGCATGTCCTGGTTCCCTATCCTTTTTTCAGACTGCCTCCACACACCATCCATTTGTTATCACTTTAACAGTCATGGTTTCTCCCAAAGAATCCTGGGAACTGTGGTTTGCCAGTCACAGAACTACAATTCCCAGCACCCTTAACAAACCACAGTTCCCAAGATTCTTTTCCTTTTTACCCAGGGGTGAGCCATGGCTGTTAAATGTGATTTAAATGTATGGTGTGTACATTACATTAGTGACTCACCCTAACCCACTAAAGGGGTCTTTCTATTTTTGTTTGGTTATAAGGCAAGATGCAGATGTTTAATTCTTCTAAGAGCATACAAAATTGGCTGCTATGAAATGTTCTTGGAATATCATTTTGACAAACTATGTAGGCTTTGTTGATGGGGAATCAAAAGTCACAGTAGCTCAATACTTTTATTAAGACCTGCTGATATGTCATAAAATGGTGAGCATGAGTTTAACTTTATGTTGGATCCTAAGGTGGTCTTATTCAGCAAGCTGGATAATGTCACCTTCCTGTTAGGTTATTGATCTTAAACATGAGACACTGGCAGGTTTAGATTAAGCACTTGTAAGTGGTGAGGAATTAGAGAATGTAAAGGTGTAACAAGTGAATTAAAATGATAACAAAATACAGAGAATGATGTAAGATGTAAAGAACCAGTAGAAGGGGGTGGAACCTCAAAAGAAGGTTTGTAAAATAGTAGCATTTTTAAAAATCAAGTATAAGTGTTAGATGGTGGTTTGATTTTTGTATTCTTATTTTATTGATTATTATTTTTGAAAAAAATAAAAAATAAATAATTACAAAAAATGGTTATTGGTCTTAAACTTATTAGTCTTAACCATGATGCTTCTTGCTTTGTTTTGGAAAACCCTTATTAATAAATTCCAAGGTTTCAAGAATGGTCAGTTAACCATTTGGAGGTTGCAGATATGACTAAATTAATTGTCATTGTATGTAGAAGAAGTGGACTTGTTCCTTCAGTTTGACTAACAGACAAGTGGACACCTCTTGGTTGTTACTGCAATACACACTGTACTTCCTTTGTACTGAGTGTAAATGGTTTTTGCAAACCAAAAAAAAAAAGTGGGATAAGGTAAGCAAGCTTTTGAGTTTTTCAGGCCAAGGGCTTAAGCAAAACTGAGGCAGGGGAGGTGAAAAGACGGGGCCGTTTGTAGCAGTGCGAAGATAAAATGCAGTAAATGTTAGGCAGTACAATCTTATGCATGCATGCCTCACTTGGTTCAATGTGGCTTTCTTCTTGGTTAGTGTGTAGTCTTTCTGAATTAAATTGACCCTGCAAAATACAAAACAGATTTCAGGTTGTACGACAGTTTCTGAGACCAAGAAACAATGACTGTTTCCCCCTTTTTAAATAACAATACAAACACTAGATAAGTGATTCTATTGTACTATTACATCATATTGCTATGAGTTTAGGGTGGAGGGGTAGGCTTTATACAGAGACCCTTCTAACACCTGGATCCAGCAAATGTTAAAATGTGTTTTTTGGGGGGGCGCTATTGGGTTGTTTTTATTTTTATTATGTATTTTGTGGTTTTATATCTAGATTTTGTTCTGTGAACCACCCTAAGACCCCCAGGTATAGGGCGGTATATAAATTCAATAAATAATAATAATATAAGCCAAGCTAGCTTCCTATGTTGAGGTGATCAACCTGGGAGATGGGCCATTAAGAAAACAAAGGAAAGAAGGCTCTGTGCTAGATGTAAAATGGGTGGGTGTGGCCCTCATTCAACACAAAGAAAGTTCGAAGGACAAAGCTTGAGCTTAGAGTTGAGAGTTTGTGCTGATGTGACCTAGAAGAAGGAAAGCCGCAAGTTGGAGGGAGAGAGCCAGAGCAGCGTTTGAGAGCAATGTTTGATTTCTGCTTGAATCCAAGGCTGAGTCTATGGGAGAAACAAGACTCATTGGTGGTGTGATGCTGTGAAGCCCTCCATCGCAGGCTCAGGTTGTATATATGTGTAAATAAACCATATATCATAAAGATACCGCCGTCTCCGCTGTGCCTCATTTCCAAAAGGAAACACGAATCCTGGACAAGTGCCTCAAACCCCTGGAATCTTGCAGCACTTGGCGATTGGCGTGGCGTGCGACAAGATGTAGCCTGGAAGCCAAATGAAAATTGGGACAGTCTTTTCAGTGGCGCTGTGTGGCAAATGACAAATTGCCTCTGGAATGGTATGAGCAATACTTTCAGGCCTGAATACAAGTGATTTTCTTCTTTAGCTAGGGAAATTTCCCTTCCTCACGCTCATTTATAGTCTTTGATGCTAGACCGTGACTTGGTTGTACTTGGGCGATTCTTCTTTACGTAACATATGTAATTAAGGCAATTAATTAAGACGCATGTCACTTACAGCGCACTACTTTTTGCTGCGACCCCCCGCCGGCAAGCCCTGTACACGAGAACAATTTCTTTTGGTTGCCTTGTCGGTTTCATTAAAGGGACGCATTCCTTTTAAGTTTGCCCCCCTCCTGAGGTCACTGCTTGCTGGAAATGTAACCAAGCTCCCCCCAGAGTGCTGGTGCTTTCTAACACTGTAACCAAACACCTACACCGCCTGCCAGTGTTTAACCGCTTTTCGAAAGAGTGGAGACAAAGAAAAGGGAAATGCCAAGAACTGCTAATTGCTGAATTGAGCAGGCAGTTAAACAGAAAGATTCTGGAACACACATTTAACTAAGACCTCCAATTGAAACTAGAATGACAAGGGTAGCTGTGGAGGTCTATGTTTGATCCTGGATCTGAAGGCAGCAAAATCTTTTGGGCGCTGTATCTCTTGTTGACGATGTCTCTTGTTGGCTGTGTGAATGCCCCTTATAATTATTGCATCTCCACATCTGGAGTTTGGGGAGTTCACGGTGTCTTAAAATGTTTTGTGCTCCTCCCCACCCCCATTATTGGACTTTCCTGTAATTAGAGGCATAGAAAAATATTGTTTTACCTTTTCAGAACTGGGAGAAGCCACCTTTGAGTCCAAACTTGTATTTATTTGTTTTTATATGTTGGTGGAGCTGTTGAATCCCACCTTAAGTCTCACAGCATCCCAGTCGTGAGAGATAACCCATCCACTGAGGACCAGTGGTATAATGAGTGAAGGGCCATCGCCCTTGAGCAACTTCATTCATGTAGAGCATTAAAGTTGTTCTGAGAAATGAAACGTGAACAGATGTTTATTGCTCCATAAGCAAAATTAATTATTATGTTTAGTTCCATTTCAATTCCATTTTCAGTTCAGCTTAATTATTATTTTTAAGTCATTGATTATGGGGTGTGTGTGTCATTACTCCTTTCAACAACGCTTTCCTGGATTTCTGTATTTTCAAAGCCTCTCCTTTCCCCTTTGCAAAATGGGATCCCATTACTTGCCTGCTTGAGATTAAAGCCTTGGGAGACTGCACAGAATTAATCCTCCTGGTTGTGGCTGGTAGGACCGAGCAAAACTTAGTTGTGTAATTAATGCCCCGCTGAAAATTCAGTAGAGCCACCGGAATACCGTTGTTTAAATCTTTCTGAATCTTAAACTTTTAAACCACACCCCTCCTCCTCTCCCTAAGCAGAAGAAAGGGCTAACTCAGGGATGGCGAATGCGATGCCCTGCAGAGGTTGTTGGACTACAACTTCCATGAACCCCAGCCAGCATAGCCACTGATCAGGACCCATGGGATTTGTAGTCCAACATCTTCATCTCTGTACCTTTGTTGAACTCCACGTGGAAAAGGAGTGGGACAAAACTAGAGTTAGTTGGCTCCACTTGTTATTGACTCTCACTCTACCTTCTGCTGACCTCTCTGCCTACGATGGGGACTAAGCCACCACTCTGCTGGGCAGTTTGTGTGCCCACCAGGCTTTGCTCCATTAGTGCTGTTGCGATTGGCACACCTCTCAAAGAAGGGATGGGGAAATGATGGCCCTCCAGTTGTTGTTGGTCTCCAACCTCATCAGCCCCAGCCAGCATGACAGGGATGGTGGGAACTGCAGCCCAACGCCATCTGCCCTAGAGGATCTTTCCATCGAAAGGTGGCGTATAATCTTCTTCGAGTGTGTGGGAGAAATCAAGGAACACTCGAGGGGAAGGAAATAGAAAGGGCTCAGAGCCAGATAAAGAAGGTTAATACCCTCTCCAGAAGCTCATCGTAGGAGTTAGTATAATGTCACCAGAGCTGAGGATTACACAGCTTGGTCAGGTGCCTCCGCAAGCACAACAACATCAGCATTAAGCTAATTAAATAGAAACAAATTAAAACACTTTTCGGGATCAACGCTTTCCTTGGACCACTAGCTTTATTTGAAATGTTATGGGAGTGGGGAGGACATTTGGTGCTGCCCCCCTAAGACTGTTCCACTGCAGCATGGAGGTGACTGACGCATCATGTCTGAAAGTTCTCTTGCATATTTATTTATTTTAAGCACTGCCTGTCGGAACATACAGTATCAGAGCAAGAAAGTGCACTTGGGATTCCACCTTTGCGAGGAACTAGCCAGTGCAGATTCCTGAGAATGGAATCCACACCATCCCTCCCGCACCCTGCTTAAGGCTTATCTGCTTTTGGAGAATGCAGATCTATAACAGAGAGATAAACGTTGGCCCACGTTGCTTCCAGCCTGACTTTGAGCAGGGCATTCCAAGACACATAAGAAAATGTGTTTCCCTGTAATGGGCTGGCTCAGCATTCCAACCGTGGGCCGTTCCAAAGAGTTCTGACAACTCTTTGTCTAGTGAAAAGAACTTGTATTACTGAAACAAGTCTTTGAAGCTATCTTTGCCCACATGCTGATAGCAGTTTGCATTTGAAGTGCAAATACACTGAGTTGGATTCTCTGAAATCTCTAAAAGAAACCAAACAGAGATTCCGGTTTCTTTACATGCAGCTATTGGCATAAGAGATCAAGACCGGCTTACAATGCACTCAATTACTATATTGTGGTTTTTTCCCCCATTTCAGGCTGCCAGGAAGCTTTTCTCCAGTCAGTGCACAACTGGGGAATTCAGAAACTGCAAATCAATGTTCTTCAAGTGACTGAGGAAAATCACATGATTGTAGACAAATGGGCACACATGCCAACTTTGTGTGAGCTCTCTTTAAGGCTTGTTTTCTCAAGCTGATGGCCTATATATGGGTTGGTTCTTCTAAGCAAGGTGTTGGGGGCACTTGGCACCAATGGTGAGGGACTATGGGAAATGTAGACCAAAACATCTAGAGGGCACCATGATGGCTACCCTTGGCTTAACCTAAGCCGATTTGAAATTTTATCAGGGATAGGCGCTTCTGATTCTCCAGATGTTTCTGGGCAATCTCATGGCTTGAGGAGGGCACGTAGGCTGACAGGCAACAGTCAGTGGTGCCAATGTGCTAGCTTCCAGATGTTGGACAATTCCCATCGTCCTTGACCATAGACCAGGCATCCCCAACCTTTGGCCCTACAGATGTTTTGGACTACAATTCCCATCATCCCTGACCATTGGTCCTGTTAGCTAGGGATCATGGGAGTTGTAGGCCAAAACATCTGGAGGGCCGCAGGTCGGGGATGCCTGCCATAGACCATGTTAGCAGGGACTAATGGGAGTTGGAGTCCAACAACCTCTGAAGGGCCACATGTTCCCCATCCCCAATCTAGAGGCACAAATGAGAAATTGTGCCCCTGATCGGGAGATGTGAGGAAGTCCAGTTAGATATGGAAAAATATGTTATGAACAGCTATGATGTGTTTTATTTTAGATTTATGTTTTGTCTATGTATATTTTCTTTGTTTGTTATTTCTTGGTGAAGGGATTGTAAATGTTTGGGGATCTTTCTTTGTTTGAAATTTACAATAAAAAATATTTATAATAAAAAAAAGAAATTGTGCCCCTGATCAAGCAAAACTTTGCATGTGCCCAGCACTCCAGTGCACACATTAAACTTCCATGTTCAGCTCCATAGACTGAGCAATTCTATACATGCAGCATGATATATATGCAGTGCTGCCCCCTCCACTGAAGTGAATGAAATTCATGGGTGCAGACCATGTTTAGGGGGGTTGAATCTGCCTTGGTTGCAACTGATGGAGAGGGAGCGGGACAAAGAGAGTTCAACCTAAATTTCTCCGTGGTTTTTGATACCACCAACTATGGTTTCCTAATGGACCTGTTCTGTTGGGTGGTGTCGGAGACACACAGTAGCTCCAGACCAACTGTAGGTTTCGTTCAAGAGAGTACTGCTGGGAGAATGCTCTTCAACATCCTGCCCTTTGTGTTTGGGGAACTATATTGTCCCCAATGGTGTTTAACGTCTTTAATGAAGATGTTGGGTCTGGTCATTAGGGGATTTGGCGCAAAGTGTCTAAAGTATGCTGATCACACACTGCTCTGTTTCTCTGTAACTTCTGAATCAGAGTGTCTTTGTAGTCTCTGGAGCAGACTTGGAGCACCAAGAAACTGAGTTTGGCAAGACAGAGGCCCTGTGAATGGTTCCCATATCTTGGAGATAGGTCAGTTCTGGATGGGATCACCCTCTACCTGGAGGAACAATTATGTAGTCTGTGGATGCTCCTGGAGCTATATTTATAGCCTGAGGCACATTTAGCCTCATTGGTTAGGAGTAACCTCAGTAAGACAGTTATGGCGGTGCTGGACTGAGCCAGCTTGGCCATTGTGTTCTTGGCACTGGCAACATAAAGACTGGATTGCTGGAGTGTGATGTATATGGGGCTGAACCCAGAAACTGCAGCTGGAGCAGAATGTAGCAGCAAAGTTTTTGACTGGGGCATCCCACTGACAGCTCTGCTGAGCGAGTTGGAATAGCTGCCAATATGCAGAATAACATACTGTGTAGTTGCTGGACCCCTTTCAAAGCTGCTTATCCAGGACAAATGTCCCATTGAGGCAATAGTTGAGCCAACCCTTTTTACCACCATGTTAACCCATTCCCCCATTTAGCTGTTAACAATTGAAAATACCTAGACAGGTGTCACCTTAGAGCATCACAGAAATTATAGCTGGAGTACTGAGAAAGATTCCAGTGTAGTAACTTCCCTTTCCTGAGGCTGTTGAATATAAAGTAGCCCGTGTCCCTCTTCAAAAAGCAACCAATGAGTTTAGAAAGTTAAAAACCCACATTTACACCCTCCATGATGGATAACACAGTCACATACTATCAGGAGAGCCGGTAATTACAATGGCAGTTTCCCATATAACAGGGGGAGGGGGGAGGATAAAAGCACCTTTTGCATTCTGTGTAGCCGAGTTATTAATCAAAAGAGTCAATTACAACAGATAGGTCATCTGGCGATCTGCCAAATGCTTTTATTGCATTGTTTGGTTTGCTTTTAATGTAAAGGTTGATTTTTATTGACTTCCAATAATATCTGCTCGCTCGCAAAACGTGTCTA
The DNA here is from genome assembly GCF_964188305.1 of Podarcis bocagei. Classification (NCBI taxonomy): domain Eukaryota; kingdom Metazoa; phylum Chordata; class Lepidosauria; order Squamata; family Lacertidae; genus Podarcis; species Podarcis bocagei. The sequence continues at coordinate 25,920,379 of NC_138137.1, forward strand.
ACATGAGCCCGATTTCCACTCATGAATAAAATGCAGTCCAAAGTGCACAAAATAAGGAGCGTCTTTTAGGCTGTGCTCCCGTGTCCACTTTTCAGGGAGTAAGCCTAACAAATACAGTGGGGCTTACTTCCAAGTAAACATGCATCCAATGGTCTGGCTGCTAGCCTTTTAGTCACCACAATTCTAGAATTCAGAAACAGATTTATTAGTAATTATTGCAGGAGGCGGTGGGGGCTGGTCCATTAAGGCGAATAGTGCACTGCCCTAACAACCTCCCTCCTCCCTCAGTCAGCCCCCACCTGCCTCCCTTCTTACTTGCAAGAGTTCCACAGGGTGGCACTGCCTTTCAGCTTCTTCCTCCTGCTGCAGGGAAAAGGATGGGGAGAAAACAAAAATTAGCTGACTCCGCCTACCATTCCCTCAGTTGCCCCCTGCCATTGGGTTTTCTTTCTTCTGCCCTACCAGTTCCAATGGGTGCAAATACCTCCCCCTCCATCAGCCAGTCCCTATATTAAGCTCTTCAAGGGAGGCTATTTTTGATGTCTCACTGCTGGGTGATATGAGACAGGGCCTTCTTCGTGGTGTACCCCATCTGTTGAAATCTTTTCCCTCAGAGCTATGGATCGTGCTATCACTGTCTTGTTTTTGGCACCAGATGAAAATGTATCTCTCTTCCTAGACCTTAAGAGGAAGTTGATCCAACAAGCCCAGCAGTAAATGAATGGCTGTTTGTCATGCTTTAATGATGGCTTCGAAACCATCAGTTATTTTAATGTGTTGATTTTTCTGGTTGTAAACTGCCCTGGTTCTTAACTAATGAAGGGTGGTTTAGAAGTCACTTTAAAAACAATAAATATTTCTGCCTGCATTTGTAAGGTGCACTTTCTCTATTACTGCAATGTCCCTAAACAATTAGCTAAAGTATTTAAAAAGTACAGAGTGATCATTGTTCTATTTTTTTTACTCCTGAAAAGAGGAAATGAAACGTTTAATCTAATACAGTGTGATTAAGTGCATGTGTCTTTTGCTTTTACAAAATAAATTATATACTCCCTCTAGTGTCAGAAAAGGTATATGAGCATCATCTAAGTATGATTGAGTACTGCTATAAATGCTAAGTACGGTGCAATTTCATCATTTTCATATTTGGAGGTTAACAGATGAAGCCAATATTTGAGATTAATCAGATGCTTAAACGATAACTGTCCCACAGTCACAGCCCTGTTTAGTTTGGAAATTTCATCTGTAGAAGAAAGCCAAGTGTATTTTGATTTGTGAAGCAGTGTCCTGATTAAAGCAAAGAGAGTTATTATTGCTGTTTTTCCTGTAACCGTCATTGGTAATTCTAACTCTAATTGCTTATGGAGAGTTAAGTACGGGGCTGAATTTCACATTCCTCTTCAAAAAATGAGCGGTAAAGCATTCAGGAAGTAAAACCTTCATAGTAAAACCTTCGGAAAGGATTGATGGTAGGACGTTTTCATAAGCTTCTCTAAAATCCATGACCTAATGATTTCCTCATGCAAGAGAACATTTTATGCAGTCTTCAATCTGAGCGGAAACATTGATGGTCCTAGCAGGATATTCTGCAATTTCAAACCAACTTCTGATTTTAATATGCAGAACAGCAGACCCTCCAAGTGTCCCTATTTTCCAGAGACAGTCATGGATTTACAGAAGATGTCCCAGTTTCTGATTTGATTCTGGAATGTCCTGCTTTTCCTTAGGACATCCCTATTTCCATTGGAGAAATATTAGAGGGTATGACACTATGTGACCCCCAAGCCAAGGAGATAAGTAACTATACAACCTTTAGAAGACATCTGAAGGTAGCCTCTGTACAGGGAAAGTTTTTTTAAAAAATGTTTAATGCTTTATTATGTTTTTATATATGTTGGAAGCTGCCCAAAGGGACTAGGGCAACTCAGTCAAATAGGCAGGGTAGTAGTAATAGTAGTAGCAGCAGCAGTATTGAACAGAATGTCCCTATTTTCATCAGAGAAATGTTGGAGGGTATAAAGGTAAAAAGTAAAGGACCCTTGGATGGTTAAGTCCAGTCAAAGGCGACTATGGGTTGTGGCTCTCTTTCAGGCCGAGGGAGCCAGCGTTTGCCACAGACAGCTTCCCAGTCATGTGGCCAGCATGACTAAACCGCTTCTGGTGCAACAGAACACCATGACGGAAGCCAGAGTGCACAGAAACGGCATTTACCTTCCCACTACAGTGGTACCTATTTATCTACTTGCACTGGCGTGCTTTCAAACTGCTAGGTTGGCAAGAGTTGGGACAGAGCAACAGGAGCTCATTCTGTCGCGGGGATTCGAACCGCCGACCTTCTGATCTGCAAGCCCAAGAGGCTAAGTGGTTTAGACCACAGCACCACCCGTGTCCGTATGGAACAGGCCAAGAATGTATTCCCACAAGCTATCAAAAAGGATGGTAGAGCTCACTTCACACTTTGAAAAGAAGGGCATGAAGGTACTGTAGCAGCAGCAGATGTTGTGGTAGGGCTGCGTCATCACCTGAACTTCTCCTGGCTGTATCACTGGTGTAAACGGGGATGGAGAGGAAGAGGGTCAAGACACTGGTGAGGTTTGCACTTAGGCTGCATTCACACAGCAGTTTATTCTGTTTCCCTGAAAAATCCCTTACTCTTAATTTTCTCATCATATTTGAGCTTTCGCATGATGCAAAAGTCACTTCTAGTGGAATCTAGTGGAAATTTGGTGCTCATTTCTGTGTTAATTGCTTCTAGGGAAACCCCCCCACACACACACACACTCATTTTCAACCATGTTAAATCCCCAGGAAATTGTGGAAGGAAAGTGATGAATGTGGGGGGACCATAGAGGCACATACATGTGGAAAAGAGGGGTGGTGTCCAATGGTGCTTGTTGTGTCACAGCATGCCCACTGCTGTGAATGAAATTTTGCGCAACATATGCCCATATACCAGTCAAAAAGTCACAGTTCCAGAATGCAACAGGCACCGCAGTGTGAAAGGAACATTAGAAAACACATCGAGCACAAAAGTGCCAACATTCTGGGATCAGATAATTGAGGAAATTGGTGCACACCAGAAAGTGATGAAAACCCCAGAGCTGGTATTATTGAACTTACAAATAAAAATCAGGACTCGACTGACAAACCTTTAATTGGATTTCTTCTGTTGGGAGCACGCATGGTCACTGGCAACTCCTGGAAAGACCTTAAAGGAGCAACTTTAAAATCTTGGTATAGAAGTGTGTTGCACATAGCTTTCACTGAGAAGCTAACACACAAGTTGTGGTCAGTAAGAGGAGCAAAACACAATGACACTATGCTGGAGAGTGGTGGAACTTTATTCCCTTCATAAATACACTAGAAAACAGAAAACTAGTCCCTAGGTTTTAAGCTAATATGTGGATTTCTTTAAAAACTCCCCCCCCCCAAATTTTCATAGAAACGCCTGCCATTATTATGTGGGAATTGTTATTATTACAGCAGTGAAGGTGATTGGGAGTTGCAGTTCTTTGTTTTTGTAGCCTTTGATTGTGTAACGCTGCTTTCAAATGATAAAAAGGGGAAAGAAAAGTAAACAGGACAGAGGTGCTACCCCTATAATCAGGAAACTAATGCAATATTTTCCATGTCTGAATGCACCTTTACTTACAGCCAGTCCAGAGGATAGCCCTGGTTGTCTGCTTTCTCCTCCTTAATCTCAGTTTTGCTCTTGTAAAACTCAGCAGGGCAAAGGACGGGAACAAAAGTAGAATGAGTTGGGTCCTCCTATTATTGGCTCTGAACCTCCTTTCCAGGGCCTCTGGGTTTTCTGCCCTGCCAGACCCTGGGGGCCCCAGTCACCACTGGAAGCAGGAATGGGAGGATGGGGCAGATAAGCAACACGGAAGTGGCAGTAGCATACCCCAGAAAAACCAGCAACACCCCATTTTTCCCCATGAGAGTACGCCGGCCATTTTGGGCACCTTGCTCTCATGTGATTTGGGGCCAAACCTGTCCCCGAAAAAGCACCTTTGGGGGGGTCTGAGATCTTGCATGAGTCAAATGATTCACAAGGGGTTTCAGACCCGGAGGATGGTTCCCTGGATTTGAACCCAGTGGTGGAACAACCTGATGCAGCCCCGGAGTGGATAACAGGTGGGGCATGGCTGGCGCACATCCCAGGGGCATGGCACATCATCCGTGGGGCATGGCGCAGGGGTGCACATCCCAAGGTTGTGTGGCATGTGGTGCATGTCCTGGGAGGGTGCAGCACGCGTCCAGGGGGGTGGCCGCGATGGCACCCTTTCCACAAATGGTACCCGGTGCAGTGCGCTCCCCCTGTCCCCTCCATTTGCCAGTGTTTGAACCACAATGTGTTGGAGGGTATGCAGTGTGGGGGGGGAGTAGGAGAAATCGCAGGACAATCAACGGAGCGGAAAGGAGAACAAAAAAAAATTAACTGAAAGGAGCAAAATGGGTGGCAGGGAATTAGAATCCTGAAATGGAGTCTTAGGTAGGAGGGAAGTCAGATAGCAGTGAGGGATGAGAGGGTGACTGTTCCCTCCCCTCAAGGCATTAATAAATAAAAGCAGCATTTAGTTGCGGGTCATGCTTGTACTTCTCTTTGGAACAAAGTGCTCAGTAGCAGGAGTGGTTGGCGCAGAGAGGGGGAGCACCACAGAGCCAGGCTCCCAGCAACAGGGTCACTGTTAGTTCCTAGGGTATACTAGCGGCAAGATTGAGGTGATGTGGGTTCACCAGTTGTCAGGGACTGGGCAGAGACCGCCTCCCCATCCAGACCCTTCCAGGGAGGAGGAAGAGGAAGACAATATAGATTTACAACAGGGGTTTGAGGGAGGTAGCAGCTCAGGAGCAGATGAGGGGGGAAATTGGGAAATCATGGGAGAGCCAGAGCAATACCTGACACGTTGTCATTAGAAAGCTTTCCAGACCCACCATCTCCCAGAACCTGGCGAGCCTTAAAAGTAGGAGAGCAAAGAGCTCAAAGACAGAAGGCACGTAGCAGCTCCCGTAGAAGTGTCAAATGAGGAAGTGGGAGAGACGAGATTCACTCAGGACAACACCATTATCCAAGAGGCTGGGTTCTATAGCCTCTCTCTGTAAAGACTGAAATAAAAAAGGATGGGAAGAAACTTTTCCTTGTCTTTATACTTTCCTGGGCAACCCGCTGGGAGCCGCTGACAGCATCCTGACACCAACGCAGCCAATCCATTGCACCCACTGCTATCCCTGCATCACACCAACCTCACTGTGTCCATCTCCCATTCCTGGTAAGAAGCAGCAACACTACTACCAGGAGTCCACCCAAGTCTCTTGCTCCCGTTAGCAAAATTCTCTGGGTTAGCCTGTTGTTGGTGGTGCATATGGAAGATCTTGTCTTGGTGAAATTTAGTTCAATCAATACCCATGTCTATTTCAGTACTGCATTGAAATGTTCTTTGGACATCCTGGTTCTATGAAAGTCAAGGGGAAAGTCTTGGAACCAGTACAAAATGTGGGAGAATATTTGCCACGAATGCAACAGCAAAGTGTTCCTTGCAACATTATAGGAATAGTAAAGCTATTAAGACCATTGGTACAACTTGTTAACCTGCTTATTTACTGCCACCAGCATAAATACTCTGCCTGGAGCAATTGAGTTTAATATGTAGCACTTGCCTTTGAAAAATCCAATTTGTCTTGTGTTATCCCACTAGAGGGTGCTTCAGCAATATATATTTCAGAAACTGCTTTTGCTTCCCATAAAAATGATCTCTCATGTGCCTGCATGGCCCTCTTTGGTAAGAAAAGGTAAAAAAACATTATTGCTCTACTGGAGCTGACATTCTCTAAAAGGTGATCCGGAGAGGGGAAAGAGGGCAGCATCACGTAAGTGTCTTAGCAACATTTGGGCAAGAGGGATATTTATGGAAGATGAGCATTTATAGGGGTAATGCAACCTGGGATGACTTCTACAAACAACTTACACCTGGGCTGGAAATACAAATGGTGTAAATTTGACAGATATGCTGGCAGGATCCCTGGAAATACCGCCAGTGTTTGTCGATCAGCAAGTGGAAGGGGGGGGGACCTAGGCCACAGATCAAAGCTAGGATGTCCATTTATTAAATGCCATGTGGCATAAGACATCATGGGGCAGAGGCACTCAGTGGCCTCCCTCAGTGGCTGCTACTTACCACGAAGAGGAGGAGCAAAGCAGGAAGGGGTAGAGTGTAGTTAATTAATGCTTGGGCCATAGGCTATTCGCATATAAGATCAATAAGCACAGTACAAAAGGCAACAGTATAAAATACTGCATAAAATCATGTTGCTGCCTAGAATCATACATAAAACCAGTGCTTTTTTTTCTGGGGGGACACAGGGGTACGCATACCCCTAAACATTTTATGAATCCAACAGGAGAAGAAACTATTTTTAAAAATTATTTTTTAGTTTCTTCTCTAGCACGGTGAATCGTCAGTTCCATTGCTACCCCCGATGGCGGCCTCATTTCCTGTCACGGTGTTTCCTGAGTCTTAGATGGAAGCGGCTGTTTAATGTGTGAAGTAGGAGTCGGAATCTAGCACGGTGGATTGGTCAGTTTTGTTGTTACCACCTGTGATGGCAGCTTCATTTCCTTTCCCTTTGTTTCCTGAGTCTCATTTATTGTATTTATTTTCCCCAATTTGAACTATAAAATGGTGATTTTCTTGAGTCAAAATGAGAGTACCCCTAAACATTTTTTTAGAAAAAAAAGCACTGCATAAAACGTACATCTTTACAATACTACAAAAATCACATGTAACGTATATGGAACTTACATACCGGAAGGGTAAAATTTAATACAGTTAAAAAACATAAATTACTAAAATATATTATGGTTAAATAAGGGCATCTCCAAAGCAGTCGACTGCCATCTCCTTAATAACTCTTGCCCAGATTTTCATTGCTGCTAGGGCAGAAAGACCACTTGCCACGAAGAGGAGGAGCAAAGCAAGAGGAGGCCAACGCAGTGCAAGTGCACTGGCAGAGTTGATCTGGTGCTTCTGCTGGTGCATTTGCACCACGGCAACCTCCCTGCTGCCTCCCCGCCTCCTTCCCCCAAAGCAGGAGTGACTCAGCTGTCAGCAGGTCAGGTGAACACTGATGCCCCTCCACAGCATCCACTATTCCAGGTGCCACATATGTCTATGTGCCTTTCCCGAACCAACCTTAAAAGGCAATTTATTAGCCTTAATGATCTGATTTGATTCTTCTCTCCAATGCAGACAGAAAAGCAGTTTGTGGGAATATGAAAGGACATTAGCTCTCGGCTGGGGTCTAATGACATACAGGCACACTGCATACTCGGGGAACAATTGCATGCATTGTGACCTTTTTACAGAGCTGCAAAATGATCCCTTGGGATTTTCGGCACGGTTGATGTTTCTAATAAACTGCTAATTTTGGTACATAAGATACACGGTATCTTCCTACCACCACCACCGGAAAGCTAAAAGCTGTGAAATTAATCCCTCCAATGGAAGCTGTGTAAACGGGGGCTCTGAAATTAAGCAGCAGTTGCAGGTCAGTGTAATGTAACAACCGTGGCATCATTACCATGTAAATTATAGGAAACATTTGACATTACTCCAGCCCAAATGGATTCTTAGGAGGATAGGTGAGTTAAAAGTGTTGATAAAGAACAGTCAGAGCATGGGGAGAACATTATGCCTTCTTATCTCCTGTGTGAGGTAGACAAGGGGTCATTTTCTTAAGGTACATCCAGACCTTTCTTACACAATCAGCTACAGCTCATGGTGAGAGAAGCTGGTGCAGATCACAAAGCATCTCATAATCTTCTACTGTCTGCGCTTTACTTTCTGAGGGATCTCCCCCCCCCCCCTTAAAAGAGATACAATTTTTCTGCAAGTGCAATTTCATGGTGCCCTCATTTCCTTATTCTGGGCACAATCCCCCTCAGGAACTGCATGTTAACAGTGAGTGGAGCATCACGTGTGCCTCTTGCATCTGTTGTGGTCTGCAACACCCCAGTCACACAAAAGTCAGATACACCCACAACCACACAAGAAAAACATGCAGGGGGGCCAACGTGAATTGACGGCAATGCCCATCAACTTTGGGGGGGCGCCTCAAATATTTCATTGGGGTGGGCCAAAGGGACCGTGGCCCCTAGGAGTTGGCTCCTATGGGTACATATTATCACGGATCAAGGAAACATGCCAGCTAAGCAAAGCACTTAAGGAGGGCACAGAGCAGGACAGGTAAGGGATGTGGTCTGTTGAGGGGGGGGGTCTAAGGTGGCAGCACAGCCTGAAGAGAATCCCAAATAATGACTAAGAAGGTATACATTTCTCTCTCAGGTCTGAGGTTCCTCACCCCTGGTTTTACCAATGATATATATATATATATATATATATATATATATATATATATATATATATTTGCCAGGGCATGGAGCTTTTTTTTTTTTTTAGTATTTCCTGCTTCTAAAGGTAAAGGGTAAAGGGACCCCTGACCATTAGGTCCAGTCGTGACCGACTCTGGGGTTGCGGCGCTCATCTCGCTTTATTGGCCGAGGGAGCCGGCGTACAGCTTCCGGGTCATGTGGCCAGCATGACTAAGCCGCTTCTGGAGAACCAGAGCAGCACACAGAAACGCAGTTTGCCTTCCCGCTGGAGTGGTACCTATTTATCTACTTGCACTTTGACATGCTTTCAAACTGCTATGTTGGCAGGAGCTGGGACCGAGCAACGGGAGCTCACCCCGTCGCGGGGATTAGAACCGCCGACCTTCTGATCGGCAAGTCCTAGGCTCTGTGGTTTAACCCACAGCACCACCCACATCCCATTTCCTGCTTCTATTGAAGTCCAAATGAGGGGAATTTCTTACACATGATAATAATAGTAATAGTAATAGTAATTACTACTACTACTACTATTATTATTAATTTATACCCCGCCTACTGGGCTGGGTTTCCCCAGCCACTCTGGGCAGCTTCCAACAGAACATTAAAAACAGAATACAGTGGTACCTCTGGTTGCGAACACCGTTCCGGAGGCCCGTTCGCAACATGAAAAAAGCACAACCTGAAGCGCCATATCTGCGCAGGTGCATGGTGCGACTTGGTGCTTGTGCCCATGCGCGAGTGGCGAAACCCAGAAGTAACCCTTTCCAGTACTTCCAGGTCGCCGTGGGACGTAACCTGAAAGAATGTAACATGAAGCAAATGTAACATGAGGTATGACTATAAAGCTTCAAACATTAAAAACTTCCCTAAACAGGACTGCCTTAAGAAGTCTTCTGAAAGTCAGATAGTTGTTTATTTCCTTGACATCTGATGGGAGGGTGTTCCACAGGGCAGGTGCCATGACTGAGAAGGCCCTCTGCCTGGTTCCCTGTAACCTCACATCTCTCAATGAAGGAACCACCAGAAGGCCCTCAGAGCTGGACCTCAGTGCCTGGGCTGAATGATGGGGGTGGAGAAGCTCCTTCAGGTATACTGGGCTTCATGATGTGTGTCTAGTGTAAAGTTGTGCAGTCGATGGGGGCATGGCCATGGAGTGAGGAAATATACATCCTGCCCCGGGCTCTGGCCTTTCTTAGCAATTCTGCCAGCGTATTTGACTTTCTCCTACATTTCAACAGCATAGCAGGACTTCCATCAAATCTTGTAGCCCCTTTCAGTATAGGATTGCACCCTAAGAGCACAGTGACATGCACACCTACTTGGGAGTCACCCTACTTAAACTTAATGTGACTTTATTTCGGAGGAAACCTGGATAGGATCAGTGACCAGATTGCGAGGTGGCTATGCTAATTGCAGGAGGGTTGAATGGTTTGTTTATTCGCTTACTTAAAAGATGGTTAGGCAACCCTTCAGAAAAGAAATTATTAATTCTGCAGCAGTACAGGATTAAGGGCCATTATATAATTGTGATTTATAACAAAAAAGGCGAGCCAAGTAACAACATAAACATTCAGCATAAAAATCCAGCCGAGCAAAAAAAAACCTCATTTAAAAAAATAAATAAATCTCACACTGTGTGCTCGAATGCTTGGGCAAATAAAAATGTCTTTGGCTGGTATCAGAAGGGGCATCACAGTTGGTGCTAGAGGGATGGGCAAAGGCAAATCTATCAATATCAATGTTTCTCATTTTTCAAATCTTAAACTTACTGCTATCCACATCCCTTTGTGGGTTGTTGTTGTTTTAAGTCCTCATGAGAATTCACCAGCATTTTAGTGCAAAGTTCTTCTAAAATACACATTTTTTTTCTGTGCAATTTTGCCTAAAATATACAATTTTGCAAAACAATTTCTCCCAATATAGTGCATTTTGTATGTTATTTTCACCCCTACATTCACATCCTGTTTTGGAAACACTTGCTATGTGAAAATGCACTTATCCAAACACAATGAATTCATAACTAGAACTTACTCTTTTTTTTTTTTATCTGCTTCTTTGCTGCCATCGTGGGAGGGATAGGATTCCCTGAAGCCTGACAGACGGTGGCAGCTTCTGATAAGATCTCATGAGATCTCACTGGATGCTGCCACCGTCACCATTCTTCACCAGCAGGGGCACCGCCCTGCAGGATTCTGCCGCCCGAGGCAGCTTCGATCTACCTCATGGGCCAACTGGCCCTAGTATTGGCATCCCACAGGCATTCCCTTGATCTCTGGGCCTGAACCTCCTGATCTAATTATTTTAACTTGTTTCATTGTTATGATGTTTTAATAGGTTTGTTTTACTGTTCATTTTAATTATGGATGTTTCTAATGTTTTGGTGGGATTGTTTTATTTATTTATCTGTTTGTGTAGGCCCTTTATATATCACGTAATCATTAGCATTTCTGCACGGTGTACATAAAAATAAACCAGACTGAGAACAAAACAATAAGAAATGATTATGTATTTTGATTAGGTGTAGCTATATTTTTATAACTGGTTTTACACTTATAAACTGCTTAGAAGCCATTTTAGCAAGTGGCATATACGTTTATTATTATATCTACTACTGCTAAAGAGAATGACAACAACTCTATAATTCCGTGATCACCACTTACAGAAACATGCTCCAGAGCTCTCAATGCATAGTTGTCAACTTTTCCCTTTTCTTGTGAGGAATCCTATTCGGAATAAGGGAATTTCCCTTTAAAAAAGGGAAACATTGATAGCTGTGTCTCAGTGACTCATGGTGATTGTGTTGTGTAGCAAAGTGGAATAGACCTTTTCTGTTTGCCTGAAACAGAAGGCAGTTGCTGTTCTAATGGCGTGCAACACTTCATGTTCTGTCTACGTTACTGAGGCAAAAGGCTTAAGTGTCAAACAGTTTTATCGTATTCAAGGCCAGAGAATATGAACTCACGAGTGTGCAGTTATTTACAGATGTTCTGCACCGAATGGTGGCAAGCAAGCAATTCACTCTGCGGCTTCTCCAGTTCAATATCTTCCAAACTACCTTAAAGAGAGGATAAATGCAAGGAGCACTGTGCAGCTCGTATTGATGTCAGAAAGATGTACCGCTACAGTAAATCGTGCAGGAAAAAATGTAGACTTATTTGTTTAGATTGTCACCAGAGGACTAATTCAAATCACATTTCTCAAAGTTCCCTCCATTGTTGTTGCCAATTCTACCCCCCACTCCCCATATGCCTGTAACTCTAAAGAGATAAAACTACAAGACCTTGTTAGGGAGAAAGAGAAAAGGTATTTGCTCAGAAACATCTGCAGCTGTGAACTTCTTTAGATTTCTGAAGCAGAACCAGAGTTGCTATCTTGGCTGACTGAAAATAAAACCTCAGGCTTAAAGCTTTGGCGTTGTACAGCAGTAACAAGATATTTTTAAATCCAGCTTAACATATTTTGTAGTTTGTAGCTTTAGAAAAGAAGCGACCATCTATAATAGTTCGGCTTGCCATAGTTTGGTTTTTGGGTGCAAAAGTGGTGTCAGGGGGGAATTTTGCAGAATCAGCAAAATGTCAGGGAAAACTGATGGGGAAAACAGCAGAAACAGCTCCGAAAGCTTAGAATCCCTATTTTGGGGGGATTTTTGTTCCCACAAAATGCTCAACAAACCCAACAACTTCGTGTGTGTCAGAAATATGGTAACCCTAATAATAGTCAATAAGCCCTCTTCCCCACCTCATGAAAATGCTGTGTGCACCGCTAGACTAATTTGTTTTTTCTTCTGTTTGGGGGGTTCAGCAAGGAGGGCCTACATGTCACAGTGCTGACAGAATGCTCAGAGAGTTCCTGCTCTAGCCATGTCTATGGGCCACTGCCACGAGGGATGGAAGAGAAATGTGATTCAGTTTGAAGTGGTAACTCAGCAGCATTTAATATAAATGCAGTAGTCTCTGCTTAGCTATTAGTTTTTACCAGTGCTATTTTTCCAGAAAAAGAGGGGGCGGGACTCACCATGAACACTTGTTCTCTTATAATGGCAATGGTGCCCACCTGAGAGGTGCTGGAACTGAGTTCTGGCAGGTTCTGGCTCAATAAAAGCCCTGGTTTTTACCCAGCACCTCCAAACAAGTCTAAACTACTTCATAGGATTGCTGTGTGGATGAAATAGAATAGCCCCACGTACACTGCCCTAAGATGGCTGGAAGCAAAGTGGGACACAAACAACAACAACAACAACAACAACAACAACAACAACAACAACAACAACAACAACAACAACAACAAAACAATAATAACAAACTTCATACAATTAAACTTTTTAAAAAGTATAACTTTAAAAACACGCAGTGCACTACAAGCCTCACTTCATTTATCATCAATGTATCTCATAATGTTTCATTAGAAATAGCTTGCATATCGAAATTTGCCACAAGCATAATGAAATCACAGAACTGTAGAGTTCTGGGGGGCATCCAGCCCAACCCTTTGCAATGCAGGAATCTTTTGCCCATCTTGAACCCATGGCCGTGAGATCAAAACTCTCACGCTAAATCAGCTGAGCTATCCCAGCAGTTTCAAGGTATGTTTTGCCCAAAGAGAAATATTCAAACGTAGTGAAGTAGAGGGGGAATGAAGGGCACTGCAGCTCCATGTCATGCTTCGGGAAATCAGCTTCCTCCCCCGTGGCAGTAAACAAAGGATCAAATGAAAGGAACATCTTATCAGTTAGAATCTTTAATAATCACCGTGAGAGAATGAAGAACACGTCTCCTAGAATGGCGGTGTCAGGAGCCCAGGCTGCTGTCTAGATAACACAGCAGGCAAGTCATAATTAGCTTGAAGATTAATTGCAATACAAACAATTGGCCTCGGATGTCTAACCAAGCATCCGTGCCTTATGAGTCAGTTGACCCTTCTGAGGAGTCCTTCCTGGTTCTGCAGAATATCCTGAACCTATGACCTTTACGTTTCTGGGTTTGTTTCCTGTCTAATACTTTTCCCATACGTCTACTCTTTGGGCTCAGGGAATTAATTGCCTCCTCTTCCTGCTTTCAGAGGCTGCCTGTGCTTCTTGAGTGAGCTGACTTCTCTCCGTCCCACTCTCTGCTAACGCCTTATCTACATTCCATTCCGTGTCAGGAGGAGGGGGTGGGGGACTGCTCCCAGCTGTCTGACTGCTTTCTAACTCATGCTGTGTTTCTCTACTTGGGGTAGATGTGTTCATGACAGGTGGTGCTCTCAATTAAGGATCACCCCCCCTCCATCCCTATTAATCTAAGTCACTCCTATGTCTTGTAATTCTGAGCTTGTACCCTCTGCATTTTCTGTTCTGAGACTTTCTGAGCTCTTCTTGACTTAGGGGAGGGTGGTGGAGGAATGCTGTCCAATGACTGTGAATCTGTTAACCCTCTCTCTCCCAGGGGTGGTTCTCCTAGCTGTTCCCCGTCCAGTATTTCCCAGCTTCTGCCTTCTGAACTATGCCCCTCTGCAGACCACTCTTTCAAATCTATACTGTCCTCCTGCTCCTGTGAAGATTCGGGAGCAGGGGGAGGGGTGGCTTCCACCATTCCTCCTCATTGCAGCCGTCCTCAGCACAGTCCCTGACACTCCAGGACTTCCTGCAGAACAGAAGCAATGGTATTATCTGCTGGAGCAGCAGGGCAACCAATGCCTTCTCCTTGCTCCAGCAAGTGAAAGGGGTGAGACTGAGGCTTACAAGTTTTTGGCTTTATTAATGTTGTTCTTTGGTTTTTGCAAAAGTAACGATCAAAATTGTGCTAATACATCAATAGACATATAACTGGAGATAATACAATCCCTGACACTATGCCACTTTCAAGTTTGTAACATGTTAGCACTGATGAAGTCACATAAAGCGGGGGGGGGGAGAGATCTATCTTGCAAAGAAGTGTTTAAACTTCTGGTGTGAAGAAGGAACCCAATCAAGGAAAAGGAAAGACATATCCAGACTTTGCTTCAGTCTTTCCATTTTCTTGATAGAGTTCCTTCTCCACACTAACCTTCTTTGCAAGATTGTTTGCAGTTCTAATGAAAAGCTAAAGGCTGCATTTTAGGAATCTTTAGTCAATGTTTGATGTGTTTTACAGATTGAACCAATGTCAGAGTTAAGCAATGCTGAGTTCAGCGGAGCTTACTCCCAGGAAACAATCCATAGGATTGCAGTCATGTTGATCCTAATAAATTTAGTTTTATGCTATGCTCTTTGGTGTATGTGAGAGAATGGGTCGATATACCTGCATTTTTTAAACTCTCTTGGGGAGAAAGCTATAGAGGCTGTCATGAGAGGGCCTTCCATTCAAAATTAACCTCCACACCACTTATATTCAAGGCTGTATGCATTCAGAAATATGTGACATATTCTCAGTGCCATGTTAGTTTTTAATACGGTGGCAGAGAGTAAGAAAATACCAATAATCCTGGCCTCTGAAGTTCTAATTGTCTAGAAGCAAAGATCAACTGGCTTCACATTATTCTTGAAAAACTAGAGGGGGGAAAGGTAGCTCTTAAAAAAAGATATTGCTGTGTAATGTCTCCTGTGGCTAAGAAAGTATTGTCTTTTTACAGCTACAGCTACCGGGGTCACTTCTATGTGACTGTAAAATCTTCCATTCTTCCTGAGGGAAGACATTAAATTTATGGTACAAAAATGAGATTGTTGTTCCCCAATATGATCAGGCTGTTTGATGGAAAGCTTTTCTATAACTATAGCATCCATTTCAACATATTTGGACCAGACAGGTGAGTTCTTAGGACTTGTCATCCAATAGAGGTCATTGATATAAGAAGCACAATCTTCTTGGATGAAACAACAGGTTCCCTGGGCCTTCACTTCTTCCACCGTCACCTGAGAGCAGCTGTTCCGCTGCGCTGAAGAGAAGGGAAGCAGAGATCTGCTTGAAAGACCAACTCCATTAAGCCACCCCATTTCGCTGGGCTACAGATGGACAGAGTAGAAGTTGGGCAACTCCACTGGTTCTGCCAAAGAAGCAGCAAATAAACAACGAAGCAGATTCTTCCCATCCCTTTATTGTTCTGCGGTTCCACTGTGCTCTGCCTTATACTCCCCCTGAATTTTGATTTAATTAGAAGAAATTCCAAACTTAAATTCCACAGAGGACTTTTTCATCAGCAGTACCCTGATCATGAAAATCTTTTCCCCCAGGGTAGTCCATCTAGTGGCTGCTTTTTGGGTAGCAGGTTAAGCTATTTACCGGTATATTCCTGCAGACATTTTAAATGGCTTTTTAAAAAAAAGATACGGGAAAGAAAGTTGCGTTTTAAACACTGTGATTGAATCATCCTTTCTGCCACCTGCATTTGCTCTGAAGCTGTGAACGTGCAAAGTGCTCTTGTTCTAACTGTGTTTTTGTGTAGTATTTGAATAACGTAATCTCATTTAAAGTAATTTGCTATTGTGAACCACCCTGTAAAATATATTTGTGTGAATGGTAGGGTCCAAACATATTTTATACATTGAATATGTATTTAAGAACAGCCTAACAAAGACCAATATCCTGGCTTAGGACATCTGCAGCCCTCCACGCAATCAGTATTGCTGACCAATTTTTCAAGTTCCTTGAAATATTTTAGCATATAGTTAATGTCCACAAATCCCTGTATTATTGTTCTTCTCTGGAAATGAACTACAATGGGGGGTCTCCAGGTTCATACTTGCTTTATTCCAAGTAGTAAATTGTATTGCTTGTTTTTATAAATGTTTTGTATCTAAAACATTTATTTCTTCTCCAGATTTCGAAAATCAGACATTTTGCTGATTTTTGCCTAGACACTGCTTCCGACTACAGTATTCCAGGCACATCTGGGAAATTCCGGATATATGGCAACCCTAAGTATATCTGTAACCAATTTTGAAGTGAATATTTTATTTTTATTTATTTATTTACTGCCAAACCTATCCTTGTGCTTTATGCAAGCAAGTCTTCATCAGATCCATTTGAATTGGGATAGTAAAGATTCTGGAGCCAGTATCTAGTCCACCAGTCAATCTTTACAGCTTGCAACGTAGCACATTTGAAACCGACAAGCCAGCACATTTTTCTTCGTCATATAATATCTTTGCCTCAATGCCTTAATGGGAGAGCATGTGAGCTTGTGGCTCACTGGGCCCCATCCCCAGAATGCTAAACCATTGCTTAGCATGGTGGACTCAGCTACATTAATAAAGAAACAGCGATTTGAATGTGCTACAAGTATGCAACACCAGATGGTGCCAGAGAGCAGGAAATTTTAAAATGCGATTTTCCATAGAGACTTTTTTCTTTTGTTATAACGATTAATTTCTGACTTATTGATAGGGTGTGTTTTCCCCCTGTGTCTAGATCCACCCAGTGTTTCCCCCAACCTGGGGCCTTTCAGATGTTTCAGCCTGCAACTCCCATCAGGATGTTGAAATCCAAAGCATCCAGAGAGCACCATGTGACCTTAGAAATTGGATTATTGATCAGGATGCCAACCAAGATAGAGCATCCATCATTGTTGCCCGTTACTCTACTTGGTACCCCCAAATTAAGACCAATCACTCAAGGCCCCGTTACCTTGAGACTCTGACCTTCCTACAACTACACAGTTGTAGAACTAAGGTTCCAACGCCCTCAGCATATTTAGAGGGAAGATATCGGGGAATTTCCCATATGGATCACAAATGTATACATGGATGCAGTCAGGTAGAGGACATTACACAGTATCTGCTGATTTGCCCCCTGTATACAACACCCAAAGGAGAATTTATATCAACAATTCTTAATGGGCTTCCGGGTTGATCAGCACAGGAAGTGACAATTGAACTCCTAACAAATAAACACACCAGGTAGCCAAATTTGTGCTGGCAGCCAAAAATCTCCATTCCAGCTATGTGAATGCACTCCAATTTTAAAATTGGATGTTGTAAATTTCTTTTTATGTTGTAAACTGCTAGAGGCCACGTTGTATGATCTTAGAGGAAAGTTTTCCTTTTATTCTTTATCATCCATTGTAAAGGCCTTTGGCTATATACAAAAAAATTGACCAGACCATGTTGGGGAAGGCTAGTTTGGCATTACATGCAGATGAGGCCAGTGAGCAACCTCAATAGCAAGCTATTGTTCTGCAATCAGCAGAAAGAATTCTTTAAGACTTTCCCCTGTAGCATGCAGTGTCAGCAATGACTTTGTAAATGCTGACAAGGAGAGAGAGAGAGAGAAAGAAAGAAAATGAGCAAGCAAGCTAGGTATATGAGGTGACAAGTGGCGCGATTGCATTTGGATAACTGCCTTCATTTAATTACCTGTATTCCTTCCCACCTTTCCTTTCGATAAGCATAATCATTAAGTGCCGAAAGAACAACTCAGGTAGATATTATTAGTATGAAGCTGACCAGAGTTTGCTCCCACTTATTCATATAGATAGGAATATATTGGGGCGGGGACAGTCATGCTCCTGAAATTTGCTTCTGAATTTCTCCCTGGAGGACTGAATTACCTGGCCTCTATTTCTGAAGGAGGATCAATGTCTTACGAATCCTAACAAATCATTCTTCCAGATATACTGAATGCTGTGTCTGTGCCGTTATGCCACCACTTTCCCATTATTTTGGTTATTTTATCCCCTCTATACAGAAGAAATGTGTGTGCATATTGATAACCCCCACCCAAAAAAAACCCACCAACAACTATTCACAACATTTTATGTGTGTGTGTGTGTGTGGTTGCATAAATATTTTTTGTTTTGTTTATTTATTTATCCTATAGGCAGAAGCTATCCAAGTGGTGTACAATTAGATAAGACAAGATAAAATACAAAAATGCAGTAGTAGATAGGTAGCCATGTTGGTCTGCCATAGTCAAAATAAAAAAATTCCTTCCAGTAGCACCTTAAAGACCAACTAAGTTAGTTCTTGGTATGAGCTTTCGTGTGCATGCACACTTCTTCAGATACAAAAATGCAGACTCTGAAAACAATAAAACAAGTACAGTGGTACTTGAGTACTTAATTCGTTCCGGAGGTCCGTTCTTAACCTGAAACTGTTCTTAACCTAAAGCACCACTTTAGCTAATGGGGCCACCTGCTGCCGCCGCGCCGCCGCTGCATGATTTCTGTTCTCATCCTGAAGCAAAGTTCTTAACCTGAGGTAATATTTCTGGGTTAGCAGAGTCTGTAACCTGAAGCGTATGTAACCTGAAGTGTATGTAACCCAAGGTACCACTGTACTACGCTTTAGGGAATGTCTTCTTAAACAATAGCATCTTTAGCAGCCACCTAAATAACAAGACACAAAGCTCATCTCTAATTTCAGTTGGTAATTCATTCCAGAGGGCTGGAGATGCAATACTAAAAGCCCAACATCTAGTACCCAAGCTCACTTCTGGGACATGCCATACTCTTAGCAGTGCCCTGTCTGAGAAGCACAGTTGCTTGTAATATTTCCTTAGTTAACCCAGTTCTGATTTTAGGGCTTTAAAAATTAAAAGTAAAACCCTGAATTGTGCCTGGTAATATATTATCAACCAGAGCCGCTCCCTCAGCAGAGGTGTTCTATTGTGTTGATGGAACACCCCAGCTGAAAACCCAGTGGCTGCATTCTGCAATGGCTGTAGTGTCTGAGTTAAGCTCAGGGGTTATTATGGCACAATGCAGCAATCCAGACTTGAGACTACCAATGTGAGGACCACAGTGGCCCAGCTATATCTCAGCATGGTCATCAACACTCAGGCATTTTAGGAATGTTCAAATGTGCATCTGCACACAGCAGACTCTCAATGCAAACCACTGCAATCAGGAGATGGTTAACAGATGATGTGTTGTTTTTACACCAGCTGCGGACTCCTCCGAGGAGTTTACACCAAGGAACTCCTCAAGTGGCCACATCCTGACCATCTGTTTTAACTGTCAGTCCAAATATTTCTCTGGTAAATAGCACACCTCGGTGTTCAGTGTTCAGAACAACGATTAGCTCTGATCACGGATAGCATAATCACGATAATAGCGCAGAAAGCAATTTCTCTGCTTGGTGTGAAATTATAAAGAATAAATTGCGTAATTGGCATAACCAAGTGACCTCTTTTCTCCGAGTGGTTCTTAGCTGACAAGTTTGGAGAGCCATTAATTATCTGTTTGTCATCTCCGCCTCCAGCTGAGGCAGAGCTTGGCAGATGATGGCGTCGAAGTGCAAGGTGGGTGGCGTAATTTGCATTCACTGTTGCCGTACCTCTTAATTTTTCCTTTGTCTTCCCGTAAGTCTGAAAAGATATTGCTGTGCCGTTCCAGAGACTGGCCCCTCGAAAGCTCCTCGCAATCAACCAGTGAGTCAGTTTCATCAAATCATTGCCATTCAGAGCAGAATTGTTCCCTGCATGTGCTTATCCCCCAGTATTTTACATCTTGCTTTTTGAAATGAAACAACATGTGTGCTGGAGGCATGTAATTTCTGCTGATCAAGGCTATCAGCCTTGTGCCAGTCAAGCTGCTCACCACTGAAAACCCCATGGCCTTTGCCTGTCGATCCTGACCTTTGCTTCTCTCAATTGCCTACATCATTCATGTGCAGAATAATTTTATTTTATGCATATTATTTGCACCTGCGGTGGGTAAATGTTTGTCTGC
The DNA here is from genome assembly GCF_964188305.1 of Podarcis bocagei. Taxonomy (NCBI): domain Eukaryota; kingdom Metazoa; phylum Chordata; class Lepidosauria; order Squamata; family Lacertidae; genus Podarcis; species Podarcis bocagei. The sequence goes on from NC_138137.1 coordinate 25,940,393, forward strand.
TGAAGACCATATTCCCTCAGAGCTAATTTGTTAGGGGGTAGTGGTGGGCGGAGCCAAATCTAGCTATGGGCGGAGCCAGAACCAATGATGGGTGGGGTCAGAACCAAAGGTGGGCAGGGCCATCTTCCTCTCTTTCCTTCTGCCACCCCATTCTATTTCTCTCCCTTCTCCCTCTCTATCTCTCCCTCCCTCTTTCTCCATGCCCAGCAGACTGAGGAGGGGAGAAGGGGAAACAACTCTGCTTGCTAGAAGTCTGAACTAGTAGGTTGCAGAGTGGCAGGTTGCTCACCCCTGATTTACACTTCTGTTCCTTGGTGTGACGGTCTGAGATAATACAGGAACTGAGACACAGCCATCATTCAAAATTCAGATTTCCCTGAATTTTTCAGTGTAGTTCTCCAGCCAAGTGATGTGTACAAAATTGCATGTACTGGGCTGGAATACATGAGCATGAAAATACAGTGAAAATAACATAGAAAAAGGCATGATGTTAGAGAAATCACTTTGTAGGAACATGTATGGTAGGAAATATTGCGTAGAAGGGTATAGGAGGATAAATTCGCTCTCCACACACACACACACACACACAAAATGCAAACTGGGAAGTCTGGGAAAGTCTGGGAAAACAAGAAAAAAAGAGAACCCAAAGTCTGGGAAAACAAGAAAAAAAGAGAACCCAAATTTGGCATATTTGCCCATCCCAGTCCCTCTTTTTGTAATGGAAACTTGTTTGGGTCCTACCCTCTGCAGCAAAAGAAAAAATTGTTCCATCACTATTCAAAGACTATATTGTATCTGGCTACGATATAGTCATCCCCAGGCTATTCATCCCCAGCTCGTACAACTTTTCCACGTTCAGTCAGTTTAAACTAACCCATGTAACTGAAGCATGCAGCCTTGCTTTCCACAATGTGTAAATGTTCTTTAACTGCTTTGTAACACAGTACCTTAGAGGGCTGAGTGCAATTAGGCCTCCTGCTGTAGCAATCATTGAACATCTCTGGTTGAAGCCCCCAAAACTATTAGTTTCATGAGAAGCAAAGTAATTTTAAAAGCTTACTCACAGCAAGAGGCTAACAACAAGCAAGATGCAAGAGGAATCAGTTTCGGAATATGATTTATGCGTACCTGCCCTAAATGAAACAGTGATGAAAGTCGTTTAGGGAAACACATGCAGCATTTTTCAACCACTGACTGCAGAGTAGTCACCTGAAATACAGTCAAATTGTTCCTATAATAATAATAATTTTTTATTTGTACCCCACCCTCTCCAGCCGGAGCCAGGCTGAGGGCGGCTAACATCATAAAACTAACACAGTATACAAAGAACATAAAAACATAAAAGCAGGCAATCAATTAATTAAAATACATCTTAAAATTAGTTCAGAGCAAATTAAAATATGGACAGATGGCAGTCCATGGATAAAATTGAGAGTAATATTCTCCAGGGCCCACTGTTACCACTGGTCTTATAAAGGAGGCTGAGACTTAACAGGGCAACCTCACACCTAGACACAAATTCTTCTATTAAGTTAGCTTTTATTGAACAAAATAAACAATAAATAATATACCTTTTATAAGGGGCAGAGCACGTGAATGAGCAAGCCAGAATGGGCAAGAGGTCACGGCACCAAAAATGCTTATTGTATTCATGGACAATGTTATCCTCCTAGTTCACAAGAGACAAGTGTCTCTATGGGTGTATTTCATTTATTTATTATCATTTATACAGCATATAGCTCTCTGATATGTGAAATAGGTCATGGTCATTATTATCTGCGAGAGAGGGCAGAAACAATAAGGATATATCTTCATCTGCAAACATATCATAGAATCATAGAATCATAGAGTTGGACGAGACCACAAGGGCCATCGAGTCCAACCCCCTGCCCTATCTTTATTTTTTTTTATAAAAAATTTTTATTGCGTTTCTTTCCATAGGTGAACAAATTTGTTTGGACAACAATATACAAGAAACATTTTCCATATATATAAAGAAAAACATAGAAAAAAGAAAAGATCATTATAAAATTTTTTCGACATCTTTTTGGACCTCCTCGCATCCTCTCAGCATTGCGTTCATCATTCTAACCAATTCAGCAATTTGTTATCTTATTTCCCAACTTATTATACCTTTGTATTTATTATGTTACCAATTTCAAAAATTTGTAATTTAATTTTAACACTCTTAATAAACATAATATTTTGTTTCTAGTTTGTCTCATTTTTTTCCATCAATACTTACTTTATCATTTACTTAAAATAAATTGCAGAAGCATAACGTTTCTTAATCGTGCACAATCTTAACACTCAAACAACTTATAATGTTTTTGCAAATAGTCCTTAAATTTTTTCCAGTCCTCCTCCATTGTTTCTTCGCTCAGATCTCGAATTCTGCCGGTCATTTCTGCCAACTCCATGTAGTCCATCAGCTGCGTCTGCCAGTCCTCCAGTGTGGGTAAATCTGGTGTCTTCCAGAACTTTGCGATAAGAATCCTAGCTGCTGTGGTTGCATACATAAACAAGGTTCTGTCCTTCTTTGGCACCTTCCGGTCCACCATGCCCAGAAGAAAGGCCTCTGGTTTCTTAGAAAAGGTATATCTGAATACCTTTTTCAACTCATTATGTATCATTTCCCAAAAGGCCTTTACTTTCGGGCAGGTCCACCAGAGGTGAAAGAATGTCCCTTCTGCCTCCTTGCATTTCCAACACTTATTATCAGAAAGATGGTATATTTTAGCCAACTTGACTGGGGTCATGTACCACCGGTATACCATTTTCATAATGTTCTCTTTCAAGGCACTACATGCCGTAAATTTCATACCGGTGTTCCATAACCTTTCCCAGTCCTCAGACATAATGTTGTGTCCTACATCCTGTGCCCATTTTATCATAGCAGATTTAACTGTCTCATCCTGTGTGTTCCATTTAAGCAGCAAGTCATACATCCTCGAAAGTACCTTAGTCTTTGGTTCTAGTAACTCCGTCTCCAGTTTCGATTTCTCCAACTGGAAACCCACTTTTTTGTCCATTTTGAATACCTCTTGAATTTGAGCATAATGTAACCAATCTCGCACCTTACCTTTTAATTTGTCCTGGCTTTGGAGCTTCCAATTGTCTCCAACTCTTTCAATCAGTTCCCAATATTTTGGCCAATAGGCCTCCATATTGGGCTTTTTTTTAGAAATCTTGGCTTCCACAGGTGATAACCACCTCGGGGTCTTGTTTTCTAATAAATCCTTATACTTCATCCAAACGGCAAAAATTGATTTTCTGACAATATGGTTTTTGAACAATTTATGAACCTTCGCCTTGTCATACCACAAGTATGCATGCCAACCATACACATTATCAAACCCCTCCAGATCTAGGACATCGGTGTTTTCCAACAGGAACCAATCCTTCAACCAGCAGAAGGCTGCAGCTTCATAGTACAACCTTAAGTCCGGCAGGGCAAACCCCCCTCTTTCTTTTGAGTCGGTTAGTATTTTAAATTTTATTCGGGGCTTTTTGCCCTGCCAGACAAACTTAGAAATATCCTTCTGCCATTTTCCAAAACATTCCATTCTGTCCACGACCTGAAGGGTTTGAAATAAGAATAGCATTTTTGGCAAAACACACATCTTTATAGCTGCGATTCGGCCTGACAAGGTAAGTTTCAATCTTGACCAGATATCCAAGTCTTTTTTAATTTCCAACCAACATTTTTCATAGTTATCTTTGAAAAGGTTTAAATTTTTGGTGGACAAGTATACCCCCAGGTATTTCACTTTTTTAACCACACTTAGCTCTGTCTCTTTCTGATACCCCTCTATCTCTGTAGGTGTCAAATTTTTGACCAAAACCTTAGTTTTTTGTTTGTTTAACTTGAATCCCGCCACCCGACCAAACTCCAAAATAAGTTCCAAAACTCTTTTTGTGCTAGATACTGGCTCCTGTACTGTCAAGACTAGGTCATCTGCAAAGGCTTTCAGTTTGTATTGTTTCGCTCCGACCTCTATACCTTGCACCAACTGGTCCTCCCTAATCATATTCAGCAATACCTCCAGAACAGAAATAAATAGCAGAGGGGATAAAGGGCACCCCTGTCGTGTCCCTTTTTCAATTAGAAGTTCATCCGACACCACATTGTTCACTATCAACTTGGCTTTTTGCTCTGAATAAATTGCTTCTAGTCCATTTTCAAACCCCCGTCCCACTCCCATCCCCTTCAGGTTTTTCTTCATAAACATCCAAGAAATGTTGTCAAATGCTTTCTCCGCATCAATAAAGATTAAAGCAGCCCTTGTGTTTCTAATTCGCAACAGCTCCAATATATCAATAATATTCCTGGTGTTATCAGACATGTGTCTACCAGGGAGAAAGCCTGCTTGGTCCTTGTGAATTACTTCGTTTAAAACGTTTTTAAGTCTACTTGCTAAAATGTCTGCAAATATTTTGTAATCCACATTCAGGAGTGAGATGGGACGGTAGTTCTTAAGCTGAGTCTTTTCCTTCTCTGACTTGGGAATCAATGTGATGAATGCTTCTTTCCACGTTTCCGGTGCCCTTCTCCCCTCCATAATCTGGTTGCAAACCTCCAACAACGGTTGTATCAAACAATCCTTCAGAGTCTTATAATATTTGGAGGTGAGACCATCTGGGCCTGGAGATTTGCCAAGTTGCATATTTTGGATGGCACCTTCAATTTCCTGTTGAGTTATTTTACTGTTGAGAATTGATCTTTTATCTTGACTTATTTTAGATAGTCCATTTGTCCTCAAGAATTGGTCTATTTCCGATTCTTTCTGAGGCCCCTGTGCATAAAGTTCCTTGAAGTATCTGTGGAAGCACTTTCTTATTTCTTCTGGTTTCTGAACTATTTTTCCTTGAATCTCCAGGTTTGTGACTGTGTTTAGCTTTTGTCTTTTTTTCAATTGCCAAGCTAACAACTTTCCACATTTATTTGCTGATTCAAACGATCTCTGCTTCATTTGTTTAATTTTCCACTCAATCTCTTGATTAATCAATTTCGAATATTGTGCTTGATGGAATTTGATCTCTCTTAGCACCTCTTTTGACTTCGGATTAGTTCTCAGCTTTTTCTCTCCTTCACTTATTTTCTCTAGAATTTTTTCCTTTTTTCCATTCCAAAATTTTTTCTTTATTGTATTCTGTTGTATCAGAAACCCTCTCATTACAGCTTTGCTTGCGTCCCAGATTATTCTTTTCTCCACCGTAGTGTTCAAATTTATTTCAAAGTAGTCCTTTAGCGTTTTTTGGGCCTTCTTAACGATCTCTTGATCTCTTAGCAAGGTGTCATTCATTCTCCATCTGAAGGATCCAGTTGGGAAAAGTCTCAATTCCATTTTTAAGGCATTATGGTCGGAGCAGGTTTTTGGGCAGATTTCCACTTTTCTCGTTTTCGGGGCCAGTCCTCTAGATATCCAAATTTGGTCGATTCGTGTCCATGACAAGTGGGCATCAGAAAAGAAGGTTCCTTCTTTACCCAAGGGGTTCCTTGTCCTCCAAATGTCAATCAAGTCCATATTGTCTGTCATTTCAAAAAAGGTTTTAGGGAGTCTGCCGTCTGTTGTTAAATTTTGATTTTGGGATTTGTCCATATTTGTAGACACCACCCCATTCATATCTCCCATCACGATAATATTAGAATAGTCCAAATAGTCCATCATTGTCTCATGCAGCTTCTTATAAAATTCTGATTTTCCATCATTTGGCGCATAAACTCCTAATATCAAAATCTTTTCCCCTTGTGTTTGGATTTCAATTGCGAGAATTCTTCCATGATCATCTTTAAATAAGAATTTTGGTGATAGGTTCTCCTTTGCATAAATTACAACACCTCTTTTTTTGACTTTGTCTGATGAGATAAATTCTTGGCCAAGTCTTTTATTAATTAATACTTTCCTGTGGAGCCTAGTCACATGTGTTTCTTGAAGGCATATTACATCCAATTGTTCTTTTTTCAAAATATGGAATATCCTCCTTCTTTTTTCCGGAGAATTCCCGCCATTTATGTTCCAGCTAAGTAGCTGCAGAGACATCCCGTTCTATTTTAAACGTTCTTAAGATGGGGTGCCTTCCTTTTGCTCAGATCCCGAGGGTGCAGGCGTTGGCCCGCTTTCAGGCAATGTTGGTGCTGGTACAGCTGGAAGCCAATCCACTCCTTTTTGGAGATCTTCTCCGTGGTCGTGAAGGAACTTTTGGTTATCTTCAGGTGTTCTAATTTTAACCTTCCTTTCTTTGTAGGTGAAGGATAGTCCTTGTGGAAACTCCCACCTATAGGGAATTGCGTTGTATCTCAGCAATTTTGCTAGTTCTGAATAGGTGGCTCTAAGATCCAACAGCTGTCTCGGAATATCTCTATAGATTTCCACCCTTTTGTCTTGTATTTCAATTGCTTTTTTGAAATGAAGACCTAGGATCTTATCCCTCTCTTCCTTTGATCTTAAAATTATCAAACAGTCTCTGGATCTATCTTTCTTTACCACTCTTCCCAGTCTATATGCCGAGACAATCTTAAAATCTGTGTCTTCCTTTAAACCCCAGAACTTCGAAAATTCTTGTGTTAAGTATCCAATCAAATCTCCTTGCTCTAGTTCCGGGATGCAACTCAATTTGATGTTATTCTCGCGATTTTTCAGTTCCACCATTGACAGATAAACTTGTTGTTCACCCACCTGTTTGTGCAGGGGCTTAACTTCTCCTTTTATTTCTTCCACTTCTTTTTGTAGAGCTCCCACTTTCTGGATTGCTGCCCTATCTTTAAAGACCATTTTGCATGCGTCCAATAAGTAAGAAGGAGACACCCTTCTTTATGAAGACCTAAGGGAATATTGCAGAGAGGACAAGAATATAGTGTCTTCAACATTGCAAACAGTTGTAGACATGGCAGTAGAGCTTGGAACCTAAGAGTAGAAAACTAGGGGAAACCCACAGGAAGGTCCACTGATCAGAAGGGTTAAAGGTAAAGGTAAAGGTAAAGGTACCCCTGCCCGAACGGGCCAGTCTTGACAGACTCTGGGGTTTGTGCGCCCATCTCACATCTATAGGCCGGGGGCCAGCGCTGTCCGGAGACACTTCTGGGTCACGTGGCCAGCATGACAAAGCTGCATCTGGCAAGCCAGCGCAGCACACGGAACGCCGTTTACCTTCCCGCTGGTAAGCGGTACCTATTTATCTACTTGCACCCGGGGGTGCTTTCGAACTGCTAGGTTGGCAGGCGCTGGGACCGAGCAGCGGGAGCGCACCCCGCCGCGGGGATTCGAACCGCCGACCTTTCGATCGGCAAGCCCTAGGCGCTGAGGCTTTTACCCACAGCGCCACCCGCGTCCCTGATCAGAAGGGTTCCTGTAAGCTAAATGCATAGGACCCACCAGGTCTAATCTGAAGTGAGATCGGCCTAGGGCTCTGTGGTGCCTATACTTCTTGTGAAGTTTAGTATATGGCAGTGGTTTTCAACCAGTGTGCCATGGCACCCTGGGGTGCCTTGAATGGGGGTCAGGTGCACCAAAGGCACCACAGGCCTCTGTCCCTCCTTCCTTCCTTCCCTCCCTCCTCTGGTGCCTTCTCATGTCTCTGACTTCAAAGGCTTGTGTGGTTGATTGCTGCAGCAGCCCTGGCTACAAGCTCCCCAGGTGAATGGTGCCTCTGGGGCCGGCCAGGGGGTGCTGGTTGCTGGGAACAGAGGTGGCCTCAGAGGAAGCAAGCAGGCAGGTGAGGATTCCCAAGGAAAGGGGAGAGGAGGCTGAGGGTATCTTCCATAAGGGAGGGTGTCCAAAAACAGGGTGAGGGGCTGACGGCTTGGCATGCAAGGGGTGACATAACTGAGGCTCTGAGTGCAGTTCCCCACAAAGAAGTTGGTCAAGGGAGCCGTGGACTCAAAAAGGTTGAAAACCTCTGGTTTGTGGAATGCAAATTGGGCTACATCTAGAGGATTAGGCCAATGGAAATCAGTGGAACCCCCTGTTCCATTGTGCCTTCATTATTCTTGTGGACTACCCAGTCCTTTGCCTGCTTACTCAGAAGTAAGTCTCACAATGTTTAATGGGGCTTCCTCTCTACTATGTATGCTTAGGATTGCAGCCTGAAACACGGTCTAATTAACGTGTTTTTCCCCCCAGAGTAGAAAGAGCCACCTAGGTAAATAATACGCCAACCCTGATGGATTTTATTGCTGTAAGATTGTACAGAACGCCATTAAACATCAAATTGCGCAGCGAAAAAGATGTACTTGTCTTGTACGGGGTGAAAAACTATGCCAGCATAACAGTGTGGTAGGCAATGCAATGCATCAGGTTTTTAAGACATGAAATGAGCATATTGTTCAAACTGGTTCCAGATGAGCATTGCTACTGTGGAACACCATGTGTGAAATGGGGTGATTTTTCATTTTAGCAAACATTACAAGGTGTTTTTTTTTCCCCATTTACAATGCCTTACACAATAGCTATGAGCACACAGGAGGAACAAATTAATTTCGCTTATGGCTACGTAAATTAATTTTTTTTATCTTCTCCTGCTCACTCCTATTATGTATGCAATCATTTATTTTGGAGATTGCAGGGGCAGTTCTTACGTGGTGTTTTTCTTCTGTTGTATGCCACCATTCAGAACAGTTAAGAGGCAAAGGCAGCAGTGCATTATACACCATAGGCATACTGTTAATGACTCCTATTTGCTCAGCCGGGGTAATAACTGTGTTGTCACAGCTGACGGGAGAAGTTGGTCAGAGTCTGATATTAGCTCTAGGTTCTCAGCACTGGAGGTGGGGTATAAACCCTAAATTAGGGGGAAATAACACGGTGCCTTCTAGATGTTCTTAGGTGTGGGTGGCGCTGTAGTCTAAACCACTGAGCCTCTTGGGCTTGCTGATCAGAAGGTCGGCAGTTCGAGTCCCCATAACGGGGTTCAAAAGCACACCAGTGCAAGTAGATAAATAGGTAGCACTGCAGTGAGAAGGTAAACGGCATTTCCATGCGCTCTGGTTTCCATCACGGTGTTTTGTTGCACCAGAAGCGGTTTAGTCATGCTGGCCACATGACCCAGAAAGCTGTCTGTGGACAAACGGCAGCTCCCTCGGCCTGAAAGCGAGATGAGTGCCGCAACCCCATAGTCGCCTTTTGACTGTCCAGGGGTCCTTTATCCTTTACTTTAGACTACAGCTCCCAGCCAGCATGGCCAATGGTCAGAGATGGTAGGAATTGTATTTCATCAGCTCCTAGAGGACATCATGCTGGCTACTCCTAGTTTATATGGCTTCTGAGGGTGAGAAGAAGGAATATAAGGACAATCCACTATACATTGTAACCTTCGTGTTTTAGGCTTAGGGGCCATTCACAGAGTATTTCATACCCCACAGGCAAGTGGGCAAATAATATTTTGACCAAGACCAAGATATAGATGGAATGAAAGTAGATCAAAGTAGGCCAACAAGAAAGATGGAGGCCACATGAGGTTTTTAAAGTGTGACATAATTTATAGACGGCCCCTTATAACCCACAGCTACATTAATGAAAAATGTGTGTACATCACTTCTAATACATCCGATCTCCCTCAATTAAACAAAAGTAGTTTGCAGGCATTCCTTTATGAGCAATAGATGAGGACCTTTATTTTTGCACCATGGTTCTAAAAATGAAACTCATTGTTGCTTGGTATGTTTTCCCTGTTCAATTCATCAAGTACTCTGAAGCTTGCGGCTGGATTACAAATTAAATTATCTGCTGCAGAAAATGAATTTTACACTCTTATAATAAAGAAGAAGAGAGTGGAAGGGAGAGAAGGAGAAAGGAAGCACATTATAATTTACCACCACAGGCAGGTTCATTTAAGTATAAAAGAGAGGGGGTGGGTACTAATAATAAAAAAAAGTAGTTTTGAAAGAAATTTTAAGATAAAGAAGAAGGAGAATAAATCAACACAGGAACATTTGCTTAATTCCGATATTTATAGTCCTATGTTGTTGAACTACAGCGCCCATCATGTTTGACCATTGGCCATGCAGAGGAAAGGCTATTGTTTAGGGTTGATATATTTCAGTGTTGAGCTATTGGGGGGGGCAAAGTTATTGATCTTCTTTTTGCAAAAGCTCCTCTCCCCCCCAAGAAGTTTTTGAGCTATTTTTTTAGGACATTTGTCAAAAAAATCTACACTTCTGACATGGGTTGCCCTACACGAGGGCTTTCCTGGACATTTTTATTGACCTTCAGAAATTCCACCCGGACACTATTTTTGATGGACAAATACCAGATATGTCCAGGAAATTCCAGACGTATGACAGCCCTACAGTTGTTTCCAACTTGATGGCCCATCTCCAGCCTATTGCTACTCTGAGTACATTGTGATTAGGTGGACAATGCCAGCTGTCAACTGAGAGACCCCTCTGGGTCAGATACTCTTAAAAGTGGACTGTAACCATACAGCCTCTTGTTCAGGCCCGGCTCACCTATGAGGCAGGGAGAGGCTATTGCCTCAGGTGGTGGATCCGCCTGGCAGTGGCACAGCCGCATACACACATTGCCCCATGCCACCACATGCACAAACACTGCCATTGCCTGTCTCCTTTTACTGCCTGGGCCACCTCGTTTTCAATTTTGGCTAGGGTAGCAAAACATCCTGGGCCGGCCCTGCTCTTGTCCTTCCTCTCAGCTGACCATCAAAACAGCCACTTGAGGAGACCCAAAACCTGGTTGTAAAGCAGATGGAGTAGGATGGGTGAGCTTAGGCTATTTCCATTATTTTCTCAAAGCAATCTCCTGCCTCTGCCACCTATCCATCTTATTTCTGTTTACTTCTTAATAAACATCATAATTTTGGCTGCCAGGCCCTTATCTGCATTTTAGCCAGACTGCTTTCCTCTCGCATGCCTAGACCCTTTTGGTGTTGTGCTTTAAATGTGTGGCTGAGTCGGGGTCTCACAGGGGAAAGCAAACTATGTTAGACTCAGGGAAGAGAAGACTTGGGTAGGGCTGGTATTTCTTCTGTTTCCCTTCCTAAATGCCTGCTTTGGACCCCCCAGAAATCATTCCCATCTCAGGGTACAGATTCCTGAAGGAAATATCATGACCGCCTTCTTGATAGCCTCTGACAGTGCTGGCCTACCCAGGCTGGTGGTAGTAGAAAGAAAGGAATTAAAGGTTTTTCTCCCCATCCATTGCAACGATATTGTGATAACCATGAAGAGCATGGAAAAGCAGAAGCGTTTCTGACACAGGAGGAGCTGCAGCAAAATGAGCCTGCATTGGCACATGAACAGCATTTCTGGTTCAGCCAGATAAGGTAGTCCTGTTGCAGCTGGAGTTTTATGCAGTTCTAAATACGATTCATCACTTCAGTGTAGATTTATCTGAAGAAAAACAGTGCATCAAACACATAGTTTACACATCAGACGTCATCATACTATTTTCTTCATTCCTCAGTCTTGGTTTGGAGGCGGGACACAACAGCAAATTACGCCCCCCCCCCCACTCTGCCAGCTATAAACGTAAAAAGGACTGCTCATCATTTCTGAGAGACGTCGCTTACCCACTCAGTTCGACTGATGTGCTTTGCCTGAAAAGAGGCATCCCAGTCTGGCCGTGGCTGCTAACGTTCTGTGAATAATTTTCATTTTCTGCCCTTAACATCAGTTGATTGGGGATCCTGTCTGTAGCTTCAGGGGCTTGCGAGAAGCAGTGCGATAAGGAGCAGCCCTGATGTGTTAACTCGCAGCCAAATTAATAGCAGTTGTTGGGAAATAGTTTAGGCGGTGACTAACTTTCTCATGGCGACAAGCTCCAAGAGACTTTGCACCATCAATTTCCAACAAAGTTTTAGCATATGGTTGCAGTGATAACCCACACTCATTAAATTATCTGAGTTTTCTTAAAAAAAAAAACACCCCACATGAATAGAATATGATGTTTCTGATATTAGTTTCAAGCCTGTGAAATCTGCCTGCGCAAGGAGGAAATTAATTTGCATTTGTCCTGGCTCCCGGAAGGCACTTAAGTCCCACCTTTTATCAACAACAGAATGAAGAGATGATGGTGCCTGTATCATACAAACCAATCACCTTCGTCTTACCAGATTTCCCCTCCAATGCGTCTTCAAGCATCTGTGATAGAAAATATATACATCTGGATCAAAGTGTGTTTGAAGAGCAAATAAATATGAGAACAGCAGCCACTTCAGTACTTCAACATTTCCGCTTGCTTCCATGCTCTTTTCCCTCATAAGCAAAGAGTTTGCTCTAAGACATGACGGCACTAATATTAATGGAATCTGTAAATTTGCACTGTGCAATTAATATTAGAATCCAAAATCTTGCAGCATTGTCTGAAATACACCTGTTATAGTTCAGAAACTTTTTTTGAACATGAGTCCACATAAAAGGGGGAAAATAATGAACTTGTTCATTGCCGTCCTCAGGCTTCCATAACAGGTTAAGTAACTTTGGAAGGAAATCCTATCCCTTCTTAGCCTCCTTTTCCCCCTGAGCCAAATTGGCCTTGGATGCTCTTTTAAGCTTTTGCCCATTTTTGGGATCATTCCGGTAGCTCCTCTTTGCATTTCTCCAGGTTGCCTTTATCGTTTTTGTACAGGCGTGATTAAGGCCAAGGCTGCACACAAGCCTATGCTGAAACAGCAGCTCCCAACTTATTTATATTTTTTACTCCTTTTTATGTTGCTCGGATTCCCATGCAGTCCGGCAGAAGTACTTATGAGCTGTTTCAACACTGATTGAGTCATCAGTCTTGCCCCATCTCCCATCCATCAAGCAGCGTCTCTGCCTTTAAAAAAAGTGCATGGACATTCCATCAACCAAATGTTTTTTTGCCCCCTTGTTTATTGACTTTCACAAAGGGAAATCAATGTTAAACAGTTGCAAAATTGCTCTGAAAATGGGAGAGAGGGAGGATTAAGAAATCTGAGTGCGAAGCCAGTCACTGCCGTGCACAACCAAATTCCCAAACAAATTGGTGGAACTGTTGGGTTTTTTTCTGTTGGTGACCCAGAAGAGGAACAAGTTTGTATGACAAGGATGGTGTGTAGTAAGTACACCTCTTGAGCAACTCCATCTCAGCTCAACCACTTGAACCAGAGTAGGCATTTTTAAAATTTTAAGATTTTCCTGTCAATTTTGCAACCAAAATTCCACAATACCTTTTTTCCCTGTATTGTTCCCATCTTATGAGTCTCCAACCATGGCAAAAACAACAACACCAAACCCCACAGTATTATTATGGATAGTTCCAGAGCAGTAACCGCCTTAGTCTGTTGCAGCAAACGTGTTACAGAACTATTCTAAACTTTCATGGACTAGAGCTTATATCACACAAAAAATTAAGTGTTTACAATGCCATTGTTGTTACGACTAGACATAACTGATAGTGGTGCTGAGCTAAAATTTCCTGAGGTTCCATTCTCGTGAAATTTGCCATCTTAGGGGTGGGAGAGATGGTTACAAATAAGCCCTTCTTTCCTTCCTTCCTTCCTTCCTCCCTCCCTCCCTTCCTTCTTTCCTTCCCTCCCTCATGCCTGTTTGCAATTACTTTTCTCCATCTGCTGCTTTAGTACCTTTAAAAAAGAACTTGAAAGGCATTGTTATGTATTCAGTGGTCTGTGTTTGCCTGAGCTTGAGTCTGGACTAAGGAATCTGAGCTCCTGGACTTCCGGGATAGCGCGAACGGGTAATGGCGGATTTCCTCCGAGCTCCGGAGGGAATCGGCTCCGTCGAGGACGGGTCTTGCCGTGCCGGCGACACGGGGACCCTTAAAAACCGCAGGCGCGGAAGCCTGCGGACTTCGTGACTCGGTGGGCACCTTAAGCGCCCTCCCCGACCCGCGAAGAGCCTTTTTAAAGGCTGCGGAGTGGACTGGGGGGTGGCGTGGTGCTGAGAGTCCATCGCTACCTCGGCGGAGCGAAGCCGCGAGCCAGGACCGAAGAGCGCTATCTTTCTTCCTGAAATTGGACTGCAAAATGAAACCCGTGAGTAGAAGGAAATTTCGGCACTAAAAGACTTTATTTTTGAATTTAAGTACGATCGGGGGGACGTGTTAAAAAGGAAGTCCACACTCCCCCCCCCCACTAAAAGATCTAAAGCAAAGAGAGATCACTAGGTCGGAAAAGACGCTGGTGTTTAAATAGATAACTTTCATAAATTGGACTAAGAAGTATTTGCGCTGGAGAGGAAGAGAGAGGGATTTCAGAGGTCTTTTTTTTGGGTCGACCCCCCCCTAGACCCGGGAAGTGCCCTGTGTGTGAGCCCGAGAAAAAGAACAAGGAGTTTGACAGCTGTCAAAAGAGCTATCAAACGGGAGACTAAAGATTGGAACTGTGTTAACAATATCTTTTTGGATTAAAAGTGCTACATTAAAACTGAACTGATTGGAAACAAGGTGACTGTGAACAACAAAGTAACGGACTGTTGGAAAGGAATTGATGGAAATCCCCCTGGAGGGAACTAAAGACATTGCAATGGCTGCAGAAGGAAAAGTATGGGCGGAGATAGAAAGAATGCTTTGCCTTGTGGGAATTCTACAAGAGCACAGTACTCTTATGAGTGAACAATTGATGACCTTCAATCTTGAACTAAACAACTCTGTCGATGACACAAAGGGGATGGAAAAAAACTCTGCAGCTGCAGAAGAAAAGATAACCTTGGAGCTGGGGGAAAAAGAAGAAGAGAGAGGAGAGGAAAAGCAAGTGGAAAAAACCAACCAAGAGCCTGCAACCTTTGGAAACAAGGGAAGTAAAGAAGATGACCAGTGGATTACAAATCTGCAGAAGGAGAGAAAGATAAAGGAAGAAGCCCCTGGAATAATTCGAATATTGGATTATAAAAAAACAGACATTTATGATCGGGACTTCTTCTTTAGGTTGGAGTTTGGGAGATTGATTGATCCTGGCCAGAAATTGCTCTTGGTTGACCTGGAAAGAGGGAAATATGAGGGGTGGATGGTAGAACCCCCTCGAGAAGAGAAGGTCAACAAAATGGACTGCCAACAAAACTGGTGGAGAGAGACCAACTGGGGCTTAAGGGCCTCGGATGTGAGAAATCCGGGCTAAAATGGTTTCTTTTCTTTAAGGACATTGGTTTGGGAAGGGACGGAAACCGGGGAAGGGGGGAGGGGAGAGTAGAGTAGTGAAAATCTGAAATTTAGAATGGGAATATATGATTTTTGGTTTAACATTTTAAGGAGGGAATTTGTGGGAGAGAATTTAGGCCGACTCTAGAGAAAGTACTTAATGTATAAAGTTGGATAAGCAAAATTGGGCCAAGAAAAAGTAATAAATTTTAAGAAAAGACAAGAATAACATTTAAGAGACGGGAGAAAATAATTTGCTGAGACAATTGAGGAAATTGGAAGGTGGAAAGGGGGGTGTGGGGAAGTCAAGGAAAGAAGGGAATGAAAGTAAATTTATGAAATTATACGTGTTTTATTGTGTCTTTCTATGTTTGTATGTCTATTAAAATGTGAAAACCCAATAAAAATTTTATATATAAAAAAAAAAGGAATCTGAGCTCCTGTGTTCTGATTCGATACATGATGTCCAGTCACAGAACATTTCAGGATATGGGCCACTGCCATTGGCCCTTGAACTCTGAGTCATGATTTGCAGCTTGGAAGTTTAGACAGCCAATCACGTTGGGAGTGGGAGTGGCCCAGGCTTTCAGAAAAGTATGTAAGCAGTTGCTTTGCCCCTGTTTCCCAGTTATGTAGTTCAATAAAGGTTCTTGCTTTTCTCACTGTGTCTTGCCTCGTGGCAACCCACCTGCACTCCAGGCAGCTTATACACTGTCTGATTCCAGTCACTCCAGGATCACAGTGAACATGATGACACAGGTAACTAGGTTTGGACTATGTGGTAACACAAGGCAAACAAAGTCTGCCTTTCCCCTCACTCTGAACCAAGAAAAAGGAATGAAGCTGTGGGGCTTCATTCTCTACCAGTGCTACAGGGTAGAATGTGTTTGGTAGAGACGCATTTGAACTCATATTCAGATACACAACACATTGAAAGGAATGCATTACAAACAGATGGCAACCACACTTGGATGAACATCTATGCTTTACCAAACATGGGTGTTATCCATCCATTACTTGCAGTAGAATTTGCATTCATATGTTCCTCCAGATGCACAGTTCCCATCAGTTTCCCTTTACAATTAGTCAACTATATGCAACTGAGCTAAGAGGGACATGGGTGGCGCTGTGCGTTAAACCACAGAGCCTAGGGCTTGCTGATCAGAAGGTCGGTGGTTCAAATCCTCGTGATGGGATGAGCTCCCATTGCTCGGCCCCTGCTCCTGCCAACCTAGCAGTTCGAAAGCACGTCAAAGTGCAAGTAGATAAATAGGTACCGCTCCAGCGGGAAGGTATACGGTGTTTCTGTGCGCTGCTCTGGTTCACCAGAAGCGGCTTAGTCATGCTGGCCACATGACCCGGAAGCGGTACGCCAGCTCCCTCGGCCAATAAAGCGAGATGAGCCCCGCAACCCCAGAGTCTGTCACGACAGGACCTAATGGTCAGGGGTCCCTTTACCTTTACCTTTTATGCAACTGAGCATCAGGATGAAGGCACATGGACCCCGTTGTGTTGACAACACTGGTGGATTGCCACTTCCTCTGATTTTTGCATTCTTTCAGAAGGAGGCACAAAAATGGCTGAAAGGAGGATGTCATTGTGTGAGGGCAATCCATCCCTGCTTCAGCTCAATACAAAGTAGTAGGGCTGCTACTGCTAGTCTCACATGTTTTCACATGCACTTGGGATGATGCAACATCTCCCAATTTCTATAAAGTTAAAAGACAAGTGTACAATGCAGTATTAGAGGCTGAAATTTCAGTCTCACTGCATATCAGTCTCATTTTTATTCTAGCCTGCACTTTTGGAAGGAAATCCATACTATGTTTGTAATCATTCCGCAGTGCAACATCACTTAACAGTGTTATCTCATGAGCTAAAAATACTAGGTAACATTAGAGGATAAACCACACGAGACTTGGATCTATTGTGGTTTATGTCATTCATAAGTCTTTGACTCTTGGTTGTTGGTTGTCGTCATGGATTTTAAAGAAGCTGGGAGAAAGTTTGATCTATTCATTGATTTGTTTTCTACCTTCAGAACCACTGCAATACAATGAGAACAGGTAAAAACCACACACATTAGGGAAAAGAAGTAGAGCTTTCTTTTGTAATTAGGTTTCAGACCGTAATAAAGGAATCCTATACATGTCTGCTCAGAAGTAAGTCCCACTTAGTCCAGAGGAAGACTCACTGGTTAGTGGATATTGGCTTGCTGTTAAATATTATCAAGGCTGGGATTAAGATGAAGCATCTTTCTCTATGGGACATGCCAGTGGCTGCGCTGCCATTTCAAAGATCACTTTCCATTCTTTTTAAAAGAAAGAAATGGAGCGATGCAAATGAAATTATTCACACCATGGCCCCATTATTTGATGCCTGTCTCTTCAGCCATTCAACGGCAGGCCATCTTTTCCTGTAATTGCTAAGTGGAAAGAGCAATAATTTTCCATCACAACTCAGCAACTGATTGAGCTGCCTGCATAATTGCTGTTGAAGTGCTCGGCCACTTTTGTATCATGATGACAGTAGCCATAGATATGTGATTCTTCGGTGCATCTGTTCTGTACTTGCATCATCAATGAATCAGGGTGCTTCACAATTGAATTAAAGAATACAAAGGTCAATCCAATAGCCAGTGGAGAGGAGAAAGAGCTACGAGGAGTTACTTCTTAGGCTGCTGTGAGTTACAACATGGGCGGGCCCATCAGGGCCAGCCCTACCATTAGGCAGATTGAGATGCCTGTCTCAAGGGGCAGTTTCTGAGGGACACAGAGGGGACAGAGCTGTGTGCACTATAGAACCTGTCCAGCATACCCTAAGTTAAATGGCTGTCCTCAGGTGCCATAGAGTATGCTGTCCCATCACCAGCATTGTGGGAGTCCAGTTGACATCTATACCTGGGATATTTGCCTCAGGCAGCAAAATATCTTGGGCCAGTTCTGGGGCTATTTGTCAACTCTGTGCCTTGCAGCACAGTTCTTTGTAAGTCTACTCACAATTCTGGAACCATTGGAAATGCTTCCATTTTGCCAATATTGTTGCTGTTATTTTCGTTTGCTGTTTTAAATTATTTCATTGTTTTAGATTATGCATTCTATGGCATTTTTAATTCTCTCTCTCTCTCTCTCTCTCTCTCTCTCTCTCTCTCTCTCTCTCTCTCACACACACACACACACACACACACTGTGGATGCTTGGTGAAGGCAGTATAGAGATCCCTAAATACAATGAATAAATAAGGCCCACTGAGTTCGGGGATGGGCCTTACTCTCAGTAAAATGGATCTACATTTTGAAGTAAGTTAAGCAATGCACATTACTATCTATAAAGGCCACCATCACCCATACAACCATTCAGCCCAGAGTCTAAAATTACCTAACTGCAGTACTGATTGTAGCCTTAGTTAAGCATGAATTAGCCATTAGGATAAATACATTATAGCGGAGTCGAGACTTCAGTTAAATTAGGGGATGTGCTGTAATGTAATTTGGCCAGCGTCACTGCCTCATAGTGGAGAGTGTGGGTTTATTCATGCATGCACTTGATATCTCTTCCGTCATAGCAAGAGATAATGGCTCTTTAAACATAACAGATAGTTCCTTAAGGAAGAATCTATATAAACTAAAACATGTTAAATTTTAGTTTGTAAAGCTTAATTTTATTTTTTTTAAAAAAATAAACCACTTTAAGAATGCTTTTGATCAAATCAGCTGCTAAAAAAAATGATAAAGAAATATGATTGTAGAACTCCTCGATTCTGCTTCACTTTTGATTGGGGTCACCAAATTTGCAAGGCATTTAACAAGGGCGAAGAGGGTAGGTAGAGTTTTATCCATGATCATGTGTGACATCATGGGCACTATCCAATAGGTGCTTGTGGCTCTCATGCAATTACAGTCCATGAAATATTCACAGCAGTGCTCGATGGTAGAAAAATGGCATTTTCCCAGCAGCAATACTCCGGTCTGAGTGCTAGGTGGAACAAAATCCTCTGTCACCTCAAACAGAACTGCAACATTGAGACACCACAGCATTCCTTTTGAAAATGTTCAAGTGCTCCAAAGCAGCTGAATAATGACTCAGTTTTTTGTATAAAATGAATAATCTGAAAACACCTGAATTATTTTAATGAATAACTCATCTTTCAGTTATCTATTAATGATTACATTGGCCATTCTTTGTTCAGTTTTCTGTTAATTGGTTCTCGTGGGAAACTTGCAGATTCTAGCTTCACCAATTAACTCAAGCTGGTGTCAATTTACTCTTGGCAGAAAGCCCAGGTCTGCTTGACCTAGAAACTACTCGCTCTGATTGGTTAACGAGCAGCACTCAACTCTGTTATCAAGGGATTGTTAGCTCAGTTTGGTGTGAGGTGTGTTAGGAGTTAGAAGTGCTGTGTATGGTTGAGAGAGAGAGAGAGAAAAAGAGGATTTATTTTGCTTTTATTTGTATGCAGAAACTCTGCTGGTTTTATTTTTTCCTTTTAATAAATCCTGTAAATAGTTATTCTGAGTCTAGCTGACTAGTCATTACTGCCGCAACTAGCTTCCTCGCTGTGCAGGAAAACTCTGCTACGTTTGGGCTAAAGCCAATAGGGCTATGCCTGACACTTCAAAGTTCCATGAGGTTATGGGCATTGTGCTGCCAGCCTGAGTTGCGGTGGTGTCAGCATCAACGGCGTTGGTTCCAGTAGTTCCAGAAGTTGTTGTTCTCTGGCTGGTTCCTGACTGTGGTGAGCTGGTGACGCAGCGGACACAAGGACAACAGCTGCAGCGTGTGAGTGCTGGGTGCTGTGGTTCCTGTTTTCTCTCTCGGTGGTCGTGAGTAGCTGGTTCCGGGTTCCAGGGACATCGCTCTCAAGATGACCTCACAACCAGTTCAGATGGCTTTTGAGCGTCTGAATGACTCCAATTACTTGCTGTGGTCGGAACGCATGCAGGCAGTGCTGCAGAGGGATCGTCTCTGGCAAGTGGTGAGTAAGTTTCCTACGAAGCCTGATGATGAAGACCTCGATAAAGACCAAAGAGCAAGGGCCACAATTGTCTTGGGGCTGGAAGATTCCCAGTTGCCGTATGTGAGGGGAATCAAGACAGCTAGAGGTGTGTGGCAAGCACTTAAAGAACTCCATGTGCGTGAGACAGCGGTTTCCAAGCTGTTCATTCGCAAGGCATTGTACAAGGCAATGTTACAGCCTGGGGTTACAATGCAGGAACACCTACACAGTTTACAGTTAAAGTTTGCTGCGCTACAGGAAAGAGACTGTGCGTTAGACCAGCAGGAGAAGGTGGCTATTATTTTGAGTTCTCTCCCGGAAAGCTGGGATAATTTAGTTTTGTCTCTAGAAGGCATACAGGAGCATGATTTATCAGTCAGTTACGTTACTGGGCGTTTGATTGAAGAATGGCAGAAGAGGCAAGAAAGGTCGGTGGCTGCAGAGGCTTCTACAGGTGGACGGTTTGGAAGGAGTTCTCATGCCGTGCCAGAGGTGAAGCAAAAGCAGCGTACCGGTGAGGAGTCAGCGTTTGCTGTTAGGCGTTGTTTCCGATGTGGGTCTTCAGCGCATCTAAAACGACAATGTCCGGAGTTGATCAAGTCTCAGTTGCCGGTGCAGGAGCAGAGACGAGATCAGCAGCAGCAGCAGCAGCAGCGTAAAAAGAAATTCTTCAAACAAAAACAGTCGGCTCAGCTGGTGACCGGCGAGGTCAAGATTGCTGATGAGAAACAAGCGGTCTGGGTGGTCGATTCGGGAGCGTCTCGCCACATCGTGAATTCAGATGAATTGTTTGTTTCCAAGAACTCAGCACAGCGCAGCCAGGTGGCTCTAGCAGACGGAAGTACTTCCGAAGTGATTTCGGGGGGTGCAGTTTTTGTTCCTTGTCTTCGTGAATGCCTGCAAAATGTACTTTGTGTGCCTTCATTAAGGAGCAATCTGATGTCTGTAGATTGTTTGCTAAAAGCTGGGTTTAAAGTGTATTTTGAAGGAGACAGTTGCATTATTAAGAAGGCTGGTGAGATTTTAGGCACTGCTAAGTCAGAGGGAGGCTTGTTTTGGCTTAAAGCAGGATCTCAAGTTGCAGCAGTAGTCAGTAAATCTCAGCCTGCAGTGAATAACAAAGCTATACATGACAACTGCGTGCACTTATTGCATAGGAAAATGGGGCATGCTTGCTGGAAAAGTGTACTAAAAATGTCTGAATTGGCTGATGGGGGTAATTTAAAGAGTTGTAACAAGTACCTTGATTGTAATGTCTGTAAAAAGGTTAAAACCCACAGAGTCTCTTACCCCAGAAGTGACAGAGTTAGTGAGTCACCGCTACAGCTGGTTCACATGGACGTAATTGGTCCATTTGCTGTAAGCAGGGGTGGATCGCGTTTTTCACTAACAATTGTGGATGACGCCACGCGTTATTCTTGGGTTTTTCCCATGAAAAATAAGGGTGACGTGTTCACTAAGTTTAAAGGCTGGGTGGCATCCGTGGAAAGATTTCTGTCCATTAAACTCAAAAGGATTCAGACGGACAGAGGTGGCGAATTTATGTCAAATGCCTTTAAAGATTGGTTACAAAAGCGTGGCATTGGGCATAGAAAAACGAACGTTTTTTCCCCAGAGGAGAATGGCGTTGCAGAGCGAAAAAACAGATCTTTACAAGATATGATGTTTGCCATGCTTGATGATGCTGATTTACCCATGTCTTATTGGGGGGAGAGCATGCTCACCGCGTGTTATCTCCAAAATAGGCTCTTTCACCAAACAATAGGTACAACCCCGTACTTTAAATTGTTTCAGAAAAAACCTAAAATTGACCATTTGCATGTGTTTGGATCAAAAGCCTGGGTATTAATTCCAAAACAAATGAGGAAGAAGGGAGATCCTAAGACCAAACAGTTAGTGTTTGTTGGTTACCAGGAGCTGGGAAAAGGTTTCCGCTTTGCTGAAGGGACAAATGGCATTGTGATCTCCAGGAATGCCAGTTTCTGTGAACATAGTGGCTGGGAGAGACTACATGCCAATACTGAGGTTTGGTTTGAACCTTCCCAGGAGCTTCATGACTCTGAAGGTAGACACAGAGAATCAGAGTCTGAGGGGGAGGAAAGTTCAGATAAGAGCTCTCAAGAAAGTGGAGTTAGCCAAAGACCAGTTGCTAAGCAACAAAAGAGAGGTCGTAGTTCTGAGGAGGAAAGTGGGTCAGAAGAAAAATTTTCTCCCAGAAGATCTAAAAGACAAAACAAAGGAGTGCCTCCAGTGCGTTTTTCCCCAGATACTGCAAATGTGTTTAGTGTAATTGCAGAACCCAAGAGTTTTCAGGAGGTGTTAAAGTTACCAAAAGAGGAGGCAGAGCTCTGGAAACAGGCAATGGAGGAAGAGATGTCCTCTCTGAATGAGCACAAGGTTTTTACACCAGTAGCAGCGCCTGAGGGGGCAAAGATTGTAGGCTGCAGGTGGGTGTACAAAAGACTTAGGCCCGGTTAGGACATATCTAGGGTTGGAAGTGTGCTGGGCCCAAGATGGCAGCTGCCTAATTAGTCAGCAGAACAAAGTTAAACAACTACTGACTACATACAGGATGCAGGATTGCAAAGGGGCAGCGGTGCCTATGGATCCAGGTTTCATAAAAACACTTCATATAGATGAGAGTCCTGAATTTGAACATCATGATGTATATCACTCTGTAATTGGAAGTTTATTGTATATAGCACAGTGGTCCAGACCTGATATTAGCTATGCAGTAGGCATATTAAGTAGATTGGTCTCAAAACCCACACTAAATGCCTGGAAAGGGGTAAAACAAGTTCTGAGGTACCTCAAACAGACAATTGGCTATATGTTACAATTAAATTCTTCAGAGGATGAAATGTTGAGTTGCTACTGTGATAGTGACTGGGGAAATTTGCCGGATAGAAAATCTGTCACAGGACTAGTCATAATGGTCGGTGGAGCTTTAATCAGCTGGCGGTCACGCAAGCAAGACGTTGTAAGTGTGTCATCAACGGAATCAGAGTACGCCGCATTGAGTGAATTGTGCAACGAGGTGATTTATTTCAAGCATTTGACGGCAGATTTAAATGTAAATTGTGGAGAACCAGTACAAGTTTACATTGATAATCAAGCTTGTATAACCTTAAGTAAAACAGAGGGTTTCAAATCGCGTTCCAAACATATCTCTGTAAAATACCAAAATGTACGTTGCTGTGTACAAGACAATGTAATCATCTGTACTTATGTGTCAAGTGAAGAAAATGTAGCAGATGTGTTAACTAAACCATTGGCAAAGATAAAGAACAAGCGAATGTGCAAGGGTTTAGGTTTGCTGGAAAAATGATCTCCTACATAGGTGTATTTGGAGTTAATTGTTCAGCAGAATCTGTGAGGGGGTGTTCAGTTTTCTGTTAATTGGTTCTCGTGGGAAACTTGCAGATTCTAGCTTCACCAATTAACTCAAGCTGGTGTCAATTTACTCTTGGCAGAAAGCCCAGGTCTGCTTGACCTAGAAACTACTCGCTCTGATTGGTTAACGAGCAGCACTCAACTCTGTTATCAAGGGATTGTTAGCTCAGTTTGGTGTGAGGTGTGTTAGGAGTTAGAAGTGCTGTGTATGGTTGAGAGAGAGAGAGAGAAAAAGAGGATTTATTTTGCTTTTATTTGTATGCAGAAACTCTGCTGGTTTTATTTTTTCCTTTTAATAAATCCTGTAAATAGTTATTCTGAGTCTAGCTGACTAGTCATTACTGCCGCAACTAGCTTCCTCGCTGTGCAGGAAAACTCTGCTACGTTTGGGCTAAAGCCAATAGGGCTATGCCTGACACTTCAAAGTTCCATGATTCTTTTGTCAAGAAAACTCCTTCTAGAAGGAGAACGCCATCCCCTGTTGCATCACTAATCCAGAGCTATGACCAAAAAGGCCTTAATCTGGGGTTTTGAGGTGCATTCAGAACACCATCTGAAAAGAAATCTGGTATGTTCAGAGTTGAGGAATCCCTCTTGTTAGCCTGGCTGGGGAGGGATCGATTTGTGCAATGTGCATAGGTGCAAGTTCTAGTATGTGGGGATGGGACTGAGCCCCCCCCCCCTTGAAGGCCTGGGCCTTGAGGGGTTTCCCTGTGGTGGTGGGAGGCGTCTCCAGGCCTCACAGCCCAACATCACACATATGTGTCGCATGTGTGATGTCATGCACACATGGCGAAGTTCCTGCCCCCCCCAAAAAAAAAATCTTGGGCGGAACTTGCTGCCTCTGGATGTGTGAGTTTGTGTGAAAACTAGCCCACTATACATAGGGGCCCTACACATCCCTGGCATGTGGCCCTTGAAAGACTGCCCAGAAGTGAATGTGGCCCTCCTGCTGAAAAAGATGTACAAATCAAAGGATATTTGTGGATTCAGGCAGCTTCCTGTGATGCATAAATAAAAGAGTTGTCGTACCAAACAATGTTGTAGAAATCAGTGTGAACTCTCGTCTTTTTGTCTTGTGCTTTTAAACGGTTTTAAGAATTGTCTGTGCTGTTTTTAATAGGATTGTTCATTTATCTATTTAAAAATATTTACTGTGTGTGTTTAGTTCTGTTTTTGTTTATGCTGTGAGCCACCTTGGGCATGCAGTGGAAGAATCTAAACAGAATAAAGAAATGAAGTAATAAATACAACAAATATAAATCATCTGTGTATATTTGGGTAGAGGTAGATATAAAAGAAACATTTAGTTTTGCAGCTTGTATTGAACCCCCCCAAACATTTAGCAAAGAGATATTCAGAGATGGCAGCAATTGATAAGGTGCTGCAGGTGGCATTTCGACAGATCTTCTACATGGACAAGTAAGGGGTTATTATGTTGGCTGAAGAATGGAGGAAGATGGCTTTTGAATAAGCGCATCAGAGGCTTCAGCTGAATTCCCTTAGGCAAAACAAATTTTTGCCCAAAGTGGCTGTTAAATTGATTGCTGCCCTGCCCTGGGACAACTGCCCAGTGAGGATCCACAATCAGTGTGCTCTGACATCCCGTCCCTAAGCTGTAGTGTGGCGATGGATGCTAAGCTGAGTTGTCTTCCGCCATCTGGCTGACCACGCGCAGTTCTCTGGAGTACAGAGAGCAATGTGGTGAGCCACCACAAGGTTAGCAGAGCACATAGGAAATATCGGGACGAAGATGTGGATTACAGAGGTACCTCTGGTTATGAACTTAATTCGTTCCAGAGGTCCTGAAACTCTTCTTAACCTGAGGTACTGATTAGTTGAAACTGAGGTAAAGTTCTTAACCCGATGTACTACTTCCGGGTTAGCGGAGTCTGTAACCCAAAGTGTTTGTAACCTGAGGTGTTTGTAACCTGAGGTACTGAAGGAATGGGTTTCTGTGTAGTAAGTTTAAAACTGACTCAACCCCCCTTTTTTTGTTCTTTCAAAAGAGAGCACTTTTAAATGCGTAAAACTTGAGCTGT
This sequence comes from Podarcis bocagei, assembly GCF_964188305.1. NCBI lineage: Eukaryota > Metazoa > Chordata > Lepidosauria > Squamata > Lacertidae > Podarcis > Podarcis bocagei. Next base: position 25,965,894 of record NC_138137.1, read on the forward strand.
TGAGCAAAAACATAAACAAGCTCTCTCCTTTATCAGTCATGGCAAGGGATAGCCTTGGCTTTCTAGGGCAGTGTTTTTCAACCTTTTTTGGGCAAAGGCACACTTGTTTCATGAAAAAAATCACGAGGCACACCACCACTGTGTGCAGAGAGGGAGATGTCAGAGCCCCGCTGCTCTCTATGGGGAATCAGATGAGAGCGGACCGCCTGTCCGCTCTCATCCGATCCCATCCGATCTGATCCCCACCCAGGAGGGATGGAAAATAGGGTGGACACAGTCCGGCGCCCGCCTAGTGGGCAAAAATTTGACTTTTTTTTAAAAAAAAATCTTTCGAATTTTTCAATTTTTCCCACGGCACACCAGGTAACAACTCGCGGCACACTAGTGTGCCACGGAACAGTGGTTGAAAAACACTGTTCTAGGGGAACAAAGAAAACACGTCAGAACTTTATCTTATGTGCTGACCACAAAATACGCGCAAGACTGATGTCTGGGTCAAAACGCCAAAAGCGTGTTCCTGGAGATCATGATCCCTCCCAGTTAAGAGTAGGAAGAGGAATACCCTTTTATGGTCAGAAGTACAGGAAGGAAGATCCTTTTATGGTTGAGAGTACCAGAGCAGGAACATATGTGATCTCAACCTGTATACGTAGGCCGACGTGGTTGGGCTCCTAGGGGAGGAGTGAGAGGGTGCCTGGAGGATATATATACTGCATGAAACTTGTCATTTCTTTGGACTTGCTGTGGACTTGATCACGCAAGTGCCTTCTGCTATCCAGAGAGCAGAATAAACTCTTTCTTTGAACCAACTCGGTGTCATTTGACTTCCTTCCTCCTGTCCTGGAGCAACGCAGACCCAATCGGTGAACTCCAATAAGGCTACAGTACCACTGTATACTCATGTCTGGTGGTGTCAGGATGCTGTCAGAGGCTCCCGACTGGTTGCCCAGGAAAGTATAGAGATAAGGGAAAGTTTTTTAATGTCCTTTTTAATTTCAACCTTTACAGAGAGAGGCTGTAGAACCCAGCCTCTTGGATAACAGTGTTGTCCTGCGTGAATCTCCACTCCCATCTCTCCCACTTTCTCATTTGCCACTTCTATGGGTACTGCTGCATTCCCTCTGTCTTTGAGCTCTTTGCTCTCCCATGATTTCCCAACTTTCCCCCTCATCTGCCTCTGAGCTGTGATCTCCCTCAATCTCCTGTTGTAAATCTATATTGTCTTCCTCTTCCTCCTCCCTGGAAGGGTCAAGATGGGGAGGCAGTCTCCACCATTCCTCCTCTGCCCAGTCCCTGAGAGGTAGATGCTTTGGGACTAAACTTATTGAGCTTTTACAAGAAATAATTGGGTACCATATACAAATGAACCCACGTACAGCTCTTTTGGGATAGGTAGGAAAAAAATCAGAATTTAGTTGGGAGTTTTGTTAACTGAGGCTCAAACACTAATAGCAGATAAGTGGTGTGCTCTGATCATCCCAACCGAATCAGAATTGTTTGGTAAAATTGGTATAATCTACCAATAATGGCAAAATGAAAGGAAATGGTTCACTTAAGGGAAGGTACGATAAAGAAATGAGCAGTGTGGGAATCGATACTGCCCTTTATTAAGTATGTGGAATGATAAGATCAAATAAAATTATTTAAAGCTATTCCCTGCTATCATAATTGATCCATTGTTACTTCAATCATTTATTCATACAAAAAAAATTATGTAATATAATGTGAATTTATAGAGTATTATATATGTGTTGTATTGAATACATAATTTTAATGCTGATGTAGAATCATCTAGAAGGGAGCGAGTTGATTTTTGAGGGAACATTAGATTGTACAGTAGTGTGTAACATGTGATGTGCAGAGGGGTTTTTTTTGTTTTTTGTATGTTTATATAAATGAATCAGTAAAAACCGAAAAGTAGATCATCTGTGATAATTGCCCACCTATCAATTTCACTGTATGTACAATTTCACTGCGACACCATGGCCAGTCATTGAGAAATAGACATGTGCTGCCAACATGCATGAGCGTAATGCAATTCCCTATGGAGAGATGCTCCTTGGGGAAAAACCCCTTGCCTTCCATAAGAGTCCTCACTGAGATGAAATGAAGGCAAGAATATTTTGCTTTCTTTTCTTTTTTTAAATGATATTTATTAGAAGTTTAAAAATTACAGAAAAAAGGAAAAAGGAAAACAATAAAAAATTTAACAGAACATACATTACAATACATAAAAAGAAAAACATAAAAAATACAACAATACAGCAAAAAGAAACAAAAACACTAAAACACACATCCAATATTCCATATCTTTACCTTTCATTTACTTGTTTCATCGACCTCCTCACACCTCCCTTTTTTGTATTCTAGTTCAATTAACTATTTCAGCAAATTCTTTCCATCTTTCTCAATTTTTGTTCTATAATTTATCTTAACGTTCTAACCTTAATTTTTTTCATTTTGGCCCATTATCGATCAGCTTTTACTTAATTCTTTATTACATTTCTGCTAAAACCATATAACTTCATTCCAGCATCCTTCTAACATTCATTAATTTTGCAATGTTTTTGTAAATATACTTTAAAATTTTTTCCAATCTTCTTCCACCGACTCTTCTCCCTGGTCTCGGATTCTGCCAGTCATTTCCGCCAGTTCCATGTAGTCCATCAGCTTCATCTGCCATTCTTCCCTGGTGGGTAGATCTTGTGTCTTCCAATACTTTGCAATAAGTATTCTTGCTGCTGTTGTGGCGTACATTAAAAAAATCCTATCTTTCCTTGGCACCAATTGGCCAACCATGCCCAGGAGAAAGGCCTCTGGTTTCTTCAGGAAGGTATATTTAAATACCTTTTTCATTTCATTATAGATCATCTCCCAGAATGCCTTAATCTTTGGGCATGTCCACCAAAGGTGAAAGAATGTACCTTCAGTTTCATTACATTTCCAACATTTGTTATCGGGCAGATGATAGATTTTTGCAAGCTTGACTGGTGTTATGTACCACCTGTAGATCATTTTCATTAAATTCTCTTTTAAGGCATTACATGCCATAAACTTCATACCAGTGGTCCATAACTGTTCCCAGTCAGCCATCATAATATTATGTCCAACATCTTGTGCCCATTTAATCATAGCAGATTTCACCATTTCATCTTGAGTATTCCATTTCAACAGCAAGTTATACATTCTTGACAAATTCTTAACTTTAGGGTCTAACAATTCTGTTTCCAATTTTGATTTTTCCACCTGGAAGCCTAATTTTTTGTCCAAGTTATATGCCTCCATTATTTGATAATAATGGAGCCAATCTTGTACTCTGTTTTTTAATTTTTCAAAGCTCTGCAGTTTTAATCTGTCCCCCTCTTGTTCCAAAATTTCCCAATACTTCGGCCATTTAGCCTCCATATTGAGTTTTCTCTGAGCCTTTGCTTCCATTGGTGACAACCATCTTGGGGTTTTATTTTCTAACAAATCCTTATATCTTATCCAAACATTAAACAGTGCTTTTCTGACAATATGGTTTTTGAACGCTTTGTGTGCTTTAACCTTATCATACCACAAATATGCATGCCAACCAAATACATTATTGAAACCTTCCAAATCCAACACATCCCTGTTTTCAAGAAGCATCCATTCTCTCAGCCAACAAAATGCGGCTGATTCATAATAAAGTTTTGCTTTCTTAAATAACTCAGAGCAATATGGCTGAGTACCTGATACATAAGCATAATTCAAGGTGTAATCCATCGTATGTTGACAGAGCAGCCATGAAGCATGTGTTTCACCACCACCACACTTCCTCAGTATGCATGTACTGAAATGCTGGTCTGCCACGAGGAATGGGAGACCCACACGCACCTCCCACTGCACATGCATAGGTGAGAGAAAGATCTGAGAGTTTTGTTGAGCCCTGTGCTGATCTCTCCACTTGAGTGACTGCGTGCATGCACACGAAAGCTTATACCAAGAACTAACTTAGTTGGTCTTTAAGGTGCTACAGGAAGGAATTTTTTTTATTTTGACTATGGCAGACCAACACGGCTACCTATCTGTAACTGCCTCCATGTGGTTAGCAAGCCACGCTCTAAGTTTTCACATTTGGAAATATCACATAAACCTCCCCAGTTTGTGGCATTCCCGGTTGTATCTGGAAACGGCACCGTTTTGTAAAATCTTTTTGATTCTGCGTTGCGAACCTCAAATAGTAGGAGTGTTTGATTGAGCAAGGCCTGCAACAAAACATTGCAGGGAAGACTTTTCATGTATAGAATCTAACCCATGGGTAGGCAAACTAAGGCCCGGGGGCCGGATCCGGCCCAATCGCCTTCTCAACCCGGCCCGTGGACAGTCAGGGAATCAGTGTGTTTTTACATGAATAGAATGTGCCCTTTTATTTAAAATGCTCTCTGGGTTATTTGTGGGACATAGGAATTCGTTCATTTATTTTTTAAAAAATATATTCCAGCCCCCCACAAGGTCTCAGGGACAGTGGACCGGCCCCCTCCTGAAAATGTCTGCTGACCCCTGATCTAGCCAGACAACCACCCACAGTCTGCCTCCTTCCACAATAGCCCATTCAATCTCCCCTCTGTCCCCTCTATCTCCCCTCCCCTCCCAGTAGCAGACGGTGGGGCAGCAGCAATCACCTCACCTCCCATCACCAGCGTCATTATGGCTTCCCAGGAGGGCGAGAGGGGAGTAGGCAGTGAGACCATAAGACTGCAAACACACTGGCGGAGCCAATCCAGGCTTCCACCAGTGCATTTGTACAACAGCAATCTCATAGCCACCTTCCCTCACCTCCAGGGAAGCAATAGCAACGCCAGTGATGGGAGAGCAGGTAAGTGCCCCACCTTGGGACCATGACTGCTTCCCACAATAATCTGCCAGAATTCCATGGTTGCTAAATATGCTCTGTTCTCATGGGATGGTTCTGGTTGTCCCCCTGCATAAGGTTGCTTTCTAAAGGTTTTTTTAAAATTTATGCAGACTTACAGTTCTTCCCGGCCTGGTGCTCCTTCCCTCCTTTGCACAGATGGTGTCGTTTTGGCTAAATAAGGTTCCATGCTTGGAGAATTGTTGGAGAATGCAGACTGTTTCATAATAAGGTAAGCGGTAAAAGACCCCTGGATGGTTAAGTCCAGTCAAAGGCCACTCTGGGGTTGCGGCGCTCATCTCGCTTTCAGGCTGAGGGAGCCAGCATTTGTCCACAGACAACTTTCTGGGTCATGTGTCCAGCATGACTAAACCACTTCTGGTGCAACGGAACACCATGACAGAAACCAGAGCTCATGGAAACACCATTTACCTTTCCGCCACAGTGGTACCTATTTATCTACTTGCACTGGTGTGCTTTCAAACTGCTAGGTTGTCAGGAGCTGGGACAGAGCAATGGGAGCTCACCCTGTCGCCGGAATTCGAAACCCCAACGTTCTGATCGGGAAGCCCAAGAGGCTCAGCGGTTTAAACCAGAGCGCCACTGGAAGATAAGAAGAGCTTTACTGGATCAGACCAAATGCCTATCTAGTCTAGCCTACTGTTTGCACATGGCCAACCAGATATCTATGATATCCAGCAGGACATGAAGGCAATATCAGTCCCTCTGTTGGATATTCAAAAGCACATGGCCTCCAATCCTGGTGGTTGTATGTATAAATATAGAAGCCTCCCTCGATCTGGTGCCCTCCAAATATTTTGAACTACAACTCCCATCAGGTCCAAAGAGCACTTGCTTGCCTGCTGGGAATGGGAGTCTTGAGAGCCATCAGGCCAGATGAAAACCCATCAGCCATGAATGGTAGCACCACCAGGGTTGCAGGCAGGCAGGCAGGCAGGCAGGCAGGCAGGCAGGAAGGAAGGAAGGAAGGAAGGAAGGAAGGAAAAAGGAGGGGTTACCAGGATCCTGGCAGGCCATACTTCAGGGCTGGTGGCCTATATTTAGTTCCATTTAGTTGTGGAGATCTGCACTAAATGTTCAATGTTTTGAGCAACACAAATATTTCCTAAACTCATCCTTCTGTTATCTTAAATAAAAAATAAGGGTTCTTTTTTTCAAAACAAAGCAGCAATAGGTTTAGAGCACTTTTTCAAATTGATTTTGATAGGCTAATTCACTGGCTCAGGGAAAGTTTCTGTCCTCTAAAAATGCTATCAACATTAAGAGATTTGTCAAAGCAATAAATAATATTCTGTACACTGATTAATAAAATATGCACTTTCCACATTTTTTATTTTTATTTTTTTATCTCAGTTGCATCATGGGCAATAATTGTAATGGAACAAATAATGTTCTATAAAATAAATATTAAAAGTGAGTCCCGAGGCCAGAAAAATTGTCAAACAAATGTCACTTTTTACAACTACTGTACTGAAGTTGGTACTCTGATTGTTGTTCATGCTACTTGAGACAGTAAAGAGGTTGTAACTCAGTTTTAATAGCTTTTAAAAAAAGAAACCCTTGCCCATTATAATGGGCCTTTTCTTGACACACACATTTAAAATGTTACCATTTGGAGTGCACAATTAATTTATTTAAACAAATGTATGTACAAGGAGAAGGAAGGGAGAACACTACAGAATTCAGTACGATGGCTGCATGCATTTGGTGGGTGTGATACTCCCAGCTGGTCTTCTTAGCAATGGGACATGAAGTGAAAACTAGGAAAAATACTGAAGATGGTTCATTCCCATCACCACATGGAGGGATCTTCGTACCTGTAGCACAGAGAAAAACATATCCTGGTGGTCAGTGAGAGAATAGAAATATTTAAACTGTTTTTCAGGACTACTATAAGTTCACTCAAAGACATACCGTATTTTTCGCCCTATAGGACACACCGGCCCATAGGACGCACCTAGCTTTTTGGGGGGGAAATCAAGGAAAAAATTTTTATTCCCCCCCAGGTTTGCGCAGCCATCCCCAAGCTAGAAGAGGGAGACGGAGTGCTCCGTCTCCCTCTTCTGCCTTCAGGGACAGCCTCTCTAGCCTCCGTGGGGCAGCGGCTTGCCCCGCTGTCCCCCGAGCTTATGGGGCTGGCGATGGGGAGAAGTAAGCTTGCTTCTCCCCCCCGCCAGCCTTCAGATCAGGTCGGGGAATAGCGGGGTGGCGGCGCTCCGCCTCCCCACTATCCCCTGAGCTTATGGGGCTGGCGATGGGGAGAAGCAAGCTTGCTTCTCCCTCCCGCCAGCCTTCAGATCAGGTCGGGGAATAGCGGGATGGCGGCGCTCCACCTCCCCACTATCCCCCGAGCTTATGGGGCTGGCAATGGGGAGAAGCAAGCTTGCTTCTCCCCCCCGCCAGCCTCCAGATCAGGTCAGGGAATAGCGGGGTGACGGCGCTCCGCCTCCCCGCTATCCCCCGAGCTTGTGGGCTGCAGGCTGCTGCCCGCAAGCTTTGCGAGCCGGCGGGACCTCCCGCCGGGCTTGCAAGGCTTGCGGATAGCTTCCTGAAGCCTGGAGAGCGAGAGGGGTCGGTGCGCACCGACCCCTCTCGCTCTCCAGGCTTCAGGGAAAGCCTGCATTCGCCCCATAGGACGCACACACATTTCCCCTTCATTTTTGGAGGGGGAAAAGTGCGTCCTATAGGGCGAAAAATACGGTATATGATGAGTTACCACGTGCAACCCAATTCATAGACAAGGAGGGATACAAGTGAGATTTGTACACCGAATAATGGAAATAATAGTTTTATATTAAGAACGTTCTAGGTTGAATCCAGTGAAATCCTTGCATGAGCAGACCAATTTCTGCTTGCACCACAGAACTTCTCTTCCTTCTCCACCCTCCCACATGCACTGCCCTGAATCTGTTCTGGTAGATTTGGGAAGTACCCAGAGCACATGGGGTTCAGTGGCACACAGAGGGAGAAGTTCTGTGGTGTGAGGAGGAGATGTTTTGCTCAGACAATGGCTTTGTTGGATGCAGGGACAGATGGATGAGGAGCCCAAGAAGAACTTTCACAGAGGATGTTGTTCAACACAGGATGAGTCGAGTGTCTGAAGGCTCTGGTGTTAATTTCCTAGGAAGGCATGGAAGACACATCACCTGCCCGTATATATCATGCGCCTTCTTCCTGGAAAGGAGAGTCCTCCACTCTGATTTAGGCGTCTGAATTTAATCCTACTGTAATGCAGCCAATCCAGTAAAATCATTGGTTTCTATACCATTGAAGAAGGCCACAAGGTTGAAATGCACCTGGGAACTGAATTGTTACTTTTTTATCTTTAATTTACTTTAAAATATTCATAGGCCACTTCTCAGGGCAATTCCCATCCAAAGTGGCTTTCCAACAGCAAAAGAAAAAGTAATAAAAATAGAAGTCAGCAATACGAATAACAAAAAACAACAAATGTATTTGAAATCAAAAGACCAATAGAACATAGCATTGCTCACCATATTAGTTGGTGACTAGACTTATTTCTCTCTGTCTGTGTTGCAGATAATCACATTATTTTGTTAACAATGTGTTGAAAATCGGATTCCGTGTGTGTGTGTAATATTCTAGTTTTCCCTTTAAAGTTTGATTATGTGCAAGCTGCAGCAGATGAAGTAAAAACTGTTGAATTATATTATAAAGGATTGTTCCTTGCTCTGAAGTGAGTCTCACTACTGGCTGTATCTGACTAAGTCTTCCTTAGTGTAGACCCATTGAAACCAGTGGACTTAAGTTAGTCAAATTCAGCTAATTTTAAACATGCATTTTTCACAGAATTCTTGAGCGCTTGCTTAGCTCTCTGCCATTGAACCCACTGGCTTAGCTTTGACAGAAAATCATCCTGCTTGAATAAGGTAGATGCATGATGGCTTGGATGAAATTATATTCAGAGGGAGGGAGGGAGACAGAAGATATTTGCAATTCATTAAAGCCCAGTTCTTCGTGTAACACTCTGTACGTTTGTACCACAATTGCAGAATCTCTAGTATCTATAGCTCTATTCTAGCATTATTTGGTTCACTGTTTGTCAACATAGGACAGGCACAGGGAAACTCGACTCTCCAGATGTTTGGGGACTACAATTCCCATCATCCCCGACCACTGGTCCTGTTAGCTAGGGATGGTGGGAGTTGTAGTTCCAAAACATCTGGAAGGCCGAGTTTGCCTATGCCTGACATAGGAGCAAGGAGTGAGGTCATGTTGAGTAGACCCCCTTCGGACAATGACCCCCTTCCTCAACAACTGTGTGTACAGCATGGTCGTACAGAGGGTGGAGACCATCACATGTATAAGTTGTATGCATGAAAGCTTCCCAGAGATCTGTAACCCTGTGGTTCTAGATCTTGGAGAACCCTTGTGCATACAACTATACATGGAAAGTCCCAATTCCCTACAGGCATTCATGGTTGTTGGGTGAGAAGCATGCAATGTTGTGGGTGGGGTAATTCATCATGGTCTCACATTGATGAAGATTTATGTAAACTTTTTGGCATGTAAAAAGTTTTGAATGTAAACTTCAACAAATTCTATAGTAACTCCCCCCCTGCCCTTTAGCTTTAAAGCAGGGGTCCAGAACTGGATACGGTTCTAGAATGTGCAAAGTAAAAAATAACCTCTTATTTGTTCAATATTTCTTTTTTTTTACAAAAAGAAAGGTTGGTAGTTTAGAGCAAGGGCTTAAGCAACTCAGTGATAAGATAGCTCAGTGATAATAATGATCACAAAAAGACTTTTATACGTACCTAGATCTAGGAATATTTTCTGTGCTTTCTCTCAACAAGAGGTCGGAGAGCAGTGTTTCTGGGCTGGATCGCTTTCCATACCTGTTGAATCAGTTTTGTTTTTAAAAAAGAAGTATCTTAAAAACAGATTAAGTTGAAACATGTAAAAACAGGACAAGAATTAAGTCAAATGTGTTATCTGGTGCTTCAACCACACAGCACTTTCCTCAAATTTCCCATATAATGCAGTGTGAACACACATAAGGCCATAGTTCTGTGGTAGAAGCACATCTGCTGCTTGTAGGCATCTCCCTGGCTTCTCCACTAAAAGGATCAGGTAGCAACCAATGTGAAAGACCCCTGCCTGAGACTCCAGAGCAGATGCCCACCCAAATGTTGCTAGACCAGAAGAGGATCATCTGGTGGGGTGAAGCCACAGCAATAGCCTCCTGGCCGTAGCATTGAACTCTTGTGCTTTCTTCTCCACCCTTCCCCACAAGTCACAAGCTGTTATCAAGTTGGTTCCAATAATCTGCACTTTCAGTTTTGTTGTTATCCTGGTGTGGTGAGCATGGCTAAAGAGTTAGTGCAAGTCAACTAATTTGAGTTTTGCTTCTTTGAATTACACTGGCTGGTGGGGCAGCTATTATAGCTTGCTAACAATGTGTTGGGTACTGTGCAGAAGAGAAGTCATGCATTACTAAAAACCAGTGCTTTTTTTCAGGGTGTATTCAAGGGTACGCAGTACCGGCACCTTTTTTTTTTTTTTTTTTTTTTTTTTTGAGATGAAAAGCACTGGTTAAAAGTGTAGCACTTACTGTAACAACTTCATGGTAAGTACCAGCACTTATATTTCTAGAAAAAAAGCACTGACTAAAACCACTTATCAATTTTCTTGGTCTAATCCTCTATAGAGCTGAATTTATTTATTTTTTAGTGCGGGAGTGATGGGTAAAAGAGAGGTGGTTTTTTTAAAAAAAAGACAATACCTTATTCAACAAGGGACACTTTGTTCAAAGACGTGACACAGACAGAGGAAAAAACTGAAAGCATCTAACTCACACAGATAAAATTCACAATGATCCTTGGTACATAACAATCAGAATGCTAAAAAATGTAACTGCTTGAAATTTCCAGAGGGCACAAAACACTACAGCTTGACTTTTGTGTGCTTCATTGTGTGAGGAATACAGACTGTGAAGAGTGTTGGGAGGGCTACACAGTGTTGGGAGTTGTGTTCAGAAGGCTGGCTTTGTACTTTTCTCAGATAAAGCAAACTTTCTTCAACGCCATCGCCTCCCTCTTACTAAACTGGCAGGGGAAGGGAGTGGCATTCTGTGGTTCTCCCCGGTGCCAAAATATCTTGGGTTGGCCCAACACATGTCTCTCCCAGCTCCTCCACCATCTTGCTGCTGTTCTCCACTTTCCAGCAGTGGCTGTGTGAAGCACCTACTCCAAAATCATAGAATCGTAGAGTTGGAAGGGACCCTGGATATCATCTAGTCCAACCCCCTGCAATAAAGGAATATGCAGCTGTCCCATATGAGAATAGGATGGTACGCACCCCAGAAATGATCTCTTTCAGCTTCTGCCTTCTGGAAGAAGGTACAGGGTTATAAAGACTAGGGCTAGCCGCCTGAGAAACAGTTTTTATCCAAACGCGATTTTGGTTTTAAACGCAGTGTATGGTAACCTCTGTGGGAGTATATTGCATTTAATTATGGGGTATCAGAGTTTTTAGGAGTTAACCAGGCTGGGATAGCTGGGATAGCAGGCTTGTTGGTTTTTGAATGTCTGATGTATATTTTTTTCATTTTTGTTGTTCTGTGTGGGACAATGACAATAAAGATCATCGTATCGTATTAATCCTGCAACCTTGGCATTATCAGCACCATGCTCTAACCAACTGAGCTATTGCTCACTTCTCTTAGAACGCATTTGCCCTGTTTTATTTGTTGCGTTAAAAAAAACCCAAACCCATCCTTCCCTCAAGGAGACCAGGCTGATCACATAATTCCATCTTCCTTACAACAAGCCTGGGAAGGAGAGAGGGAAGGAGTCAGGGAGGGAGGGAGGTTAGGTTTTGAGTGTGTTACTAGAAGTAATATGTATGCCATATATCATTCAGCCTTACAGAAACCAAAGTTCCTATTTTCCAGAGAGGGAGCAGAGGCTGAAAGACGGAATTTTAAAACCCTCTAGTCTTTGGAGGGGGGGGGTATAGTGTGGCATACCTAAGAGGGCAGAAGTACAATTTATTAAACATGTACAGTGATACCTCCGGTTACGTAAACTTCGGGATGCGAAAGCGGCAAACCCGAAAGTATTTTACCAGGTTTTGCCATGCGCGCATGTGCAGAAGCGCTCCTCAGGTTGAGGAAACCTCGGGATCCGACCGGACCTCCAGAACAGATCCCATCTGCAACCGGAGGTACCACTGTATTAGAATTCCCGTGGTACTGTAGAACAAAGTCTAACTAAGCCCAGCAAACTGTCTCCAGAGGACTAAAAAAATAAATACCGTATTTTTTGCACCATAACACTCACTTTTTTCCTCCTAGAAAGTAAGAGGAAATGTCTGTGCATGTTATGGAGGGAATGCCTACGGTGGCATGCCTACGGATTTTCTTCCTCTAAAAACTACGTGTGTGTTATGGTCGGGTGCGTGTTATAGAGCGAAAAATACGGTAAATCCCAGTCAGAAGATCCTGGGAAGCTCGAAAACAGGACAAGATGGTGATAAACATCCCCTGCTTGTCTCATTTGACCATCGATGGACACGGCCATGTTAATGGCACGGGAAGGCCCATAGCTCAGTGATAGAGGACATTCACTACTTGAAAAACTTCCTGGATCCAATCCCCAACATTGCTAGGTAGGGCTCAAAAAGACCTACAGTGGTACCTTCGTTCCCGAATGGCATAGTTGCCAAACAAATCAGCTCCCGAACACCACAAACCCGGAAGTGTTCCTGTTTGTGAACATTTTTCGGAAACCAAACGTCTGCTTGAGCTTGAGCTCAGAAAGCTCCTGCAGCCAATGGGAAGCTTATATCTGAAACCTTGGAGAGCCAGTCAGTCTGGGTAGCAAATAATACTGAACTACAGGGACCAGTGGTCTGACTCAGTATAATAAGTCTTCTTTCTGCACTTCCAATAACCTATTTTCAGTATTATTATTTTTTAAAACAAAACATTTTCCCCATTTCAATGGTACATACTAGCTTCACTATAACAAAGGCATTCCCTTTTGCATTTAGCCAATGAGATTTCTTTATGCCATACAGACAAAGCATTTCTGAAGTGAAGAATATGAAGAGAACCAGCTGCTTTAATCAACCACCCATACAATAATTTAATGAAGCATAATGCTAAATTCAAATGTTCTCTAGCCCCAAATGATCTGAGGCTTGCTTCTGCTTCCTTTCTCCAGTGAATTGAGACATGGCCAGAGCTTCAGCGATAGAATGAGTTAATATCCTTAAGGAAAATGCCTGGGCTTTTTATATTAGTTTACCAAATTAAGACTCTGATCCTGCTGCCCATTATGAGCCAAAACCCTCGTTGATGTCAATTAATAGTACTTCTGGATGATGTCTTTCACAATAAAGAGGAGATTCAGCTGCAGTAAATATAATGGAATTCAAGCAAAATTGCCACCCACTCTTGCTTGAATGCCATAAACCAGGACCCCAATTTAAAAGGGGAAAAACAGCTCTAATACCATGAGACTCGGTTCATTTGTTAGGTTGCATCTTGCAGTCCTCAAACAGATGTGTTCTCTAGAATTCCTCCTCACCATGAGATAATTTTTTTTAACATAATAAGAATAAGAATAAGAATAAGAATAAGAATAAGAATAAGAATAAGAATAAGAATAAGAATAAGAATAAGAATAATGTATTATTTATACCCCGCCCATCTGGCTGGGTTTTCCCAGCCACTGTGGGCCGCTCCCAACAGAACACCAGTAACAATAATAAAAAAGCAACAACATTAAAAGCTTCCCTAAACAGGGCTGCCTTCAGATGTCTTCTAAAAGTCAGATAGTTGTTTATTTCCTTGACATCTGAAGGGAGGGCATTCCACAAGGCGAGTGCCACTACTGAGAAGGCCCTCTGTCTGGTTCAACAAGGAGTCTTATGGAACTATTTTTAAAAGAACAAACTGGAACAATCTGAAGGCAGCCCTGTTTAGGGAAGCTTTTAATGTTTGATGTTGTTGCTTTTTTATTATTGTTATGTTCTCTCCTCTGAATGTTATGGGGCAGTTCTCCAACCCAAAGACAGGCACAAGACTGTGCATAGCTCAGGGGGGAGCACAAAAATGCATGTCGCAACACACAAATATACATTATGTTGCAGAAAACATGTGCTTTAAATGGGCCTTGAATGTGTGGGGTGAACGCAGCCGACGTCGCAAATCCAACATCACTGACAGGCACTGCTGGATTTTCATTAACTGCTAGAGTGCTGTTGAGCCATGTCTCATGGGGAGAAAGAAGAGGCTGTGGGCTGGGCTGAAAGCAAAGCTTTTGAGCTGCAAAAATCTACCAGTATGGTTTTTTTTTGGGGGGCATACTCTTCTTGTTGCTGGTAAGGGGTGTTTGAATGTTCTGTTGTAAGAAACACTTTTTGAGATATGGTGTAAGATATTTGGCACATAGAAATCCCTCAGAGGGTACGTTCACAATGTGCACACCAGAAGGCCCTGCATTATGGGGATTAAATGGGTTATTTCTGTTAGAATTCCTGCTCCATGACTGCAGTCATGGGATTGTTGTCTTTCACATGACCGTATATGTTTTGACTCCACAGAGTGGGAAGTGATGGAGACAGGATGTTTGTGTTACTATGTTCCGTGAGGTGGGACTATTGTCCTTTGTTCTTTTTCCCTTTGCTGTCTGATGCTAGAGAGAGAGGGAACCATGTTGCAGTGCTTTATATGTAAATAAAATAGATTAGCCAAAATACTGAGTTGCTGAGGTCTGTCACGCATGATGTGGATCCCTAAGTGTGCCAGTGTCGGTTGGCAACGGTCGCTGTGACATTCGGGCTGAAGAAAGCTTTTGAAGCTCCCGAACGAAAGACCAGGAGGGAGAGAACATGCCAGTTGGGCATGTGTCTCTGCCAGGGTCCTACTTGAGTGTAGGCTGAACTCCTGACAATTTCTGTATGTTGCTGGTCTGGCTGTTCCTCTACCACTACAGCCCTAAGCCAGTATAGGTGATTCTTAGAAACCAAACAAGGCACAGAGGATGAGATGTGGTTGGAAAGCCAGCTTCTCCCCTCTCTCTGTTGCATCATCTCCCACTGTGGGAAACACTCAGATGAGAGATGAATCAGACCAAAGGCCCATCGAGTCCAGCAATCTGCTTTTGCACCTACCACCCAAACACCCATGGGAAGCCCACAATCAGGGCTTGAGCAGAATGGCACTCTCCCACTCAGGATCTTCTCATCACGATACCACCTTCAACACTGAAGGCAGCATATAGCCATCATGGTTAGTCACCATTGAGAGCCTGATCCCGCCCCCACCTCCTGAAGTTTTCCGATTGCCGTTTTTTTTAGCCATTAAAGTTGGCAGCCATCACTGCATCTTGTGGCAATGAATTCCATAGCTCAACTATGCCCTCAGCCTTTCAGCATTCAGCTTCGTTGAGTGATCTGGGCTGTACATTATGTGAGAGGAAGAAAATTGTCTCCTATTCTGCTTTCCCTACACTATGCACAATTTGGCAAACTTCATTCACATCCACCTTTGGTATCCTTTTTTCTACAAAACCCCAAACCTTGTAGCCTGTTCACTTGGATCCTATCAAAGGAACAGAGGGACGCAGGGCTGAGATCCTGAATTGCTAGAGGCGTAGCAAGGCATGGATCTTTCTCCTCCAGCTTGAGTCTTCCTCTACAAAAGGAGATGAGGGCTTGAAACAGACAGAGGTTTGCTTTCCCATTTGTTTCTTGTTTGCCTTATAGGAGTTCTTTGTTGAAAAGTGGTACATTCCACCCTCTCTTAAAACCTTTTCACATGCAAGGCTTTAACCAGGTTTTGTTTTAATTGTTCCATAATGGAAATGTACAACTTACGCTGGTTGTAATGTACATTTCACTTCAAAAAAAAACGGCCTGTTTTCTATCCAGGATTAATATTTCCATACGGCAGAAATTGTGAATGGAAAGCTAAGGGTTGTTCCCCCCCCCCAAAGTCTTCTGTAGAAGTGGTCTAATTAGACAGAATATACTGGTGGAAACACATTTTCTCACTTCGTCCTCTTCTTATACCTGGTACTTTGATGTGGATCAATTAATCTGAATCATAAAATTGTAACATCCAACCTCTGCTTAGAAATCTCCAAGGAAGGAGAATCCATCACCTTCCAAGGGAGTCAGTTCCACTGTTGAACAGCTCTTATTCCATCACTTCTAAATGCTTTGCTATTTTTTCCTTACTAAGGAATGGTTCCTTATCTAGCATTAAAATGCTGTAAGGTATTCCTTTTTCAAGTTAATAAAGAAATACAGTTAACTCCTTTTCTCTTCTTTTATTTCTCATTTTTTTCACAACACACACAGTGACAGGGAGCTGGCTGTTCTGACCAGAGATGGACAAATCGGTCAATTTCAGTTTCTCTCTGTTCCTAATTTTTCCACTATTATGTTCTGTCCACCACATTTCTGCATCAGTCTGGCAAATATTTTTGTCAGCACGTTCGGATTTGCCTTTCTCCTAATATACACATTTTTGTATGCAGTTTTCCCTAATATAATGCAATTTTGTAAGCTTTTTTCACTAACGTATGCGTGTTTATGCACACTCTCACCTAATACACCCATTTTCAGGTACGTGTTTTGGCATTGCAAAATCCTTTTTTTAAAAAAAAAATCATATTTCGAAGGATAGCTACATTTCAATTCACGTGTTGCTTTCAGAAGTGTGAATCAGGTCGATTTGCATTAAAATATGAATCAAATTTCTCTCTCACCCAATTCCAGTGTGTGACATATATGCAATTTTCTTACAGTACCACAATCTGTTCCTCTCTTTTTTGGAGTTCTTCAAGTACCAAACCCTGCAAAGGGCTGGATTTTCATACAAGGCTGGATTGTCCAGAAGAACAATCCTGACTTGCTCTTCGTATGAACACATGGAGAGATGTGATAAAAATAAAAGGACGAGTGAATACAGGCAATAGTAAATATACCTGAAAAAATTGCAACGATTACTGGAAATTGTGCTTGTTATATCTAAAATCCATTGGCTCACATGGTAGACTTATTCTTGTGAGCACACGCCATTAAACTCCTTTTGATGAGAGGCCTTTCCAGTGGACTCTTCATCGGGGGGTTGGGGGGAGCATATTTTATTGCACAGACACTAAATTACCAGTTTGCTAAGGCGTCTTTAACAAGATGAAATGATCATTCTGCCTTCTAATTCAATCCCCCCCAACTGTGAGAGCACAGAACCAGTGGCAACCTAATTAAAACTATCTCCTCTGGTTTGAATAGTAACTCAATTAGGACATGAACCAAACCTGGACTGTGTTGTAATCACTTCCTGGGACTAAATGGAACAACATCTAATGACCATTTGAATTAAGTTATTGTGGGCATCCAAATGGAGAGATTATTCCTGAGAATTTTAGTTTTTATTTGAACTTTGAAATTGATGCCATAGCAGAATATCTCTCTTCCATCAACCAGGATGCAATCTTTTTCCCCCCCTTTTCCTAAAAGGATATTGCAGCCTAATCTTTATCATACATACATTCTAAAGGCCTGTAACTAAAGATGTTTAATTTCTTCTCCTTCCATTTTTAAAAAATCCACTTTTTAACAGAAAACGCTTTAAAAGTGGAGAACAATGAAACCATTAATTACTATAAAATATAAGACAAAATTTATCCAAAATAGTCCAATAAGTGCATCAGAAAAAGGGATATATAATCCAAAGTTGTTGTTGTTTGAACTGTATGACTGAATGGATCAAATTTCTGAACCTGCTGGATCGAAGGCAGCACAAGGCTCCTCTACTATAGGAACACAGGGGGGGAATAAGTGTCATTGGAGAATGAATGAAGCATTTCTATAATGCATGCTCTTGTGACCAGCTTCCCAGAGAGGTTGCTAAATGGCATTTTTTGCACATGAAACATTAAACAGTCCAAGCCTATGATGGTTTACTCAAATTATGAACGTATGGAACAAATATCCTGCCCTGCACTTTCTGCAACAAATCTCAGGCTTCTAGTCCTTACATTTATAGATACCTCCATTAGGCTGGAATGAAGGGGGAAGGAGTTTTAGAAGATGACAGTGGTTTGGAAGAGGCTTTGCTTCCCACGGTGAACACCAGGGGTCGCCAATATGGTACTCTCCAGATGTGTGAATTCAACACCCATCTGCCCTCTCCAGCTTGGCCAATGGTCAGGGATGATGGCAGTTGTAGTCCAACAACATCTGGGAAGATCCAGGTTAAAAATAATTTGTTTCTCAATTTGATCCATTTACAAATTTACATGGTTTTGTATGTATTGTGATTTTTTGTGCATTGTGACTTGCAGTTATTTTTATTGATTACTGTTTAGTAATTATGTGATGTAATTGTTAAGAGTGGATTTCTGTGTAATTATTATTTGCTGGTATTTTGAGAGTTATTTTTATTGGCTACTTTTATATTCTGATGGATTATTGAATATTACTTTATTTGATATAAGTTGCTTATTGTGTTTTTATTACGACATTTTTTGTATTGGAACAAATTATCATAAAGTGTGTGATCTTTTGTTTTTTTGTAAACTGCCTTGAGTATAGCAACATAGAAAGGCAGTATACAAATTAAAAGTGAAATGAAGTGAAAATGAAACATCAGCTGCCCCTTGAGGGGTGAGATTACCCAGTCATCAGCAGCAGCACCAACTGCACATCCACTGAGGGAGAAATAATAGCATTGCTTCGCACCTGAACTATTGCACTGCAACTATGAGGAACAGCTGTCTGCTTAAATTGCAACAGATGATCACTATTAGGAACGAGGAAGGATTAGGGTGATAATAGAAAAAATGCATGAATTTAGGAATGAACCACATCTGGATTCCCAGAAGTAAAGGGATGAGTAAATAGCAAGTATGCAAACACCCCTGAGTTTCCTATAGGCTCTAGGCGCCTGTGCATTTAATTGTTGAGTAGAAGGGAAGATGTTCACCAGGTGCAGCTTGCCCTGCCATAGTGCTGCAGTAGTGTCAAATATGCAATGGTAATAATAATAATAATAATAATAATAATAATAATAATAATAATAATAAATAAAAAAACATATTGCCTTTCTACACAAGAAAGTAGGACCTAATAGCAATTCAAGGTAAAAAATAAGCGATAGGCTGCATTTTTTCATTTTTATATTTCCATGCGGGATGAGTGGGTGTGCCACTAGAGCAGGCATACCCAAACTCAGCCCTCCAGCTGTTTTGGGACTACAATTCCCATCATTCTGACCACTGGTCCTGTTAGCTAGGGTTGATGGGAGTTGTAGTCCCAAAACATCTGGAAGGCCAAGTTTGGGGGTGCCTGCACTAGAATGAGGCTGGGAGCCCTTCAAATATGTAGATCTTCCTATGTGCATTGCCCATTCTGGAACTGGGCAGGCTATAAATCAGGGATGGCTAAACTATGGTCCTCCGTATCATGTTGGATGACGACTCCCATCATCCCTGACCACTGACAATGCTGATGGGAGCTAATGGGAGCGAGAATGCAACAACATTTGGGGAGGGGCACAGGTTAGCCACCGCTGATGAAACTCACGATGAAGAACTAACATTGTATCACATCCGGCAGTTGTATAATGGATCCGTGATACGTGGTAGGTGTCCTTAACCTCTTGCCGCCCAGAGTGACGGTGGCGATGCCCCCCTTTGGCACCTACCTCTGTCGTGTGATGAGGTTGATGTAATGCCTCAGTGCCGAGTAGTATCTGGCCATGTCTTCTGCAGGAGCATCTTCGCCAGGGCTGTCCGGTTTGGATGGATATGCTTCTGCCAGAGTCCCCAGGCAGATCAGCAGGCACAGGGCAAGCGTCATCGCAGACAGCCACAACCGCATCATCCCTTGCATCTGTAGGATACAAGGGAAGGATGCCGGGTGGAAGGGTGAGGCAAGGCAAGGCAAGGCAGAAAGCATCACATTAAATGTTTCTCGCTAACCATTGTTTTGGGGGCAGGGGCAAAAAGACAGTGAAAGGGGTGGTCCCCAGTCCTTGTTGTATTCGGAAGAACCCATCAACTAGCAAAACTACTCTGATGTATTGAATATTGTAGGTCCTTGGCTAAATTTCTTCTAAAGCAAGACTTGCTGGGAGTTAGGTCTGCTTGGAGAACAAGCTAAATGACCACCTAGTGTGCCAATTGGTTGTAGTTTCTTAATGGGGAAGGATAAGTGTGGTTTGTAGGTTTTATGGTTTGAACCGACCGCACTGTGCCTCTCACTGGAAAAAAAAATGAAGGGGGCATAGACATCTTTTAAATAGCTAAATAAAATTAATGACTCAGGACATGCTCCAAGACTGCATCGTGGTGGTGTTGAAAATGGATTCTGGGAGCAGGTCGGAGCAAGGCAAACTAAATTCAGCCCTGTATTTCCCATATTTAGAATCAATATTAGACGACATTCCTTTTGGTTGTACGTTTGTTTGTTAATTAAAGCTTCAAAGGATTTTACAGAGTTCGTAAGTCGTTCTTTCATTTCTGCTGAGTAAAGAATAAATCTAGGAAGCTTAACAGCTTTCACATCCTTTCTCCAAGTACATTGCTTCAGTCAACATTCTGGTTTTAGTTTATTTTATAGTCTCTCTTAAATTCTCTCTTAAAAATCAATCATTCATGGAAATCCCAACAATCTTTCCCCAAGGTTCCTTTAGAAAAAGGAACAAACCCCACTGAACTGGCAAGTTTTTTTCCTTTGGAGAAGCGACAGTGGCGTAGCGTGGGGGGTGCAGGGGGGGCCGGCCGCACCGGGCGCAACATCTGGGGGTTAGGGTTAGGGGGCGCAAATCCACGGGTTAGGGGGCGCAAATTACTTGCCTTGCCCCGGGTGCTGACAACCCACGCTACGCCACTGAGAAGCGAGTTTATGTTTGTAATAAGCAGTGTGGGGAAGAACTATTGGTTCCTCTGGCTCAGCATTGTGGACAAAAGCAGGTGTTTTGCTCTGCCACTGAACTAGAAGACAATAGACAACAATTGATGGGTTCCAAATGTTATTATGCCCCAGATCCACCATTCGTGTTCCTCCTAGTGGTTCATCATCACCTTTCCCAGTGAAACGGCTCAAACAGCCAGTGTCCATAGGAAGGGAACTCCAATCCCTGAAAAGCAGGCAAACGTGGGAAGGAAAAAGTTATTTTCACAAAGGGAATTTGTTTAAAATCCAGGAATGGCGACGGAGAACTTTCAAACCGACTGGCGCCATTAAGGACTTGAATTCTGTGGGACAACCCTATCCACCGATCTACTCAAAAGTGAGTCCCGTTGATCCCAGTGGGGCTTACTCCCGAGGAAGTGGGTGCAGGCTGGCAGCCTTCTCCCGGAGCAAACTCTAACGCGAGGGAGGAGCGCACGGAGAAAAAGTTGCAAGAAGCCTTGGAAACACGTCAAATCTTTGACGCGTGGAGAAAAGAGGGGAAACCCCGAAATGGAAAAAAAATAATCTCCGCAGATTTAAGCACCGATGAGATTGGAAAGCGAAAGACAGTCGAGTTGAAACCCTAAAGAGGGGGCTTTTAGCAGATGGCGAGGAGAAGCGTCCTGGGAAACTTAGGAGGAGCAGGACAAACGGAGACCAAGAGAGATGGGGATGTGAGATGACGAGTGGGGAGGGGAGACGAGGACTCACCGTGTGTGTGGCTGAGGTTCTCTGGCAGTGCTGCTCCTCCGGAGTGTGGCTTGGGCGTCGCTTCCTTCGCGAAGTGGCTCCGCTCTCCAGTGTGGGGCTGCGCGCCTCGGCGAGGTTTTTTATGGCTTTTCCAGCAGGCGGGAGGGGCTTCGAGCGATCACGCAGCGCTGACTCCGAGCCCCCCCCCCCCGTCTCCATCACCGCCTCTCCGCCTGCGCCCTCCTGCTGCCCTGGGATTGGCGATCGCTTGACATGGACATGGGGGGGGGGGGACCAGGGGAGGAAGTGGAGGGGGAGAGGGAAGGAAAAGGGGTCCGTGGGAGAGTAGCCCGACTTGCCTCAGCCATCTCCAGCCAGGCGCTAGAGGCCCCTCGATCACTCCAGAGAAAGTTTTTGGTTTGGTTTGGCCATTTCCCCCATCAACACACTCGCAGCAATTTAGTGGAGCCAAATTCCTTCCTTAGGGCATCCGGGAAGCTGGGGGGATTTAGGGATCCTCACTCCATCCGTAAGGTCCGTATTGTTCAAGCTATGGTTTTCCCAGTAGTGATGTATGGATGTGAGAGCTGGACCATAAAGAAGGCTGATCGCCGAAGAATTGATGCTTTTGAATTATGGTGCTGGAGGAGACTCTTGAGAGTCCCATGGACTGCAAGAAGATCAAACACATCCATTCTTAAGGAAATCAGCCCTGAGTGCTCACTGGAAGGACAGATCCTAAAGCTGAGGCTCCAATACTTTGGCCACCTCATGAGAAGAGAAGACTCACTGGAAAAGACCCTGATGTTTGGAAAGATTGAGGGCACAAGGAGAAGGGGACGACAGAGGACGAGATGGTTGGACAGTGTTCTCGAAGCTACCAGCATGAGTTTGACCAAACAGCGGGAGGCAGTGGAAGACCGGAGTGCCTGGCGTCCTCTGGTCCATGGGGTCACGAAGAGTCGGACACGACTAAACGACTAAACAACAACAACAACAACTCCATCCATGCCCCCTTAACAGAAAGAAATGGAGGGGAGCCATTTCATCAATGAGAACTAGGGACACTCAGATGTCTAGCTGGCAAAGCAGGATTTGAACGGAGGGCAAATAGCGCTACACACACACACACACACACACACACACACGTCTGTAGACTTCAAAGGGAGACTAAATGCTTTCCTGCTTGCACCGAGGAGATTCAAATGCTAGGACCTGACAGGCGGCATCTGAAAAGCTGCCCGCCTCCTTTCCCTCTTCCACTCCAACTTTGATCTCGAAGCAGAGAAGACAATGATCCCTAAGAGAGCTCAGCCCTTCTGGTAATCCCACGCGGCGGCTGCAGAGTGGCAAACGCACAAATCCGAAGATTGAGTCCTGCCAAATTTCGTCTGCAAAGCTCCCACCAACTGAAGAGAGGCAAAGAAAGAGTCCTTAGCATTCCACGCAGATTTCACCAACATATCCCTAGACTTCACACATTACTTTTCGGACACAAGAGATTGATTTCCATTTGGGGGGGGGGAGCAGATGTGTGTCCTGAGTACATGGGAAGTCATTAGTCCATTGAGCTCAGTATTGCCTTCACTGACTGGCAGTGATTCTCCCGTTTCAGAAAGGAGACATTTCCTGGAGCTGCCAGTGAATCAGCCCCAAGACCTTCTGCAAAGCAGATGTTCGTTGAGCTATGGAGAAAGGAGTGACCACATATGATGCTTTCTTGGAAAAATGCATTCACTAACCTGTGTTGTGATGCACAGTTCTAAAAGTGCAATTGTCTTTGGCTAATGAATACACCCCATGCGCTGTTCCATACACAAAGCTCTCACATTTCAAGGGTAAGCTTTCGTTACGTACTGTATATGGGATACGGTTACTACAGCCACTGAAATACGCAACGTGTGGCAAGGAATTCTTTGGGTTGATATTGCTTCGAATGGCTAAATAGCAAATTGTCCCGATTCCAATCAATGCCATAGAATGTGGAGACGTGAACAGGTGTGACATTGACACATGTTATCTGTGTGAGAAAGATGCTCCAGTTCTTGGGATCCTGTTTTCTGTACCTTGTGTGTAGACATTAGAACCACACACGGGATCCCAAATATATATATATATATATATATATATATATATATATATATATATATATATATTTAAAGATTTTTATTGGTTTTACAAAAAAAAAATTTAAAACAATACAAACATATAAAAAGACATACAAACATGTATAGTTTCGTACCCTTTTTTTCATAAACCTTGTTTCTCGGACTCCCCCATACCTCCCCTTTCTGTATCCCAATGTCCAAAGTTTTTCAGCAACTTCTAAATAGTTCTGTCGAGCCTCTGTCCTCTTAATCTTTCCTTCATTCTAATCTTATATCGCTGTAACCCTTTCTTTCTCAAAACCTCGACATTCTAACATTCATGCAGTTTATAGTAGTCCTTAAGGTAAATTTTAAACTTCTTCCATTCTTCTTCCGCCGTCTCCTTCCCCTGATCACGGATTCTGCCAGTCATCTCAGCCAATGTCATGTAGTCCATCACTTTCATCTGCCATTCTTCCAGGGTGGGTAGATCTTGTGTCTTCCAATACTTTGCGATAAGTATTCTTGCTGCTGTCGTGGCGTACATAAAGAAAATTCTGTCTTTCTTTGACACCAATTGGCCGACTATGCCCAAGAGAAAGGCCTCTGGTTTCTTAGAAAAAGTACCACTTAAGTACCTTTTTCATTTCATTATATATCATTTCCCAGAAAGCCTTTGACTGGATCCCAAATATAGCCACACCAATGATTCATATCATTGTGATAACTCACCAGGTGTTTTCAGTTTATTTCTTCATTCTTCTCCATTTGTTTTTTTCAGCCATTCTTCAACTGCGATAAGAAATCACACTTGAAAATTCAATGACACTCTCATGAATGGAGTTTCATAGAACCATAGGGTTGGAAGCGACCCTGAAGATCATCTAGTTCAACCCCCTTGCAATGCAGGGATAGGCAGCTGTCTCTTATAGGGCTAGAACCTGCAACCTTGGCATTATCAGCACCACACTCTAACCAACTAAGCTTTTTGCTTTGTTTGCTTTTCCCCCATTACTTTTGAGGTGGCCAAGGGGTTTGCACGTGTTCTTTTTTTTAATTCTACAAATCCTCTCCCAAATGATCTGTATTCTGCAGCCTTCCTAGGTGCCTGAGCATCAATCATAGCCTAATAATGAAAGGTCTCATGGGACTCTTTCAGACCAGGAAGTGCAGGCAGCTGGGGAGGCTGCAGAGGGCTGTAAAAAAAAACCAACCTGCATCTTCCTTGGCCACCTTGCCATTATAAGGTAACCTCAAAACATAGGACAATGGAGAGGCTAAAGGAATTCTAAAGTTCCCCAAGGATGAGACAGAAAAATGGAAGCCTTTTTTTTCACAGTTGAAGAAAACTTTGAAGCCATTGGAAGACAGATTTCATCACAGCAGTAGAAATCCTACTGAGTACAGTGCGAGTCTGCTCTGAGGTTGGTTGGTATTATACTGCAGCCTTAATGTCTTCTTTCCATGGCTTCAGCATATGAGCTGCCACTGTCTGTGAGCTTTTTACTATGCCTCGAGATCTCTTTCCAAGGTGGTTGCAGCCAGCACAGAGCAAAGGGCATTTTATTTACAGTGAGCATAAATTGCTTTGCACTCTTGTAATGTGCTTACAGCAGTGAGGAAGCCTCACCAGAAACAGCACGTATATCAGGCGGGGAGAAAGTGATAGGTAAGAAAGTGGCACATGAGATGGAGTTGGGAAGGGGAGATTCTCCCTTGTTTTGCTGATAGGGTACCTTGATGGGAGTTTGGAGGAACAGACTGTACCCCTTGGCATTTGCAAGCCAAAACATTGATTTTAGGCCTCCAGATCATAAAAATGTACTACCCAGGAATGCACATCAGATTTTCTTTTATTGTATTAGCAGCATCCACATGCGGCATAGACAGCTTGAGAAAGAGACTCATGCATATTTTTTTTAATCATTTATGGAAAAAATCAAAAGCTAGCCCCACTCCTAGCATACTGAGGACCACACATTATCATGATGTTAGGAACTGCATCTGGGGTTGAGCAGTCATTAATACAGTGGTACCTCGAGTTACAAACGCCTCAGGTTACAAATGCTTCAGGCTACAATCGCCGCTAACCTGGGAGAGTTACCTCAAGTTGAGAACTTTGCCCCAGGATGAGAACGGAAATCATGTGCCAGTGGTGCAACAGCAGCAACAGGCCCCATTAACAAAAGCACGTCTCTAGTTAAGAACAGTTTCAGGTTAACAACGGACCTCTGGAACGAATTAAGTTTGTAACTAGAGGTACCACTGTAGTAGTCAGGCGCTGGGATTTTTGTCTGGACCAGAAGGTGAGAGGAGGGGGTTAACTGTTTAATTCCAGTATTCCTGAAGGAGCATCTCCACCCCCATCATTTTGCCCGGATACTGAGGTCCAGCTTTGAGGGCCTTCTGGCAGTTCCTTCCCTGAGAGAAGTGAAGTTACAGGGAACCAGGCAGAGGGCCTTCTTGGTAGTGGCACCCGCCCTGTGGAATGCCCTCCCCTCAGATGTCAAAGAAATAAAAAACTATACAACCTTTAGAAGACATCTGAAGGATAAAAGATTGGGTTAAGCTAAAGAATAAGGAGTTACTCGATTTAGAGGGCTTTAATAATAGGTTCGGATGGCATGCCTATCTGTGGTGTGGCAAGAGGAAAATACACAAGGGGTTTCAAGATCATATTTTTAGAGGCCCACTTATTGAAGTATGGGAAAGATATAAGAACATATTAGAACCTAAGATCCCACACTGGCTCTCACCCCTTGAAGTGATGAGCCTCAAGAAAGTCAACATGAGCGGAGACTGGGCAACATATGAACAACTGCTAATGAAAGAGAATGGGAAATGGAAATTAAAACCGTACGAGCAGATTAAGGGGCACGTGTATGACTGGTTACACCATGTCCAAGTTAATGAGATGTTCAGAAAGGAGGCAAAAGATAGAGGGTATGCGGATAAAGAATCAAAATTCCAGACGGAAATTATAAATAGCGAGGTGAAAACAATATCTAGAATGTATAAGATGCTGTTGGACTGGAATTTGGCAGACGAAGAAGTTAAGACAGTGATGATTCGATGGGCTAATGATGTGGGCCATGCTATACAATTTGAGGATTGGGAGAATCTATGGAAAGAGGGTCTGGACTTCACCGCGTGTATGACAGTGAAAGAGAATGTCATGAAGATGTTTTACAGGTGGTATATAACACCGGTGAAATTGTCAAAAATGTATAAAGTAGACAGCAAATGTTGGAAGTGTGAAGGGAAGGATGGTGTTTTTTACCACATGTGGTGGGAGTGCAGGAGAGTGAGAGAATTTTGGGAGGAAGTCTATATTGAATTAAAGAAGGTTTTAAAGTATACGTTCAATAAAAAACCCGAAATTTTCCTGTTAGGAATGTTGGGGAATGAAATTAAAAAGAAAGACCACAAATTTATGTATTATGCAGTAACAGCAGCAAGGATAGTCCTAGCCCAGAAGTGGAAAAAAAAGGAAATGCCAACAATAGAGGAGTGGAGAACGAAGTTATTGGACTACGCGGATTTGGATAGATTAACGGGAAAGATCAGACATCTAAGAGACCAAAAGTTTGTCAAGGACTGGGGGAAATATGTAGATTACTTGGAACATCTTAGTGAAGGTCAAATAACGCTAAGGGGATTCAGAGAAGCACTGTGAAATAGGAAGAGGTATTGTCCAAGATAAATAGAAGTAGAAGAATGGTTAATGACAATACATACTAGGCAATGTGTATCTTAAAATTTTATTGCGGAAGATTTACGGGCGGGCTGAAGGAAGTCCAGGAAGAGACGACTATGTTAATTTGATAGGTGAAAACCTTTTATTGTATATATGCTTTATCTGTTTTGTGTTGTTATTTCTTTCCTTTATTCTTATGCTTTGGTATTTCATTCTTTCTTTTACTTTTGGAAAATTAATAAACACTTACCTGAAAAAAAAAAAAAGAAGACATCTGAAGGCAGCCCTAGATAGGGAAGTTTTTAATGTTTGATCTTTTGTCCTGTTTTTAATATTCTGTTGCAAGCCGCCCAGAGTGACTGGGGAAACCCAGCCAGATGGGCATTTATTATTATCATTATCATTATCATTATCATTATTCCCTCATGCAGTCACAAATGAAAAGTGCCTCTCCCCATCCCCTACCACGCATGCGGACTGCTAGGGCTGGGCGATGTATCGATACATAGTCCAAAATCTGTTTGAAGTCCACATTGTGATAACAGTTTCATAATATTTGACATGGTGATATATTGCAATATATTGCAATGTGTGTGCGCGCTATGTAAAAAAAAAAATCACGATTTGGAGAAAACTGTGACACTGATCATCACTTCTCTCATGTTGCTCTGTACTAGAAATTAATAGCTGTAACAATATGTTAAAGGGAATTAAAAATGTATCCGTTTGAGACACCTACGTAGCAGCAGTTGCCAGGACATTAGCCCGTGCACTTCTATGCACCATATTTACTCGAATGTAATGCACACCTTTTTTGGGCAAATTAATTAGGGTGCGTGTTAGATTTGAGAACACATTTACATTCGCCAGCAAACTTTTTTGATTTCAAGGTTTTGAAAATTGAGGTGCACATTAGATTCGATGGCACATTAGATTCGTGTAAATACGGTAGTTACGTCCTTATTTCAGACATTGAAATATATCGGTATCACGATGTTTAGCTGGTGATATATCACGATGTTGAAAGCCAGGCATCACCCAGCCCTAATGACTGCTATTATTCTGGGAAGGAAAGTTCCCATGGGTACTTGGGAGTAAGTCCCATTGAATATTGGTACTTACTTCAGAGTTCCTAGAATCAAGATGGAGTCATTTGTACAATTGCAGCATTTAAAACTCTGTTGCTTTTGGAAGGATTAAAGCAGGCTTACCACATACAGGGCTCCAGCCTCAGATCTCTAGCTGCTGAAATTGATAATCAAGTCAATGTATGTGGACTTTATTGAATTGAATCCCAGAATATGTGGATCAAATAGATGGAAGACAACGCTTTGGGTTTCACTGGGCAGTGGACTGAGAGAGAAGCCAGTCATTGGCATCTGATCCTATTGGAGTGGCAGCTTGCTTTTTACTCAGATAGCACCATTTGGTTCAGAGAGGACTTTTATTTACATTGACTTATAAATAAAAGCTTTTAAAAAGAATGCTGTGTGCCCAGGTAATTGTTCCAATGGCATAATGCACCGAGATGTATTAAAAACAAAAATGGCTTAATTGATTCCGTCAGTAGCCCAGACATAAATGCCCATTTGCCATTGCTAGCCTTTGGATCCAGAATGAGTGGGGAGAGGGGATGGAGAGAAGAGTTTCGCATTCTCTTGCAATACTGGGACTCAGTGAAATTGATGGGAGATTCAATTACTTCTTTACACATTCTGTAATGAATTCAGGAAATCTGCTGCTGCAAGAGATGACCAGGGGCACTGGCTTAAAGGGGAATTGCACAAATGACTATTAGCCATGATGACTATCTGGTCCATATCCAGAATATATTCCTGAATATCAGTTGCTAAGATGGGGGGAAACAATGGGGGAAATCAATTGCCTTCACACCCTGATTGTGAGCTACCTGGTTGGCCAATGTGGGATGCTAGTCTACAGGGACCTTTGGTTTGATCCAGTAGTGCCTTCCTTGTGTTTCTGTACATATCTCTTTGGTATGTGAATAGCACTGGTCTACCTGTGTTCCTGTCTAGCACCATAACCCTAAAATAAGATGCATTTAATCGTGGAAGCCAAGATGTGCAGATGGGCAATGTTACACATTACATTGTTATAGATTTGGGGTGGGGCTAATCCCTAGAAATTAATAAATGGTAGGATTTTGATTATTTGGAGTATCAAAGGGAAGATTGCAGGCCAGTGGAAAAATGCAGGCTAAGCTTCCTTTCCAAGCCAGGGCTTCACCTGGGATAGAAGCATGGACATGACAAAAGGCGTTGATGGCCCATCTAAGAGGAATTCTTGGGCCTGGGCAGACAAAGGTTGCATGTGCACACAGTCATCAGTCCTGTGAGAAACAGGATGCTCAAGTTGACAGGCCTTTAGTCAGATTCTGCAAGGCACTTCTTGTCTTCTTATGCCATTAAAGATACAGAGCAACCTTGTGCCAACGGTTGCAACAGGACTTATAGAAACAGTTGGATCTCTTTGTATTTCAGATAATTTTTCTCATGCAAGATTCATCTACTAAATTGGAAACATCCTTTTCATGAGTGGAAGAGGTTTTCTGATTACAGAAGGGCACTATTGGATCCAATACCGTCTTCTCAGGTTCATAGGGACCCCATACTCAGGACACTATTTTTAAACTGTTCCATCTGGGACGCCCTTTATTTTTAAATTCAAGACAGTGTGTGTGTGTGTGTGTGTGTGTGTGTGTGTGTGTGTGTGTACACATATGGGAGAGAAAAATCAACAAGTAAAACCAATCAAATAAAATCTTCAATATCCAATGACCTGAAAGAGCCAGCTCTGATCTTGTACTGTACAACCATTCAAAAGCACACAATTCTTCATTTTCCCAGGAGAGTTCAATCAATGGCTGGTTAAATATCAAGACTTAAAATAAGCAGCTGCCCACCCCCAAAAGGTGACAGGGCTTGCCCAGGATTCGATTCCAGAATTGAAGACATGCAGTCCATGTAAATGTCATTGTTTGCATTTGTGAGGATTAATAATGACTGCCAGTATTAAACTATGCAAACCAACCCATTTTATGAGCATAGGTAAATTTTACATCTTAAAACCAAAGGCCAATTATAGGACTTGATTCAGAAAAGTACATATGCCTTAAATTCTATTTAGCAAAGCAGGTAAGTACAGAGGGATTTTTACAAATCCAGGAAGGTCAAATCACTTTACATGCAGATACGCCACAAATATTTTATAATCTCCCTACAAGGAAGCATGGGTTTGTATTTCCTTTGCACAATCATAATTTGCTTTTCATTTCTTACATATCAAATCATTCACAAATTCTGCTGCTATGATGAAGCAAGGGGATCAAACACAAAATGGGCTTTGGTCTTTAAATGTTAAGCAGTGCAGCAATCACCAAACGCACAGAGCTACTATTTGCATAGTACAGTGCAGCAAAAACATTGGTGCTCCTATGGACAGAGTGAGGCACCTTTAATCAACATTGAAGAACATAAATAAAGGGTTTGTCTGTCCCCAGATTCTCGGGTGAGCAGCTGTATATTCTGGGGTGAGCAGCTGAGAAGACTGTGTATATATCCATCATATCCCCTAAATTGGATTAGGGGAACCAGGGACAGATTCGGTCCACTGTTCTGTTCCAGGCAGTGGTAGCAACTTGGGGGCAGAAAGGTGTTCTAGCCAACGTGGAGGCATGGATTAGGTTTACTAGTCCTAATCCAGGATCTAGGAAGCAACATCAAATCAAGCAAAGGTCATGTCCCATCAGGGCAAATTCAAATAACCTGAAGTCAGGTTTTGATGAGCAGGGTCAAGTTTTAGTGAGCACAGTCAAACACAGAAGACAGTGGATCCAGATAAGCAAAGTCAGGGGAAGAAGGCATCAGAATCGAAAAAGGCAAACAAGCCATGTGGGTAGCACCTTGGAGAGCTCCAAGTGGAGCAAGCTGGGGCTCAGACAGGGAAAACTTGAATACTGTACCACTCCAACCACCAGCAAGCCCAAACTGAGCCTATTGAAAGAGTGTAGATTCCAGATTGCTCTGACCCTGAGGGGTGGAGCCTCAACTCTTAAAGGGGCCCAGCCTGTTTTACGAGCCATCTACTCTGGTGGTGTGAAGGAGTCTGTGGTTCAACTATGGCTTCTAAGCTGGTCCTCAGATTCTGAAGAAGGCAATGCAACCTCTTCAGCCTGGAGCGGCATTGGCATCATGTCCTCATCTGGCACTCACTACAGCTTTTATATGGTCCATATTGCAAAACTAACACAAGGGCACCACCTAGCCTTTGAGTCTTGCAGGAGTCAGGCTCAGTCCCAAGCCCACTGACCTGAGGACAAGCCCCACTGAATTCAATAGGATGAACTTTTGAGTAGACATGGTAAGACTCGTGCCCATAGTCACTTTGGGTGGTCACTCACTTTTCTCCATAGTTATCACAGAGCTCAGGGAAGAAGCCCATACCACACTATTGGTAGCCGAGATCTGACTATGTCTCCCACACAACTTTTCTACCAAAATATACTACTGAGTGGTTCCTAAACTTAAAAACTTTAGGCTGCAATTCTCTACACCAGGTGTGAGGAACTTTGGACCTTGAGATGTGTCTGAACTATAATTCCCATGGGTCTTTCTTGCTGGAGCCAATGAGAGTTATAGTTGAGCAATATTTGGTGGACCAAAGGTTCCTCACATTCTGCATGCTTACCTGGGAATAACCCAGGTAATAAAACTAATGGGACTTACTTCAGAGATGGTATGTATCCTGGCTACAGGATGAGGAAGATACTGTATGGTGTTGATATAGCCAAGCTGCTTTTTGCTCTGTGAGTGCATGGAGGGTAAGAAACGATTGCAGCTCACCCAGTTATTTAAAGCAATTTGTTACATTTTGTTCAGGTGGTCTAATACCATCACAGGAACACAGGAAGTTGCCTTATACCAAGTCAGACTAGTTGTCCATCTAGCTTAGCAATGTCCACAATGGCAGCGACTCAACAAGATTTCAGTACAGCATTTGCAAAATGTGCAGGACCTCAGCCTCTGTATCTTGTACTGCAATTGCTAATAGCCACATTATACTGTGCAGTACTGTTGCAACGTATACTATGCAGTGGTCCTGCAACGTCATCAAATTAGCATTGATACATGGCTATAAAAGATGCATGAATAAAGGCCAATCTTAGTTCGTTCTTCTGTTTACTTGCTCATCACAATGCTTACATCAATACCATCAAATGATCTTAGTGTGCCCTTAACACCATTTGTGAGCTGAGAGCAGATGGCCCTGGCATTAGCTACTGAAAATAGCCAACATTAAAAGCAGCAGAGAGCCAATCAAACCTCACCTGCATATATAAAAGCATGGACCATTAGAAAGCCATTCCTTTCAGAGTGGTTGGCAAGAATCACAAGCTAGAAACTTTTGAAATAAGGGCACAAGGTTCATAGATGTCCAAGTAATAGAGTTGTTGATATACAGGCATCCATGTGCAGGATAAGTCTAATTTGAAGATCAAATGAAAAACAAAATATTTCAAACCCATTTGAATGCATTCTGGACAGGGGCCGAATAAGCAAACACCAGCAATTTCCACTCCTCTTTCCCTTAGAATTATTCGACATCCCTATACTGAGCCTACCGCTCCCTGACCCAGTCCCTTTTTGTACGCTGTGTTTATTTCCTACATGATCACCTAAATCGTCTACTGATTTAAAAAAGCTAGGAGAGTTGGGGGTTCTTCCTGCTCTTCTTGTTAAAGATACACTGGAGGGAAAACACAATTGCCCTATATGTCCTCCGCAGTTCAAAATACACCTCTGTAACTGTACACCTCACATAACTGTTGTGTTATGTGAGCAATGCACTGGATGCCAAAGGGGCAGCCTGGAAAAGAAAAGAGAGAGAAGGTCAGGCTGGGTCTCTGCATGAATCCAAGGCTGCTGCTAAGGGGGAAGCAAGACCTTTGGGGATGCTGTGAACCCCTCCATCATACGCTCAGGTTGTATATATGTCTAAACAAACCATATACAGTGGTACCTTAGTTCTCAAACTTAATCTGTTCCGGAAGTCCGTTCCAAAACCAAAGTGTTCCAAAACCAAGGCACGCTTTCCCATAGAAAGTAATGCAAAATGGATTAATCTATTCCAGACTTTTAATAACAATCCCCCAGAAAACAATTTAACATGAATTTTACTATCTAACAAGACCATTTCCATAAAATGAAAGCAATAAACAATGTACTGAAGTCAAATAATCAGTAGCCGAACTGGGTTCCACACAGTCACACGCACACAAAAAGAGCCACAAAAACACAAAATAAATAGCAAAACCAGACAGACCTCAGTGTAACACTCCAAACGGAAGTGTGGCACTCAAATCGGAAGCGTAACACTCACAACAGAGCACGTTCAACTTCTGAAAAAAGTTCGCAAACTGGAACACTTACTTCTGGGTTTGCAGTGTTTCGGTTCCAAGTTGTTTAGAACTTGGTTTGAGAACCAAGGTATCCTCAAGACGCCACAGTCTCCACTGTGCCTCACAAAGGAAACACAAGCCCCAGGGAAGCACTTGAAACCCTGGAATTTCCCACCGCTCAGAGACTGGGGTGGCACACAATAATATGCATCTGGCTGCAAGATTTATTTAATGCATTCTTCACTGTTTTCTAAATCAACATGAAACAGTCGCTGACATTTAACGTTGTGACTAATATCTCCTCAACTATCCAAAGAACATTCACATGTCCATATTTCCCAACATTTCCCACAAGATATCAGGGTACACAGAAACTCTTGTAGAAAGAGTCAATTATTGTTAAAGCCATTGGACCAAGTCAATCTTTAACCCACTTTGATTTGTTCCAGCAGCATTACACGAGTAGATAGTGAATTAGCTGGCGTGCTGGTGGTCAGCCCATTACTTTGTTTTTTTTTTATAAAATTTTTATTGGTTTTACAACATTTTTAGGAAAAACAAACAAACACAAAAAATGACAGACATACATGTATAGTTTCAAACATATTTTCATAAACCTCTTTTCTTGAACTTCCCCATACCCCCCCTCTCTGCATCCCAATGCCCATAATTCAACAAGCAACTCCCAGTTGTTACTTTCTACTCTCTGTCATCTTAGTCTCTTTTATAGTCTAACCTTGAATCCCTGTACCCCTTTGCTTCTGGAAACCACAACATTTTAGCATTCATTAAGTTTATAGTAGTCCTTAAGATAACTTTTAAATTTTCTCCATTCTTCTTCCACCGTCTCTTTTCGTTGATCACGGATTCTGCCTGTCATCTCGGCCAGTGTCATATAGTCCATCACTTTCATCTGCCATTCTTCCAAAGTGGGTAAATCTTGTGTCTTCCAATACTTTGCGATAAGTATTCTTGCTGCTGTTGTGGCATACATGAAGAAAGTTCTATCTTTCTTTGTCACCAATTGGCCGACAATGCCCAAGAGGAAGGCCTCTGGTTTTTTAGAAAAGGTACATTTAAGTACCTTTTTCATTTCATTATAGATCATTTCCCAAAAGGCCTTTATCTTCGGGCATGTCCACCAAAGGTGATAGAAAGTGCCTTCAGTCTCTTTACACTTCCAACATTTATTGTCGGGCAAATGATAGATTTTTGCCAGTTTGACTGGGGTCATGTACCACCTGTAAACCATCTTCATAATGTTTTCCTTTAAGGCATTACATGCCGTAAATTTAATACCGGTGTTCCATAACCATTCCCAGTCAGCTGACATAATGTTATGTCCAACATCCTGAGCCCACTTAATCATAGCCGATTTAACTGTTTCATCCTGTGTGTTCCATTTCAACAACAAGTTGTACATTCTAGATAAATTCTTAGTATTGGGTTCTAACAGTTCGGTCTCTAGTTTTGATTTTTCCACCTGGAAACCGATTTTCCTATCCTGTTTAAAAAAATTCCATTATTTGGCGATATTGAAACCAATTTTCTACTTTATGCTTCAATTTCTCCTGACTTTGTAGTTTGAATTTATCTCCATCCTGTTCTAAGATTTCCCAATACTTCGGCCATCCGACCTCCATATTGAGTTTCTTCACTGCTTTAGCCTCCACTGGTGACACCCATCTAGGGGTTTTATTTTCCAATAGATCTTTATATCTTATCCAAACATTAAATAATGCTTTTCTAACAATGTGATTTTTAAAGGCGCTGTTAACTTTATCATACCAAAGATATGCATGCCAACCGAAAGCATTATTGAAACCTTCCAGATCCAAGATGTCCGTGTTCTCGAGGAGCATCCATTCTTTCAGCCAGCAAAAAGCTGCTGCCTCATAATACAATTTTAGGTCCGGCAGGGCAAAACCCCCTCTTTCTTTAGCGTCAGTCAATATTTTAAATTTAATTCGGGGCTTTTTGCCCTGCCAGACAAATTTCGAGATGTCTTTGTGCCACCTCTTAAAACATTCCATCTTGTCAAGAATCTGCAAGGTCTGAAACAAA
Organism: Podarcis bocagei; assembly: GCF_964188305.1. NCBI lineage: Eukaryota > Metazoa > Chordata > Lepidosauria > Squamata > Lacertidae > Podarcis > Podarcis bocagei. The sequence goes on from NC_138137.1 coordinate 26,001,686, forward strand.
AATAACATTCTAGGCAATACATTCATTTTAATTACTGCAATTCGGCCTAACATTGACAGTTTCAAATTTGACCATATTTCTAGATCTTTTTTAATTTCTGACCAACATTTTTCATAGTTGTCCTTATACAAATTCGCATTCTTAGATGTTAAATAAACCCCTAGGTATTTCACCTTCTAGACCACAGTCAAACCTGTTTCCTCTTGAAATTTCTCCTTTTCCATATCTGTTAGATTTTTCCCTAAAACTTTAGTTTTTTGCTTATTCAACTTAAATCCAGCTACCTGGCCAAATTGTTGTATTATTTCTAGGACCTTTTTCGTACTAGTGTTTGGCTCTTGCAAAGTCAATACTAGGTCATCTGCATACGCTCTTAACTTATACTGTTTAGCTCCGACCTGCACACCTTTAACCTGCTGGTCATTTCTTATCATGTTCAGCAACACCTCCAGAACTGAAATAAAAAGTAATGGGGAAATTGGGCACCCCTGTCGTGTTCCTTTTTCTATCTTAAGTTCCTCAGTCACAACATTATTTACAATCAGTTTAGCTTTTTGTTCAGAATATATTGCAGCCATACCATTCTCAAAACCCTGGCCTACCCCCATCCCATGAAGATTCTTCCTCATAAAACTCCAAGAAATATTATCAAAGGCTTTCTCCGCATCCACAAAGATCAATACTGCTTTAGTGTTTATATTCACCTCTAGCTTTTCCAAAATGTCTATTACATTCCTTACATTATCTGCTAGGTGTCTATTAGGGAGAAAGCCTGCTTGGTCTCTATGAATCTTCTCCATCAAGACTCTTTTAAATCTTTTTGCCAAAATGTCTGCAAAAATTTTGTAATCCACATTAAGCAGTGATATTGGGCGGTAGTTCTTAAGTTGGGTCTTTTCAGTCTCTGACTTTGGTATGAGTGAAATATATGCCTCTTTCCACGATTCAGGTGCCCTTTTTCCCTCAAGAATCTCATTACAAACTTCTCTTAGTGGTTGAGTCAGCCATTCCTTCAGCGATTTGTAGTATCTGGAAGTCAGTCCATCTGGTCCCGGAGATTTGCCCAATTGCATATTCTGAATGGCAGCCTCTATCTCTTGATCTGAGATTCTCTGGTTCAAATCCATCTTACTTTGATGAGAGATGTTTCGTAGTCCATATCTTCCAAGGAATTTATCTATATCTTCTTCATTTTGCGGGCCTTGAGTGTAAAGTTTTTTAAAATAACTTAAAAAGCAATTTCTAATTTCATTGGGTTTAGATATGTTCTTTCCATCCACCTCTAGGCTTGTAACTGTATTTAATTTCTGCCTTTTCTTCAGTTGCCATGCCAAAAGTTTACCACATTTATTTGCTGATTCAAAAGTCTTTTGCTTCATTTGCTTTATCTTCCATTCAATCTCTTGATTCATCAATTCCATATATTGTGTTTGATATAACTTGATCTCTCTTAAAATGTCCTGAGACTTTGGTTTTGTTCTTAATTTCCTCTCTCCTTCCTTTATCATTTCCAAAATCTTCTCTTTTTTCTCAGTTTGTTTTTTCCTCTTTATTGAATTTTGTTGAATCAAAAATCCTCTCATAACCGCTTTACTTGCGTCCCAGATCACTCTTTTCTCCACGTCGGTCCTCAAATTTATTTCAAAATAGTCTTTTAGGGTCTTTTGGGCCTTCGTGAGAATCTCCTTATCTCGAAAGAGGGTGTCATTCATTCTCCATCTAAATTGACCAGTTATTGTGAGTTTCATCTCCATCTTCACGGCGTTATGGTCGGAGCAAGTTTTTGGGCAGATTTCCACTTTCTTAATCTTTGGAGCCAGTCCACTAGTAACCCAGATTTGGTCAATTCTGGTCCAGGTCATCATTGCTTGGGAGAAAAAGGTTCCCTCTCTCTCCAGAGGGTTCCTTGTTCTCCAAATGTCTATCAAGTCCATATTTTCTGTCATTTCGAAAAAAGTCTTAGGGAGTCTCCCTTCTTTAGTGACTGTTAGTCTTTGTGCCTTGTCCATATTAGTGGAGACCACGCCATTCATGTCTCCCATGATTATCATATTGTAATCCAGATAGTCCGTCAAAGTTTCATGAAGTCTCTTAAAGAAGTCAGATTTGCCTTCATTTGGTGCATAAATTCCAACAACTAGAAGTTTTTCTCCTTGTACTTGTATCTCCACAGCCAGATATCTCCCTTGTTCATCTTTGAATATCATTTTTGGAGCCCATTTCTCCTTCACATATATTACCACTCCTCTCTTCTTAACTTTGTCTGATGAGATAAATTCTTGTCCTAGCCTTTTATTTGTGAGTAATCTCCTGTGGGCTCTAGTTATGTGAGTTTCTTGTAGACATATCAAGTCCAGTTGTTCTCTATTCAAAATATGAAATACTTGTCTTCTCTTCAAAGGCCCATTCAGTCCATTACAATTCCAACTAAGGAATTGCAAAGCCATCTTGTTATTTTCTTAAGACTCCTCCAACAGCTCCAAGTTGTTGCTCTTCTTCTGATGGTGGTGGTTTTTGTCCAAACGAGAGATTCAGGATATCCAGTGCTCTCCTCTGTTCTGCAAGTACGTCCACAGTCCCCTTCTGTAGGTCCTCCTGGTATCTTGCCAAAAATTTGTCTTTATCTTGAATTGTCTTTATTTTCACTTTCTTTGCCTTATAGTCGAATGACAGTCCTTGTGGGAACTCCCACCTGAAACGGATAGAATTTTTCTTTAACAAAAGAACCAAGTCCTTGTAGAAGTTTCTTAAATCCAAAATATATTTTGGGATGTCTTTAAAGATCTGTACAGCTGAATTTCCAATTTGCAAGGCCTTTTCAAAGTGTAGTCCTAATATTTTATCTCTTTCCTCCTTGGATCTGAATGTAATCAAGCAGTCTCTCGGTGTCTTTCTATCTTGCTTTTTACCCAGTCTAAAGGCAGTCGTAATTTTAAATTCGTCTTCCTCAAGGTCCCAGCAATCCACAAACTCCCGTGTCAAATATTCCACAAGGTTGTCTCTTTCATTCTCCGGAATCAGTCTTAATTTTAAATTTCTCTCTTTCCTCTGTAACTCCCACAAGGCCAAAGTTGCATCATGCTCATAGACCTTCTTGGCAAGTGGCTCTAATTTCTCCTGTGTCTCTCCGGCAGTGGCTTTTGCCTCTTCGGCAATTTGGCGCGTGGTGGCGTTTTCCTCCACCAATTTATTTATAGATTCTGTATTCTGGTTTAATCTTGCTGATATTTCTGTTAATTTTTGTGTGTTCTCTGAAGTCTGTTTTGTCAAAGACTCCAGAGTTTGGTTTATCTTGAGCAAGGCCTCTGTCACAGCTTCCATAGAGACGGCTGCTCCTTTGTCTTGTCCTGTTGTTCCTGCTGATCCGGCTGTTGCGCCTGAAATTGAGCCTCTTTTCTTTGCCTGTTGCAGCTGCAGCTGTTGTTGTTGTTGTTGTTGCTTGATCTTGGCTCTTGTAACTATCTCTTCTTGTGGGCCACTCATGTCAAGGTCAATTCCCACGGGATTATTCTCCCTTGGAAAATTCCACTGTCTTAGGCCGTCAAGTTTTACTTTATCCTCTAGAGGGAGCAAATCAAAATGGCCATAGAACAGGATTTCCAAATACAAAAACAAAGGAGACAGTCCAAGATGTAAAAAAGAAGGAGATTAACACAGTCAAAGTCAATGTTGCTAAGAACTTATAACTTCAAATTGCCACAGTTGCCCAGTTTATACTGTTTCTTCTTATGATATACAGTGATCAGGCACTGTGGAAACTTTGTATCAAAGTATCACTTCACAGGAAAAAGTCAGTTCAGTGTACTAACAAGGCAGACCGTTTCATGCTTTCAGATAGGTGAGATAGCAGAGGTTTTTTTTCCTCCAAATAGATCATGCAGTTGTTGGTCAGATTCACCTCCCCTCTGCCCTGCTTGCTAGAGGGGAGATCAAAGGTCTAAATGTCCGGTTTATATGATCAAAGAGCAGGTTTAAACGGATGCAAGTTTAGAGTTCCGTTGCTTTCACTTTCATGCAGTCGGGGGGGGGCAGACTTCCTTTGCTTAAATCTCCCCGTTTTTAGCCCAATTTCTAAAATTTTAAAGGGTCCCGATTATTGTCCAGCTCTTACTCACGGGAATTCAGTCCAAATTTTCTTTTCAGGAAGGAATCGGCGCTCTCCGCTTATGGCGACGCGGCTTCACTTCGCAGGCTGGGTAGCGACTCTCAGCACCGCGCTCTCTCCCGATGTCGATCCGTAGCCTTTAAAAAGGCTCTTTCACGGTACCGGGGGGGCGCGAAGGTGCCCACCGAGTCTCCTTGTTCTCAGGCTTCAGCGCCTGGGATTTTAGGGGTCCCCCGCTCGCCGTAGCGGGTAAGACCCGAACTTGCGAAGCAGTCCTTCTCCGGAGCTCGGAGGTAGGACCGCCATTAAGCGCTGGCACCGACCGGAAGGGAAAACACAATTGCCCTATATGTCCTCCGCAGTTCAAAATACACCTCTGTAACTGTACACCTCACATAACTGTTGTGTTATGTGAGCAATGCACTGGATGCCAAAGGGGCAGCCTGGAAAAGAAAAGAGAGAGAAGGTCAGGCTGGGTCTCTGCATGAATCCAAGGCTGCTGCTAAGGGGGAAGCAAGACCTTTGGGGATGCTGTGAACCCCTCCATCATACGCTCAGGTTGTATATATGTCTAAACAAACCATATACAGTGGTACCTTAGTTCTCAAACTTAATCTGTTCCGGAAGTCCGTTCCAAAACCAAAGTGTTCCAAAACCAAGGCACGCTTTCCCATAGAAAGTAATGCAAAATGGATTAATCTATTCCAGACTTTTAATAACAATCCCCCAGAAAACAATTTAACATGAATTTTACTATCTAACAAGACCATTTCCATAAAATGAAAGCAATAAACAATGTACTGAAGTCAAATAATCAGTAGCCGAACTGGGTTCCACACAGTCACACGCGCACAAAAAGAGCCACAAAAACACAAAATAAATAGCAAAACCAGACAGACCTCAGTGTAACACTCCAAACGGAAGTGTGGCACTCAAATCGGAAGCGTAACACTCACAACGGAGCACGTTCAACTTCTGAAAAAAGTTCGCAAACTGGAACACTTACTTCTGGGTTTGCAGTGTTTCGGTTCCAAGTTGTTTAGAACTTGGTTTGAGAACCAAGGTATCCTCAAGACGCCACAGTCTCCACTGTGCCTCACAAAGGAAACACAAGCCCCAGGGAAGCACTTGAAACCCTGGAATTTCCCACCGCTCAGAGACTGGGGTGGCACACAATAATATGCATCTGGCTGCAAGATTTATTTAATGCATTCTTCACTGTTTTCTAAATCAACATGAAACAGTCGCTGACATTTAACGTTGTGACTAATATCTCCTCAACTATCCAAAGAACATTCACATGTCCATATTTCCCAACATTTCCCACAAGATATCAGGGTACACAGAAACTCTTGTAGAAAGAGTCAATTATTGTTAAAGCCATTGGACCAAGTCAATCTTTAACCCACTTTGATTTGTTCCAGCAGCATTACACGAGTAGATAGTGAATTAGCTGGCGTGCTGGTGGTCAGCCCATTACTTTGTTCCCTTTTCAGATTTCCCATATTTAAAACACATTAATTGAAAGTAAGTGCAGTTGATGTCCATGAAACACATCCATGAACTCTGTGGAACAGTAAATACCACAAGGCACTGCAGTAATGAAAAATCATTAACATTTATAGCACACTTTTAAGTTGCAAGATGCTTTATAGTCTTTTATTGTGATTGCCCTGAAAACAACGTTCTGTGGAAAATCTCCTATTGTTTCAACTTCATAGAACTTGGGATGAGCATGATCTCTCCAAAGTCTACAGAATAGCTCAGAGAGCTAGTTAGGCTCATGTACAAGCCCACAGTTTTATTTTACACCACTATAAAACTGATTCTCATTCCATGTCACAGACCACTTTTAAGAACATCCCTGGTTTCAGAACCAGTCATGTCAGTCAAGACCTGGTCAAAATTCCCCTAGAGGCTTATGGAAAGAAGTTTGTGGCTGTTTGGCTCCTGGCCAGTGAGTCAAGATGCAATATGAAAATCCTACGATTTTGTTAAAAAAATAGCCAGAATGTCCTTTCTTTCAAAGAGCCAGTATGGTGCTGTGGTTAGAGCATGGGTAGGCAAACTAAGGCCCGGGGGCCTGGCCCAATCGCCTTCTATATCCAGCCCACGGATGGTCTGGGAATCAGTGTGTTTTGACATGAGTAGAATGTGTCCTTTTATTTAAAATGCATCTCTGGGTTATTTCTGGGACCTGCCTGGTGTTTTTACATGAGTAGAATGTGTCCTTTTATTTAAAATGCATCTCTAGGTTATTTGTGGGGCATAGGAATTTGTTCATTCCCCCCCCCAAAAAAATAGTCTGCCCCCCCCAAGGTCTGAGGGACAGTGGACTGGTTCATGGCTGAAAAGTTTGCTGACCCCTGGGTTAGAGTGTCAGATTAGGACCTGGGAGACCAGAGTTCGAATCTTCACTCAGCCATGAACTTCACTAGGTGAGTTTGGCCCAGTCACTGCCTTTCTCAGCCTAGCCTTCCTTGCAGGATTGCTGTGAGGATAAAATGGGAAGGAGGTGAGCTGTGCATGGCACCCTGAGCTCCTTCAAGCAAAGGTGGGGTAGAAATGTAATAAACAAACAAGTAACTTTGAGAAATGCGTGAAATGATCTCACGCCTTCATTGCATTCATGTACAGGATTCTAATTCTGCACTATTTCTTTCCTTGACAGAATAAGTTTACATAATTGGAAAGGACAGTTATTTTAGACACCTTGCCTGTAGTTTTATAAGCTCAGAAAGAAAGGGTGCCACTAGCATCAGGGGAGGAAATTGGTTCAGTTTGCATTTTAATGTGAACCTACTTTATTTGCACTTCCCAGTAACACCCAGGCTGACATGCAGCTACTCTTCCAAATTCTCACTTCCCCAAATTTTATGACGTGATTCTCCGACCAAACTCAAACGTCGTACAAAAACTGGTGAATTAGGGTCATGTCCATAAAATTGCATATGTTAGTGAAAATAATGTACCAAAATACTTTACATTAAGGGTACATTGCTTGCAAAATGGTTCTGTTGGGTAAATGTCATACAAAAAAAAAATTGTATACATGAGGGGAAATGTGTACTAAAATGCTGGTGAATTTTTGTGAAGGCTTAAGAAAAACAAGACCATCATAAGCTGATGCGGAAATGTTGGTGATCTGAATTTAATACTGGGGAAATGAGGAATTTTAATTGGCAGATTCATTCCTCCCCATTCTTCCCCATCTGTCACCAAAACTATATATTTTATAGCAAGAAATGTCATCTAAGAATGTAGCTATTCATTTTTTTTAAGATTTTGCTGAAGACCTCTGTGTTATCAACATCATTTTAAGTGGACCACAGTTTAAGCAGACTAAAGCACAGTGGACAGAATTTGCAGCAGTTTCTTGATTCAGTTTATAGGATGCTGTTCAAATAGTGTGCAGGGTGAGTTGTGTGTGTTTGACAGTATTGGCATATAAAGTCTCCTGGGCTTTTTACCCTAATGCTTAATTTATCCCAGTAGATTTGAAACAAGATAGACACTATCACCCTAAGTCACCTGTTTGCCACTGACTGACTTGGAGTAAATGCCATTGTTTAGCACATCTTGACTTTTTGGCTTTTGGACTGTGGTTCTAATCATTTCACACCTTCCTCTGAGGCAATAATCTAATCCCTTTATAGGCACAAGTTTCACTGCAAAGACAAATGCTGCCCATTATTATGTTGGTGGTTTCTGGAGTCCAGTCTGTTCTCAGATCAGTTCTTGCCAATGTTGGATTTTGCAGCACATCTCTACAAAATAGTTATATTTTTAAATGATCCTTTGATTGTAAGCATTGGCTAGACAGCAGGTAGAGCATCATTTAACAAAGCATCATCACAACATTCCTCAGCCTTTTTCCTTCAAAAGAACCAAGAATTGATGCGTATCAATGCAATATTTTTCCAATGCCCAATAGCATTCTTATTTAGAGAAGGGTATCCTAGTTAACAGAGATAGAATTCAGATTCTAACATCTCCAAAGTCCAATGGAGTCAGGTCAGGACTGGACAACCGTTTTGTCTGTTGAGGACCACATTTCCATGGGGGCAACCTGTCAAACTCCACATGCCAACAGAGGTTGGATACAGAGTCAAAAATGGGAAGGGCTGCAGCCAAAAGCAGGTGCAACCTTAGCTAAAGGCCCATGGAGCTGTTCCAGTTCCCCTCCCTTTCTTGCTCGCCTCCTCTTCTCCTTTATGCTATCCCCTTTCTCCCCTCTTTACCAGCTGCATGAAATTAGGCAAAAGGGTTACATTAAATTGTATGTGGCCCTAGGGCCACAGGCAGCTGACCCTTGCACTAACATTTCAGCTGCTTGGTATACAGGTTGGTAAACGCATCAATAGCATCAGAGCAGCTAATCCAGGCATTCCCAACCTCCGACCCTCCAATTGTTTTGGCCTACAACTCCCATGATCCCTAGCTAACAGGACCAGTGGTCAGGGATGGTGGGAATTGTAATCCAAAACATCTGGAGGGCCAAAGGTTAGGGATGCCTGAGCTAATCCAATGGGAGCAAGACAAGCCTTCCCACGCATATCATTTTACCAGAAAATACACTGCATGTACCATTACACCCCAACCTCACCCTCACAGGGGTGACAGAGAGACACAAACCTTCCAATACACACTCATAATGATCAGTTTTTCAAATCAACACACACTGTCAGAGCTGTGTTACCTGAGCCCCAAGTTGGAATTCGTTTTCATTGATTCCCTCTTGGCTGCTTGCATATTCAGCCATCTTCCAGAAGAGGGCACTGAGCTGAGTATGGAATAACTTTGCAGGCTCTAGGAGAGTGATGGCCTTGATGCATTGGTTGGTACTGCAGTCTCAGAAGGAGTCTCCATGCATCAGCTGATCATAACTTGTACTTTCTGATTCAGAAGAACTGTTGGACCTGGTACCGTGCTGAGATGTGCATTCCATGTTTTCTAGCAGCAACAAGTCAATGCACACGTACTCATAATAAGCTAAGTCCCATGAGCATGCTTAGAATTTCTGCCTAGCACATACCTGAAGTCCAACCCAGGTTTTACCTACGACTCAAGCTGCAATATTGTGCATTGATAATGGGGAATCTGTGGTTCTACAGATGTTGTTGGATTCCAGCTCCCATTATCCCTGACCACTAGCCATGTTGGGTGGGCCCATTGATAGTTGGAATGCTACAACATCTGGAGGGCCACAAGCTTCCCATCCCTGCTATATATACTTACCTGGAATAATGCCCATTGTTTAATATGTTTTCATTGCATTATAAATATTGTAGAGCACGTTGATACTCGTAAAATACATATGTCTAATAAATCAAATCAATTGAATTAAATATCACTTCTGCGTAGACATGGATAGGATTATGTTCTCTTACTTCACGGTTTGAACCTGGTCATGCATCCATGAAAAAGCCTGGCAAGACTCACTCTACATATTTGTTTGTGCTAAAGAAGTTTTAATAAAACCAGATTGTTGGCTTAAAGATCTTGCTGCATTTTTCTGGCTCCATGGGAAAAATCTCATAGGTCAAGCTGCTGACTAGCAATAGAGAACAGAGCACACGTTTGCAAGACTGGAAGTATCTCATTTCCATAAAAAGGGGGTTAATATGGTTGATGAAATGAATACGTCCGGATCATCGGTATTATATTAAATGAAAATATGAAAACTGAAACCCAAGGCTGTAAGAAAGGATGTGTAATCCAAGAACTAATTCATGTACAAATTCGTGTCTATAAAACAATAGGGGATTTTTCTCAATTATCTAATAAACGGAGAGAACAAATTACTTCCCACCCACTGTTTTCATGGTTTAAAACATTTCTTTATTGGCATGCACATTTTAATTCAAGCCTTATTCTCTTAATGTCAGCCAAATCAATCTCTTTATTGCTAAGATGTCTCCAGGGGCTCATGGCAGGGAGTGCTTCGAACAGAACCAACGATGCGCTCTTAAAAAACGGCAAGTACAATAATCAGTGTGGATGACACAGCCCACCTAATAGGTCTGGTCATTAATGACTTGGCCAAGTTCCATTTGAGTTCAGCTTGTCAGGGTTTGGAAAAGAGGCTTCACAAGAATGATGCTAGCAGTGGATTTTGCCCAATTTCTGAGATATATATGCACAACACAGCCCAATTAAAAAGCTTCCATATGCCTAAGCATCAAAATTTTGATAACAGTAATAGGTGCTCAACTGGATGAGTTTAATTTGATCGGTAAGATCCCACTAGCCTTGGAAATTGAGACTAGGATCTAGAGCGAGGATGGATGATTGGATCTCCTCCACCCTCTCTGGGCCAACTTGTACAGATGGGCAGGGTCACCACCTGTCAATCACCTGGCATCATTAGGACATCCGATCACACCTTCAGAGAGGCCTGCTGCAACTGTCAACCAGCTGATCAGGAAGCCCCTCTGAACTCCGTTTGCAGGCAGGTTTGGATTCAGACAGCACCTGACATTTTTCCTCTGAGAACCAGCAAGGTGTCTGCAGAGGGGAAATGTCAATTTCCACACATGGTTTGAATCCAAGCTGTGCCAGTTGTGAATGAGCAAAGCAGGGCTCGCTGTGACCTCCTTTGATGGGACTTCAAAGCGAGCATTCAGTCGATTCTGCACCTTCAATGAAACTCACTTTCAGCCCCAATTAGCTGATCAGCCCTCTCAGCTTTCTGATGGAGAACTGTCTAGGGCAGCCAATCACACTGGGGCCCACTATCACTACCAAGCAGCTGATCAGCGCTGTCAGTAAGCTGGTGCATTGGAAAGGAACTATCAGAACCACAGCCTTACCTGCTCTATACTTGATGTCACATACGATATCAGGTGTGTAAGATTTTGGGGATTTTGCTGGCAAAATTGGGGCCCAGGACCAGGCTGAATTAGGCCCACAACTTGGAGGTTCCACACCCTTATCCAGAGAGTTACTTTAAGTACAACAAAGGATACACTCAGTGAGATATCTAGGTCTCCTAACAACTCTCAGCACCTTTAACAAACTACAGTTCTCAGAATTCTTTGGGGGAATCCAAGGCTCTTTAAAGTGCTATCATAGTACTTTAAATGTATGGTGTGAATATGGCCTGGCTTATTTTGGCTGTGTTTTCATTAGGAAAGCATATTCAGATGAAAGGAAATACCTTCATTCTTTTAAAGCAAACCACAATTTCATCATCCACTGCTAAGATACTACCCCAAATAACACATTGTTTTTTGAGACATTATGTACCATTGGATCTTGCGTAGCTGTGCATTGACAAAGAGCAATTTCCCCCCCAAAAAAACTGTGTGGTCAGGCAAATTATTTTCAAATCAGTTCCTGTTTGTTGTTCTGCTGGAGTAGCTGGTATCTTTAGAAAACATCCTTTCCCTTTCTGCCAAGAGACAACAACAACTGCCTCTATTTTCATGGGAAAGGTAACCCCTTCCCATTTTGTTTCCAGTTTTATAGCTTTTTTTAAAAAAAAACCAACCCGCATGTATGTTTGCCAAACTTAGACCATTGAATGCATATATTTCTAAACTCAATTTATTAATTTATTCTAGTTAATAAATAAATTGGCAGTGTCAGTTAAAACGTGTCTATTCAAGCTGTTAATCTAATGACCAATTGCCTGGGAATTTATCTTGGGGTTTTGTGTTGACAGTCCAGAACACTGGGCTCTAATGCACACAGAAGATCTGATACAACAACAGATGTCCCATTCACTTCCATGGATACTTTTATCTGCACAATTTCCCTTTGTGCATCAGAGCCCCAGTGTTTCCAGTGGTCAGGGATGAGGAGAGTTGTCCTTGATGTCAGGGGCTGGCTGGACACTGAGAAGTGGTGGCTGGATTCTGAGGAGTAGGCACTGGGAGAAGTGGAGTTGGAGACTGGCTTGGAAGAAGGGAATCAGTGATTTGGGGGAAACTGTAACAGCCGGGAGACAAGAGTCAGAGGCAGGAGAAGCTGCAGGGTTGGAGAGGAAGAGATAGGTGAGGCATAGCTGTCAACCGTCCCTTATTTGGCGGGAAACTCCCTTATCCCAGCGCCATGTCCTGCTGCTGTCCCGGATTGATGATGTCCCTTAGATTTCCCGGGTTTCATGCTTGCCCGGCTTGGGAGGGAAGCAACGGCTCAGGGTCCTCCGCCTCGAGAGAGAGTGCGCACGAGCTGCCGCGTCTCCATCTCTCCCTTTTCTCCCTCAGGGGCGCGTTGTGAGGAGATGGGTGGCGGCAGGCAGGCAGGCAGCCTCTCTCTTGCGAGACTTCCGCTGCACTGCCAGGGAAGCCGGAGGCGGCAGCGGTGGCTGAGGAGGTGGCCTGAGGGAGGAGGAAGAGGAGGAGATGGGGAGGGATGCAGAAGGACGGCGCTTCAGCGGCCACCGTGGCACCGCAACCGCCTCATGCTGGGCTCGCAGACAGTGTGGGCGAGAGTCTCTCTCCCTCCCTCTTGGGCGTGGAAGGGCCGATGGAACTCATAAGCTAAGCAAAATCCCTTATTTTGGCTGCTGATCCCTTATTTCCAAGGCTGCTGGTCCCTTATTTTCAAATCTGTAAGCTGACAGCTATGAGGTGAGGCTGAGGTAAGAGTCAAGGGCTTCCACACCTTCTCCTCCTCCTCCTGCCTCCACATCTCATTGTCTCCCAGGACCAGGAGAGAATTGAAGCAAGAGGAGCAGAAACAAGTAACACGCAGGCATAGTCTTTGCTTGCTTGTGCGCAGCTCAGTTGAGGGAGATATATAAGCTGAGGTTGGGAGTGGGACCTCTCTGTGGGACCTCTCAACCTTCCAACACTTGGACGTCACCCTTGAAGGCGCACTCCTCCATTGTCTTCTGAGACAGACAGATGCCAACAACAGTTTAGACAAATGCATGTGAAGCTCTTTGAAAACCTGAAAATGCTGTACAAATGTTCCATGGTATGATTAAGTGATGGTAGACAAGCTGTCCTGTGCTATGCAGTTTTCTCAGCCGGCTTAGCATGGCCTGATCATTTGCAATCACCACAAGTGGCTTCTCAATCTCACCATCACTTTCCAAATGTCTGTAGCACTTGGAATACCTGCCAGAGACCAATGTTCTGTCTGGAAGCTTGTGTGCCAGCAGAGGGGGGAAAGAACGAGCTGTTTAAAGTCTGAACACAGAGATAAGCAGTTTAAATTGTTTGGAGCCAGCTGCTGCAAAAGCAAGTCTGGAGAAGTGGCATGGATGTTATGCTGTTTTGAAGCTGCGATAGGCCTATCTATGGGCTTCCTGGATTCCCCATACCATGATCTGTGCACAGCCTGTGAGTTTGCAGATGATCAGATGCTGCCAAATAAACCACAAGACTTCAATGTTATCTTTTTTGCGAGGAAAGGAGTCCTGGGATTCCTTTCTGCTCTTGTTCGGGGAAGCAGGGAGCATGAAAAAATAAAGGCTTCTTGGTCTTGGATCACGTTCTCCAGGTAAACGTGATCAATGATTCACTAGATTGTGCACAGACAAAATCCCCCACTTCATTAGTCTTCAGCCAGCAGGTCAGAGAACCCACAAGGGGGTCATGGTGAACGGGTCCCAACAGTGGCATTACAACATTTGGGTTTTTAATGAAAAAGAAAGGAATTCTGGGGTAACAAAGGAGAATGTCTGTATTGCAATTAGAGCAATTCTCTACTGGTTTAATGTTGTATGGATTTCCTCCAGGGCCATTCCTACCATTAGGCTGAGTGAGACAGCTGCTTCAGGTGGCAACAGAGTGAATGTTGCAAACCATAAGCCAGTTGCTGCCCCCTACAAGGACCACAGGTGAGAATGATGGCAAAGGAACAATTAATTGTATTGAGAAGAGGTCGACTGGGAGAGATTGGACAGAATAAAGGTGGCAATTGGATTCAGAACATTCAGCTTGTAAGAAACTTGCTGCGCAGCTGAAAGTTATTTTAGCCCTGAATAAGCAACCTCTTTCTTTCAACTTGGCTGCAGTGATAATTAAATCAGCTTGGTTTATCATTAGGAGTAGTGACTTACTACAATCCCCTTACACCTACACTCAGCTGCCAAATAACACTCCTTTGAGGCCAAGAAGGCACATGATGAACTGTGAAAGGCGACTCCCCACAGCAAAAGAGTCAGAATACTCAATTATTTTAATGGCAAAATGCATGCGAGAGTATTGCCAACAAAAGGAAATGAAACGGTCTTGGCCCAACTCGAGACAACGTCAGAACTCTCCCACTGCGCATTCTTTGACAAATTGCAATAAATTAGCAAGCATCTAAAATTAGAGGAGTGGATTTTGCAAACCATAAGCCAAATCCCGCAATCATTTCTTGAAATTAGTGTTTTCGCTGAGAATTCCCCCCCCCCAATATCCAAGATCACGCATGCAAACAAATATAAACCCAATAAAACCATTTGTTTTCATCATTTCATGCGTCCTGATATCTCAGTGGAGGGTTCCAGATGGGGCCATAATATGGCAAACAGATCACTGGCAGAAGGTTGTTCTCTACAGAATCATAAAATTGTAGAGCTGGAAGGGACCGCAAGGTCCAACCCCCAAGAATATAGGATTCTTTTCTTCTTTTAATTTACTGGATTTTCCCTGGAAAGGGTTGATCTGGATTAAATGGAGGAAAAATATGGGCTGGCATAAAGAGCACCGATCCCACAGTAAACACCCATCTGGGAAGCAGCCTAGGTTTATGTTTCCACAAATCAGGTGATAGTCAATGCATGTAAAAGGTGGCAGGGAGGCTCAGAAGAATGTCTGCTGGCCAGACCTTCTGCTCTCCAGTGAATAAGTACTGACAGCCTGGCACTGCTTGTCCCCTCCACTTTGCCCTCCACGATGCTGCTTCTACTTCTTACGTTGGCAGAGTTGCTGCTGCTCTCCTTGCCTTCTCAGTGTGCAGAGGTCTAGCTGACCCATTGGCCAATAGCACGTGTTGGGAGGAGGGGTGGGGACATGGGCCACTGCAAGAGGGCACGACAAGGGGGCCATCCCAAGAGCCCATACAAACCTGGAACGAGCCTTGAATAGAGGGCACGGACCGTTGATGTGATGCCCACTCCCAATACATGCTGAATTTTTCCTGATTTGCTCAAAAGTTAAGCAACCTGGGTATGAAGAGCTCAGCGCCACCTCTGTTATGTATTCAGTGGTCTGTGTTTCCTGAGCTTGAGTCTGGACTAAGGATTCTGAGCCCCTATGTTCTGATTCAGTACAGGATATCCAATCACAGAACATTTCAGGATTTGGGCCTCTGCCATTGGCCCTTAAACCCTGAGTTATGATTTGCAGCTTGGAAGTTTAGACAGCCAATCACGTTGGGAGCGGGAGTGGCCCAGGCCTTCAGAAATCTATATAAGCAGTTGCTTTGCCCCTGTTGTCCAGTTCTGTTAATTCAATAAAGGTTCTTGCTGCCATAACTGTGTCTTGCTTCGTGTGAACACACCTACACTTCCACCTCCATCCAACCTGCATCACTGTCAGGATTGGAGTCAGGTGCAGGTCAGCAACAGCACAATAAATCACCTGAAGCCGGTGAAGTAGACACTTTATTCAAGGAAACAACCACAGATCAGGCCTAGTGGTCTCAGCAACTTTTTCTAGGAGAGTCCCACTAGGACTTTTCCTCTCCAGGGTCTTTCCTACATGGTCTCAGGCTGTGTCTGTGCACTACCCTCGGCTCTGCCCGTTTCATTTCTCTGTGTGTTCTAGAACAGTGGTTTTCAACCAGTGTGCCATGGCACACTGAAGTGCCTCGAATGATGGTCAGGGGTGTCATGGGCAAAACTGGCCTCTGTCCCTCTGTCCTTCCCTCCCTTCCTCTGATGGCCTCTCCCAAAGGCTTGTACAGCTGTGTGTTGCAGCAGCTCTGGCTACAAGCTCCCCAAGCGAATGGTGCCTCTGGGGCTGGCCAGTGGCTGCTTCGCAGGCCCCTGTGGGGCAGTGTGAGGTGGCACCTCTCTTTGGGCAGGGAGGCAGCATAGAGACCAGGGGCGGCAGCTGCAGCTGCCCAGAGGGCTCCCAATGAGAGGGGAGAAGAAAGGAGGCTGAGGGAACATACCACAAGGGAGAGTGTTTGAGGGGCTGCCGGCTCTGCAGGCAAGGGGTGACAAAACTAGGCTTCTGAGGCCCACAGGGGTAGCTGGTCAAGGGAGCCGCGGACCCAAAAAAGATAAAAACCTCTGTTCTAGGAGACCAGGGGAGAGGGGAGCTGGTTGTGGCAGGATGAGGGGACTCCCTAGCTTCTGCTTCTGCCTTGGAGTCTGAACTGCGCTCTGCCGTAGCCTCTTCTTGCTCACTAAATCCTGTCATGTCTTCTGCCTCTGATACCTCCTCCTCCCAGTCTGCTCCTTCTCCCTCTGACCACTCGTCATCATCCCACCACCAATTTCCTGGCTCTGAGCCTCCTTCCTCTGGGGGCTCCCTGGCTGGTGTCTCCCTCCTCTCCTTTGCATCTAGCCAGTTCATGACAATCACCTTAAGGCACTAGAAAAGCAGCAGAGTTGACAAATCCACACTCATCTGCAGATCTAAAACACCAGCCTCTTATCCTGCTGGAGAAATGGAATTAGAAATCAGGAAGCAGGTTGGGGCAAGTTTCAAAGAAGATTTTACACCGTGGACGCTTGGATTTTTCACACCAATACTGCAGAAGAATCAGTTAGTAAACTGTAAAGGAAAACCTTGGTAGGTCTCCCTTTCCCTACTCACACATTACCTTGGAGATTTCTGCATTAGTAGTTAGAATAAACTTTTCTCCTGTTCTCTCTACTCCCTGGCCTGAAACTTAGCAGTCATGGACTAGATTAGGACAACTGAATGGCAGGTGGAAAAAAGGAACAATCTGTTGAAAAGTTCCACTTGGATTATAACAAGAAATCAATCCCTTGTTTTGCTCGCTTGTTCCTAAGGCTGACAGGCATACAGAGTGTGAATCTATAAAGCCTGCACCTGGTCAGGAAACTGTGAAATAGGACAACAAATTCTCTTTCGGTAATAATTATGCTTCCCATTTAATCGTCTGCATCATGCTCAACAAAATGGAAGCTGCAGCAATGTAAATGAGGAAGGCATTTAAATCAGGAATTCGTTCCACACACAACACTTCAATTCGTATGGTGATGAATTCTTACCATTTGTTTGAAATTCCAGCTGATGCTGTCAGTATTTAGAATTAAGGTTAGAAACTAAGTACAGTATAAAACTGACTAGCGACAAGCAACATAAAATGTGTCATTTTCTTTGCTGCAGGGCTGAATATAGATTCTTGATGGTTTGAATCATGACTCAAAACCCTCAAATGCAGATACAATTAAAATATTACTAGTTATTATCTATTCAGAACAGTCACTTTTCTGCTTTTCCGTCACAAATTTAGCTCTCCGATTGCTGGCCTAACAACAGATGGGACAGCTGCCAATCTTATCACACAAGAGGGCCATTTAGGTCTGTTCAAATCCTTTACACCTCACCTAGGATGCTTCCAGACAACCTGTTCATTGAGGATTCATCCCCATATATTTGCATAGGATGTTGGATATGTAGTGCACATTCATTCTGATATGTTTGCAGGGAAGCTAGATGATGTTGCACCAAAGCACATGGTGTCCCAATGCAATTTCACATCACTTTCCTTATCGCAAAAAGTCCCATCCTTTGAGGAAGTGGGTTTCATGTCCATGAGTTCCCAATGAACTACAATTGAACAACCCAAATTTGCTGGTATGTGATGGAGCTCCCCTACCCACTCGTCTCCTAGAAGTGCCCCATCAGGGTGTGTACACACAACATTTTATTCTAGAATCAACAGAGTACGTGTTTTTTTCTATGTGGTCCATGCACAATTGAGATCCATTGCATATTTTTTTGCCTCTAAAAAGCACCTCTCGAGAAACTGCTTTCATTCCGAAAATAGATTGAACTTGCATGACCACACAGCATGCCCATTTGGAAACAGATGAAATAGGTCCCAGCAATGAAGGATGATCCACATCGACCCAAATACATTGTGGAGGGGGCGTGTACAAAGACTGCAATCCCCACTTTCTGTTTGAGTTACCTGTGACAAATGCAAGGAAGAAAAGGCACAGATAATCAAGAGGAGACTTTTTGAATGTATAGCAAAGCAGGATCTAGATTCAATTTTACATTAGTTAAAAAAAAAGTCTTTAAAATGCATTATAACACTGTGACGCCACATAGCACTGTAGAGTTCAATCCTTTGGCAACTTGATTTCCCATTATGAGCTTTACAACACCTTTTTCTGAAATGGTGTGTTTTTTTTTTTAATGTGTCTGTCAGTTTGCATTTCTTGGTACAGAAAGTATTGATCTGATGTGCAGAGATCTTTCCTATTCTAATCAATTCAACAGGGTTCTGGAAGCTTCTCTGTGTGAAAGAAAGAAGCAAAAGGTTCATGGTGTTTGGGTTATACCTTCAGAGAAGCTGAGTACAGCTGGCTTAAACTGGTTCTGTTATCTCTTCTGTCAAGGTCATGCTGACTATAAAAGTAGGGCCAGAAGGAGCCTGGGTTTCACTTTCTGTTTCTTTCTTTCTCTTCCTTCTGGTGTGGTGTTCTGTACATAGTATGCTTAGTGTTGATGTTTAGACTGATAAGTTATTTTAAGTTTAAGTTAAGTCTGCTGCAACTGGATTTCTTATGGACAGTGGCAATCCGGAATTTATATTGGATTTGTGACCATTATGTTCATTTGCCTTCAATAGCAGTAAAGCTCTGCTGGATGAAATACAGTTGCCTCTGGTCTATTTTTGGGGAATCCTGCGACGTTTTTACTCTGCTAGCTATATATTGGAATCTGCACTGGATCATATTGAGTAGAATTTCATGGCAGTGTCTAGCTCCAGCCCTGGACTGAAATCAGCATGTTGAGGATGAGCATGAACAATTCCAGATTAAGGAAAACTACATTTTTGTGCTACAAATGGGGGTATGTGTGTGCTCAGCCGAAGAGTTACTCCAACTGTCTTCCCAAAACATACTGGTGCAATGAAATACCCAAATCATCCTAACCTAGAAAGGTTCTAGAAGTACCTTTAGTCTCTTAACATGTTACACTTGGCCTAATCACACGAGAAGCTACTTTTATACCAGATCCACTTAGTAGAGTGTTGCCTACTCTGACCGGCAGTTGATCTACTGCAGGGGTGTCCAACAGGTCGATTACGATCTACCGGTCAATCGTGGGGCACCCCTGGTCGATCCTGGTCAATCGCATGATCCTGAGTGATCACCCCAAAAAAATCTCAACAACTTTGGGTCTGACTCCCCCCAAAAAGCTCAGCAATTTTGGTTAACCCAATGGGTAGATCATTGCCAGTGTTTTTATAGTGGGAGTAGATCACAGTCTCTTGAAAGTTGGACATCCCTGATCTACTGGATTTCAGGACCCCTCATCTGCTATCTGATTCTCCTTCATGCTAAGCAAGTGTCCTAGCACAGAGCTATAGTGCTCTCCTTCACAGTCTTACCCAGAAGTCAAGTAACAAAAAAAAAAGAGGTTGAGGATGAGCTGTCAGGCTATCAGGGACTGGGCAGAGGAGGAATGGTGGAGACTGCCTCCCCAGCCTGACCCTTCCAGAGAAGAAGAAGAAGACAGTTCAGAAATTACAACAGGGGTTTGAGGGAGATCACAGCTCAGAGACAGATGAGGGGGAAAGCTGGGAAATAATGGAAAAGAGGAAGAAGAAGAAACACCAAGGGGGGGACAGCTGACGGACACAGTGTCTTTAGAAAGCATTCCAGACCCCCCTTTCCCAGAAACTGGCGAGCATTGAAAGTGGGAGAGCAGAGAGCTCAGAGGCAGAGGGCACTTCTCAGCACCCATAGTGATGACACATGAAGGAAGAGATTGACGGGGTGGAGACTCCCTCGGGGCAACGCTATTATTCCAAGAGGCTACATTTCCAAGACTCTCTCTGTGAATATTGAATAAAAAGTAGTTGATAAGAACTTTTCCTTGTCTTATTTGTTCCTGGCCACCGGCCATGGGGGTTGGATCCACACAGGCACCTCATGTCTATGTATTGATCTAAATAATACTGATTTTTAACAACAATAGAAAGGGGTGAAGAAGATGTTTGAGGCATTTGTGCTTTTCAACAGCATTTGGAGGAAACATAACGATGGATCAAATCCTGTTTAATTATATTGTAAGCTTTAAAATGTCAATCTAGGAACGTTTTCATTCAACCACAAAAGGCCCATCCATTATTATTTTTAACAATTGTAGGATATTTTCTATCCCAGATAAAGACCCATAAAGATGTTAGAAGTTGTTCCCAGATTTGCTTCTAAGAAATAATATATTAGAAAGGCTACAGAAACCCAAATAATTAAATACTCAGTAAGCTGGAATTGTCATTTTTATCATCCAACCAGATGCGATAAAGAAAAAAGAGCTACAGAAGTTGTCTGGATGTGTGTGTTCGCATATGCAGGCATTATAGTAAAAACCCATGCCTTTCCTTACGTTGTTTTGAAGCAGTTAAGCTTTCAGTTTATAATGGGTGGAAATTACAGTGCAGACTTTGCTTCAGATAACATTCATGGCTAGTAAATGGGGAACTCTAAATATCAGAAAAACAAAGCTTCAGAACAAAATATAGAGAACGTAGGAAGAAAGAATACTGGGGAAACCACAGACATTTATTTTTTCTTTTGGAGCAGTTTCAGAACTTATTTTATTGACAAGAATCCCGCAAAGAAGTTTTCAGAACTGTAACAGAAAACTTGTTATTATTGATTAACATCCCTTTGGAACCCGTATGCAGGGAGCATAACAAGGGCCTGTGCACCTACTGCTCACACACCCCAGAGTCGTTTCACATGCCTCTGGTGAACAGTTTCTCATGCACACCCAGCTTCCGCCTTTAGTCTATGCTGCCTTCATACCTGACTGCAATCATCCAGGCCTAGCATGGATGGCCTGGAGGAGCCATATTACCATGAGAATCTCTTTTGAGGACATGGTTCTTGTTGTTGTTTTTTCATTGTTAGAGCTAAAAGCAGAAGCATGGGAAGTTTGTGTTTGGATATGTTCTTCAAGCAGGAATGGAGAACCTTTATTCCATACCCTCCAACCTTTGTCCTAATAGGGGTTTGTCCTATTCCGTTGTTGTTATTATTATTATTATTATTATTATTATTATTATTATTATTATACCCTGCCCATCTGACTGGGTTGCCACAGCCATTCTGGGCAGCTTCACACATATATTAAAACATAATAAAATATTAAACATTAAAAAAAAACTTCAGGCCCTCCAAGTGTCCCTATTTTCCAAGGACAGTCCCAGATTTACAGAAGCTGTCTTGGTTTCTGATTTAATCCCAGAATGTCCAGCTTTTCCTTAGGACATCCCTCTTTTCATCAGAGAAATACTGGAGGGTATGGTAGGATGTCCCTATTTTCCTCAGAGTATTATAGAATAGGACACCCCTATTTTCATCAGAGAAATGTTGGAGGGTATGAAACTTCCCTTTACAGGGCTGCCTTCAGATGTCTCCTAAAAGTTGCACAGTTACTTATTTCCTTGGTTCAGGGGATGCATAATTCCATACCTTCCAACATTTCTCTGATGAAAATAGGGACCGTCTAAGGAAAAGCGGGACATTCCAGGATCAAATTAGAAACTGGGATAGCTTCTGTAAATCCAGGACTGTCCCTGAAAAATAGGACCTTAGAGACCAACTAAACTTGTTATTGGTATGAGCTTCCGTGTGCATGTACACTTCTTCAGATACTTCTTTAGCCTGGATGATTCTTCAGGTATCTGAAGAAGTGTGGACTCTAAGGTGCTACTGGAAGGATTTTTTTTATGTTGTTTCAACTACGGCAGACCAACACGGTTACCTACCTGTAACCTGAAAAATAGGGACACTTGGAGGGCCTGTATTCCGTCAAGGACGGCCATAGTTCCTCAGGTGTAGCCTATCAGTAGGCACATCCTGACTGGAGATGAGGTTGGAGGAAGTGGTGGGTGGGGGTTCTGTCCAAAGTGAGCAGAACCAAAAGTGGGAGGTGTTTAAAAGTGGGAAAATTGACTGACTATCCCACTTTCTGCCACTCTCTCCACCACCACCAGTTTCAGCAGGCCTGGAAGAACTTCTGCTCACACAATGCTCTGCCATTTTCACTCATTTTTTTTCATTTTACTTTCTTTCTCACAATTCTCACAATTAATTTATTAATATTCAAGCATTCAAACTTTCAAACTTTATAATTGTTTTTTTAAAAAACAAACTGCTATAGAGCCACATTCATAGGGGCAAGGCCTATTGAAGAGTTTCTGTGCTCACTAGGCCTGGCACTCCTGAGACGATCCTTTATCTCTTTATTTTTTCAATAAAGAGATGACTTGACTTACTCCTTGTGATTTATTGCTGGCTCATTTGTTCTAAATGAGCAATGCCCACAATCCACAAGGACCTCCATGAGGAAACGTCCAACATCTCTTGGACAAATCTATGTTTCATGAAAGGTATTTCAATAGTTTTTCACGGAACTAAATTGGTTACTTTTTTCATTTATTTAGGAAGAAATTACAGCGATTACAGAGTCTAGACACCCCAATGTGAAATTACAGGCAGTTCCATCCTTAGTTCAGTGAAGGGCCTACTCAGAATAGCAATCCCATGAGACAAAGGAAATCATCGACTTTCTCTGCTTTTAACTGTTGGCACTGAGCTGATATGAACTATTTCAGGTGTTAACATTTCATTTTCTATAAAGTCCCCTGACAATGGTACATACATAACCAGTGACTAATCACATCTGACTGCAGAGAAGAGTTGCCTCTACCAGTTATCCCTGTGACACATGGGAAATATGTGAGGGGGTGAGGCTCGCTCTTGACAGGTTGACATTTCTGAGTCAAACTGAACATTAAAAGAATTCACTTAAGGTTTACCAAGCAATGAAGAGGCAGCTGGAGAAAAGTGAGCCTCGAAGGGCAGCACAGTTCAATCCCAATGGAGTCTTAATAAAGGGTGATTCGAACCAAATATCTGCAGAAATGAGACAGGACTGGTATTTTGTCCACTGTAATGACAGCATTCAGTTTAATCTTTTATCAGAGCAAATTGGATTGGGAGGAGAAATTGGGTCACACTCCCAAAGTTTTGATCTTCAAAAGATTGGCTTTTGTCATGCTATCAAAAGGGCTTTCAGACATGCTTTATTTACTAGAGAAGTGAACTCTCCTGAGGTGCAAAATGAAGTTTTCATTTCTTAAAAAAAAAAGCTGATTGTCATTACCGTCATAACTCCCTAGACTAAGGGTGATAGATTTACTTCAGTTTATTGTTGGTGTTACATCTTGATCGTGCTGATTCCTTTGCTTTAGGGCTCCCTGACACTGTGCCCCTTGTCACTGTTGCTGGGACAATGGTGTCCTTTGTGAGCCAGTAGTCTCTGCCTGGCAACCTTAAGAGGCACTGTAGTTCTTCAACAACCTTGCAGTGAAGAGAAATTGCTTCCAGGATGGAGACTTCATCAGCAGCAAGACAGCTGTGCTTAAACAGCAACGGAAAATAGTGTGGGATGTAAAACACAAGAGTAGTCAATTACAACATTCCTAGAGTGTACATGTTTAGACATGGGGAGGGATGTTTGTCCAGCCAGCAGGTAAACTTCCTGTTTCCATCTGGGCTGGGACAAACTTCCTTCGCATGTAACTAGAGGTGGGTGTGGCCTCACCTGTGCAGGTAATGATAAAAGCACAGGGCAGGGGCAGCCATCTCTCTCTTACCTCTTCATCTTCTTCCAAGCAACATCTACTGAGTGAAAGATGCCCTCTTGGCTCCCAGCCAAGAGAGGACAAAGGGACTATCTTCCTATAAGATAGATTCCAAATGTATATTACTTCATTAAGCTTGGGTCTGCCTTCTGGGATCTGATTGTGAACAGAATGTGAGTAAACTCTTTTTATACTTTTGTAAAGGACTGTGTCGTGTCTTCTATTTTATGAGGGAATAAGGGGAAATTACCAGAGTGATTACTATAGAGGCTTAAGCGAGCCTGAGCAAACGCTGCCATTGCAAACTTAAGATAAAGGGGAATGTTTTACTCTGCTGTTATTTTGGGAACTTGTTAACACAAGTTGGATAAGGATATAATCAGACAATATATCCTCTCCTGCATCCCTGAACATTCCCACAAATAGGACCACTGATCAGGCTTAAATCATTAGCCATCTTCTGTCTCCCCAGAACAGCAATTGGTTCATCTTCAGCAGTGGGGCTTGGTGTAAATGGCTTCTCTCCTCGTAAAGAAGGGCTGCATGCCAACAATTACATACCCTCCAAAATTTCTCCAATGGAAATAGGGGTGCCCCATTTCATCATCATCATCATCATCATCATTTTATTATTTGTAAACATAACAAAAAGATTCTCCTCCCTTCAAGAGAGGGGAGTGGTTGTGGGCGGGAGCCCGGACTCCGCCCTGGCAGGGGCCTGAGCCCCTGCCCCTCCTTACCTGGCCGGCTGGTGCCCACGCCGAGGGGCGTGTTTAGTGGCTTAATGCTGCGGCGCCGGCTTCGCCTCCCCCTCAGTCCTCGTCGTCCCGCAGCGAGTCACCCACCCTCCACTCCCATTTAGCTCAGGGTCTAGGTTTTTGGCCTTGCTATGGACCTTAGGTTGGTCACCCCGGTTGTCTGGGGGGCCTGGTAGGAATTTTTCCATTTGGCATTAGGCTTTTTGGTTTTTTCGCCTACCTCGTAGCAATCGTCACAACTTTTGTGGTATTGGTGGGTAGGTTAGGCATTGGATTCATGTGTTGTGCTGTGTCAAGGGCTAGGTGTGGCCATCGCCTATGCTATCTACTGTGGGTTATTCCGTTAAAGGAATCTGGCGGTCGTGTATTCCGTCCGATGCCTGCTTGGTGGGAGGCCATGGCACGACCCTCGGTGACATCAGGGAGTGAGCCTATAGTTGGATGAGCATCAACAGGCTCCACCTATTGTTGAATAAACCCACCACCTATAGTCATCCAATGCCTAAGCCAATACCTTTTCACTGCTGTAATCAATAAAGTTGTGGCCTTTTCTTGCCCATTAACCTTATACCACGTGTCCTTGGGTATTTATTTCACATTGCGGGGTCGGGGCCCTCGATCCACAACATTAAACATTAACACACTTCTCTATACAGGGCCGCCTTCAGATGTCTTCTAAAGGTTGTATAGTTACTTATCACCATACCCTCTAGCATTTCTCCGATGAAAATAGGGATATCCTAAGGAAAAGCAGGACATTCCAGGATCAAATCAGAAACCGGAGTGGCCTCTTTAAATCCAGGACTGTCCCTGGAAAATAGGGACACTTGGAGGGTCTGCTACTGAGGAAACTGAAGTGTAAGAGGGTTCCCACGAAGCAAGTCATAGTGATAACAGCAAGAACCTTTATTGAATTACAGAACTGGACAACAGGGGCAAAGCAACTGCTTATACAGTAGTACCTCGGGTTAAGAACTTAATTCGTTCTGGAGGTCCGTTCTTAACCTGAAACTGTTCTTAACCTGAGGTACCACTTTAGCTAATGGGGCCTCCCGCTGCCGCTGCACAGCCAGCGTGCGATTTCTGTTCTCATCCTGAAGCAAAGTTCTTCACCCAAGGTACTATTTTCTGGGTTAGCGGAGTCTGTAACCTGAAGCGTCTGTAACCTGAAGCATCTGTAACCCGAGGTACCACTGTATACATTTCTGGAGGCCTGGACCACTCCCACTCCCAACATGATTTGCTGTCTAAACTTCCAAGCTGCGAATCATAAGTCAGAGTTTAAGGACCAATGGCAGAGGCCCAAATCCTGAAATGTTGTGTGATTGGATATCATGTATCGAATCAGAACACAGGGGCTCAGAATCCTTAGTCCAGACTCAAGCTCAGGCAACACAGACCACTGAATACATAACGGACACCACACCCAGAGAGGAGTTTCTACTACATTCAAGGTATGCCTCTTAAAGAGACTGGCCACACACCACAAGCAGTCTGTCCTTATGTTACAGGGAAAAGTGGATGAGGGGAACTATTATGTCCCTCATCTGCTCCCTGGGTGTCCTTGATTGGTCTGCCATTTTATTGTTCATTGAATGCATGAAAAGGTCAGCCACTGTGCAACACAATCGTGGCACTTACTCATTTTGGTTAATAGAGCTGATTTGGCTCCACACACAATAAAGGAATGAATTCTTGAGCACGAGAAACAAAAGAAGGATCTACATGCTATCTACGGTTTCCTCAGAGTGAATTGCGTAGAATTAAAATTTCTGAGAATCATTCAAAAAAACCATAAATTGTTTACTATTTTATCATAACAGATGCTTCAGACAAAGGAAGCAGGAAGTTGCTGCAGCCTCTGGCTGATCCACAGTGCAGCACAGCTGAATGCTGTTGCGTAAATTGGTTCGTAGACTTTGTTGAAGAAGCCAGCAAGCGAAGAAGGGATTGAAATTACAGCACTGTGTTGAAGGGCTCTTTCGCTAGCAATCAACTAAAATTGTGCCGTTCTCTATCTTCCCTCTGCTGATAATGCAAATGTACCCATCCGAAGCAAACAGCTTTATGTGTAACACATCCTGAAATGGAAAAAAATGACAAGGAAGAAAAAAATATTCAATTACTGTAAATACTCTCTACCTTTCAGACCTGCCCTGGAAAAGATGGAAGCTGCGTCCCAGTCTGAACGTTGCCCAATATGTGGCCATTGTGGCAACTATTGCCAAACCTACTGAGTAGAGCTAATGAGAATGCTATAGTAATAGGGGCAATATACGATAAGTCCTGTTAAAATAGTTGATCATTTACCTTCTGGTGATCTCCAGCCAACACCAATTTAATCTTAATCTCAGGGTCAAGGGTTCGAGCCTAGATGATCCTCCTGGTCCCTTCCAACTCTACAATTCTATGTTCTATGTGGCATTCCCTCCGCTGCCTTGCAGGGTATCTTTGGGAGAAGAAAAGGCTACACAAAGCTGGAGTGAAGTCCCAAAGATGGTAACTCCCACTTTTCAAAGGAACTTCAGGAGGGAAGTTGCCATTACAGGAACCGACATTGAGGCCTGCAGATATTTGGGAACTGTAGCAGCAGAACCAAAGGGTTAAGAACAGAACAAGTTCCACAGGCACACAGATTTTCCAGCTTTGAAATGTGATGTGAGTCAAGTGTACAAAACACTAACTAGTGCAATTATATGGCTCTCCCCTGGTGGCAACATCATCTCAGCCACCAACTGAGACTGCTATCTTGAATTCACGCAAAGGATGAATTCACACAGGGCTGCAGCATGAGGTGATGACTTTCAGGTATGAAGCAGGCCAGAGCTTTCAGACTGACATAATCCCCAACATACTCTTCCATCACAGAGGCAGTTTGCCCAGGTATGAATCATTGAACGCTGAGTGATCTGTTGACACAAAGGCATGTGTGAATCAGACCTTTGTCAACCAACAAACAGCAATATTTACCATGGGACACACAGTGCCATTATCCTATACCCAAATGGCAGTGTGGCAAACTATCCTTCTAGTCACTCTGGACTTCCTGACTCAAGCACATAGCTTTCATTAAACCTCTTCCAACAATAGGAAGTTAATTTCTAGAAAGGGTGTTTTAAAAGCAGAGAGCAAAAATATTCTCCAAATTAAATGTGTTGTTATTCATTCTTTATTCATCCACGGCTTCCTTTAGTTATCATCTCCCAAGGCTTCCACTCCCACAAAAAAATATTTAAGGTGCTGGCCTACCCCATGGTTTCCTATTTGAAACATAAATGTGATGTCTCTGCTGCTAAATTCTCCATCCAGCGATGGCAAACCTCAAGTTCAGGGACCTGATCTGCTCTCCCAAGCATCCCCCCCCCCAATCTTTCTAAGACCCATCCTATTTTGGTGGCCTCTCCAAAAGTAAGTAAGTAAGTAAGTAATTAAGTAAAAGCCAGTGCTGAGGTGAGCAGAATACTAATGGAGAAATGAATTGCCCCCTCTCTCACAAGGGTGTAAGAAAGTAGCAATTTCCATTCTGGCCTGAATTCATCACAATCAGTGCTGTTTCTGTTCCACTGCAGTTCATTTTCTGCCAAATACTATTTTATTTTATTTCTTTTTTCGTTATCAAATTTCTATACTGAAGGATCACGGGGTGGTTTTACAATATATAAAAACATAAAAAATGCATAACATACTTACAAACAAAAGCAGCAACACACACAGCCCGCAACACACCATGCTACTGATCTCACTGTCAGCTATTTAATGCTAAGTTACAACCATTTCATTGGAAAGGGGACAGCAAAACAATGTTTTAAAAAGCTGTTATGTGTCATTTACAGACTTAGAAACCCCCAACGATGATGTGAATGAATTGCAAGTCATGGTCACTCGACCGATTTCCATTTCTGACCACAGGCAGACATGTGAACTGCCGCAATTCCCACTCCCTTTTCCATTTTCTTCTGCATTCTCCAACATCCCTGCTCTCCAGTCATCAGATCAATCATTTAATGAGTGGGGTGGAGGATAAGTCCCCTCTTCTGCTGATCTGCACAAATCAGCTGAGAAGGAGGTTTGTGTGCCTGCATGTGTGTGTGTTCAAGCCTGTGAACATTTACATTTGTGTGAGTGTGGCTACACCCACTGCTGGCATATGGCCCCCAGAGAGTTGCCCAAGAATGAATTCAGACCTCGGGTGCCAAGAAAAGTTAGACAGCCTTGCAATCCTTCTAGTTCTCTGCTTCGTATCAGATTGAATAAATCTTGACTCCATCATCAGCAACCAAATCTGGAAGCAGCTTTTCACAGGAGGCAAAGACCCCTCCAGAAAAAGTGTCCTTACTGATATCACCAAAGCATTTCATGCTAAGTGTCCTTACTGATATCACCAAAGCATTAACGATGGCTAGGTATAGGCAACCCCCAAAAGACAGCTTCTCAATCCATTACAAGAAGAAAAAGAAAGCAAAGAACGCTGTTGTAATACCTGGATTAGCACAAATTTTTAAAAATGGCTAAATGTATCAGTTGTATTACATACTGTGCTACCAGGTTTAATTCCAATTCTGTTAATTCAGTTTACAAGGCCATCTGCTCACCCTGTATAACTTGATCGTCCCTCTCTGTCTTAACAGTGCCTACTAGGCTGGTGTTGTCCATAAATCTCAGCCAATTTCAGACGCCCATCTCTGAGCTCATTATATACAGCCTACGTATTTTTTGAGTTCTAGATGCTTTTAACAAACAGAATTCTCTTATATTTGTGCTTATTGTGCCTTTCGTTCTATGAAATGCTAACGGCAGCTAACAGCAGAAACAAAGCAAATAATGTCAATCAAATAATGAAACTATTTACTGCAAAGATCACAAGAGCAGCAGCAATCAAATCTCAGCTGAAGAAGAAAAACAGCTGCTGAAATAAAACCATCTTTTGCTGCCCATTGGAAAATAAATAGTAGTCGAACCAGCCAGGCTTCCCTTGAAAGGATGTCACAAATTCAGAATGCCACAACTGAAAAGGCCCTCTCTCCTGTGACTACCTGCCAATGTCACACAACTGACACTAGGTGTCTTTGTGGGAATGTGATTATTGATATACTCAGGCTGCTTAGATCTTTGAGGCTGCAATTCTCTACATTGTTTGCTGGTTCCATTGAACTAATCAGGGCCTACATTGGTATAGACATGTAAAGCATTGCATTGTGGAGGTCAAAGCCAGTACCTCGTATTGAATTCAGAGACAAATTGGCAATCAATGTGGATAATAAAGTATCAGAATAATCACAGTGTGATTGCTCCTCTGAGAATTCTGGCAGTCACGGTTTGGACCGATGGAAGTTTCTAAACCATCTTCAGCAGCAGCTCCCTGCAGAGTGCATTATATCTATCTAGTCTGCAATGAGCAAGGTTGGCTCCTGGAGAGAACACACACACACACACCCGGCTGCTAGCCTGTTATGTTAGAGAGGCTAAATATACCACCATACAATACATGTCTTACACTTATTTTGAGACAGTCAAAAAAAACACACCACAAACTAGCCAGCACTGCTCTGTATTTTTCCAACTATATAGTAAAATATGGTCAAATCTTTCAAAAAAACCAGGCACAATTCAAAAACTTAAAGAATTTAAAGGACAAAAATAAAACTATTTTGACAACCATTGATGGTTGCTTTGACCTACAGGTAACATTTATGTCTATAAAGTATAAGTTATATCTATAGATATATAGATATATATATTTCCTCTATGCTGCTACAAATTCTGTTCTTGTTTTCAAAAATCAAGACCGCTACCCAAGTCTGAAATCCAGCCAGTTGTGTTTGCAGACAGTCCCCTTCTCAAAGAAACTTGTTCTCCAACATGCCATTTAAATCATCCACCTGGTTGTGAGAACAGAAGCACAAATCTGACAAAGTACTCATTAGGCGTACCCTTTTGCAAATGTCTGAAGAGCATGATCTGATCTATAATAGTATTTTCATCATGCCGATGGTCTTTTTCTTCCTTTGGAATGTAGGCTTTCTCAAAAACCACCTTAAGAACACCAGAAGAGCCTAATGGATCAGGCCGATGTCAACTCCTCTTTTAAAGCCATCTAAGTTGGTGGACATCACTGCCTTCTGAGGGAGCAAGTTCCGTAGTTTAACTATGCACTGCGTGAAGAGGTACTTTTTTTTTTTTTTTTTACGTCCCAAATCTTCCAAAATCGAGCTTCATTAGATGAAAATCTACAGAGATTTCAACATGCCGAAAGGGAAAGATATGCCACTCTCTTACAGCTTCATTGCACGTTCTACATCAGATCTAGAATTCTTCACCAAGACTGGGCAGGAGAATCAAGCACCAATAATTTTTTTAGAAATTAATATTACTTATTCTTTTCAGTATGGGGGAAAATATGTGGTTTATCACATAAACCATAAAGCTTCACTATCTCTAAGGAGGCATATAAGCACCCCCCCCCCAAAAAAAAATAATTCAATTGACAAAGCACTTTCATGTGGACTGCAGTCAGTTTGCAAAACACAATTTGTTTCTGACTCTGTTAACTTCACATCAATGGACAAATGTAAATGATCGGTTCATGGGGATAAGATAAACCTTGACCACAGTTCGTTAGAAGCTTACATTTCATTAGTCATGAGAGAGGAACATCATTATCTTCTAATGCACAGATGGCATGTGCACAAATAAAACTGATCAAAGTTAGCATGGGCATCATTTCTGTTATGACGGCTAGATTCACAAACAGGTTCAAATTTAAGGGAACTTTCCAAGAACTTAACATTTCTGGGGAAAACAGTGATTAAAAGAAATTGTTTAATTAATGGCATGGGGTGGTGAGGAATTAAATTTTGCAAAAAAAATCAAGAGCATTTTGCTAGTTACTGGATAAAAGCATCTCATTAGTTGTTCAAGCAACACTGAGACACCGATACAAAGAGAAGGAAATGTTGTGATCTGGTTCTAAAAGCAGAATCAAGAGTTCAACACATAGTTGGTTGCATGGATATTTTGTATTCATAGAAAGCTTGCCCCAAATTGACATTTTTACACACTTTGGGTATCGCTATACATGATGATAAATGTGTAATTGCATTAAATGTGCTCATTAAAATGTGTGTGTGTGTGTGTGTGTGTGTGTGTGTGTGTGTGTGTACATTCTCAGGTGTTTAGAAGGAGTGACAGGAGCGATTTAACTACCGTATATTTCCTCCAATCCAACTAAAAGCTTCAAAAGGAAAGATTTTTAGCTCAACCTCAGTATGGGACAAAAATGATAGAATCTGCATCTATACCTGCTGCGATAATTACCAACACCCCTCTGGCAGATGTTATTTGTGCACATTAAACGAAAAGATGCATTGAACCTGGTGCCTAGCTACAGCCAGAGGATCAATACGCATCCAGGACAGACAGGAAAGTACAGTGGTACCTTGGGTTACAAACACCTCGGGTTACAAACACTTTGGGTTACAGACTCTGCTAACTCGGAAGTAGTACCTTGGGTTAAGAACTTTACCTCAGGATGAGAACAGAAATCGTGTGGCAGCGGGAGGCCCCATTAGCTAAAGTGGTGCTTCAGGTTAAGAACAGTTTCAGGTTAAGAACGGACCTCCAGAACGAATTAAGTTTGTAACCAGAGGTACCACTGTATGCTAATGGGAGTGTTGTTTTCCCCCTCCCCCGTGCATTCTGCTTCTTTTGCTGCAAGAATTAGTTTATATGATTCCCATGACGTGGCAAACCCCAGCTCAATTACCTCAAAGAGTCTTTATGACATACGACTACACCGTAAGAAAATAAGTAACATTTCAAAAGTTCTACTCCAGAAGATTTCCCATGACTCGGGCATCATTTCAAGGAGTGTACCATTATCATGTTCTAAAATCCTTGGACCCCCTTTGTAAATTTTACTAATACCCTCTCTGCTTCCACTTGATGTGCAATGTGCCCATCGCCACGCCACCCAACAGATTGTCTCACTGTTTCTCCTATTGCTAAACATCTGTCTTGTTTCCTACACTGCTGTTCTTAAATGCTCTCTGCTTCTCTGGCTCCCTCATGCATAAAGGATGACTTTTCCATGTACAACATCAACTGCTGAAACAAAGGACTCAACAGCATCTGCTATTCGGTTGCTTCTCCCATTTCCCACCCACAAACCAGAACAACTCACTCTAGAAGATATGCAGTAGGAGCTTCTCAGACTCAAGTGATCATTAAAAATTTAACTTGCTACAGAGCAATAGATTTTCGCTTACCGAGAGTGTTTCCACACAGGCCATTTCCTCTGCTAAGAGCGACATGCATTCGCTCATTTATTCCTGAGATTCCAGAAGATGTTTCTCCTAAACTGTTGCTGAGATGGGGGAGAAATTTTTGTTCCATTTATCTAAACAAAATAGCTTTCTAAAACAACAGGAGAACCAAAGCACAGTGTCCTTCAAAATCTGCATGTCTCTGAATTTTGCAATGCAGGTCTCCAGCCAAGTAACGTGTACAAATTTGCACATATAAATGCATATATCAGAGAAAACAACATGGGGAAAATGCATTATATCGGGGGAAGTGGCTTTGCAAAAATGCTCTCCTCTACTATAAAGTTCTTAGAAGAAAATCGATGGCAATTTCATACAAGATAGAAAAGCCTTATCTGAACTTGCTGCCGAGGTAAGGGAAAGTCTTATCAGTCTCAGCTTTGCTACCAGTATGAGACCTGGGATGTAGAACCAAAGCGTCAGGGGCTGGTGAGGACTGACTTCCCTTCCACTGCTGTCAAGATTGCTACACCCTCATCTGGAGCAGAAATCTTCAGGAGCGCATTGCTCATTACTTCGCAAGATCCAAACAACAGCACAGTTTGCTGCTGCTTGGAAAGGCCCCAAGCCTCTCCTTTGTTTACTTCATTTAGATGCTAAATTTCCCACCCAATAGTCCATGTTTTGGCACATTGATTGTTTTTACCTGAGATCCGGCGCGCTTTCAGATGACCTCTTTATTGAGCATTCATCATGATTTGTTTTCAAGGAAAAGAGATGATGTTAGCTACTTAATGAGCATTCATTCTGATTTGCTTGCAGGGTGGTTAGATGAACGTTGCATCAAAACAAGTGCCATCCCACACTTTCCAGCGCATTCTCCTTATACTTTTCTTATAAAGTCCAATCTTTGGAGGAAGCAGGCTTGTTGCACAAGACCTTCCAATCAACTATCATTGCACAACCTGCATTTGTCAGGATATGACGGAATCCCACCTGAAAACAGTGAAAAGTCTGGAAGTGTCCTGTAAGAGTCACTCTGGCTTTCTTCAACTTGCTGATGCGATGAAAGATCCAAATTATTGTGGGACCAATACAACATAATTGCCCTAAAACGTTGCAAATATTAAAATAATTTTTTATCCTTTATTTTTAAACAATTTGAGATAACCAGCAGAGATCATTCTTCTGCTGAATCACAGGCTTCTAAGCAAAAGCCTACAGATAATTTAATGGATTGTTTTGTGAATTCCTGGTCTTCCCTCACTAGCTACATTATTTGCAATTTGCAACATGGGTATATGGTAGGAGGGGAAGCAGAATATACAGTGGTGTTATTGGGTTAAACACACAGAAACCATCCACAATCCACTGTAGAAAAGCAATATTGCTTCAACTGTATTTTCTTAGTGTGGTGACATTTGTATTTTATTAAAGACCCCGTTAAAGTGAAGCCTCCTACAGCCTTTCTCCTACAATGAGTTTGAAACAAGTGGTATTTTAAATTATACCTTCGTGAAATGTTTCAGTGGGCAATGTTTTAAGCATCAAGAAGCCTAAATCTCAACAATGTGTTAAATGATAGCTTTCCAAGTATTTCATCTGGAAATAATTTAACGCATTGATACAACAGGTCTCAATAATATCCAGTTTTGTAAAAGCACTGGCTGCTTATATCTGATACTGTATAATTTCTTAGATAAGTACTGTCTTAGCCAAATTATATAGCAGACAAAAGGGAAATTCACTCACAGTATGGTATGTTATACTCTTCATTGTGAAGCTATCAGCTATAACACATTTGCTTAAAACAGGAAGTTAAACACACTGTCTCATCAGTTCTTATTCCTCATCGCTCTGAAAGGAAAGGAGTAGGAAAGGTCAGGCATGGGATGGATGTTAAAGTTCCCCACATTATTGTAGAGAATTCCATTCCACCCTTTGCTGCAGATATGGGATTGTTACATGTCACATGTCTGTTTACATTCCAGCACAGATTGCTGGCGTGAGTGGAACTTCCGCTCTGTGTTGCTTTTGTTTTCAGTCTCTCTCGGAGAAGACGGCAAAGAGAGATGCCATGTTTTCTTTGTCCTGATTTATGTATGATAAATGTGTAGCCTTAGTATTGTATCTAGAGCCTCAAGCCTCTTCTGTTGTGCAGTTTACACTGCTGACTAATGTGTGCTCAAGCCTGCAAGCTTGAGTCACAGATGCACATTGGAGCAGAGGTTGATGGATCTCCACAGTGGCAAGGCTGAGGGGAGACACTCTAGCTGGGACCAGTTCTGACAATTATAACCCATGAGAAGATCTTGAGCATCCATACATGATCTCTTTGTTTATAGCATCCTTACTCTTTCCTTGTATCTTTTCCTTGTATCTGTTCATCCTTACACATATGTTTAGTTCAACCTGATGAAAGACCTATGAATGCCTATGAAAAAATGTTGCTGGTGGTGAAACTCTCGTTGTGTACTGCAGGGGTGGTGAGCCAATCGCTCTGGGGCTGCCTGCAAGAAACAGCCCAATTTTATGTGCCCTCATCCTAACTCATCACCAAACTCAGCCCTCCAGATGTTTTGGGACTACAACTCCCATCATCCCTAGCTAACAGGACCAGTGGTCAGGGATGATGGGAACTGTAGTCTCAAAACATCTGGAGAGCCGAGTTTGGGGGTGCCTGGTCCAGAGGGAGAGAAAGAAAACAGGAGGGGACTAACAGGAGTCCACCAAAATAAAAAAATTCCTTCCAGTAGCACCTTAAAGACCAACTAAGTTAGTTCTTGGTATGAGCTTTCGTGTGCATGCACACTTCTTCAGATATCTGAAGAAGTGTGCATGCACACGAAAGCTCATACCAAGAACTAACTTAGTTGGTCTTTAAGGTGCTACTGGAAGGAATTTTTTTATTTTGACTATGGCAGACCAATACGGCTACCTATCTACTACAGGAGTCCACCAAGTAGATGGAGTGATTTAAATAGGATGGGGGAGAGGTCTTCAGCAAAACAAGCAAAAGTGCTGTCTTCCACTAGTACACCAGATTAATGGAACCAAGGCCATAATAACTGGCCCGAGGTCACTCAGTGGACTTCATGGTTTACTGGGGATTTGAACCCTGGCCTTTACCAGCCTCGTGCATTCCAATTGTTGGACTGAAACTCCCATCATCCCTGACTATTGGTTATGCTGGCCTGGGCTGATGGGCATTTTAGTCCAGCAACATCTGAAGAGCATCGGGTTGAAGAAAGCATGCCAAAGCAGCCAAGCCAGCCACATAACCAACAGGCAACAATATTTTCAAATAGCACTGTTTTAGTTTGACTCAGGAATGGTTCTCCAAGCAGTTGTTCTCACTTATTATTTGCTCAGTACACTCTCTCCGACCCGATGTAGGTCAGCCTTACAAAGCTTAGGGTTTTAAAAACACTTCATTTCCAAGGCTGAAACACACAGATCACTTCAATATTTACTCTCCCATATAAAAAAAGAAGTTTGATAAAAACACACCAGGCCAAGGCCTCCATTACCTGATATATCCTTTTCATTTGTTGGCCAAATTGGGAAAGGGGCCTGGAGGGAAGACAGCAGCCCAATAGAAATAATTCTGGATCATAGCGCTGAGCAGAAAGAAAGCACAAAAAGATTTTGGAAGGCAGAAAAAAAATGAAAGATGGGGGGAAATAAACTCTTGCCAAATGACTAAGACTGTTTAATCTGGAAATAGTAGTAGATAGGTAGCCGTGTTGGTCTGCCATAGTCAAAATAAAAAAATTCCTTCCAGTAGCACCTT
Source organism: Podarcis bocagei (assembly GCF_964188305.1). NCBI lineage: Eukaryota > Metazoa > Chordata > Lepidosauria > Squamata > Lacertidae > Podarcis > Podarcis bocagei. The sequence goes on from NC_138137.1 coordinate 26,038,361, forward strand.
AAAGACCAACTAAGTTAGTTCTTGGTATGAGCTTTCATGTGCATGCACACTGAAGAAGTGTGCATGCACACGAAAGCTCATACCAAGAACTAACTTAGTTGGTCTTTAAGGTGCTACTGGAAGGAATTTTTTTATTTTAATCTGGAAATGTTTACTTTAAAATGAAAAAGGGGCATTGTTAATGCTTTTCTGGCTTTAACAAAAGATCCATTATAGTATTATAGCAGCCCTGTATTGGAAATTTTTAAAATGTTTGATGTCTTACTGTTTTTAATTTGTTGGAAGCCACCCGGAATGGTTCGGGCAACCCGGTCAGATGATCGGCATATCATCATCATCTTCCACAATGAGTGTCCCCCAGACTTCATCTTCTATGTCACTGGCAACTCCCCTAGCAGTCATTTACGAACTTACAACCTAGTATACCAATCACATTTCAGCATATTGTCATCAGCAGCAAATCCCACTCTTTCCACTGTATCTAAACACTGAACTTGTGTTGCCTTTAAGATGGTAAGTCACTGAAATACATTTGGCATATTCATGATCATCATCATCATCATCCAGGCATAATTTTGAGACTTCATCTCTCCACCTTTGGGTCAATTGCTGCTGGGCCCTCTCCCCCAAATGCTCACCACACCCTGAGATCCTTTGATAAAGGCTGGTATACAAATTCAATAACTAATAACAAATACTTGCAGTTCTCTAGCATCCTAATTGGACTCAGCTTCCATTAGGCCTCATATATTAGCACCAACATCTGGTTTCATAGGAGGAACAGACTTCAGAACTGGCTCTTGCAGGACACAAAGGAACTCTATTACTTCTCAAAGCTTATTTGGACAAAAGATCCATTAAGAGGATCCACTGATATAAAGAACAATATAAGGAAAGGAAGCCTAGAGGCAATTGCCCTTTCCAGTATTCAAAGTCTTACCATTTCCATGTGTAAACTGTAAATGTGCATAAAGCAACAGAGAAACCAGCCTAATTAAGAACTTACTGGTTTGTTGAGTAGGAGCTAGTGTGGATGCAGCCTAATCCAAATTGTGTAGGATGGTTATTGGGTTATTTTTAGTTGGTTAAATGCCTGTTGATATACGAAAGGGCTGGGGTATCTCTGCTCCCCCAGAGGTTGTTGGACTCCAACTCCCATCAGCCCCAGACACCATAGTCAATAGTCAGGAAAATTGGGAGTTGTAGTCCAATGACACCTGAAGGGCCACATGTTCTCCATCCCCGATATAAGCAAGCAGGTAAGATTTCAGGGGAAACGGAGGAAGCCTGCAGACGGGTGCTATTTTAGTATGTGAGTCAATTGCATACTGGAAATTCATGTTCTGCCATTAAAGTTGATTTGGCGCTCTCTTATGCAGCAAACCCATTTTCCCCTCTGAAATTGAACTTTTTGTGACGAAGAAAGGGATAGGGAAATGCTGCGGAAAGCGTGGGACGGCACTCGCTTGATGTGACATTGGAAAACCTCCATGCAAACAGATGAGAATGAACACTCAGCTGACACCATCTAAGTTTCTCGCCACCTTTATTCGAACAAATTGGAGTGGCTGCTCAATAGGCAGGTGGTCTGGAAGCAACCAGAAATCTTTACTGGAGAGAACAAGATTTAGCTACATATGATCTCCCTGTTGCACTTGATGAAGGATTCAATTTTACCTTGAAAGGATTATACGCATATTCAACACCATCAGCACCACTGTGAGCGCCAGCTCGTTCCTGGGATGTTCCAGGGTCAAATCAGAAGCCAAGGTGGCTTCTGAAATTCCAGGAATGTCCCAGAAGAATAAGGACGGTTGGAGGGTATGCATCAGATGGATTACATGTACCTGATGAAGTGTGGCTTAGTAGTTAGAGTGTCAGACTAGGATGTGAGAAACTAAGGTTCAAATCCCCATTTAGCCATGAAGCTTGCTGGGTGACCTTGGGCCAGGCAATGCCTCTCAACCTAACCTCCCTCACAGGTGTGTTGTGAGGACTAAATGAGGAGCGGGGAAACCATGTATGCCACCTTGACCTCCATGGAGAAAAAGGTGGGAAAGATATGCAATTAAGGTTGGTGCAGTTGAAAGATGGAAAAAGCGCATATCTTTCTAACATATTATTTTTAAGCTGTACTGAAGTGTTCCCCACCCTGCCAGAGTTCATCTCCCACCAGCCTTCCCACAACTTGTCCAATTGTGAGGGATAGTGGTTTATAGTCTAAAATTTCAGGCACCAGGTTGGGGAAGGCTGTGTTAAAGCATGTCCTCCCCAAAAAGAGGCCACGTGTTGCAGTGAGACCTGGAGACTGACCTTCTTGTTGTGGGTGGGTTTATTGGATAGCCACAACATCTGACTGGTAGGTCCCTCGTTGCTGAGTTTAATCTGGCCAGTGGCATGCTGTCTCAACAGATCGCGGGACCTATAAATACCTATGCACGTGACCCAGAGCTTCCTCTTTTGGCTTGTGCATCGGAACAGCCAACAGCATGTCCTCTATGCAGCTGGGAGACTTGCTTTCGACGATCGTATTTGGTGATATCTTTCCGTTATTCCATTTATTTTATTTCTCATTTAATTTAATTATTTCCATTCCCCCCTTTATTTTAACTTAATCCCTTTCCCTTCCCTTCTCTTCTTTTGCCCCACGGGGCTTTCAGCCCCTTGAGCGCTCCCGGGTAGGGAGCTTGCTGCTGCTCCTTTTAATTTCCACCCACAGGGCACAATTGCAGAGGCTTCATTCTTGGAATTTGACTGGCAGCTGCGGCTTTGGGGCTTTATAGCCATAGCGCAGCTTAAGGGATTTTGCAATACTTGCCTCCTTGGGCGGCTGCCTTTAACAGTTTCCAGTTATGAGAGTTCCCTCTCCCAAAAGACATTTGTTGTTTTCAGTTTATGTAAAAAAAAGGCTATTTGGAGTTTGTTATTAAAGGCAGGAATCTTCCCCCCCCCACCCAGTCGCCATTTTGGGTTCCCTTTTGCTTTGGGAGATGTTCAGCCCCACTTATTTTGGTGGAGCGCCATCTTGTTTTGGCGGGGAGCGCCATTTTAAGTGTTGGGGTGCCCAACTTAGAGCGAGAGCCTTGATTCAATATCCCCCCACCCAGTGAGGAAGGGATCAGAAAGAGATGCCTGTTAAAAGGAATACCAGCCCTGCTCTCCCTTCTAAGAGGGTGATTAGGGGTCCGTCGCAATCCCTGCGTTCAGCGACGGCCTCTACGGTTCCCCAGCACACGCTGGATCGTTTGGGTGCAATTGTGGCTAATATCAGTTCAGAACCTGCTGCAATTGCTAGGTTTAACACTGACCTTGAGACCCCGGCTCAGCAGTTTGCAGGGCAGTCTGGCCCCTCCATGTCATCCACTGTTTTTGAGGCTCACGGTCCTTCGGATGTGAACGAGGGGACCCTCTCTCCTCTGAGAGAGCTTTGCTCTCTCAGTTTCAGCCTTCCAGGATCCCCATTCTAGCTAGTCCTAGGGGTCACCCTAGGAGTCCAGGTGGCACGATGCAGGAGGACTTAGAGGAGTTGAAGGCAGCTCTTCCTGGACTCACATTTTTTTGGTTGCAGCTGTTGCAGTGATGTGTGTGGTGAGGTAGCCGATGCCCAGCTGCCACCGAGAGGGCCAGGAAGCGCATCCAGAGCATAGTGGCCAAGAAGGTTATGGCTTTGGGCGGGACGGTAATCCAACACCCGGGCATTACCTTCCATGATGCATCCCTTTACATGCTTGATGAGGTTCATCTGTCTGTGATTGGGAATGATTTGTGGCTGACCTCAGTGTCAGCAGGGTTAAGGGATTAGATACAGGTGTGAGTGGTTGGCGGTGAGCGCAGGTGCTCGTGTGGCAGATAGGCACTGGTTCAGGTGATAGGGATGGGGGAACGGTGTCACCATCCCTATGTGAAGGGTATTCCGTTAAAGGAATCCAGGGACTCAACTTGGTTTGGTCAACCCCCGAGAGGGCGTTGTGCCCATGCCTGAGTCCTGGGGAGCTTCTGGGGAGTGGACATAGCCTGTACCTGGGCTTTCTACCTACCTCAGGTGTTCACCCTTGGCTGGCCTATGATAGAGCTCTGGGCCAGCGCTACCTGCAAGGGTGCAGGGAGCTAGTCAAACCAGAGTCTTTGCAACCACTCACTTTCTGTAATCAATAAAGTTGTGGCCTAAATTCTGCCAAAAACCAAACTAAAATCTAAGTCAAATGTGTTTTTATTTAGGGGAGAGGTCTCTGGGTCTGAACACGCAATGTATATCTATTTAATACTCACAGATTTGTTTTGCTAGTTTAGCCTTGTTTCTCTGTCGTTGCCCCTGTATACTCTTGTTGCTATGGCCTTTGGCTTTTACAACACAGTAAATCTAAATCTAATCTCCTTAAAATAAAAAATAATAAAAACACCTTCCACAGGAAACCAGGGAGTGCATAAATTTGCCACAACACGTTTTTGTCTTCTTGGCGTTATTGACTGTGACAGTTACTCTCCTGGGATTCTTTATACCTATTTTCTTTTCTTTTCCTTTTCCCCCTGCTATCTGAGATGAATGTCTACACTGAACTTTCTTTTGTTAAGAATTTAAATCAGACTTGAATGCTACGGCAGTGCTTGATAGGCACAAAAAGGGAGCACTGTCCTGCGTTTTTATGCTATGCTTTCACCTCATGTTATTGCCCGAGGCTTTGGATAGCATTGAGTGACTTGCCTTCAGCTATTTAAACATCTTACAGACACTGAAATATTCTGTTGGTAGAAAGCATTGAAAGGGTTGAAAAGCATGTGTGCGTGTGTCCTCATTCCAATATCCTGAGGTGGGAATGAAATAATTTATTCTGCTTGCAGATGCATCATTTTCGTGAACTATTGTTGCCCGCCCACGCTCACACAGGGCTGTGATGAGGCCCAAAAGTTTGTTATGAAAATAAATGGCTCTCTGTACATCTGCTGCTAGATGTACATAATTTACTTATTCACTATTCCACAGTTACTTCCTCACCAGGGCCCTTTAGAAGGCTGGATTAAGGTGGTTTGGGGCTCTGGTGCAATTCCCAAAACACGTGAAATAAGGTACCACAAAATAAGCAATGTGGTGTCTTAAAGACTAACATATTTGTTATGCCATAAGCTTTTCTGAGCGACAAAAAATAGTCAGAGTCTGTAGAGTTACACAACTGACAGCAAGACACATACAAAAATATTTTGCCAGGCTTACTAAACAAAAACGAACTTACTCTGAACATGTGCAGTTTCACATTTTAGACGGATTTTCAAAAACAAACTCGTCTTTGTTTTTGCTCACTTCCTCTCTTGGGCCAGTTACTAGCTCTCAGCCTAACCTACCTCACATGGCTGTTGTAAGAGGAACAAAGTATTACACCCCTTATATTGTTTTGTGTATTTAAACATAGAATCAGAGAATTGTAGAGCTGGAAGGGACCCCCAAGAGTTATCTAGTCCAACCCCTTACAATGCAGCTATCTCAACATGCAGTCACCCATCCAACTTGAAACCATACCAGACCCTGCTTAGCTTTGCAAAGGCACTAGCAATTTTATTGCTGCACCACTAGGAGGTCATAATAATCATGGGTGGGGTTTTTTTTCATCTGAGGAGAGCTCAGATTCAATCTCCTGGCAAGGATGAGCCCCAACAACCAGAAAGCTTTTGTGCTCATGTTTATCTCTCTTTGTCATCCTTCAGGCCAATTCCCCTTTCCTCCCCTTTCTTCCTTACATTTAATGCACATTTACACCAGTCATGGCTTCCCTCAAAGAACCATAGTTTACCCCTCCCAGAGCTACAATTCCCAGAGTCCTTAACAAACCATGAGTCTTTGGGGGAAGTCTATCAGCTTTAAATGTGTTTTTATGAGGTGGATGTGGCCTAGGTTAGTTTCATTGGTCAAGCAGTATGTCAGATTGTGTTCTTGGGTCTTTTTTAATAAGCTACTCTATTTTAGCCCCTCCACCGATCACTGTTTCTTGATAATAACACTGAAGCAAATTTCACTGTATTTGGCAAGCATATCAAAGAACATTTGCTATTTATACATAAATTCCCAGCACTGGGCTATTATTAATGGACTGGAAATCCATTTACAGGCACGTGTTATTCCTTGATTGTCACGGGGCCATGGCGAGCACCCACTAGCTTAACACTTCTAGTCTCATTATTGGAAAAACACAAACAGTTGCAACCTGACCTCTTTCAACCCTCAAAAAGGGGGGAGGGGAGGCCGAAGTACCGCTCAGATTGCTCCCAAGAGGGGGAAATGGATTCCGTAACTTTTGCATCAATTACGAGGTTTGTAAACTGCTCTTTCCAAAGACCTAATATGCAAGAGGTTTCGGAGAACTCAGACAAAACAAATTACACTTTATTACAGTCCACCGCTATCAACAGGGGCAATTATTGTTTCAAAGAGAGGTAAAAGAAGCTGCGTGCTGGGCTGATTTCCCAGCCATTACGGCTCCCATTTTCAGATGCCTTAATAAAATTAATGCATTTGAGCTGTTTCCATTACTATGTCACCACCAAATGGTTAAGGCATCTTTGAAAAGAAGGGATGGGGGGGCGCTGGGAGGACATTTGTGACTTATCCATATAATTGCTGTGTTTATGATTCAGTATTTTTATTGAGCTGCCTTTGTTGCAACATTTGCCCTCCTAGGTCCTCAAACACTATTAGAACTGTCAGCAAACAGATATAAACCCAGCATAAATCCGGAGAAAGCCAACTCAGTTCTGTAGAAAGAATTAATAACGGAAATGATCAGAAATTGCTGTCTGTTAGGGTTTCCAAGTCGGCCACCTATGCTTCTATCAAAATTTGATAACTGGTTACAAAAAATAAAAATGATTATATTAGTAGTAGTACCAATAAAGCATCACTTCTCAGGATCTATATCTTGTATGTATGGGGGATGCCAACCTTTTGGGGCCAGTAATCACAGTTGGCATTTTGAGAAAGTGCCGTTGACATCAGTCACAAGATGGCTGCTGTGCTGTTTGGCAGAAGACAAAATGGCTGCCACCAGAAAAAGAGACAGGACCAGAAAATGGTGCTGACATTCTCACCACTCCACCAATCATCTACTCTAACAAGGGGCTGGGAAGCACCTACATCAGGCACTGCCACACTCACAAAGCTAAAAGCTCTTTGCATCTCTTCTCTGCTCCGAATGGATGGAAGGATGGGTGTCCAACATTTCCAGCTGTTCCAACAGTTCAGTGAAGGAGGAGCTGAGCCAATACAAAAGGGCCGAGCAGGAAGAGTAAACAGTCTCTCACGCCCTGTGGATTTCTGAAGAGCAGGGCTGGATTAAACATTGAGCAAAATGCTAAGAGCATCAAGGGAAGGGGGTCACCACAGAAATTTTCCATTGCCAGATTTTAACATTTATGGTCAGAAATTTCTCAGCTGAGCATTCGTTTTCTCAGTTCAAGTATGCCTTATCTCTACTAAGTATAGAAGCAGATGTGTTACATAAGGTTAGTTTTGAGGATCTGATCAAAGACTTTGCCATTAGAAAAAAAGTAGGAGAATTCCCCCCCCAAAATATAAATAAAGTGGAAGTATACAAAAAGAAACATCATTTTCTATCTTACTGTGGGTTTTGTTTCATTTCAAAAAATAAAATTTTATGTTATAGTCTATTATTGCTTATATTTTGAATCAGATATATTTAGAGGCACCAAAGTCTTTTAAGTGCTTAGGTCCTCCAGAGGTCTTAATCTAGTCCTGCTGAGAAGATATTTACTGAGACCTTTCACTGACAGCGTCTGCTATGTATTATCTCCTTAACATCATGGAAGAAAAAGGGATACCATGTATATATGTACCATCCTCGTATGCAGAAAGAACCTTCTACATGTCAACTTGTAATACTTCTCTTTTATTCTCCACTTCCAGTCTTTGAGAAGGGCTCAGCTTCAAATAATTAGGTAGCAGATGAGAACAGGAATGGGGAGCCCATAACCCTTCAGATATTTATTGAACTACAATTCCCACCATCCCTGACCATTGGCTATGCTGACTGGGGCTAATGGGAGAGGGCCTTCTCATTGGTAGCACCCGCCCTGTGGAACACCCTCCCATCAGATGTCAAGGAAATAAACATCTATCTGACTTTTAGAAGACATCTGTTTAGGGAAGCTTTCAATGGTTGATGTTTTATTGTGTTTTTATTATTCTCTTGGGAGCCACCCAGAGCGGCTGAGGAAACCCAGCCAGATGGGTGGGGCATAAATAAATTATTATTATTATTATTATTTATTATTATTAGGGTCCAAGAACTTCTGAAGGGCCACATGTTCCCCACCCCTGGAATAAACAATACTAAACTAGGAGGACCAAGTCTGGTAAAAGGCAAGTTCCTACATCACACTATTCTCATGGCGATCCTGAGCACTGATTCTAAATACAGGAGATGCGAGAGCATTTTGCAGTCATCGTAAATCAACAACATTTACTGGAGTTTATTTTGCTCCAAACCCCAAGTTAAGATGGCATGAATGACTCACAGATTTTACAAGCTATTTCTTGGTTTCACACGATCCCAGGGAGTCCAGCAGAAATCAAAAACAGAACAGGAAGAGACAGACAAGAGACGTACAGCACTGAGGCAGCAGCATGTACAACCACCGCTGTGAGAAGCGTTGAGGGAAAATTGGAAAAAGATAAGAGGAGGTCTTAGAAAATCCCGACAGAACTCACACCACTTGTATAAATAAAGGTAAAAGGTGAAGGGCCCCTGGACTGTTAAGTCCAGACAAAGGCAGCTATGGGGTGTGGCACCTATCTTGCTTCCGGCCGAGGGAGCCGGCGTTTGTCCACCAAACACCAAGACCTGAGCAGACAAAGTCTTTGTGTTTGAAAGATCACTAAAGTATGTTTCCATCTCAGGCCACGGAGGACCTTCTGAAGCCCAGAATTCCTGTCAAATCTCAGGAGCTATATCTACTACTAGCAGAGGAAAGGTCTGCGGACCATAAGAATGGGGAAGACTGGGTGGAGGAACCAATCTCAGAGGGCGCCCCATATAGTGCTGCAAGAAACACCCACAGAAGGGGAACCCTAGATACCTGAGGAGGGAGTCCAGCCATCCTCCTCTGAAGAGGACTTCTTAGAAGCCCCAGTACTGCAGGAGGGCATAGAGCTGCTAAAGGTAAAGGTAAAGGGACCCCTGACCATTAGGTCCAGTCGTGGTCGACTCTGGGGTTGCGGCGCTCATCTCGCTTTATTGGCCGAGGGAGCCGGCGTACAACTTCTGGGTCATGTGGCCAGCATGACTAAGCCACTTCTGGGGAACCACAGCAGCGCACGGAAACGCCATTTACCTTCCTGCTAGAGCGGTACCTATTTATCTACTTGCACTTTGACGTGCTTTCGAACTGCTAGGTTGGCAGGAGCAGGGGCCAAGCAACGGGAGCTCACCCCGTCCCGGGGATTCGAACCGCCGACCTTCTGATCGGCAAGTCCTAGGCTCTGTGGTTTAACCCACAGCACCACCCACGCTATTAAAAGGGAAGTCTCCCCAGATCTTCAGTAGCCAGCACCTGAGGAATAACATATGGCCATTTTAAGTACCAACAGTTTCCTCAGAGAGGATGGAGCTGAAAGCATCCTCAGCTGGCTTGAAGTTATTGATGGAGCAGCAACCTAACTGGCTCTTCTTGGGGAGCCATATATTTAGTGAGACTCTGTCCAGCTCCACACTGAGCTAATTGTGGTCCTGCTTTCCTTCATGGACTCCGTTGATTCAGTCATAAATGCATATGGCACCAACCTGTACAGGTGTACACCAGAGTCTCCAAATATTAGGGCACTGCACTGCCTGGATTTCACACTAGCACTTTAGAATGGCTAAAGTATGGCCTGCACTTTCATCTTTAACCCTAATTTTGTGATAATCGCCCCCCTCCTCATAAATCTTTTGCATATTTAAGGGAAGCCCATTATATCTTACAAAGGAGATAAAATACCACAAAGGATATCAGATGGCATTGACTCACTTCCTAGACAAGAGGGGAGCCTGCAAATATTGTATTAGTTTTGAATATGATCTCACATCTCCCAAGAGCATGAAACCATATTAAAAGCAAGAGGCTATATTATATGTCACTGAATGAAAAAGCATTACCCAGAATATTTCTTAGAAATGAGATGGTTTCATTACATTTAACTTATCAAATCAGCATATTATTATAAAACTATAATGTTCACCGTCTTCACATGGAGCAATTTAGTTATGATGATGTGGGCACTGGTGGAGGAAGATGAATGTGGAGGGAGCACACCACCCCCGGCAGCGTGATCCTGATGGGGTGCCATTGCGGCTGCCCCCCTCCCTGCCAGCACTGGGCACCACGCCCCTGCATGCCACGCCCCCAGGATGCGTATCACGCGCCCAGGATGCACACCAGTCCCACCCCCACCTGCTCTCCACCACTGGATGTGGGGAAATGAAAGAATAAGAAATGGCCCTCTTTTTACTGTAATCCATGTCAACAATATTAGCTGCAGAAACTGAAGCTTAAACTAGGATGTTTGTGACTCCCATGGTTGTGTTGTAGCTAACCAAGTCATGATGATTAGCACATACAGTCAAACACTTTCTCTCTAACTCTGGCGTTTCACCTGAGTACTGGACCAGGCAGAAAACAGGGTATAGTTAAGCATAATAGGATACTGGTGTTTTTTTTAAAAAAAGGCATAATATTTGTTAAGTTGTGGGTGAACATATCAGACGACACAGCGATTCTTCAAACAGCTCTGGTTTATTCACAGGCCAGAACAGAACTGAACTGAAGGGTTCAGCCAGCCTGCTTATATAGAGCTCCAGTACAATGCAACTGTAACAACTTTCTGTAACTATCCAATCACTGAACGTCACTTTCAATCCCTTATTTGCATATGTGGACCTGAGTGAAAATTATCTACAGTGTCCCCCTGCTGGCCCAGGGTGAGAACTTCAGTACATAACAGTATTCATCAGTTTGTGCAGTAAAATAATATCACCATTTGAAACTTCCAGAAATTATAAAATATACTGCCTTGTTTAATTGCTAACAAACTTAATTCTTTTCATTTTTTAAAAAAATTATAAAATCACAATACCTCTCATATCAGACTATAAAACCCACAGCATTGCAAATTATATACAGTAAAAGTATGGCTCTGCAACAAAATGTTGCAACATGGGGTTCCAGCAATTCCATTCCAACCCACATCCTCCTGGTTTTATTGCCCTCCTCAACAGTCAGCTGGTATTTTGTACCCACTGAGCATACTCAGTTCTCATTGGGCTGTTTTTGGGGAGGTCTTCATCTGGGGGCTTTGATCCATTTTATATTTTGTGGGTGGGTTGGATGGAAACATTTGTGCATAATCCCAGTTACATTAAGGTTGAAATACTAACCACATTTAGCTGGGAGTAAGCCCAATTAAATTCAATAGAACTTACTTCTCAGTAGACATAGTTAGGTTCTCTCTCCACGCCACCCCTCCCCTTCAATTGACGCTCAACCTTCCCTTTTTTTTCAGTTGCTGAAAAAGATCCAAATAATACATTAAAACACATTTAAAGCATGTGCCTTCCCCCAGAGAATCCTGGGGACATTAGTTTGCGAAGGATGCTAGGAATTATAGCTCTGTGAGAGGGAAACTACAGTCCCCACAAAGAATCATGTGCTTTAAATGTGTATTGAATGTGCTTTAAATATAGGGTACATTTCTGCCCCTAGTATTAGAGCTGGCAATTGAAGGAGAAAATAGCAAGTGCAGCAACAGATTGAGGATGCAGATAGGTGGGAAGGAGGAGAGTTTAAACTGTCATTTGCTTCCTAGTAAGATTCCACCACCTTCTGGCGGTTCCCTCACTGCGAGAAGCCAAGTTACAGGGAACCAGGCAGAGGGTCTTCTCGGTAGTGGCACCCTCCCTGTGGAACGCCCTCCCACCAGATGTCAAAGAGAACAACAACTACCAGACTTTTAGAAGACATCTGAAGGCAGCCCTGTTTAGGGAAGCTTTTAATGTTTGATGCATTACTGTATTTTAATATTTTGTTGGAAGCCGCCCAGAGTGGCTGGGGAAGCCCTGCCAGATGGGTGGGGTATAAATAATAAATTAAAAATAAATAAATAAAATGCTATATATGTAAATGAGACAAACATGTTGTGTTTGTTGTATCTCCCCCACCCCCTTTCTCCAAGGAACCCAGAGAAGTATATATTGTACCCCCTCATGATAGCTGCACCGTGTCCAGTCGTTCCTATATCACACGAAGTATACTGCTAACATGGCTTTTTCGTTCAGACAAGGTGTGTGTGTCTTCAAGCACATAATTCAAAAACATGCCTGGACGGACCTTGCCTGTTTGTGTATGGAACGTGACCACAAGGTTTCCCAGTCTGGTCCAGGATTGTGAAGCATGGGGGTTAACGCTCTCCTCCATGCCATTTCCCTATAAACAAACAAACAAAAACTCCGCACCTTGGAAACTACTATTTGCCTCAAAAAATATTTTTTTCCTAATGGCATAGGATATCGTCCCTCTATGCTGTAGTAAAAAGGTAAAGGTAAAGGTTTACATTTTTGTAAACGAAGAGACAAGGCCATTCTCTGAATCGGGTGCTTAAAGTCATGCCTGGTCTGACCCTCAGTCAAATGGGGAAAGAAAGTAGAGGGGCAGCTCTAAAAGAACCATCGCCCTCTCCACCTCTTTGCTCCCTGGTGAGTAGAAAGAGAAAGCACTCCGCTTTCATCTTTTTCAGCCCGTGCAGAGATAAGCAGATACACGATACTTCTGAAATACAGTTTCTATTTACAAAGCCACTTTCCATAAGAATCGGTGCGCCATAGCTCCTAATCTGCTGTCAAAAGCATCAGTAATGTCCACTCAACGCAGCGGGTCATAGCCATTTCTCATCGCCGTGCCTGTTCCTGCATCTAAAGAGCACGGCAGGGATGACCCAAGACATTTTGCTGCCCTTGGCAAAGGACAAGGTGGATGTCATTGTGCCCGTTCTGCACACAGCAGCTAATTAGACTTACAAATGGAGACTCTTATTTCAACACAGAGGCCTCTTGCGCACTATACCTTGAAAGCAATATTATACAACTTTAAACAGTCATGGTTTCCGCCCAAAAATCTTGGGAACTGTGGTTGGTTAAGGTGCTGAGCTACAACTCCCAGAGTTCCCTGCGAAGGCAGGTTGAGGGTTACATCAATCTGAGAACTGTAGCTGTGCGCCAACGCCCTTAAGCAGGCATAGGCAAACTCTGGCCCTCCAGATGTTTGGGACTACAATTCCCATCATCCCTGGCCACTGGTCGTGTTAGCTACAGATGATGGGAATTGTAGTCCCAAACATCTGGAGGGCCAGAGTTTGCCTATGCCTGCCCTTAAGGAACTACATTTCTTTAGGGGAAACCATCATTGTTTAAAGTGCTATAATACCACTTTAAATATATACAGTGGTACGGACCTCGGGTTACATACGCTTCAAGTTACATACACTTCAGGTTACAGACTCCACTAACCCAGAAATAGTACCTCGGGTTAAGAACTTTGCTTCAGCATAAGAACAGAAATCGTGCTCCAGCGGTGCAGCAACAGTAGGAGGCCCCATTAGCTAAAGTGGTGCTTCAGGTTAAGAACAGTTTCAGGTTAAGAATGGACCTCCGGAACGAATTAAGTACTTAACCCGAGGTACCACTGTACCACATGTAGTGTAGACCATCACACTTTCTCCATCACATCCAAAGGGCAGCTTTCAGGGCATAGAGCAGGCTGTACAGCACACACACTTCTCAATTAACCACCAGAGGAGAAGAGCAAAGGGCTCGGGAAGAATCTCCCAGGTGCTGTCCCAACTGCCCACATGTAGTGCATACTGTATACACCAGCATCCACTGCATACGGCAGTCATCTCATTCTACCCAATGATAGGGCTGGCCCTGACATATGGGCACATCCAATTCCAGCAGTTACAGATCTCTTAATATAAAGCAAAACCTTCTCCCCTGTCCGCTGCAATCTCAATAAAAATTGGACTTAGCTCCCACAAGGGTAGGTAACATTTGTCATACCAGCATATGTGATTTTTGATACCTGATCCTGCCATGGAAAAAATAAAATAAAAGATGAAGTATAATCCCACAGCATTTATTATATATTTTGTTTAAAATTTTCAATGTTACTGCTTCCCGGGGCACCTTACAAAATAGAAATGAGTGCAATGGCCAAACCAACAATCAAATTATCCACAATAAAACAGCAGGGCAGGAAAAGAGCATGGAACTGCACAAGGAGATAAAACCAAAGTCAGATCTGGCAGCTCTGGGCATGGTGACACATGCCTTATTTACATTGTGATTTGCTCTGCATGGGGCTGCCTTTGAAAATTGTCTGGAAACTCCAGCTGGCCTCGAATGTGGCAGCCAGACCATTGAACTAGATCCAATAAGAGCATGTTCCTCCTTTATCATGCTGGCTTTGTCTAATTCCTGGCCCAATTCAGAATGCTCTCTTGGACCTGCACAGCCTTCAACAGCTTGGAACCAGGATACCTAAAAGGATTGTCTCATGCCCTAGGAGCCTGCCTGCTCTTTAGATCCTTTGAGGTTTTCCTTCATGTGCCATCAGTATCTGAATTGTAATTGGTTAGAATGGGCATACCAGTCTTCTCTATGGCTGTGGGCCCAGGCTCCAGAATTCCTTTCCCAGGGGTTGTAGAGATAGAAAAATTCCTCAATTTTGGCTTCTCTTGGTTTCTCATTCATCCAGTCTTAAACTTCACTTCTCTACATTTCTGCATCAGCTTTCAAATTTTTTAATGAAAATTCATCAGCACTGCCCCAATATCTGTGGGAATGTCAACACTGCCAAGAATGGCCCCTTGCCCCTTTCCTGGGTAGGTGGCGGTGCGGCCCCTAGCCTTCGGTCTCCATCCCGGGCAGTCAGGGCGCACGTGTTTGGCTGGTCGTTCGGGAATTTCCTCAGCCAGCCAGGCAGAAGACTGAACTGCCCACCATAAAGCAAAGTTTAAATGGGCCAATCACAGGTCTCTCCCTGTGGGCGGTGCCTTGCTGACTAAGTGGGTATTGGCTGCTCCCACGTCCGGTTGGCCAGCGATGCATAAAAGCCAGCCATGCCTGACCCCCTCAGCACAGTCAGCAGAACAGCAAATTCCTCAGTTACCTCATTAACAATATCATTTCCCAGAAGGTGGAAGAAGCAACAGGGAGGAACTGACAATGTGAAAGTAAAGGGAACCTTGGGAGGAAGTGATTGTGTCCTCTTGGGTTTCATTATACACAGGCAAGGAAAGCTAACTGTAGCACTCTGGACAGTAAGAAGGCCGATTTCAAAAATCTCAAGGAACTACTGGGTGAAATCCTGTGGTCAGAGATATGGAAACAGAAGGGAGTCCGAAATAGATGGGATTTTCTTAAAGGTGAAATATTGAAGGCACAAAGGCAGACAATTCCAACAAGAAAAGTGGGAGGCACCTAAAGAAACCGGTGTTTCTCTCAGCTTTGTTGTTGTTTAGTTGTTTAGTCGTGTCCGACTCTTCGTGACCCCAGGGACCAGAGCACACCAGGCACTCCTGTCTTCCACTGCCTCCCGCAGCCTGGTCAGGCTCATGTTTGTAGCTTCGAGAACACTGTCCAACCATCTCGTCCTCTGTCGTCCCCTTCTCCTTGTGCCCTCAATCTTTCCCAACATCAGGGTCTTTTCCAGGGAGTCTTCTCTTCTCATGAGGTGGCCAAAGTATTGGAGCCTCAGCTTCACGATCTGTCCTTCCAGTGAGCACTCAGGGCTGATTTCCCTAAGAATGGATACGTTTGATCTTCTTGCAGTCCATGGGACTCTCAAGAGTCTCCTCCAGCACCATAATTCAAAAGCATCAATTCTTCAGCGATCAGCCTTCTTTATGGTCCAGCTCTCACTTCCATACATCACTGCTGGGAAAACCATAGCTTGAACAATACGGACCTTATGGATGGAGTGAGCATCCCTAAATCTCCCAGCTTCCCGGATGCAAGGTGATGTCTCTGCTTTTTAAGATGCTGTCTAGGTTTGTCATTGCTTTTCTCCCAAGAAGCAGGCGTCTTTTAATTTTGTGGCTGCTGTCACCATCTGCAGTGATCATGGATCCAAGAAAGTAAAATCTCTCACTGCCTCCATTTCTTCCCTTCTATTTGCCAGGAGATGATGGGACCAGTGGTCATGATCTTCATTTTTTTGATGTTGAGCTTCAAACCATGTTTTGCGCTCTCCTCTTTCACCCTCATTAAAAGGTTCTTTAATTCCTCCTCACTTTCTGCCATCAATGTTGTGTCATCTGCATATCTGAGGTTGTTGATATTTCTTCCAGCAATCTTAATTCCGGTTTGAGATTCATCCAGCCCAGCCTTTCGCATGATGAATTCTGCATATAAGTTTAAATAAGCAGGGAGACAATATACAGCCTTGTCAGCTTACAGGTGAGTTAAGATGTAAGAAGGGCATATATAAGAAATGGAAGAAAGGACAAATCACGAAGGAAGAGTATACACAAGTCGCCAACCACAGGCACTAAGTTTTTTCTACTATAATATATTTCTGTATGTTATTTTCAGTAATATGTGCATATTATTTTTGTACACGTTAGCCCACAAAAGAACTGCATTGCAAAATTCAGTAACTAGCAAATTTCAAAGGGTGGTTGAGTTTTGGTTCACGTGTTGTTTCGGAATATGCAAAATAGATAGGTTTGTCTTTAGATGCAAAATGAATCGATTCTCTCCCTCCTCCTCCTCCTCCTCCAGAAGGTGGGGTGCACCATCCCAAGCGCACAAACCCTTTTCCATTCGTCAAAGAAAGAGAATAATCCATATGCTTTTGTTTGCTCTTCTGAGGTAGGAATTAGGGCCAACAGATGCCTCACCAAAAAGATTAAAAATAATAATTTAAAAATCCACTCTTTATTTAGAAAGTTGAGTTTGCAGCCCAGGCAATGCCCGCCACAGATCTGGCACTGCTGGATTTTCATGTTCCTTTGCTATTTGTTGATGAAATAGTCTGACAAAGTAAAGCTGACATTAACGCTTTGGTTCATAGGTTAAGATAAATTCCATCTTGACTCCCTGGCTGAATTCCAGTAAATTAATTTTCTTATCTCTGCCCTTCAGAAACATGCAGAAACTAGCCTCTGGACCATGTATCTCCCATCAAGATCAACTAATGTTCCAGACAGAATCCCTGCCACATTTTGTTACCAGTGGGGTGCAGAGGAATTTGGTGGCATTCTTCGTTTATAATATGCACTAGTTGGGACACGGTATGAAATACTTGCCTTCAGAAAAATACAATAAGCCCCCTTGGAATTGACAGCACAACTCTGCAGATCCCAGCAATAGAAATAATATTTTTCCCTAAGAAAAATAAGTTAGGTGTGGCCCTCCAGATGTTGCTGAACTCCACCTGCCATCATCCCTGGCCATTGGCCATGCTGTCGGGGGCAGGAGTAGTTCAGCAACATCTGGTGGGCCAAAGGTTCCCCATATCCAGGGCTTTTTTTCAGCTGGAGTACATTGGACCTCAGTTCTGGCACCTCTCAGGTGGGTGCCCTTGCCATTATAAGAGAACAAGGGAGGTGTTAATGATGAGTTCAGGCACTTCTTCTAGAAACAGCACTGCTCATATCTGACATATTTGTTTATTACAAAATATTTGTTTTAATCAAGTATTGTGAGCGGACGAACAGAGATTAGAAACTGGGTAACTGCTTTTGCACCCCACGTGAGTTTATTGTAGTCATCTGGTTGGTCAGTGCTGGAGACAGGATGTTGGCCCAGACAGAACTTTGGTCTGATCCACTGGGATTGTGTTCAGTTCTGAGCACAACAATTTAACATGCTGGAACGTGTACAGATGATCTGGAAACCAAGCCTTCTGAGGAACAGTTGAAGGAGCTGGGTATCATAAAACACACACACAATTCTTCTGCAAACCATAAATCACATATTGTACTATGCAAAATGCTCACCAATTTGAGGGTATTTGTACAGGACAGGTTATTTGTTGCTCACTTCTGCGTGTCCCACATGCATTCTTGGTTGTTTCTTCCAAGCCTGTGGAATAGTTTTTGCCCTTTTCTTATTTGCTAAGGATACAAATATGCCTGAGAAGAAGATGGGAACTGGTGGCTTATGCTCTGGCCCATTTTTCTCATCCTTTAATATTTGGTATTCTTTCCTTTTCTTAAGTCTTCAAAAATCAGTCAGTTTGAAGCACAGAAACCTGGTGACTTTTAATATCTCCATTTTCTAAATTCAATCAGCAGAACAAGATTACTTTTTTTTTTAAAAAAGGGACACGAGACGTTCAAATTTTTAGTAAAAGATAATTCCTTCTCTGCCCCTCAGAATCATTCACAGAGCCCCAGGGGACACAGAGTAAAATGTACAGCAGTACTGAAATACTTTTTCACCTGTCATAACCATTTCTTTATTAGACACCTAAAACAAGAGGTCACAACCGTATCTCAAAATATCACACTTCTTATAAAATAGTGCCGAGGTGGGCAGCATAAAATCAGAGAGGAAAGCATAAACGACATGGTCAAATGGTCATGAGTTGTATGAAGTATTGTCTGTAAAGCTGAAAAGTACATAAAACAAACACAAGGACCATCCACAAGACCAGTATCAGGGTGCTAAACATGAGCTGGCAGCAAAGTATCCTCGGAGACTGAAATAGCCTGGCAGGTTTCTACTATTTTTGATGTCGGGTTTATGTCAATTTATTCTTTTGCATAGACCTGGCACTTGTCAGTCTGTGTCCCATAGTGAGAGAATTATTGGCAGTTCATCTACCGTTATATCACGCTAGGGGATGATACCCTTATTGCGCAGTAGCTGCTGCCATAATGTTGCTTGAGGGAATATGGAGTTAAGAGTTGGCATCTGAGTTTATTACAAGGCCTGTTTTGAATGCTGAGTGGTCACTTTTGATTAAGAGGGTTCTCTGTAAGCAACCGCAGCCCTAACACACAGGGCTCCAAATAAGAGAAGCATATTGCATGTGTCATAAATCATCATTGATATGTTAGGCCACGTTCACACATTTACAATACCACTCATGGCTTTCCCCCCCCCCAAAGAATTGTGGGAGCTGTAGTTGGCTAAGGATGCTAAGAGTTGTTAGGAGGCCCTTATCCCCCTCACAGAACTACAGTTCCCAGAGTGGTTTAACAATTGATTTCTCTTTGCAGGGAACTCTGGGAATTCTAGCACTCTGAGAAGAACAGGGATCTCTATCACAATTTCCAGCGCCTTAACAAACTGTACTTCCCAGAAATCTTTGTGGAGAAACCATGACTATTTAAAGTAGTGTCATACGGCTTTAAATTTATGGTGTAAATGTAGCACAACTTATCACTGGTGATCTAGAAGCCACATAGGACAATCATACTTCTCTTATTTGGGGCCTTCAAGGGGTTTTAGCCAGTGGTGTCCTGTTCCTTTCTCTTCACAAACACGACCTCTTGCTGGACTCCAAAGTATCTTATCTTGCTAAGGTCTTCTATTAAGAATCTTACTCTTAGTACTACAGGTTCCAATGAGAAGCTCCCTGGTGGGATATGGGAGAATCTGACTCTCTGTATGTGGATAAATGACTGGATATATATGATATAAATATGGTAAAGGGACTTGTGGGTCTGTCTTCTTTCTTTCGGGTTTTTTAATATTCCCATTCTGTAGACTAGTTTGATTCTTCTTGTATTTTATCTCAAAAATTGTCAATAAATAATATCGGGGGGAAATAGAAAGCTTGAGAATACAACACTGCATAATTAGACAGTGCTGGAAACAATGAAGAAATTAAGAAGAAGTCTAGGTAGAAAACAATCTGGAAATGTTTTGAAAGCTTACCTGTTATGGAAAGTAAAGCATGAGGAATGATGTCTGTGGTTATCACCTCCCATCGACCATGAATTAAAATTAAATGCAAGTTATAATAGCAATTAGTATATAGGCTGTGATCCACTGAACTCAGTAGTACTTGCTTCCACATATATCAGATTGGCCTGTATGTCCCATTGAACTTAATTTATCAATAAACATGCTTAAGATTGCACCATTAGTCCTCTAAATGACCATGTATTTTCATGGCCCAGCAAAACCGCCCTCTATGCTAAGCAAAATTGCTACTCCTTAAGATACAATGCCATTCGATAATGCCTGCCACCTGGCAATTAATTATAATCTCAGGGCTATTCTTCTCCCCACACTTTCTTCCTTTTAACTCTTCTTTCCGCAGTAACATTCAAATGAGACAACTGGCAAAAGCAAGGTGTTCGATGAAAACACTCAATGCCATTTTTCAAGGAGTTAAAAAAGAAAAAGGAAAAAAACCATAGCTTCAGCTCACACAAAGGTAATAAACCCTCATTGATGCTTCAAAGGATTTTACGAACCCAAGCAACTGTAAGGGCTGGTGATGTCTGAGAAAAGCAACGAGGAAAAAGAGTTTCCTTTGCCGCATGAAAATTAAAATGCATTCTTTTCTCTTCACTGCATTGATGCACCTGACAGCTACACTTGGCACCTGCTCAACGTGCTCCCCATTCTTTTGTTAGTCTTACAGAAATGAGCAACCTTTCCCTCCCCGCCCCCCCCCCGCCCCCCCGCGCATTCACATCAGGCACTGAGAGCAATTTGAGGTGAAAGGAATGCAATTTGCAGTATTTTGTGTAATACTTCCCAGCAAGTAATTTAACTGATGACTTTTGTTTCAAGCACAAAAGTCTGAACACACGATATGCGTATACACAGCTGATGCATGAAGTTCCTTTCTCTGGGTTTCAGCTAATGAGATCCCAACAGAGCCCGTTCCAATGAGGCAGCTAGGAGATTTTTGGGGACAGGAAATTTTCCTTTCAGCGAGGTTTTAGAATCAATGGAGGTGGCGGAGGGCGGGGGTGGGGGGGAGTGGTATCAGTGCGTTGCAGCTAAGATAATCCTGACATATATAATATTCCGACTTCTGCCAAACTGGAAACGTCCGTCAATCATACCCCATTGGCTATGCACAACTGACGCCTCAGACCCCCCCAAAAAAACTGCTTAAGAAGATGAATCAACTAAGCAGTGAGTCACTTCTCATCATGAGGAGTTTGGGGTTTTATGACAGCATTAATTATCTATTCAGGAGAGAAAGAGAGAAATGATATAATAGAATGCCTCCCCCAAGATGATGGGGGTCACACAGTTCTACAGGGTGTCAAATGCTGGAATGAAGAATGGCAGACTCCGGCCAATTCTGTGTGACGATACAGAGCCCTAAGGACTCGCAGTTCAAAAGGCCCTTGATTTGAAGAGGGTGCAACTGTGTGGATCACAGCTATGCACACCCTTGAAAGTCGACATGCGTTTAGATTAAGGTCACACCCACACTGTACATTTAAAGCACATTTATACCACTTCAACAGTTGTGGCTTTCCGCAAAGGAGCTGTAGTATATCTCCATGCCCCTCAACTGTCCTAGTAAAACCAGGACATCCCATTTTTTTGTGTGAGAGCATGGCAGCCATTTTGGATCTCACACTGCAATCTCACCCCACCCCCCAAAAAAATGTTTTTGGGAGACCATGATCTTGCGTAGTGCCCCAAAACACGCAACCAAGTTTCACACACAGTAGATCCTCCCATTAGTTTCAGTGGGCCTCCTCTGAAGAAAACTTAATTCAAACCTCAGGGCCTCATTCAAAATACAGTAGTACCTCAGGTTACATACACTTCCGGTTACATACGCTTCAGGTTACAGACTCCACTAACCCAGAAATAGTGCTTCAGGTTAAGAACTTTGCTTCAGGGTGAGAACAGAAATTGTGCTCCGGCAGCGCAGCAGCAGCAGGAGGCCCCATTAGCTAAAGTGGTGCTTCAGGTTAAGTACAGTTTCAGGTTAAGTACGGACCTCCGGAACGAATTAAGTACTTAACCTGAGTTACCACTGTATACAGCTGAAGAAGCTGACCCCTAGTCACATTTTTTTTTCCTTTTAAAAATATGTAAGCTTCAATTTTGTATATTTTACACAGAGAGAAACTAGTTATAGATATGCTGCAGTGTTTCAAAACTTCACACACACACAACTGATCAAAAATCTTGTAATTAGGAATGATTTTATCCAATTTCATCCCCCCCCCTTTTTTTTTTTGAGAAGGACATTTTTAATTAAAACAATGTATCTGATTAAGTCCCACCAAGTACTCATGACATGCGTGGTCTAAATTGTGCTTAGAAGAGAGAGGATAATCACATAACTTGAACTATCAGAGGGAAAGATTTTTAATAATCAGAGAACAGGCTCGGCTTCCGTTTGTGCACCTGGTGGAAAAAGCCTCTGGGAAGACACAAGCAGCTATATTATTAGACAATAATATGCATAAGCATCCTTGACACATTTGCCTTGTCAACACACTTCAGTCTCTGGAAGAGCCTAAATGAAAACCTCTGCCTTGTTTACTGGGAATGGGTATATAAGGGCAAACAGAGGAGGGCCTTACTGAAGACCGTGTGGAGCCCCAGGATTTTGTATCAGCTGTAGCAATGAGAGTCAAGATTGGCTTAAATCTTCCATTTCCTTTCCATAATGAGCCTGTCTACATAGATATAGTCCTCTTGCCTCTCAGCTGTTATCTGCCACTTCAAGAAAGTGGAAGGAGAGCAGACTTGAATTAGACAGGGTCCCCCCCTCTCGTGCTAATCTTTGTCCTGAAACTAGGGTAGTGCTCTCACATCGCTGTCACTCTAATAAACCAGGCAGTCTCAGATGTGACCAGCCTTCCTCCTACTGATAGCTCTTGTCTATCCTGCTTTAAGCGGCCCATAGCTATCACCCACCACAAGCACAGCCTAAGACATGCAGACACGGAACGGTATCAGATATCTCAGAGGAGCATGGAGTCATGGGCATTTGAGATGACAAATTTCTGTTCCCCATATGTATGAAGGACAACCAAGCAGCTTCAAGGGGCTCTGGTTACTGTGTCGGATTAGGACCTGAGAGAGCAGGTTTTGAATCCCCAACTCAGCCATGAAGCTCATGGGGTGACCTTGAGCCAGTCACCATCTCTTAGCCCCACCTACCTCACAGGGTTGTTGTGGGGGTGATACCGGGGCGGGGAGGAGAACCACCTACACCATCTTGAGATCCTTGGAAAATAAAGGTGGTATACAGTAGAGTAAAATAAAGGTGGTATACAGCGCCGCGTATGCACATGCGTGGCTTGCGATTTGGCACTTCTGCACAAAGCACGATTTAGTGCTTCTGCGCATGTGCGACCCCCAAAACCTGGAAGTAACCCATTCCAGTAATTCCAGCTTTCGGCGCATCCATAACCCGAAAAAACGCAACCTGAAGCATTTGTAACCCGAGGTATGACTGTATAAATGTAATGATGAAGAAGAAGAAGAAGAAGAAGAAGAAGAAGAAGAAGAAGAAGAAGAAGAAGAAGAAGAAGAAGAACAACAACAACAACAACAACAACAACAACAACTTCTTGCCCCACTCTTTTATGAGTCACAGTTTCCAGCCTTTCCACACCCAAAAACAGCTGAAAATGCCCATTTATTCACTATTCTCCCTTATGGCCAAATCACCACACAAGACAGCAGCGGCAAGAAGAATGGAAAAGCCTCCTCTGAAAGGACTGGTACTCTGTCCTCCATGGGCCCACAAAATACTAGTACTGGCCTGGATTGGGGGGCACTCTGGGGGGGGACACACCACAAACTGGTAAAAAAAGGTAGATACCAGTCAAACAGAAAGAGCATTATGTATAATTTCTGGGCACAAGATCAGCTGTGGAAGATGCTTTTGGGGTGAAATGTGTCAATTTTACTGAGGATTTTGGTGTTTGGGTATGATAAGGCGATCTCTTCTTCCCCTGCCCCCAATGCTTTGGATTGTTGTAATGTTCTGAAGTATAAATGAAATAAACATTTGAAATGCTTCAAAAGTAATAGCGGCATACACTCCAGTGACGTAATTGTGATTAGAACCTCATCTATTAGTGAAAATAGGATACAAAAGTGCTTTATATTGGAGAAATTTGCGTGCAAAAATGTGTTCATTAGTCAAAACTGCTTTAAAAATGCGTCCATTGCGAGAAATTCACAATAAAATTTTGATGAGCATTTTTCAAACTTGAAAATTGCTGCAGAAATGTGGGGAACTGAATTTAAGATTGGAAAGACACTTAGATAACCGACATTCGCGGATTCATCCATCCCAAACTTTGACATGAATGAACATGAACACAAAATGTTCCTGTGTTTCACTTTCATCTCCCCTGTAAGTGCCTGTATCTCATTACTAAATGCTAGTGAATATTTTTGAGCTTTAGCAATTCCACACTAAGTATAAACAGATCTGTCTGTTGCAAGCTGAAACATTATTGTTAGCACTACGGTAAGTTGATGAATACATTGTCAAAAGTTTAGGAATTGCAGAAACCCATCACTGGGGCTATAAAAGTGAGTCAGGAAGAAGTCAGTGCCTTCGTTTGAAAGGAAAAGAAGGCCATTGCTCTTTTGATACCTATCACTTCATTACAACCATAACTGAAGACGTATCAAAGCAAACCTGCATGTGGAAAGGGTTTGAAGTAAACGCATTTAGATGAGACACAGATGTATATAAACTCAGCCGTGAGACCACTACGAAACAAAGGAACATAAGGAGAACCAATGGTCCATCTAGTCCAGCGCCCTCTTCTCACAGTGGCCAACCAGATGCCTGTGGAAAACGTGGAAGCAGGATCTGAGCTCAAGAGCTCTCTCCCCTCCTGTGGTTTCTGTTGGGATACTGCCAGGGAGATAAAGTCCATCATGGCCCCAAGCCGTGTGCCGGACGTCCATCGATCTCCCGTAGTCACGCAGATTCAGCAATTAGCGACATGAGTTTCTTCTAGAGCTAATGCACGCTCTATCAGCAGATAATGCACAGCCAAAAGTTGCACGCAGGAGAGCATGAGAGCATTATTTACAAGCTTTTATTCAGCGTTGATCAGAACAAAGAAAGACATGACTGTTCTGCGTCAGTGTCTCCGACAGAGAGAGAAACGAAAGCAATAGGAAACATAAACATCCTGTGAACAGGAAATACGCAGGCTGTGACACAAACATCCTGCTCCCTTTTAAGGTGGAACGGAAATATCCTAACAGTTTCCACCAACTGGAATTTAAAAGTATCACTACTTCCAAACGTGGAGGCATAGACATCCAGGCTAGTAGCCATCAATTGCCTTTTCTTCCATGAATTTTTCTCATCACCTTTTAAAGTCATGCAAATTGGTGACCATCACTGCCATATAAGTTCCATATAATTAGTCATTTTTTAAAAAATGGGGGGGGGGAGAGATTGCAGATTAAATAGACAAAATATCACTGCACGGCCTGTTACAAGAATGGGCTGGGGCTGTATTTATGAGTGAAGTGCACAGCTACAGAAAAGATACCATTCATTGGTGAGACTCATTGAAAGGAAAATGCATTCAAATTACAGGCAAGCAAAGCCTGTAGGAAAACAATTGAAGGATCTTGAAGAGGGTCTTTAACCATTACAAAGAATCAACAGGTTTGTGTGAATTCTAAAATGTTTCCAGCTAATTAGTGGGTGTTTGTCTCCTTTTCCAAAGCGAAAGTCTCAGTTCACTTTTCAAATGGAAGATGCCAAGGGGTTTCACCGAGGCAAGTGGACTTCAAGACACAGTCTCTCCCTTAATAAAAGGAACTCTTTGTAAGTGGTGACAATGGCTGAATGTGTAGGGACAGAAATTCCCATGATGAAGCTATTGCAATACCATCCATGCTGCTTGTGTTCTTGTTTGGAAGGTGCTCAGCAGACTTGGGCATTCTGAAGGTGGATAGGAAGGGTAAAATGAGCACCACAGGCAACCATAATAGCTGATATTGTGAGATTTGCAGTTTTTGGCGAACACACTGGTGGGAAGTGGAGAAGGCGTTTGCAGGAGAGAACAAGCAGAATGAGCTGAGACTCATCGAGGTTTTCCCATTCACTTTTATTGAGAGAAAGATTTGATATTATTGTTTGTCACCTCAATCTCTGAGCGGTGCAAGACTCCAGGGGTTCCTGGCACTCACCCAGGGTTCGTGCCTCCTTTGGGGCAGAGGCAGGATGCTGGAACTCCACCAACTCCAGCCCCACATCAGCTCTGATATGTTCAGAGGTGCCATCTTCTCAAGATGATTGAGGGGGCCCAACACGACGTCCTAACGTCATGCGCACAATGTCACAAGGAGCCAAGGGGCAGAGTCAAACACCCTTGGAACATTGAGGGGGGCCCTACCCCCTCAAAAAAACCATGGGGGGCCAAAATTGCCTTGGCCCCTAGGAGTTGGTGCATATGGTCAGAGCCATGGTGCCACCAGGAGAGAGGGACCATAGCTCATTGGCAGGGTGAGTGCAATGCACGCAGAAGGCCTCAGGTGTGATCTCTCACATTGCTCATTAAACAAATCAGGTCACAGGTGATGGGAAATACCTCCATCTGGGACCTTGGAGAGCCACTGCTGGCTGGTCAAAGTAGACAACACCAAGCTGGCTGGACAGTCTAGTTAGGGATGGATAACCTGCAGCCTTCCAGGTGCTGTTGGACTGCTGCTCCCATTTTATCTGGCAATGCTGGCTGATGGGAGTTGGAGTCCATTCTGGCTGATGGGAGTTGGAGTCCATTATCCAGAGAGCCACAAGTTCCTCATTGCTTTTCATGTAAAGTGGGCTTTGTCTCGAAAAGTAGGTTTTGGGATTGATTCAGTCCATCATTAGATTCCCAGCTTGGTTCCATTTAACCTTATTCTGCAAGCTGAACTAAGGCATAAATAGTTAATACATTCAGTGGTGAAAAACATCATTAGTACTAGTCTGGCATTCTAAGTCCAGGAGTTAACATTTCTTCTTCAATTTATTCAGACATACCTAGTCACTGTGTGTGTGTGTGTGTGTGTGTGTGAGAGAGAGAGAGAGAGAGAGAGAGAGAGAGAGAGAGAGAGAGTGCAAATACATAAGTCAGTCACAGGAGTTAAAAAAAGTTACATGGATTTCAAACATCCAAGATTAAAATGACATGAAATATTAAAATAAGCTACAGATTATCAGGTTTAGAAAATGTATTGTTGTTATGGTGAAAGTATTTCTTTAAGGGAAAGTTATTTTAAGTTAATTTCATAAGACAAAACTCTCAAGAAACCAAACTTGGTATAAAATGTTATTTCCTCCTTTCAGTTGACTATTGCTGCAACATGTCTTCTGCTGCATGATTTTCCATTAATATGACTGAGTTAAGTGGTCTGATCAAGTGCATTTCTCCATTTCATTGGTGGGGTTGTGAGGGGAAGTGGGGGCGAGAGAGACTGTTCTGAGTCTTGCAAAACTGAACTCGACTCATGCTCTAAGTTATGGATTTACTTTGGATCACCAAGCAGTATTAAGAGAGAAACTTTAGTCACTTAAAAACAACAGAAACTGGTCCTATGGGCTCGAGTGAAATTGCCTGTACTCACCACCTACACACACACACACACACACACACACACACACACACAGAAATTGCAAGTACAAGTTAGGTTTGTTAAAAACTACAATCAATAAACTGTAATTACATTCTGTTCAGTGGCATACCTCCATCCAGCTAGTTTTATACAAGGCAAGTACAACACACTGAAGTTGCATCAGAACATTTCCCATACAGTACAGGAGATACAAATCTGACAGGTAAATTACAGAAACAACAACACGGCTGACAACTTTAGACGAGAAGAAATATCCACTTGTACACATCTGATACCAACTGTCCATTTAAAATATTTGGGGACATTGTAGCAGTTAAGTTAGACTGCCCATACCTCTCAGTTCCTCAAATCCAAGGATCCTAATTGGCATATTATGCAAATTGCTTGCTAATTATGCAAATCAAGCATATTCATTGCAGCTCTGTTGTTTTTTAAGTGCTTAAAATAATAATAACTGGGGATGCAGTACCAGAGAGAGATCTGGCCAGCAGAGATATCTGGCCATTCACTCATGCCAGCGGAGAAAGGTTCTCTTTTGTCTGTTGTGCCGTCATTTTTCTCTCAAAGTCCAAGAGACTATATTAACAAGAACCTGAGGAAAACTGGACTGCATTGCTTAAGAGCAATTTCTTGATTTATATTTACAACATTTTTTTGTTGTAACAAGTTTAAAGTCAATTTGCAGTAAAACAACGGAATTCATTCTCGGTGTGGTGAGCTTATCGATTCATACTCCGCACAAGGTCCCAATCAGGGAATTCTGTTCACATAACTCTAACAGATCTGCCCCGTTATGTCTGCATTGGTCAAAAATTCATTTTTTGTGGCAGTCTTAGGAGTCTGGATATGGGAGCATGACTATGAGCCTTGTTGGGAAGAGCAGCTGCACTTTCAGAATTCACAAGCACAGCGCTGCACATAACTTTTTGTGGCTTGTTCACGTGTGTCCGCATGGAGTACAGAAGAGGAACCGTTTCTGGTTTCCACAGAAGCACATGGAAAGTTATCTTGCCTTAGCTTCCTATTTGGCAGCTGGACATACATACATATCCTCTAACCCCTTGAAACCAAAATGTGGGATACCATCTTCTTGTCTTTTTTTATCACAAGAGCACAGCGGCCATTTTGGTTGTTGTGATCTCGCATGATTTCACACCGTAGTTCCCCACCTCCGAAAAGCGCTTCTTCAGGCACAGTGCCCGAACACGAGATTATGGCTCTTTTTAAAAAAGTGCTTTTTCGGGGGGAATCAAGCTGCAAAATTGCTCAAGATCACAGTAACCAAAATGCCCACTGTTCTCTCGTGATAAAACACAGGATGTCCCAGTTTTTCCAGGACACTTGCAGGGTATATACATGTACAATGTTCCTATACAACTAAAATTTCTGCTCACTAGACTGTATAAAGGACATTAAAGTATTTAGGCCTGTAGTCTTGGGGTTTGGCATGGAATAGAAAATTCTGCACCAATATCCCCCTTCCAGGGGGAAAAACAACTATAAACATGCCTTGTCGTTTAGAAGGTGATTGACAGCTTCCCTTTACTGCCATGTCTTCTATTTACTTCTGTTTCATTAGACTCCAAACCTCTGCATGTTGAACTAATCTGTTCATGTTGACTGATGTATTTTATGTTCCCTGTGACTGATTGCTTTAAATTACAAGAAGCAAAAAAAAAACCCCACCAGTGGATAAACAAGGACCAACTCCTAATGGGGAAATCCTTCCAGGTTTCATAAGGTAAAATTAAATTAATTTGCTTCTCTATAACAACATTTCATATAATCTGCAACCATCTGAAAGCCTTTTAGCCAAAGCCTGAAGCCAATCTACAAGCAGTTTTCACAGAGTAAAGAGTTCAAACTAATTTAGTTAATGCACTACTGTTATAAACAAATATGACTCATGTGGGCATTAAAAAATGAGATGGATGAAGATTAGTTGAACAAAGATGATGTTACACCAGAGAGAGCGAGTGGGTGGGCAGTGGAACTCAGCACTCTTAAGAGCTGGCAAAGGTAAATATTCCACATGAAGCATAAGTGAAAAACAAGGTGCTCTGGTGCAGATGTCGATATATGCATCTGCTGGGTCTACAAACATCCCCATTTTTGTATTCACAACAAATTGTGCCATCTTTCCTTCCGTAGAACATTAGAAGATGCTGGATCAGGCCAATGGCCCATCTAGTCCGGCATCCTGTTCTCACTGTGGCTGACCAGATGCCTAGAGGAAACTCACAAACAGAACCCCAGCACTAGTGTCTTCTCCCACAGCCATCATAGCTAGTAGCCATTGATAGCCTTAATCCTCCATGAATTTCTCTAATCCTTTTAAAGTCAGCCAAGTGGTTAACCTCCTTGTGGGGAGAGAGTTCCATAGTTGGAGGATGTGCTGCCTTGAGGGCAGGATGGGGCAGAACCCTGCTAGTATTTCCTTCTGCATCCCAAAATCCAAAGCTATGGTCCAGCAAGTCTGCCTCCCACCCCCCACACTGCAAGTGACATTCGTCATTTTCCTATAAATCTTCTGGACAATTCTGCTATGTTCTGTCCGCATAGTGAAAATTGAATCTCCCCCAACCCCTCGGGTTACTTAATCATTTCCAGAAATGGTTTCTGTCCTCGCAACATGAGTCAGTAAAGGAGCTTATGCAGAGTGACTTTCCCTCTGGCTGTGCTAATAAAAAGTGCAAGTTCCGCCCATCCTAAGAAACTGAAATTCTTTCCCTCTTTGCTGCCAGAGTAATTAAACACAGATATATATATATATATATATATGCGCAACAGAAACTCTCTGCAGGCCTCAGGAACTCAGAGGATGGAGGAAATAATTAATTAGGCAAAAACCAGCTGGAGGAGTCTTGAAAAGTAGGAGTTTCTGCTATTGTCAGATTTTCTACCGTGAGAAAAAACATGGGACGATCATGGGGGAAACTAACTGATTACACAAGATGGTGGTGACATTTAGACACACAAACACCCTAAAAAAATAAAGATAAGGCATAGGCATTCCACAATAAATACATATCTAGAAGGTCCCAAATTATCTGGAAGTTACATCTCTGAGTGGGCTGGTGGTCTGCTTCTTATCGCTAGTACAAATTTAAATAAATTCACTATGCACATAAATATTAGGGCTCATAGCCGGCGGCCTTTTCACACTCTATTCTCTCTATTTTCAATTGTTGGCAGCATGATGTCATAGGACAATGAAGAAACAGATATAGATGTGTGTTTCCTTAAACCAAGCAAGTCATCAAGCTCTCGGCTTTTAAGACATTGAAGGAGAGGCTATCACATAGCAAATGAATATAGTATCCTCCAAGGAGTGATAAGCCTTCATTGCTGTGTAAGAGTGGAGGTCAGACAGTGTCCAAAGCAATCCTTAGTATGAGAATAGGGATATTACAAGGGTGTCCTTATTTCCATTCTTGCAGTGCTGAGGACACGATCAGAGGTGTCTGTGCTGAGATAATTGGAGAGGGACATGTAACACTGAAGCAATAAGGACAATTAGTATATCTGCAAGCTTGGAAGAAACCTGGAGTAGTTGTAATAGTCCTGTTCCTGTCCTAGTCCCATTGCACAGAAAGCAAGTGTTCTCTGAGGAACACTTATGAAGAATCCACATTTGAAGTCACAAAGTCCAGAGCTCTGGGAATCCAGATGATCACAGAGCCAAGGGCAGCAAGGTAGGAACCACAGGCGTTGTTTCCAGCATCTGACTGCTGCTGAGAGCTCTTTCTAAGAAGGCCAGAGCCAAGTGGTTCCATCAGTGCCTTCTCTTCTTTGTCCTGATCAGCTGCAGGTGGAGTCACTCTGCCTTCTCCCACTTCAGGCTGCTGCTCACCAGGTGAAGCTGACTCCTGGCCCATGATAGTTCCTGCCCAACACACACTGACAAAAATTCTTACTTGTAAGAAAGAGATCTTTCTTCATGCAAGTAAGAGTACAGGCTTAGCAGCAGACATAATGCTCAGGAGTCGTGATTCAGGAGTTCAGGAATAAGGCAATAAGTTCAGAACTGGAAAGAAACAACAAAGATGTCTCAACAAGCTTTCACAGTCTCGCTTGCCACGTGAGAACGTTGGGATTGCAAATGCACGTTCTCCATTGATCACATCTGCAAGGTGGTGCCTGATTCCAGCAGACAAGTCTGAACCTGCCTGCTCAGGTTGCTGCTCAGTCGCTGCTCCCTTCTGCTGTGCCTCCCCTCTCACAGACCACCCCCGCCTTCACTGAGGCTCTCCACTCCACAGGAAGTTTGAGGGAAAGAGCCCGCATCCCTGCTCTCCCTTCCAAACCAGCTGAAGTCTATACAGAAAGGGGAGATTCCCCTTCTTACAACCCAGGTTCCCACCATTCAGAACCCCATCTGTTTCTTCCTTCTCCTCCTCCTACTGCGGCAGAGCCTGTCAGTCTAAACCTGACCCAACAGCACTGTGGGACTCATGACATCAGAAGAACATAGAGCCTCCTGGGTCAGCCCAACAGCCTATCCTGTGCTCACAGTGGCTGACCAGATGCCTGGGGTATACCTGTAGACAGAAGGACCCAAACACAGGAGCACACATTACTGCCTCTGACCCTGGAGCAGTGGCGTATCATGGGTTGTCAGCACCCGGGGCAAGGCAAGTAATTTGCGCCCCCTAACCCGTGGATTTGCGCCCCCTAACCCTAACCGCCAGATGTTGCGCCCGGTGCGGCTGGCCCCCCCTGCACCCCCCATGCTACGCCACTGCCCTGGAGGCAGAACATCGCCATCATGTCTAGTAGCCATGGGTAGCCTTCTCCTCTATGAATTTATCTTTCAAAGCCATCCAAATTAATATCCATCAGCGGAATCAAAGACTTGTTCCACAGCTCTGGATGTTTACAACACCAATGATCTAGCAGTGACTGAGGCTCCTATTCTTTCCCTGTGAAAGCGTCTGTTAACACTTTGAACTGATAGTATCGAGTCCACGAAACGACTGCCCACGGCGGTATTGGCTTCTAAATTGCTATCGCTAAAAGGGTGCAAAACCTCTCTGCTGAAGAGTCCCTTTGAGTACGAAAGTTCACACAGGTTTCTGTGCATTTTCAGTGAAATGACAGATACATAATATGTCCGGTTTTTACTCATCAAGGCTGTTTTTCCTAAGGAGGAAACAAGTGGGCCATTATCATTAGACAAAATGGCAGCCTCCAAGCTAGAAAGCATTAACCATAAATTAGTCAATTAAGCATAACCTTTGCTACACTACTACTGGGTCAATGCTACAATAATGTTCTGAGAGGTATTTAGAGAGTTAGGACCTTGGCAGGCACTTTACAAGACTCCATTATCTGGAAATAAATTACTCATTCAGATTACAAGGCGCTAGCTTCTCAGCAAATGTGGTGGGGGGGGAGCTGTTGTTGCCGTTCTTGCCTCAGTTGGGCCCACACATAACTTTTCACGCTAACTTGATGCACTCTAATTGTTTCGCAGTCTCAGAAGGCAAAGGTTTCTTTTAAATAAGGGGTCTTTGGATTTAATTATTCTGCTTCAGTCAAGGAACAGTGGGGGAATATTTTCTTGGATGATATGTTGACACATGAGTAGGTTTTAGAAGGTGTGACAAAGTCACCAACGCCAAAAAAAGGGGGAGGGAGCAAGCCCTGGAAGGGAGCTGTAGAAACAGTCATACTCTTTTGTTGGAAATGGGATGGGGCGGGGGGCACATCAGAGCAAAAAGAAACAGAAATGCATTATGAATAACAGCAGCTGCTGCTGTCAACCGCCACATTAAAAATAATGCAAGGCCTCTGAACAACATACACTTCCAGGTGTGAACATGTCGTACTGTGACCAACAGGAGTTCAGCCCGCTTGCGTGACAAATAAAGCATAGGGGGTACATTTTATTCGGTTCACTTTTAAAGGTGAACCTGCCTAATTCACACATTCTTAAGGAATACGCTAACCA
Organism: Podarcis bocagei; assembly: GCF_964188305.1. Lineage (NCBI taxonomy): Eukaryota > Metazoa > Chordata > Lepidosauria > Squamata > Lacertidae > Podarcis > Podarcis bocagei. The sequence continues at coordinate 26,071,901 of NC_138137.1, forward strand.
TAGGGCAGCCATCCTTTGGCAGTCACACTTACTGGAATTTTGCAGTGTGATTTTCAGGCCAAGCAATGTATACACAAATACTGGGGTAAAGTGTGCCTAAAAATGCATATATTGGTGAAAACAATGTGCCAAAATGGATTCTATCAGGGAAAATCACTGAGGGGGAAATCTGTTGTTGGCATCCGTCTGCCTCAGGAGACCATGGAAGAGTGTGCCTTCAAGGATAAGGTGAAACTGTTGGAGAGTTACAGCGTTTTCTGTGGCTGTAGAGACCGATATGGGAGAGACAGGCTTTGTTGCATGCGGGGCAGAGGAGGGTGTCCAGTTATGCTGCTGCAGATGCACCACAGCATTTCTTCTCTCTGTGCTCCTCCCAACAGTTGTTCCTCCCTGGTCACTGCTGTGGATACATAACCTGACTGTCTGTGTCTGGGCATTGCGGTTGTCTGCAGTGGATTCCCACATGGCGGGCCTGAGTTGGTCTGACAATGGGGCTGATGCTTGAAGCCAGCTCCCCATAGAGCATGTCCTTCAGGATCCTGCCATCTTCCATTCTGGGGGAGAGCACATCTTTGTTTTACACTCTGTCCTGCCACGCGATGCCCTATACGTACCTCTGACACAGCACATATAGAAGGCACTGAGAATTATACCAAATTGCATGCAAAGGTGTATATTTTTGGGGAAATGCACACTTCAATGCTGATTAATATACATGAGATCTTGAACGCAAGAGGCTCCAGTTAACTGCTATGACAAATGGCTGCCAATAGATTTGTTCTCATTGAATTTGTCCATTTGTCCCATTTTCAAGTCCTCAAAACAAATGCCCATCACCACAACTTGAGGCAACAGTTACACACTGTGTGAATAAATGTGATCCGGGCTGTGCACACGCCACATATTCAAAGCACATAACTTCCCACCCAAAATAATAATAATCCTGGGGACCGTAGTTTAAAGGAGCTGGGAATTGTAGCTGTGGGAGGGGTAAGCAACAGGATTCTTTGAGGAAGTCCTGTGCTTTAAATATATATCGTGTACGTAGCCCTATACAACTATTTTTGGTGCCCTTTCAAAATCAATTAGCTAGTGTTATTACAAGAGTGCTAAGCAAGCAAAATTTACCGCTTATACTGTAGTTAAGAAATATATTGTAGTTAGCATAGTAGTGGCTATGGGCAGTACCTAATGCTACTGCTGTTCCTTCTTTCCTTTCTTGCTTTCTTCCTTCGTTCCTTTATCTCAGAATTATACATCAGCTTCATTCCTATGTCTAAACCCCCTTAGAGGATCTGCAGGGGAAACATATCAGAGTGTAAACTGGGTGAAAGCAATAGTTTAGTGATTGCATCAGCTAAGTCTGAAAAAAATGGCTGGGATCAGCAGTGCTGAGTTCCTGGTTCCCCGTTATTTGGACATTTCTACATTCCCACCTCCTATATTCTTTTGGCTTCTCTATTACAACCCATGGCAGGAAGCACAGGCAAAGCTTTCAAGTATCACTTCATGAAGGCAGGAACCTGCTGTTCCTATCTACCCCATATAGAGATCAACTGACTGGGTTTATTGCAGAATTAAAGTAGGGGCAGGTAAAGAAAAACATGCTGTCCTGACAAATTTCACAGATCAAAAGATGGGCACATTCGTGACACAGCTGTTCACATGCAGCCCAGCTCTTTCCCCGCACTTCAGTCTCCTTTCTCTGTTCTAAGAACAAAAGATATTCACTCACATTCACGCAAGATCAAATCAATATTATCACATTTTTTCCAAAACGTTTTTGGACTGATGTCAGCAGAAATAGCAAAACTGTAAGAAAAATAATGTTGTTGTTGTTGTTGTTGTTGTTTAAAGGGAATGGAGATAATTGAAATTACAAGATGTCAGTTTTACAACTTCCACGCTGTTTGGTTATCTTCCCCAAATGTTCATTTAATTTCAGCGACGCATAACTATATGATGCGTGGGTTTTGAAGGGAAGCTATGCAAAAACATAATTACAGACTGCCCTAGAACTAAACAGAGCTTGACAGTTTCCATATTGTGAGATGGGAAAGGTTTTGTGCAGGAGAGGGTTAATAGAGCCAAAAGTACTGCTCCAGACTCCTTTTAATGGCCCTGGCAAAATTGCCAATCACAGCTATGTGTTTCCATGGGAACTAATTATTAGATCATCCTCCTTAAGTCTTCTGAATGGGGCAAAAGCAACCCATTCCCACCAGCCGCAAAGGATGGTGTAATGGACCTGTGTCTCTGAAGGAAACAAAGGGAATAGACTGCAGCTTTCAAGCAGAACTAAAAGGAGAAGGTGCTGAATTTGGGGTGCTGTAGGTCATGGATGTAGGTCAAGGGACGCGGGTGGTGCTGTGGGTAAAACCACAGAGCCTAGGACTTGCCGATCAGAAGGTCAGCAGTTCGAATCCCCGCGCGGGGTGAGCTCCCATTGCTCAGTCCCTGCTCCTGCCAACCTAGCACTTTGAAAGCACCTCAAAGTGCAAGTAGATAAACAGGTACCGCTCCAGCGGGAACGTAAACGGCGTTTCCGTGCACTGCTCTGGTTCACCAGAAGCAGCTTAGTCATGCTGGCCACATGACCCGGAAGCTGTACGCCGGCTCCCTCGGTCAATAAAGCGAGATGAGCGCCGCAACCCCAGAGTTGGCCATGACTGGACCTAATGGTCAGGGGTCCCTTTACCCCTTTTTGGGTCATGGATTGCCAACATGCTTTTCCCAGGTACACATGTGCTCAGCAGAAGCATACCTAGGGGTCAGCAAAACCAGCCCAGAAATCTCTCCATGAAGGTCACAAGTTTAGACAAGAACTCGGAGCTGAATAGTAGGAGAAATGACAAGGAAGCATGAAGGTAAACTGCTGGAGATTATGGAGCTCATGTCGTAAATGTGTGTGGCAACACATCGCCACTGTCATGGCTGGATCAAATGCTAGAGAACGGGGGGGGGGGTTCTGGGGAGGTGGCACTGATACAATTCCTTGCCAAGGCCAGAAGGGACTCTAGGCACACCTCTGGTGCTGAAAGAGGCCTTCCTCTCCCAATTTCCATTGAAATTAGGCTTGGTTCGAAAGACGTCTTCTATTGCAGCCAATAGAAGGCTTCCCCCAAGCCTAATTGAGAGGGCGGGTGTGGTTGAGGTATACACACTGTTGCGGTATAGGCAGATTGCAGGCACCTCCCCAGGGTCTCTCTCGTTTGCAGATGGGGTCCAAGGGGTTGGTGACCCCCTGCTGTGGCATAGAGTGGGTTGCCAGTGCCTGGGGCAAGTCAAGTATCCTCTGCAACACCCGATAGGCAGTAGCTTGACAATCTACCTGAGTGGCAGCCGCGGTGCACTGTGAGGGTCGAGCACAGCGGAGAGAGGATTGTGGGATTGGTTGGGAGTAGATATCTTTCTAAAACCCGTGCAGAGGGCACCAAAGCAACTGGCCATCATCCAAATTCACTCCTTAGTCCAGTGTTTCCCAACCTTTTTTGGGCAAAGGCACACTTGTTTGATGAAAAAAATCTCGAGGCACACCACCATTACAGCCCCGTGACGTCAGCGCGCAGCGTCACGCCAGGAGGGACGCACGAAAGTGTAAGTTTCATTTTTTTTTCCTCCCCCTTGCCGGGGAACCTCCAAGCTTTGGGGGTGGGGGGGGAGGCAGCAAAGCGAGGCAGGAAGGAGAGCGCGGCTTGGCTGGGTGAGCTTTGGCAGGGGCAGGGAATGAGAGCCGCGAGGCGGGCGCTGCGGACGGAGGCGCTGCCCGCCGAGCTCGCAGGCAGCCAGGCAGGCAGACAGCGAGAGCCCCGCACTGGGCGGCCTCTCCTTGCCGCCGCCGCCCCGCCTCTCGCCGCCCGACTCGCCCGCCTCCCTCCAGGCAACATCTCGCGGCACACCAGGCAACATCTCGCGGCACACTAGTGTGCCGCGGAACAGTGGTTGGGAAACACTGCCTTAGTCCTCCCACAGAATGTTAGGAGATTCTCTACATGAGGGGGAGGCCACACTATCTATCTATCTATCTATCTATCTATCTATCTATCTATCTATCCATCCATCCATCTATCTATCTATCTATCTATCTATCTATCTATCTATCTATCTATCATCTATCTATCTCTATCTATCTATCTATCTATCTATCTATCTATCTATCTATCTACAGTGGTGCCTCGCAAGACGAAATTAATCCGTTCCGCGAGTCTCTTCGTCTAGCGGTTTTTTCGTCTTGCGAAGCAACCCTATTAGCGGATTAGCGCTATTAAAGGCTTAGTGGCTATTAAAGGCTTGGTGGCTATTAAAGGCTTAGCGGATTAGCGGCTAAAAAGCTATTAGCGGCTTAGCGGCTTAGAAAAAGGGGGGAAAGCGGGGGGAAAGCGGAACACTCGCAAGACGTTTTCGTCTTGCAAAGCAAGCCCATAGGGGAAATCGTCTTGCAAAGCAGCTCAAAAACAGAAAACCCTTTCGTCTAGCGGGTTTTCCGTCTTGCGAGGCATTTGTCTTGCGGGGCACCACTGTATCTATCTATAGTCTAACAGTATTGCGAGGGGGCTGGCTGTGTCTTTCTGGAGATCTGATGTGAGACCAGAGGACTTTGGTTACCTCTTGGGAGCCTCTTATGCTTTTCCTCCATCTATGCTCACCTTGTACCATCTAGGAACGCGCACTAATGTTGAAAAATGCCAATGAACCTGAAATATACTCGGAATCCTGTAGTGATTTCATGCTCTTTATTGCAGCTTGTAAAACAGTGATTGAATTGCCCCCCAAACCTCAGGCTTTATATACCATACATTATTTACACAATGAGTCCAGTCTGATTGGCTGATTCTGCTTCCCTCCTGGAGCCTGATTGGTCTTTTCCTGCAAGCCAATCAGTTCTTGCATTCTACTATCTTACTTGCCTATTGTTCTAGGATCCAAACTTAGTACATAACAGAACCTCTAGTGACCTTCTTCCAAAAGAAGCCAGCTTAAACAAGGTGCTGTACCCCAGAAACTCTTGCTGTACAGAGAAGAAGAGAAGGCCTAACAATATGAACTTCTGCCTAAGTGAAAGTGGTATCACTTTTTCCTTTGAATGAAATACCACCATCTCTACCAAAAAAAAAAAAAGTCCTGTTAAGAATGAAATGTGCTGATGGTTCTCTCCACCCACCCATTTTCTGGGTCTCCCTCTTTTTCCCTCCACTGGAGGGGAACTAGGATGCAAAAATAGAGATGCAAAAAAGACATCTCAACAACACAATTACAGAAATGTCAACTGAAAAGTATGTTGTTGTTGTTTTTCCCTGAGGTGCTTACTACCAGATAAGTATGCACAGAATTTTAGTTCCATGCTGATTTTTGCTTCCATGTGAAAACAGGCTGATGTGGGTAATTTCAAAGAAAATCACTTATTTAGTGTGGTACAAAGCAAGATAAAAAGATTACAGTTGATGAGGGTACCAGGTTCATTTCAGCTGTCACTTTCAGAATCTGACATGATTAGTCATTTCATTAATTTTTTTCTTACAACAAAAGCATGCCATAATTACGTGTATACCTGCTTGCTTACAAAAAAAATCCCCCCTCTCTCCTAGAAGAGTAACAATTAACGTCATTAGCCTCCCGGTTTGTCAGTTGATTAGACTGACAGGAGTTTGTCTGTTTTTTCATCCACAGATACAGATTTTTAAAAATTGGTTTGACACATGGTATTTCTTAATTAGACATCAGTGTAATTTGGGGGGAGGAGAGAAAAAGTGTCAATCTTCCCCTAGTTCAGAATTCTAATGAAAGCCATTTGCTATGAATAAAATGGCTTCCACATGATGGCGGCAGAAGGCAGGCCACTATTTCTATCTATTTATTTGCAAAAATATTTATCTACCGCTGTGTCATAGAAAATATATATCACAGCCATTTACAACAATAGAAAGACTTAAAACCATACAGCAGAATCATAAAAAGTTAAAAGCATTAATAATAATAAAGTAAAAACAAGCATTCAGAGTCTGAGAGAGGAGGCCATCTATGTCCCTCCCCATTTCTCGGCTAGCAAGCTAGCTTTCATTTCAGACTTGGCGGCAGGTTCGAGCTCTCTCCACCTATGTGTCAGAGACCGTGCTAAGGAGGGCTGCACTGAGGATGAATGGTGGGAACCTCCCCCAATTCTGATCCTGCATCTTCCCAGGAGCAGGAGAATAGCATAGATTTGGAAGAGTGGTTTGCAGAGGGGCATAGTTCAGAAGGCAGAAGCTGGGAAATACTGGATGGGGAACAGCTAGCAGAAGAAACACTAGAAGAGAGAGTTAACAGATTCACAGTCTCTGGACAGCATTCATGCCCCATCTCCAAAATCACAGAGAGCTCAGAAAGTGTCAGAACAGAAAGTGCAGAGGTTACAAACTCAGGTTACAAGACGTAGGAGTGGTGGTATAGATTAATAGGGGCGGAGGGAGGGAGTATCCCTTAATTGGGAGCACCGCCATTTCTAGGAGATGTGTTCTTTGTTCTCTCACTGTGATTATTAAAGATTCTAACTGGTAAGGCGTTCCTTTCATTCGATCTTCTTATCTACTGCCGGGGGAGGGGGGAGCCAATTCCCCAAAGCCTGACAGCCTCTGTGGAATGGAAGCAGAGTAAACTGCAGATAAAGGGTAGGGCCAGGGCTTTTTTTCAACTGGAACTTTCCGGAACTTGGTTCCAGCACCTCTCAGGTGGGCACCATTGCCATTCTAAGAGAAAGATGGAGGTTTCATGGTGAGTTCCGGCACCTTTTTCCCCTAGAAAAATAGCACTTGGTAGGGCAGAACAATACCACACGTGTCATATCCAGTTTGAGACATTTAGAGGCGCTTGAGGAAGATGGTAAATATCTATCTTCACCGGTGCTGCATTTTCACAGCATTTTGGAAGCGGAGGGGTGGACCAGATTCTGAAAGGTCATTCCTTCCTTATCATAGGGCAGCTGCTGTGGCTTTTATCCCCCAGGGAGGACATCATGAGTGCTGACTGCAAGTGAGCAAAATAATCTTGAGAGGCTCCTGAGGCAGTGAAAGGGGTGTAAGAACACTCATGAGAAGATCATCCTGCTGGTGCGTCAAAGGGCATGTGTGGAAAAAGCTCGGCGAACTCCATGATCCAAGGCAGCTGCTGTCGTCCACTAGTAGCTCCGCCACCAGCAAAGTAGCTGCCATGACTCATTTTGCATACATAATGGCTGCAGGTGTTGATATTTGCAGCTTGTCACGGCGTCTGCGGAGCATCAGTAACTGTTCTTGCAAGAGCCGCAGGTAGACACCAGCGACTTATACAGAAATGATTGCAAAAGCTTCCTTGGTTCTTTCCCCTTTTGAAAATTCTCTTGTTACTGAGAGCTTTCAACATAGTAGAAGTCGAACCAGAGCTATCTTTCCCATAGGGCTTAGTGGTGCATCGCACCAGGGCGCCGGCCTCTCAGGGGCGCCCCAGCAAGTGGGGGAGCTGTGCAGCTTTGCCGGCGGCCTCCTCTTTCCCTGCACGCCCACCAGCTATGCCCCGCCAACCATAAAGTTGGCAGGCGTGAAGCTTCCCTCCCAAGCCTCTGCGGGGATCACTCTCCCACAGCGGCATGGGGGAGAGTTGTGCCCCCCCCGGATGGCTGCCAGTGTGCAGCTATGGCTACCCCAACACTATCCCTGGTAATTTGGGGACGCTGGGTGGATATTTGCACCCCGGTGCCACATCTGCTAAAGACGGCCCTGAGTCAAACTAAAGTAGATAGATAAGAAACAAACCAAGAGAAAAAATGGAATGGAAAGAATGGAACAAGCAAGAGGAAGAAACTATTTGCATATATATGACCAAGCTCTCTATCACAATTATATATTCATCCTCATTCCACACACAAGAGCAAAGCCTCCCAGCTCTCACCTGGGTGCTTCCCCTTCTTCCCTCAGTCTCACATCCTCTCTCCAGCCTGTCTCTCACGCAGGACCCTTCATTGTCATATTCCTTGGTTCTTTTCACCATCATTTGCCCTGTAAACACTGCTTGGTGGTGGTGGTGGTGGTTTTGGAAAGGAAATCCTACAGTAATAAATGAGTCTTTTTCCATTTCAGCAGCCTAGAGGTGTGTACACACTGTGTTTTAATCATGGAATCGTAGAATTGTCAAGTTGGAAGGGATCCAAAGGGTCATTGAGTCCAATCCCCTGCAAAACAGGTATCATGCATATGTTGTATAGTTTACCAGGAGCTCCGTACTGACGTGGGCACCTTTTTGGGGTGTGTGTATGTGCTGTACACACATACACTACGCCACCCCTGCCTCACACCATTTGTCAATCTAAAACGCATTCTTCTGGAATAGTTATAGCGTAGTCTGTTTGTGTCTGAGAATGCGCTTCTCAAGCCCTCACTGCATACCTGTGTACACAGAAAGCACATTCTCAGATCAGCTCCTATTGAGGCAAACCTTAGGGCTGGGCCATTCCGCCTCGCCATGTTTAACTTGTCCACGGATGAAACTGGGAAACTTAGCTTTCGGCAGCTCTGTGGGAGCACAGAAAGCGAGCTTCATGCAGGAATAGCCAACCTAGTGACCTCAATCAGTTCCTATTAGCATGTCCAATTGCCAAAGATGGTGGTTGTCATCGTCCCAAAGATCTGGAGGGAGCCACACTAAATACGCACAGCGAAGCAGTCATGTGAGTAATCATCAAAACCTGCGCTGATCCACTCAATTCCAAAATTGCCTGGAACTCACGTAGGTGTGGGGTTTTTTGTTGACAGGCAATCCCGTCTCCTCAGCCTTCAAACATCAGGCTAATACTTAACATCAGCAGAATTTGTCAGTTCTTACAGATTTGATAGTTGCAAAGATAGAATATCAGCCTTGACAGTCGATGGGTTTTAGTTTTTAAGGCGATTAGCTCTTCCTGTGAGTAAAATTGACCTTGGAACTAAAATAACGCCATTTCCCCCCCTTGTACTGTACATAGTGCCAACATGCTTGAGAAATGGGCAGTCTAGCATTCACTTCCTGTTTTTAACTGTAGGTTTAAATCTGATAACCACGAAGATATACCTGTGAGTAGTTTTGGGTACTAATAACATTCCTGAAATGGGTAAGGTTTTTTGTTGTTGTTGTTTTCTGAGGTGGCTATGAGTGCTCTGAAAGGGAAAAACAAAACAAAAGACACTTCTCTTCTCCAAATTCCGTCACAGAAATACACCGATTTATTCCGAAGGACTGTTGGTGCCCTTTGGCATTACGTGAAAAAACCAGCCCTTATTCTGAGGCTGCTCTCAAGATATTTCATACTCCATCAGTGGCAGCATCTGGAGCCAAGAAACACCGGGCAGTTAAGTTATTGGCCTCAGTAGCAATAAAACTGACAAAGCAACTCATTCTGGGTGTCAGCAATGCTGGTGCCTTTCTGCAGAGATTAGCCGTACAGACCTGATGCTGTCGTGGCTAGGGGCAATTAATGAGGTTGAATCAGACGGCAAGTTGGTCGCCTGCAGATATGGATGTGCGTGCCGGCCTTTGTCACATCTATGTATTTTCAGGGAAACAGCAGCTAAAATAGTCCCTGAACAACAAACGGCATAAGGAAAGGTACTGAGCCAAAACAACAATGCATCAGAGGCCGAGCAAGCGGGAGCAGAGCCCTGAAGCAGCAAGATAGAAAATAAATATTGTCACCCACAATTTGGGAGGCTCGTTAAAAGAGGCCAGAACACAGCAAGTTTATAAATTGCCTTGGTCCGTTAGGAGGTACACAACTTTCCCATTGATGCCAAAAAGATTAATATAATTGCACAAATTAGTTTCCATTTTCCTCCCGTAGTGCATATCCTAATATAGAGAGAGATTTGGAAACAGAAAAGTTGACATGATGAAAATGGATGTTTTCAGAGTTAGCTAGTTATTAGTACCCAGCTACTAGGGGTGTGGGGCGGGGAGGAAAGAGAAAGAGAAACAATGCAGTTTGTATTTAAAGCCAAATCTATCTAATTTGCATTTTCAAAACAATATGAGAACCAAACGTGGCTATTTGAATTTTGCAACCAAACAGATAAGCATATCTTAGGTAAAAGTATACAGTGGTACCTCAGGTTACAGATGCTTCAGGTTACAGATGCTTCAGGTTACACACTCCGCTAACCCAGAAATAGTACCTCGGGTTAAGAACTTTACCTCAGGATGAGAACAGAAATCGCGCAGTGACGGCAGTGGGAGGCTCCATTAGCTAAAGTGGTACCTCAGGTTAAGAACAGTTTCAGGTTAAGAACGGACCTCCAGAACGAATTAAGTTCTTAACCCGAGGTACCACTGTACGTACATTAAAAAATAATATTAATGAAAATAACATTGAAATGCAAGGAGAGCTTGCTTCCAAAAATGTACACATTATTCAAAACTGCATATAAAAATGTTTATTAGGAGAAATTAGCACTAAAATGCTGAAGAATTTTCATGAGGATTTAAAACAACAATAATAAACTGCCGCAGGAATGTGTAGAGCTGAATTTAAGATTGGAAAAATGAGAAACAGAGAGATCTGAAATGGACAGCTCCTTCCATGCCTACCAGCTACTGACTGAGTTGGAAAATTGCATTAGCCTCATAGCATCCACCACATTGTCAGAGGCAGGAAGTTGTCAGTTCTACCTTGGCTGCGTAGAAACCATACATTTAAAGCACATAACTTCCCCCAAGGAATCATGGGAAACATAGCTTACCCCCTCACAGAGCTATAATTCCCAGCACCCTTAACAAACTACAGATCCCAAGATTATTTGAGGGAAGTAAAGTGATTTAAATGTATGGTGGGCACACAGGCCTTGTCTAAAACAGAAAGGCATTCATCACTAATCTTCAAAAGGAGCAAATATTTTACACGTTGCTAAAGTCCATTCTGATATTCACACTTAGGGCTCATCTACACTTCTGCCACACTTTCTAGAAAGGGCTCTGAACAGTTTTCCCCTTTGCCCTACTCCTTAAGAGCCAGTGTGGTGTAGTGGTTAAGAGCGGTAGTCACGTAATCTGGGTAACCGGGTTCGCGTCTCCGCTCCTCCACATGCAGCTGCTGGGTGACCTTGGGCCAGTCACACTTCTCTGAAGTCTCTCAGCCCCACTCACCTCACAGAGTGTTTGTTGTGGGGGAGGAAGGGAAAGGAGATTGTTAGCCGCTTTGAGACTCCTGAAGGGGAGTGAAAGGCGGGATATCAAATCCAAACTCTTCTTCTTCTTCTTCTTCTTTCCCAGGAAACACCTGATCTGAAGTGCTAAATCAAAGCAAATGCCTATCTGGAGAAAATCCGAACTGCCATTTGCTCCTGATTGAGTGCTAAGGGGAAAGCAGTGGGAGAAGAGGAAGTGTGGATAAGCCCTTAAAATTCAGCACTAAATGTTTGGCGCTCTTTGCTCTGTGGATTGAACATCAACAGCAGAACAAGACAGGGGAGCTTAAGGACAATACAGTGAGTCCTGGCAGTGGAAATGCACTTAAAAAAAGCAGTGGCTCTCAGGTGTTATAGCAGAAGCTAGGTGATACCACATAAAGCCTCTTGCCATTGTCCACCCTGGGTAGTGGTTAAGAGCGGTAGTCTCGTAATCTGGTGAACCGGGCTCGCTTCCCCGCTCCTCCACATGCAGCTGCTGGGTGACCTTGGGCCAGTCACGCTTCTTTGAAGTCTCTCAGCCCCACTCACTTTACAGAGTGTTTGTTGTGGGGGAGGAAGGGAAAGGAGAATGTTAGCCGCTTTGAGACTCCTTCGGGTAGTGATAAAGCGGGATATCAAATCCAAACAACAACAACTCCTCCTCCTCCTCTTCTTCTTCTTCTTCTTCTTCTTCTTCTTCTTCTTCTTCTTCTTCTTCTTCTTCTTCTTCTGCAATTCCATCTTTGTGGTTCAACTGTTGTAAAACACCAGATCAAAGAAGAACCCAAACCAGTTCCTGTACAACTAATTGCAGTCATTAACAGTCGTCAACAGGTTTACCATACCCATTCAGCCAATCATCCATCGCCCACCACCCTTCTGAGAAATACCCTACCCCACCCTCCCACTATATATAAGGGTCTGCTGTCTGCTGACTTCTGTTTCAGAGTATCTGAAGAAGTGTGCATGCACGCGAAAGCTTATACCAGAACAAACCTAGTTGGTCTATAAGGTGCTACTAGATAATTTGTTTTTTATTTCTATTTTGAAGTTTTTAATGTTTGACATTTTATTATGTTTTTGTGTGTGCTGGAAGCTGCCCAGAGTGGCTGGGGAAAGCCAGCTAGATGGGCAGGGTATAAAAAAATAATATTATTAATTTTATTACTAGAGGGGCACACAAATGGATGCAGCCCAGTATTTCTTTTTCTGTGGATTTGTATATCTTGTGCTTATAGAGTGTGGTGGATTTTCCCCATTTTAAAAAAAATAATAATTGGTGACACCAAATTGTATTTTCAAATAAAAACTGCACTCTGTACTCTTCCAGTCACCTGAATACTGCCACATAATCTGCCTGTATATGCCAAATTATTTGATGCTACTTAGCTGAAGCAGCAAATGGGGAAAGGTTAGAATTCTTTGAACATCAACACAGTCTTCTGTATTACCTGGTTTTATTTGCTCAAAACACGGCAGTGCACCTGAATTCAAAGAAAATGAAACTCTGCAAGTGTGTCTCATTTGACTTCCCACAGAAATTAAGAGTTTGTTCCTTGATGCGGGAACTGGGCACCAGGGGGTACTTTTGCCAGCAGGAGTGCATTAATATGCCCTTCTGACTCCACACTTGCAACTGTGAGAGATTATTGCTCAGGAGGAAAAGTCAGAAGCAATGCCATCGAAACCTCCACTGCAAAAATATAATTTGGGTCACTGATACTATTATTCAGAGGCTATAAACCCCTGTAAGTTTCTAAAGTAACAAAATCCTAGCACCCTATAGCATGGGATTGCCCACACCTTTAAGTGTACTAGTTATATAGCTAATTTCTTCCAAAAGTCCTGCAGTGTGTTAGGAAACATGAAATGATTAGGCATCAGGATATATTTTTTTTAAAAAATGCATGCATTTTCAAAAGTCTTCTGAAAAGAAAATGTGTTCTTCATACAGTGGTACCTTGGGTTAAGTATTTAATTCGTTCCGGAGGTCCGTTCTTAACCTGAAACTGTTCTTAACCTGAAGCACCACTTTAGCTAATGGGGCCTCCTGCTGCCGCTGCGCCGCCGGAGCACGATTTCTGTTCTCACCCTGAAACAAAGTTCTTAACCCGAGGTAATATTTCTGGGTTAGCAGAGTCTGTAACCTGAAGCATATGTAACCTGAAGCGTATGTAACCCGAGGTACTACTGTATTCGTAGGATTTTTCAAATTCCTAACTTGCTTCCCTGATCCTGTGACATGAGAAGACACTCCTGCGGTGCAAGGCATGTGAAAATTGGAGATACGTGGAGTGATGGGAAGGGGGGGAGGGGAGAGAGGTAGAGGCTGGCTGCTTAGACTTCCTGCAGGACCATAAAAACTATAATTTCCTGTAAATGTGGGGTTACTTCCATACAGGGCCGACCCTATCATTAGAGTGAGACGTTTGCCTCTGGTGGCGGATGCTGGAGACAGGGGTGGCAGCCTTCTGACCTTCCTCTGGAGTCCCTGGATTGGAGGACAGAATTGTGTGTCACACCGTCTGCCTTGCACCCCCTAAATACACCTGCTGCAGGGCCCCATCCTGTTGCCATCACTGAAGCAAACTTCAACTGCCAATCCATCTATAAGATGCTACTAGACAATTTTTTTTTTGTTTTTATTTTGACTGCGTCAGATCAACATGACTACCTACCTGAAATTAAAAACTTCCTCATACTCACAGAAGGCCATGAAGCCCACGGTGTGACCTTCGGCCAATCACTTTCTGTCTTCATAACCTACCTCACAGGGCTGTTGTGAGGAGATGGAAAACCATGTATGCCACCTCAACCTCCTTGTAGGAAAGGCGGGAAACCAATGAATTGAAATGGGGGGTATTTCTCATGCAATTCCCCATGTCATCCAGTTCCAGCTGTGTTTATAGCAGGTGTGGGTGCACAGTGAAAGGGGATTCAGCTGGATTGAACTGACTCTCATGAAAGCAAGGTTAGAAATGTAAAAAAAAATGGGAGCGCAATGCAGGGCAAAACAGCTAGTTAGAATGAATCTAGGAGCCACTTTCCAGGACTGGAAGACTGATGATCAATTTCAGACACACACACACCAGATTCCACCCTCAATCTTACTGTGGAACACACTCTCACGGGAGGCCTGCCTTATTACCAGGCAAATAAAATTATTTTATTCTCCTAGGAATTTTAACATCAATTTCATACTTACTTTAACATCAATGGAATCTTTAAGTTCTTACAGATTTGATAATTGTAAAGACAGACTATCAATCTTTGCCGGCTGATAGGTTTTAGTATTTGAAGTGATTAGCTCTTCTGATGTGTAAAATTATGTGTCTGAGTTTTCTTCTTGTGCTGGATTTTCAATAGTTTGATGTTTGATTGCAGCATCATGTTTCTAATCATTTTATATATACTTAAAGCTGTATGTTGCCTGGAGAATTTATGAGGCATCTAATACATATAAGTAAACAATCACCTGGCAGCAGCCATTAACATCAACACACCTGAGAGACCAGCAACCTTTGAGCATCTCCCCTCCTTGGAATTTTTCCAACCCAGCTGATCAATAGAAGAATTTGTACCCAGGAGCTTTCACCCAAGATTGCTTATTTCCTCCTGCTGCCCAATCGTTTTTCCTTTTATGTTGTGTCTTTTTTAAGATTGTAAGCCTGAGGGGCAGGTGGGGCTCGCCAACCTGGGAAAGTAGCCCATCTAAGAATGGAAAACTCTGTCCCTAAGCCTCTGTCGCCTTGTGGGGTATCTCCGGGAAAGGAAAAGGCTAAGGAGTAAATCCAGAGTGGAGTCCCTAAGACGGTTGGATGACGTCTTGTAGCGTGTTCCAGTATAAGAAGCAAAAAGTCTGTCGTGAGCTCCGTGGGGACGTCTTGGCAGGGCTGGCCAGGGGGAGCAGGGAGTGATGAGAGTGCAGAGCTGGATCCTAGGGTATTTGGGAGACATAGAGTGAGTTATCAGAGGAAAGGCCCACCTCAGCGAAACTGTATACCCAGGCCACTGTGGCAGAAGCACTTCACTTGCCTCTGGGGAAGAAGAAGAGTTTGGATTTGATATCCCGCTTTATCACTACCCGAAGGAGTCTCAAAGCGGCTAACATTCTCCTTTCCCTTCCTCCCCCACAACAGACACCCTGTCAGGTGAGTGGGGCTGAGAGACTTCAGAGAAATGTGACTAGCCCAAGGTCACCCAGCAGCTGCATGTGGAGGAGTGGGGAAGCGAACCCGGTTCACCAGATTACAAGTCTACGGCTCTTAACCACTACACCACACTGGGGAAGCACCTGACACTAGAATATGTGTTGATATGGTCGATCGCGAACTTTTGGGCCACCACCTTGCCAGCGTGGGGATTCAGGGCACAGTCTGACAATGGCTGCACTCCTTTATTTCAGGTTGGAGACAGAGGATGGCGCTAGGGAAGGAGTTGTTGCCGTGGAACTCCTTGGTGTGTGGAGTCCCGCAGGGCACAATTCTTTCCCCGATGCTTTTCAATATCTTTGTGCGTCCCCTTGCCCAGATTGTCTGGAGTTTGGGGCTGGGTTGTCATCAATATGCTGATGACACCCAGCTTTATTTGTTGATGGACGGCTGCCCTAACTCAGCCCCGGACACACTGACCAGATGCTTGGAAGTTGTGGCTGGATGGCTGCGTGGGAGCTGGTTGAAGTTAAATCCTTCGAAGATAAGAGGTCTTCTGGTTGGGTCGGGACGACATGGGGCTGGGGGGCCAACTCCCATCTCTTGTCGGGGCTCAGTTAGTGCCAGCGCCTTCTGTCAAGAGCATGGGTGTAACCTTCAACATCTCCCTTTCCATGGAGGCGCAGGTTGCAGCCACAGCAAAGGTGGCATTTTTCTATCTCCACCGTATCAAGCAGTTGGTCCCTTACCTTTCTCGCCCTGATCTGGCCACAGTGATCCATGCGACGGTCACCTCAACACACAAAGTAGACCCACAGGAAGTAATGGCAATGACTAACTTAGGTCCATTCATTGCAGTGGGTCTAATCTGACTAAAACATTGTTGGAAACAGTCCTAGTAATTATGCACTAATTAACCTATGAGGTAAAAATTCACTGGTCCAGACTCCTTTATCAATATTTGGTTCTTCTCCCTACTCCTCCTTTTAAAAAAAATATAGACTGTCAGGAGAAAAAAAACAGCATGTTCCCCAATCATTCTGATGTTCTCATTTATAGCATCAAATGTAGTTAATGGTTTTCCGTTGTATTGTACTTTGTACAAATTTGCTAATTTATCTACGATTGCTTGTTTTGGAACTGCAAGGTCAAGAATGACCTATTGGAGTAATTAACTTTCAACTGAGAAAGCATGGTTGCAGGTTGATGTAGTTAATAAGTTATAAAAAAAACCCCACAGATTAAAAACATAGGTCTTAATGATTCACAAGTTGTGATGTGCTTTGTGGTTTGGCTATCTCTCATCTTTGAGTTGTTAAATATATTGATTAAAAAAAAGTGCCAGCCTCTGTGAATACAAAGGGGCTGAGGCATATGAGTCAGAACAGCTCAGGGGGTGAGTAAACAAGTTCGGCAACAGTCCTGACAAGGTGAACAAGCCACGCTCGACTCAGCCAAACTCCGGGAAAGCTGGCAGAAAGAACCATGGTCAGCCCTGGCTGGTGCCAGTAACACACCAACCTGTGGGGAATTGTGTCTTGACAGGAAAACAGAGCCATACTGAGATAATGTCCCGACACTGCAGGAGCTGGAGATCTCAGAAGCAGTGCCGTCTGGGAAGTAAAACTTGAGTCATGTCCCCAGGCAAGGAACGAAACCAAATATATACCAACAACTTCAGCACAGAGATCCAGCTTTTATGAGGCTGCACATTTGCTCCGTGAACTGATATTTTAACTGTGTATTATTCACTGAGACAAGCAGGAGCCTTAAAAGCCCAGCCAGGCTCCTCTTACTCTACAACTTGCACAAAAACACAACAAATCTGCCACTGCTCCAAGTTTGCAGGCCAAGATGACATGCTGGTTTCTAGAGATTAGTAGCACATGTCCCAAGTATTTAATAGCTTGTGATGTGCTGCCTTCTGCCCAGAGGCTAGCACCTCATGTGTGCAGTGGAACTTGACTCTTTGCTTCCAAAACGCAACCTTCTATGCCAGGGGTGCCAACTCCAGGAGGCCCTGGATGCCTGGGCACCCATAATTTTTTTGCTGTGGGTGCCCTGCCTGTTATGTACTGAAGTTCTCACCCTGGGCCAGCAGGGGGATACTGTAGATAGTTTTCACTCAGGTCCACATATGCAAATAAGGGATTGAAAGTGACGTTCAGTGATTGGATAGTTACAGAAAGTGGTTACTGTTGCGTTGTAGTGGAGCTCTATATAAGCAGGCTGGCTGAACCCTTCAGTTCAGTTCTATTCTGGCCTGTGAATAAACAAGAGCTGTTTGAAGAATCGCTGTGTCGTCTGATATGTTCACCCACAACTTAACACTCGCGACGAGGATGGGAATGATGGACATCAGAGCACAGCCAGATGCAGCCCACAACTTAACAGGAACAGTTTTCAGTTGGCATAGAACAGCGGTGCCAACCTGGGCCCCAGACTGTGGATGCCCAGCATCATGCTCCTGTTTGCTCTCCATCTGAAGGCAGCAGTGACTAAATAACAGCAGCTTCCCATTCCAAAGGTTCCCAAAACAAACATGGACCTTGAGGAAACAACAGATTGAACTAGAGGGAATAAAGATCCAGGCTGCATAAAAATAGGATTTAGAACTAATTTGGAAGAAGGGGGCAAAAATATATCACCAGGATTAGGGATGGGCAAATTTCTAAACCTAAGTTCAGTTCTCCACATTTTCACCTCAATTTGCAAAGCTTTAAGTCCTTGTGAAAATTTATCAGTGCTTTAGTGCAATTTTCTCCTGATCTACTCATTTCTGCAAGCAATATCCCCCTAATACGTTGCGGTTTCCGTATGTTATTTTCATGAATATATGCCATTTAATGCACACTTTACCCTATTACATGTTTTTGTTTATATTATTTGGATAGGGAACTGCAGTGCGAAATTTGGGGAAGTGCAAATTTCTAAAGATGACTGCGCTTCACCCTTTATAATGTTTCAGAAAGTACAAAGAAGGCAAATTCACCTTTAAATGCAAAATGACTTTAAGTTCTCCCCATCCTAAGTGCCAGTTCTCTTAAATTTCAGGATTGGGGAAACGGGCAGTGTTATGTACTGAGTTGAATAGGATCCAAAATGCAGCAGTCTGATTGGTCCTAGAACAATATTATTCAGAATGCAGCAGTCTGATTGGTCCTAGAACAATAGGACCCAGAATGCAGCAGTCTGATTGGTCCACAGGAGCCACCCAATCCAGCTCCAGGTGGAAGTGAATCCGCAACCTGATTGGCCTACAGGAGAATCCCGGAATTAGCTAATCACATGGGGCCCATTGTGTAAATAATGTATATAAAGCAGACATTCTGGGGGAACTTCCATTCCTCCTCACCACTATGAGCTGGATAAAGAGCATGAAATCCACTCTCGACTCCGAGTATATTTCAGGCAGGAATAAGACTGTTTTAAAAAGCTTCTCCCCTTCTCTCCTAATAATTACTGCTGGGATAGTGACTCAGAGACAGCTCAGCTCTCCCTCCCCACCAGCTTTTGCCTATGACTGCATGCCACAGAATGGTGCAATACTTTTCACCCCCCTTTCAATCCTCCTACTGATGCGATTTGGCACAGCAAACAAGACAAGACAGCAGATTTCTATGGGGCAATATAGAGGAGTAGGAAGGGCAATATCAAAACAAGCCTCTAATCAAATGTGCATGGCATTTTGGCTAGAAGACATATGTATGTTGCTTGCAACCACTCGCTTTATCCAGAGGGAACAAGAGTCTAAATGCAATTCACAAATGTACTAAAATGAGACTAAATCCACAACGCCAAGCCCAGTATTCAGAAATCCAAAATGACTTGCAGAGAGCAACTGGGCTGATACAAAGCAGAATAAGCAACTGTTTTCTACTAGGAATAATAGAGGACTGAGTTTATAGGGGAAAGGTTCAGAGCTTGGTAATAAAGCATATCCTTTGCATCCATCAGACCCTAGATTCAATCCCCATCAGACCCCATCAGAAAACATGGAGAGCAGCTGCCAGTCAGTTAGATTAACACCAAACTAGATACACCAATATTCTGACATGAGATAAGGCAGCTTTCTATGTTCCTATGGCTTTTCCCGACAGCAAACATAGAAAAATGAAATTATGGTATTAAGCTGTAAATTCCTATCCTCCTTGGAAGCTGAGGACAGGCGAATAAGCAAGCACAAAAACAACTTTCTCCTGAAGCAGTGAAGCAGGGACAGGTGAATCTGTCGATTTTTGTTTCTCTCAGTTTCTCATTTTTCCAATCTTCAATTCTCCACATTTTCAGATCAGAATAATTTCCTTTCTTCTTTTTAAATAGTCGTGAAGATTCATCAGTACTTTCCTGGACATTTATCCTTATGTAATGGGGCTTTTGTTGTTGTTGTTTTATAAACACTTATTTGCCTGACGGCTGAAGGAATCATTCGACGTTTCAGTTCTAGCACAAAGTTACTCACAGGGCTAAAAAAAATCCAAGGCACTTAAAATTTGGGATTCCGGTGCCTCTGATTTTCAACATTTTCCCAACTCAAGCTATTCCAACGTCACAGTTTAATCAGATAGACAGCTCACAGCATGAATTTAACACACATTAAAATATACAGGTATATATAACCACGTTACATGCCGCATAATTAGAGCAGAAGTAACAAGCGACCAGCTACACAGTGGGAAGCCCTGGTGATGCAGAAGCCTGTTGTAGATTTCACTGTAACTCTATTTTTTCCCCTGGCACCCTGTGATTACACTGCTACTATTGGTTATCAAGATGTCTGCCTGTGCCTACAGCTAATCCTCCAGGGAATTAAGCTTATGTAACAAGATTTATATTAGCATAAATTCGGAAGCTTAACTGAGAGAGAGAGAAAATATACTGACTTTGTATCAGAAACATAAGCACTAAGTAATGCTCCATATGCAGTTCACACACCCAAATTTTAAGGGGCATAGCTCAGTGGCAGAGCATCTCTTTTGAAAGCAAAAGGTACCCAGTTCAGTCTCAGGCATCAGGCCTGGGAAAGTTCCTTGCCTAAAACCCTGGAGAGCTGATGCCAGTCAGTGTAGACAATAATGAGTTAGATGGATCAGCGGTCGGATGCAGCACAAGACAGCTTCCCAACTCTGTTCCTAAATTCGACTGTGTTCCAGGTAGAGAGCATAGCTGTCAACCGTCCCTTATTTGGCGGGAAACTCCCTTATCCCAGCGCCGTGTCCTGCTGCTGTCCCTTATTGATGATGTCCCTTAAATTTCCCAGGTTTCATGCTCGCCCGGCTCAGGAGGGAAGCAGCGGCTTGGGGTCCTCCGCCGCGAGATTCCCCCCTCTGCATCCCTTTCATAACTATTTTTATAAATCATTTGTCCATCCATAGTTCAAATTTTTACTACAAGTTTTCTGTCAGTCCTACCAATGTATGTAACTCTTTACAATAGCTTTTCAACTAAATTATAAACTTTCCCCATTCTTTATTAAAGAGGTCCTCTTCCTGGTTTCTAATTCTGCCTGTAAGCTTTACCATCTCGACGTCGTTCATCAGTTTTGTCTGCCTCTCTTCTCTGGTCGGGGTTGTAGACCCTTAGGATCATCTAGTCCAACCCCCTGCAAAACAGTCAGTCGCAGCAAAAGCAGCATGGCTCCATCAGTGCTGGATTTCTGTATAAGCTAAGCCAAAATCCCTTATTTTGGCTGCTGATCCCTTATTTTTGAGGCTGCTGGTCCCTTATTTTCAAATCTGTAAGTTGACAGCTATGGTAGAGAGTGTTATATGTGGGGCTGCCTAGGGGACGGTTCGGAGACTTCAGCTGGTGCAGGCTTCGGCGGCTAGGTTGCTAACCAGGCAAGGCAGTCTGAACATATTGCACTAATCCTGGCCCGACTGCGCTGACTGCCCACTAGCTTCCGGGACCCATTCAAAGTGCTGGTTTTGACCTGTAGGGCCTTAAACGGCTAAGGATTGCAGTGCCTCAAGGTCTGGAGGGTGGCGACACAAGAATAGGCCTTTTCTGGAGTCGCTACCCGTCTGTGGAATTCTCTCCTCAGGGAGGTTCGTCTGGAACCCTCATTATATTTTTTTGAGCACCAAGCTGATTAATATTCTACAGCCTTTTAAATGTGTGTTGGAGGGTGGGGTATTGTTTTGTTGTCTCTTTGCTTTTATCTTGTGAACCACGCTGAGATCTTTTGAAGGGCCCCCATCATGCCTGACCAATGGGACACACAAGCTAGGGGTGATTGAGGTGGGGGTTTAATCCAACAATTTATGGGGACCCAAGGTTGGGGAAGCTGATGGGGGGGATAGGAATAGAATTCATGCAAGGGAAAATGTTATGTACTAAGCTTGGGTCCTAGAACAATAGGCAAGTAGGATCCTAGAATGTAACAACTGATTGGCTTGCAGAAGACCAATCAGGCTCCAGAAGGAAGTTAATCAGCCTATTAGGCTGGTAGGATCCTAGAATGCAACAACTGATTGGCCTGCAGGAAAAGACCAATCGGGCTCCAGGAGGGAGGCAGAATCAGCCAATCAGACAGGACTCATTGTGTAAATAATGTATATAAAAGCCTTAGGTTTGGGGGGGCAATAAAATCACTGTTTTACAAGCTACAATAAAGAGCATGAAATCACTACAGGACTCCAAGTATATTTCAGAAATCTTTGTAACCCCCTCCCCTCAACTTACTGTAATACTAGCTGCAAATTGTTCCTTTATACAAGAAATAGATTTGAAAATCAGGAAAACTGAAACGCTTGCTTTTTTGATGTTATATTATTAAGCCACTCGCTGCAGTTAAAAACAACAGGATACTCAGGATTCTATTAGAAGCCCTTTAGACCAAGGTGACGCGGTTGGCGCTGTGGGTTAAACCACAGAGCCTAGGACCTGCCAATCAGAAGGTCGGCGGTTCAAATCCCCGCGACTGGGTGAGCTCCCGTTGCTCAGTCCCTGCTCCTGCCAACCTAGCAGTTTGAAAGCACGTCAAAGTGCAAGTAGATAAATAGGTACCACTCCAGCAGGAAGGTAAACGGCATTTCCGTGCGCTGCTCTGGTTCGCCAGAAGCAGCTTAGTTATGCTGGCCACATGACCCGGAAGCTGTACGCCCTCAGACAATAAAGCAAGATGAGCAGCGCAACCCCACAGTCTGTCACAACTGGACCTAATGGTCAGGGGTCCCTTTACCTTTTAGACCAAGGTGGTCCAATGCGTGCCTCGAGGTCCTCATGCGGCCCTCCAAGCCCTTTCTGGCGGCCCTCGGCAACATTTGATGCCCCTTCCAACCTGCCTTCCCATAGCTGAGTACTGGGCTTTAGGAATGAGGTGCGAGGACTCTTGACAGGGTCCTTAGAGTCCTCCCATTTCTTTCCCAAAGCCTAGTTAGTGCTTTCCCAGCTTTCCTCCCCTACCCTGTACAAGAAGACAGTGTGTGGCCTGCAGGTTCCACATTGAAGTATTTGGTATGAAAAAGTTGGGCCGCCCTGCTTTAGATGTATTGTTAAAAAGCTTTGGAAGCTGCTTACAATCTTTTTGGCTGACATGCAGAAATAGTAAGAAACAGAACTTATGAATCATAAAAAATGACACTGCAGAGAATGATGGAACTGGTGACTCAGTCTACCAAGATTTTTCTTCTAAATGATACTATTTACATATTTTATGTATTCCACTGCTGTGATCACAATTTTCAGTTGCCACTAGTGGACAACAGGCACAAACGGAGCTTTTAAGAGAGAGAACTCTATTGTGAACTATACTAAAGCACACATACCCAAAGAAGTCAAAGCTCAAGATGATTTTCAAAAGTGTCAAGGTATTAAAGTAACATAAAACAGTTGAAGTGCCCTTCAGTTAAACATTTTTAGCCAACTGTTGTTGTCTGTAGCAGGGATGCTTGATGGATTTGATTTCTGTGAAGTGACCTCATCTGTACTTCCCAGCCAACGTTATGTGGATTGAAAGACACATTTCACACATATCCAAATTTGTGATGCAGCTCTCAGCTCAAAAAGAAACGTACCAAAATGTGTCAGTGCATATTTTAGGATCAAATATGTTTAGAAATGTGTACATTGTGATCAAATATATATTTATCTTCATGTGGATTTTTTTAAAGCGGAGATTAATGTGGAAATTTTTATTACTACTATTAACTGAATTTATATTCCGCCCTATACCCAGAGGTCTCAGAGCAGTTCACAGAACAAAATCAAAATACAAAACCACAAAATAGATAAATCAAAATAAAAACAACCCAATAACCACCCACCGCCAAAAAAACACCCCCATTTTAAAAGGGCATGGGATGTCAATCAAATCAACTGAAGGCCTGGTTAAAAAGGGACATTTTTGCCTGGTGCCTAAAGGTGTATAATGAAGGCGCCAGGCGAACTTCCCTGGGGAGAGCATTCCACAGACGGGAAGCCACTGCAGAGAAGGCCCGTTCTTGTGTTGCCACCCTCCAAACCTCTCAAGGAGGAAGCGCACAGAGGGCCTCAGAAGATGATCTCAGGGACCAGGTAGCTTCATATGGAAAGCGGCGATCCTTGAGGTATTGCGGTCCTGAGCCGTTTAAGGCTTTATAGGTCAAAACCAGCACTTTGAATTGGGCCCGGAAACTAATTGGTGTCCAGTTGCAATCGGACCAGAAAATAGAGCAAAAGGGACTTATGAACACAAGTGCAATGGAGAGATCAGAAACAGACTGGATCTGTCCCTTTAACTACCTGTAGTTAATGTAGCTGCAATAAAACGCGTTTGCTCAACCTTTTGGAAAGTATCATCAAATACAGCTCAGATGAAGCGTTTTAACTGATATACTTGCACACTTAATTACATTTCCAAGTGACACCCCCCCCCAAAATGCATACTACAGAACCTTGCACAAGAATTAAGTGATGGGTCTCCCAGGTTTCCTTCCCCATCACAAGCAACAGATATCGCCATGCTGACTTGGGGACAGTATTCCCTAGGATCACTGGCTCACCTTTACTAAAGCCCTGCAAATATTAAATCAGAAGGTGGTACCAGCCATAGTATATACACCTCACTCCTTCAGAATACTCTGATGGCTTTCATTATCAATGGAGACATTTTAAACATATTACTGAACTGAACGGCACCAAGGATGTGGCACAATCAATATGAGAGATAAAGAAATACTCATCCAGATAGGCTGAGAACCCTACTGATACATTTCTTTACATTGCTTTTGATGACACATGAAGACCTTTTCATTCACTTGGGTGTTTTCAATCAAGGAGGTAAATTTTGTTTTAGGAAACTTTTTGGTTTTAATTTTTGTTGCCTTACTGTTTACTTTTTAAAAAAAAAATAGACTTTTTAGACTGGTTTGTTGATAGGCAGCCTCTACTGGGGATGAATAGTTCAATATATATTTTAGTCAGTGTCACTCCTCAATCTATTCTGTCATGTTTTCTGCATCCCCCCCCCCAAAAAAAGAAATGCTTCTCCAAATTCAGAAGTGTGCAGTCGAAATCCACATAACAGTCTAGGAAGTACAAATTGTGTTGATTTGCTTAAAAAGGCACACCAAACTAAATTCTCCGACATTTCTATCCTCTACAGCAGTGTTTCCCAACCACTGTTCCGCGGCACACTAGTGTGCCGCGAGATGTTGCCTGGTGTGCCGCGAGATGTTGCCTGGAGGGAGGCGGGCGAGTCGGGCGGCGAGAGGCGGGGCGGTGGCGGCGAGGAGAGGCCGCCCAGCGCGGGGCTCTCGCCGTCTGCCTGCCTGGCTGCCTGCGAGCTCGGCGGGCAGCGCCTCCGTCCGCAGCGCCCGCCTCGCGGCTCTCATTCCCTGCCCCTGCCAAAGCTCACCCAGCCAAGCCGCGCTCTCCTTCCTGCCTCGCTTTGCTGCCTCCTCCCCCCCCCCCAAAGCTTGGAGGTTCCCCGGCAAGGGGGAGGGAAAAAATTTGAAACTTACACTTTCGTGCGTCCCTCCCGGCGTGACGCTGCGCGCTGACGTCACGGGGCTGTAATGGTGGTGTGCCTCGAGATTTTCTTCATCAAACAAGTGTGCCTTTGCCCAAAAAAGGTTGGGAAACACTGCTCTACAGCAGGGGTCAGCAACCTAAAGCCCATGGGCCAGAAGTGGCTCGTGGAGGTCATTTGACCAGCCCAGGAGCCACCCCTGAACTGAGCCACCGACGCAGCACGGCATGCAGACTCGCTTCTGCGGCACCAAAAACTGGGTCTGCGCAGACACAGACGCCGAAAATCGCGTCTGCGCCGATGTCAAAAATCACACGCGATCCGGCCCACAGAGGGATCTCTGCGGGACCGATCCAGCCCAGGCAAGAGAAACCTTGCTGACCCCTGCTCTACAGAGCAAAAGCAAATGAAGGAGCCCCTCATTGGTATAAGCAGGAAGTGATGTTCTGCCTCAGCCAGCCAAAACAAGAAGACACCCAACTCAATGCAAGTTAATAACTGGCCTTGCAGGACATCAATTAGGTTGGTTTTCTTACGTGTTCCATAGTATATCTGACACCTTCTTAACTTCTAGACATCCAACTTAGTCTGAGTGAACCCACTGAAGTCTACTCCAAGTACAATTAATGGACTTCATCCATATTCCATAATTTTTTATCAACGGGAATGAAGTAGCTTTACATTTTAGTAGGGTTTTTATGTGATTTGCCTTTTAATGAAGCTGCTTGTTATTTATATACACTGATCAAAAGACAAATTACTTTGGGGGAAAATGGTACCATAAGCATTTTGCCAGTCCCATTTTTAACAGCTTTACAAATGTTTGGAAATGGCTTCTCTTCCCAATATTAAAAAGCTGCATTGTACATTCTTTAAAGCTGCATTGTGCTATATATACATTTATATATATGCATGCGCATTTTTATATGACCAGCCTGACCCAGTCATGAGCTGTTCCCTACTGTATGCACCACACACTTGTTTCTGGCAGCTATCCTGCTCAAAAGGACCAAGTAAAGAGTACCACCTAGTGGTTGGATGCGAAACTGTGATACAACACAGAAAAAGAAAGGGGGGGAGAGGAAGAGAAGTCAAGTACTTTCCTATCCAGCCTCTTAAAAGTTTGTAAGAGATTTACCAAGAACACCAAAAGTGTAAACCATAGGCTCGCTTCAAAAGTTTATTCAAAGAAGTCTCATTTCTCAAAAATGCTCTTTCCCAAAACAGATCAGGGGGAGGAGAAATATAAGGAAATAAACTGAATGTTCTATACACAAGTATTTCACCAACATCCTTGTAAAAATGTGAACAAACAACAAATCCAGCAATCACTGCTCGTCAATGAATATGGCACAATGTATTATTTCTAGGTTTTGATGTATTGATCTTCTGTGAGGGCTCTTTTCAATGCTTGTTTTAAAGAACCTAATTTTAGGTTGACTAACCAAGTGGTAGACTCCACTCTTTCAGGACTGCTAATGCCAGGAAGTTCTTTAACGGGGATAATGTGCCAGATCACTGGAGCCAAGCTCTACCTTCTCCCTGAAAAGCAGCCCCTTCTGCTCAGAAACTTAAGCAAACGGTTCCCTAAAACAACTTGGGAAGTTTCTTGTATTGAGGAAAGGAATACCTGTAACCCTGGAAGACAAGTGGGAAAAGTATGTGATGAGAAACTTAGGCGTTTGCAAAACTGAAACTCGGGCCTGGTTAGCAACTATCCTAGATGCACATCAAATTTGTTAAAAGAAATATATGCACTAAGGAAGGAAACAAATATATATAAATTTTCAAGGTCTTGCTGTTCTGCCGTTTAAAGTTACAAGTCGAGAAAACTCTACCTCTTGGACCCAAATTATACTAATCTAGTTTGGCTTTGCATTTTAAACACAGGCATCACTGTTTGTATTATCTGAAAACGGTTCTATCACATAGTTTTTGATGGCAGGCAGGACAACTTCATTTTCTGTTGTTGCCTCTCTATTTTCAGGTTCAGTTGGCTCACTTTCCACTGAAACAGGGATCACTTCATGCAACAGGAAACAGTCGTCATTCAGCACCTCCTCTGAGGTCATTCGATTGTTAAAGCAGAGGAGTTTCATGAGCAGAGATTTAACTTTAGCATCCTTAAAGAGAAAGAAAGAAAAATGTATTATAATTTGAGGTCTTCACCAACCTGCCCAAGTCCTGTGATGTGTGCAGATAATTCATATTTATTTTAGAAATACTTATATTCTGCCTTTAAAAAAAACAACTCCAGGTGGCTTACATTTATAAAAATATCAAACTGCATATACCCAGAAACAGTACATAAAACTGTGGTCCAGGGGAAAGAGCATTAACATAAGAATCCCAGAATTTAGGAAAAAGTAACAAAATGAGCTACTTTTTCCTAAGGGACGCGGGTGGCGCTGTGGGTAAAAGCCTCAGCGCCTAGGACTTGCCGATCAGAAGGCCGGCGGTTCGAATCCCCGTGATGGGGTGAGCTCCCGTTGCTCGGTCCCAGCGCCTGCCAACCTAGCAGTTCGAAAGCACCCCCGGGTGCAAGTAGATAAATAGGGACCGCTTACTAGCGGGAAGGTAAACGGCGTTCCGTATGCTGCGCTGGCTCGCCAGATGCAGCTTGTCACGCTGGCCACGTAACCCGGAAGTGTCTGCGGACAGCGCTGGCTCCCGGCCTCTAGAGTGAGATGAGCGCACAACCCTAGAGTCTGGCAAGACTGGCCCGTACAGGCAGGGGTACCTTTACCTTTACCTAGCAAAATGAGCAATCCATGCAACACTTTGTAAAGCACCCAAGATGCAAAAGCAACCACCCCTTTCTTCCATGAGCCTGGATTGGAAGAAAGAAGTTACCTATCCCTTTTCTTTCTCTACCAAGGAAGAGATGGGCAGCTTCTTACCTGCAAGCTGGGTTTATGCCAGGAGGATGGGCGTGATCACTGCTAGCAGACACACTTATGAAAATATCACCCATATGCACTGTTAGAAAGCGAAGTGCTTAGCAATCCTTACCACCTTCAAGACAGCAGCAGAGATTACTACTATAATTACACTGAGGCTTGCCCAGTTGACAGTGACCCATGACGGGGCCTTCTCAGTGGTGGTTCCCCTATTTGTGGAATGCCCTCCCTTATTGAGTTGAGTCCTCACTATTCACTTTCAGAGGAAAATTAAGAAATTCCTGTTTGCACAGGCATCAATTTCATTTTCCCTGAGTCAGTGTACAGGCATGTCTGATATTCAGATTACTTAGCCTTACTTTACCATTAATTACACTTGCCTACCATTCATAATACTTTCCAAATGATACGTTTCCATTTTCCTGACGATCAGGGTCCACATTCCTTCTTCTTTACACCAACAAATGTTGCACTTTGATCTTGCACCCATATGCAGTGGTGCCCCGCAAGACGAATGCCTCGCAAGACGAAAAACTCGCTAGACGAAAGGGTTTTGCGGTTTTTGAGCTGCTTCGCAAGACGAATTTCCCTATGGGCTTGCTTCGCAAGACGAAAACGTCTTGCGTTTTTTGCAAGTTTGTTCCCTTTTTCTTAACACCGTTAATACAGTTGCGACTTGACTTCGAGGAGCAACTCATAGAACCCGGTGTGGTAGCCTTTTTTGAGGTTTTTGGTGATTTTTGAAGCTTTTCCAAAACTTTTCCGACACCGTGCTTTGCAAGACGAAAAATTCGCTAGACAAAAAAACTCGTGGAACAAATTAATTTCGTCTTGCGAGGCACCACTGTGTTTTAAATATTTAAAGATGCATCATTTAGTATTAACTAAATGAAATGATTTAGGCAGTTCTGCACTATTATTTGAAATAGTTCATGTAGGTAAGAAAACAAACATACCATATAGTGGTCATCCACTTCAGGAGTTCCATCTCTCTTTATTTTAAACTCCTGTTTTCCAAGAACCAGCTATAAATTTTAAAAGATGACAAAATTAGCTCAAACATCAATTCTAGAAAACCAAATTACCGTATTTTTCGCTCCATAGGACGCTCCTGACCAAAAGACGCACCAAGTTTTTAGAGCAGGAAAACAAGGAAAAAAATCTGACTCAAATTTTGTACTAAACTATTTAAAACAGCAAAGTGTGTGGCTCCTGTCCACTTTGCTGCTTTAAAGCGAGCCATGGTATATAATGATGAGAATGGAAAAAGGACACATTCCATTATAATGTAGCTGTTTTCATTATCACTGGGAAGTCAGTATTGGCAGCAGTCACAAAAACTAAAATTTGAGCATTTTACTGTTACTAATCAAGAATATTAATAGTCAGGGAGAGAAACCAGGGCTGTGCAAATGAGAAGTGCTTGAGAGTATGAACAGCAAAAAGATAATAATAATAATAATAATAATAATAATAATAATAATAATAATAATAATAATAATAATAATAATAATAATAATTTATTATTTATACCCCGCCCATCTGGCTGGGCCTCCCCAGCCACTCTGGGCAGCTTCCAAAAGAATATTAAAATACTGTGAAGCTAAAGATCAAATGATTGTGCTCCAGTTCCTAAATCTCTGAAGTTTTCTCAAAACAGGCATGGTTGTTTTGAAAGGAAGATTCAAAATGGAGTGACTGAGCAAAGAACAGAGGAGGAAAAGAGGGCAGATAAATAGCTTCCATTCAATACCAAGAGAACACAATGTTTTTGGTTTAGTATAGGTGGACTGTACTTGTAAGAATTTGTATAATGAATTATAGAGTTGGAGTGGAATATCAGAGCCTCTTTTCAGCAGTAAAGATTAGCTACTAGGAACATGGTCCACACACACACAGGATGTCTGGTTATAGCTGTGCAGTTTAAACTGTTCCTGAGCCAGATACCTGCTCAGTTTTAGCTGAAATTACTATTACTGGTTTGTGGAGATCCTTTGCATGTATTTATGACTATTTCCCCAAAACTGCTACTTGAAGAAATCCCCAAACTTACTATTTTTAAACTTCAAATGGAGCTCAGAATCCAGTTAGGCAATCCTTTGCAGTTGAATTAGGAGGCACTGAGAGACAGCAATTTGCTGCTCCCCACCCCCCACCCCAGCAGCACACAGCCTTCCCTCTGCTTGCAAACCTTGCAAGGACTTCAGGGGAAAGCAAAGTCTGTAGGCAGAGCAGTGTAGCTCCCCACCCCCCACCCCCCAAAAGCACCCCAGCAGCACACAATCTTCCCTCTGCTTGCAAACCTTGTCGGGACTTCAGGGGAAAGCAAAGGCTGTAGGCAGAGCAGTGTGGCTCCTCCCCCCACCCCCAAAGAGCAGCCCAGCAGCACACAGCCTTCCCTCTGCTTGCAAACCTTGCAAACCTTGTCGGGACTTCAGGGGAAAGCAAAGGCTGTAGGCAGAGCAGTGTAGTTCCCCACCCCCCACCCCCAAAAAGCACCCCAGCAGCACACAATCTTCCCTCTGCTTGCAAACCTTGTCGGGACTTCAGGGAAAGCAGAGGCTGCCGGCAGAGCACCGTGGCTCCTCCCCCCACCCCCAAAGAGCAGCCCAGGAGCACAGGACAACAGCGATTTGGCTCCAGGGAACACACATTCGCTCCATAAGACGCACAGACTTTTTCCCTTACTTTTTAGGAGGGAAAAAGTGCGTCCTATGGAGCGAAAAATACGGTATGTTAGCCCATTCTATTCTGACAGTCACTTCCAGTTTACAGAGGGACAAAAAAAAGGTAAGCAAAGCACAGTTCACTGTATATTTAACAACAACAACCCCATTACAGCTCTTTGTGCTACATTTATTCTGCTGACCTAAAATTTATGCTTCCTTGACAAAAATAATCATTGCACAAAATCAGATATACAGTGGACCCTCGGTTTACGTTACCTTCAGGTAATGTAACTTTTGGGTTGCAAACACGGCAAAACCAGAAGTGTACACTCCCAGGTTTCGCCATGCATGCACAGAAGTGCACCCCGCGCATGCGCAAAATCACTCTATCATGCTACACACATGCATGGAAGCGGCACCTCTAGGTGCGGACTTTTCGGGGTATGTATGGACCCCTGGAATGAATTAAGCTCGTATCCGGAGGGTCCACTGTACATTTGCCTATTGTCTTAAATAAGTAAAATATGTAACCTGCAACATCAATTACCGTATTTTTCGCTCTATAACACGCATCTGACCATAACACGCATGTAGTTTTTAGAGGAGGAAAACGAGGAAAAAATATTCTAAATGAAACAGTGGATGTATGATTTTTATGGTTCATGCTGTGGCCACAGACATGTGATCTGACAGTGAGTTTGGGGTAGCCCAATGCAAAAATCCTGAGGATCCATGTGGATCCGTGCTTTGTAACCATGTTTTAAGTGGGGAGGGAAGGAAAAGAACTCAAGGGACAAGGAGCTTTTCCGCGGGGAGGAGGGAGGGAAAGAGCACTGTTGCTTTAAAGGTATACTTAAGGTATTTGCCCTGTGCCTGGGTTTTTTTTCCATTTAACAGTTTGCAGCCTTTTCCTTCCGCTCCTTGTTTTGAGGCGGAATAGATTTGAGCAAGTGAGGAGGACTTTGATTGCAGGGGATTCGCCATTAGCTGTGTAAAAGCGCTCCTCCTTGCAGCCTGAACGATAAGCAGCCACCAGCAGCAATAGAATGGAGCACAACAAAGCGGTAGGGGCACTAGGACCCAGACAATGCTCAAATCTATCCTGCCTGAAAACAAGCTGCTCTGTCCCAGCCGATCAGCTGAGACGCGGGGATTTGCGAAGTTTTCCCCTCTCCCTCATGCCCTCCCCAGCCTTTTTTTTTTTACTTCCTGGTTTTCACTGCGCTGGCTCAGAGCTCGAGGTTGGTTTTATTTTGCTGCTGGTTGCTTAAATTTTATCTTTCCTGCCGTCTCTCTGCAGCCTCATTGCTCTGTTTAGAGAGGGCGCAGAACTTTGCTAGCGTCTGTCCCTCCTCCCGTGTAAACGGCTGCTGCCGGCTTTGCTGCTATGGCTCTCCTTCCCTCCCTCCTTCCTGGCTCCAGGTCGCTTTAAAGAAAGCAAAGTGAGAGCCTCGTAGAGCGTGTAAGTGGCTCCCGCTTTGCCTGACTGATGGC
This sequence comes from Podarcis bocagei, assembly GCF_964188305.1. NCBI lineage: Eukaryota > Metazoa > Chordata > Lepidosauria > Squamata > Lacertidae > Podarcis > Podarcis bocagei. Next base: position 26,104,208 of record NC_138137.1, read on the forward strand.
AGCCATGGCTCTGATCCGTGCATTCACTCCTTAACACGCACAGGCATTTTCCCTTACTTTCTCGGAGCAAAAAAGTGCGTGTTTTGGAGCGAAATTTACGGTATATTTCACACAAAGTCTAGATTTCTTAGTAAGTCCCTATATACTAACAGTGAACTCAAAGGTGGAAGCCATGACTGATTAAAATGGTATATAATACTGCTTTAAATGTTTAGTGTAGATGGGGCCTTGATAAGCGTAAGCATTCAAAGATGAAATATTCATCCCCTACAGTCTGAAAAGGCACAGCCTACTCTGCCATTTCATTTTGTTGCATGCGTAAACCTGATCTCACTTCATATTCATATCCATTCCCAAATTCAGAGAACAATCTGACAACCTCTTTAAGAAAGCAAAATGGGGGGAAACGAGAGCCCTTGGCTAAAATCTGTAGATGATCGAAGGGACAAAACAAAGACTAATAAATGTAGATCTACTTTTACACTTGAGTAGTTATGGCAATTCCGCTCACAGCTTCGCTTGCAACTTTAGGGAACACAATAATTCAGCCTGCATTACATTACTAAGGCTTTGCATTTATAAATGAAGAGCTACTTACCCAGTAAAGGAGGCAACCAAAAGCATACATATCTGAAGCGGGAGAAGGTGGTTGTCCCTGCCTTACTTCAGGAGAAATTAAGTTCAAGCCATTCAGGAGCACAGAGTTCATTGAAGCACGCTGACTCTAAAAATTAAAACCCCACAGCTCGGAATTACAATTGAACGTTGCCTATAAAACAGATGATCTATGCTAGCCTAGGCAACAGGCCTGAAAATCATCCTACCTCCTGAATTGAGAGAGGAAGCAATGCATCTATTGCAATAGCCACCTTTCCATTCTCAGTGCAGTGGCACTTTGGGCACTGAACACATATATGCCACTAACTCTCTCTGGCAATTAGTTAACAAGCCAGTAACCCCTTTATAGCACCAGGAGAAAGGGTATGTGTCTGTATAATGCATACTGTCTAGTCGTGTTCTGTGTTTAACATGGTATGAGTTAGCACCTCCTTCCTCCATTCTCTACCAGAGAGAGCCAAAGCTCTGCTAAGTGGAGGGCTACTGGCACTTTAATGGGTGCGTGGCTGGCCCTAACCCTGTGGAACTCCTTGCCAATGTGGGTTCAGCAGGAGTCATCGCTGCTTGTTTTTAGACACCTTCTAAAAACGCTATTACTCAGACAAGCCTTTCGAACTTGAGTTTCTATCCCGACCAGCTATCAGTGGTGTTTTTGTTTTTAGTCTGCAAACTGCTGTGTAATATTTTATGAGAAACGCCTGTACATCTTCCTCAGGCCAGCTCACATTACCAGACAAGTGTGTTATAGAAGCTGCACATTTAACTCTTCTAGGAATGCAAGAAGAGAGGGAGATTCTTGTAACAGCATCCTAGAGGACAGGTCAAAGTCATTTGCCTCCAGCACCACCACACACACACACACACACACACACACACACACACACACATTTATACTTCATTTTTTGTTTACATTGTTTTAAGATTTGCCCCCCCCCCAAGAAAATCCAATTGGAAAACCACTAGATTTTGCATGTACTCAAAAGCAGGGGAACTGCGTTAATTAGCAACAAGAAAGAAGTTCATTTGTTTATATTTAAAGGATAGCTTCTTTACCACTGATTTGGTGAAGTCAAAGTCTCCAACAATTCCTTGCTCTCGGTTTACAGCAAATACGTTGTTTTTATGCAGGGATCCGTGGATTATACCAGCTTTGTGTAGCGTATGCAGACCACGAGCTACTCCTTTCATCACCTTCAAAGTTTCCTAGTTAAAAATCATAAGAGATGAACCACAAGAGTTCCATTAGTCTTTCAAACACAAACTCTATTGGAGGTAGGTACAAAGCCACTTATGAAACTCCTTGTGATGTGGCTGTAAGTCAGGATTAATCTTCAATAAACGAGTTACTCCAGATTGAGGAAAAATGTCTTGCCTACAATTGTTTTAAGCAACTGCTAAATTCAGAATAGTCTGAAAAATATCAGAGAGCATGCAGCAAAGCCCACAACAACAAAAATGAAGCATAGGTACATGGGGGCATTAGTGACCACTGAATGGGACCTTTTGGCCAAAATGCAAAAGGTTTTATGCTTATATTTTGCATTTGGATCCTGGGTGTTACATTTGTGTTGTAAATCTTCTTTGTCGTACCAGGACTATAGCAATTAATTTCATTTTTTCTGATACCAATTTGTTTGTTATCATTGTAGAACTCATTAACAGATTATAGAGAAGAGGTGACTTTTTAACCAGAGTCGCCTGTAGTAAACTGTTCTGCAACCGGAATCAGACTATCATTTAATATAAAAACTGTTAATTTCAGTCGCAGACTCTGCGGTTGTGGCACTCATCTCGCTTTACTGGCTGAGGGAGCCGGCGTACAGCTTCCGGGTCATGTGGCCAGCATGACTAAGCCACTTTTGGCGAACCAGAGCAGCACACGGAAACGCCATTTACCTTCCCGTCAGAGCGGTACCTATTTATCTACCTGCACTTTGACGTGCTTTCGAACTGCTAGGTTGGCAGGAGCTGGGACTGAGCAAGGGGAGCTCAACCCGTCACGGGGATTCGAACCGCCGACCTTCTGATCAGCAAGCCCTAGGCTCAGTGGTTTAGACCACAGCGCTACCCGGGTCCATCACTTAATATACAGTATATTAAAATATGGCAAATAAGTATTTTGAAAGAAACTGGGGTGGGAGGACAAACAGAATTGGAGCAAAAAATGAAGCACTAAATGCCCTGTTTTCACTGCATGGATTCACTGCATACCATAATGGAACAGTTTATAGTAAGAATTGAGTTAATCAACATCTTAATGAACAGGGGGGTGTTCTCTCTCCACCCTACTCCCACCAGATCACATTACTTACTTCTGGAGTTAAAGGTGCAGTAGTCTGCAATATGCCCAGGCTTGCTTCAGCATAATATGGGACCATCAGATATGCCAGAGGATCAGACTTAATGGACACAAAAAGTGGTATGTATCATATGTGTGCATCATATGTCAAATTACTGCAACATTTCTACAATTATTTAACACATACTGCAATATATATATATATATATATATATATATATATATATATGTACCTTTATTCATCATAGAAAGGCTTACTGAGTAAAAGTATTAGGTTTAAAGATTTATCTTTTTTTAAAAAAAAAAAAAGACTGCATGGACAGTTTATAACTTGCCTTGCATAAAAATAGAAACATCAGCTGCATCAAACCAGATTCTTCCTTCAGTTCTCTCCAGAGTCTGTGATACTTTGCTGCTCTTTCTATCACTTCGGCTTCCGTATTCATATCCACAGCATATCCCTAAGGTGGTTAAAAAAAAGTTGGCTATGAATTGGATAGGTATACTTTGAAATGTTATTTTTCTCATTTTAAAAAGACCCTAAAAAGTGTACAAACAACTTGTACACTGCATTTGAGATGCAATGCATATACCTACTTCTTACTTTGTGAATGTTAAAAGCTGTGGGGCTATAAAATAACAAGATGGCTGCAATTTCCTTGTAGCATCTATTGTATTCTGCTTTGTGATTTATTTTACTTAGTTCTTTTATTTGTGAATCACTTCCCAAGAGACATCATGAAGCAAATTACAATATAACATATATGAAAGAAAGTTGAATGTATATTAAATAAACACAGAAACCATTGCATATATAAAAACAAGTATAAGTACACAAACAATTTAAAACAATAATGGCACATACATAAAATCCATTCAAGTCCAAGACAAATACCAACTGAGATTAGTGTTATGTTCATCCCATTTCACAGTGATGGTGCCGGGCAAACCTAGGAACCAGTTAAAATAATAGGACTGGAAAGGATTTCTATCTGTCCAGAAGGACTTGCTCTAACTATAACAACTATATGAACAGCTTCTGTATATGCAACTAAGGACTGAGACTTTCCTCCCCAACCCCCAAAAGTTCCTAAGCTGTATGAAAATGAGCTTTCTAATAGGTTGGTTATAACTAAGCCTAACTCTCCATAAACTAGACTTAAAAGGCTGATTTATTCAAACTCAAAGATCAAGGCTCCAAAAATCCCTAAGTGCTTAGCTGCTCAGGCACAAAATCACATTCTAGAGACCTGAAATGTGTTTCTTCAGCTTAGCAGAGACCAACAAGCACCCAGATGTTTAATAATGATATCTCAAAACCTGAAAGCTTTCCAGTTTAGTCATCGACTTGCCTCTTATTACTAGCTTTTTAAAAAGTGAACTTGAAAGCATACCTTTAAGAGAACCTTCTGCCCTTGAACTTCTGAGCAAACCAGAGGACGTTTCGTGCTCAGTTCTCTCATTGGTTCAGCATCTAGAAGATCACGCTCCAAACTGACTGTCAGAAGTCCCCCTGAGTTCTGAACAAACAGGATTTGCCAGTCACCTTATAAATCCCAACACTGCACAAAATATAAATATGTGTGGATCACAGAAGAGAGTCACATTATCTATAGGTAATAAACAAGGTGGGGGACCTGTATCCTTGGGCTGTAACTGGAGCACTCCTGCACAAGGCTCCACAACCAGCTTGGAGCAGGAACCTTGCAGCATTGTTTAGGGGGAAAGGTAGCCGTATCTCTTTATTTCCCAACCCTCCTTAAACTTTCCTTGTTGTTCTATAAAGGGATCAGGTTTGAAGCAAGAGAGGAGGTTTCTGGAGAGGAGAAAAGGGGTTTCTCCACATAGAAGTGAGCTTTTGACCTCCCCTCAATCCTGCTGGGTACACTAAATGGGTATCCACCGTATACTATAAGCTGTTCTTGGTCAAAACAAGCCAATGCCCTCCTTTTCTTTCCTGTCAATTAACACCATAATTCCACTGGTCTTGAAAACCACTGAGCCTAGGTTCATGTCATGCAGCAGTGGCAAGGGCAGAGAGGGGGCGTTGTGGGCTGGGGGCTGTTTGTCTTTTCATTTACAAACTAAGGCTCCCATGAATGTGCAGAAACCACTTCCTATTTTGGGCTGGTGCGTTTCTCTGCCAAGTTGACAGCACGTCTAAGCCCGCCATCCCAAATTTGTTATTTTTAAAAAACAAGATGTGAAGATCCTAGCACAATGGTACCCTTTCTCTTCCATCCAGAAGCTGCTGTGATCTTAAAACAGGATAAACAAGACCTGCCATTTTACCCTTTTGGTCTAACAGGAAATCATGTTATTGGCTTTACTGCCAGCAAAACAAGGTGACCATGAACAGCAACAGAACCATCAGGCATTTTTTTGAGAAGAACTAATGGATAAAGGATAAGAAGCACCCTGAGAACGGCCTGGTCACAAGGAATGGCAGGCCTGGCAGATGGCTAATATATAAAAATAATGCAGAACTTAACAATCATAACCTAGAACAGGTGTCAACAACCTTTTCTGAACCAGCAGGCACATTCTGTGCCTCAAATTTGTAACAAAATGGCTTCCATAAGGGACATGATCTAACACAGATTGAGGGGGTGTAAAACCATTGCTGTTTCCTCTCTTGGCCCCCACCCTCAATATTTAGCATGGCAAGTAAGCTATGTCCTACTGGTCATGATTGCAGAGATCACATAATAGTTATTCCCCGCACACACCCAAACGATGCTGTTATAGTCAATAGCAGGAGGCATTTCCCAGTAGCAAATAATAATAATAATAATAATAATAATAATAATAATAATAATAGAGGTAGGCCACACTGCACTCTCTTTTGTGTTCAAATGTCTCATATGCTTCACATATAAATAGCAACACACCCACCTCTCCATTTCTGTCCCTCAACTACATCTTTCCGTCTTTTTCAGAGACCACACATCCCTATATTCCTCCTCTCTCCCACTCTCTCCCACACAAAGAATACTTGAGTACCTGCCCTACATTCAGAAAAGCATCTCCACTCCCACCAATCCAGAAAAATACACGAATGCCAACAACCAGGCACCCACAGGCACCAAGCTGGTAATTCCTGACCTATATCCACTAGGAGTTTCCTCAGAACTTTCTCTCCAGAAATGCCAAAACAAAACAAAACAACCCTTACCATATATTTCTTACCATATATTGTAGAATTCCTGCTTCAGGATGAAGAAGTGGGAGCTCAGGGAACCATTTCTGTACCAAGTGATTGAGCTTCTCCTAAATTAAAAGATAAATTTTTGCAATACCCATCTCAGCATGAAAACAGAACACAGCAATACGTTGGGAACTAGATTAACCTGTGGCACGCAAGTAGCAAATTTGCAAATGAAGAAGTGATTCACAGATAAGCATCAGTACGTAATTAGATTCCTCTTCACATGGTACTGCTGGATTTATACTCATTCCCCAATGCAGAAGTCATACACTTTATGATACAGAAGACACAGCTACTCCATTGAACACAAAGTAAAGGCCCTCCACTCACTCCTACTGAAGGTGTTATCCCACGTCTGTGCCCCCCCCCAAATCATCTTCCTGTGCTTGTCATTTGCAGCCATGGGATTTACTCCCGAGTAAGAGACTAAAAGTCCAAGGGAACACACCAGAGTTGACTTGTTGGCATTTCTAGCTCTGCATTTTACACATCCCTCTACCCTGCCTCCAGCCACCTTTCTTAAAAGCCAGCAATCCTCCCCCCCCCCCCGCCCGGTGAGAGGCAACTTGTGCAACTGATACACGGGGGGGGGGGTAGTATGAGAGGCATGGGGATGCTTGTGCATTCTGGGCTCTGAATTGTTGGGACGATCTCTGCACTCCTTGGTTCTTTGCCTCTTTGCAGCACTCTACACCCGTTATCCTCCTCAGCTGCCTCCTGGAGATAGTTCAGTTTTTGTTTCTCCTGCACAACACATCTCCCCCAGCAAACCTTTCCACAGTAGTGTCGTTCCTTGGATTCAGAACGCCTTGGTACTCAAACGTTTTGGCTCCCAAACACCGCAAACCCGGAAGTGAGTGTTCTGGTTTGCAAACATTCTTTAGAACCCAAACGTCCAGCGCAGCTTCGAATTGGCTGCAGGAGCTTCCTGAAGCCAACCAGAAGCTGCACTTTGGTTTCCAAACGTTTTGGATGTCCAACGGATTCCATTCAACTTCCAAGGCACAACTGTATACACTTGGGATTTGCCATGCACTGAATAGTCACGAGGGAGTAAAGCTGGCCCAGGGAAAACCACATCAAAACACAGCATTTCAGTAGAAACTACAAGATAACCTGTGGATTGTAGGTAATGTCATGTGTACATGGATTCAAAGAACAGGGATGAGAACGCATTGAAGCCAGAGTAAGCCATAAAAGGGACATGCCCTTGGTTTTTGACAAGAGAAGTTTATAACCATTTCTCCGCTCGTGATAGCTTTTTAAATTTACAAGTTGCATGCTTAAGCACGCCTTCACTAGATTCAGAAATGATCATCCTCTTCATCCTACTCAGTAAGAATATATGCAATTCATTGAGAAAAATCAAAAGCTTATTCAATGTAATTACTTGTTTCAATGGTGCTTATGCAATTGAACACTTACGTATTCTTCTTGTTCCTTGTATATTTCCTCAAATACATTATTTCTTAGTCCAGTTATTTCTTCTTTTATTTTTGCCATCTTGGGCTCGCTGTCATCATCAGACTAAAAGGTAGAAATGTAAAATCATCACCTCAGAGGATTAAGGTATTATTGTATCAGGTAACCATCTTATTACACATTGAGAAAAACTACTGGTTTTCAATAACACATCCTAGGCCTGAGCCACCAGATTTACTGGGTGTACTTTCCTGCTTTCCATCTGTTAGGTTAATACCCTTTCTTACTCCTTGAAAGTGGTGTGGAGACAAAATTAAAATGCCACTTGGAAAGGGCACCGGGACTCAATTCTATGGCTGAACTGTCACCAATGTCTTCTTCTCAGAAACAACAACTTTTTCACGAGGATTAATAAATGTTTTCATATGCCTGGGCTAATTCACAAAACTATCAGCCACTTCTTCAGTGGGTCAGGAAAGAAACAGCTCACTGAGTTCAGCTTGGGAGCCAAGCTACTGAAAGCTGGGGAGGAAGAATCTGTGAGATGTCAGAGTTGGCCACCCTGATATAAAACATCCCAGAAGGTTGTCCTGCGTTTGGATTACTGCTGCTGATTAATTGAAAGGTTACTTGTCCCTAACAAAGTAAGCTGCAACTTCTGTGCCAGTGCCCAACACACATACAGCATGCAACACAACACCACACACACAAGGACAGGACGGAAGAAGATGAATAGTGTCAACTTCTTGTTATAGTACACTCAATATAGTATATGGGGAAACTCAATGTAAGAGTGGCACCAGAAAGAGGCCTTAGATGCCTATACTGCTGCAACTGAGATGAGACCAAGACTACTTTTCAGTGTGAACTCATTAGAGAGCAGAAAACTGTTAAAGGTGCTTTTGTTGTTCCAAGCTTCTGTTTCTTAAATTTGAGGAACTGCTTCCTTTCCACTGGACTCTCTAGATTTACCACTAGATTTAAAAAGAACTAGACAAATTTATAAACTCTGTGAAAGAGGTGGGTCCCTCCCACAAGCAAAACACCTTAACTGTCAAAGGCCAGGGCAAAGACTTGCATCTTCAGCCTACAGGAAAAGCTGTACAATAAAGAATCTGGAGACAGTTCTGTGGGAGGAGAGCTCCGCAACGCAGGCACTGCCATAGAGAAACCCCTCCCCCAGGAAGCCATTCCTGAAAACTCCCAAGAGGGTGCCCTCTGCAGATCATAACACCCAAGAAGCTCGGAAGGGATGCAGGCAGCCTTCGAAACATTGAAAGGCATAGTGCCTCTGGTCATGGAAGCAGTATGTGGTCCATCATCACTAGCAGCCATTGATATCCTGAGGAGAGCACATGCTAAGACAGTGTGGAATCAGTATAGCACGCATGCGCGCGCGCACACACAGAAGGAAAATCTGATATCCCGTTGTTTTATAGGCCCATTATTGCACAAGCTCACTGCTGACATCCCACCCACTCAGCAATGAGAGAAACACTGTCTGATCTACATAGTTTTAATCTACTTCTCCTTCGGATTTTATTTGCCTTAAGTTTTACGTGAATAAATTACATCTTTGTTAAAAAAATGAGATTTCTCAAATGCCAGATAGTACCAGCTTTTCCCACATACTCCATCCATTTTGTTTCCTAACGGACGGTAGGGGCAGAATGCTCTCCCTCGTCCGCTAGTTCTATCTTTCAGAAAAGCCTTTTAAAAACAGCACTTATTTCCATACTTCTTCCAAGTTGTTTTTTTCAACCAGCTTCCACCTCAGCTGAGCCTTCAGCTTTTTCACTCTCTTCTTAATCTGTAGCAAAACGTCAACGTTGGGACTTGTCTCCAGCCACTCCACTATCTGCTTTTTGAACTAAAGTGTAAAACAAAAAACACAAAGAAAACATGGAAGTGAAAGAACAGTGTTTTCATTGCTCAAATTAGTTTCAAGGAAGATTGCTATTTGTACACATTAGACTCATCTTTATGTCTTAAATAGCAACCGAGTCTTAGGCAGCAATAAAACAATATCTAGTTTAGAGGAATCTATTAATGGGTCATTTTGTAATTACAAGCCAATTTTTCTTTTGAAGTGGCTGAAGGGCAATTCATTGACGAAACAGTATCACCAAAAAGCTTTCCTAAAGTTTCAAGACGTGGTCCGCTTTAATTCTGAGAATACAAAAAAATAACCAAGTATGACAAACTGACCTCGATGCTGTCCAGATACTTGTGATATATAACGCTTAAGAGATTGCTTTCTTGGTTGATCTTCTGCATAACTTCACTGTACACGTTCAAGATTATTTTTTTATCTGCTTCATCTAGCTCCTAAATGGAATCAGACACAAACATACAGATAACATACCTGCAGCTAGATGAAGGTTGAGGATTTCAACACCGATAGGAATGAAGGCTATTCTTAATGGGAAGGCTTATCAGTTTTTATTTGTAAAATAAGTAGAGACTACCAAGCAGTTTAAATTAATGTAGTTTGACATTTCCATGGGACACAACCTCCACCCCAATGTTCAGCAGCTCTGGTGTGGTGAGTTTGTCAAATGATTCAATCAGGATTAATCGTGGATTCCTGTTTTGCAGCAGACTGCAGTAAAAGGACCACAAGTTGAACTGCAAATTGAACCATTAGCTGAACTGTAAATCAGAGGTTTGCTGCTTTTTATCTTGGCTTCTTCTACCTGGAACAGTCAACAATGTATTAAAAACCAAGTGTAGAGTACATGTCAAAAACATTCAGAGTTTGTGTATTTTACTATTGTCTTTGGGTATGTTATGTTCTGCTGCCCCTCAACAGTCAATTTTAAGTCCAGCCACCTTTTGATTTGAAATTATGTATGGAGCCATGAAATATATTTTCTTTTTCTTTTTTTAAATAATATTAATTAAAAATTTAAAAGTTACAGAAGAAAAAAAGAAATAACAATAAAGTAAAAAAAACAATAACAAAAGACATAAAACATATAAAAACCATACAATAATACAGCAAAAAAAAAACAGACAAAAAAGAAGCTAAAAAACACATCCAATATTCCATGTCTTTGCCTTTCCTTAACTTATTTCATCGACTTCCTCACACCTCCCTTTTTTTTGTATTCTAGTTCAATTCACTATTTCAGCAAGTTCTTCCCATCTTTCTCAATTTTGATTCTATAGTTTTAACGGTCTAACCTTACATTTTTTCAATTTAACCCAATATCAATCAACTTTTACTTAATTCTTTGTTGCATTTCTACTAAAACCATGTTAATTCATCCCTGCATCCTTCTAACACTCATTAATTTTACAATGTTTCTGTAAGTATACTTTAAATTTTTTCCAATCTTCTTCCACCGACTCTTCTCCCTGGTCTCGAATTCTGCCAGTCATTTCCGCCAGTTCCATATAGTCCATCAACTTCATCTGCCATTCTTCCCTGGTAGGTAGATCTTGTGTCGTGTCTTCCAGTATTTCGCAATGAGTATTCTTGCTACTGTTGTAGCGTACATAAAGTTCTATCTTTCTTTGACACCAATTGGCCGACCATGCCCAGGAGAAAGGCCTCTGGTTTCTTCAGAAAGGTATATTTATATACCTTTTTCATTTCATTATAGATCATCTCCCAGAATGCCTTAATCTTTGGGCATGTCCACCAAAGGTGAAAGAATGTACCTTCAGTTTCATTACATTTCCAACATCTATTATCGGGCAAATGATAGATTTTTGCAAGCTTGACTGGTGTTATGTACCACCTATAAATCATTTTCATTAAATTCACTTTTAAGGCATTACATGCCGTAAACTTCATACCAGTGGTCCATAACTGTTCCCAGTCAGCCATCATAATATTATGTCCAACATCTTGTGCCCATTTAATCATAGCAGATTTCACCATTTCATCTTGAGTATTCCATTTCAACAGCAAGTTATACATTCTTGACAAATTCTTAACTTTAGGGTCTAACAATTCTGCTTCCAACTTTGATTTTTCCATCTGGAAGCCAATTTTTTTATCCAAATTGTACACCTCCATTATTTGGTAATAATGGAGCCAATCTCATACTCTGTTTTTTAATTTTTCAAAACTCTGCAGTTTTAATCTGTCACCCTCTTGTTCCAAAATTTCGCAATACTTCTTGTTCCAAAATTTCCCAATACTTCGGCCATTTGGCCTCCATATTGAGTTTTTTCTGAGCCTTTGCTTCCATTGGTGACAACCATCTTGGGGTTTTATTTTCTAGCAAATCCTTATATCTTATCCAGACATTAAACAGTGCTTTTCTTACTATATGGTCTTTAAACACTTTGTGTGCTTTAACCTTATCATACCACAAATATGCATGCCAACCAAATACATTATTGAAACCTTCCAAATCCAAAACGTCCGTGTTTTCAAGAAGCATCCATTCTCTCAGCCAGCAAAAAGCGGCCGATTCATAATAAAGTTTTAAGTCTGGCAGGCCATGAAATATATTTTCAGAGAAGGAAGAAATAAGGCTGAGCAAAGCTAAGCAGCTTTTCAAATGCACGTTCCATATAAAGCAACACTATTCAAATAGAAGGCAACTGAGCTCTGATGTGTATTAGGATGTGAATCCAATTAATTTCTGCAATTGCTGATCCAGCAAGCAACAACAGCATGGAAGCCTACTTGCATTAAGTGGTCTTCCCTAGCTGGAGCAAGGCACTTGGCTCCTGGAGATAATAGGGCACTATGTAGCTTACTCTGGGGTAAGAATATCATGGCACTCACTATAATTATTTTCTTAGTCTGCAAACATGTAAATTATTGTTACTTTCTGCATTGGTTCTTACGCTTCCCCTCTCCACTGAAATGCGTTGAAATTGGTTATGTAATTAAACAGTTTAGTTTTGGCCATAGCTGATTGCAAGACAAACAACATACATTTCGGTGGAAGCTGAACTGCAGCCGAACAGAAATGGCAATAATTGTGTGGACAGGCGGAGTCCCCCCAACCCCAGGCGACCCCCAGGTGGAATAATGACTATGTTATGGTATTAAAATTGGCCAAAACTTTATTAAGACTTCAGATGTAGGGATACCTTGGCTTAGGCATTGGGTGTTTATCCCTTCCAGTCCCCGGCCAGGGAGCTGGGGAACATCAGGATTATCCAGAACGAGTGGGGTTTGGGCTGGCTCTGGAAAACGTCTGTTCAAGCAGAGAGCCCAACCTGCATTTCATCGCCGTCACAGGAGAGAGCCATGACAACCTATTGCCATATGGCTAATGCCTCCCCTCAAATAACCCCTTTAACAGGGAACCCTGGGACCACAACCGCGGGGGGGGGGTGTCACCGCTTCACACTCCCAGTGGCAATGACTGTGATTGCTCCAGGCAGGGTGGAAATCACTGCCTCATTAGATCCCCACAATGGGGGTTAGTCACAGCCTGACCTGCCGGGCTCAGAAGATGAGCACGGCAAGGTGCATTCATACTCTGAAGCAAGTTACTCAAACCCTCATGATGGCCTCAGGGCAGACGGAGAAAAAGACCTTGCTACTTCTTCAGCCGCAAGGAAGACAAGGAACAAGGGAGAAAATGTGCCTGGAGAAGTTAGTAACTATCAAATTCAATTCCACCCCCATCCATTTAGGCCCCAAGCAGAAGGGGAGAAGAAAGCTGCTGGCTTCAATTCAGGGACAAACTAGTTAACTAAACACAGGAAAGATGGCAACTCGCAACTCCCACCCCCTCTCAAAGTGAGATTTTAGCTTACAGGCCACCATGTTAAATTAGCTGGTAGATTTGTGAATATGGTCTTTCAGTATTTGACTAGGACTGAGGAATTTTGTTGCAGAAAATCCTGCTTCTAATATTCCACTGGAAATTTCAGACATGGCTTTTACCCAAAAGACATGAAGCCATTACAAAAGTACTGTAACAAAAGAAAGCTAACTTACAGTTAGAAAAATGTTCAGTTCTTGAGAAATGATCAACTCGGCATTCTTGAGAACGTCATCCATGTTGTCACCTACATCCTCAGATTTCAAAAGTATGCCTGACGTCATGTCAAAGAACTTGGAAGGTAAATAGTTAAGAGAGAAAAGGAGTTATCTATACTAATATTAACAGTGTTGGCAAAGTAAATAATGGCCCCCAAAATGTGGAACGCCCTCCCTCTAGAGGTGTGTCAGATGCTTTAAAGCTTTAGGCAGTCATACGTTTCCTGCTTCTTTACTAAAAACTTCGAGTCAGCAGCACTTTTATTTGTGAATTTTAATAATGTGTGTGTCGTCCAGTTGCACAGGAACACATACTTTCTACTGCTGCTTAGTGCTAAAGAACATGAGATTGTAGAAGGTGCATGAATGATTATATTTGGTGATTTTGTTGTAAATTGTCCTGATGCTGCAGAACAGAAGGAAAGCACACTCCGGTCTCTGTTACCAGCCAAGGAACAAAAGATGACTGCGATATCTGCCTCAGAGGAAGAAAGTAATGGGAAAAGGGAGGTCAGTCTGACCCCATCCATCGCCCAGAGAAGCAGCAGTTGCAGGAGGCTTGCCTCTCTCCCCTTCCTGCCAAAGAGAACATTCTGCTCCAATGCTTGTTTTCATCTACCCTCCACATGTATATTTCCTTTTGCCTCAGTCTAAATTGTGAGCATGCAGGCAGGAACAGTACTGGATTTTTAAAAAGCTCTATAAAGAACTTATATGGGCTTAGAAGTGATCATTAATCATTATCATCACTGAATGCAACAAGCTGCCCCAGAATATTTTTTTTTTTTTGAAGGATGATTATATAAAAGTGGATCACCCAGTCAAAGGTTACGGAGCAAAGACTGTAATAGGAGCTTCCCTAGTCATCAAATCCAGAGTGGTGAAAGAATGTTCTATCAGCTGCTCCAATGCGTATGCTACATCACACGAATGCTATGTTCCCACTTCACCTTTCAAGTTCCTAGAAAGCTTCCCAAGTATAACCCAACAGTGTATCCACTTAATGATAAACACAGTTTCGTTTCATATTTTAACACAAAAATCTGCCCAAAGAAAGAGCCAAAACAATAGCAGAAAGCGAAATGGCCAAGTACCCATTCGTCAGAGTAACCCTTCCCATGTTCCATTACCAAAAAAACCCCCAGAATTATTGGCCAGCAAATCTCAATTTAGATAGCTAATGTCAAAGGGACAAGTTACACATTTTGTTGGAGCTCCACATTTGAACCTCCCAATGTGATCCCTCCACCAAAAAAGCAATGACAAAAGGTCCTTATCTGCGTTAAAGTCACAGTTTAGGAAAAGCCCAATATTCTTCCCCACCCTACCATATAGGCTTGATCCAAATCCCTGTCCAAGAGATATCATTAACCATAGAAGGGAAAACTTGCAGAGCCATAAATTGTCTCTCTCTGCAGCTAAATGTTGTCACTTAGCCACGGTTTTTACAAAATAAAGTAATATATAGAGACCTTCCAGTAACATAACATGCAGTTTGGACCAAAATCATGATCTGAACTTTGCTTTTTTATTATTTCTACCCCACCTTCCCTTCAATATCCCTGTGATGTAGTTTAGGCTGATAGATGGTGGCTGGCCCAAGTTCACCCGGTGAGTTTCATGGTTGAGTGGGAATTAGAATCCTGGTCTCCTAGATCTTAGTCTGACATTATACCCACTACAAGGGTGGGCAGCTGTTTTTCTGCCCAAGGGTCATGTTCCCTCAAGGTAATCTGTCATGGACTGCATAGGGTTGATAAGGAAGGAGCCAAAAAGCGTTGCTCTCTTTTTTCACATATGTGAAATCAAGGCCTGTCTTAAGTCAAAGTAACATTGCCTTTACCTGGATTATCCTGCTGAAACAGGTCACCAAATTCTGCAGAGAAGCATCTGTGGCATTTCTGACACTACTGAATTCCTCCAACTTAATGTTTTTCCATTCAGCAAACTTCTCAAAAGCTCCTTCAGAACTCTCTACTTCATAAACCTGACCATATACAACTTCCAAGGAATCCTGCAATTTCTGTGGAATATAAAAGTAAAGAACAACAGGATTGGGGAGCGGAGACTGAAAGGAGGGGAAGACTATATTGAATAAAGAAAGCTATATACTATAAAATGAAACAAAGACAACTTGGGCCTTGGGGACCTTGTTATATGAGCATTTCTCTAATGGTTCTTGGGGAGGAGGGAACCAGCTTAGTCTGTGCTCTCCCCCCAACTGTCCCGGGACTTCCAAGTGTACCAAGAGACCTGAAGAAAAACTGGGTTCACATGTAATGCAACACGGTCCTTAAATCAAGAGGCCGGAACAAGTCCCCAAGATGTGAAAACATGTCAAAGTATCTAAGCAAAATGGCCACGAGAGAGGAAGGATGGAGATGGAACATTTCTAACAGCTCAAATCTCTGATCCCTAATCTGAATCCCAAAGACACCATGCTGCCTTTGAACACACACTCGACAACAGTGAAGGACCCCTGCTAAAAAAAGAAAGAAAAATAACTGAGTAATTTTGGAACTGTGATAAATACATATTTTACAAAGCATAAGGGAGAGAAATTTGGGCACATCCTAGGAAGGAAAAAAATAATGAAAATTGCTGTCCTGAAGTATGTTTTTATACATCCTGCAACATAAAAGTGATTTCAAATGCCCATTTCCAAGAGTTGATGCAACAGGGTTTTTTGGCAGGGAGGCATTGTTGCTGAGAGTGCTGCAAACTGCCCGCTATGTCTTGGGGTTCAAACTGTCATGAACACCAGACTTATAAATCATTGATTTATCATAGAATAAAATTCTATCACTGAATTTTATAAAGGCTTGTCAGACACACAGTAAAATGTATGTTTGCAGCAGCTCAGCAAAGTGTTTGTAGGCTGCCACCTCGTGGGCATAGATTAACATAACATTTGCTGTACTGTACCGCACTAGAGAAAAATTTCCTCATCGGCTATGCCAGATGCAGTGACCTTTGTGTAACTCAAATGGATGCAGATATGTTTTAAGAGACTACGATATGCTGAGTAAAAGACACTACCTATTTTATAAATGGGACGCGGGTGGTGCTGTGGGTTAAGCCACAGAGCCTAGAGCTTGCCGATCAGAAGGTCGGCGGTTCAAATCCCCGTCATGGGGTGAGCTCCTGTTGCTCGGTCCCTGCTCCTGCCAACCTAGCAGTTCGAAAGTACGTCAAGTGCAAGTAGATAAATAGGTACCGCTCCAGTGGGAAGGTAAACGGTGTTTACGTGTGCTGCTCTGGTTCTCCAGAAGCAGCTTAGTCATGCTGGCCACATGACCCGGAAGCTGTACACCGGCTCCCTCGGCCAATAAAGCAAGATGAGCACCGCAATCCCAGAGTCGTCCGAGACTGGACCTAATAGTCAGGGGTCCCTTTACCTATTTTATAGATAGGCACAAAGCATAGAATTGGTTCATGTCTCATCCTACACATCTATTTCAAAGAGCGCCTAGACTGATTAACAGCATGTAACATTTCACATGAAGTTCTACTTTATGTATATTTTCTAGCCTTTGTGGACTTAGCGTTGGGGAACAGGAATAAGTAACACCCTCTGCTTCCACCATTCTCCAGTAACACACCAGACACAGCAGAATGTGATATCAATATACCTTCAGAAGCAAGGAAATGTTCGATAGGATGTCCTATCATGTTACCATGTACGGGACATTACCAGCATAACACTGTTTTGACACAAGGTGGCCGACTTTAAAAAAACAAAATAGTGCACAGATAGGATATGCATGCAGCTCTGTTCCCAACCTGCAATGTTTCCAAGCGCTCTGAAAGGGGTAAATCATCCACTTCCATAATATATTCTTGCACTGTAGAATACAGGTTGTGCTGCACTTCATTTCTACGTTGAATCAAGCTCTGCACTTCGTCCTGTGTTGAAGGGAAAAGCAAGGTCAGGAATAAACCCCCCGAAACTCTCTTAATTCACTCACAAAGCAATAGACTACTGAGTATGTGGTGAGCCAAATCATGCAAAAATTAACTTAACTTTCACACAATCTTGCATTTGAACCGTAAAGTGCACACTAAACATCTAAGAGCAGTGGTCTCTTTCTGGAAGCACACTTGCTGCATTTTGTTCAGGTGCACGATCTTTCCCAGACTCAACTCAGGGGAAACTACATCTGGGCAATCAACAACCAAAGCTGGCTGTCCCCAATGTGAATTTGCTAGAAACAAATTACATCCCTATCCTTCCTCATCCCATGAAAGCAGTTATTATAATGTTTTCAAAACTGATTCTGGTGTATTTATGCCAAAGCCATAAGGGAACAAACTATCCCAGTAGTAGCCACCTAGAGAAGAAAGCACAATTAACTGCATGCCATCTAGCCTCAGGAGGCTGCCATTTGCATCCTGGGAGAGGATTTTTTTAAAAAGGAAGAACTATGGGAGCTAGTTTAGGGAGTAGTAAACGATCCAATCCCATGTGCCTGTAATCTACTATCATTGTGGCTTCTTACATGCACATGGTATCCCCTTCACAGATAAGGCCAAGTGTTCTTTTCATTGGTTAAGAGGTAGTCTTTAGAAACTGTGTTTTCAGTGTAGCTCAGTTTTCTAGAGAGGGATCCATCTGAGAATGCTCTAATTAACCTCCACCTAACTAAACCAAGCCCAGAATGCAAAGGGAGCGCTGAGGCATCTTTCCGGTTGCTGTCTGCAATTACAGAGCTACTGACACAGAAGGCAGCTAGAAAAATCACTAGGCTCAGATGCAGTCAGGCTTCAGTGTATACTTAAGCAAGCCGACAGTTTCTCAAGGACTTAAGTAGAGCTCTTCCTTTGCTAACTACAGATGAAGAGCAAAGACAGCAGCTTCAGATTACTGTCCTGGTTGATGCTCTCGAACATTTTGCAGCCTACTGATCCTACTTGTATGGCAAGAGCATTTGGGCTACAGAACTACTACCACCTGGATTGCTACAGATACACATTCATAAGAAACAAACTCTGTGACAGCTGGGAGAAAAGAAATTATTTTTACAATCTAATGTTCTTGTCCTTTGCTTCAGGTAGTGAGGTGAATATATTATATTCATGGGAAAGTGTACCTGCAACTCATCCAGTTAAGTGAGAAAACAATTCACACAAACTACTGCTTTTGAGACTGGCCTCTGGCTGGTCCAAAGGTTTGTTTACAAAGGGTGTATAAGGAAAAGACTACTGAATCACCACCAACATTTACTGGTGCTTGTGTGTCTACCAAATGTAAAGAAGGGCTTCAGCTGCAAGAGGAAAAACTCTCCAGCAAGTCCCGATCTGCAAATGCATTCACAGACACACTAAGAGGGTACTGGCATCAATCCAATATCACTGGAACTACAAGTGCTGCGGTTTTTTACCTGCCCGCAATACAGGCTAGCACAGGTCACATTGCAGCAGGAAGAGATGGGAGTGCAAGGTATGCTAGTTGACAAACAGCTACCATTCTTTTGGGATGTCTGATTGCTTTATCTAAGTTCTTAGAGTCTCCAAGCTTTAAGTGGCATTTTTTCCTTGGCTGCATGCTGCCTGGCTAATTTGAGAGTTATTATGTTACTTAAAACTTTCATCAAAACACTTCTAACTCAGCTATCTGGCCCTTTCCAAGCCACGTTCTATGACCCTCTCAGGCAAAAACCACATTATAGGCTTGGGATTTGGGAAAGAAAGTGTGAGGCGTACTGCAAGCAAGGAATGACCCACAGAGAAAAAAAAGGGGGGGAGCCCTGAGCTGTTAGTTGACTTTCAGTAGTTTTCTCCTGCATTTCCAGCACTCAGAAGCCCTGCTTGGCTGCCCTGTGCCCAATGGGTTGTGTGGGATGGGAAAATTATTATATTATTCTTATAATAATAGACCATGAATCCCCTTCTCTCAGCAAACTCAGATCTAGCATAATTATATCCCCCATCACTGAACATGTCACATGTCAAGTTAATTCCAGAAATGTCTTTTTTAAAAAAACTATAAACAAAAATGATCATTATAGTTTATGCCTCAGCAAAAAAGGGCACAAGCTATTCTACATACCACACATTTGCATGCACATATTTCCTCTTGAAAAGCATTATAGTCGATCCAAATTTTCTCCAGTTTTTCCAAGGACAGGGGAGCAGCAAGGCATCCTTCGGTAACCACTTTAATAGCTTCTGAAAGGTCTTCTCCAAAACGAGCATTCAGACTGACTTGTCTGGGTGAAAGAGATTTGAAAATGAATAGAGCATTTAACCTGCCTTATCAACAGTTGTACTCTCATTTTTATATGTAATAGACTATTTTATATACACACACACACCTCTCTCTTTCTCTGTGTGTGTAACTATCAGGAAAAACACAGAAAATCATGGAAAATGCAGCTTAATTAAAATGGTAATAACTTATGCCTTCTTTCTGGTTAGACTGGACTGTCTGATTTTACACCCTTGTAAAGAAGAAAACACAAAATTTTGATATATGGCAGCCTGTTACCTATCAGAATGCTGCCATCTGGTATGCGACCAAACAACTATCTGCTTGGAACTATTATTTTATGGGCAAACCACTGACATAGGGGATAAGTGCAGGTATAACTTTTACCAATAGGAAAAGGTCCCCTTCTTTTCTGTCTTTAGCCCATGGTACTCCGTAGCTTCATTACATCCTGGATCTCCATTTACATCCCCACATCAAGATGAAGGCAGCACAGAGAGCCAGCTTCGAATGACTTCAGTCAATCAGATGGTGGTTTGAGGGAGCAGCAATGTCCGATCCAAAGAGACCAGAGGCAACTTCTCCCTCTCATTGGCTCACTGCCTATTAAAAGTAGGGCCTCTCTCTAGGCACCAGATCACTGCATTCCCAGCCTGACCACTCACTCACTGTGTTTCTTTACCGCATTATCCCATGCTGTACATTGCTATCGATTTAGCATTAGCCACCAGTTGATGGGGCTAGGAAGCAATTTTGCCCGAGATGACAATGGGCTTCAGCCGGCCTGTGGGTTTTTTTGCCTTTCCTATCATAATTATCAAACTACTTTCTCTTTCCTTTTCCTTCTGGGGGCTTTATTTCTTTCCTTTTTCAAAAAATCAATTTTTACTGAAAGTTTTCCACATAAAATACAATAAAAGCTGAGCTAATCTAAAGAGAGAAAATTTAAAAAAAACAAGAAGGAAAAGAGCAGCAAAGGGGGAAATACAAACCCCTCTATCACAATTGTATCATACCCCTTATTCCACACACACAAAAGTAAACCCTCCCAGCTCTCAACTGGGAGCTTCCCCCTCTTCCCCAGCCTCCCACCCTGGGAGATCCTCTCTACCCTGTCTCTCATGCAAGGCCCTTCTTCTCCTGTCTATCATCTTCTTCTGTCTATCTTCACTTATCCAAAACAAGGAACTTCAAGGAGCTTTATTTCTATGATGCAACTGAAGCTGTATTCTACATCTGGTGCTGGGACATCAGGCAAGATCCCTGGGCGAAGAGGTGAGAGGGGTGGGCATTCCGCTCCCTTACTTAAAGAGAGGTCAGTGCACACCAGCCTGTCCACTTCATGGCTTGGTGTCATTGCTATGCCCTTGGCTGTTTGGGCAGCAGTCACTGGAACAGCTCAAGCTGTTAGGAAGTAGCTTCCCAACTCCTACCAGGAAGGCTGAGCCATACATTTCTGACAGCACATAGGGTGTAAGAAATAGGATCCTTGCCTGTAACTCGCCCACCCCTGCCTTACTGCTTATATGCTGCACCCTGTAAAGCTGTAGCCTGCCTTTTCTCTTGCATCATTCCTTCCCCTCTGCTCAGCTTTTACTGCTACCTGTGGATGCAATGTGCACTTAACACCTAAACTTCATGCCAGTGAAGATAAACATTTCAGAAGTACAAAGAGTCTTGGACAACCATCAGCTGTCCAAGGAGGATATTGGAAGAGTGATGCTCTTCCTCACTTCCTCCTTGAGTTGTATGCACTTTTCAGGGAAGAAAGCCTCCAGCCAGTGACTCAACGTCAAAAGGCAGGGAATATGTCACTGAAACTCAGCTAAAATCTGAACTCTCTGACTATTACTGGCAATCAAACACTGTTCTACTGCATTAAAATGGCAAATAAAAAAAAACATTTTTTAAACGACAAAATGATTGAGGCTCTTCTCCAAACAATGCTAGAACAAGGTTTGTTTTTTGAGAAGAACCTTTTAAAAATTGGGATTCACAACAGAAACCCATCGCTGGGAAATATGTTTTAGTTGAGGAGGAGAAATGTACACTATACCTAGCTTCTTTCAATTTCTCGAACTTGTCAGCCAAGTTTCCCACTGTAGTTCCTATATATGTTGATAGAGCGTTTTCCAACACCTCAAAAGTTTCCTTGTATCTTTTCTCCTCCTACGGCATTGGAGAAGAAAAGGATTCGAGCATTAGTATTACACCATTTCTGCCAAGCACCAAAGCATATTTTTAACTTTTAAAAAATCATCAAAATATCCACATGCAAACATGGAGCTAAGAGAATATAAGGGCAGTAGATTTGGCTTTCAGTGACTATTAAACGCAGAATTATAATAATTTATGCTGCATTTGTATAAATAGCTTTCCTCCAAGGTGCTCAGTATTACATGCAATGCATTGCCAGATGACCAGGCTTTAATTGAAGAACTTTTGCACTGTGCAGTGTGTTTTTATGTTTGTGGCACACACACAGCTTTCGGTTTCAGTCACTTGTCTGGCATAACAGGAAGCAAATTGGAAAGCAGAGGAGTGGCACAACTGCCATCATACCCTGAACCAACCAAAGACCAGCTTTGGTCCTGCAGAGGAATTTCCAATTAACCTAGAAAGTCACTTGAATTCTGCTGCCTTAGGCTATAATATTATACAAACTTTTCAAGGAGGAAGTTCACTGAAATCAGCGGGGCTTACTTGCAACTAGGCACGTAAGGGATTGCAATCAGGCACCCACATTTACCATCCATCGGGTTTGGCCAGCATTCCTGTCTGCTGAAGGAAAACAAGGTGGCGACCGTGATAGGAGGCATGGGAAATGGGAACCATAAAAGGGTGGGCAGTGGGGAGGAGAGCCATTCTTTAACTAAGTTCTTCCTCTTCAAGTAGCACAGAATTAAATCTTCTGTGTATCAGTTATATCATCAACAGGAGAACCCAGATCACTATTGTATGGCTACCAGTTAAGCAGGGGCAGCCCAGCCGGTTTTACCACCTTAGTGGCAACGCTGCACACAGAAACACCCCAGCTCTTGCTGAACTCGGCAGGAGCCAAGCTGTTCCGCATGGCGTTGCTGCTCGGTTTCTCTGCCCGGGGGCAGAGAACATCTCCATCTCACTGGTGAGAACAGGGCATTCTGGTGGTGACAGAAGTGGTATGGTGGGCAGAGCTCTGCCTCTTGTGCTTCCGTCGCCTAAAGTGGGTGCTTCACCCTGCCGCACACGCGTGCCCACTCTACAGTTAAGTATCTCTGGGATGCAGAATCAATCTATTGGCTGTACCTCCAGATCACAAGTAAGCTTCTTAACAGTTGACTCCAGTTCTTCACACTGATGGAGAAGATCCTCATTTTTCACTCTGAGAGCCTCTTTCTCCGCTTTCAACTTTTCATTCTCCTCTATCATTTTCTGGTCTTGCTTTATTTTTTCCAAGCTAATGTTTGAGACCCTTCTAAAGTCGCAAGTCACCATTTTCTCCCTATTGAAAAATAAATACAAAGTTGATACATGACTTCAAGAGAGCACTCAAGGGATTCCAAGTCCAAATTAGTGCCCTCCAAATGATTTCGACTTATCACCTCCAGCCAACATAGCCATGCTGACTGGTGATTTTGGGAGTTGTAGGTTCAAAATATCTGGAGAACATGAGAGTGGCGAAAGCTGGCTTAGATGCTTAATTGGTAAAGACCACCTTTATTGCACATGTTCCCCCTAATGCTATACTTAAAGGGCACTCTCGATATACCAGGGAAATGGAAGCCTTCTGCAGCCACAGATAACTACCAGATTTCCCAAGGGCAAAATAGGCACTGCTGAAGAGTTGTCAGTGGCAGAAAAGGTGCAAATTAGTTGTCATTTCATGATGTCTCTAGCCTAGGAATGGAGGTCCTCTGTTGGCCAGATGAGGGCACTGCCATGAATTATTCATTCAAAGATGGTGCCACACTAGATTGGCGTACTAAATCAGAGGCAGGAAATGACAACCCCAAACCCAGTTGGAATCACAAACTGCCTCTGCAGCCAGAATTACATCTATTTATTTCTCAACTCCAACCAGCCCCTGATGGCAGCAGCAGCATGGAGGGTCCCAGCAATGTCTCCCACCACTCTTGCTTGCGGCGCCCATGTCTTTATTTAGCCGTGTCTGCTTTAGACCGCATCACGTTTAATTCACCTATCTTCCTGCAGGGTCAGACATTTATTTCCCAACAATGCTATGGCCAGAGAAAAGGAGGTGGGGAGAGTGAGGGGGAGAGAACAACAAAAAAAAGGGGGGGGGGAAGAAAAATGTTTGGCGGGAAAGAGGAAAAGCAAGAGCAAAGGAAATGACAAATGCACAGGTGGTGAGAAAAATAAAGACTAGCATAAAAGAGAGCCAAGAACAACACAGCTAAGAGTGGTGAAGCAGAGAGCTGAACAAGTACTGCATTTCTGCAGGGGGCATCAAAATGACTTGGGAGGAGTGACTCAGGAGCTGGCTAGTTAGCACAAAATTTGGTCACATGTCCCTGTCAGTCCGAGACTTTGGGAGCAGCTGACCAATGGTTATCTGGATTCCTCCTGCACACCGACCAGGGAACCAGAATGTAACAAAAACTCAGAACCAATCTGCAGCCTCAGAGGTTTAAGCATGGATCACTTGAATTAAAAAGTGCCTCTGGACATGTGTGGAATCCTCTCACCACTACATAACAGGCACCAGCCCAACACAATCAGGGATTTTAAAGCAAGATCTTCCAGTTAAAAGGCCATGGTTTCAAGGCCAGGAGCCCCCAGCATCCTTCAAAAGCATGTTGTACTGGACTTCATCTCAAACTACATCTCAAACCACTTCTTACATCAGAAAATGTTTTCCCACTGTGACTTACTTAATAAAAGGCACATGGTTTGCACCGTTTTTCTCATTCCTTCCATTCAGTGGTGGATTGTCACCAAAGCCCATGCCTACTCTGTTGCTTAATGGAGAGCTGGCTCTGCTGGACCACACTGGAGCTGGAGAATTTGCATTCCTGGATTGACAGAGAGAGGAATCCATTTTTGTATCACAGGAATTACTATTTACAGGAGACTTGCATCTTTCAGCAAATCCTTTTTTGGCCATTTCTTCCCCAATATTCAGTAGCCCACACTCTGCTTCAGCCACAATGGTACCATCCTGATACGTGGCTTTGATTCTCGTCTTTATTTCTTTTTCAAAAATCAAGCTATGCAGAAATCTCCTGGCCTGCAAAAAAGAAAGGGGGGGGGAGAGTTCAGAAAAGTTTATGAAATAGTTTGTTGTGTAAGTTTTACAATCAAGGCTGTGGTATACATGCAGCATTTGCAATTGTGCAAATTTATCTGACAGGCACAGATAGATCTAGTTTTTGATCTTTGGAAATCAAGTTTACGGCTTCAGAGAAACCTGGGAAATGTATGGGCTGTGCTCAGTTAAAATCTCAGAAGCTATAAAGGGGCTGATAAATCCTTTCAAGATCCAGGACTGTGGTTTACCAATCTGCATTGCTTTCGGTCCCTAACTCAGGGTTAGCAGAAACCAAGTCAGGTATGCAAAGGTGTGGCAAGCATTTTTATAACTTGAATAAAGAATACACAAAGCCACTCTTATAATCAGCTCAAGCATTAATTTGACACTTGTGTTGTCCACTTACCAAAACTGGCTGACCACACTTAACGAAAAATGCAGTAATAACCCAAATGCAATAATAATCCAGATAGCAAGAAAATGATGTATGTGACATAAATGAGCTTCAGTGAGCCTTGGCGTCACACACTCCCCCATCCTGCATGGCTGTGAGGAAGAACTCAAAGACTTCTGCTTTTACTTTCCCTTAATTGCAATTTGTTGTATGGTTTGGCACAACAAACTTTGGTAACACTAAATAAAGTTCAATTCCAACAAGCCAACTGTGGCGTTTGCCCGTTCGTTTGAAAATGTCTGTGCAGGAGGAGAGAAAGAGTTAATAGGTAGATGTCAGGGAACTGCCATCAGAGCATCAGGTGGTGGAGGGACTCAGGCAGGATGAAAGAGACTCAACTGCTGAAGCAGGGACCAGCAGGGGGAGGAGTGGGTCTCTGAGGGAATGCGAGCAGGAGGGAGGGCTCAGGGAGGCTTCCAGCGAGAACAGTGGGGAGGTATCGGAGTCTCCCATAGGGAGACCCATACCTCGCAGGAAACTGTCACGCCGTGAGTCCAGGAGACGCGTTTCCGTTAAGGAACTTCTTTGCTGGAAACGCTTCCGCAGACAGCCACTGTCGGACTCTACTAGTGACTAGAGCAGACATGTCTGAGGAGCTCCGTCACACACGGAGGTTTGTGGGGGCGCACAAACTCTGAGGGAGCACGTTTTCACGCACAAGCAGCTAATCAAACCCTCACAGCAGTCCGACAGTCTTTGTACGCTGCCTGTGCAAGAGAAGGCATCATGAGCGAACCAACCGGAACCGGAGGAGCAGGGGCTGGAGCTGGTCCAAGCTTGGAAGATAGATACCGAGCGTTGGAGGTTCAACTGGCCCTGCAGACGGCGAGGCTGGAGGAGAGAAGGGCTCAGGATGCAGACAAGAAGGGGAGAGCCACTCAATTCCCCAGAAAGGTACCAGGATTGGTGCAGAAATTTGGGGGGGACCCCAAGGACTACCATGCTTTTAGGACAGAGATGCAATATGCCCTTAATGTGCAGTTCGATGAGTTCCCTGATGAGGAATCGCGAGTTGCTTTTGTAATTGGGCATCTTGAGAAAGGGGCTAGAGACTGGGTGCGACCCCTAATGGCAACGCACAATGACATACTAAAGGACACAATGAAGTTCTTTCGTGCAATGGATATCATGTTTTCCAGCGATATTGAGGAAGGGGTGGTGCGCAGACAGCTAATGGCTTGTAAGCAGGGGAGTCGATCTGTCCGTGAATATTGGACTGAGTTTACCATGCTGATTCACAGACTGAGTTGGGATTTATCGGCGGCACCCGTTCAAATGCTATTTGAAGAAGGTCTTTCTTCGGGGGTGAAAGACGAGCTGGCACGGAGCCCCAGGGCGGAGTCTATGGATCAGCTGACCAAATCTGCGCTGACCATAGGAGCGCGGCAGGAGGCAAGAGCCTTGGAGAGGCGGGAAGGGAGAGGGGAACGTTGGAAGGAGTTCCGCATTCCAGACATTCCTGAGCCAGCTTTCCCGCCGGCAGAGCCGATGGAAATCGGAACAGCGCGCGCGCGCGCATTTTCAAAAACCAGCGAGGGAGCTAAGAAGGAGGGAAAGGGCCCCCGGAAATGCTATCTCTGCCAACAGCCAGGCCACTTTGCCAGAGTCTGCCCCCAGAGGAAGGAATGGCAAGGGATGGTGGGAGCTGTTGAGGGGGGAGAAGAAGGGGGAGCGGAGCAGGTAAAAGCCAACGCCTGGTTGCCACAATTGGGGCACTGCAGCCAGGCCAAAGAGCAGTGAAAGTGCCCGTGCCAGAAGCTCCTCGACCTGCTCTAGTGATTGAAGTGTCGCTAGAGCTGCAGAATGGGCACCCCCTAAAAATAAAGGCGCTATTGGACTCAGGCAGCTCCTGCAATTTTATGAGCAAGGAGTTTGCTGCTGAACACCAGATACAGACCATCCCTTTAAGCAACCCCCTGCAGGTGACCACGATTGATGGCAGGGAGTTGTTGGGAGGAGGAGTCCGCTTGCAGACTGTCCCAATGATAATGAGGGTGGCAAGGCACACAGAACTGATAGCGTTTAATGTGGCCACCCTGGGAGGCGCTCCCATTATTTTGGGAATGAGCTGGCTAGCTCTACATGATCCGCTGGTTGGCTGGCATCAAAGAGTGGTGTCCTTTGGTTCAGCACATTGCCTAGAACACTGCAAAGGGGAGAAGGGTTCAGTAGGGGCCCAAGCCACCCTAGCAGGGACTGAAGTAATGGGGAAGGTGAAGGTACCACCACAGTATGCAGATCTCAGCGACGTGTTCAGCGAGAAGGAAGCTGACCAACTACCACCTCATAGACCCTTTGATTGTCAGATCAATTTACTCCCTGGAGCACAGCTTCCCGTGGGCAAGTTGTATGCCATGTCAGACAGGGAAATGCAGGAGTTGCGAGGGTTCATTGACAAGAACCTGAAGAGAGGCTTCATCAGAGAGTCCAAAGCAGCAGGGGGGAGCCCAGTGTTCTTTGTGGACAAAAAAAATGCAGACAAGCCGAGACTTGTATGTGATTTTAGGCGGCTGAATGCAGTGACTGAACCGGTGGCGTTCCCTATGCCCAGAATTGATGATATTTTGACCATGGTGAGGAAGGGAAAGATTTTCACAAAGCTGGATCTAAGGGGGGCGTACAACCTGATACGCATAAGGAAAGGGGATGAATGGAAAACCACCATGTTTACCCCTTTGGGGGCGTTTGAATACCTCGTTATGCCATTTGGATTACAAGCAGGCTCCGCGTGTTTTCAATCTTTTATGAACCACGTGCTGGGCCCTTTGCTCTACAAGAATTGCGTTGCCTTTCTAGATGATGTGTTGGTGTATTCTGAGAATGAGGAGCAACATGTGAGAGACGTCAGAGAAGTGTTGAGCAGACTGCAAGCCAACAGGCTGTGGGTCAAACTGGAGAAGTGTCGGTTCCATACCAAGGAGGTGGAATTCCTGGGGTACCGCCTGTCAGACAAGGGATTGGCCATGGATCCCGGCAAGGTACAGGCAGTGCTGGAATGGAAAACACCCAAAACCAAGAAGGATGTGCAGAGGTTCCTAGGGTTTGGAAACTTTTATCGTAAGTTCATCCGCAACTTCGCCCATCTGACGGCGCCCATCACTGACTGTCTCAGCAGTAAGAAGAAGTTTGTATGGACGGCGGAGGCGGGGCGAGCGTTTGAGGAACTGAAAAGGGCCTTCGCCTCTGAAGAACAACTTCTGCATGTGGATTTACGAAAGAAGCTAAGGGTTGAAACAGACGCATCTGACAGAGCCATAGGGGCGGTGCTTCTTCTGCAGCCGGGGAAGGAGGAGTCGGAGTGGCGTCCGTGTGCCTTCTTCTCGCGGAAGCTGAACAAATCCGAGAGGAACTACACGGTGTACGACCGAGAACTGCTTGCTATTCATGAGGCGTTCCGGAGATGGAGGCATCTGCTAGTTGGTGCACAACATAAAGTGCAAGTGTGCACGGACCATAAAAATCTAGAGTACTGGAGAACGGCGCGAGTGCTCAACCAAAGGCAGTTGAGATGGGCCCAAGAGTTCTCCAAATTTAACTTTGAGATTTGTTATGTGCCAGGCCCAGAGAATGTTAGGGCGGACGCTCTCTCACGCAAGCCTGAATATTTGGAGGGGGAGGGAGCACCCGAAGAAACCCATATCATTCCAGAGGACCGCTGGGTGTGTGGGGCGACTTTGGTGGGGCAAAGGGAATTGGTAGAGGGTACTGTGCAGGATGCATACGCCCAGGGGAAACTCAGGGATCTCAGAGGGGAGGAAGACAAACCCGGTGGTTTTGAGGAGAGAAATGGGGCATTGTATTATAAGGGAGCGTTATATATACCTGAAGGGGAATTGAGGGAGAAAGTACTCAAGCAGCTGCACGATAGCCCCACAGCAGGGCACTTTGGGCAACACAAAACCATGTGGCTGGTTACCAGGGAATTTTGGTGGCCCAAGGTCAGGGAAGATGTGCGGGAGTATGTGAGAGGGTGTGAACAATGCCAAAGAGCCAAGGGGGAGAGGCAGGCGCCGGCTGGTTTATTAGAACCACTGCCCACACCTGAGAGACCGTGGGAAGCAGTGGCAATAGATTTCATGACTGATCTGCCAAGGTCTAGAGGGAAAACAGCCATCATGGTTGTAGTAGACCTGTTAACTAAAATGGCCCACTTCATAGCCTGCTCACATGCGGTTACAGCAGAAGAAACCGCCAAATTGTTTGTAGAGAATGTGTTTAGGTTGCATGGCGCCCCCTTGAGGGTGGTTTCAGACCGAGGGAAACAATTTACTTCCAGGTTCTGGAGGAAGCTCATGAGCTTACTGCATGTAGAGGTTAATTTCTCGACGGCCCGTCATCCTGAAACCAACGGGCAGGCGGAAAGAGCAAATGGGGTTCTCCAACAATATTTGAGGTGTTATGTTAATGACAGAGAGAATGATTGGGTGGAGAAGCTGGCGTTGGCAGAATTTGCCTACAACAATGCAGAGAACGTGTCCACGGGGATGAGCCCCTTTTTGGCTAATCACGGGTGCCATCCCAGAGCCTTCCCAGGGGGGGAGGGGGAGAACTGGAGCGTTCCAGCTGCAGAACAGTTCGTGGAAGAAATGGAAGCGATCCATCGCCAGCTCCAACTCAACTTAAACAGGGCTAAGGAGGAATATAAGAGGCAAGCAGACAAAAACAGAAGGGAAGGTGAAAGCATCAGGGTGGGGGACCAGGTGTGGCTGTCAACCCAAGGGTTGCCATTCAAAGGAGGTTGTAAGAAATTAAGACCCAAAAGGCTGGGTCCGTTTGAAGTCATACAGCAGGTCAATCCAGTGGCTTTCAGGCTCCGGTTACCGAACCACATGAAGCTGCACCCAGTTTTTCACAGGTCGTTGCTGTCACCGTATAGAGGAGACAGTGAGGGGAGGGTCACTAGGGGACCAGCAATGGAGGAGAAGGAACACAGCTACCATGTAGCGGAGATCCTCGATTCCAGGTGGAAGGGAGATCAAGTAGAGTATTTGGTAATGTGGGAAGGGGAACCGGAGTCGGAAAACACCTGGGTTAGGGCAGAGGATGTCAATGACGAGGTTTTAATAGAGACTTTTCATCAGAGGTTCCCACGTAAACCTCAGCCTGTAGCGAGGTTCCGAAGGGAATACTTTGCCACCACCGACGAGGAAGAGGAGTTGGAGGGGTTCCCAGATTCTGAAGAGGAGGAGGATTCAGCTGGCCAGGACGACGATCGATGGAGAGAATTGTTCGAGACGTCAGAAGATGAGGAAGATTCGTTTCGGGGTTTTAGCCCTTCACCTCCCAGGGGGGAGGAATTGGGAGGGGGTGAGGGGGGCCCTGGAGGGGAGGTGGATGTCAGGGAACTGCCATCAGAGCATCAGGTGGTGGAGGGACTCAGGCAGGATGAAAGAGACTCAACTGCTGAAGCAGGGACCAGCAGGGGGAGGAGTGGGTCTCTGAGGGAATGCGAGCAGGAGGGAGGGCTCAGGGAGGCTTCCAGCGAGAACAGTGGGGAGGTATCGGAGTCTCCCATAGGGAGACCCATACCTCGCAGGAAACTGTCACGCCGTGAGTCCAGGAGACGCGTTTCCGTTAAGGAACTTCTTTGCTGGAAACGCTTCCGCAGACAGCCACTGTCGGACTCTACTAGTGACTAGAGCAGACATGTCTGAGGAGCTCCGTCACACACGGAGGTTTGTGGGGGCGCACAAACTCTGAGGGAGCACGTTTTCACGCACAAGCAGCTAATCAAACCCTCACAGTAGACCAATAGAAAAGCCAGAGGCAGAGCCTACCTGTTTATAAAAGGGCTTAGCCCGAGGTTAGTTGGTTAGTTAGTTAGTTAGTTAGTTGGGAAAAGGCAGTTGGGAAAGCAGTTGGCAGACAGTTGGAATTAGAGAGACAGTTAGTGCAATTGGTTCTTGTGTGAGGGAAGGTAGAAGAGTTAGAGACAGAATAAAATAAGAGGGTAAAGAGTAACGTTTTGAATGCAGTTAAAGTTTATTTGTGTCTGCAATAAACTACACTTTTCTTTGTTAACTTAAGAACCTGACTCAGACTAAGCGATTTACCGGGGAGGACCTGGTTGGTGACAGTGGATTAGTGGTGTACGGGTCAGTAGTCCATGAGACGACCTGGGGCTCCGTACAAATGCCACATCAACTTCAACCCAAGGGGTACGAAGTTGGCTTGTTGGAATTCATCATGGTAAGTATTAACAACAGCTCTCAGTTCGGACAATACAGAAAACTGTGGTTATGTAAAAGCAGAGGCAATGCTCCAAAATCCTCCTCTTGGTCATGAAGGAAGATGAGGACAGGTGACCTCACCTAGGCCCGAAGTCACCCCCCCCCCCAAAGCAGGCTCAAAGCTTCTCAAAGCTTTTCAAAATCATTTTCTCAGCAGCTAAGCATCAGAAACATTCCGCTCTGCTGTAACAAAGGTAGAGAACAGTCCGTTGTTTCTCAGGCCTTTCTCATGCCTTCTGGCCTTGCTAAAGAACCACGTTGCAACTTGCTTTCTGTCCGGAAACCATGCCAGAACAAGAGATTGAAACATATCTGAACACTCTGAAACCCCTTTCCTGGGAAGGGTGCCAAGAGCCCAC
Source organism: Podarcis bocagei (assembly GCF_964188305.1). Taxonomy (NCBI): domain Eukaryota; kingdom Metazoa; phylum Chordata; class Lepidosauria; order Squamata; family Lacertidae; genus Podarcis; species Podarcis bocagei. The sequence continues at coordinate 26,136,216 of NC_138137.1, forward strand.
AATAGTCCCAAGACAGCTTTCTGTTCATGCTCAGAGGAACCTCAACATGGGGCAGGACTCCTGAGGGAGGAGAAAGGAGGAGGGAACTGGAAAGGGGTATATATGCTTGTGCACAGGACTGTGAATTTTGTGCATGCTTTTTGTGACTTATCACACTTGCTCCTTCTACCAGTTCATGGATGGTAGAAATAAAAGCCTTTTCTCCGAAACTATTCCTTGAGTGTCTGTTGACTCCCACTTCCCTTTCCCAGGCGCAATATTTTTCCCACCCGAGGGCAAAGCCTCATAAGGCTACAGTCATATAGGATGACTAAAATGTAGCACACACACCCAAGGTGCACTGCAGCTTGGACACACCACCATAAAGCATGGCTTAACAGGACACGTGAATAGGGCCACTTAAGTTTGAAATGACAAACTTCATAATCAAAAAAGGGAACATAATATAATATTACATCTATAAACCTAAATTCTACAGTGAAAAGGCAAGTGTCAGCTTATTGCAAGATTTCTAGAGGCACACAAAACCCAGGCAAACTGCGATCTTTGGCAACTATGAAGAAATCAAGCAGGTGTTTTTCTTCCTGGTTTCAAATACAGTCATACCTCGGGTTACAGATGCTTCAGGTTGCATTTTTTGAGGTTGCAGACTGCCGAAACCCGGAAGTACAGGAATGGGTTACTTCCAGGTTTCGGCAGTTGCACATGCACAGAAGAACTAAATCGCACTTTGTGCATGCGCAGACGCGCCGAATCACAACCCGCGCATGCACAGACACACCGCTGCGGGTTGCGGACACTGCGGGTTGTGAATGTGCATCCTGCACGGATCACGTTTGCAACCCGAGCGTCCACTGTACGAGCTGTATTTGATTCCCTCTACTCCAATGGAAATTGCTTGACCACCAAGGTATGTTTTGAGAATTCTATTGGGAACAGAAATAGCTGCTGTTTGCAATTCTGCCTGAAATTCAGAACAGAAATCAATCCAATCCAGGGACTATGATTGGTATTTGTTTGTAATCTTCTTTGGAGTTTTGTTGTTGTTTTTTAAGATTGCAACTGATACATAATTACTTCTTTTCTAAACACTGTTTTGACATTTCCTCTACACTGAAATGGACTGTGTGAAATAATTATGTTAAACCTATGTAAATAGTTACATAAATTAAGTAGGAGACAGCAAGATGGACAACATAGCATTTGGTGGAAACTGAACCACAGCACTGATTGTAACACGACAGGTTAAAACAGAAATCAACTGCCTTTTTACATTCCTGATTGCTGAACCGTTCATACACATGTGAAAAGTCTGTCTCACCTGGTCAAAATGATTTAAATCTTGATTAGCTGAAATCTGTAATCCCCACAGCCTGTACTTTTTCGCCACACTAGGAAACTGCAAGTTTTCTGGAATCTCAACTATTTCTGATCGATTGAGAACCTCAGAGTTTCCATAGTCTATATATAATACCTGGCACTGTAATAAAACAAAAACCAGTAAAACAAATCAATAAGAACCAATTGCCTATTGGAGTTATAGCTTATGGTGTTCACAGTACATTATGTCTACCCGGAAGTAAGCTGCACTGAGTTCAAGGGGACTCACTCCCCAGTTGTCTTTGCATTCCTACATGCACACAACTTTAACTAAAGAAATAGTTAGGAATCTGCAACCACTACTAAAGAAGGTTAAGCACTTACAGAAAATAATTTAGTTATAGGAACTATTTCTGCACACATCTAGCTACTAAAAATAGAATTAAAAAGCCCAAAGAAATGACAGTAATCTTATGTTATTTGAGAAGTTTCTGCCCTGTTTCTTAAAATCCAAGTTAGCAGTTCCTTAAAGTTTAGTACAGAAACTAGGCAGAAAGATGTTGGATTAGCTAGGCCTGATCAAGCAGGGCTCATCATTAGACTTGAAACCATCAACATGAAATAGCACTATCAAGTAAGATTTGGACTCAATGATTTCAGGAAGGCAGTATCCAAGCTATTATCAACTAAGATTTGAACTTAAAAGATTGCAGACTGTATTTCGGAAATCAATCTGAGTAGGAATTCCTTGCCTTTTCAATATTGATAACCTTCAGTACTTTGCATCTGTACCAACATTTATCTTCAGAAAAGCATCCTCCATAGATCTGCAAATTAAAAAAAACAACAACCCACAGGTCACTTCATAAGCCTGCATGTATTTGCAAGACATTTTCTTCAGATGTTTTTAATTCAGTGGTTTATTCTGTAGTGTTTAGGTGGCAGCAACCTTCTCATGAATACAGATATAGAGCTGCCTTTTGAAGATGCTTAAATGTTTGAACACATACACTTATGCAGAAGTATGCAGTATAACACTAGTTCTTAAGGAAGTCACTTAAATATACTGTCAACCAAGCTTACACACAGTAGAAAATTTAACTCTGCATTCCAAAAGTGTTACCACTGTAATAAAGATAACAATCAAGACGAAAATCTTCAAATTCAACCAAAAATGCCAAATGAGCAACTGAATAGCTGATACAATTCATCTTTACCACTGTAACCCCACTTCCTGAGTCAAAAAACACAACTGAACTTTTCAAATTTGCATACACAGGACTGTAAATTCAAATGATGCCTATTAGATGTTCTTATACTTATAGGAACCAAGAAACAACATGTACAACTTACCCTGGTAAGATCAGGATTGCCAAAGACTGGGCTGGCTAGAGGACAGATTTCAGCTAGAGAACGGCTAGTCTTCAATATGTCGCTATGTCTATTAATATCCTGAATGGCACAAATTAAACTTGAAGTTAACATTTATATGAAAGGCCTTTTACACTACTAATATAAGAAGGGGTACAGTTTTAAGGCGTGCTCATAAAAATATGGGCAAAGACTTGCTTTTGCCAAATTTAATAATTAGTTAGTTGCCCTGATCCCACTTTATTCAGTTAGTCATTCATCACTTCCCACAATCTTAACCTTACCTGTGCCCAAAATGTTATAGCATCTTCAACATGGCAGCTAACAACTGTGGGCAGAAAGAATTACAAGTCAGCTCATGAATTCAGCGTTAAAGAAGTAAAACAATATTAGTATGTGTACCTTTATTATATCCTGAATCCTCTTCCATATCAGCAGAACCTAAAACAAGACATGATCCATGAGAAAAATGTTTATGTAACGATAGTCCAAAGCGGAGTGCCATGTTGATTAAACATGAGATACACAGCTTAGTACCCCTATAGACTGAAGTGTAAATTTTACGTCACTGTTTCGTCTCCTCCTCCTTCCCCAGGATGTTCATCAGATACCATGCGATTGCCTCCAGGAAGATCTAGGTGTCACAGACAGTCCAACTGCCTACCTGGGGATGAAGAGATTCTGGTGCTACCTGGCCTGACCTGTGGGGGGGGGGTTCCCCATGGCCACGGCAGAACCTATAGAAAACAGCTAGAATAAGGTTACCAGACATCCCCATTTCCCAGGAACAGTCCCCGGATTTACAAATCGGTCCCCATACAAAATCCATTGATGTTGAAAAGTGTCCCCAGATTCATTGAAAAAAATCTGGTAACCTTAAGCTAGAAGTAACTTATAAAGACTATAGTATGGAGTTTTTACATCCTTCTCTTCCTCCCACAACTTTCAGCAATCCCCATTACCCAACTTCAGCACATTTCCAGAGCCTTAAAAATGCACGTCTTACATCAGAAGACAAATCTATGTGGGAGATTTTTCAAGAATGAAGAATAAGGCTACCAATGGCTACTAACCATTGTGGCTATATAAGTAGAAGCATTACACTCAAGTCCTGCCTAGAAGGCTTCCCATAGGCATCTGATCAGTCACTGTGAGATGCGATGCTGGACTAAACGAACCTTCGGCCTGATCCAGCAAGGTTCTTATGTTCTACCAACTTTCTCCACACCGTACATAACGTTACAAGCCTCACATCATGTCCCACCTTACACACCTACCTTCTAAACTAAAAAGTGCCAGCTGCTTTAGCCTTTCCTCATAGGCAAGGTGTTCCAATCCCACCATAAATTTGGTTGCCATTTTCCAGCCTTACAATATCCTTTCGGTATATGGCAACTGTACACAATATTCCAGTCAAGGACATATATAGGGTATTTCAATACAGCCAGTTCTATTTTGAGCGAATAATCCCTACCATGGAATTTCCCAATAATCCCTAGCATGGAATTTGTATTCTTTGCAGCTGCCAGCAGACGGCATTGACACTTTCAATGGATTATCTACCATGAACCAAATATCTCTTTCCTGATTGAGCTCAACAACTTTGCGCCCCCACCCCAATAAAGCAGCTCAACAAGTTTCGTGGTCTGGATTTTCACTTTCTGAAATATGGCAACCCTAGATAGGGCCTATTTGCACCTTCAGCACGCACATTTCCAGAGGCGGCTTCCCTCAAAGATGTATCCCAGCCTTCCCCTCCCCCTTCTTCTTCCCAGAATCCCCTTGCCCTTCCCCAGAGCAGTTACCAGGGCAATCTTCCAAATCCCCAGTCTCTGGTCATACTTAGGGCCCTTGTCTTGTTAACGACCCTTAATGGCTCCCTATTCTTCCCTTAATGGCCTTAACTTGGCCACTCTATTCCGAACTTAAAAATGGAAAACATAATGCTGGTGGTCAACAAATGAGGTTTAAAGACTGTCTCAAGGCAAATCTTTAAAAATGTAGTATAAACACTGACAACTGGGAAACACAGGCCTGCAAGCACTCCAACTGGAGAACACCCTTTACCAAAGGTGTCATGGGCTTTGAAGACACTCGTCTTAGCAAGGGAGAAACGTGCTAAGAGGAAGGCATGCTTGGCAAATCCACACCGTGATCAACTCCCGCCTGCAAACCAATGTCCCCACTGTGGAAGGGCGTGTGGGTCCAGAATTGGCCTCCACAGTCACTTACGGACTCATTGTTAAAACTGTGTTTATGGAAGACAATCTTACTCGGCTATGAGTGATGCTAAAGAACAAGGAGACGACGACCCAATAATTCCTTTGCATCTTGTATTTCTCCCTTCCCACCCCAAATAATAATCCTATAATTTTATTAATTTCTATGTCCTAAGTCTATTCCTAAACCTACAACATACAGCAAGGACAGTATGTGTAAAAATGTGAGCTGTCAGGTCTCCTCCACACCGAAGTTTTACCACACGTGTGAAGACACTACAAAAGGCTTTTAGTCTCTCCCCCCCACCCCGCCCCTGAACCCCGAGGATGTTAATATGGGCTGGCCTCTCTTTCAGGAGAGCCGTCAGGTTTGCAGAGATAAAAGTACGGGGGGGCGTGTAAAGCGCTATATAAATGCAAAAAACCTGCCGTCCACCTGCCTCAAAACACACCCACCCACCCCTCACATATTTAAGATTCAAAGGAAAGCAGAGGCACACGGTAACAGGCCTGTTTTTCCCTCAGATGAAGCCTTTCCATAATCTGGCGCTTGAAAGAAGACGCCCCGCCATTTTGCTAAGGCTCGACGCCACTTACGCGTCGCCTTCAGCCGCCGCCTCCTCTTGCTCTCCCGTCCGTCCAGGAACGCACCAATCCTTTTGAATGGCACAGAACCTTGAACGAGAAGCGGAGTCGGCGGAAAAGTCACAGAAAGACCCACACACACCCCTCCGCAAGGCACCAGCAAGCGCAAACTTGCGCCCTTTGCAAGCCACGCGGCTGCCGACGGTGGTTGGGAGGATGGAACAGCGCAGACTTCGTAGGACTTGCGCGCTTTCATAGGCCCCGCTGCGCCTCCTGTTGACGCACAGGCGCGTTGAGACGCAAAAGAAATAGTAATAATAATTTAAAAGTCCCAGGGCGCTCGACAGTGCTGCGGGACGGCATTGAACCCCCCCCCCCCTGATTTCAATGGGACTTACTCCTGCGCATGGAACGCAGCAGTATTGAACGCAGAGACTTTGGAGAAACAAATACGCGTATGAACTAGCTGCGATCCTAGGCACTTAAGCGACTTTATTTTATGTTGTGAACCGCCCTGAGATCCAAGAATGAAAGGCGGTATATATAAATTTAATAAATAACACTTAAATTGCTGGGCGGGGGGGGAGCATGGTTGGTGCAATAAATGTTGAATTCCTAAACGTGCGAATTCAGAAATGCATTTTTTAAGACTTTCTTAGTTACCCCTTGAGAGCCGGATCCCTATACCGAGTTATGCGTGGACAAGCCACTTGAATCAATATTTGTTTTCAAACAGCGATGCTATCCCGTCTTTCAAACAAATTCCAGGGTGGGTCTACCTGAAACCTAACATGCTCCTATTTGTATCTGCGGCTGGGCGCTATGGAAAGGGTTGTGTGGAGGACCCGGGGAGGAGCTGCCAAGCGCGACCACCCCCTCAAACCGGAGGCATTGGCAGATATCTGACACCTGAAGGCGAAGGATCTCTACGGTGAGTGGAAAGATTGCAGGCGCACCATCAAAGCTGAAACACAGGACGATCAGTACACGGCGTCTTTAGGGAGACATGCAATTGAACTATGTGCTTACAGAATCTAAAGGGGTTTGCAACCCGATCTTTCTTATGCCTGTTTACTGGGAGGTCGCCTTGAAGCTGTTCACTTGTTCTTTTCAAGCGGTTTTCCTCATAACGTGACTTGTTTTCCTTGAAAGGGCAAGTAGCAAAACCCTCCTTTCTTCCCATCCAGAATGCATGGACTGTGTAGTTTCTCTCTGAACAAAAGCTTCTGAAATAATCAAAGCCTAACGCTTGGTTGGGCCATGTATTCGCTGTTCCACAGGACATTCCCCACCACACACGTCAAAAGGATCTGTAGCAGAACTGGAGAACTTTGAGCCCTTTGTTTGTTGTTAAGACTCCAACCACCATCACCCCCAGCCAGTATAGCCAATAGTGTAGGAGTGTGGAAGTTGTAGCCTCAACGTCTGGAAGGCATAGGATGTCCATATCTGATGTACTGTGCAAGGGTTGAGAACCTCAGACCTGGGGGGCCAAATGTGGTCCTCTTTTTCTACACTGAGCCTAGGGGCTGTTGCACCTATGATGTGTCGAATTGGGAAGAACGGAAAGCGAGATACAGGAGGTGCTGATTTTTGGTCTTGCACAGACCACTGCTGAAATTTGAAATATCAAAGTCTGCCTCTTGGCCACATCCCTCACGATTTTGTACCCAGTGTTTTTTGCCTGGCTGGAATGTGTCCTTCAACTCTGAAAAATGCCTCTTGCTTGTGTGGATGGAGGATAGGAGTGTGGGTGAGTGTAAAAACTAGTCTGGACAAAGGTAAAGTGTACATTTGTTGCTCTACCCACTTTTGCCTCTGGTCCCCACTCACCACTGGCACGTGGCCCTGTCTTAAAAAGAGTTCTGCGCTACAGAGTAAAAGAGAAGATAAAATGTACTTTATAAGTGCACTGATTGAAAATGACTGTACTATACAGTGGTACCTTGGTTCCCAAACGGCTGTTGACGAACAAATTGGCTCCCGAACACCGCAAACCCAGAAGTGTTCCAGTTTGTGAATGTTTTTCGGAAGCCGAACGTTCATCTTGGCTGCCGGCATTGTTTCTGGGGCCAATCAGCCAATTAGAAGCCGTGCCTTGGTTTCCGAATGTTTTGGAAGTCAGACTCCAGAATACATTGAGCTCGAGAACTGAGGTACCACTGTATTAACAAATTCATAGAAGTGCTTATAACAATGTACCCCTAAGCACCCTTACTAGAAGGCAAGTGTGAGCACACTCAATGAGATTTACTTCTGAAATAAACAGTTTAGGATCACACTGTCAGGCTGTCATTTTAAAAGAAGTTGGGCTGCAAGCCTAATTCCATTTACCTTGAATCCAATGGGAATTCAAATTGAAATAATACTAACACCAATAAGAATGCTTCTAAGTAGACGTAGTTAAGGATTGTGCTGTTAGTTATAAGTTTAATTGAACCAAGTAGGACTTGTTTCAAGTAAATTAATCGTGTACAATTCGGCTCCACATATCTGGTATGCCAACATTTCTGCTGTATAGCTTCATGTTAAACCTGATTAGTTTTCTTCAGCCTCTAATGGAACTACTGGTCATAAACCTGTAGGTATCAGCAGGTGGCTATCAAACAAGCTCACTTCTTAGTATTATCTCATCCTGTTTTGCTCAATAAAGTATACAGATAGATTGCTTATTGTTCACTGTATTGTTAATGTTAATTCCTTTCATAGGATGAAAATCATAACCTTAACAGTCTAATTTTATGAGTATTTTGGCCCCATGCTGTCCTTTCAAATCCAGAGTTTTTATCACTGGTAGCTTGATATTTTTATTAGAAATAGATAATGATCACATTTTAAAATTTTGAAGGAAATAAAACAAATCACCCTTTGACTGGTGTAAATTTTTGTAGAAGAAAAGAAGCTCCAAACAGCTAAAAGAACAGGAATATAATTTTATTATTTGATCTCTGTATTCAAACATGTTTTGCTGATACTTAACATGTGAGTGAGAAAACCATTGTCCTTGGCATATTCTATCTAGTTGGATATTATTTTTGCTTCCATGCCTAGAAAGAAATAGATGTACTACCACATATTATCTTATAGAAAAATCTTCACATACTGAATTCATTAAAGAAAACGTATCTAAACACTAATAAATCACAATAAATAAAAAATGTATTCTTTTGTTTTATTGGTTATCATGAATTTTTTGTCACTGGACGCTTTCCTTTCTGTTTTGCAGCAGCCTTTTCTTGCTTCAACTGTGATGAAAAAGAAAAAAGAAAACATTAAAATACATTCACTTATAAAATAACCTCTTTTGACTTAAAGACCTAGCCAATTATAAAACAAAGCAGCTTCAAGGAGTGAGCTACGCTCATTTTCCTGCCAAATTTCACATTGCCTGTACTTAGCTGCAGCCAACCTAAGTCCAGCCACTTTTCTACCCTATTAGCATTAATGCCATTTCTCACTGTGAGCCACTCTGGTGTGCTATATACTTTCTGGTTTCTTCCTTCTTTTCACCACTTCTTTTCACAGTTGAAGTGGATGGCCACTACAAAGCAAAACCAAGATCAGAGTACAGTAGACCCACCAGATACGAACTTAATTTGTTCTGGGGGTCCGTATGTACCCCAAAAAGTCCGCATCTAGAGGCGCCATTTCTGCGCACGCACATGGCGCAGTAGAGTGCTTCTGCGTGTGTGTGGCAAAACCCAAAAGTTACATTACCCGAAGGTAACCCACGGGTCCACTGTAATGTTGAGACTGCAACAGGAGATGGTGGGAGCACAAGGAAAAAATAATCATTGTTGCTATTATTAATTTATTTATTTGCTACTTAATGCTCAGATGGTTTACAAAACATGAAAACGTAACTGCACAACATTGTTAGAAATACAGACTATTTAAAAAAAGACACCATAATTAAAATATACAATAAAACAATTCCCTTAAAACAGCACAGCAATTAAAACAACAGGCTCTGGCCAAGAGATCAAGTGAATGCTTGGGTAAGCAGGTATGTCTTCAAAAGCTGGTGGAAGGCCAAGACAGAGGAGGCCTCTCATATTTCAACAGGGAAATTATGCCACAATACCAGAGCCACCAGGGAAAAAGCCCACCTCTGCGTCACCGCAAGCCAATACTAAGCAAACTTACCACAGGAAATCATTGCTCTCGGTAAATCCATTTGACCAGTTTGCGGTGTTTATCTGCTTAAATTTCTATCACTTAATAAATTATGAGAAACCTGATATTTCCTTCTCTACAACCACATTTGATTCTGAGATACCAATATAATGCCCTAAAGTATTTTAACAAAGTTATATAGAAATTAAAAATGTCTCACATTCAGCAAAAGCAAATTATCTTCAGCTTTAAAGAAATGCTTTTGCTTTAAACTACGTATGCAATGGCTTACCCGTTCCTGATACTGTCTTTCAAAATAAGCCATGTCATCTTCGTCAGGTTTTCTTAAAGAGGCAACTTGCATTGCTGTACTTGCACCTCCTTAAAAGCAACATACTTTTAATTAGATAAATTCTAGAATTGTATCAGGGCAATATCAAATGTTAGTCATACTCAAGTAGATCAAGGGGTCTTCTCTGTTGAGTATGGCTCAAGTGGATATCATCTCTTGTTCCAGAGATTCTCAGATCAGAATGTATTAAAATTGCATTTCATTAGAATTTCGTAAGCATACTTACTGGAAAGCAAAACTCACTGAAATCAATTGAATTTACAACCAAATAAGCATGGTTAGCACCTCTAATCTCTCCTGTAATCACACTTGCCAGCACATGAAATTGAAAAGATAACTACCATCTTGAATTAGCTTGTTTGACAAAAGAATATGTGTAAATAAGGTTCACTCCTGCTTTTGACTTGCCCTCATTGTTCAATCCTTAGAACGTCAAACCAAAACATACTAGCAAATGCATCAGCCCACCTCAAACACCTATTTATAGGGACAGCATCCATGAGAAAATGTATCCCAAGTTTAACACCAGACATGGTAAGGTAAAAAATGTAAGGGTAAAGGACCCCCCTGGACGGTTAAGTTCAGTCAAAGGCAGCTATGGGGTTGCGGCGTTCATCTCTCTTTCAGGCCGAGGGAGCCAGCGTTTCTCCACAGACAGCTATCTGGGTCATGTGGCCACCATGACTAAACCACTTCTGGCACAACAGGACACTGTGACGGAAGCCAGAGCACACGGAAACACCATTTACCTTCCCGCTGCAGCGATACCTATTTATCTACTTGCACTGGTGTGCTTTTGAACTGCTAGGTTGGCAGGAGTTGGGACAGAGTAATGGCAGCTCGCCCCATTGAGCAGATTCAAACTGCTGACCTTCTGATCGGCAAGCCCAAGAGGCTCAGTGGTTTAGACTACAGCACCACCCACATCCCTACTGCACATAGTAGTTTCTCTCAGACCCTCTGTCATCTCCCTCTCCTCTTCCATCAACTCCCTGGACTCCAACTGTACAGGGAATCCTGGAAGGAAGCTTATTCTAGTTGTCAGAACACAGGAACTGTATTATGTACTTCCCAGTCCTCAGAAGATCACATACACCCCCTTGCTCTCTGCCAGAGTACCCTACCAAGTCTTCATTACACTCTGCCTAGAGTGACTTGAGTTTTCTTTTTCTGTTGAATTTGCACAAAATGACTAATGCAGTTTGGGTTGGCCCAGAATGTTCTACCACTTGAGGCAAAACAGAAAATGGTGCCGCCCCTTCCACTGCCACCGCCCTCCCCATAATCTCTTCCGCCTGAGGCAACCGGAGGCAGCCCTGGGAAACCTTGGCATGCTGAAGGTGGCAGGGGAGAATACAGTGGTACCTCAGGTTACAGACGCTTCAGGTTACAGACTCCGCTAACCCAGAAATAGTACCTTGGGTTAAGAACTTTGCTTCAGGATGAGAACAGAAATCGTGCTCCGGCGGCGCGGCGGCAGCAGGAGGCCCCATTAGCTAAAGTGGTACCTCAGGTTAAGAATAGTTTCAGGTTAAGAACGGCCCTCCAGAACGAATTAAGTTCTTAAGAAGAAGAAGAAGAGTTTGGATTTGATATCCCACTTTATCACTACCTGAAGGAGTCTCAAAGTGGCTAACGTTCTCCTTTTCCCTTCCTCCCCCACAACAAACACTCTGTGAGGTGAGTGAGGCTGAGAGACTTCAGAGGAGTGTGACTGGCCCAAGGTCACCCAGCAGCTGCATGTGGAGGAGGAATGGAGACATGAACCTGGTTCCCCAGATTACGAGTCTGCCGTTCTTAATGACTACACCACACTGGCTTAACCCGAGATACCACTGTGATGGAGGCTGGAGAAGAACAAGCAGTGGTGGGGCTCAGGGGCCCCACACCGCCCGAAACGGCAGCGTGGGGCTTGCATCCGCCAGGCGTACTCCGAGGGCAGCTTGCCGCGGCACCCCTCTGGGCGGATTGTTGCGGCGCCCCCCACCCTGGGCGGAGCGCAGATCACTGCGGCGCCCCCGTGGACGGCTCGCCCCGCCCCCACCACTCTGGGTGCCGGAGCAGCTAGCTACGCCCCTGGTGGGGTGACAGAGAAATCAGGTGACAAGCGCAGCAGGCAGCTAGCAATGCATTCCTCAGAGGCTCAGATCTGCCACATGTACCCACTCCCAGGTGATTGCCTCACTGAGCCTCATAGGTGGGCCAACCTTGTATAGAGTACCTTTCCTTAACTAGGCACTCCAACCTCCTAATTGCTGAACCGTCCCAAGAGCAAACACATTTTAAATGTGTGCTAAACTTAAATCCCCTAAAGGCTGCAACCATTACACCATCGCTGATGCTAGGTCACGTATCTGGAAAGGCAGAATTTATTCAGCTGCTCACAGTGTATTTAATCAGGCAACACATTGACTACTTAAAGAAAGAAAAGTAATTCCATTACCATCTGTTAACTGGGGATGTCCTTGCGTAGAACTCGAAGGTCCCTGCAATGCTTTTAGGAAGGGATGATCCATGTTGGTTACAGGAGATTCTAGGAACTGGATGGAAGGTGCTCCTTAAAATGAAACCAGCAGTTTAGGGAGAAGAAATCCAAATTAACCAGAAACATGAAGAATTGCAGCCACCGATGAAAAACAAATTAAAAATGTTGCTGATTCAGTAAGACGAACAAGAAGCAAGTCCAACAAAGCTAGACAACTCTGTCTTGAAAAAGAAATGTGGTGATCTACCACGGAGATAGAAAATGGCACCCTGAATGGAAGACCAGTTATTGGTCTCATTAAAAAACACTGAGCATTTTAGAATTATACTTGTTATTAAATTAAAACAAATGTTTGAAAATATAGATAAAAGCATAACGAAAACGGGTGTGTGCCAGATTTATTACTTTGGCTGTGGAAGGAGCTAAGTGTAATATGCCCATGGCTCAGATTTTATCACTTGCTGTCTGCCTATGTTCTGTTAATTTGCAGCTGATGTTTCCTATTTTGGTGGTGGTGGTATTCAGCATTTAATTATTATATTGTTTCATGTGCAATTCCTCCCTGGGGTCATTTGAAATGGGGGGGGGTTTATAAATTGTGCAGGGAAGAGCTCTACTATTTTGGTCACAGGCTGTGCAGCGTTTTAAAAGAAAGCACCAATCACATTAGGCCTGGAAGAGCATGGGCAGTCATGATAGTTGCTACGAAATGGGCCAGGATTCCTAACTTTGTATTTATTTAGGAAGAAGGGGGCAACATCCTGCTGCTATAGTTTCTAAGTCATCTTCAGATACAGCTGCCTGTACTACAGTCAATCCTCAAGGCTACAAAAATGTGGATAAGAATGACAAGACCCCCTCTGCCTCAGAGCCCTTGCAACAGATACAAATGATAAAATCAGGGGTCAGCAAACTTTTTCAGCAGGGGGCTGGTCCACTGTCCCTCAGACCTTGTGGTGGGCCGCACTATATTTTGAAGGAAAAAAATGAACAAATTCCTATGCCCCACAAATAACCCAGAAATGCATTTTAAATAAAAGCACACATTCTACTCATGCAAAAACACCAGGCAGGTCCCACAAATAGCCCAGAGATGCATTTTAAATAAAAGGACGCATTCTACTCATGTAAAAACACGCTGATTCCTGGACCGTCCGCGGACCGGATTTAGAAGGCGAATGGACCGGTTCCAGCCCCCAGGCCTTAGTTTGCCTACCCATGATAAAAATGCACTCTTCACCAGTGCCATTATCTGCTTTTCCAGGACAAAGTAGGCTTAGGAGAAATCCATGGATCTGTACCTGTTTTGCTAGGATGATTAGTACTTTACCCAAAAAAGACACAGCAAGTCCCCCATGAGAACTTGTTTTCTTTGGAATCAGTTTCAGGTTATTTATTATTTTACTTTATCACTTGTCCCCAGCTTCCAAACTGATATGGGGTTAACATGCCAAGAAATACAGAGTGGTAGTCAACTAAGTTTTACTCAAATATTTGAAATGAATTAAGGCAACTAAATCAAGTCTATCAATGTCAAGAAGTCCACAGTGAGTAAAATTTAGCTGAATACCACCCAGATTTGGGAATCATCAGTTTGGCCCATAGCTGTCAAGTGTCCCTTATTTGAAGGGACAGTCCCTTATTCCAGGGCCATGTCCTGCTGCTGCCCCTTATTGATGGATGTCCCTTAAATGTCCCTTAAATGATGTTCCTTAAATTTCAAAGGAAGAAACTCCTCTTCCTCCCTCCCTGCCGGCCAGGGAGGAGGGAGGCTCCAACTGTGTTGCTTGGCTGTGTTGCTCACCCAATAAGAAATCTAAGAACGACTGGGGGGTGGAGCTTGCATGCCTTGTGTGTGGCTAGTTAATGCAAGCTGAGGGGGGTTTTGAATGCTGGACGCCATTTTGTTGCACATGCTGCTGCAAACTTTGCAGTGCAAAGCCAGGCCAGGGAGCCATCCTAAGTTGAGGCTGCATAGGCCTTGTGGTGCATGTGATTCAGATTCTATTCAGTTGAACCTCTGGTTACAAAGTTGGTTGGACAGTGTTCTCAGAGCTACAAGCATGAGTTTGACCAGACTGCAGGAGGACAGGAAGACTGGAGTGCCTGGAACAGGTGAGGCTGCAGGTCCCTTATTTTGGCCGCTGGTCCCTTATTTTCAAATCTGTAAGTTGACAGCTATGGTTTGGCCACACCCAACTTCAAAGCTCCAAATTATCTCTTCCAATGGCTACATATGAATGTTAAACTGCATGGCAATAAGGCCAAGGCTTGAGGGGGTACCACAGGTCAAATCCCATGGTGCTGACCTAGTCTTTCCAACTGCACATTGATAGGAAAAACATACCATTCATTTTGTGGGGCATCAGACAACCGGATTGGTACCTCTGCACCTATATTTATAATTTAAAACTACATAGACGTTGCAATCTGTTTAAATTATCTGATACACTTTGGAACTATCAATAAAGCAAAAAACAGATAGATGTAAATTCAATTTTTCATTTCAAGTCCCCCGATTCTTACCTATCCCACTGTCATCAAGTCTCATGTATCCTTCTGCTAGTGAACTAAAGCCAGTTAGTCCTCCCATGGCGGCATATGGGACATCTTGCCCCACTGGTTTTCCTTGGGCTAAGCGTTCCTCTTTTGTTTCCACTACTGTTTCATGAGCATATGTTGGCTGCCCACATCCACAAGTAAAGCAACTGTGAAACCCTGAACATTTGGAACCTAATTCAAAACATTTTAAGACAGCATCAGATAGACCAAAATATTTGACTCCCTTTCACTCAGTGGCAGTTTTGTTTTGAGTATTTCCTCTCTGTAGCCCCAAATACACAAACAATTGCTACAGATGGAAACAGCTTAATAGGATGTGTAAGTGTATTATTTGAGTCCAGGGCAGACATGGTGTAAATCTAAGGCCTACAATATTTTGAGATCATAAATACTATTTATTCTACCGGTACAATGAAACATATTTAAACAATAATGTGCAGATGGACTCTACTTATACAGAAAGCTGCCAGTGGTAGAAAAAGTATCCTTCAAAAAGCCCAGGTTCAGACTCCCAAATACGGAAGTAGCATAAATCAGGAAAGGGTTTAATAATATGCAGATTTGGAATGTGAAATACAATGTTGAGCTTGCCTGCTGAATATGAGTTTTCTAGTTACAGAACCCAGCACATTTTCATTAGTACTCTCCACACTTACAAATATACATGGTTATAGTATCACACAATGCCTCAAGGGACATATCTGCGTAATGAAAAACTGCTACACTTACATATGACATGCTTATTTATCCAAAACTCACTTACATGTGTTGCATGGAAACCCAGGTGCCGCACTGTGCTGATCAGCAAAGTGCTTACATCTACAGCGGATGGGCTGAGTCCCATTGAGAGGAACGAAGTTATAAGATTTGCATGGGCAACGGCCCACCCTACAGGGTAAAGAAATAGGACGTTCCTTTGGGATCTCTTCAAAGTCTGTTTTGTGTTGTTTATACCTGGGGGAAGCGAAATGTAAACATACTATTCAGTGATCATTTGTTTTATTTATTTATCATTTATTTAGAGAATCTGTACCCTACTCTTCAGGCAAAAAGGCGGACCTAGAGCAGCACACATGAAATCAAAACAAGACAAGACATGCCCTACTTAAATTCTTAATTTTTTATATTGTTGTTGTTGTTGTTGTTGTTGTTGTTGTTAAATACAATGCACAAGGGGGAAAGGACAAGGAGGAAAAAGGAAAATAAAACTCAGGCATCAATTTCTAGACGGCTGTTCCTATATTGAGCAGCTGGCACAGTTCAGAGGCAGGAGGTGGAGCAGGGCCTCTAGCAAAGCAGATGCGATGAGCGTGGCTTCCTGTCTCTCCCTCTGAGGCAGCCTGATAGCTGCTCCCAGATGATGGTTGAAGGGATGGGGAGGCTTGATGGAGGTGGCCTGTTGCAGCAGAACTGATGGAGTGAGCCCTGCTTCTCCGCTGTGCCACTGCTGGAATGGCTGTCCCCACACAACAGTTGAGCTTTTAAAAAAATATTATTCTAAGCAATCATGTCCCAATCTTTTATGAATGGGACCAGGTTCAATAAACCACTTTATTGAGGTTGCCACCAACCCAGCCTCTCTCTCGAATCTTCTGGCACATAGAGAATTTCTATGGTAGTGAGTCAGTCTTTTACTGTGTGCTAGTCTTGCCAAGAAAAATTATTGCTGCTTCTTCAAAGCCATGACTGAAATAAGTCTGAACATTACATGTGCCAGGGGGGAAATGAAGGCGCATTGTAATGTTAAAGCCATTGGTAATGCTAACCAAGGTTTATAAACCAATAACAAACTGTGGCTTACAAGCATGGTTTGTTTGTGGTCAATAAACCATGGATAAGGTGCTGGGCTGGATGTTCGTGTTAAACCCTCATTTAGTAAGCAATTGTCTATAAACCGTAGCTTAACATTATGTGGACCATGGCAGAGGGGGATCCCAGTAAAATATTTAGACACTTAAATTTGTAGACCATTCAATTTATTTGGAATATACCTTTGAATGTCATCGCAAGGTACTTGAAACATAACCTGAAGGTGCTCTTTTCCATTTTTGATGCATTTATAATTTACAGTGGTGCCTCGCAAGACGAAAAGAATCCATTCTGTGATTCTCTTCGTCTAGCGTTTTTTTCGTCTTGCAAAGCAAGCCCATTGATGGATTAGCGGATTAGCGCTATTAGCGGCTTTTAGTGGCTTATCTGCTGATCGGATCAGCTGATATGCGGCTTAGCGGCTTAGAAAAAGGGGGGAGGAAAAAAAACCAGCAGGAACTCGCAAGACATTGTCGTCTTGCGAAGCAAGCCCATAGGAAATTCGTTTTGCGAAGCACCTCCAAAACGGAAAACTCTTTCGTCTAGCGAGTTTTCCGTCTTGCGAGGCATTCGTCTTGCGGGGCACCACTGTATATGGAATATTATGAAACAATTTTCCTGATCTAAGAAATATTCTAAACCGCCCTGTGATCCTTGGATGAAAGGCGGTACAGTAATTTAATAAATAAAAACAAATGCTTCCTAAAGCTTTGCAAGCCACAAGTTCTCAAGCTAACTGCACAACAAAAAAATACTTCCTTTGTTGAACAGGAAATGTCTATGTAGGGCACAGAATGCCTCACCTGTGAGTACAAAAACATGGGGTTTCCGGGCCCACAAGTTTGCAGTCCATGCCAGTTGGTGATCTCCAGCTCACAAACAGTCTGTTTTGTAACCGTATTGGTAACATTTTTTTCTTGTACTTTTCATATTCTTCAGGAGTAAAAAGTTTCCCTCCATCATCTTCGCCTACAATTCTACGAAGAAGCGTTGCATGTTTAATTACAAACATCAATGTTCTGATAACACACACACACAAAAATTAAGACTGTTGAAATGGCTGTGGCTTGGGAGAAAGGGAAGAGACAATCTTGGAAAGCCTAGACTAGGAAATGTTTGCCAGGTGTTCTATTTCTGCTCATATCTATGTCGCAACATCAAAATAGTGCTATGATCCTCAGCATATTTCATGGAACATTCCCATTTAACTGTCTCTAACTGGAGGAAGCGGTTGAGGGCTTCATTCTTTAAAAAGGCTATAAATCATAAAGTTTAAACATGTATTCCATACGACTTCATATCCTAGGACCTAGTCACTCACACCTTAAACTAAAACCTATAACCGATTTCAACTCACCACAAAAAGTGAGTCTTTAGATTCGGTTGGATTAAATATTCTTTCAAATTCTTAACAATCAGAGGCTAGCCCTGTTACAGACACCCACCTTGTTAAAGCAAGACTGGTGCCCCACGGACAGCTCTCTTATGTGTTTTGCTCGCTGATTGATTGTGGGGGGGGGGGGGAAGAGAAAACCTCAAAGCGTCTTACAAAGAGATAAAACAATAAAATCATGCCTAGGTGGCGCATCGCTCAGGAGTATCACGCTTAGCAGTGAAGAAGGCAGGTTGCCAGGATCTGTGCGGAAAGACGGTCCTTTAGGTTGCTCGGGGTGAAGGACGTGCCCTTTGCACATGCTCAGAGGGCCCCTCGTGAGTTTTGGGTTTTCCAAGCGAAAAGACTTCGAGCCCCAACAAAAAGTGGAGGAGACCTGAGCGGAGCGTCCCGTCCCCTCGGCCCGCTACCTACGCAGTGGCGATCGCCGCCAGCGATCCCCTCCTCCCCCCCCCGGCGGCCTTTCGTCCCCCTCCTCCCCTCGGTCCCGCTCACCTCTTGTATTCCAGGTATTCGTCTATGGCCGCGGCGGCCCCCGGTTGCAAAGTCAGCCGCTCCATGGCCGGGATGAGCCTTCCCCACGGCCGGAATTCCCTACCGAAAGAGGGAGGCACGCGGCGGCGAGGGCTGAAGGGCCTCGCGGGAGACAAAGAGGCGGCCCTCCCCTTTCCCTTCCCCGCCACCAGGAGAAGCGGGAGAGGCGGCTGCTTCGCCAACCCTCGCCGTTTGTTGGGTCTCTAAGCGACGGTTCCAAGCGCGCCTTTCAGCGCCGGCTTTCGCTTTTTGCTGGCGGGGTGAGAAACCCCTCACGCCTCGCTAACTCCCCCTCGATGGTTCGAACTTAACCCAGTTTAATATTATTATAGGCAATCCTAAGGCCCCAATTATAAATATTCATAAATGCACACGTATCTGAAACCATGTGTCTTGAGAGCAATCCTGAAGCCATTTTGACCTCAAATACTGTATTCCTCTGCGGTTAAGGGAGGCAAATGGAGAAAGCCAGCCCGTTTTCTCCCCTCCCCTTTACAAATCCTGTGCTAAGAGCGTCTTTGTGTATGAATAGGGCGAGCCTGTGACCTGGATTCAGTTCAAGTAAAGTAATAGTCCCATGGACTGCAAGAAGATCAAACCTATCCATTCTTATGGAAATCAGCCCTGAGTGCTCACTGGAAGGACAGATCCTGAAGCTGAGGCTCCAATACTTTGGCCACCTCATGAGAAGAGAAGACTCCCTGGAAAAGACCCTGATGTTGGGAAAGATGGGGGGCACAAGGATAAGGGGACAACAGAGGATGAGATGGTTGGACAGTGTTCTCAAAGCTACCAACATGAGTTTAACCAAACTGCGGGAGGCAGTGGAAGACAGGAGGGCCTGGCATGCTCTGGTGCATGGGGTCACGAAGAGTCAGACACGACTAAACGACTAAACAACAACAAAAGTAATAATAAAAAAATTCTTTCCAGTAACACCTTAAAGACCAACTAAGTTAGTTCTTGGTATGAGCTTTCGTGTGCATGCACACTTCTTCAGATATCTGAAGAAAGAATTTTTTTATTTTGACTATGGCAGACCAACACGGCTACCTATCTGTAACAAAAGTAATAGTCATCACAAAAGGATTGCCCAGGCAATGCAATCAGGGACCATTCTTAGGTATCCTGGCAGACAGGATTTCTGCTGTAGACCCACCTCCTATGATGTATGTGTGATTTTGGGGTGCTCTTTGGCTAAGTGGGTTGGGCAATGTCAAAAGGTTCCTGCACACTTTTCTTCAGGGTCTCTCCCTCCATGGAAGGAGGGGAAGAGAACTCTGTTGCAACAGAAAACCAAGCCTTGCTTTCCACTGGATCCTGCCTCCCTCCATCCATTCTTCTCTGTCTGATCATGGACTTAGGGGACCCATGGAATCCCATGGGGAGTTGAGGCAGCAAAAGCCAAACCCCAATTTTTACATCAATATGTATAACACACAGAGAGAGTTTTAATCCATTTTAAAAGATGGCTCACACGACTTCAGTTGTGCTGCAGACTTGGAATTTTAAACTCTCAAGGTAACAGCAAAACGCTTGGACCTGAGGAACGGAATCTGAACTCAGCTCGCTGCCCTCACTCATGGTTTTTTGGACCCCAGGGATCTGGTGGCAACACCCTCAGCCTTGCCACCTCTTGTGTCCCCAGGTAGCTGCTACCACCCTTATGCACTGGAAAGAAAGCCCTGCAGCCTAAAAAAGCTCGTAGACATTTTGTGAGGGATTTTTGACTAAAGTGTCCTCTGGCTTGATTGCAAGGAAAATTATCACAGGGGGACCGGGGTGGAGTTCCCCTCCTGCCTGGCCACTGGCAGTGTTGGTTCAGGCTGTCCTTGCCCTCCCTGAAAGCATTCTTCACTCCAGATCAGGTCCAGGAGCAGAGCTGGTGACGATGTCCTGCTACAAACATTTAGTAATGTCTCATTATTTACATTTGTTGAGACTAGCAGCAGAAGATGTGGCTCTTTATTATTTTGATATTTCACCTTTTATATTAAGCTCTCCGTACAATTCATTAATACACAAATAATATTGCCTCCCCCCCCAAAAAAAAATCAAGCTAGAGAAAGAACACGGAACCAAAACATTAGTTTCGGTTTCTCTGTAACATATCCAGGAGAAAAGACAAGCTGCTTTTAAACTAAAAAGGAGCTCGCCTCCTCAAGCGTGAGAGTTGCTATGTGAAAAACTTTTTTTTTTTAAAAGTGCTGTATTTATTTTGCACACAGTTCTCTTAACTTCCAGTTCAGCCCCTCTCTCATAATAGGCCTTGGCCCAGTATACTTGAAGGAGCATCTCCACCCCCATCGTTCAGCCTGGACCCTGAGGTCCAGCTCCGAGGGCCTTCTGGCGGTTCCCTGACTGCGAGATGTGAGGTTACAGAGAACCAGGCAGAGGGCCTTCTTGTTGGTGGTGGTGCCCACTCTGTGGAACACCCTCCCGTCAGATGTCAAGGAAATAAACAACTATCTGACTTTTAGAAGACATCTGAAGGCAGCCCTGTTTAGGGAAGTTTTTATGTTTGATGTCGCTTTTTTATTATTAATATTCTGTTGGGAGCAGCCCAGTATTTATTATTGTTATTATTATTCAATGTAGCTGAATGCTGCAAGATTTAGGAGAGATGAAATAAAGTGCTTCTTCATCCCATGCATAAACTACAGAATTCACCCCACAATATGTGGTAACAGCCACTAACTTGGCTGACTTTAAAAGAGAATTAGACAAATTCATGAAGAATAAAGCTTCAAATGGCTACTAGCTATGATGGCTATGATCTACATCCAATGTTGTATATCATACTTTCGGAATCACTAGTGGGAAAGAGTACAATGGCACTCAAAACCTCCTTACAGACTTTCCATAGTCTCATAGGCTGAGCACTATGAGAAAAGAATTCTAGACTAGATGGGCATTTGGCCCTGATCCGTCAGGTCTGCTCCTGTAAATGACTAGTGGAGAATGTCACACAGCAAAGAGAAATTCTGAATCAAACCTTCAAAGGTGGTAGATAAACGGGTAGACTCATTACATAATGTAACCCAAGGATTCATACAATACTGGCCTCTTGTATGTTCCCTTATCCTCATGTTAAGAGATAGACTGTCCCGTAGCTTGTGAAAATGTACTTTGAATCAAGTCCCAATTAAATTTCCTGACCAAAAAAAGTTTCAGGAGGCTTAGAAATGTATGTGCTCAGGAATGTAGCCTTGTGATATAATCCTGTGAAATGTATACAGTGGTACCTCGGGTTAAATACTTAATTCGTTCCAGAGGTCCATACTTAACCTGAAACTGTTCTTAACCTGAAGCACCACTTTAGCCTATGGGGCCTGCTGCTGCCGCCACACCGCCGGAGCACGATTTCTGTTCTCATTCTGAAGCAAAGTTCTTAACCTGAAGCACTATTTCTGGGTTAGCGGACTCTGTAACCTGAAGTGTATGTAACCTGAAGTGTATGTAACCCGAGGTACCACTGTACTCCAAAGCTAGCCTCGCTGAGTTTAGCAAGGATTAGTCCTAGGTTTACGTCTGAGTAGAATAGAACAGTGTTTTTCAACCACTGTTCCGCGGCACACTAGTGTGCCGCGAGATGTTGCCTGGTGTGCCGTGGGAAAAATTGAAAAAATCGAAAGATTTTTTTAAAAAATAATGTCACATTTTCGCCCACTAGGCGGGTGCCGGACTGTGTCCACCCTATTTTCCATCCGTCCTGGGTGGGGATCAGATCGCATGGGATCGGATGAGAGCGGACAGGCGGTCCGCTCTCATCCGATTCCCCATAGAGAGCAGCGGGGCTCTGACATCTCCCTCTCTGCACACAGTGCGGACACGGAGCTGTCATCCGCCGGCTCAGCGGGGATCAGCGGATCGATCCCCGCTGAGCAGAGAACAGTCCGCAACGTTTTTGTTTGCCATTAAAGAAAAAAATATTAAACCATGCTTGAATGTCGGAACTGGTTACTAAATTTTTTGAATCCCACCACTGATGTTAAGTGTTTGTGTTTATTTGATTTGTGTTTATTTGATTCCTATTCAAGAGAATTACTTTATATATAGTCAATATAGGCACAGAGTTAAATTTTTTAACATTTTCTAATGGTGGTGTGCCTCGTGATTTTTTTCATGAAACAAGTGTGCCTTTGCCCAAAAAAGGTTGAAAAACACTGGAATAGAATATACCATTAGTGTTTTTATTTACCAGGTCTAGCCTGTGATATGTGACTTCTAGTCATTTAATTTTTAAAGCAACAGTTAAAAGATAAGCCGTTTAAAACATGTAGAAAGCAACCACAGATTTTCATTTTGTGCAAAATCATGAATATACTCCTACTGAGGATAAGAACTTATTGGACACTCAAAACCTTTGACCATATATTTCACTTTATTTATTTTATTCTATCCAGATGCTATAATCATCTGCAGGGATAATAATTCAGGACGGTATATAATCTAGCACCGCAAATCTTGTTCTCCCTTTAAATAAAAGTTCTTTAAAAAAAAACCTACACAGCATATTTTAAGCATAAAATACCAAAACAAACCCTTTAGAGATAATTCCGTATAGATGCAAAAACTCAAGACTGGCACTTCATTTTTATAATTTAGGATACAAAAAGCACACTGTGTAACATAGTGTACCCTTGCTGCAAATTCTCTGCTATAAGGCTAACATGGATATAAGGCAATGTTCACCTTTGCTCCCACTCAATTTAAAGTCCACCATGGATGAGCTCGGGTTCAAATCCACCAGGATTTACTACTGTTTCACAACCAACACTCATTCAAAAGGCCATTGCAAAGCAGCAGTGCCCGAGAGACTGTACCCCTCTAGCTGATCTTTTCAGTAAGTATCAAGGTGTCTTGCTTCCCTTCATCTAAATCCAGTTTGTCACTCTTGGTTTTCTTTAAAAAGAGTAACTTAAGAGCTAGTGTTACATTCATCATAGGCTGTAGGATACTCAAATATTCACCAAAAAAACAATGGACGAAAAGCTAGCAGTGTTCAATACCTGGTAAGTGTGGCTTCTATCACTTAAGGTTTTTATCTTCAGTTGCTAAATACATACATTTATTTATTGTTAACAGCTATGTACCATCACAGATTATCTTTGATCATCTAAGCGTCCTAATTCTGTAGCAAGTGTGTGTGCACTTGGGCCGGTCGCCCTTTTAAGCTTTTACAAACGATAGTATTTTTAATACATTCTCTCTAGCTATTTCACAGATAGTGCAAATAAAAGACATTCTTTGGATCACCATTTTAGGATGTTATCCACAACATGATATCCATTGTAGAAATCAATCAACCAAAGGTGATGTTAAAATATACTTTACACATACATCAATTTCCAGCACTCATATTATAGGCTCATATTATCCTTCATTGCTATGCATTAGTAAACCAGGTCACAAGATTAAGCTAAAATTTCCAAAGATGTGTTAGATTTATATTTAAATAGATATTTAGATATTAAATCTACCTCTTTTTCATGATCATAATCTTCATGATTATCATAGAACCTCACATATGGATGTACACATTATCTACTTCCCTCACTACACTAGCTATGTTTCCAGCATCTCTTTTAAATAAGATGTTGTACAGTGTTGTTTTATGAAAGAGCTATCTTTAAAAGGTTTTAGAACTTGATATAAAAGAAGTTAGAACTGTATTCAGCATTTCCTGTTGCAACATGATGCAGACCTCCATGCCAACCATTGGTTTGTGGTTTTTTTCCTATTGTAACAGAACTAGACACCAGTCAGAATCACTTTGTTTACCCGTTTGCTTGTAGTTGCTGGCATCAAGTTCCCATTTGTAGTATTTGTTGCTGAGCCATTTACAACCATGTAATCAACCTTGTTTTCCAGTTTCACCAAGCGTTGCAAGATGTCATCTAGAAGAACTGCGATCGTTCGTTTTAGATCAGCTAGAGAAAAACAGAAACACAGAAAGGAATCCTGTCTATTTTGCACTCCACAGTGGAACTATTGATAGTGAAAGAAGCATAGGTGCTCGTACAGTGGTGCCCCGCAAGACGAATGCCTCGCAAGACGGAAAACTCGCTAGACGAAAGAGTTTTCCGTTTTGGAGGTGCTTCGCAAAACGAAATTCCTATGGGCCTGCTTCGCAAGACGACAATGTCTTGCGAGTTCCTGCTGGTTTTTTTCCTCCCCCCCCCCTTTTTCTAAGCCGCTAAGCCGCTTATCAGCTGATCCGATCAGCAGATAAGCCACTAAAAGCGCTAAGCCGCTAATCCTTCAATGGGCTTGCTTCGCAAGACGAAAAAACTGCTAGACGAAGAGAATCACAGAACGGATTCTTTTCATCTTGTGAGGCACCACTGTACTAAAGGTAAAGGACCCCTGGACAGTTAAATCCAGTGAAAGGCAACTACAGGGTTGCAGCGCTCATCTCGCTTTCAGGCCGAGGGAGTCAGCGTTTGTCCACAGACAGCTTTCTGGGTCATGTGGCCACCATGACTAAACCGCTTCTGGTGCGACAGGACGCCGTGACAGAAACCACAGCGCACAGAAACGCTGTTTACCTTTCCACCACAGCGGTACCTATTTATCTACTTGCACTGGTGTGCTTTTGAACTGCTAGGTTGGCAGGATCTGGGACAGAGCAACGGGAACTCACTCCGTCATGGGGATTCGAACTGCCGACCTTCTGATAGGCAAGCCCAAGAGGCTCAGTGGTTTACTGTGCCAAGATAGCTGAAGAACAGGAATTACAAAGGGAGATGCAAGTCCCCCTACAACCAAATTTTTGTTTTATTGGTCCTAGACCTACCCCTTTCCAATTGGTGCATTTAGGCATTGAATAACATATCTGGTTATATTGATTATTTATTTATTTGGTTCATCTAGGTTTTTTCTTCAGGAACAGTCACACAGAGAATGGATTTCTTATTCTTTCTCATTTCATTCAGTCCAACTGGCACAGAACTAGCCATCTCTGTGTGGTTTTTTTCTTCTTGTTGTTTATCCACACCACTGGTAGTGAGTTCTAGGAAATATTGTGCATGGCATATAAAAAGAATGACTGTGTTTTCACATATGCATTTAATTCTACCAACTGCTCTCTAATTCTGATACAGTGGTACCTTTGTCCCGAGCAGCTTAGCTCCCAAACAAATTGGCTTCCGAACGCCATGATCCCGGAAGTAAGTGTTCCAGTTTGCAAACATTTTTTGGAAGCTGAACATCCGACGCGACTTCCACAGCTTCCGCTTGAGTGCAGGAAGAACAGATTAAGTTCGAGAACCAAGGTACCACTGTATTCTACAGTGTACAGTTTTCAAAATTATATACCTAACCAATTCTAGGTTTTTTTCTCAATTTGATACCTTTACTACTTCTGTTAAACCTTTCCAGGTGTGGCATTATCTAAGACTACAAAATATGGATATATAATTCATATACAAATGAATATTATGTGTATCCTAATACCCTCAATAAACCAACAACTTTTCTCACAGATATAAAACACTGTGCATTTCTTAACCTCAGCTGAATGTGGGATTTCATAGCCATGATCATTTCCATAACAGTTTCCCTGTTAATAATTAGACAATAGTTCTACAAAATAAATAAGAACTTTTGAAAGTATGCTTGGTATTGCATTTCATAATTCTAAAATTAAGAGTTAAATAGAGACATGACCTCAAAGAAAGTTTATTATGTCTTACCGTATCCTGCCATCGAGACTCCATTACCACCATTCATGATATTCTTGTTTTCTTCTGCCAGTGCTCTAACATACCTTTTACTTAAGTCAAGTATTTGTTCACGCAATTCAGCACTGCTCTGTTGCCTTGGATGCTGAAAGGTGTAGCGGAGTAACATTATGCCCCAGATAAAACCAAACACCAGCAGAAGTAAGCTCAATTTCTGGGACACGTTTTTTCTCGAAAATGCAAAAAACATTTCTGAGCAGGCCAAAATGTCAACATAAGGAACCAAGGCTCAAGTCACAGTATTTTCATGGTAGTAAAAAAAATAAAAATAAAAATTCACAACAGAGTTACCCTTCCGGAGAGATCATTCTGTAAACTTTTCCCAACGGACATGGTTGATTCCTGAAACATTATTTTTAAAAATATTATCAGTCTTAAGTCTTTGTAAGATGAGCTTTATTATGACCAACTTCTAAATTTAACTTCACCATTCATCAGAGACACGTAAATTAAACAAAGCCTATGATTTGCCACTGGGCAGTCCTTAAAGCAGGTTCCATGATGCAACCTGCAGTTCAACCATTAACTTGTCTGGTATCTTTACTTTAGCTCTACATCTACTGTATTTTTCGCTCTATAGGACGCACTTTTCCCCCTCCAAAAATTATGGGGAAATGTGTGTGCATCCTATGGAACGAATGCAGGCTCCTTGGCTTCAGCAATATCAATGCGAAGCCTCCGAAGCTCAGAGGGAGCGCTCCCTCCGCGCTCCGGAGGCTTCGCGTTGCTATCACTGAAGCCTGGAGAACAAGAGGCGTCGCTGTGCGCTGACCCCTCTCGCTCTCCAGGCTTCAGCGAAAGCAATGCGAAGCCTTCGGAGCGCAGCGCAAGTTCCCGCTGCGTTCCGGAGGCTTCAGGTTCCTTTCGCTGAAGCCGGGAGAGTCTTGCTCTCCCGGCTTCAGCAAAAGGAACCCGAAGCCTGAGGAGCGCAGCGGGAACTTGCGCTGCGCTCCGAAGGCTTCAGGGACAGCCACGCGCAGCCCCTCCGGCAGGGAGAGGCTACACGCGGCTATGGCTTCTTTAGCCCCGCGCAGCCTCTCCCTGCCAGAGGGGTTGCGCATGCCTATGGCACAAGCCAAGACAGCGAGCGGGATGGATCCCACTCGCTGTCTTGGCTTGTGCCATAGCTACGCGCAACCCCTCCGGCAGGGAGGTACGCTGCTCTTTGGGGGTGGGGGGGAAATAAGATTTTTTTTCTTGATTTCCCCCTCTAAAAACTAGGTGCGCCCTATGGTCTGGTGCGCCCTATGGAGTGAAAAATACGGTATAGTATGGGAATAACAATGGCCTACTTTACACAATTCTTGTAAGACCAAGAGAAGGTATATGAAGCACTAGGAGCACATCAGAAAACAGTGAGAGAGAGCAATCCTGTACATGTTTACTCAGAAGTAAGTGCCACTATACACGCTGTGGGAAAGCTGTAGCCTTCCAGATGTTGCTGGACTAAAACTTCCATCATTCTTGACTATTGGTCATGTGTGCTGGGGCCAATGTTAGTCCACTTCCATCTGAAGGGCCACAAGTTCCCCACCACTACTATGTGTACCTCCATGAGAGCACATCCCATAGAAAACAATGGGACTTACTTTTCTATGTAAGCATGCACAGAATTGCACCGTCATTCCTAGGTAACATTTAAGCTGCAGTCCTAAACACATTAGAATCTGCAAAGCAAGCACGTTGGACAAAGTGAGACATCTTCAAAATGTATAGGATTGTGCTTTAAGTCTTATCATGGTTGTTATAAACTAAACATGTTTTAATTAATAATGTGCCTTATCAGATTACTCCATTATTTAATCAAAACTAACAAATAAAAATGGCATATTATCAAAATCACAAAACAGGTGCATTTTGGAGATAAATATAATTTACAGTTTATTTGCTTTAATAAAACTATCATTTGAACTGGAGTAGCCCAGAACTGATCAACAGACTGCAAGTCAAAAATGCTAAAGGCAGTATAAGTTAACTTACATTAGCTAGTCTGATGCTTTCTTTAGTTATCAAAGCAAATAGCTCAACTGGCAGCCATTTAGATGATGGGGAATCTTTCAAGAGAAGAAGAAAAAGTGAGAGTTCATTTAGTTTGTTACCACTAGGAATTTAGATATAATTGAGAAAATATTATGCAAAATAAAATAATCAAATTTCATAGTTAATCCCTAAAACTGCAAAATACTTAAAGTTCAAATTTGAAATTATTAATCATTTACAATATAATAAATGACTAACCCACTCACCCCAATCAGTATTTGGGCTGTTACCTCTAGGTCACATCTATGCATGTGAAAAATGAATCCTAGCATAATCCACATTCTGCTTAAACCTCAATTTCTAATAATAAACAATTATTTCGTAATACCTATTATATTTCTTTTGTGCTTTGTTTATCAGGCTTTATTATTTTTTTAATGGGCCTGGCTCTGTAGGAGACGTAAAGTTCAAAGTTACACAAAGCTCTTCATCAGGCAAATTTACCATTTTTGCTACAAAGTACACATTGCATTGAAAAGGAGGAAAGCAATTCCAAACCATTATGATTTACAAATTGGGGAGAGAATGATTACTTAGATACTTGCTATCCATCCATAGACAACAAAGCCAAGCTGCCTGATCTATACCAAATGAATACATCTAGATAAAAAGTAAGGCAGATGGGCTACATCAACCACTTCCTAGGTCATACTACAAGACTCTCTCAAAAACAGTGTTTCGTTCACGTAGCAACATTTATGCAGCACTACTGTACTCCAAACTGTGCAATAAATCTGAATAAAGAGTTCCATGTAACACAGAAGTTTGTGTATTTTTACACCAGGCAGTGTACACCTATCTTGTACTTGAAAGAGTGCGATCCCATATACAGTATGTCTACTTAGTAGAAAGCACATCGGAGCTCAATTGGGCTTACTTCCAAGTAAATATATATACAGGATTGCGCTATTAGTCTCGGGCATTGACCTGGCCAAGTCTTTGAGTGTAACAGATTAAAATAATCATGAAAGGGATAGTCAACCGAAACATAACGATTCAGTTAAGTGTAAGTCTACCATCGGCAGGAAGTCGGTCTAAAAAAGAACCTTGCTCGGTTTTGTAGCCTACAAACAGTAAGCTGAAAAAAGAGAGAAATGGCGGGGAGGGGATTTCTAAAGGCACAGGAGAAATTAGGGATTCGGGACAGGAGAGCCGGAACACAACAGCCTCTCTTTAAAGAGGGGAAGTTGCCATTGCGAAAGAAGCATGAGGTTTTGCCTGGAACGCGTCACCTCTGCTTCAAAGGAAACAAACATCAGATCTTACCTTGCAAGCACAGCTGGCTGAAAACGCAGGGCTGCCCAAGGGCCATGGGCAAATGTCCATCAGCATTTTATGCTCTCCAGCCCACTTAAGCCATATAGGCAAGCGCGTCCGCCCTTCCGGCCCGCGATCTCCTTCTCACCCAGATCACGCTCTCCGATCCTCAATGGGGGTTACCATGCAACCCCGCACGCTCCGCCGGAGCTCTCCGCGCGCACGGCAAACGCCCCGGTTAAGCTCCGCCCGCCGGACGCCAGCCTCCGCTTACTGCGTTGTACATAGGAAGACCAGCGCGGTCGAGGCGCATGCGGACTTCACTTCCGGCTACTTCGGGGAAGGGGGGGGAGAGCACCGAATACGGAGGTAAAGTCTCGGATATAAAACTAAACATCAGTAACATCAGTGATGATGGACCGTGTATGTCTGATCTGACGTTTCATCAGAAGTTTTTACTCGTTGCAATCCGAAAGTTTGCATTTCAGCTTTCAACCCACGCCTAGTTTCGTTTTAAATGCCTAATAGGCTTTTCCCCCTTACCCATAAATACTAATTTACTTAAATAAATAGTATATTTCATGAATAGCAATTATATTGGCAGTTTTTGTCAGCTAGAGGACTCCCACGTTGTGTCCTGTCATTTCGCCTATTTGTCCAATTATTATGCCTCACTGTCTGTTTGATAATCTTGTTATAGTATATGTTGCCAATAAATGTGCTGCTGGGTTAATCTTATCCTCTGCAGCAGTTATATGAGACAGGTGCAATGTATTTGGTTCTCCAATTCCATCAAGTTTGTTGTGAGTCTTTTGACTTATAAACCCAACCACCTCTTTTGCTAACATAAGACCTTAGGATTCTAACTGTCCAGAATCCAGTTTTACACTGCAATCCAATTCCGTCCCACTGAATTAACACCCAATTAAATATTTATATGATTTCAGCCTTACTTTAGGTGTATCCCAATGGAATTTCCCCCACTCTCTGAAGAGCACTCACTATCATATAACACAAACTGCTTTTGAAACTCTTCTCAATTACAAAAGGAGTTTCCTGGGTGGCATTGGGGAGCTGCTATTTTAGAAACCCAAACCCAAACTTCCCTCATGCATGCATAATTTGTGAAGTAATTAGGCCAATCAAAATAGTAAACTAGCTTTTTTTGTCCAGAACTCATCACGAGGCTGGATGTTAAGCAAAGGGGAATGAGGAGAAAGGTGATGGTTTGGTATTAAATCTTATAAAGTCTCCATTGGTCTTAAGAGTGTGGGAGGATGGGAAAGAGATGATTCCTATTTTTTTTTTTAATATATATATAATCCAGCATACTGTGACTGCTTGGGCAATGCATGCTGCTCACAAGTCAACATGTGCAGGCATGTCAGACAAGAGAATAGGCCTGTGGTATCTGAAGAAGTGTGTATGCACACGAAAGCTCATACCAATAACAAACTTAGCTGGTCTCTAAGGTACTACTTACGGGAAGGAATTTTTAAATTTTGTTTTGAGGCCTGTTACAGGGATTGCAGAGGTGGTGGGCGAGTAGGCAAGGGAGATTACATACCTAGTCCTAGGTCACTGCATAGCCTCTGACTTGCCCATTACACACTTCAGTCACTTTCTCCAGCTCACTCCTAAAACAAGAGGCTTTAAAAAGGAAGTCTCTCCCTGGTGTTAACAGCAATTGATGCAGTTGGCAGAGCCCTTCAAGGGTTGCCATGTGCCCTCTTTTTCCAGGACAAACCCTCTCTTTCAGGGGTAAAATTTGAGACAAATTGCATTTACAGTGGTACCTCAGGTTAAGAACTTAATTCGTTCTGGAGGTCCATTCTTAACCTGAAACTGTTCTTAACCTGAGGTACCACTTTAGCTAATGGGGCATCCCCGCTGCCGCCGCCACGCAATTTCTGTTCTCATCCTGAAGCTAAGTTCTTAACCCGAGGTACTATTTCTGGGTTAGCAGAGTCTGTAACCTGAAGCATCTGTAACCCGAGGTACCACTGTATTTGCTTTGAACGGCCATCATAGCGTTCTCTTTTCTGCTTTTCAAAATATGGCAACCCTACCTCAGGCACGTCCAACTTCTAAGAGACTGTGATCTACTCCCACTATATATATAAAAATATATATATATATAAAAGGCAGTGATCTCCCCATTGGATTGACCAGAGTTGTTGAGCTTTTTGGGGGGGAAGAGTTGTTGAACTTTTTGGGGGGACAATCAACTGAAGTTGTTGAGCTTTTTTGGGGGGGCCATCAGGGTCCCGCAATCGGCTGGATCGTGGATCGACCGGTTGGATATCCTTGCTATACCTCATCCCATGACTTCACATGGAAGTGAGCAGTTGAGGGCAAATATGGCTGGAACATCGTTACTGATTTATTATGACTTACAAAATTTATAAACAGCTTAATTGCAAAAAAAACCCCAAAATAAAAATCCCTAAAAGTGGATTACAGAAAATAAAAACAGTAAACTCAGGAAGAATTTAAAACATACTAAAGTTAAAATACTAAAACCAATTAAAATTACCTGAACTTTCTAAGCATCTGGGTAGGTTTGTCTAAACAGGAATGTTTTGGGCAGGTACCTGCTTGATCTCAAGAGTCAGGGAGTTCCAAAGTGCAGCTGCTCCCACACTATGAAACTGAGTTATTACAAAAGTGGGATAGGTATTATGTGGCACCTGTCATGGCCTTTAAAGAGTGTGTGTGTTGTGGAGCTTCGAAGCTAAAGGGATCATCGACAGTATCTATTGGTTTATAAGCTACAGTGTATATAGAAGGAATGGACATCTGGAGATAATGTTGCGTGGGGATCCTGCCCGAACTTACACAGGAGTTAGTCCAGCCTAGAGTCAGCTGCCTTCGCTCCCAATGTAGATGCTGTGGAAATCCTATAATATATAATACATCCTTTATTACAAGCCCTACATGGAAAGGCAGCAGGCAGGAGCCACATTCCATGTTCATATTCCTCCACAGATCCAGAGGAGAAAGAAAGCCAAGGCTTTGAACCCAGAAACAAAACAGCTGTTAACTATAGACCCAAAGGAGCTGTAATCACTACAACGTAAGCCTAGCAACGGCCTAAACAGGAGGGGCTGCGTGGACTCCACTGCGCTTGCGCTACTCCTTCTGCCTCCCGCTTCGCTCCTGACGGCGGCGTCGCCTCCATTGTGGCCTATGGGGCGGGGCATTCGGTAGCTCCGCCCCCTCGCGCAGTGTCGGGCGCAGACCTTACGGAGTGAGGCGCCATTTTGCGCTGCTGCTGCTACTGCCGCTGCCTCCGCCGCCACAAGAGGGTAGCTGGTTGACTGAGGAGGCAGCCTCAGGAGAAGGTCGCGGCGCTCAAGCGCTCCTCGCCCGGGTTCCCGCTCGTTTCGTCCGCCTGCCGGGTTGGGAGGAAAGCGCCGCCATGAGTGACGTGGAGGAGAACAACTTCGAGGGGAGGGTGAGTAGTGAGCGCTTCTCTGTCCAGGCCGAGGTGTCGGAGGCCTGGCCTGGCCCTAGGGCACGAAGTCGCTCGAGACGCGGGGGAAACGGAGCCTCCCAGCCGGGCGCGGAGCGGGGCGGAGCCACCCGGAGGAGAGCGCCGTTGTTTCTCCAAAATGGTTTCCTTCGCCTGAGGTGGGGGCCGCGCTGACGCCCGCGGGGGCCGTTTTCGCGGTTTCTGTTCCGGGCCTGGCTTTCCCGCCCTCCCATTTTTGAACCGGGATCTTTAGTCTTAAAAAAACAAAACAAAACCCCAAAAAACACGATCCTGGGATTCCGGTTGTTACGCTCTCTCCTGATTCCTAGCCCACCCGCTTCCCAGTTTCTAGTTCTGAGCTCTGCTGTTACCGCTAGAACCCGATGAATCTCAATATATATATTATGTTTAAAACTGCAGAACCATCCCCGCTTTCTTCTTTTCCAAGGCCCCGACCGCCAAATCCTGAGCGAAGTTAGGATTTGTTTGTTTGTTAGGGAGGGATCTCAACGCCTCGTGTAGATTAGGAAATCCGGCGCGTGAGGACCGAGGCGATCTTCTTTCTTAGGCAGAAAAGGCTGTTTTCCCTCCGGCTCAATCTTTTCAGACCGAAGACCCACCTTTAGCCCACACATGCAATTGGGGACCTACCTCTTAATTATTTTTTTACTGATACATTGCTATGACGGTGGTTCTGTAGCGACCCAGCTTTAGGTCAGGGTTCCTACTCTGCGATTGAAGGTCAGCGTCCTCCTAGGCAGCCTTCTTGTATCTCCAGTACGACTTCTAGTTTAAACAAGGAAAGCCAGAATCATTTTTTTGTTGTGTCTGGGGTGGCGGCAGACATTTTGCTCTGTTTAGGTTTGTTGTTAGTAACTCAACGGTTTGATCCAAAGCCCGCGCCTGTGCTTCACCCGCGCTGTTTTGTTATTTATTATTGTTATATATGTTGTAGGAAATCCTTCGATTGACCCCCTCGGAAGCTTTCCGAAGGAGAGGTGTGAATCCTCTCTCAAAAGAATTGGAGGCATTATTTAGTAATGGCATTGCGATTCATGCCTGGGAAAAGTGCATTATCCTAGCTTGATTTATCAGGGTGTTTTATACTAGTGTTTATCTACCACTATACAGCAGCTTGAGAGACTCCCTTCCTTTCCCCTGCCCTCCAGTATAAAGAAGTATGAGGGAGTTTCCTGATTCTGAAATACGTGTCTTTGGCACAGCTTGCAACTCACAATTTCCCATATAAATCTGAAAAGTAGCAATAGGGAGGTGTGGGTGAGTGTTGTAAGCCGAACAATTCCAGCCATTCTTGGATGGAATACATTTATTTGACCCTTGGCAATTATGGTCAGACTGGGCTGGATGTGGGACTGGAACAGCATTAGTTACACTTGGTGAATGATCTGTACTTGGAGGTGAACAGGGAGAAACTTTTTTTGGACCTCTCAGCACCTTTTAGGTCATTCCATTCTTCAATTCCAGTTTGAACTTCTAGACAGAATGTCTGGGCTATTGGTCAGAATGATTCTATGTTGTTTTTTAAATTGGCTACATTCAGCATAAGGATATTTGGAAGACTCGCTTAGTGCTGTGGGAATAGGGCCTGCCATATCAATATGCTGATCACATCCATCTCTATTCTCTTATGTAAGCATCCAGGAGTGACTGTCAGTGTTGAACCAATGTATGGTGGCTAAGACAAAACAAAATGAAATTAGGCCAAAGAAGACATGGGATCACCCACTACCACCACCTAAGTCTTTGGCAGGGAGGGGGTAGTAAAGTAGCTGGACACAGATTCACTGCACGACTAACTCTGCAGTACTGTACTGTCTACTGTGCTATATTTAACACATGCACACATGCGTGCATACAACATGTTTTAACAGGAAAAGCACACTATTTGTTTCCATATCCATTTTTTTACCATAGAGAGAATGCTAGTTCTGGGTTTTTTTTGGGGGGGGGGAATGCTTTGTTTATGGATAAGCAGGTAGTGATGGTCCAGGAACACTTTTTACCAGCTCCACTTCTCCACTGCTCTGTTTTTAAAAGCAGGGATGTCCACTTTTAGCCTGTAAACTTCTGTGCCCAATTCAGAGTTCCTGTGCTTGCCTTATAAATCTAGACCACCCTATCTAGAACCATTTATATCTATATGCAGGGCTAGCCTAATATATTTTGGCACCAGAGGCAGATCCCCACCAGGGAAGAAGGGGTGAGGGAAAATCTACATCAGAAACAAGGTGAAGGGAGATTGACATGGGGATCTGCTACCCCAGTGAAGCTTACCACATGAGGCAGTCATTTCACCTTGCCTCGGGTGGGCCAGCCTTGTCTATATGTACCCTAATTCCAGCTGTGGTGATTTGATCAAAGCATTCTGCATATTCCCTCATTATATGAAGTGAAAAGTTGCCAGCTAGCACTGGAGTTTTCACATTAACTGGCCTGGAGCTCTAAAACCTGAGTGGTAGTATTTAATGCTGATTGAACATTCCAAGAAAATACCTTGCATTCTTTGTGCATTCAAATTTAGTTTTGAATGTGCACAAAATAAAATAACATGTTTAACCTGTGATGATGAGTGTGTGTTAAATATATAGAGCCACATAGTTCTGTAGAAAGTTAGCAGGGCAGAGTATCTGTGTTCAACTAGTTCACTACACTTAGAACAGATCTGCACAATTCAAAGCAAACTGCTGCATCAAAAGTGGTGTTCTATTACAGAATGCTTTGTAGTCATTTGGGATACGTAGAGTGTATCTGTTTGGTTTTCAGTGCTTTGGTGCTCAGTACTGATAATGGGTTTGATGATAAAACACTTGGTGCTCAAAAGAAAATTTTAAGTAGCTTGTAAATGAGCCCACAAATACTATGCTATACCTGTGTTGGTTCCTCCTCCTCCTCTTCTTCTTCTTCTTCTTCTTCTTCTTCTTCTTCTTCTTCTTCTTCGCTTAACTCATTCCTTGCCTGCCTTCCTAGAGCCAGTTTTATCATTCTGTATCTGTATTAGAGTTGTGGCTTGGCTCAGGGCAATTTTGTATGTTAAATGCCCTAGTTCTGTACCAGAGCATGCTTGCTCTTATATTAGTAGTTTTTGTAGGAAAAGGCAGATGACTGAATACATTTGAGAAAGATAACTCATTGGGCTAGTGTTTCTCAGAGACAGCCAAAACAAAAACAAAACAAAAAACATGCCAACCTGACAATTTCTTGAAGGCTTCAGTTGTAGAAGTGCATTTTGAAGCAGGACTAAACACTACTACTGTTTCCAATAAATACTTGACAACTTGAGAGGTTCAAAGTTAATTCTATATTTTCTTAATCCTAAATAGTTGCATAAAGTATTGGGAAATTGCAGGTGATTGGATGTTTGATGTTTGGGGATTTAACAAAATATTGGTAGTCCTATGGTTAGACCATACCTAAAAAACATAGATGCAGACTTCTAATATTTTTTTTAAGGATTTTTGTCAGGCTGTATGTTGGATCTGTATTATAATTGCTTACGTTTATTGTAGTGTTGAAAAACACTGCCATGTAATGTCTGAACCCCTTTAGATTCTAACATGGGAGCCTGTCTAGCAACCACACTCTTGGGCCTTGGAGGGCTGTTACCCTAATCCTAGAAGTTTAGGCCTTTGCTCTGATTATTTAGTAATGAAGGCAGTGCCCTCCTTTATTGTTTCTAAACATTTCAAGGCTAAACATGAATGCTTAGAAGAAATTCTAGGGCTGAGTTCTCAGCTTTGGATGAAATTTAAGAGAACTTTATTTCTAACCTGCACTGGTGTGTTTATCCTGCCCATGCTTTTAACATAACAAAGGCAAACAATTCAAGTGTTAGCTATGTTACATTGGTGCTACTTCCAGTTATGGCTTTGAGCTATTGGGTTCTAAACATACATTCAGAAATGGACTCAGAATGTGTGTTCCATGTTGAAATGTTGATGTAAAGCAGCAGTGGGGAATCTTGGGTCCTGGGGGCCAAATCTGGCCCTCCAAACCTCTCTGTTTGGCTTCTTCAGATTCACTTCCAGGCCTCACTCCTCATCATTTCTGCTTTTCACTATCCTTGAGTGTTTTTGCCTGGCTAAAATTTGTCCTTGAGCTTTGATAATCCTTTTGCTAGTCTGGATGGAAGATAGAGAGGGTTGTCTGAGAGTGTGTGTGGAAACTATCCCAGCATGTGGTCCTTTGAAGTCTTTGCTTTCCCATGCAGCAGGGACCAGTGCAGGGCAAGCTGATGGGCAATCAGCTGTCCTCCAAGCCAGGTTCAGCACAGCTGCTTACAGTAGGAACCCCAGCCTGGCCTCAGGCAGGTGGTAAAATGTCTACACAAAAGGTAGAGTTGTCTTCTGCACTATAAAAACAGCATGGTATATTGGTTCCCCAAGGACCAGAGCAGATACCATGCTGTTTTTATAGTTACTATGCTGCAGAATCGCACACTTTCATGAATTCGCCTGATCTCCTTTTCTATAGCTTAAGGCAGGTTTGGACAACTCCCAAGAGACTGCGATCTGTTCCCAGTATAAAAAACTGGCAGTGATCTACCCATTGTCATTGAAGGGAGGAGTATGCATGGGGTGGGTGGATTGCCCAGAATTTTTTTTAGGAGAGAAGTGCCCAGAGTTGTTGAGGTTTTTGGGGGGAAGATTGCACAGAGGTTTTTTTAGCTTTCCCCCAATAACTTTTTGTACACTATGAGGATCCCGTGATCTACCACTGGTTGGACATCCTTGACTTAAGGCATTGGGTCTGAGTGGTCTGTAGTTAGTACAAACTTTGGAGTGCTCTCAACTCTAGGGAACATGGGGTTCCTGAATTGGTGCTCTTTGAGGATACTGGAAGTACTTTCTGTGCAGACAGAATTGCCTGTGAACCAGATCATTGCCCTTCTTCACTGAGTGCCCCCTAAGCATACTGGTTTTATTTGGAGTTGATGGTATCTTAATTAGCTTTATTGAGCTTTTATTGCTAGCTGTAAAACTTCTATTTCTATAGCACTCTGGTGTAAAACTGCTTTACAATGCCAGTTCTATTCATCTTCTCTTATTCAACCTCTCAACAACCTTGTTAGGTTGAATGATGGTGAGCACAGAAATTATGTGGCTCATTAGGAATTTGGACCTAGGTCTTGGACTTGCCAGGGCATAGCAACTCGCCCGCCCCCCTGCACTAGGGTTTAGACTGGTAAAAAGATACCCCTGTTGTCATGAGGGGAAATGTAATTGAAGATGATTTTTTTCAATTGATCACACCTTTTAATTGATTTACTCTTGCAACTCTTTAGGCCCATTTTAAAGTGCTTGAGAAAATTTATTGTCCTGTCTTGTTGAAGGTATCAGCAAAATAAAATTAACTATTTTTAGATTCCTATTTGTATACATTTATCAATGTTATATAACAGTATCATTGTATTTGAAAGGGCTCATTTGACAAATCCTTTAAAAAAATAGTTTATTTTATTATTTATTAAATTTGTATTCTGCCCTTCATCCAAATATCTCTGGGTGGTTCATATATCCCACGCATCATATAATACAAAACTTAGTTGTTTATCTACAATATCAGTGGTACCTTCCATTCCGCTTTGTTTATGGCAGTCTTCAAAGTTGAATGGTTGTTTCTCACAGGACTCTTAAGGCTGCACACTCAGGAGTAAGTCTTACTGAATTTGGTGGTACTTGCTTCTGTGTATAGCATTGTCCTGTAGATTTGTTTATATTGGGTCTCAAACCATCCCAGTCATCACACACTAGATAAAGATTTTAGCTTTCTTCCACCTTCATATATACCTATTTACATTTTGAATATTAAGAGTCACAAATTTTGGTGGACCTAGTGATTACTTGTGGTTTTCCTGACCTCTTGTCTGAGTCCTCTGCACAGAGAGCTCTGGGAAAGAGTCTCAAGTTGTGATTGGATTGGGCAAGTAGCTGCCAGGAAGAGATCCATGGTTGCAGATGACGAAATGACCACCTCAAGATTCAGTCACGGCTCCCCTATGGTTGGGTGTAAGTTAAACATGTGAATAAATGCTAGTCTAAAGGGTTTATACCTTTGATTCTGCTCAGAAGGTTTGTCCTACATTCTTGACACTTTTACATTATGAACATAGTTATCTGAAGGCAACAGAAAGAAAGCTTAATCAACAGTTGTTGGAATCTGACTATTAAGTCTTCTCTTAGCACCTTAATTTAGGCTGTTATCCTTTACTCACTTACCTGTGGATAATTCCTATCGAATTACTGCTCCATGGGGCTTACTTTTGAGTAGGCATGCCTGAGATTGCCTTGCCAGTGTGAAATAATTTCATATATGAAAAAAATTATTATGAGTATATTTTTGCTGCCACCTTGTGAGAGTGCTAACCTGGCACTGCACAGTATACTCCTTCTTTACTAATTGATTCTTGTGGAAGTTTGCTGGTGGGATGTTTGGGTTAGAAACTTAGTCAATGAAGTGGGCTTTTTTCTTTTTAATGGGCAAGCATGAAAAATGAGGCACCCTGCCCCACTTTCATATTTAATATTTTCTTTGGTTAAGCCTTTTTCCACCATCAATTTCCCTGTCTTTCTTACCCATTCCTCCTAATGTTTTTTTTTAAAGAACATTGTCTTGTTTTGACAATTAGACACAGCTCCACAATATGGTATTTTCATCAACTCGGGGAAAGTAATGGTGCTATTAAAATGTGCACATTTAGACTATCGCGAGTATGCAGATTCCCTTCTGAAAAATTCACTACTTCACTCTTCAATATGACATAAATATGGGAAAACAGGTCTGAAATGAAATGATAAAATGGCATCTTTAATGAGAAACAAAACAGTAAGAACTATAAGACAAAATGACATTTGGCAAAATAAATGCAGTAAGAAGTTTTCATTGGCTAAAAAGGGAATAAGCTAGACAGAGCAGTACAGATTGCTGTGCAAATGAGAAAAGGAGGGCACAGTTTTGATGTATCTTAATGTAATGTTCATGATACATACAGTGAAGATTCAAATTCAAATATGCAATATCTTTCCATAAAATTCTTGATCTGTTCTTTTAGTTTCTCTGTTTGCCCAATCACCTCTTTTGAGTGTGCTTATTCAAATATCTTATTTTCCTGTATTGCTTGTTTGATTCATCTGTTGCTCTGACAAGGAATACAGAATAACAGTCCCAGTAGCTTCACATGGAGCCACTACCGAAGTTGATTTAAGTTGTTACTGAAGAAGAGCCTTAAATTGGCTTCATTTCTTCCCTACTATGCACATATTTTGTAGGTTTTGGATAGAATGGTTAGGTTTGGGGGGGGGGAAGTATTTTGGAATATTCAGATCATTGGCACATCTGTGGCCTGAATCCCAAGAACTGCAGCTAGTTGGACTTGGTACTTGTCTGTCATGAACAACTGCTCCCCAAGCTGCATGTTAAACTTCTTGAAGCTGGGAGTTTAAAAGTTTGTGATGCAGCCTGGGGTGATGGGGAGCTGGGCATTATATTAGGCATGTCTAACTCCCTGTTTGCATCTAGTGTAGCTCTTTGAAATCTGTCATATAAGTTTTGTTTGACATTTTTAACTTCAGGCAATCCTAGTATTTAAGGTAACACTGAAGTCTGTGTGTATCATATGGAAGTTAGAAAAGGAGCAGAATAGATTTAGAACATTTGGGAAATGTTGCAAGGAAATCAGTGGACTCATTTTTAGAGCCTATATGATTACACCAGTTAAAAGATTTTTTTTTGAAAAACTGCTTTTATAAATTAGTTATTTGCACTTTACCTGCTGGCTATTCAATTTTGGTAGATAAAAGTCTGAAACTCCAGCAGAGTTTTATAATCCCCACATGCTTAAATATACTAAATGTTCTTTTTCCATTAAGGTTAATGTTCGTGAAGAAATGGAAGAGTTTTTTCCAAGAATGTGGAAGATAAATCAAGATAAAAGAAGGCTAATGAAAAGTGTTAAAGATCAGAAAATTAAAATTGAATGGGGGAAAAAATTGAACAGAAGATTGGTCAGATAGAAGCACTTGAATATTTTTAAGGCTATAATGAATTGTTTGAATTGGGGAAGAATACACGAAGTATGAAAAATGAAAAACTCAATGAAGAATGAAGAAAAGTAGAAAGCAAGAGTGAAGTAGAATTAAAAGAATCTGGAAGAATGAATGGGTCCTAGGTTAAGTAAATGTATGGTTTATGTTCCAGTGTCTGTATGATCAAGTTGTAGATGAATTTGCATGATTACTTAGTTAATAGAGCATTGGTCATCCGGTTCGAGTAGGGAACTATTTGAGGAAATCACGCAAAGTTAACAGTGGGTTAAACAGAAGTTTGTCCTGGAGGGTATTGCCTAACCATTTGTTTTTCAGGCACAATCAATAAAATATAGTTACTTTAATATAAGAAGGTAGGCATTTGTGCAACCACTACCATTTGTAATACTGCTTTTTTTGTTAGGAGTCGCGCTCCCAGTCAAAATCTCCAGCTGGGAGTCCTGCTCGTGTAAAATCTGAGAGCAGGTCAGGATCGCGTAGCCCATCAAGAGCTTCCAAACATTCTGAGTCACGCTCTCGATCAAGATCAAAATCCAGGTATGTGTCTGTTGTTATACATTCTGTCTTTGCATAAAACTTACTTATTTTGGGCCTTCAAGGTATTGAGGGGTTTCATGGAAGAGATTTTGAGTTGTACTTTTTAAGAATATTTTATATGGATTATTTTTAAAACGTCAGACCTTGTCCTTTAGCAAGGTTGAACTGCTACTCAGAGTAGCATAGAATTATAGGAAGCTCCCTTATACAGTAGACCACTTGTCCATCTCACTCAATACTGTGTACACTTGCTGCTTGTCACTACCCAGAGCTTCAGACAGCCCTATCGGGAGATGCTGGGGTTTGAAACTGAACCTTTGGCATGTGAAGTTTTTCCTGTGCCATGCAGCTACAACCCTTCTCCACAGTGAGGTTGTTGTACCTCCTCATGGCCAAGTTGCAGCACCAACTACACCATGGAAGTGCTCTGAAAATTTTCCACCATGGAAGTGCTCTGAAAATTACCCTGATAGCTATAGGAGATATGAAAATTCTCCTTTCTGATGTCACAAGGCTTTGTGCCTCTAACTAGAGAACAGTTTGTAGATTACCATCACATAAGACAAATTATAAGACAAATCAGATCCTAAAATGTAAGAAAAGCTATCTCCTTTCTGTCCCCAGTGACAGTGAAGCTTCCATAAACTGGCATTCCATACAATGGCTTGATTTTCACGCAACAATAAATCACCTAAGAAATAAACCATGGCATCCTGTGAATGAGAAACATGTGCGCACACTGCACAACCACTCCTGCTTTGCTTCATTCTGCCTGGAACCAAGAGAAACAAATCACAAGGCTGGTTTTGTTCTCCTTTAGCTTCTACTCATGATTTAACTTGGTTCCACGACAGACCAAGCAAAACAGGAGTGATTGAGAAACGTGACTTACCATGACATGTGAACCAGTTCTTTGTGGTGTTTTATATGTTCTGTGGTGAACTGCTACCTTATGAAATTGTTGTATTGAAACACCATTACATGGCTAGCGATTACTCAATAAATTACCTGCACAAGTAGTTAAGAAATTCAAATTGTAATACAATAAAGTGCAATGAAAGAAATAAAGAAGCAGTCAGTACAATTAAATCATATACCATCTAGCACAGCACAATACAATTGCTACAAAATGCAGAAAAATAATTGAGTGGTCCACCAAGACCCTAAGCAATTTTCATGTGGTCCTTG
Source organism: Podarcis bocagei (assembly GCF_964188305.1). Lineage (NCBI taxonomy): Eukaryota > Metazoa > Chordata > Lepidosauria > Squamata > Lacertidae > Podarcis > Podarcis bocagei. The sequence continues at coordinate 26,179,267 of NC_138137.1, forward strand.
TGGGGGGAAGTTTGGGAGCCCCTGGAACAGATAAATGTTGAAAATGTTATTTACATTTTACAAAATGTTTATTTTAAATTACTTGATATTTTAAAACTGTGCCAGAAACTTACTTTGATATGCTTTCAGGAGCATATATATAAAAAAATAATGCATGAATTTATGAAAACTTCAATATTTCTATAGTGCTTCACGGATGTTTTCATATAACAAATAAAATGTATCATTTGAAGGTCCAGGTCAAGAAGGCATTCTCACAGGCGTTACACTCGCTCTAGATCCCATTCTCATAGAAGGCGATCACGAAGCAGATCATACACTCCAGAGTACCGGCGTCGAAGGAGCCGCAGTCACTCTCCAATGTCTAACCGAAGAAGGCACACTGGCAGCAGAGTATGTAGTGTAAGCTTGTAGGGAAATTATTTTAAATCTCACTATGAATATATGTATAAGAAAAGCTAATCCATTTAACTAATTTATTTTTGTTGATTAGGCATAACATCCACAGCTTGCAGGTTTCTGCGGTCAAGAATAAGAGGAGCCTTGGCATTTTCTGCTTGTCAGGTCTATTAGCGTTTACCCTAGCAACCAGCAGTATGAATACCCCACAGTACTTTCCCAAACAAGGAAGTGTAGGGGAGAGGAGCACCCTGATTTTCTCTTAAGGGGTGGGGGGTGCTGGTGGTGGAAAGAACTGGTGGCTTTATGGGAGGAGGCCCCCCCAAAAAACCAAACCCAAGAGGTGTGTAGTTCTTTGCAAGAACAGACAACTTTGATATCTAATAGCTTTCAAAAGATTTAAAGTTGGGTGTGGGAAATGAGATTTAAATCCTTGCTGTTATGAAGATATTTGGGTAGACTAGATCAGCTGTCCCCATCATGGTGTCTTACAGATGTTTTGGACTACAACTATCGGCCCCTGTCAGCAGGAATCACAGATACAATTTCTTCAGAAATTTTGCATCTATCCTGTGCCAGTTTAGGGAAAGTTATATGTCAGAGGCATTTCATGATAAACTGTTGATTGACTTTAAGTGGCCAGGCAAATTTAGTGGTTATTTTTGGCCCCACCTTGCCTTTTGAAATTGAGGTATGGTGGAAGCAGCTGAAATTGGCAAAACCCCTCTGATAATTATGGGCACAGGACTCTGTCTTTGCCTCTATTCTGGTTTTGCTATGCCGCATCCCTTGTGGTAGGCTGGTAGGATACTCTGAGTTACTCTAATTTACATAAAAATTATTTATGTAAATATTGAGTCATCATGGGATGCAGGAGTCTGTAACTCACTCCCATTCCAAGCCACCATTTTGCCTGCTGGCTCTGGCAAAAAAAAAAAAAAAAGGATCCTGCAAGCCAAAAGTCAGGTGTTTCTATATTTCCTACACTGTATATAGATATGATTATACATTTTAAAATTATGGAGTTACAACATCTTAAGGCTCCATTTGTTAAACTGATCTGATTTTAGGAGTGGGAAAGGAACTTGAGATCCTTTCTACTCTCCTTGGAGAGTTTTGGAGCACATGTGCGGGTGGTACAAAGCAGGTATGTTTCCATTGTATGGCTGATTAAATGTTCCCTCTTTTGTAATAAGACACTGAGGAAGTTAACAAGACCTGTTTGGCTACTTCAAGGAAGTTGTTCTTGAACAGAAAGGAGAATTGCAGGCAAATGTCTGAAACACAGTCTTCAGTCAGTGTTGAAACCAGAATGCTATATCATTCCATCTACCCATCACTAGATGGTAAATACATGTTTTAAGCTGTAAAAGATGGAACCATCATGACATCAACAGAATGCAGCATTTTGGTCAGATTTCAAAGAATTAATTCTCTTGTTTGCAGCAAACATGCCCTTTGCATGTTGTGGGCTGCAGTTTCTATCATCCCTAAGCTTTGGTCATGCCGACTGGGGCTGATAGAAGTTGTAAGTTCAAGACTTCTGGAGAACCCAATGTTGGCTACCCCTGCAATCTAATCTTGTAGCCCAAAACATCTGGAACGCACCATGTTGGCTACCCCTGTATCTTGCCATAACTGCATTAGAACCCCTCTAGCCAGTATATTGTCAAACCTCTGTAGGATTAGCTGCTCTGTAGTAAGTCCAGCCAATTTGCTGTACTCTCTCTGCAGCCAATGTGCCCCTCCCCCTAGTCAGCATAATGAAGCGAGACCTTCTGAATCCTCTTTCATTATGAGAATTGGATCCAGTGGTGGAGTAGGCATAATAGATCTTCCTTTCCCTTCTTGTTTTACTCAGAATGTGCAGTTATCTAAAATACCTTGCTGCCTATGTCAGTGAAAGAATGAGTGAGTGTGCAACTGGCACTGTTCTAGACATGCTTTGATACTTGAATTTGGTTCAATTTTTTTTAGGCTAATCCAGATCCTAATACATGCCTTGGCGTGTTTGGCCTCAGTTTGTATACTACTGAGAGGGATCTTCGTGAAGTCTTCTCTCGTTACGGACCTTTGAGCGGTGTCAATGTGGTTTATGATCAACGAACTGGACGATCAAGAGGATTTGCTTTTGTTTACTTTGAAAGAATAGATGATTCTAAAGAGGTAAATTTATTAAGTTGGGAAGGTTGCAAAGTTTACCAGTGATTATGAGGCTGTAGAGGTTTCCCCACAGAGTTGAGATTCCCTGCAGACCTCCAGGTCATTTGAGAGGCCTGGAGGAGTCACACAAACCTTGGGGCCAAGGCAGAACATAAGCATATAATGAAAGGCAAATTAAACACTCTCTCTCTCTCTTTTAAAAAAGTTGTAATAGTACTGTATAAATCTGTGAATCAGCCACAGTTGTCCAGTGCAGATCTCCCTCCTGATTGCTAATAATAATCAAGACTAAATGAAGACTCTGAGAGTGTACACTCTGTGCCCACTTGTATGTAAATTCCCTCTTAACCACACTGTAGGGTTACACCTGATAAATGTAAACACTAACCAGGATTTCAAACTAGGCATTTGAAAAAACTGCATTTGAGAGAGGAGAAGCATAATAAGCTTCTGAAAAATAAACTGGCATTAAAACTTAAATTTCAGTTTTTAGCTTCAGTAAATAAAGTAGTAATATAGTTTTAATCAAATCATGTGGCTGCTAGAATGCATAATTTTGACTGAGAATGTTTCCTCGTGTTTACACAATCATATATAATATGAAATTTGATTTGCTGGTTACTGTAATTCTTAAATCTACTTGGTTGTGCCTCATTCATGAGGGGGAGCATGTACTTCAGGCTTTTTAAAAAAACAACAGCTATGCTATGTCATTTGGGTCTGTTTGATTCCAGAGACTATGTTGATGATGTGTCAGTACTTATGTGAAGCTGTTTGATAAAAGTATGAAATTTGAATGGTAGTCTTTGTTGGTGTTCCTTTGCATAATAGCATTTTCCAAGTTGTCTTGGAGTAACTGTATATTGGTATGACTAGTGCTATAATCTATGATGCTTTGATTCAGGAATTTCATTTGTTTTTGTAGTGTGGACCTTTGGGGGAGAGAAGATTCTTTAAAACAGTGTTTGCTGTGTTTCAGTGATAGAAAGAAATCACTAGGTGGCGATATAGTCCACATTTAATCACATTTGAAGTACTGAATCAAAGTGTAGAATGTTCTAGTTTTTATTTTTAATTTCTTACAATGTAAACAGTAGCCATGTGGAACTTGATTTTCCCCTAGTTTAAGCCCTAAATTATGAATAAGCCTTTTTTCTAGGGCTGGAGTTAAACAAAAATCCAGTGCCAAGAATGTAATACAATAAAAAAACCTGAAGTGAGTGTTCGGTTTTTGAACGTTCTTTTGGAAGCCGATTATCTGACGAGGCTTCTGCGGCTTCTGATTGGCTGAAGGAGCTTCCTGCAGCCAATCAGAAGCCACACTTGTGGTTTTCGGATTCTGTTAGACTTCCAAGGTACAACTGTAATGTTTAGGTTGGGTCAAAAGCAACCATTTTGTCCAAAGAAGGGGTTGCCTGCTCACAAAAAGGCATACTGTGGCATTCTTGAACAACTACAAGCATGACGGTTGCTGTACAGCCTACCTGCTGTAGATAAACAAACTCTTTGCTAGTACTTCCATAAGCATTTGTGAAAAAGCAGTGCCATATATTTTCTCCAGTCCATATTAAGCAAAAAAAGAAAAAAGGAAAAAAATATTTGCATCAACAGACATGGAGTAGGTAGCAACCAAGAATCTCCACCACAACCACACACACAAAAGGGAGCAAGGGTCAAACCTTTTAACAGGATTTATGTAAATTTGCTTATGGATTATTAATAATAAAATAGGGGTAATATTTTTCTTTGATTGTATTTTAGTGTTTTTATATTGTGAACTGCCCTGTGATCTTCAGATGACAGGTGGTATAGAAATTTAATAAATCATCATTATATCATTGTAAATTATTGATGCTGTCTAATTTGCATGATTAAGAATAGAGCTAAAAACTCACTGTTAATTGAGGCAAAGCATATAACATCCATGAGAGTGCATTAGAGATAGAGCCTGATATGAATGCATTGTTTGAGTGAACTGCCATGTGGTGAGTGAGTAATTAGGAAGTTGTATAGGCTGAACCTGCCATTTTACTAAGCTCTGCTGGAATAGGTCCTTGTAAGTGAGACAGAAAGCATGAAATGGCAGCTGAACAGCAGTAGTAACCCAGCCATGTGCACCCTGCAGGAAGCCACACTAGTGTGTGGTCCCTTTGCTTCAAGGGAAATGGCTCCCTGTTTACCTTTTGGGGAGCTTTAAAGGCAAAGTGTCAGGAATGCATCAGCTTCTTAGCAGGGTGCTGGCTTTAAAAGGGATCCTATTTCACTAACTTTAATGCCCCAAGTCAGTGGAGACATTTTAATTCTCTCTGCTAGAGAAAAGACGGTCCACTGATTAGCAGGATACTAATAACTAAAGACAAGCTGAATTTGCTTAATGAGAATAAGCACTAATTTCTTGTTACTGGAACTAAAGTGTCTGCCTTCTTTGCAGGCAATGGAACATGCAAATGGAATGGAGCTGGATGGCAGGAGAATCCGGGTGGATTATTCTATCACAAAGAGAGCACACACGCCCACCCCTGGAATCTACATGGGCAGGCCAACCCAGTAAGGAGTTTTCCCGGCTTAATCAGAAGAACTGCATTTTAGAGTCTGTGATTCATAAGAAACTATGTTGTTAATAAATGCAATAGTTCTGTCTCTTCATAGGCTAATCACTGTCTTACTCGAGAAATCCCTTTTGAAGATCCATTCGTTTCATGTTCTTTAAACTTATTGTCATTATTTCCATGCCACCTTATAACTCACTGTTGCTGAGTAGCATGCATTACAATGCACTGTGAACAATAATTACAAATACAATTAAAGGCAAACAGTTCTGGAAAACGCTGCCCGTTAAATGGCCTAGAGAGCTATCTAATCCTGTAGCTTAAGCCAGTGTGGACCTGAGTAATCCCTTGAATGGGAAACCCTGCAAGCTGCAAGTTTAAATCTTAAAAATATTTTTTTTCTCTTGAAATAAGAGGAATCCTAATATTTTGCATAATGCATCTTTTCTTCTCTCCCAAAAAAGTAGTGGAGGTGGTGGCGGAGGAGGAGGAGGTGGAGGAGCTGGACGTCGCCGTGATTCCTATTACGACAGAGGATATGACCGAGGCTATGACAGATACGAAGAATATGATTACCGTTACAGGTATGCATTCTGATTTAAATGAAAAGGCTCAGAGGAAATCTTTGTCGCAAGCATGAACATTGCATAGGCATAGGCAGACACATGGGCAGGAGCTGGTTACAGAGTGAGGCTGTAGTATGCAAAGTTGGAGAAGGAGGTAAAAGAAGAAAGGGATCGTGTGGCCCACTGAGTGTGAGGGGAGAGTGAATGGGAAAGATGGGTTCTACAGCAGGCATAGGCAAACTCCGGCCCTCCAGGTGTTTTGGCCTACAACTCCCATCACCTGTAGCTAACAGGGCCAGTAGTCAGGGATGATGGGAATAGTAGACTCAAAACATCTGGAGTTCCGGAGTTTGCCTGTGCCAGGTCTAAAGGGACAAGCAGACTGAGCAAGAAGAAAAGGAGAAGCCTTGGGCTGCTGTAGAGCCTTCTGGTCCCTGTGCTTCTTTGTCTTCTGGACACACATACCAGCCCCCCCTTTATTCCTGTTTGGTTTGCTGGCAAACTAGATGAAAGCTTTATATTTCAAAAGTAGTAATAAAGTAGGGAAAGGGATAAGAGTGGGTAGCTGTTTTAGGAAGAGGAAGTTAATGTGAAAGGAACACAGAAAATGGATGAAACATTGGTGGTTGGGATAAGAATATTAAAAGCTGCCTTCACTTACCCTCCCTGCTTTAAGCAGAATTTGCTGATCCAAAGTCATGTCAGTACTTGAGCTCCCTGCTGCAAGAAGATTGCTCTGGCATAGGACTGAGTTGTTTCTAAAGAAGGGTTAAATATCAATAGAAAATGCCTGTAATTGCCAGGCAATTGTGCTGATCTCTGGGTTCATCCATCCTCATTTAATTGCTGACTCCATCCTTCCACTACCATTTTGTGACTGGTGGGCCCCACTAATTTTAGCCCTCAAGTGGGCCCTAGGGGTAGAAATTTTAAAATAACTTTATAGTCTTCAAAAATTCTGTTAGTTCATATAGTGATCTATAGTTTGTATAGTGATTTATGGTTTGTTGCAAATAAGATTATTGCATCCATATAACTTCTTTCCAATTTATTAAAGCACGTTTAGCCTGTTTTACAAACTCTGCAGTAGTCTCAAAGCATATAACAATAAATATTTTGAAACGAAATAATTAAAGCCAAATCAGCCAAGTAAAATAGCTTAAACATCTTAGAACTGAGAAAACAAAAAAACCCAGTACCTGATAAAACAGGGAATTAAAACTATTCCATATAAAAGCTAACCTATGGTCAACAGTTTATAGTAGCATGTTGTAATCATATATGTGTTTTTTTCACACCAGTCTAGTTACATCTCTCTGAAAATCAAACTTATCCAACATCTCTTCTAACCAGGGAGCTTGGATAGCAAGTTGTGTATATGTAGTATTACATCTTAGTGTGCCATATGACGTTGGTGTTGAAATGAATGGGTTGAGGAGGACTAGATGATCTTTGTAGTCCCTTTCAACTCCAGGTTTCTTTGGCACAAGAACCACTATCTGTTGCAGCTGCAGGAGCACGTTTGAGGGTGAAAATAACATGCCCATGAGTATGGTACCCAGAAATTAGTCTGCCTTACATTTGGTCAGGTATAACAGTAGATACTTATGAGAGCTTAAAGATACAGACTTAAGTGAAAAAGAGGTGTGTGTGTGTTTGTTTGTTTTCTTAATCTGTTAATGTATTATGGTTTGTAAAAACAATGTTTCCATATTAATCAGCACCTTAAATCACTGTGGAATACTATTTAAGAATAGGTGTCTTTAAATTTGTCCAATATGCTGTGGGGGAGAAAGAAACCATGCAGATGAAGCTTGGTTCTTCCATTTGGTAAAAATGTGTATGCTGTACAAATCATTTGACAATATTTTTTAAACTCTTGAATAGTACATATGCCACATGTACTAGAGCCACTGCTAACAAATACATTTGTATACTTTCTTCAAAGGAGGCGATCACCTTCACCTTACTATAGTCGTTACAGATCACGGTCAAGATCCCGTTCCTACAGCCCAAGTAAGTATAACAGCAGTCTCACCAGAGTGGTTACGGCAGAGGAAACATCAAATCAAAGCACTGCCTGGCTTCCCGCCTGCCCCACCCCCTTTAAAAAGTCTTTCCAATTTGCCTTATGGATATCCTCTAGTGATTAGACAGTAGCAAGGATACCGTGTTCAGAGCTCCTGTTCCGTCTGTGGATCTCCCTCTCCGCTTGCAGACGGGGATCTGCAAAATCCTATAGCGCATGCAACACCTTCACAGGGACCATAGGATTGCAAGCCTAAGTAAACCATTTGTATCTAGTTGAAGTTGTTTTTAGCAAAATGAAGTGTGACAGAAGGGGAATGCACTGATGGAGAAGGAGAAACAAATGAATATGGAATTATGAACTGATGGTTACAGTGTTCTCTCTTCTTTCTTTCAGGGCGCTATTGAAGAAGAGAAGCTAGTCACAGTTGCAAATACAATTTTTAAACAGCAAGTTCCGAACTTCGCTTTCCCTATAGATCCCCTGCAGTTATCTGAAACCCTATTAAAAGGTCCTTGGTTCATTTAGAATATATGTATTTTCAGTTGAAATACCAGTTTTCCATCTCTTCTTATTGTAATACTCCAGGTGTAATTGTTGTAGCTTTATGTACTTAAATATCTTTAAGCGAAAACTAAATAGGAAACCCAAAGTGGTAATACGTTTTGTGAATTTTTTTTTTAAAGCAAGTGGATTTTTGTTGAACGTAATGGGGAAGGAAAACAGAAGTGTGTTAAAGCCCTGCATGTTGTGTTTCAGTAGAAATCTACTATTTTAATGAACTGTTCATCTTTCTGCCTATTACTTTTGAGGAAGAAAGTGTTGTTCTGTATCTTCAGTTATAGCCCAAGTCAGTGCATGCTCTTAAACCAGAGCATTTTCACTCATTTTCTCAATACAGTGATTTAATAATAATAATAAAAAACATTGGAGGAAAGTCTTTGAAAAAACAAAATTCTCGTATACTACAAATTTCACCTTGGCATGTGTTTAATATAATCACAGTGTTAATATGGATGACATTTGAAATTTGGTTAATATTAAATTGACTGGAAAACGTTCTTATGTTTGCCCCATAATCAGGACAGGCCTAATTTACTGGGCGTAGAAAATATTTGATCTGTTCTCAGCAGTTCTATATGGAAATAAAATTATGGTTAAGCAGGTTCTGTTTGGTACTATGGATTTCAAAACTATTATTTTTCTTCTCAAAATAAATTTAAATTCTACCAGTGCAGTGTTTCAGCATTTCATACAATTGGATAGATATGTTAAGTTTCTTGCAAGGAATTAACAAGTAGTATATCCTGAAATCTTGGTATTGGATCCAACCTAGGTTAGCTGCTCTTTAAGTCCCATCAGTTTCAGCTAAATTAGACTGGAACCAACCCTTAGATTTAGAGTTGGGGTAGCGGTGTGCACAATAAAACATATGAGTCTGCTTCTGGAGAGAGATCCAACAGCATCTTCCCTAAAACTATGGACAATCTGGTGTCACTGAAATTCAGCACATGGAAAAAGAATTGAGGGATTAAGCTCTGGTGTATCACTCCCTATATTAGTAAAGTGAGTGTTAAGATATATCGAACAGCAAAATGGATGGAGAGATGGGGCAAGATGGGAACCCAATAAATGGGATAGAGCATATGGGCATGCAAAAAATTATTATTATTATTATTAGTTCGTTAGAAGAGAGCTTCTCCCCAGGATCAACAGGAGCTGTGTATGTGCATAGCTCTCAGGCTGCATGCAAATATAGGTAGCAGAAAACAGTATGGAGGGGTTGAGCCCTCAGCTGGCCAAAGACAGGTCCCACACTGAAGAGAAGCAGGAATCACGGGGGGGGGGGGGGAGGGAGAACTGGCATCTTGGTGTGTGTTACATCCTAGGTGGGAGCAATTGCCATTGGCCCATACACTGCAAGACGCTAAAAAAAGTCATGATGCCCACATCACCTCCTGCCTCACTTTTTGGTTTGTCTTGCAAGAGTACCAAAATTCCAGGAAAGCTCAGTATTTAAAAACAGGCAAACATTTTCTTTTCCCTAGTTGTCCTTTCTGGGAGCAAACACCACTTTGTGGTACAACTAATGGTCAACCATACTACAATACTGTGTGTAGCTTCTGTGTTGAGTAAACTCTTCAAATCTTGGTGTAAGGGATGAACTGGAAGGCACCCACAACAAAACTTTAAATTTTTTAAAAAACAGCATTAGAATGCATGATATTTACCTGGAAAACAAAGAGGAGCAAGTATGTGCAACCCAAACTTTCTATCATTAAGCATCGTTAGGCTTAAGCATAAGTGCTTATACAATACATACATGCATAACCTAAAGTAATACAAATATCTGTGGCCAAGGAAGAAAAAAGTACTTCTTTCTTGACAGAAGCTTTGACTTCATCCTTTTGAGTCTCATCCTGTGATGTGGAGATTGCCTTTCATTTGTACACACAAATTGCCTCCCTTTCCCCTCATTTACCAGCTCAAACGCATACTGGTCTCCGCGGATAATGTTTGATGTGCAGAATGGTTTGGTATATAATTTCAAAGCATTCAATATGTAAGACAAATGTTCCATATCCTGTCTCATCTGAAATTTACAGGCACTTGGAATGATTGAGAATCTTCACCATTTTTAGGCATTTAGTTTGAACTCACAAGGGGCAAGCAGTCTGTCAAGCCCTACCCCCGCCCCCGGTTACACTGCATTGGCTGCAGAGTGTGCCTGGCTAATGTATGAGTGTCATTAATCTGAAAGGGGCTGCTTTACTCACATATTGAGGATTTTGCTCTCTGGCGTTATCTGGTGTTGGATGTTTATAACAATTTCAAAACGTATTATTGTGACAAATGTAGCTGAGTCCTAAGCCATGTAAGGCGGCAAAGCCCAGGATGGCGGGGAAGACAGTTGATGAGTTTTTCCTGTAAGCTACATGTGTTCAGATGTTTATAAACTTGTGTTCTCAGTTATACAAGTGGGGTACAGCAGATATACACATATTAAGCCCACTACATCACATCACCATGACAGGCCCCTCTACATTGTAGGGCAGGCTTCCTCAACCTCGGCCCTCCAGATGTTATGAGACTACGGTTCCCATCATCCCTGACCACTGGTCCTGCTAGCTAGGGATCATGGGAGTTGTAAGCCAAAAACATCTGGAGGGCCAAGGTTGAGGAAGCCTGTTGTAGGGTGAAAGTTTGTAGTGGGAGCTGGTGGTTCTCAGGCTCCTGTCATTTAGAACCTAGATACTAAATCAAGTGGGAAATTTGCACGATTGCATAAATTCAGCCTCAACATGTGGAGTACTATGGGACTTTCAGGAATGGGATGGAGGAATAGAATTATTTAGCACGTCCCCACTCACCTAGTGGAGAACAAGCAAGTTTAAATACCTGAACAGGGCTTCTGTTGTGTGGTGTTTCCTGTGAATATGGAGACAGTAGTCATGGTTGCTCAGCGATTTGGTTCTGATCACTTCCCTGTAAGGTGGTAGTTTATTTCTGAAAAGACAGGTTTGGCTAGTGTTCTCCCCAAGGTGAGCAGAGTTTTATCTAAAAACAACACCCCCTTTCTGGTTTTCATTATTTTGTCATCTTTAACTCATAATTTTTTGCCATCTTGTTCGCTGCTTGGACATCTTTGGGGTAAAATGTTTCAATCAAAGTGTTTATCACTCTCTGACTCTATACTTGGTATAGTGAAATTGTTTTTGTTTTGTTTTTTAGATCCTTAGTCTTCAGGTTTAAAAGAACAATCTGTCATAAAGATCATTGGGAGAGATCAATTTTCTTAAATTCTTGTCTCAGTATGTTGAACAGCAGGAACAGCTCCCTTTGGCTAGAACGTTATAGATCCTAGCGCTTTTAAAAAAATACTCCTTTCTCAATTTGATTCTCTGAAGGTTGTTTGATACCAGGTCACAGTGGTATGCAGGAAACTCATACTTATTTTGAGGCCAATCCATAGGAAACTAAATGTAACACTGAAGCAGATTATTACCCTGTTGCCTAACCAACTAACCCCCCCCCAGCCGTTGCACAGAAAAACTTCCAAAATAGAAAAATTAGCTTCAGTGCACCTTTCTGACAAACCTTGGAGCTATTGGTTTTGCAAAATAAAAAAATGAAAACCTGCTGGAAGAAACAACTGTGTTTCCTTCCCGTTTTTTGGTGATAGGTGGCAGTCTGGAGTGGAGAGAAATTAACTGTGCCCACTCCTTTGTTTTCTTGCTCCCTCTGCTTGACTACAAGAAGTTTAGAGAAGCTAATGTACCAGTTTCTGGCTGTACTGCAGATTTTAGCACCTGCTACAGAGTGCTGAAAATATATTACTTCCTGATGACTTAATTTAAAATAGTATGCATTCAGAAAAGGATGAAGGCTTTGTAGTGCCTGTACCCTACACCTTCTGGCTGATGATCAGCATTCACCGGTCTCCACAGTCCTCACTGTTGTTACCCTGGTGCCATTTTATCCTTCACAAAATGTATTAGTGGATTAGAGACGACCATTAGAGTGAGCTGTTGAGTGATGGTTTTCTGTTGCATATTTGCAGTCCATATATCATTGTAGTGTAAGCCTCGGAAGTGGAGCCTGTTACATTAGGTAACTATTTTTACACCGGCAGCTCTGTTTCAGAAAACGTGTAACTGCAATTTAGCCTGGGATGAAAGGTGAGGCAACATCTCTGTTGTTGGCTAGGACAGGGGGGGTCTTGTCTCTTAAGCCTTTTAATATGTAAACAGCTTAACTTGAAGGGTCCTTTGAACTACATTTAAAATAAAATGAAAATGAAAAAGGTATAGCTCAATTTACTTGATGAGTGTTCACCTCTGCTCATAAAGACACACCTTTTTACCCTGGCTTTTGACACTTGAGACCTATGTTTTTAGATGTAACTTGATGTAAGCTGTTTTAAACTTTTTTACGCTGTGTTTAAATTGTTATAACCCACATTGGGAACTAAGGATGAAGGGTGGGTGATTGAGAATAATGTGCCTATTGTTTGTCTCTCACACACAATTTGTTTGTTTGTGCATGTTTGTGTAATGCTTGGAAGAACCCGCTGGGAAGAAAAGTAATGTTACGGGCAAGTAGAGGCAAGTAGTGAGGAAGACTCACTAAATAAGATCAGAATCAGCCTGTGCCGATGTGCATTTTTTTTTTTGCATCTATTATAGAAGCATAGAGTTCATCTGAGAATCATCTATGTCCCATATAGGGATCGAACCTGCAGCCTTAGCATTATCAGCGCTGAACTATCCACTTGGATTAATAATAAAAAGGATTAGGTTTCATGATTTGTTGAATATGTCTGCTGTTACCACTTTCATATCCCGTTCCACAAACAGTTTAACATTTAAAATACTTCGCCTCAAAACAGTGAAGAAACGAAGCATTTTAAAGCAGTCGACATATTTTACACTACCACCAATCAAAGTCTGAACACACTGGTTTAGCATGCATTGGTAACCTACAATAAGGCCCAAGTCATGTGGTCATCCCTAGCATGTAGGATTTTTTAAAAATCAAACTACAGACATGGGTCTCTGATCCAGAGTTAGAGCGCAGCATGGGTGGAAGGGGCCTTTAACTCTTCTCCCCCACCCACCAAATGCGATCCTGTTTCAAATCAACAGACCCAGTTGTGCGACTTCAGAGAGCTCCCCAATCCATTTGATCCTCACAACCCTGCAAGGTGGTTGCTGGGTAGCTACTGATAGCTGCCTCCTACTTGCTCACATTCTAGGAGGTCCCATTAAATGTACTGAGCAATTCGGATTACAGTGGTACCTTGGGTTACATACGCTTCAGGTTACATATGCTTCAGGTTACAGAGTCTGCTAACCCAGAAATAGTGCTTCAGGTTAAGAACTTTGCTTCAGGATGAGAACAGAAATCGTGCTCTGGCGGCGGGAGGCCCCATTAGCTAAAGTGGTGCTTCAGGTTAAGAACAGTTTCAGGTTAAGTACGGACCACCGGAACGAATTAAGTACTTAACCCGAGGTACCACTGTACACTTGGATCACTTTTGGTGTGGTGTCTCTCTCCCATTCCTTTTACACACAACCGTCCCTTTCACAAAACTATTACTGCTTCAGCAGAGGTACCCTGCATTGTAAGAGAGGCTGAATGTGGGAGCAGGGAGTTGATGCAGCTACAGTGGTGCCTCGCAAGACGAAATTAATCCGTTCCGCGAGTCTCTTCGTCTTGCGGTTTTTTCGTCTTGCGAAGCACGGCTATTAACGGCTTAGCGGCTTTAAGAAAAAGGAAACAAACTCGCAAGAACTCGCAAGGCGTTTCGTCTTGCGAAGCAAGCCCATAGGGAAATTCGTCTTGCGGAACGACTCAAAAAACGGAAAACTCTTTTGTCTTGCGCGTTTTTCGTCTTGCGAGGTACCACTGTATTTTATTTTATTAATCCAAATAAGGTAAGTAGCGGTATTGATGAAAAACTGATAAAGATGTTTGAACCAAATCACTATGCTAAATGTGCCTGCATGTACAGGCTTTCACGTTCTATGGAAGCCTTTTCACACAGCCTTTAAAACTGTTCAAGCCACGGGTAAGCAAACTGAGGCCCGGAGGCTGGATCAGGCCCAGTCGCCTTCTAAATCCGGTCCGTGGACAGTCCGGGAATCAGCGTGTTTTTACATGAGTAGAATGTGTCCTTTTATTAAAAATGCATCTCTGGGTTATTTGTGGGGCATAAGAATTTGTTCATCTCCCCCCCCCCCAATATAGTCCAGCCCCCCAATAAGGTCTCAGGGACAGTGGACCAGCCCCCTGCTGAAAAAGTTTGCTGACCCCTGGTTTAAGCCTTTTGAGCTGTAAATGTTTACGTTTAACTGTATAACCAGCTTATAGTGTAGACTGCTATTCTCAGACACAGCCTTAGGTGGCAGTATTTCTTAACAGTCAGCACTTTAGCTGCTGCAGCAAGGAAGCGGGAAAGTACTTCTCCTTCCTAGTGATGTGTTGGCAAACATCATTTGCCACTCCCCTAGGGAGAAGGTTAAAGGAGAGGGATAAGGGCTCTCCGAAGCACCCTGGGTACATCCCAGTTACATTATAAATGTGCCTGTAATTGCCTTAACAAGTGTACATCAATGGAGCTGAAATACAACTTTGAAATTGGTACTAGCTTCCTGAATGCAGAGGGAGCAGCACTGGCTAATCTACACTGAAAAGTCTGGTGTGTCTTAAGAACATGGGAAGCCATACCAAGTCAGTACACTGGTCCATCTAGCTTAATATTGTATGCATTAACCAGCAGTGGCTCTCCAGCGTTTAATGGGTTTTCTGGGATCCTTTTGCATGCCAAGTTTTAGATCTGCTGCGGGGGTTTTTAATGCTGTTTTTAATGTATGTGTTATTTATTGTTGTGAGTTGCTTGGGTTACTTTTGTTTAAAATGTTTAACCCTTCTTCAGAATAACTGAAATTCAAATGTCAGTGCTATGTTATTTTGTGCTGTTTGATCTTAATCCAAGGAGATTACATTCAGGCAAAATGCATATTTTTGTTAGATGGAAAAAAGGAGAGGGATAGAAATAACAGTTGATTGTCCTTCGGCAGAAGAAGAATCAAGTCTTCTAAGAACTCCCCAGAAGGGTTTTCAGTTCTTCCAATAAGCTAACTCTGATTCTAGCACAATAGCCATTTAATGTGACATAGAATTTCTTAATTTTTCAAGAACAGGGACACCAACTTGCAGTTCGTCAGATATCCATGAACTTCTGTGTTTATAAAATATGGAAGTTGCTTTGTGATTCTTCTTCTTCTTCTTTTGTCTGTTGTGTTTCTTTTAACCTGTCCTCCCAGTGACTCTGAAAGGTTGACCCTTCAGTCTTATGCTTGAGTTAATAATGTGTCATATCTTGTTGATAGGAACAATTTCTAGCCAACATATTGCGTTATTTTATCCCATAGTTCTCCAGCTGCCTTGATTATATCAATTATTTTGCCTGTCTTGCTGTCTTCTTACAATTGTTGCTGGAAAATCCAGTACATGAAAAATGTTGATCTTTTATAGAAAACACCTGTATATATGTACAGTTCTGGTCACGGCACCTTAAAAAGGAAAATGCCAACTGGATCTCCACGTAATTAGCTTCAGGACACACAACTGAGCTTAAGTCATTGATTTTTTAATAAGCTTTTTAGGTGACTTCATTAGGAAAGGCGCTACCTAGCTTAAATTTTTCACATAACAGCACCTAATCTTCCTGTGCCATTTAACTTCATTTACCCCATCTCTGCACCACCTCTGCACTGTTAGATGAAATGCTTAGTTCACATTGTGATCTTATTCAGAATCCTTGTGCCCAAACACACAGAGTATTTCTTGGGCAGCGGGGCTGGCTCCAAAGAGGAATGGCTTGATTTTAAACATTTTCCGCAGTTCTGGTTTTTCCGTCTTTTGCGAGATGTGTGAATGTGGTGGTGGTGGTGGTGGTGGTGGTAATGATGATGATGATGATGATGATGATGATGATGATGATAGTAACTTATTATTTCTACCCCACCCATCTGGCTGTATTTCCCCAGCCACTCTGGGCGGCTTTCAACAGAACATTAAAAACAGAATAGAAATTCAAACATTAAAAACTTCCCTAAACAGGTATAGCAAGCTTCTAGCTTTATATGATACACATGAACAAAGCTGCTTTTCAGCAAACCATTGCTTGCATTTTGTAGCCTTGTATACTGGAGACTCTCAAGAGTCACCTAGTAGCACATATGTTGGGCTCCTTGATAGTGTATATCAGCAATTTACAGTAACAAACCATATTTTGATCCACTCCAGGGGACCAGCAGCCCTGGAGCAACAGAGAGCCAAGGGCAGTTTAGCGCATGAGAAAGAGCAGAGCAATAGTGGTAATAAGGAAGCAGATAGTTCTTGGCCACAACCCAAGTGACAGCTAAAGCATCTCACTGGCATGATTTACATCAAAGCAGTTTTGAATCGGTAGCTAGCTGAAAACAGGCCTTTGGGGTTTTTTGCCTTGCAGACCCACTTTAAACCCCAGACAGCTCAGTCAGTAGAGCAAGAGACTTAATCTTAAGGTTGTGGATTTGAGCCCCGTGTTGGGCAAAAACATTCCTGCATTACAAGGGGTTTGGCTAAATGACCCTTGTGATCCCTTCCAATTGTACGATTCTTTTCAAACCAGTACAGTATCTGAATACCAGCTCAGTGCATACACACCCCTAGAGTTTTAAGTTGCAAACTATAAAAGGGCATGCAGTACTCAACCTGTAAATAAAACTCAGTACAGGCAAGCCCCTTATCAACCATTGTTATCTCTAGAAAGGCTGTGTCATATGGTACACATTTACTACTTGGAAAGCACATTGCAGGGAGGGAAAGCATCTACCATGACACATGCTGATTATCGGATGCAACAATAACGTATCTGCCTTTTTTGAGTTTGTAGTCACGTCGGACTGTGATTGGCCCTGGCTTTCCAAGCATGCGTTTACTGTGAGCATGCATACTGTCACTGAGGCATGTGGATGATTGGCACAGGTGATGATGCATCTGGAGGTTTTATTCTAAATCCTACGCAAGAAGCCTTCCAGCCCCTCGCAAGCTGCACAGAACAATAAGCCTTTTTAGTCCTGCAATTCAACAATTGATATCACTGTAGCAAGGGCAGTGGGGAAGTATGCATAGTCAACAACTAAAAAAACGAAGCTGCTAATTATTTGGCTGCCTATATAGTGAGACCATTAGGAGGGAGCACAGCAGGGTGGCAAAATATAGGCTTTGGATTTACAAGGTCCTAGGGACATGGGTGGCCCTGTGGGTTAAACCACAGAGTCTAGGACTTGCCAATCAGAAAGTCGGCGGTTCGAATCCCCGCGATGTGGTGAGCTCCCGTTGCTCGGTCCCTGCTCCTGCCCACCTAGCAGTTCGAAAGCATGTCAAAGTGCAGTTAGATAAATAGGTACCGCTCCGGTGGGAAGGTAAACAGCGTTTCCGTGCACTGCTCTGGTTCACCAGAAGCGGCTTAGTCATACTGGCCACATGACCCGGAAGCTGTTCGCCGGCTCCCTCGGCCAATAAAGCGAGATGAGCGCCGCAACCCCAGAGTCGGTCACGACTGGACCTAATGGTCAGAGGTCCCTTTACCTTTACCTAGCTTCAATGCCTGCTATCGCTAGTTTAAAGGAAGAGATAGCAACTGGTTACAAGGAGCTGCTGGTGGTCAAACGAGATAGTAAGGATCTAGACCAGTAGTTTTCAACCAGTGTGCCGTGACACACTGGGGTGCCTCAAATGATGGTCAGGGGTGCTGCAGGCAACACTGGCCTCTGCCCCTCTTTCTTTCCCTCTCTCTGATGCAGTCTTGTCTCTGCCTCCCAAAGGCTTGCGTAGCTGTTCGTTGCAGCAGGCCTGGCTACAAGCTCCCCAGGTGAGTGGTGCCTCTGGGGTTGGCCAGGGGGTGCTTCCCAGGCCCCTGTGGGACAGTGTGAGGAGGCATCTCTTTTGGGGGCAAGGGGGCAGCTCAGAGACCAGGGGCCACAGCTGTGACTGCCCAGAGGATTCCCAAGGGGAGGGCAAAGGAGTGGAGGAAACACTCCACAAAGCAGGGTGTTCAAAAAAGGGTGAGGCTGCCAGCTCTGCAGGCAAGGGGTGATGTGACTGGGCTCCTGAGTCCTACAGGGGTGCCTCAGAAAGAACGTACAGTGGTACCTCGGGTTACATACGCTTCAGGTTACAGACTCTGCTAACCCAGAAATAGTACCTCGGGTTAAGAACTTTGCTTCAGGATGAGAACAGAAGTTGTGCTCTGGCAGCGCGGTGGCAGCAGCAGGCCCCATTAGCTAAAGTGGTGCTTCAGGTTAAGAACAGTTTCAGGTTAAGAACGGACCTCTGGAACGAATTAAGGTACTTAACCCGAGGTACCACTATAGTTGGGACGCAGGTGGAGCTGTGAGTTAAGCCAGAGCCTAGGACTTGCCGATCAGAAGGTCGGTGGTTCGAATCCCCGCGATGGGGTGAGCTCCCGTTGCTCAGTCCCTGCTCCTGCCCACCTAGCAGTTCGAAAGCATGTCAAAGTGCAGTTAGATAAATAGGTACCGCTCCGGCGGGAAGGTAAACGGCGTTTCCGTGCGCTGCTCTGGTTCACCAGAAGCGGCTTAGTCATACTGGCCACATGACCCAGAAGCTGTACGCCTGCTCCCTCGGCCAATAAAGCGAGATGAGCGCCGCAACCCCAGAGTCGGTCACGACTGGACCTAATGGTCAGGGGTCCCTTTACCTTTGACCACTATAGTTGTGTCAAGGTAGCCATGGACTCAAAAAGGTTGAAAACCTCTGGTATAGACTGACAAATGATCTAACCAGCTTCCTATAGGAAAAGGAAATTGGGGAAAGGAAATCAAATCGTACTGTGGCCAAAATACATTTGCAAAATTAATAGGTGTACTTAATTAAAAAGTGAGAGAATTGGAAATAAGGCTTAAGGAAAGCTTATGGTTCTGCGAATGATTGTTGTGTTTACATAAGAGTAAAAAGCTGTTGTGAGTGGTCCATGTAGAGCCAATGAAAAGCAGTCCCAGAGAACCTAGTTTATGAACACACACAACATGAAATAAAGCAGAACAGTTAAGCAGCTGATTAGAGTAACCAGCTTGGATTCAGTAGTTTTGTAGCTTAGTAGGAAGGGATCTATCATACATACCGTAATTAAATAATTCTGGCATTTCCAGGGATAGTTAAAAAAGGTAAAGGTCCCCTGACAGTTAAGTCCAGTCGCAAACGACACTTGGGTTGCATACACAGAATATCAAATGTTTGCACAAAGGATGGGTACCAAATTGGGCTTGAAGTTTTGGCCTTTCTTCACGCCCTAAAGGTGGGTCGGAATTATGCAGTGTGTGTGTTTGTGGAAGCTTCCACATCCAAGTCTGCTTCTTTATTTACTTGTTAAGACCATTTGTACCCAGTCCTTCCATTGCAGTACTGAGGGCAACTTACAAAAAATTAAAAGTTTTAACAGAAATTGATTCAAATAGAACAGCGTTAAGACATAGGCAATATTGCACAGATCACTCCACAAAAACCCCTCTGAAAATACTGTTCGTCTGGAGGAGAGACATCTGGGATGATAGGATCTCCATCCATTCTGCTGAGACACCAGCTCCATCAGGATCATCGCTTAACAGTCATCAAGAAGACATTCCACTGGGCTTCAGCAGAGGAAGAAACACAGCTGGAGGGTGTCCATTGGCTCAGCAGAGAGACCATTTGGCTCCTCTCTTCAATGGTTTCCATTCCTGGTCAGGAAGGCATATGAGGCCTCTCTCCCTTACCTATTTCAGCAGCTCTGGGTTTGGTCATTGCCTGCATGGGAGCCTACCTAACAACCATATTTTGGTTGCCTTGGATTTCAGGATAGGTGGGATATAAATGGGGAAATAAAGCATCCAGCTGGCTGCTATAATTATTTTGTAAATAAGAACTAGTGCCTGAGTTTTTTCCTCTCTCCCAATCCTTGTTTTGTGATGTCTTTTAGATTGCAAGCCTGAGGGCAGGATCTGTCATTGTCATTTCTAAACTGTTTTGGAGTCTCTTTTCAGCTGAAGACCAGGGTAAAATAACTTGGATATATACATATCTCAGCCTGGTGAGTAAAACCTTTGGAATAAAAAATGTTTTCAGTAGGTGGCGGACAGGAGAGATGGGGCCACATTAACTTCATGGTAGGGAGAGCCAGTCTGGTGCAATTGCAAATCCCAAATCCATGATTTAGGTTTTATTAACACTATATCACATCCCATTAAAAGGCCCAATGATTTATAATTTTCCCTCTACAACCATTGAGCCCCAGAAGAGCCTCCCCTTCAGATCTGAATGAGCCAGTAAATTGAGATGCTAAGTACAAAATTAAGAATGTGACAAAACAATCAACAATGCTGAATATAAATCATGCATCCTCCATGTGCAGACTTTAAAACACTGCAGGGTGTGTAATCTGGAGGTTTGTATATGGGTGCAAGAGCCCTATGCCTCTAATCCACGTTCCTGCCATGATGTTAACATAACTCTTCTCCCATTACATTTGGCAGGCCTGGGATTGTCAATCAACTCCTATGCAACAGAAACAATGTCAAAATTCAGATTTAAGCCCATCTGTTCACACAGGCTGTGAACACACCACACATTTACAGCACATTGTCTCCGTTCAAAGACTCCTGTAGTTCACAGGAAAGCTAAGATTCCCAGTACCCTTAAACTACAGTTCCCAATGCTCAGGGGAGTGCTTCAAATGTATGTATACACATACATACATCCTTATAGTCACCTCCAGAATTTAAAGTGCCATCTTTTGATGGGACCCTCTCACCATACCATGCCACTAACAGCTTTCGAAATTCCCTTTGATTTTAAAGTCTTGCCACTAGTGCCCAAAGGTTCAAGAAATGCAAGCCCGAAGTGCTCTTAGATACATGGAACTAGCAGGGCCAGTGCAAGACATTTTGCAGGCCACAACGTTGACCCTCCCCAATTCCACATACAGAAAGCTGGATTGGCATTTGAATAGGACTTCAATACTTGCTGCAGGTTAGCTCTCTCAAGGGTAGCTGGCTAATTTAAATGAAGCAGGACAGCACAGGTGGCATGCACAATTCTAGGAACATAAGAGTCCTGTGGAATTAAGCCGGTAGCCCATCAAGTTCAGCATCCTAATTTCACAGTAGCCGCTTGGATATGCCTGTTGGCTCTGTTCTCTGTTCTCCAAGGGGAACCTCTGGGGACTCAGGAGAAACAGCCAGGGAACAGCCACTAACTGCTGCACCCACCCACTCCCACCTGCTGCTTGAGGTTATCTCCATATGCCTAATGGTAGGGCCAGCCCTAGGAACGATTTCTGCCATTCTCTCGGCCATCAGTCCCATCTTTCTGTACCTCTCCCAGAAAGAACAACATGACAGGTAACCCTGATGCACAATCCTAAACCAAATTTTATAAGCAGCAGGCTGCCCAAATAATGGACCTAGTGTCCATGCGCCAGACATCAATCCAAGTGAGGCTGTGGGGCTCGGCCTCAAAGTGGCACCTGTTATACCCAGACCAGCTGTTGCGGGTCATGTTTCTGCGTAACGCATTGCCAGGATGCTTTTTGCACAGGTGCAAAAACAGGACTGACCATCCCAGGCTTTCAAGGGTGAATACGCAGCGCACAAAGGAGACAGGCTTGGGGTAAGCTACTCTGTACGTCTGGTTCCATGAGGAAGCCCTGGAGGGGGAGCCATCACTGCCTTTTCTTCAGAGATGGTCACATCCGCACCTTCTATTCAGAGCAAATGTTAATTCATGTGGCTTCCCACAAAGAATCCTGTACGGTGTGGATCAGATGAGTATCTCACAAAATCAACTACTGCTTGAGCTCCTAATTTCACTTGCCTGGGTTGTTGTTATAAAACGGCTGATGCAAAAATGTGTCCCACATCATTTACACAAGCTCCTGACCAAACCGTTTTTTCAAATGTGGGCACTGAGCTCTACCTCTGAAGCAGTGAGACCTCTTGATCACCATTTATTTTCTCTCTCCCAACTCGCTTCCCTTAAGCCCAGTCCTGGCTGCTGAAGCTTGATTGGGGGAGGGATGCAGGAAGAGCCTGGTCTGATGGAGAAGGACATTTGGCAGCTGTGTGGGGGATGGGAGGGCTAAGACAGCTGGGAGAAGGGTGGGGGAAGGGCAGATGGTATATCTGCATCCCCAGAGAGCCAGGCTTGCATATCTCTGAAGGTCTCCCCTCCCCACCGTGTATTATTATAAGGCTGCTCTTAGGTTACGAGGGTTAACATTCTCATCTCATCTCAAGAATAGTTTCTTCAAGCTGAAGTTCCATGGGATTAGTTTTATGGCGCATATATACATAGGCGCTGGTTTTGAAATTAGTTAACTACAAACACAGGTTTTTTGGGAGGGTCACTCATGAACAGTTAATTTCCAATTCCAACAACAGTTATGTACAGCACAGCTCACGGAAGGAACATCATTTTCTTCATAAGCAACACCTTCAAACCGACAATTCAGCCAGAAGAAGAACCCTTCAGAAACAAAGCATTAAAACACAGCCGAAAATCTTACCCCTGCTTTTGGAAATTCAGTCTAGCCCAAGGTTCCACCGAGTGCTTCTAATGCTTTAAAGGCAACCTGTGTACCCAACAATTGTGTCATATTTTGGCTTTGCTGTTTCCATCCTTTCAATTGCTGGCAGAGTGATGATTTTCATATTGATCCATATATATTTACCTGGTGCTATTCCCAAGTGTTTAAAGTGCTTCATATACATTTACTCAATGGTTCTGACAGTAACCTGAAAAGTAGGTCAAAATTATTATCTTCAAGGCATTGAATCTGAGACAATAGAGATTTCCTGATGCGACCAACTGACTTTCGTGGCTGCGATGAGATTTGAAATCGAGGCTGCATACGCACCACACATTTAAAGCACCTTCCCCAAGTGAAAAAAAGGATCCTGGGAACTCTAGTTCCCCTCCCCCAGGAGCTACAATCCCCAGCATCCTTAACACTCTACAGTTGCCAGGATTCTTGGACGGTGCGGATGTGTACTTTAAATGTATGGTCTATATGCAGCCTCAACATTTCTGGTTCACAATTCACACGGTTAACAGCACAGTATAGGGTTACAGTCTTACACCAAGGTAAATATTCAGGATTGACATGTAAATCCGCTTCACTGTAGGACTTGCACTGTTATGCTCCACAAGCTCTCTTTCTGAAAGATTTCAGATAAAACAGGTAAGTCATCAAAAAGATTACAGTACATCCATTTTTATTTTTATCTACTGTGGGTTATATATAGATATAGGTATTTATAGATATGGAATATATATATTAGGAAGTGAAAAGGTCCAAATTCAGTTACTTTCCAGCTCTTTTTCTGCTTATTTCAAAATTGTGAATATGAACACGCTACCACTTGCATATTCTAGATCAATTTTTTTGTTTGGGAATACCCAAAGGACTCCTGTCCTTCTAAAGCCAACTTTTGCTACCATCCTTGGATTATCTCCTGGATTGGCCCTAAAACAGTTTAACCAGTTTTATAGGCTTGTAAATGTCATTAAGCATCTTGGATCTTAGCATCCACTGCAGATCTCAATTTAGCCTCTGTTCAGGGGTTGACCAAAGTAAATCTGGAACAGAAGGGGTTGTGGATTTTACACATAAGACATTACCACCTGCAAATACTGTATAGCGTTTGTCTAATTGTAACAACATTAGCAACTTGCATCTTTCTCAAAGGAAGGTGAGCAGCACCCTGGTTCCAATTATGTTACTTGTTAAGTGTGATATTGAGTTCCATGAAATATACTGAGTCAATTAAGTCCGCTGGATAGATAACCAACTTTGACTCTAGACCCAAATTAAAAAACATTCCCCATGGGTCCATTGTGTGTGGCCATAGACCAGGTACTGTATACAACCTCCCACTCCCCATTTCTAAAGTGGGAACAACAATGACCTACACCTACATCAAAGGGTTCTTCTGCAACAGAGATAGGAAAAGCACTTTATTTGTATCATGTCAAGTTATGAAACCTGTAAACCCACATCTACAGTTACAAGAACAGTCCATATGTCCCTGGACTGGGGGTCTGAAATTCAGCCTACGCAGACCAAAATTTCCACAATGCATATTTAGGATGGCATTATTTCACACACTTGCCCTAGCAGTGATCAAGTTCATCAGATATTAAAATGTAATAGCTTCTATTCCATTGTGCTTTTTTTCCCCCTTATGGGAGAAATGTGATTGCTTGTTCGGAGGAAACAGCTAAATGTACTCCTTGCTATAGTAAATATTTATTTCCATTCAGGTCTGCCATTATGCCATTACAGAAGCTGACAATGGCAGGTACTTAAGACGTAAACCGAGCTACTTCTCAAAATCAGCCTCTCTCCTCTGCTTACTTGTTATTACTGCAGGATTAACTTGCAGGTAGTGTCGCCACCGATTATTACGACTATGAATTCTCCAGGATCACTATGGAAACATTTTTGGGCAACAGCCAACGTTTGTCATACTCAGACCACCCATTAAAATAAATACTGGGGAATTCCCTCCCCTTGAATATTAGGCAGCCTCTCCTGTCTTTTCAACACCTCCTGAAGATGTACCTCCTTCAACAAGGCTTCTTTGCAGAGATCTTTTCCAGTCTGAATTTGTACTGAATTGTTTTTAAGATGTTCTTATTGTTTTATCACTTGTTTGCTGCTCTACATTTTGGAAGAGCAGGATATAAATTTAAATAAGTCCCATTTATTTCAGTGAGCATATTATCAAGTATAATGGTTGGCCATCGCCCTTTGTTAACTTGAGGAAATGTGTGAGAGTCGTGGACTTTTGACAATTTTCAGCATGCCACAGACTCAGTCTTTAATAAATATAATTCAGATCTAGTTCACTGGTGTTCTGTTTTAAACATTGCAACAGAAAGAGAACATTTCTTGTCCAGCTAGAAACATAACAGTGGACACAGAAAAAGAAGATAATGTTGTAATAACTTTTGAGGAAAGGCATTACACACATGTACTGGTCTATTCAGGGGGGAAACTAACCAGGGACCATAAAACGGGTGGTTACCATCTATTTTGAGTGGTCTACTTTAAACAGATTTATATATTTAAAGCATTTTTTTTAAAATATGAAGTATTTATGTACTGCCTTTCATCTTACTAGAGTTCAGAGTAGTTTAGAATGGAAATACAGTAAATACGTAACAATGCCCAACCAACGTTTTAAATATTCAAACCTAGAGAGCATATTCAGCATCTCTCAGTAGTTCTGACATAACTAGTATGTGTTAAATAGCCCTGAGCACTTGCTTTAAAGAATATGAAGATTGCCTTTTCCGGATCAAGGTCCACCGAATCCAACTCTTTGCAAGAATCCGAGTGACCAGCCGGCATTTGTGGACACTGTCTTGAGTTCTCCTTACGCCTTCCATAAAACACCGCCTTTATTGGGTCTAACAAAAATCTTTACAGGGCTTTCTCCATTACCACCATGACATTACTTCAGGCATAGCTTGACACTATGCTTCCTCTCAGAAGCACATTTTTCTCCCTTTTTTCTGATAGGAAAATGCAACATTTAGTTTGTGGAAGAGGTTTTGGTAACTCAAATAAACAAACAAAAACTGGTGCTAAATAAGACATCAGTTTACTGTCCCAGTATACAAGCAATTTGAACTGCAGGATCCTCAGAGGTTAGTACTGCTATCTGAACTTTTCAAATGTATATCATTTTGTAACGACCTTGGACACAACTGAACGACAACAGCTTCACACAGGTTGCAAAAAAAACCAAAACCCAAACCTCCATGTGTTTATATATCTCTAATGCAGGATAAAACCTCGTGCATCTGATGTACAAACAGGACTCTGGCTTATAGCACGACCATCTGTTAGCCCCCAAGGTGCCACAACTCTTGGTTGTTTAAGACAAATCACATTTCTATACTCTTGCTAGTCTGGATTTTACATGACGAAGTCAGTGCTTAATATTTACACCGCAGTTGTGTTCTACTTGGTGAAAGCCTCTTGGTTAAATTTCAGAAAGGTAGAACGTCTCCCAAGAACTATAAAAGTTGGATGTGAGATTGTCTATTTACAGAGATAATTCTATTTGTTCCAGTACCAATAATCTGCTATCCCCTGCCACCACTCCATCACTATAAACACATGAGCTTTGAAAACTTGACACAACTAGTTCTCTCTGGCAAAGGAAAGTGAAGGAGAAAAAATAGATGGATAATTAAAGCTGTAAACTTTTTATGAGCTTTAAAGTTACATGGGAGGTAGATACCCAACATGTGCAACTTTCTCAGTTCTTCATACTGGTAAACACTTAAAACTGCCTGCTTCTGATTTAAATTCTCATTCTGAGCATTGCCCAGAAAAATTAGAGACCTATATTTGATTTAGAAGAAATTGCCAGCAAAACTTTGCCTAGCACATTAAATGTGCACTTTTCAAGAATATTCTCACTGATTCCTCCTAGCTAAGAATTGATGCTTGTTTTGATTGAAAATAAAATAGTAAAGGTATTCTAGTATACCCTTGCCCTCCACACCTTGTGTCTTACATGAACTCATACCTGAAGACTGCAATAGAAATTCCACTCAAAGATGGAGCAATCCAAATCACAAATGTTTTAACATTTCAGCCATCTGAAATTAATAGTTTTGTTTCTTTGCGTTATCTCATCTGTCCTTCTCTTCTTAAGGCTGTAAATTGAAGACTTGATGCACTTGCAATAAACAAATTTTATTGTAGCCTTTGTAACTTTCCCTCTTGGATATTTTAACTACTGGTTTTGATTAGTCTGGAGGGGGAGGGTTCTTTTTTCACCAGTTTCAAAATCATCATTTCAGAGGAGAGGAATGATTCTGCACTGCCAGTGTGTGTATGTGTGTGACATGTTTTAAGATTGAAGAATGCAGCAAAAATGCCTGCACTCAATGTTAGACACCACCCGCACTAGACCCCTATGCAAACAGGATTTTGGGGGAACAAACTTAAATTGTACAAATAAAGAAAGCAGATCTTCCTCCCAGGGATTTCTCAAAAAGTGTATTATTATTATTATTATTATTATTATTATTATTATTATTATTATTATTCCAATGCATATACCAGAGTTTTAGAAAAAGTTAGATGCAGCAGGTAAAGTGGATATTTACTTTCCCTTAGCTGCTAGTAGGATACTCCTGTTTGCTTATAGGTTGCTGCTTTTCCACAGGTCTGATGCAACAAAACTCCAGTTTCCCTCTGCCCTCCGTGACCTCTATTGTGGAACTTTGTAAACCTGCATTCTCAGAAGTTACTGCCCATGTGTGTGAGAGAGTATTCTTCTACAACGTCTAGCTCATAACAAATGAATGCGACCACTGCTTTGGCTAGGATAGTTGAAATTTAATTTAGCCAAATCAACTACAGTACTGAAACTTATTTTCCTGCAATGTTGTGTGTTGCTACTGCTGTTTCTAGCTGTAGGCTTACTGATATTGCACTAATAATTCTTTTAAAAAAAATAATTAAAAGCTGTGGCATGCAGCAGTAGGATTTATTTCAATTAAAAAGGTTTTCATGAAATAAATACCAGTGCCAAGGAACATATTACATTGCCCTATAGATAATAATCTTCAACAAATTTAGAACCAAAAATTGGTTGATTTGGAAACAGAACTATTGGACGGAGCATTCATCTGTGAAATGTATCACACTGAAGTGCTTTAAGATGCTTGTCAAGAATGGAATAGTCTGAAGCTCTAGGGAGTAAAAACTTACTGACTGAAAGATACCTCCCCAACTATTATTTTTCAGGGAGTTCAAATTACTTGGGCCTGAGTTACAGCCAAGTAATATTTTACAACATGTGATAACCTAAGTAAACTGATACCTATCTGCTTAACTCTTGAATTGCCAGGTTCAAGGTTAACAGAAATGTATTATCATTAGTGTTTCCACCCCAAACCCCACTTACTTACTTACTTGGAAGTAAACCTCACTGAATACAGTAGCACTGACTTCCAAGTAGACATGGTTGGGATTGCAGCTGAAATAATCTTCCTACCCATTATTTTTATACTACTTACTTTATATTTTGTATATGAATTGCTTCAGAACTAGCAAATGAACTAGGGGGGGGGGGACGACCAAATCACAGATTTACTAGGTAAAAATAATATACCTTATACTAAACTATTTTCAAGCACGTTTCCAGGTTCTAATTTTCAGGTTCAAATGAACAAATTGAGTAGAGAACTAGATAATATTTAAATTCACAAATTGCTTTGTAATTTTGCAAAGTATAAACACAGCAGCTTATAATGAAGACTGAATTCATCTGACAATGTATTTAGTATAGTTTTTCATGAGAGAATGTGTAGAAATGTCTGGCTACAAGAACAGATATAACACAAAAGAACTGCTTTGCTTCATATATATCAGTATATTCCTGAATATCATATAGTGGTTTGGATCCAGACTAACGATCCAATCTGATACACACCAACCTAGGAGAAAGTTCCACTGGCCACATGGAACATACTTCTGAGTAGGTATGCAAAGGATTGTGCTGTAAATTAGCTGTAGCTAATTCCCATTAGGGTAGTCAGGTGAACAAAACAAAACAAAACAGGACTCCTATACCTTTAATAGTTATCAAGAAGAGGGAACATCATCAGGTGTAGCTTCTATACAACTATAAAATATATCAGAGCCTTGTCCTCTTTTTTTTTAACTGGCCACCTTGGCTCCACTGAAATAAATGGGACTTAGTCATGACCAACTGTTCACATTAATTCAACAGCACAATCATATGCATTTCTACTCAGAAGTACTACTAAGTTCAGTGGGACCTACTGAAGAGTTTATAGGATTGCATCCCTACTCTGGATCCAGATTAATGGCACAATCTTAACCATGTATGCTCAGAAGTCAGTCCTTCTGAATTCAGGGCTGTTTTACTCCCAGGTATGTGGGTTTGGGGTTGCTGCCTAAGTGGATCTTAGTCTTTTAAAGTCTTCAGTCGTAGATATACTTATTTGTAAGCATATCTCACAGAAATCAGTGGTTCTTGCTTCCAAGTAAATAAGCTTTGGGCTGCAAGAGAAAATGCCAGCATAACAAATATTAGCAAATTGTGCAACTATAAATTATTACTAAACCTCATCATTCAAGGTATTTCTCCCATTTTGTCGTTCTTATGAAATGTTTTAGAAAGGAATGTAATAGTGTTAAACTATTTTGACATTTTAACAGAATTACTAGTATTACCTGACTATTGCTTTGGAAGCATAAGGAAGGAATCCATTTTATGCTTCTTATTCCTGAAATGTAAAAATATTTGCCGCAGGTATGTTGATTCTAAGAAAAGTGAAGCAACTGAGATGCAAACACTAAAAGTAGTTTATGAATCTAGAACAAATCCTAGCAAGTTATTAAACAAACATTTAGGCTGAAACCCCAACACACACTTACTTGGGAATAAGCCTCACTAAACACAGTGCACATAATTATATTTCACAGATGCAGTCCTAAAATTACCCACATAAAACCAATCAGTGGTATTCACTCCCATTTTTTAAAGACTGGTAGTGAGACAGCCCATCAGCTACTTATGATGCTGAATGATGTATGGAATATCAAAATAATTTAATAATCATGATTAACTACAGGGGGATTTCATACATTGAATTAAATCCATTGAAATCAATGAGACTTACTCCCAGTTAAACAAAAATAGGACTACAGTTTATATAATCCACCCTCTTTGCAAAACTTTTATTTTATTCAAATGATAATCAAAATCTTAAACTAAGTGAGATTAACCCAGGCATCTGGAGTGTCTGCAGCACCTATGAAAATATTAGTGGGGTGGGATTCCTAATTCACAAACACCCATCTAAATCCTACACATATTAAAAGCTATACAAAACAATTACTATTCTCATATATTTGCTGATCATCTTAATTCTTCAGAATCTAGGCTTTACATAAGTTTTATAAACTGTTTTACAGACACCTTGTCTACTGAAAATACAGAAGTACAAGACATATTTTTGTTTCATCCTGCAAACTGTTAACATACATTTTGCTTCAAATTTCATATATTTATGTCACATTGCTTAATCTTTCAGGACTATTTGTTTTTCGTTTGTAGCATGTGTGAATCCAATGCAGACAATATTTATTTCAAACATTTTTAGCCACTTAATTGCAAAACTCAGCAGTAAATCAGTGGACAAATTGTGGATATTATTGCATGTTGTGGCTTTCCAGCTAACAGAATACAATATTGTTTACACACTTGAAAGTACTATATTAGATTATGCCAATTCCTATAAACGGCTTGCAATGTTATGTTAAAAACACAGATGAACAGTTGAGCTACAATAAACCATGTAAGCAGACAAGTTAGTAATTAATTTCTATAGTGAAAAAAAAATCTGGTTACTTCTTAATTTGTTATGCTAAGGAAATTAGTTACTCCCTTTATATAACTCCAGATTAAAAAAATACATGGAACAGTAGAATGCAAACAAACATCCTATATATTAGATAACAAGAGAGAACTATTCCATTGAATTTACCATGTGCTATGTTTATTTTGACCCTAACTGGTATCACTTAAGAACCAAGCTTGTCACCTCTCTTTCTGGCAGGTTCTCTGCATGGTCCTTTTCATCATTGTGAAGACTTCCCTGGTGTAGACATGCATCCAAGGACAGCCTTTCTTTCACCTGCTCAATTGTTTCCTTCTCATGCAGCTATTTAAATCTACAGAAGCCCTGGCTGACAAGAAAGGTGCTAGCATGTACTGCATTATCAAGCTGCTGCAGAAATTTAGCAGCAGCACACTACTGGAGGGAACTTTTAAGCTTCCACAGCTAACGATGAGACCCTTCTTTAAATACTAATTTTTTAAACGACTGCTGAGTAGTTTTGCCTTCTTTCCTTAGATCCTCCAGAAAACTGCAGTGCACAGGAAGAACGAGCCGTTCACCTCTGCTGAGCCTTTAAATGGTCTGTTGTTATTCCTTAAAGTGTTACCACCAGACACGTTTCATGGAAGACTCTGCACCTTTAAACATTTCAGCAACAAACAGCGCAGCTTCCATTCGAAAAAGTGGCAACTGTCAGTGGGGGAAAAAGACAACCATTGTGGGCGTTTCCTCGTTGCATATTAGGCAATATCCCAGGCTCCCAAACGAGTTAAGGAAAGCCATAAGCCGAGTTTATAACACAATTCCCTCCCCACCCAATTCGAATACTAAAAGCGATGTACAATTCGGAATTACTTAAAATACCCAACGAACCATCCAAAACTGCAAGGTGAGGCTGCCAACTTGCAAAGTGTAGGGAGAAGCGGAGCTCTGCGGAAACGCGCGTGGGGGGAAAAAAAAGCCTCGCCAAGCCAGAAGCTACAAGTTGAGGTGAAATGGCAAAGCCCCAAGGAGGAGTCCTGGAGCAGCCATTATTGCAAGGCTGAGGGGAAAGGAGGCAGGAGGGAGCGCAGGAAGCCCCTGGGCTGCGAAGGAGAGCCGCGCTTCCTCCTCTTTATTTCAAGGAGCCCCCTCAGCGCAGCCAGAGGGGGAAGGAGGAGGAGGAAGGGGAAGGGGAAGGGAAGCCGAGCCGCCCTTGGCGAACAAAAGAGGTTCCCCGAGCTGCAATGGCGCGAGGCGGCGAGCCTCCTTTTCGCGCCACAAAGACAAGAGCGGCCGCGACGGCCCAAGGAGCCCGTGAATGGAGAGAAAGGCGAGCGAATCAGGGAGCCGAGGGCGCCGGCGCAAACGAGGCCGAGCGCGCTGGTAGGTGCAGCCCTCGTCCAATCGGGAGCCGGCCTTGCTCCTCTCTCTACACACACAGCCGGGGAGTCTCATCCCGGAGCTCACGCGCGGCTTACTACGATTACTACGGCTACTCCCATGCAGCGCGCGCGCGCGCTTGTTGCTGAATTGCAACCTCGTCTGCTGCGAGATCGAGGCTGGGGGGGAGGCAATGGGGGGGCGGGGAGGGCGCCTCCTTCGCAGTTTCCACGGAGCTTGCATAGGAAAACCTAAGGCCAGCTAGAAGAATGATTCCCCCCCCCACACATTTCTTTTTAAAGGTTACATATATTTTAGAGTTTTCTTCCCCATCCCCCAGCTGCGGGTGGTGGGTGGGGAGTAGAGGATCTGCGCGGTTTATGCGATTATGACACACAGCGCAGGGGCAAGAAACGTGTCTTAAAAAGGGTGTTTCGGGCATGAGTCAGCTGTGGGTATGTTGGAGCCAATTAAATCTGTGTCCATGGCATGCTAGGGGAAGCAATGCGTTATGCCAAAGGCAAAGCGAGGGGCAGGATGGGGGTGGCAAAAACACACACGTACTGCAATGCTAATAAAGGGCACTTTTTCTTTAAAATGGAATAATGCCTCTGACAGGTTTGGGGGTTAGCTGCTTCTCCCCGAGGTGCAGCCATTTCAGACATCCAGACCCTCCCCCCCCCCCAGCGCGTTGAAAAACAGGAGCTTTCTCGACACGCGCGCGCTCTCCCAACCCCCCAAAAAACAACAGTTATAGGCAGCTCAGCTGTATTGCTAAAAGCAGGGTGAATGTTCTCCATATTGCTTGCAGATAATCCCGGGAAACCCAACAGTAAAAAATAGGTCATAGTTCATTAGATCAGGCCCAGGACTTCATAACAAGAGTAGACAAACACACAGGCTTGCTTTTTCTACAGCAAGTGTACCATTATTTAGTGTTGTTATCATTTTTTAATTGAACAACTGACAGCTTAGTCTTGGCTTTCATAGATAGCCTTTCAAAACCCTTTCCAGTGTTTCTACTTCCAATATTACACTTCTGCTCAGCCATAAACAACTTTTTGAAACCCATTGGCCACTTGCCATGTGAACCCATGCAAGTCTACTCAGGAGTAAGTTCCATGGAATTCAGGGGGCTTAGTACCAGCTGAATATAGCATTGCAGCCTTAATTAGAAGATAAATTCCTCATTTAGGCTACTGCAACAACAAAAATCAATCTATATTTAATCAAATTGGTTTGGTCATCCAAGAATGTTTAAGATATTTTTGGTTTCTGATCCTTTTTTAAAAAAATAAAAACCAAAGACCTACAGCAAGACCTATTAACTATTCATGCTACTTACAATATTAACCTCTTCAGTCTGTTCTGATAGAAAACATTTACCAGTTAATGCAATAGAAATCTTTGGATGTTTTTATTTTATTCCCAAGTCAAGTTAAATGAACACAGCTTATTACCAGGAAGCTCCCCAAATCAACCAAACTAATACATTATAGTCTTGGAAGTATTTTGAAATACTATAAAACTAGACCACTGCATTTTCAGCATTAAATGTATATTTATCAAATAAATTGAAACAAATTAACTTGTAGTTAAGAAAACATTAGTTTAGTGTTTACTTAGTTTAATTTTTGCAAGTCAAGCTGAAATAATTTGCTTGCAGATTGGGCTCTTAATTTTCTCTTAACATCAGAAATGTTTTTTATATACTATCAGGATTTTTGACCTGCTTCTCTTTTACAAAAATGAATTCAATTATTTTAAAGAAAACATTTATGGAACAATCTGATTTATTTTTTTAGAAAAGTGGCAGATTCAAAACATGTTTGTTCCAGTGTAGTAAATTCTGTTGAGATCTGTGGAACCAATTCAGTGGAACACAATGCAACTTACATCTTTGAATAAGCTTTCTTACATTTCAATTTAATTTAGTTATTTTTAAACTAGTGAATGTAAAATAGAAGAATGTTTAAGTCAAGCAAACAATTATACATTTATAGTAAGCTGTGTTCGTACCTCATATTCGAAGAAACATACATGTAGTTTTTGCAGAATAATTGCAGACCAAAACTCCCAACTTAATTATTGGTAAAATGAATTCTAGAAAAACCCATATTCAAAGACTTCCCCCTTTTTTCTTCACAAGTATTCTATCAGAGACTCAGAAACAATTGTACGAAATTATACACTTCAACACTGAACGAAGAAAGGTTAGATTTCTGAACAATGATCTAAATTATAAGATTTTTCCATAAATTAGAACTTTTGTTCTAAATTAGAATTTTGTTCTATAACAAAGTCTAATCCATCTTGTCTAAATAATTTTTTGAAATAATACCTGTTCATGAAAAAAGTTGCTTCGCTATAACAATTAGTTACAGGGGCTAGTTACAACTTTTACATGGTTTAAAAGAC
Source organism: Podarcis bocagei (assembly GCF_964188305.1). NCBI lineage: Eukaryota > Metazoa > Chordata > Lepidosauria > Squamata > Lacertidae > Podarcis > Podarcis bocagei. Next base: position 26,213,760 of record NC_138137.1, read on the forward strand.
TCTACATTTCTGCATCTTGTCATTCTATTGCAAGTACTATCCTGTTTTTCATTTGCAAAGCATACATACCAAAACATTTGATCGCTACTTTTGTCTGACAAAAGCACAGCTCTAACAAAGGCATTCATTAATGATACTTTTGCAGATTAAAATTACTTTTGCTTACTTTATAGTTTTAGGACTGGAGTTAGTAAATTATAGCAAAAACAACAACAACAACCCACCCCTATTTTCTCACAAAAATATAGTGAATGTGATTGTCACTATGTAACTAATAAAAGTACTTAACTGTTTACTATACCCATTATGACCCAATTCCTCCCTCCCCAGTCTTTGCAGCATAAATGAACCCTTTTACTAAAGTGAATTCTTAAACAAAACCTACTGGATTCCTATATATTAAAACAGTGTTGGCTTTCATTTCCGTATCCTTTTCTTCATCTTCAGGCAACATTTTGTTTGCTCTGGAACAAGGCTCCTCACACTCTGACCCCTCCCCCCACAAACCCACCATTGTGCTTTACAAATGTTGAAAATTATGAATGGTTCCTTGAACCAAGAGGGGAGGGGGGAGGGGAGAATGGGGGTAGGTGGGTGGATTTCTCTGTGTGCTATGGTAATCCGAGGGCTATGTTGTCCAATCATCCCCATTTTTTTCTGAGCTAGAAAAACCACCATTAACTCGGTTTAAAAGAAAAAGGGGAAGGAAACAGCTTGGGGTGGAGGTGGGGAGGGAAGGAAAGGGGGGGAGGATGTGTCCGGAGTAGCACGCTCATCTCTGCCCCTGCGCACTCCCACTTTTTAATCACCCTCCAACTGGCCTCCACCCCCTTTGTCCTCTCCGATTCATAACGTTTGAGCGCTAGAACCGCTGCTGCCAACGCTCATCAAAACCGCCAGAAGCATTACTATGCAGGAAGGAAAAGCGGGTGGGTGGGGGTAGGGGTAGGAGCTGTTTCAAGGAGACCCCTCGCTTCTCCCTCCCCCCTCCCGCCCTCGGCGAGACCCCTCGCTTTTTCTCTGGCGCGCAGCCAATGGCGAGCGAGGGCGCAGGCAGCGCCACCAAACACGAAATCGCAGACAAAAAAGTGGCAGTGGAGCACATGGGTCGCCCCGACGAGGAAAGCATTGTAAGGGGGGGTCCCCCCTTCCCCAATCGAGCTCGCCGGTTCCCCTCGACCACGAGCTGCAGTTGGCACCCCGCGCTAAGCGGTGGCACTTTGCGCCAGGAAAGGCAACGAGTGGCCCTTTAAGGCTGCATTTGGCCTCCTTCCTTGTTCTATCTCGCCCCCCTCCCTTTAACCAACCAACCCTTTCCGATTGCGTTGTGAAACGTAGAGATAGTTCCCTCTGCCCTTGCTGTATAAGGTTGCTACTTTGCCCCCTCCTCCTCCTCCCGGCGAAGGATTTATTATTTTTTTGAACGTCGGAAGCGAAGCTTTTGATATGTGTGTTTGTGCGCGTGTGGAGCAACCAAACGCCGCCGCAGAAAGTAGTAAACAGGGGGAGGGGAGAGAGACCACGCGGTCCGGGCTCCGCGCCCATCCAACCTCCCAGTCTTAAAAACTTGTCCTGGACAGCCAAAGCCAACTTCGCTTCTCCTCCTCCTTTGTGTGTTATGCGAGCTTAAAACCTGCAGCTATCTAATTGAGGCGTTGGGATTCCTCACGTGAGAAGTTGATTTGTAGTTTGAACACGTGGCTCATTCAAAAAGCCGGAATATTCAAGTGATTTCTCTCTCTCTCTTTCTCTCTCTCTCCTCCCCTCCCCTCCTCCCACTCTGTTTTTTTTCCCCTTCCCTTCCTCCCTTTTTGGGAGGGGCGGTGCCTGCATTCACGTATTGTAACATTTTCATACTCCGCCTGCTGCTGCCAAAGGGGCTTGGGGGCAAGACAAAAAAAGTAGTTTCTCTGTCCCCCATCTCTCCTCCCTTTCCTATCTTTTCTTTTTTTAAACCGCCATCCTAGTTCCAAAAGCGTCGTGATTTCCACTATCGGTTCGGATAACGTTGTGAACCTTCAGTATTCGGATTTGGTCACGGGCTTCTTTTCCTTTTTTTTTAAACTGGTGTGTGAGAGAGAGGGAGTGAAAGAGGGAGAGAGAGCGGGGTGGGTGGGGGACGGACGGACGGACGGATACAAGCTGCAGTTGTGTGTGTTTGTGTGTTTTTAAAGCCCCTTGGCATTTTTATTTTACTCCCTGGATCGTTTGAGGGGGCGTTTATATATATTTTTTTGCATTATTGTTACAAGACGGCGCGTGGTGGTGGCGTCGTCGCCGTCGTCGTGGTTTTTTTTTATTTTTACAAAAACATTACTATTAAGCAGAGCTCTATTTTTTTAATTAAAACGAGAAGATGAACAAGCTGTACATCGGGAACCTGGGCGAAAACGTAAGCCCTCTGGAGCTAGAAAGTCTCTTTAAAGAGTCCAAGATCCCTTTCACCGGCCAGTTCCTCGTGAAGACGGGATACGCGTTCGTGGACTGCCCCGATGAGAACTGGGCTATGAAGGCCATCGAGGCACTTTCAGGTGGGTCCTTCTCCTCCTCCTCTTCCTCCCACCGGCGTCTCCGCTTTTGGTCCCCACTATCCATCCTTCTTTCTTCCGCCATCCTGCCCCTTCTCCTGCCCAGACCCCGAGCTATTACTCCCACCCACCCACCTCGGGGGGCCGATCGGCTGCGCGCAACGCTTTAAATCGAAATGACCGGACGTGCAAGGATGCCCCGGGTTGTAGCCGAGGGCAGTTGCTCGGCCAGGGGTTGCCGCGCTGGGTTGAACTGAATTTATTTCGGAGGGCTTCGGCGGCGTTATAATCTGGGGCCTTGAACGAGGGGGGTGGGGGGAAGGCTAAGGCTGCTGGTGCTGCTGGGCCGGCCTTCTGCTCTCCTCTTCTCCCCCACCCACCCCCATTTGCAACTCTTAGACGCGCAAACTGTTGGCTTTAAGAAAACCTCGCCCCCCTCACCCCCTCCCCTCTTTCCAAATGGGGAGCGGGAATGTGGAGCGCGCAAGGCCGCTGCTGCGCTTGGAAGAGCTTCTTCCCCACATTCCTAGCATGAGTATATAATCTTAAAAAAAAATTGGCGGAGAGGTGTGCGCGCGCGAGGTGAAAAGAGAGCTGCGTTTGCGGGAGGAGGAGGGGGGTGGGGAGCGAGGCGCGCAAAAAACATCGCCCCTTGCGCGCGCGCGGGCGGGCACGCTCCCGTTCGCTCGCCTCAGACGCATGCCAGGGCCCAGCCAGCAACCGCCAGTCCCCCCCCCCTCTTGCGAGGGGTTTCTCACAAGAGCACCTCACACTCGCGCACGCGAAAACCCTCGGCCTCCCCGCGCTCTGGCGGGAGATGCCGGAGGGCAGGTGGCGGGGGAGCAAAGTAAGGGGGGTTCCCCCACACCCACCCACCCCGCCAAGGGCAAACGCCCTCGGTCCGCGGCGCAAAGACGCGCCAGCCTCCCTCCAATTCCGTGCCCTCGCTCGGCTCTCCCTCTGAGCGAGGGCGCGCAATCTCCCGGCTTGCTCAAAGCCTTGGCGTGTTAACACGAGACGCCAAACTTTGGACGTGTAAACGGAAAGGCCCCCTGTTTTCCCGTTCCCCACGGCGCGCTTGGGACAGAGGTCGAGGCCTGGAGGCCCGCCTCGGGAACGCGCGCGCCTGCACCTTGGGGGTCATTTATTTCGCTTTCGCTTTGGGCTCTCGCGCCCTGAGTAAAGCATGTCAGTTTTCTTAGCTTCTCTTCTACATCCTGTTTTTGTGTGTGTGCGCGCGCGAAAGGCAGCTTGGCGGGCTGAACGAGGGAGGGTTGTTTGGTTGGTTGGGCGGGCTTGTTTGGGTCTTGGTTTTTGCTCTACTCCGCTTCATGAGGGGCGATGGGGGGGGGCGACTTTGGCCCAGCGGGTCGTGGTAGGAGGGGGCGTATGAAAAGAGCTTAAACGGGTGCATTTCCAGGGAAAAACGCGTGGGGAACACACTCCTTTTTCGCCCAAACCACCAGTTCCTGTTTCCTCGTGACGAGTTCTTAGAGGCCTGTTAATCTCATCAGGGGAGGCGTACATATATGCATGTGTGTGTATGTACAACTGAGTTTTAACGTATCACACTGGAGGATAGTAGAGGTTAAAAGAGAATAACTTCCTGCTTGAGAGTTGCCCTAAATACATTTTCAACCATTTCTCTCGGAACTGGCTCTACTGTATGCCAGGTTCTTGGCGTGTGGCTATTTATCATTCCCACCATGCTTCAGTTTCTGCCCTGTAACTTTTGGTGAGCAAACTCTATAACATGTTGCATTTGTGTTTCCTTTGCTGTTTTACATCATCATAAATTCATATCGGGAGTAGGGGTGGGAGAGCACCCAATTCTAAAACCACTTGTATTACTGTTTGTAGGTAAAGTTGAACTGCATGGTAAACTCATAGAGGTTGAACATTCAGTTCCCAAAAGACAAAGGTACGTAATGAATTTATTTTCTTTTATCTCCCCCCCCCCCTTTGCGAATGGAAATCTTCATCATTCAGAAGAAACTGGAAGCAAGTTGATCTGATGCTTAGCAGCCTAAACATCAATTATTACTTTTGTGATATTAAATCACTCATTAATTTGTGATATTCAGTAATGTTGTTCTTATATTAATGATGAATGCTGTCAGGTAGCTGTGGCTTTAAAATAAAGTTGAACAGTCATAGATGGTCAAGAGTAAAACATTTGAACAATTTCATATTGTAGTTAGGAAGTAGTGGAACATTAAGAATCAGTGTGTTGAACTGTGGAAATAGACAAACTACAAACATCTTGCCCATCTCGTGTTTTTGTTGAAGTTCGTATAATATTTATGTAGAGAAAGTTTTATTTGAGTCTGTAACCCCACTTACCTTGGAGTAAGCCCCATTGAGTAGACATGATTAAGATTGCACTGCAAGCTGAGGTATTTCTTTATCACCAGATATTTCTGTATGGCAATATGGGAGACTTTTTTTAATGCAAGGAATAGTTGATACATAGTTAACTTTTTCTGTTTTTTTGTGAAAAGAATACTTTACAGAATAATACAGCTTCTGTGGGCCAGGTAGATACAAAGGTTGTTTGAATCTAAATCAAAAACTTTCCTGGAGTAGTTAAATCTGCTTTCATAAATGCATAGATTATGAAGCAATCTTTATTGTGCTGGTATCTCACATTTAGCAGATGCTTATTTAAAATCTTATTCTGTACCTAGGTAAGAATACAGTCCAGATGAAAAAGCTTTTCTTAAAGAGACAGGCATTTTTAGGCCTCTAAAATAGTTGTTTGGAAGTGTTAGCTGCTGATTGTTATCATTTACTTTGGAGAATTAAAATATGCAAGGCTTATTGAACATTGTATAAAAATTTACGTTGGAACCAGAAGAGATTTGTGGACTAATACAATTAGGAAGCAACCTCTGTTAATGTACTGAGGCATATTGTATCTATTGGCATGCATTCTGGTATGCTTAATACTTGTTTGGTTTACACACTGTCTGCATTGAAAATGGGGTAATTCAACTTCTTTACTAATAATATGTATCTGTTTACTTAAAGGATCAATTATTTTGTGTACCCTAGCCATTTTCAGTATTTTCAGTATAGTATAGTATAGTAAGGTAGTAAAGTAATGGTTGTATGTGTAAATGGAAATCTTACTGTACTCCAGAAATACTTGTAATAGTGAATTTTAATTATGTTGTCTTGTTGCTGTGGTGTAGTAATGAAAATGTGATTTTAAAATATTCACTTCCTGATTAATTCTTACTTTTTTCTTCCTTTCCTCCTGCTTTTTGGTGTGCAGTTAAAAATGATGTGCATGAATGCTACAAGTAGCTTTGAAGAAACATGTGAAAATTTGTTTAAAGTAATTTTGTGATGCACAAAATTTTCTTTTTAAAGATTTTTGCTATATTTTCATCCTTAATAGAATTTTATATAATGGAGATACAAATCTTTAATGAAATATACAGACACATGTGCTTTGTGGACTTAAGCATCTTTGATATGGAACCTAATTTAAAACATACGCTGCAATTCTAGTTATGTTTTGGAATAATTCCCATTGAACTCAGTGAGACTTGCTTCATACTGAATCATGCATTGGACTGTAAAGTATAGTCTCTGTGTTTGTGTTTTATAGCCAACATTTCAAAAGTGTGCCATTCTTCCACTTTGTATCTAAGGAATGGACTTTATGTGTCATGGAGCTATCTTGTGTAGCATACAGATAAATAACTGTTGTAATGTCCTACCCAAAAAAGATGAAGAAATAATTTTATTTACAGATGTTTCTCTGAGTTCATGTAAGACTTCCAGATCAATTGATCTGTACATCATAAGATGTATCTAGGAATTTGCTGTTTTGGAACCCTAGGTGAAATTGCTTCTTCACCCTTTCATTTCTTAAATTCTCTTCCTCCCTCCCTTTTTCATTTTAAACAGAGGGTGCATGCAGTTATTACCAGTGGGTCAGGGACTTTTGGTTGGCTAAATTCTTCAGTTAGAATTAAGAAGTAGTTTGATACAGAATATGGTGAAGTCCCATAAAATATATTTATTAAAATGTATTGATATTTTTCAAAAAGTTCAAAGCAGTGCACAGTAGTATATTAATCTTTATCATTGAGCACTGCTGATAGGAACGTTCTCATCTATTTAGTTATAGATCTACTACTATAGAATATATAGTTCATGCTGTGTAGTTGTAGATATTCTCCCTTCATTCATTGTGGTGAGATTGTGCACTAGGGGTAGACATGGGGATATTGTTAATCCATATCCTCATAATAGTGTTAGGAGCTCTTACAAAACAAAACTAAATTAAATTTGAAAGGCCAGTCTCTAAAGCTAGCCTGGTTTGTTATTTAAAGGGAGTTTTAAGGCTCAGCAGTTGCATTCCAGCAGTTTGGACTTTTAGATTGAAAGAGGACACACCCACACTCGCAAAAGCAACCTTTATACCTGCTGTGAAAGGCTGTTTAGGACTGTGGTGTTCTAGAATGGTCGTTGAGACAGGCAAATAGGCTATATTGTGATTGAGTTGGGATAGAGGGAATGGTCTAGATTTTAGTTGAGAGCAGAGAGAGAGAGAGAGCTGTTTATAATATGGCTCTAGCCAGAAGCTGATTTCTGTCTTACTATGGAAACCTCAAGGGAATATGAAAGGAATGTAAAATTTTTGCATTCATAACCTCATGGATCATAGAAAACCTCTAGATACTTTAGGGAAGCTTGGATCACTTCATTCAAAACTTGGAAATGGCATTGTAACAATGCGGGCTGCTAGTCACATGTTACAAAAAGAATGTGGAGTATTCTTAGCTGTGATCATCAGCAACCACAAATGTTTGGGAAAAAATTATGCAAAACAAGATAGTACATGTATATTGGAAAACTTTTGACCAAGCCCTTTAGATACTCCCTAGCTTGCCACAAGAGCAGCTGTTATCTTGGTGGGGCAATATACATACTGGAAACTGATTATTCAAATAGCACTGATGTCATTTGTTGTGTGATGGATGGTTTAGCTTGGCAGGGAGGTGGGTGGGGATCTGATACTGGCCAGCTGGGGGCTGCATATTGATGAGCTTGAGTCTTGTTAAATCCTTATAGATTTCGTATTTCTGACATTTATTCACTAAAACTAGAATCCGTATTATAGTACTGTTTCTGCTTCAAGGTTGGATGCCAACCCATTTTTGTATCACTTTTGTTTTCCCCTGTGGGTTTGAAAACAAAATTTCATGTTTCCCTAACCACATGGGAGTGATGGTTTGGTTTTCAGAAACTGAACCACAACATAAGGTTGGGCTGTGTTGTAATCAGGATTTCTCTTATTCGTTGCGAATACCATGCCAAGTGCAATATAGAATCTATGGAATCAGCAAATTTTAAAAGCAAAAACGGCTTAGCCTTTGGATAATATGGTCCTGGAAGTATTTAGGCAAGGAAGAAGGCTGAGGATCCAGTGATGATTTGGGGTGAGGTGGGAGCTCAGGTAGCTATTACAGTTGTTACATTGAGCAGATGTTGTGCTCTATGTTCCTCTTCGTGTCTTCCATGCAGCAACACATTATTTGCTTCTTGTGCTTCATTCTACATTTGCCTTCCTATGCTATACAAAACTGGTCTTTGCAAAGCATATCAAGTTTTGTTTAGAGTCACTTCAAGCAGGCAGGTTACAAAATTCAAGTTTATAGTTTCCAAATATTTGTTTATCAAAACATGTATATCCTTCCCTTTTGGTGGGCTAACAACATTTTTAAAAATATAAAAAGAACAGTATAAAACAGAACAGTTTAAAAACAAACATAAAAATATTATCTGCCACATATACCAAAAGCCTGTCAGAATAAAACAGTTTGTTTCTACATTAGTTATTAAAAAAATTATGTGGATACCTCAAAGATCTGTTGAAATGGCATGTCCTAAAATGGGATGGGGAATTTATGACCCTCCAAATGTTGTTGGACTCCCAACAACCCAGCCCACATGGTTAGTGATCGGGAATGATGGGAGCTGTAGTACATCATCATCATCATCTGGATAGTAGTAGATAGGTAGCCGTGTTGGTCTGCCATAGTCAAAATAAAAAAATTCCTTCCAGTAGCACCTCAAAGACCAACTAAGTTAGTTCTTGGTATGAGCTTTCGTGTGCATGCACACTTCTTCAGATACACAGATACTGTGTATCTGAAGAAGTGTGCATGCACACGAAAGCTCATACCAAGAACTAACTTAGTTGGTCTTTAAGGTGCTACTGGAAGGAATTTTTTTATATCATCTGGATAGCCACAGGACTCTTGCCCCTGGTCTGGAGAAAGTACAAATCTTTTATAAAGTGTGAATTTACAGTTTGCAGTCCTTTATATAAAAGAATCTTATAATCTTACTGTATTTTGGGCAGAGTTCTAAGTAACGTTCAATATAAATTATACTAAACATCCATAGAAAGTATATGGCTATTTGGACCTTTTTAAATGTAGGAAACTGAAACTCTTCTGACAGTTCTTGTTAATTTCTACAGTGTGATACAAAGACTGACCCTTCCAAAATGGAATGTAAGGTATGGTGCTGCTGGAAAATGTCTTTTCGTCAATATGTTTTCATGTTAGTAGATAAGCCTGAGGATGCTTCAGTAAGACAGTATGACTAAAAGAATAACCATGGGGAACCACATCTAACACCTTATACTGAAGCAGGATTGTCCATTTCTAAACCATCCCAATACATAGATTTGGTTAGTAACACACAGTTAGCATTTAAATTTGTTTCCTTCCAATGTAAGCCTTTTGTATATTAGTTTAGGAAATAACACTTCTGACCCTTGTTGCTCTTATTAATTGGTATCCCATTCGCACTTTTTCCTGATAAATGAAGCAAGCCTAAGTTTGTATTCATATAACGTGAATCTGCCCCTGGCTCCTTTGAATGGAAGGGCAGGGTATGAATTTTATAAATTCAGATAAATAAATCTGTCCTCTTACTTGCTGTTGCTATTCTTCTAAAAATAGTGTTTGTAAAACCGAAAATCCAGGCTTAATTACATGTCTGGGTTAGAATAGGATGCTTTTTCTGAGTAGTAGAAAATGCAATTATATTTTGTTCAGAAAGAATGACATTATTTCAGTAATTCCTTAAAGAAATGAAATGTGGCATTGCTGAACTATTTGACTGCGCTTTGCAAGTTATAATTCAGGAGGTGATCAGTGCCTTTCTCCCCTTAAAGCCAGCAGAAACGGAGGGTGCAAGGATGTGCAGCTGCTAACTACTTGCTCTTGTAGCTTCTTTTCTACTTTGTGGCTGTAAAGTCAGATGGCTGGGGAGGGACTGACGCAGTCTTTGGTTGTATATGTTGCTGTACTAGGCTTCCTTGCTAGGAATAAATGCCGGCATGCTGTGGCTGCCCACGAACTGGGCACACTCTGTTCCTGCCAGGTCTGAGGGAGACAGCACAGACATGGCAGCCACTGTGTAATGCTGTATTTCACCAGCTGGATTAACACAGATGAACATTCTACAACATATTCTGAGGGGGCCCTCAGGCCCTATAGTTAATACTTGTAGTTAATTAGTACTCAAATTTATTTGTTAAAATAGCTTTTCCAAAAAAAGTTTTCCAAATTGGTTTATGTAACAAAATACACAGGCGCCAAACAACAAAATTATATAAATAACAGTATAAAAACAGACGTAGGGGATAAAATTGTTACAAAAGCCTTATGGAAGAACTGTGCTTTTTCTTTTTTGATTGGGGGAGAAAGGGTCTAATTAGGTTGTGATTACTTGGAAATCAGATCTCAGGGGCATTGTAGATAGAAGGCTGAGTAAAATGGTACAGTGTGATGTGGCAGTGAAAAATTGCAAATTAACTTGTTAGGAATTGCTGGGTAAGGAGTTGAAGCTTTTAAGTACCTGTGACAAAACGTTATTGAAGGGGAGAAGAAGGTCAAGACAAAGAGGATGAAATTGCTTTCATCCTTTTACCATCCCATTTTCCCACACTGCCCTGCTCAATAGATAGCTCAGGTTCTCCTCTGGTTGAGCAAAGGAGTCAGAGTAGTGGCCTTTCAGTCCCTACAATGCCTTTGTTGGCTGAATGTTGTATATGTGAGCGCTCTCACTCCTGACTAAGCCTCAAAGTCATCTTAGAGGTTTGTCTTGGAAATGAACATAGCAAAGCATACTGCCAGTCTCAAAACACTCAAAACAGTGGCATAGTTAATGAAGGGGAAGATCCATTCTCATTCCTTTTCCCCTCTGGCAACCTCCCTATTAAACCCAACTCCAAGGGAAGCAAATTTTGTGATGTGTCACTTCCTGAAGCCAGCACACCTCCCCAACATCTTTACGTTTTGAGATGGAATGGTCCCTCACGACTTTAAGGATATTCTTTGGCACCTTGGGAGGTGCCCATTTCATGGGGCCAATTTCATTTTACCTTGTGAGATTCCTGAAGTTGAAGAATAGGTTCACTCTGGTCATTTAAAGGAGTCTGTATGTGGCGAGGTGATAGGTTTGATGAGGTGCATATTCTCCAAGGCTGCATCTCTCTCTTGCCTCAGACACAGAAGGCCTGCCAGTCTCCGCTTTCCTTCAGCCTTGATTCCATAGCCTTTGATTTCCATGGCTCCTTGGGTATGTTAATGTGCAGGAACAGGAGCAATCTGCTGCCCTCCTCCTATGCCTGTTAGTGTCTTGTATGTTTGTATGTATGTATGTAACATGCCATTTCTGTAGTATAGGATGTGATGGTTGAACCTAGAATTCTGTGTGTGATTCAGTTTCTCCCCAACCGAAAAAGGAAGACCTGAGGAAAGTATAATAAATGAAATTACAAATGCTTCCCAGGCAAAGGAAGCTTAATTAATGCTACCTGTACCTCTTGGGTGCTGAGTTGAATAATATCCAGAACAATCTTACTTTCGATCAGCGTTACATTTAGTTATATACTCATCCTCCATGTTGATTGTTGTAATGTGGTGAACAGAGTCTACGGTATTTGTCCTCCTGTTTTTTAAAAAGTAAATCAGAATGCTCCAAAGCAAAAGTTGATACCTGAGTGTGGCTTCTCTAGATATTGTGGACCTACTTCAGGATTTCCAATATTTACTCTGCTAACTTGGATTACAGTCATTTAAATGGAACCCAAAGGTTCAGGTTGCTACAAGTAAAAAGTAAAGTGCTTGCAGAACAGGTATCACTAGTTGACTGAACTGGCTGTTTTCTTTAGAAGATACAGTTGTACCTTGGAAGTTGAACGAAATCCGTTCCGGAAGTCTGTTCGACTTCCAAAACGTTTGAAAACCAAATCACGGCTTCTGATTGGCTGCTGGAAGCTCCTGTAGCAAATCAGAAGCCCCGTCGGATATTCGGCTTCCAAAAATAGTTTGCAAATCAGAACAGGCACTTCTGGATTTGCGACGTTCGGGAGCCAAAACGTTTGGAAACTAAGCTGTTCGAAAACCAAGGTATGATTGTTCTTCGTTTATTTAATCGATACATTGACTACTTTGAATGTGTACTGACTCTTGGACCTATGCACGTCTCTCTTTAATGGAGAAGTAACAAGTACCAAAGTTGCTCTAGTCAAATGTCTGCGTTAATTAGCTCATCATGTTCAGTTTGCATATTAAGAGTAGTTTGCCAAAGTGATTAGTCCCTGTTTGTCTGTGAATGGCAATGGACACATTTTCCTGTATCTATTAGAAAAAGAAAGAAAAGAAACCACAGGCACAAGGGCTATTTTGGTGGTTAATATTTCTGTGCTGGCTGAGTAAACTAACATTGTCTCAGTGGGATGGTTCATTTGAGATTCCTAATGTGAAGTTTTTGGAAATGCGAGTGCTAAACCTTATGGAACTGGACAGATGTTCTTCAGTACTTTGAGGTCTAATCAGCACAAAAGAACACTGGACGCTCCATGTGAACATTTTCTAAGTATTATACCTGTGCATTTACATTTTGCTTGAACACTTCATCAAGAATTCCTCTTTAAAGAGAGTATGGAGAGCCTGTGTTAGTGAATGCTTTTGATTATTGCTCCTTGTCCATATAATTTGTTTCCCCCCTCGGTCAAATGAAACGTGCTTCATTTAATCCTGAATAAGGTGTTCCTCTTTCTCTGGCTGTGTGCAGACACAGGGGACGCTCGGAGAAAGAATGATTTGCTGCTTGTAGTTTGTGCTCTTACACTGTCGGTGCACTTTGAGTTTATCATCCTTCGGTAGTACACAATCATCAAATGTAGATGATTCTATAAATAGTCATTCTATAAATAGGCAGGAGTAGAAGAAAGTTACAAAAAAGCTAGTTTAAATTGTGTAGAGAAAATGTACAATATGTTTTTAGAGAAGCTTTCTGATGTTCCTTTTATAAGCCATACAAATGCTATTATTTTCCTGCATCTTTTAAATACGTAAAAGTTTAAAATACTTACGTTAGAGCCCTTTAATTCTAGAAATCTAAAAGATGAGTCTGTTAATGGGGTTTAGGTCTTGCCTATCAGATGTGTCTGAAATGGCATTTACTTTACATAAGGAATATTTTGAAATGTTTAGTTTATATAGAAGATGTCATTAATTTTGGCTTAGATGTAGCATATTCATGTCTTGCTTCAGACATGTAAGCACTTATCTATATGTAAGAATTTCAGGGAAACTACAAAATTTATCTAAACGTGTGATTTAATATTCTTCTTTTTACACTGTGTGTATGCCTGCCAGGCATAAGTGTGTATCTTTGAGTATCTGTGTGTGGTTATTTTTTTATTTGCTTGGAAAAAATGTATTAACTGCTTAATCAAATAGCTTTCTAAATGATGTACATAATAAAATTGTAGATAAAACACAGTTAAAATCCACAAACTGTTTTTAAATATATATACATAATTATAAAATAGATAAAATCAGTTAAATTTTAAAAATTAATATAGTAACTAAATCATGTGCTTGGATAGGCTTGCTGCAACTAAAAAAAAATTGGCAGGTGTGTAATGCAATGTAGTGAGGGTATCTGCCTAGTTCTATCCTGTGAACACACAAATGCCTTTGAACTGGGATTTGGTAAAGTGAATTGCTCCTCACTTTTTTTGAGATGTGTGAGATTAAAAACCTCATCAGTGCATGCGGGTTTAATTGGTTGTGGATGTGCCTAGAACTTTTCTATCCTGGAAGCAGTGTAGAACTTGTCTACGCTGGAAGTAGCAGTGTATTGTCTCATGGATAAGAATTTTTAGCAAGCTTTTTAAAATTACAAGGTTGAGTACTGCTAAGAACAAATCTGCAAAATGGCTTTTTGTTGACTGTATGCCCTTTTCTTGATCAAAGCTTCCGGAAACTGTCTAAGGAGCTTTTTAGTATAATAGCTGATTTGGTGTCTTTTCTATGTTTGTGCTTTTTAAATTATGTACTGCTAAGTTGATATTAAGCAGTTCCGAGTTTGTGGTGCGTATGTAGTCCAATAAAATGGAAAAGTCACACTGGATAATGAAGGGGAAGTCACATTTTTAAAACTTTTGTCTATATTTCGAAATCACTTTGCAGTCAGAAAACTAGCACTGCAGGGAATGAGCAGGATAGATCTTTTTTTCCAGTGGTGTTTTCACTTGCAGGAAGTTTTGAACATGAGAGAGCAGTAAACCGCCCCCCTCCGAAGTTTAAATTGGTGTAGTCCATTGCAGCACACAATATAGTTTGGGATCTACTGGTTGCATCTCAGAATGGGCTTCCAGTTCCCAGTGGTTTAACCATAGCAACAATAACAAATCTTTTTTTTTTTACTGCTTTGGTTGTATAAACACTATACCTTTAAGGCACATTTGAAGCATATTTCCGTCCACAAAGAATTCTGGATACTGGAGTTTGTAAGGGCTGCTGGGAATTTTAACTTTGTAAGGTGTAAGCTACAGTGCACAGAATTGTGCTTTAAAGGTATTCTGTGTGCGCAGCCTAGTGGGCTGCTGAAATCTAGGAAGCTTGAATTCTCAGCCTGAGCATGTTCTCAGAGCACCTTGTGTCATAATTCTGTGTCTGCCTTCCTGAGCCACACTTCACAGCTCTAAGTGGGAAAATGAAGTGCCTCTTGCAAGCCTTAAAGCTGCCCACCCTATCTGTTGTCTTAGGACTCTACCAGAATCTGCTGCATTTAGATGCTGTCAGAATGTGACAGCAGCCACACCCTGGAAAACTGCTTTATCTGGCTTGCTAAACCAGGTGAAGTAGCTGATGGGTCTCAATCCCTCAGTGAGTTAGGCTCTGGTGGATTGAGCAGAAAAGACCAATAGTGGGTCCAACAGTCAAGAAGGTGGTTTCTGCACATGGCTGTCAACCACTTGTGACCAAGTGAAGATGTACTTGTACTAGGACGGCGTCTGAGATCTCCACGATTTAGATTTGCATGCCTGGGGATCCTTGGATCTTTCCTGTTTTCACACACTAACAACACATCCTGTTGAATTCTATTTGTGGTATTTTACCCGCACCATCAGAACGAATTTCAGGAACCAAAAAGTTGTGTTGAAAAATAAGATTTTCAAGCCGTCTGGCCCCACGCTGGCAACCAGACATTCTCTTTTGGTGACACTAACCCTGGTTTAAGGAGCTATTTGACACCTAGCATATATATCTGAGTTTCTAACACAGCTGGGAAGGTAGCCAGTCTAAAACCTTTGCTGCCTTGTGGGATCGCTTCAGGGGAAGAAAAGACTAAGAAGTAAATCCTACTCAAATCTGCAGTTGAGTCCCTTGCACACCTCTTTCCAGCAACTCCTGCAGCCAAGCTGGGCATTCCTTTAGACTACATCAGCGAGGCTGAGGGAGGCGGTGTTGTTGTCTGGGCAGTCCAGGACCTCCATACACACTGCCCAGGCTTGTGTCCCAGGAAGGTAACTTCAGTGCTGCTAAGTCAATAGTTTGACCACCCCTGGAGGCACACTCCATTGTCTCTTGAGGCAGATGGATGCCTGCAACACAAGAGGCAAAGCCTCACTTCAACCAATTGTCTGTAGCTTTTCTTCTTCCATTTCTTTGTTTGGCTTCTCTTTATGTATTGCTTCCCAAGTTGTATATATAGTAAATAAACCCCTTTTTCCAGAATAAGAATCAGTGGTTGAGAAACCTTTTTAATTTGTGCTAATGTTAAGGAGGTGAATATGGTATGTATTGTATTACAATACATAAATTGGCTAAGAGATTTATGAAAGATTGATACGTGTGTGACTTTCAGCAGTAGGCAACTGGGGATCACCTGTGGAATTGGGCTAATGTTGGAAACTTTAGTGCAGTAAATACGTGCATGCAGTGGAAAGACAAATGTAACATCAGAACATTAATGCTATTGTGCTATCACCCCCCCCCCATTGGCTAGAGAAACAGGGTGCATAGTTTCTTGGTGTGCTCTGCAGTCTTGGTTCTCTGTAATAACACTGTCATTTGTATGCAAAACAGACTAGCTTTGACCATTTTGGGCTAGGAGAACTTAACAGTACTACACAGAGGAAGCGCTGAAATACTTGCAACTGATGCCTACTGTATTTAGCACCCCTAGCCTTCACATTTAGGCTAGCGTTTGCACAGAGAGAAGTAGGCAAACAGTATTTTAATGAAAATATGTCATTATCCCATTTGCATTTTGTGTGTCCTTTTCCCTGTAAAAAAATTATCAAATATTGGCAGGGCCCTTTCAGTATGTTTGATGACAATTGAGGCAGTGTTCAATTCTGAAAGAGCTTTACCAAACTCTTGCTATTCTCCCCCAACACCAAAAATTGTAATTTTAGTAATTATGGTGTTCACTGTGGTATTGAGTTAACATCCAGTTTTCAATAAAATGATTGTTATCCATTTCTTATTCCATCAAAACTCATTAGCTTTGCCATTTATTCTTTCTGTCAGGTAGCTCCAAAAAGTTATCTGAAGGTTTCACTGTTGTTCCTGTATATAATAGAAACAAAATAAATATTTAAATTCTACCCTTCAGATAGTTTAAAAGCGACAGACGTCTCCAGTCATTCACATGCCCCAAATCTTTGTAGTTGTTATAATTATGTGTTTAAGGAAAGCACCGTTTAAATTTTTTTGTACTGCATCTCCATACAAATAATACCCTTTTAAAATTGGGCATTTCGTGGTTTTAAATGGCAGAACAGCTTCTGGAATGTGCTTCTGGTTGATTTCAGTCAGCCTCCCAGTTATTGCAAAGTGCAAGCTAAGCTAAGGTTTTGGTGATAGTGACAATACAGTTGCATGTGCATTAAAATGTAGTTTAATCTTATTTTTAAGGTATAGAGCCAGCACTATTTACCTGGGTAACAAGAAAACTGTACCTCTGTTAGAATACACATTTCATAGTATTTAATGTCCTTAGTTCAGATTTGTGCTTTCCCACCATAACTCTTTATATGAAACATTTTGGAAAGGGGATATTGCCACTTGGTGAAGAGCTTGCAGTGTTGCTTGTTTTTATGCTGTGTAAAGTTCTCAAAATGTAGATTGCAACTATCAGCTATGTTGGCCATAAATTGAGTGCCTTTCTTCCATCCAGCCCCCTAAAAATAGGTTAAAGAAACAAGAAGCCCAAAATGGATAACATTCAGTTTCAGGATTGGGCCCCAAGAGGGCTCAATTGGGCTGGACATAAAGAGGTATTGAAATGATTTTTGGGGAGCTTCACTATAAAAATGTAAGACAAAAATATATTGTTTTTTAGATTTTGCTTATGGCTAAAATTGTTCCTAATGTGTCTTCAAATTGTTTATCATTCCCCACCCCGATTTAGCCTGTTATCTGACTGAATGATTAGTGACTGGTTATACCCCCATTGTGACAACATTCCTGGTGTAAAACAATACTATTTCTTCCCACCCCACCCCCTGCAAATCTGTCAGCACAGTTCCTTCCAATTTTACATGGGCCTTAAAATGGGGTTGTCAGTAACTTGTGGAATTAAGCTAGGTACTGTTTGTTTTATAGCTTATGATCCTAGTAAAATTAATAGCTGTAATGCAGGTCAGTCATGAATAGATATCACAGAAAAAGCACCTTGGCAAAATACAACCAGATTTTAAATTAAAGCTCTTATTTATTCATCCTTTTTGAGGTTTTGTGTCTGCAAGCCCTTTTGATTTTGTATTTGATTCCTGTCCTTTTGGTTTGTTACTTGGTAAAGTAGAGTGTCTAGTGCTATTTGCATTCATTTTACTTTCCATATTTATATAGCAACCAAACACTTTGGGTGGTTTGCAAGTAAAAAATCAAAGCAATAAAATGTCCAGAAAAGCATTTACAGTTTTCAAGAGAAATCATTTGATTTCTCCCAGTGTTTTGTGGCCAGTTGATCTGAAGTGGCTCACAAGTTAGAAGCCTCTCAAATTATATAGAAATAGGTCCAGGGTTTTTTGTGCAAGAGGTATTTAAAATTATGGGGTGTTTGTGGGGGACGGGGGAGGAATTTGCTGTGGTAACTTTGTAGGTTCCAATTCAATAGCCTCATACATGCCCTAGGTTGTACTTCAGCATCCTTCTGTTTAAGCAGAAATGGGATTGGAGAGTTCTGATAAAATCATTACCTCTGATTACAAGCTTGTCCTTTCTCTTCCCTTCCTTCCTCTACTCTGGCATTTTCAGTGTATGGTAAACTTTACACTATTTTCAGGTTTATCAGATACTTGTGTGCTGTGTTTTTTTGAGGGGTGTGATCTGAAGTGCCATGAAATGAAGTCCTTAATTTGGTATGGAGAACCTTGGACACATCCAGCTTTGCTGGATTCTTTGAATCCACTGCATGCCGGTACTAAATTAAATGTTTAATACCAACACTCTGAAGTGGGCGCAGAAACAACTAGAAATCAGTTTTTACACAAAGCATTGTCAATATATGACTGTATCAGCCAGTCCTTGTGGGCAATCTTGCCTCCTTCTCTTCAATGGGATGATGCTTCCAGACCACTTCCCCATGTACGGTACATTGCAGTAGACCAAATGGATAAGTGTAGCTAGGCTGTCTGTCCAATACAATGGTATCTCTGGTTACGTACTTAATTTGTTCCGGAGGTCCATTCTTAACCTGAAACTGTTCTTAACCTGAAGCACCACTTTAGTTAATGGGGCCTCCTGCTGCTGCCGTGCCGCCAGAGCACGATTTCTGTTCTCACCCTGAAGCAAAGTTCTTAACCTGAGGTACTATTTCTGGGTTAGCGGAGTCTGTAACCTGAAGCGTATGTAACCCGAGGTACCACTGTAGAGTTGTAGTTGGTATTGAGTCACAGAGCCCAGATCACCCTCAATACAGTGGTACCTCGGGTTACAAACACTTCAGGTTACAAACTCCACTAACCCGGAAGTAGTACCTTGGGTTGAGAACTTTGCCCCAGGATGAGAACGGAAATCGCGCACTTGCGGCAGGAGGCCCCATTAGCCAAAGCGAGCCTCAGATCAAGAACGGATTCGGGTTAAGAACGGACCTCTGGATCAAATTAATTTCATAACCCGAGGTACCACGGTATATGAATCTGATAAATGATACTTGAAAGCACTCACAAGTGTTTCAGAGAAGTAATATTTATTCAGATGAAACTGGTGATTTGTCCCATCAGCAGATATTGGCTCAGTATCCAAGGTAATCGGTTGTCATGTGGAGATAAAGAATTTGGGTTTCTCTTGGAGGTTTAATGTTGCCAGCCAGTATCTCTCAGCTCTGGTTCCTCATCTGTAAAATTGTAACAATAGCCTATATGTGGGGGCTCTTAACAGCTGCTGAGCTTTCTCGGTTTATTTCCCCTATGCAGTCAGTTCAAGATGACAGTTGTCTGCTGCTGCTGCCCAAGGATAATGCTGGAAGTTGCTGGTCGTTTGGGAAGTTGGGGCCTCGGTTTGATTTATTATCAAGCTATATTGTAGTTGTTATTTTGGGGCATTTCATTGCATAGTCAACACTACGCCTTAAATACATTAACTGAAATGGGAGATGTGTATGATATACTTTAAGGAATTATTCACAAGAGACACCATATAAAAATTAATGCTTTAAAATTTACACACTTTTTCTGATATACTTTACATTAATTTTAAATTACTTATAAACAATATACATTGAAATGTCAGATCTTGGCTCATAGTGCAGTTGCTGATGGTTTTCTGTTGAATCTCCCAACTAACCTACTCTGGGAATTTTAAAATTCTTAATCATTAATGCTTACTCACAGATGCAAACATTGTTCTGCCTTTATTGATGGAACAAATTTTACTTTTAGAGTTTGATTCTGTTGCCACTTATCTGCATGCACATGGAAACCTTCTAGCTTCCCGTACGCTCCATTGCATGAGGAGTTGGTGCTAAAAGGGGGGGGGGAATCCTCCATACGTGCCATGCTCATATAATTACTTTGCTTATGTGCATGCTTACACAAATGTCCTCTCTGTATCTGGCATTTGTTTGCAACCTAAGAATTAAATAGAGATAAATTGAACTCACATGTAAAAACTTAACAATAAGACATTGTCAAGAAATAATTATTATGCAAAAAGTGCATTAATAGAAATAATTTATGTACCAAGTGGATTTAGATAAACTGAATAATAAGTGGTAAAGCTAATGGATGATGTTTTGAATATGATCCTTTAAGTGTAGCCTCTGACCTGGTTTTAAAGAGTAGTCCTGTGATTTGAAATATTGCCATCTGGCAGTTATATTAGGACAAACTTAATGACTCTCAAAATGAAATTGTTAATTTTGAAGATTTTGTTTTTGCTGTGTATTCTTGGGTAATACTGGAAGCTTAAAGAAAAAATAAAATAATTAAAGCATTGGTTAAAATACTGCTTTTGTTTGCTAACGTAGATCTGCAAGGCATCTTTTGTATACCAGCTCTACAGGAATTGAAGCTACCGTCAATCACATAGTCTATTATGAATGTATAGTGATTGATAACTTAATGGTAAACTTCTATATGTGTAGTTCTTGAGTGCTGCATTTGTAATTTTCATTAAATGATAAAAATTCATTAAATGATCTACAAATTGGGAAGTGTCAGAAAGTTACCAGTTCGTAGAAATATTTACTTAATTGACGATGCTTGTGTGTTGTATACAGTTAGGAAGCTGTTGTCCTAGCTTCCAGAGTCCAGGGGAAAGGAATAGATAAAGGAAAGGTGAAGCATAAATAGCAGTGTTTCCTGGTTGATCAGACGAATGAATGTTCCCTGGAATTTTTATATATGTTACCCCATTCAGCAACTGCTTGACCCGCTTAGCCTATTGCTAAGAGGTTTGCTGGATTTTATGTATTGAGATGGGTTAAATAATTGATTGCTGAGGAAATGAAATCCAAGGATTTTAACCAGCAGAGGAGCAAAAGAGGAAATAGGTGTTGGAAGAGGAGCAGGTTAGCCCCTTCAGTAGAATACAGTGGTGCCCCGCAAGACGAATGCCCCGCAAGACGAAAAACTCGCTAGACGAAAGGGTTTTTCGGTTTTGCGTTGCTTCGCTAGACGAATTTCCCTATGGGCTTGCTTTGCAAGACGAAAATGTCTTGCGCTTTTTTCTTAAAGCCGCCTGAAGAGGCGCAGTTGCGACGGACCGTGCTTCGCAAGACGAAAAACATCACAAGACGAAAAGACTCACGGAACGAATTATTTTCGTCTTGCGAGGCACCACTGTACAGACATTCCCACAATCATGACCACCACTGCAAGAGGCAAGAGCTACTTTTATGGTTTTAAGCACAGGAGGGATCCATCTAGCAGCCTTTCTAGAGATTTGCTTCATTCCTCTTGTGGCCCAGTTTTTAGGCATCTAGAAGAGCATGGTCATCATCCCCAAAGTCTCAATCTATTCCCAGTAAGTGTACCGAGTAATGAAATGGCACCCCTGTCGATGCGTTTCCCTTCTGAGCTAGATACCTCTATCATCTCTTAAAACCAGGAGAAGGATGAGTGGTAAGGGTTCATTAATGCACTTGCTGCTTGCAGGTCCATCTTTTAACATGGCATGTATAATGAGAGGAAGAATGCTCACACTTCCTTCAACTCTGGCAAAGGGAGAGGTGGCACTGTTTCCTGAATGTCTGCAAGGTTTAATTTTATGGGAACAATCCCTTGCCTTTCCTACCCTTTCCAGCTGTGACCTCCTAGGGCATAGAAGTAGTCCTCTCTTCCTTTAAGGTAGATGTAAGCTTTTGGTTGATTTAACACTTTCTCCGCAAAGTAGAATCAGACTAGTTAGAGGGAGCATTCAATTCTAAGGTTCATTTCTGCTTCCTCACATAATGTCAAGCCATGGTTTTGTGTTGCATCTGAACCATCACATTGGATACAAGATTGCTGATGATATTTTTTATGTTTTATGTGTTTACTAGTGGGGATTTTAGTGATTTGCCTTGACTTTTTAAAACATAAATTACCACACTCTAAACTAACTAGATGGAAAACTGAATTACGCATTTTAGAATAAACCGTGAAAATAGACATTTCTTTCTCAGGAGTCAAAAGGGCAGTTTTTACAAGTGGAAAAGCACCACCTCCTCTTCAGGAAATTCCTTCCTTCCTTATTGGCGCTTTGTTATGGCTTGGAAGCAAGGTTGTTTCAGAGTTCTGTGGTAATTATTCCACTATTTTTCCTTCTCACCACCCCACCCTAAGCACTGTGCCCCTTTCCTCACTGGCCCAATGAGGGATTAGGGTTGGAGGAAACATGGAGGGACCCTTTGTTACAGGGTTTTAGGCCACAAAGGAAAGTTCGCACCCAACACTTCCTTTCCCCTGAGCTAGGAGGGTTGGGGCTTGACAGTTGAGGCATTTGGATCCATCGTATCAAGAGAGGAGTAAGTGACAGTGGGAAGAGATGGGAAATCTCCTATGGTTGAGATAGGTTATACAGTGGTGCCTCGCAAGACGAAATTAATTCGTTCCGCAAGTTTTTTCTTCTTGCGAGTTTTTCGTCTTGCGAAGCACGGTTTCCCATAGGAATGCATTGAAAATCAATTAATGCGTTCCTATGGAAACCGCTTGCCAGGCTGGCGGTGCGGAGAAGGCCTTTTCTCCTCACCGCAAGCCTTCAGGACTGGTACGGGAACAGAGGGGAAGGGGCGCAGCGCTTCTCCTCTGTTCCCGGAGCTTGCGGTGGGAGGGGGGTTTTTCCTCCCCACCGCCAACATTCAGAACAGCATTCTGAATGTTGGCGGTGGGAAGGAAAACCCTCCTCCCACCGCAGGTCTTCAGGACAGCCATCCGAAGGCTGGCGTGGGGAGAAGGGCTTTCCGCCCTACCGCCAGCCTTCGGAGCAGCCTTCCGAAGGCTGGCGCGGGGAGAAGGGCTTTTCGCCCCACCGCCAGCCTTCGGAGGAGGTCCGAGGACAGTGGGGAAGAAGCGCTGCGCTTCCCCGCTGTCCCGGAGATTTCCCTATGGGCTTTCGTCTTGCGAAGGAAGCCCATAGGGAAATTCGTTTTGCGAAGCGCCTCCAAAACGGAAAACCCTTTCGTCTAGCGGGTTTTCCGTCTTGCGAGGCGTTCGTCTTGCGGGGCACCACTGTAAAGGCACTTGGTATTGAAATTTGTAAAAGAGGCTCATGGAAACTGTTGAACTGACATAATCCCTGAACTGAAGTAGAGTTGTCTGTCTGTCTGTTGTAGTGCTTTCCACACTTTGGTAAAAAAGCAATCCATATTTCTTAATGTGTAGATTCTCAAATATATGGTGGGGAAAATAGGATGTGAACCATTTTGCTGAAAATCAGAATTAAGAATGGAAGGAAGATGATGCAATGTTGATAGATTGCAATGTTTACCATAAACCATGTAAAGTTTTCTATCACTTTTTAAAGACTTTTTCAGTTGTATTCCATTATGGAAATTGGTAGGAAAATGCAAAGATATATTTAAGTACTTGGCACAAGAGTTGTAGCTGCTTTACTAAATCCTTTTGCTAAGTCACACTTGGGAATTATCAAATTATGAATGTAAGTTTTTATAGCCTAAGAAGTGTGAAGAACAGTTGGAAGTCCTTGTGCAATACTTTCAAGTACACATGTTGTACAGAAGTTAATTTTTTAAAGACAGGATGGCACTATTATAAGCTTGACTCCTTAAAGCATGGGGAAGTTGGCAGGTCATGTGCAAGCAGCCTTCTTCAACCTAGTTCCCTCCAGAGTAAAAACAGTATTCAAAATATCTGGAGGGTACCAGGTTTAGAAATGCTGCTGTTCAATTTTCCTTCCATGTGTTGACCTCATTTTCACATCTAATTTTCATGAAGGAAGATACAACTTTTCTACTTGCATTCCATCTTGTATGAAATTGCCCCCCCCCCCCGTTGCTTGGTTTTACTATAGAATAGTGTGGCTGGTATATTTTAGCTCTTAGCCATCTTTATGCGCCCTCTTGCCCAGATTATCCGGAGCTTTGGGCTGGGCTGTCATCAATATGCTGATGACACTCAGCTCTATCTACTGATGGATGGCCACACCAACTCGGCCCCTTACACACTGACCAGATGCTTGGAAGCTGTGGCTGGATGGTTTCGTGGGAGCCGATTGAAACTAAATCCTTCGAAGACAGAGGTCCTATGGCTAGGTCGGGATAGCATGGGGATGAGGGACCAACTCCCTTCTCTTGCGGGGGCCCAATTAGTGCCATTGCCTTCCGTTAAGAGTTTGGGTGTAATCCTTGACGCCTCCCTTTCCATGGAGGCGCAAGTCACAGCAACAGCCAAGGCGACATTTTTCCACCTTCGCCGCATCAAGCAGTTGGTCCCTTACCTTTCCCGCCCCGACCTGGCCACAGTGATCCATGCAACAGTCATCTCCAGGCTTGACTACTGTAACTCGCTCTACGCGGGGCTGCCCTTGAAGCTGTCCCAGAAACTCCAGCGGGTACAAAATGCTGCAGCGAGGCTCCTCACAGGGTCTCTACCATGGGAGCATATTCATCCAGTGCTTTTCAAGCTGCACTGGCTCCCGGTGGAGTACAGGGTCAGATTTAAGGTGCTGCTTTTGACCTTTAAAGCCCTTCACGGCCTAGGACCCTCGTACCTACGGGACCGCCTCGCCTGGTATGCCCCACGGAGAGCCTCAAGGTCCATAAATAACAACACCCTAGTGGTCCCAGGCCCTAAGGAAGTTAGATTGGCTTCAACCAGAGCCAGGGCCTTTTCAGCACTGGCCCCAACTTGGTGGAACGCTCTGTCTCATGAGACCAGGGCCCTGCAGGATCTGATCTCTTTCCGCAGGGCCTGTAAGACAGAGTTGTTCCGCCTGGCCTTTAGATTGGAGCCAATTTGATTCCCTCCGCCCCCTTTTTCTTTTTTCTTTTCCTTCTCCTACAATGAGGCTCCATTTTAATATTTTAATGTTCCATTATTTTAATGTTGTATTTTATTTTTGTTTTTAAGTTGTAATCACTCATCTTGTTTTTATTATTGCTTGTAAGCCGCTCTGAGCCAGGCCTTGGCTGGGGAGGGCGGGGTATAAATAAAAATTTATTATTATTATTATTATTATTAATATGGTTCAGAAGAAAAACATAGTTCCATGTACCCAAGGGAGGTTGTGGTTTTTGTTTTTCAAACAGCAGGCCACCTAGGAAGACACTTTTGAAATTGAACCAAAAGTGGTTGTTATGGGCAAGGGTCTACTTATTGAAAGGGGAAAAATCACACTGGGCATGTTCCAAACCCTTGGACATGTCTAAAATAGCTCTTTTGATCTCAGCCATGTTGTGCTAGTCATAATTCAGCATCCAAAATGGTTTGCGTGTGCCCAGAAGTATGTCAGTTTTTGTTTTGTATGTTTCTGGAAAGTTGTCTTTCAGTGCAGTCTTATACTCCAGTGGTGGCTAATCTGTGGCCCTTCAGATGATGTTGGACTTGGATTTCTATCAACCCTAGACAGCATTACCAGTGTCTAAAGTCCAACAGCATAGAGAACTACAGGTTAAGCACTCCAGCTATACATGTCTACTCCATTAGCCTATTGAGTTCAGTGAGATTTACTGTAAAGGTGTAGACTGCTAACCTTTCTGGCCTCACAGACACATTTGGAATATTAGGAGGACCTATGCCTCAGATCTGTTTTTGCACCATGGCAGTACTGAGCTGATCAGTGGTTTAATGGTTCAGCCAGTGGAGACAGATGTAATCTGTTATTTGATTGGGTGAAGGATAGCTTATGCAGTTTCAAGAGCATCCATTTTATGAGATCTGATGTGATTGTGCATTTGCATCCTTTCTGACGCTCTGTCCTTCTCATCCTGTGGTACTCCATTCC
Source organism: Podarcis bocagei (assembly GCF_964188305.1). Classification (NCBI taxonomy): domain Eukaryota; kingdom Metazoa; phylum Chordata; class Lepidosauria; order Squamata; family Lacertidae; genus Podarcis; species Podarcis bocagei. The sequence goes on from NC_138137.1 coordinate 26,239,516, forward strand.
TGTCTCTCCACCCCTGCCCCTGTTGCTCCCTTCCCAGTCTTACCAGATCAGTCTTATTTTCTTCCTGCCCTCTCAGTCATTCTGCATTCAGATTTAGCTGCTCGGATGCCAGTCAGCGCCTTGATAAAGCAGTTATGGAAGACGAAATGGAAGAGGAAGTGGGAGAGAGCATCACTCTTCTAGCTTCTTCCTTCAACCTTATGTGCAATATTAGCTACCTAATATTGAAACTAGAAGGCTAGTATAGAGGGTGGAAATTCTTAAAATAACCGTGTGAAATTTGTCCTAGCTGCTTTTGATTTTGGCGTCTAAAAATACTTCTGTGGAAGAAAACTGCTATATTGTGTTTATTTCTGAAAGGACATTTACAACACTATCACATGTATGTTTATTGAGAACTGAATTCTACTGTGTGCTATAGGGCTTGCTACCAAAAAGAGGTATGAAGGCTCAGGAGAAAAAAAACAGCAATGGGAAGGAGTACCCCATGTTTTTTCTGAGACTTCTCCAAACTTTTCAATTGAAAAAATGGAAATTTATGGGGATTGCTGTTGTTGTTTCAAAAAATGAGAACCTGCTTGTTCTTTGGCAAGCAGGAATTATATTTATTGCCTTTTAAGAATAATGCATGATACAAGCTCCCACTTGAATGGGTTTAAGTGGAAGCAATTCCTTCAGAAAGCAGGCTTGCATTCAGCAATGATGAGTTGGTTGGTGCTTATTGCTGGGACTGGCAGCACTCAGGAGTTCCCTATCAGGAGCTCTCAAGTGCACACCCCAATTTTGGCAGGAATCTTCTTTTTAGCAAGGAGAACTGCTGTTTTGCATGTGCTGAATGAAGCTGTGCCTGCAACGGAAGAAAGAAAAGAATCAAGAGCATGTTTAGAATTTGCCCTGATCCTTTGCTTTTGAAATTGGACCACCTGACATCATGGTGACATCAGGTGATTGACAGGTGCGCCACCGTCAGGGGGGTGTATTGTGGATATTATATTTGAACTGCCAACCTTCTGATCGGCAAGCCCTAGGCTCTGTGGTTTAGACCACAGCGCCACCCGCGTCCGTCCCCCCCACACTACATATCTAATATGCATTCGTGCACCTAGAGGGTACTGCTTTCATAAAAGGGTGTTCTTGCTTGTGAATTGCTGCTTGCCTTCCTTAGGTGGCCATTTTATCTAGTGGCTTCTACTTTTTAAGTGTCTATTTTTTGCTACTTCTCAGACAGCAAAAAACTATGATGCATGTGCCTCAGTACATAGGGTGCAGCTACTCTCCATTATTAAGTATATATATTCACAATTATGCTGATAAAGAACCCAAGGCATGTATACTTTTGAGGCCCTGAGCACATTTGCCTGGTAATAAGCTGAATAAGAGTGCATCTTCTGAGAAAACTTGCATAGATAGCTTTATACATCTCATAACCCAACTAGTACTATTGCACACGCCTAGATATAAATGATGTAGAAAAGCAGATTTAGGTTTCGTATGACAGTAAATACAGAATGTATTTCAATTTCCCCCTCAAATTAGTTTTCCCCCCTCAGAGGACTGATGTGGCAGAAAAAAACCCTTATTTTCTCATGTCTTCTAAGTTTCAGGAAATCTTAACATTTACACTTCCAGGTAGGCGTGCAGCCCCAAGTGCTACTTAACAGGAAGAGTGACATTGTTCTTCAGCTATATTCAACATAAAGTCTAAATACTTACTCTGTTATCAGACAAATGTTCTTAAGCCTAAGTATTTTGGTGAAATGCACCATGCACTCTAATTCACATGTGCACATTTCAGCTAATGCTACAGTCTTTCTGTTGAAAAGTATATACTGTCCTTGGTTACAGACTCAATTGAATTCTGCTGCTTTAAAGTAGTGTGAAAATTACAACAATGCATTAGTATTCTGATTATGTTCAAGTATTTAGTAATGACATAATTCAAGCCACTAAAAGGTCAGTACACAGTTGCTTCCATAAATTACTTTTAAGATTTATGCACCTTGGGTACATAAGCAAGAAGCTCATCTTACTGGGTAATATCTAGTGTAAGTCATACACAGTGTAGACTTTTTGAAACCAGTGGATTTAAGTTACATATGGTCATTTTCAGTTTACTGATACCTGGCATATGAACTACCGCAACTTACGCTGATTTTACTTATGTGCTCATAGCTTTATACGGGTCCTCAATAAATAAATAAATAGGGGGCAGGAGGCTGTTACTTATAGGGCTCTGAAGGCTCTCACAGGGCCCTGTGAGATCTCGTGGGAACCTCCCAAAGCATTTGCACAAGCATCTCAGAGCCCGGCAAACTTTTTGTACAGGGGAAAATTGCGCAAAATAGCTTTATTTAAGTTATTCACCTTACTTACCAGGCTTTGGGAGGCTCTGAGTTCTTGGGTGGTGTGAGTAGTTCTGATTTTGCTTTTACACTCAACCCCTGGTAGGATAATCCTTGCATAACTTATGATTGCACTGTACTTAAATACAAAGTCTAATTTAAAAAGCAAGTTATTGTAACAAGGTTATTATATGTTAGGTGTTCAGTGCTGATACTGGGGATAGTGGACTGCCAGTAGTTATGAAAACTTCACCTCTCGAACACAACTGTTACCCTCTCAACTAGCATGTTTCCTCAGTAACAAATTATATTGCCCAAATATTTAGCTTTTGATTGCCTCTTTGTGGGCATGCCTTATACCCTGTTAAGCATTGGCACAATGGTTTTGATGGAGGATTTATTATTTTTATTATTTAAAATCGTAATAGCACGAGTAAAGATACTGGATTCATTTAAAGCAGTGGGTTTGGACTGCATCTTGTCTGCTGTCACACAGTCCATAAAGCTAAATTGCTTGTGGTCAAGTTAGACATGAAATGTTTTAAAGCAAAATTAGAAGGAAGGTCCAAAAAGGACACCAAATAGTTAATGATGAAACTTCATTACGAAAGTTAAAACCTCTTTTGTAGGAGAATTTAAGGAGAATTTATTCCATAGCATATCAAGCGGTAGTGCATGCATTTCCCTATGCTCATTTATGTAAGGCTGCTATAATTTATGTTTAGGATTATTGCTTTATCTTTTAAGGGGTATAGACCTTGGAATAGGAAATAATGACATTGAAAGCAAAGCATATCTAGAACTGAACACATCTGTTAGGAAATTCTCCTTTCAGCAATTCCTGCACAAGAGAAATTTCTGTTGGGTTGTATGTAGTGGACAAAGCTACTACCGCATCCCTGCAATATAACAAAGTAGAATAAAATACTTTTTTAAATAAAACTTTTCCAGGTTCTTCATTTATAGCAGCCCTCCCAACTGAGTGCCCCCAGATGCTGTTGGACACAATTGCCATCCCTGATTACTGGCCATGCTGATGGGAGTTGTATTTTGAAAAGGCTGGATGTATAGCAATTCACCTAATGCAATTTCCTGATGCACCTTAAACTCTAGCGTTCATTGTACCATATAACCTTTCATTGGTTTACATTCCTTTTCATTAGTGTAATCCATGAAAACTTAGGCCATAATTAATGTCTTAGTCTTCAAGGTGCCACAAGATTTTAGTTGTTTTCACCTAAATCCAGTTGACGAGTGAGCAGTTCTTACGTAACATTAAACCACAGTTTAAAATATAAAGTATGGTTTAATGTGCACAAGAGCTTTGCTTCCACCACATTTCTGACTGTGCCACACAGGGAGGGAAGCAAGTGAACCCTAAACAAATCAAGAGTCTTGTGGGTCCTGTGGGCTCATTGTTTGTTTCTCTCCAAAGAAACAATGAGAAGTCAACATGTTATGAGTGATAAGCATTTCATGGAAACAAGGCTTTGACTTGTTTCCTTTCTCTCATGTGGCATAGTCGAGAGTGAGGGAAGAGTGAATTGCTCATGCACATTGACTATAGTTTATTTTGTATGTGTTGTATACGACAAAGTCATACTCATTTAGGTCAGTGGATATGACATTGAATATGACAAGTTCATTGAATTCAGTGGTTCTACTCTTAGTATGACTTAGTTGGTTTAACTTTTTGTGAACCACACCAATGTAACATTTGCAGTATAATCCTATGTCTGTCTGTTCAGAATTAAGTCTCGTTGATCTCAGTGGGACTTATTACTGAGTACGTGTATAGGGTTGTTGCCTTGATTATATTTATTGCATTCTTTTTTTTTTTGTCTATCTCAAGAAATCTCCTTAATTGTGAATTTTCTGAGTTCTTGTATGAAGAAGCCTTTCTAGCTTTGAGGAAGTACATACACTTCCCATGTGATGTACAGAACCTTTTTTATCTGTACATTGCTGAAGATCCCAAGGTTATGTAGCATTCTGGGTGTGCATTTATTCTTCTTCAGGTGAAAAGGAATGAGAGGTGAAGAGACAAAAGGTTTGGCTATTATTCCATTCCGGATGCCACTGGGCCTTGTTTATACTATTACAAAGCAAATGCTTTTATTGCAAGATAGATGAGTGAGGGCCAATATATCTTTGAAACAAAGGTGACAATACAACAGCTAGTCAAGATTTCAGAAGCATGGAATGTTAGGAATTCAAGTGCTAATTAAACTGACCATGGTTTTAGAATTTACATATTCTTTCTCTCTCTCATGCACCATTTTGTGAAGTTTCAAATTTGGGGATAGTTTTTACAAGTCTAAAAATAATGCCACCATATTTAAACAGTATGATAGGAGACCCAATATTCTTGAAGCAAAGATGTTTCATGTGTTAAGAAATGCTTCAATGTGCCAAGAAAATACTGCGAAGAGGAGCGGGTTTTTTAGTAGTATCTCTTCAATTGACTCTTACTGGTGAGCATAAGGTATATAATTATATGTAGGCATATAATGAAATTATTTTGTGATAATTGCTTCTTACTATAGAACTCATTTTGACATAGTAATTTTCAGAGATGTGTTATGGAGTGTACATTTTTTGTGTTTAAATAACAGGCTCTCTCTCTCCATCCCCAGGAGTCGAAAACTTCAAATCAGAAATATCCCGCCACACTTGCAGTGGGAGGTAGGCATTCATCTTTGTTTTCAACCTGTTTTAAGAGGATAAATTGGTGCTTTGTTTTTCACCTTTTGCCTCTTTCGCCCTCTCCCTTGTTTTCTCACTCCTTTTTCTTGGTCTTCTAACACATGCAAATTGTTGGCAAGAGCAATTTTGTTCTTTGAAGGATAATTTGCAAAACTGAATAACAGAACCTTCCAAATATTTCTTAACAGCTGCCGTTAATGTTAGGCAGTTGGAGATATATTTCAGGGTGCTACAGTACATTTTCAGGTGACTGGCAATTTCCTGATTCATTTTATGTCTCAAAAGCTGATCTGAGCCTCTCTTCTCTGTATAAACATTAACATTTTAGCAACTTTTAGAAATAGAAACTCTCTACCTTTTTCTTGTAATTCTTCTGCCACTAGTTATTTCCATAGCAGCACATCATAATTTCAGAAGCTCTATGATAACTAGGTAACAGAATATAGATTTTTGTAAAAACGTGTCTTTTTATTTGTGCCTCTTAACCTTAATATAGGGACGCGGGTGGCGCTGTGGGTAAAACCTCAGTGCCTAGGACTTGCTGATCGTATGGTTGGTGGTTCAAATCCCCGCGGCGGGGTGAGCTCCCGTCGTTCGGTCCCAGCGCCTGCCCACCTAGCAGTTCGAAAGCACCCCTAAGTGCAAGTAGATAAATAGGTACCGCTGTATAGCGGGAAGGTAAATGGCGTTTCCGTGTGCGGCACTGGTGCTGGCTCACCAGTGCAGCTTCGTCACGCTGGCCACATGACCCAGAAGTGTCTTCGGACAGCGCCGGCTCCCGGCCTCTTGAGTAAGATGAGCGCACAACCCTAGAGTCGGTCACGACTGGCCCTTACGGGCAGGGGTACCTCTACCTTTGCTTTTTAACCTTAATATGCCAGGGACGTGGATGGAGCTGTGGTCTAAACCACAGAGCCTAGGGCTTGCTGATCAGAAGGTTGGTGGTTCAAATCCCCGTGATGGGGTGAGCTCCCGTTGCTCAGTCCCAGCTCCAGCCAACCTAGCAGTTCGAAAGCACGTCAAAGTGCAAGTAGATAAATAGGTACCGCTCTGGCGGGAAGGTAAACGGCATTTCCGTGCACTGCTCTGGTTCGCCAGAAGGAGCTTAGTCATGCTGGCCACATGACCCGGAAAGCTGTCTGCAGACAAAACACCGGCTCCCTCAGCCAGTAACGCGAGATGAGCGCCACAACCCCAGAGTCGTCCATGACTGGACTTAACAGTCGGGGGTCCCTTTACCTTTTTTAACCTCAATATAGTTAACAATATAGTTAAATATAAACAAGCCCCTTACTGCTGCAATATGATGACACACACATTAATTGTATAAACAACTGATCAAGCAGAGGTTTGTGTAGAGAAGATGCTCAAGAACTGGCAGTATTTTTAAAGCCAAAATTAGTGAATATATGTACCGTATTTTTCGTCCTATAGGGCGCACCGGCCCATAGGACGCACCTCATTTTTGGGGGGAAAAATGAATTTAAAAAAATTATTTTCCCCCCCTCCGCCCTGGCTGCCGCCCCAAGCCTTGCGCTCACCTGCCCGAAGCACTGGGCACCCTCCGGAGGGCTCCCCGTGCTTCCGGCGACAGGCTGCCGCCCCAAGCCCCCCGCACCCGGCGGGACCTCCTGCCGGGCGTGCGAGGCTTGCAGACACTCGCCCGAAGCACGGGGAGCCCTCCGGAGGGTTCCCCGTGCTTCGGGCGACAAGCTGCCGCCCCAAGCCTCGCGCACCAGGCAGGACCTCCTGCCGGGCGCGCAAGGCTTGCAGACACTCGCCCAAAGCACGGGGAGCCCTCCGGAGGGTTCCCCGTGCTTCGGGCGACAGGCTGCCGCCCCAAGCCTCGCGCGCTCGGCGGGACCTCCTGCCGGGCGTGCAAGGCTTACGGACACTCGCGGGGGCTGCAGGCTGCTGCCCGCAAGCCTTGTGAGCCCGTGGGAACTCCCACCGGGCTTGCAAGGCTTGCGGATAGCTTCCTGAAGCCTGGAGAGCGAGAGGGGTCGGTGCGCACCGATGCCTCTCGCTCTCCAGGCTTCAGCGAAAGCCTGCATTCGCCCCATAGGACGCACACACATTTCCCCTTCATTTTTGGAGGGGAAAAAGTGCGTCCTATGGGGCGAAAAATACGGTATATTAACTTACAAATTTTGTGCCACTCTTTAGTATAATATTTCCAAGATGACTTTTAACATAAAAGAAAAAAATGCTTCAGTGAATTAACAGAACATTTCTCAACAATAAAACAGCAGATAAAATAACAGGATTAAAACAACTTGTAAAAATTTTAAAGGCCTGGGGAAATAAAAAGGTATTTGCTTGATGCAAGAAGGATATTGAAAGAGGTATAACACAAACCCCCACCTCACCCTTCAGGGAAGAATTTGCATGTGGGGTGCCACAACTATAAAAGCCCTTTCCTTAGCCACTACCTGTGTGGCAACTTCCCTCAATAAGGATGGGAGCGATGTAATGTGACTGGATTTCTTTTAGTGTTTTTAAAATGTACACTCTCTCTGTCAGAACACTTGAAAGGTCTGTTATTATCTCTTAATAACAAGCAGCAAGGTATGACAGTTATGTGAAAGGAGAATTTGTCCTCACCCAGAGAATCAAAGTAAGGATGAGGCACTTTCAGAATAAAACTAGAATTTTATTTACATACAGATGATGAGGGTTATATCTTAATAATTACTCTAATAGGCACAACATAGGGATGCGGGTGGCACTGTGGGCTAAACTACAGAGCCTAGAGCTCCTGTTGTTCGGTCCCAGCTTCTGCCAACCTAGCGGTTCGAAAGCACATCAAAGTGCAAGTAGATAAATAGGTACCACTCTGGCGGGAAGGTAAACAGTGTTTCCATGTGCTGCTCTGGTTTGCCAGAAGTGGCTTAGTCATGACCCAGACGCTGTCTGCGGACAAATGCCAGCTCCCTCGGCCTATAGAGCAAGATGAGCACCGCAACCCCAGAGTCGTCCGCGACTGGACCTAATGGTCAGGGTTACCTTTAATAGGCACAGCACTTTGTTTCAGATGCATGTTCTTTACAGAGATAGCTAAAAATATCCTTAAAATTAAACCTGTCTCTGAATTGACTAATGACTCTTAGAACTTCTTGTAGGACCTTTACCTTACCCTCAGGGATACAATCTGGGTTGCTCTGTCTAGCTAATCCCTAATTCAGCCCTAACAAGGCTCAAAACAGATCCCTATATAGGCACTTACCAAGTCCTAACTAACTGACAAACAAGCTCCATTTGAATGTTTAATCGTTCAAGCTCACTATTCTTTCCTGATTGGACAAAACTCCTCCCAATCCTGATTGGTTTCTGGGCCACCAGGAGGCTGACCCAAAGTCTGTCTGTTATCACAACCTGCCTCACCTTAGAGAGCAAGATCTGGAACAGGCAGGGTTATGTCGGAAAAGGCTTTGTCACTGACACCTCTTGGCTTTCTAGGCTGGATCTATGAGCATTCCCCAGACTGCAGAAATGATCCTTTGGCTGGGGCGGGGTGGTGGTGGTGGTTACAACCCTGTCTGAACACAGTGAACACTACTACCTGAACCAACTGCCCACTAACTGTAGTCACCATTTTGGATGCACAGAGAGAAGAAAGCATATCTGTTCCCTTTTGGGGTTACCAGCAGCTAAATCTCAAATTAAATTCATAGTATAAAACATGGATGTTAAATCTTACTTAATAGTGACCCACATTTTGTAGGTTTTTCTACAAGTTTATCCAAAACATTTTCTCTTTAAAAAAGATATTTTGAGGCAGCCAGCTTGTACCGTACTAAGAAGGACTTATTTTAAGGACTGCCTGCCGTCCCTATCGTAACCTGCCTGCGCATTGAGATCAGCCTCAGAGGCTCTGCTTATGATCTTGCCTGGCAGGCATGAGAGATGGGGCCTTTTCTGTGGTGGTTTCCATGTTGTGGAACTCTCTTCCCTCAGATCTGCATGATCTCTGCACTGTGGGTTTTTTAAATGGTGTATAAAAAGTAATACACACACACACACACCGTATTTTTCGCTCTATAAGACGCACCAGACCACAAGACGCACCTAGTTTTTGGAGGAGGAAAACAAGAAAAAAATATTCTGAATCTCAGAAGCCAGAACAGCAAGAGGGATCACTACACAGTGAAAGCAGCAATCCCTCTTGCTGTTCTGGCTTCTGGGATAGCTGTGCAGCCTGCATTCGCTCCATAAGACACACACACATTTCCCCTTACTTTTTAGGAGGGAAAAAGTGAGTCTTATAGAGCAAAAAATACAGTAAAGGTATTTTATTTAAAAAAAAATCTGCAGAGCTGTCTTTTGTTAGTTGCTGTACTATTTGAACTGGCATTTTAATGACTCAGTGATGTTGCCTTCGTTAATTTGGATTATTTTGTATTTATAGCGTTGTAAGCTGTTTTCAGTGGGTTATGCCCTCAAAGGCAGCATATGAATTACTTCATAAGTAAATAGAGAAAATAAACCACCTTTGCTATGGTTCTTTGTGGTAATTGGCAGGGATGGGGCAATTGCTTGCTGTGGTTAACATGTGCAGTTACTAAACGTGTGTATCTGATATTTCTAACACAAGGTTGCCATATAGGGTCAGCTTGGCTTGACTGTGACATTTGGTTAAACCTTGATGCCCTTGGTGGATAAGGTCTAGAATTTCTTGCCTTGTAGATTGTGGTTCAGAAAAACCAAAAATAAAATACAATTCCATTTTGTTATTAGGCCTTCCAATTCACTCACTTGTCCATGGTCAGGAAAATGCTTTCTAGTCATCTCTGACACATTGCTAAGGTATTTGATCTGATATAGTATAAAAAGTTGTGAAGTTCTGGAGCGCCATGAATAGTTGTTTTGATCTAGTGAAACTGACTTACAGATGCTAATAGAGAAGCATGTACAGCACAAATGTAAGCCTTAACCTCCTTCTCTAACTGGTGTTTACTTACATTGTGTGGCAAAGTATCTGCTGTGAGGAGCTCTTTTCCAGGAACATACTGTGCTACTGGGTTGAATCATTCTTCTTAGAAGATGTTGGCATCATAATTGTACTTGGTTCAAATAATTTGTTTTCATCAAGGTCACCAAAGGTTTATAGTCTGTGATGAGTCATGTCCCTTTATCCTTTCCAGCTTCATTTTCACCTTGTGCGGAGTAAGGGATTGAGGATTCCACAGAGTGTTTGAACACAGCATGGTTTGTCATAAGGGCTTAAAACAATGCCCATAAGATCGGCTTTTAGGAGTGTAGATTAGTGTCGCCAAAACATTCAGTTTACTCCCATTTTTTTCAACAGTTCATTCTAGCAGTTACTCCACAATTTAGTAGATTGTTTTTTGTTTCTGGGTTATGACCTTGTATCACATGCATGTTGAACACAAAAATCCCCTGCTGATAGCTTCTTTGTGTGGTATCCCAATAGTAGTAGTAGTAGTAGTAGTAGTAGTAGTAGTAGTAGTATGAGTATTTTAAAAATTGTACCCCCACCCATCTGACTGGATTGCCCCAGACATTCTGGGCAGCTTCCAACATATATAACATCATAAGAGATTGTAGGTGATCTCTTCCTTGTGCATGTCTGAAGGGTTCTGAAATCCTATGTACATATTCTGATGTCTGCTCCTGAATTTATTTTTAAATAAGTTGTTATACCAACAATAGGTAGGTTTGTTCTCCAGGGATGGTGCCTTTATCAAATATGATGCCTTAGAAATACTTGACACATTACTGCTATGATCACCAATACCAATGCAGTGTAGAGATTAGATTATCAGACTAGCACATGGGAGTAGGCGTAGGGTTAGGGGTACAGTCACAGGTACGCTTGCTCAGCCAGTGCTCGAAATTCCCCAGGTGCGTTTTGCTACTGGCGTGGGTCCAGTTGCAACCAAGTGGAGATTTCTGGGTGCCCAGTTAGCAACTGACTTCTGCATAGAGCCAGCTGACTCACGCACAGTCCTCCATCACCACATCAAGGAAAGTAAGGGCAGAGCTGAGTACAGATATATTTGACACTGCTGCAACCTTTCCACAGGCCACCCAAATGGAACTAACGAACCACAGTTTAAAAACCTCTGCCTTAATCCATAGTTAATACCATTTCCACTGTGCATGTTTCTCCTTCTTGTATACTGGGACAAGTGAATTGTTGAAAGAGCAGGCTACAGTCAAGCAATGTAGTTGAGACCATAGAATTGCAGTGTTGGAAAGGACCCTAAGGGTCATCTGGTCCAACTCCCTGGCAAATAGACATTCTGGTGTGGTGACTGTAATCTAGGTTTAAGATGCCATTTTGCGCCTAGTTTATAGATACATGAGTTTCTAACACTGCTTGCTATGGGCCTTGGAGGGCTAAGCTAGCCAGAGGGCCACGTCAAGGGCCTGCCAGACTTATGCTATCATGCCAAAAATGCCCTGTATCTCCCATACACTCCCAGCCTCATACCCTGATTTAACAAGGTTAGAAAGTAATATAAAAACTAGGTATATTTGTGGCATAAAGCTATACATTGCGTACAAAGCTGGTGCAATATCTATAAAGAACTCAAACATTTTAAAGCTTTCCTCCCAAAGGAAGGAAACCTTTGATTCAAACCCTTAATTTCTGCAGACAAAGTACAATAATAATGGAATGACAGATTTCATTAAGTCAACAGCAGATTTCTGCTCTTAATTTTCATCAGCCCCATACTTACCACATCACACTACAGCGCTCAGTGCTTCAGTCTCGCCATCGATTCCGCACTTCTTGGTTATAATTCAAGCTTTCCTTCCAACTATTCAGTCCCTTTCATATTCCTTCCTGTGCCCTCTCAGTCCCCAGTATTATGTAGTTCTGACATGTTGCCAAGCTTACTGAACTTCTCATTCTGCCTAATGCACACAGCAGTAGAAGGAAAATAGTTTGATGGTATATATGTCAAGACTCCTGGATAAGGGGCAAATCCAGATGCAATGGCGTAATGATAATCGAAGTGCAGTGAAGTACCTGATATTGAAATTAATGGTGTGAGAGGAGATATCTGACTTTTGAGAGTGAATGGGAAATGGACATGAAAGATTGTTGTACATACAAATCAGATCTGATTTTTTTTTTAAAAAAATCTATTCATTTGTGATGGGATGATTAGCTGCTTGTGCGTAAAATCGTGGTCCCTCAGAGTTTGTGCAACTCCACAAACCTCTGTGTGTGACAGAGCTCCTCAAACATGTCTGCCCTAGTCACTTCCAGATTCCGACAGTGGTTGTTTTCGGAAGCGCTTCCAGCATAGAAGCTCCTTAACGGAAACACGTCTCCTGGACTCACGACGTGACAGCTTCCTGCGAGGAATGGGTCTCCCTATGGGAGCTTCTGACACCTCCCCACTGTTCTCGCTGGACGTGTCCCTGAGCCCTCCCTCTTCCCTGCTAGTCCCTGCTTTCGCTGCTCCGTCTCTCTCCGCATTCATGAGACCTTCCTCCAGAGACCCATCTCTCCCCCTGCTGGTCCCTGCTTTCGCTGCTGACTCCCTCCCAGCCTCTGTGAGCCCTTCCACCACCTGTTCCTCCGATGGCAGTTCCCTGACATCCACCTCCCCTCCAGGGCCCCCTTCACCCCCGCCCATTCCCTCTCCTCTGGGCGGTGAGGAGGTAAAACCCCGAAAAGAATCCTCTTCATCTTCAGACGTCTCGAACATTTCCCTCCATCGGTCTCCGTTCCGGCTCGCTGAATCCTCCTCCTCCTCGGAATCAGTGAACCCCTCCAACTCTTCTTCTTCGTCGGTGGTGGCAAAGTATTCCCTCCGGAACCTCGCCACTGGCTGAGGTTTACGTGGGAACCTCTGATGAAAAGTTTCTATTAAAACCTCGTCATTGACATCCTCTGCCATGACCCAGGTGTTTTCCGACTCCGGTTCCCCTTCCCACGTTACCAAATACTCTACTTGATCTCCCTTCCACCTGGAATCGAGAATCTCCGCTACATGGTAGCTGTGTTCCCTTTCCTCCATTGCTGGTCCCCGAGTGACCCTCCCTTCTCTGTCCCCTTTATACGGTGACAGCAACGACCTGTGGAAAACTGGGTGCAGCTTCATGTGGTTCGGTAACCGGAGTCTGAAAGCCACTGGGTTGACCTGTTGCGTGACTTCAAATGGCCCCAGTCTTTTGGGTCTTAACTTCTTACAACCCCCTTTGAATGGTAACCCTTGGGTTGACAGCCACACCTGGTCCCCCACCCTAATGGTTTCACCTTCTCTTCTGTTTTTGTCTGCCTGCCTCTTATATTCCTCCTTGGCCCTGTCTAAGTTAAGTTGGAGCTGGCGATGGATCGCTTCCATTTCTTCTACGAACTGTTCGGCAGCTGGAACGCTCCAGTTCTCCCCCTCCCCCCCTGGGAAAGCTCGGGGATGGCACCCGTAATTAGCCAAAAAGGGGCTCATCCCCGTGGACACGTTCTCCGCATTGTTGTAGGCAAATTCTGCCAACGCCAGCTTCTCCACCCAATCATTCTCTCTGTCATTCACATAACACCTCAAATATTGCTGGAGGATGCCATTGGCTCTTTCCGCCTGCCCGTTGGTTTCAGGGTGCCGGGCAGTTGAAAAATTGACCTCTACATGCAGTAAGCTCATGAGCTTCCTCCAGAACCTGGAAGTAAATTGTTTCCCTCGGTCTGAAACCACCCTCAAGGGGGCGCCATGCAACCTAAACACATTTTCTACAAACAATTTAGCGGTTTCTTCTGCCGTGACCGCATGTGAGCAGGCTATAAAGTGAGCCATTTTGGTTAACAGGTCTACCACAACCATGATGGCTGTTTTCCCTCTGGACCTTGGCAGATCAGTCATGAAATCTATGCCCACTGTTTCCCATGGTCTTTCAGGTGTGGGTAGTGGTTCTAATAACCCTGCCGGTGCCCGCCTCTCCCCCTTGGCTCGCTGGCATTGGTCACACCCTCTCACATACTCCCGCACATCTTCCCTGACCTTGGGCCACCAAAATTCCCTGGTAACCAGCCACATGGTTTTGTGTTGCCCAAAATGCCCTGCTGTGGGGCTATCGTGCAGTTGCTTGAGTACCTTCTCCCTCAAATCACCTTCAGGTATATATAACGCTCCCTTGTAATACAACGCCCCGTTTCTCTCCTCAAAACCCCCGGGTTTGTCTCCCTCCCTCCTGAGACCCCTGAGTTTGTCCTGGGCGTATTCATCATGCACCGTTCCCTCTACCAGTTCCCTTTGCCCCACCAATGCCGCCCCACACACCCAGCAGTCCTCTGGAATGACATGTGTTTCTTCGGGTGCTCCCTCCCCCTCCAAATATTCAGGTTTGCGTGAGAGAGCATCCGCCCTAACGTTCTCTGGGCCTGGCACGTAACAAATCTCAAAGTTAAATTTGGAGAACTCCTGGGCCCATCTCAACTGCCGTTGGTTGAGCACTGGCGCAGTTCTCCAATACTCTAGGTTCTTATGGTCAGTGCACACTTGCACCTTATGTTGTGCACCAATTAGCAGGTGCCTCCATCTCCGGAAAGCCTCATGAATAGCAAGAAGTTCTCGGTCGTACACCGTGTAGTTCCTCTCGGATTTGTTCAGCTTTCGCGAAAAAAAGGCACACGGTCTCCACTCTGACTCCTCCTTCCCTGGCTGCAGAAGAAGCACCGCCCCTATGGCTCTGTCTGATGCGTCTGTTTCAACTCTCAGCTTTTTTTGTAAATCCACATGCAGAAGTTGTCCTTCAGAGGCGAAGGCCCTTTTCAGTTCCTCAAACGCTCGCTCCGCCTCCGCAGTCCAAACAAATTTCTTCTTACTGCTGAGACAGTCCGTAATGGGCGCCGTCAGGTGTGCAAAGTTTCGGATGAACTTACGATAAAAGTTCCCAAACCCTAGGAACCTCTGCACATCCTTCTTGGTTTTGGGTGTTTTCCATTCCAGCACTGCCTGGACCTTGCCGGGATCCATGGCCAATCCCTTGTCTGACAGGCGGTACCCCAGGAATTCCACCTCCTTGGTATGAAACTGACACTTCTCCAGTTTCACCCACAGCCTGTTGGCTTGCAGCCTGCTCAACACTTCTCTGACGTCTCTCACATGCTGCTCCTCATTCTCAGAATACACCAACACGTCATCTAGGAAGGCCACGCAATTCTTGTAAAGCAAAGGCCCCAGTACGTGGTTCATAAACGATTGGAAACACGCCGAGCCTGCTTGTAAGCCAAATGGCATCACGAGGTATTCAAATGCCCCCAAAGGGGTGAACATGGTGGTTTTCCATTCATCCCCTTTCCTTATACGTATCAGGTTGTACGCCCCCCTTAGGTCCAGCTTTGTAAAAATCTTTCCCTTCCGCACCCTGGTCAAAATGTCGTCAATCCTGGGCATAGGGAAAGCCACTGGTTCTGTCACTGCATTTAACCCCCTGAAGTCACACACCAGTCTCGGCTTGTCCGTGTGTTTTTTATCCACAAAAAACACTGGGCTACCCCCCGCTGCTTTGGACTCTCTGATGAAGCCTCTCTTCAGGTTCTTGTCAATGAACTCTCGCAGCTCCTGCATTTCTCTGTCTGACATGGCATACAACTTGCCTACAGGAAGCTGTGCTCCAGGGAGTAAATTGATTTGACAGTCAAAGGGCCTATGCGGGGGTAGTTGGTCAGCTTCCTTCTCGCTGAACACGTCGCTGAGATCTGCGTATTGTGGTGGTACCTTCACCTTCTCCATTACTTCTGTCCCTGCTAGGGTGGCTTGGGCCCCTGCTGAACCCTTTCCCCCTTTGCAGTGTTCTAAGCAATGTGCTGAACCAAAGGAAACCACTCTCTGATGCCAGCCCACCAGCGGATCATGTAGCGCTAGCCAGCTCATTCCCAAAATAATAGGAGCTCCTCCCAAGGTGGCCACATTAAACGCTATCAGTTCTGTGTGCCTTGCCACCCTCATTATCATTGGGACGGTCTGCAAGCTGACTCCTCCTCCCAACAACTCCCTGCCATCGATCGTGGTCACCTGCAGGGGGTTGCTTAAAGGGATCGTCTGTATCTGGTGTTCAGCAGCAAACTCTTTGCTCATAAAATTGCAGGAGCTGCCTGAGTCCAACAGCGCCTTTATCTTTAGGGGGTATCCATTTTGCAGCTCTAGCGACACTTCAATCACTAGAGCAGGTTGAGGAGCTTCTGGCATGGGCACTTTCACTGCTCTTTGGCCTGGCTGCTGTGCCCCGACGGTGGCAACCAGGCGTTGGCTTTTACTTGCTCCGGTTTTTCCTGCTCTCTTCCCTCAACAGCTCCCACCATCCCTTGCCATTCCTTCCTCTGGGGGCAGACTCTGGCAAAGTGACCTGGCTGTTGGCAGAGATAGCATTTCCGGGCGCCTTTTCCCTCCTTCTTTCCTCCCTCACTGGGCTTTGAAACTGCGCGCGTGCGCGCTGTTCCGATTTCCATCGGCTCTGCCGGCGGGAAAGTTGTCTCTGGAATGTCAGGAATGCGGAACTCCTTCCAGCGTTCCCCCTTCCCTTCCCGCCTCTCCAAAGCTCTCGCCTCCTGGCGCGCTCCTATGGTCAGCGCAGATTTAGTCAGCTGATCCATAGAATCCGCCCTAGGACCCCGGGAAAGTTCGTCTTTCACAGCCGAAGCAAGGCATTCTTCAAATAGCATTTGAATGGGTGCCGCCGATAAGTCCCACCCCAATCTGTGAACCAGCATGGTGAACTCAGTCCAGTACTCACGGACAGATCGGCTTCCCTGCTTGCAAGCCATTAGCTGTCTGCGCACCACTCCCTCCTCAATATCGCTGGAAAACATGAGATCCATTGCACGAAAGAACTTCATGGTGTCCTTTAGGACGTCATTGTGCGTTGCCATCAGGGGTCGAACCCAGTCCCTCGCCCCCCTCTCAAGATGCCCAATCACGAAAGCAACTCAGGGAATTCATCAAACTGCACATTAAGGGCATATTGCATCTCTGTCCTAAAGGCATGGTAGTCCTTGGGGTCCCCCCCCAAATTTCTGCACCAATCCTGGTACCTTTCTGTTGAACTGGGTGGCTCTCCCCTTCTTGTCTGCATCCTGAGCCCTTCTCTCCTCAAGCCTCGCCGTCTGCAGCGCCAGTTGGATTTCCAACGCTCGGTACCTTTCTTCCAAGCTTGGACCCACTCCAACTCCTGCCTCTCCGGTTCCGGCTGGGTCGCTCATGATGCCTTCTCCTGCACAGGCAGCTTACAAAGACTGTCGGAATGCTGTGATGGGATGATTAGCTGCTTGTGCGTAAAATCATGGTCCCTCAGAGTTTGTGCAACTCCACAAACCTCTGTGTGTGACAGAGCTCCTCAAACATGTCTGCCCTAGTCACTTCCAGATTCCGACAGTGGTTGTTTTCGGAAGCGCTTCCAGCATAGAAGCTCCTTAACGGAAACACGTCTCCTGGACTCACGACGTGACAGCTTCCTGCGAGGAATGGGTCTCCCTATGGGAGCTTCTGACACCTCCCCACTGTTCTCGCTGGACGTGTCCCTGAGCCCTCCCTCTTCCCTGCTAGTCCCTGCTTTCGCTGCTCCGTCTCTCTCCGCATTCATGAGACCTTCCTCCAGAGACCCATCTCTCCCCCTGCTGGTCCCTGCTTTCGCTGCTGACTCCCTCCCAGCCTCTGTGAGCCCTTCCACCACCTGTTCCTCCGATGGCAGTTCCCTGACATCATTATACTTATGCCATAAACAAGATGCTTAAGAAATGCCAAAGTTTTTTAAAAAAATAGTTTTTATTAAAGATTTTCATGAACTACAAAGAACTTTCAATTTCTTTCTCTTTTTTTGATCAGATTATAAAGTATTTTGGTACATTCAATGTAAAATGTAAAACAATATGTTTCTAAAGGTAGGGGAAGAGGGGTTTTCACGTCTGTGTCAATTCTGTATATTTGTTGGTTTATATTGGCGATGAAAGAAGATTTGGAGGGGGCAGGGCATGTTTGTTTGCCTTTAATTGCCTTTGATTAACCGTAGTGAGATTTGTATGTGTTTGCGGAAGGGGGATATGGAATATTGGGTCAAGTTAACCATATTGATCAGTATGCTGGTGGAAGATCCCTGCTATTACTGTTGTCAGTTTGAGCCATCTTTCTTTTGTCCTCATGTCAGTTTTAGTTTGTTGGTTACCGTATTTTTCGCTCCATTGGACGCACCCGACCATAGGGCGCATCTAGTTTTTAGAGGAGGAAAAAATATTCTGAATCAAATGTTGTATAAACTACTGTATTTAATAAACAACCGGTATATCAGAATCACATTACAGCCATGTAAAGTGAACATCAGTCAACAATGGCATTAAGACCCATCATCACTGTCATTAACAAATGAAGAGGGACTTTAAGGTTTGAGTACTCTTCTAGTCTTCTGTGAACCCCAAGAACTCATCACTGCTAAAGTCAGAATTTATGAAGCTCAGTTGCTCACAGTCACTGACATCACTTTCTTCGCTATCTTCATGTAAAATACCATCTTCGTATCCATCCAAAGCATTGCTAATGCCACATTTTTTCCTCTCAATCCTCTTCCTCCCCTCTCTCAGTGAACAGCCTGCCAGCTGCTCGCAAACATTCCCTTTACTTGAATTACAGTCAAGAAACAGCCAAGCAGAGCTTCTCAGCGGCAGGCTTGGGAGGCTTTCCTTTTCCCCACTTTTTTCTCCCCCCCCAAGCAGAACAGTCCCCCTTTCCAGCCTCCTCCTCTCCATCCCTTTCACCCAAACTCCTCAGGTGACATCTACAATTTCTCCCCTTCACTGCTCCTTCTCCTTTGCCCTCTACCATGACTCTCCACTCACGGCAACCTATGGTACCTCATCTCCCTTCACCCAGCTTCTTGGTCCCCCTCCTCTCCGTCCCCTTCCTCCCCTCTCTCAGTGAACAGCCTGCCCACTGATCCAAACCTTGAGGGGAAGGGCAGGCTGCTGGCAGAGCAGCACCCCCCACCCCATTCAGCAGCCCAGGAGTGCGGGGCATGGGCGCACAGCCCTCCCGTTCCTCCAAAGCTTCCCGGGGCTGCAGGGGGAAGCCGAGGCTGCCGGCAGGGGAGCGCGGCTCCACCACCACTACCAAAGACCAGTCCAAGAGTGTGCCGCACTCCGGCAATTTGGCTCCAGGGACCACACATTCGCTCCATAGGACGCACAGACATTTCCCCTTACTTTTTAAGAGTAAAAAAGTGCGTCCAATGGTGCGAAAAATACGGTAACTTTTCTAACAAGGCCGTTTCCCATACAATTGGTACCAGTGGTCCATGCTTACTCCAGACAAGTCACTTCAGTGTCTTAACTATGACATTTCTGGCTGCTGAGAGTAGGTGGGTTATAAGGTCTATATGGTGCAAGTGAGCATTATTGTCTTGGAAAATATTTAGTAGGGCCAATTCTGGGGTAGGTTCTAATAAGTGTTTAGTTGTGTTACATACTTTTTGTAGGACTTCTGTCCAAAAGGGTTGGATTCAGAGACGTTGCCACCACATGTGAAGGCATGTGCCTGTATAAGTACAGCCTCTCCAGCATTTTGGTAAGCTTCCTGGATGTGTTACAGTGGTACCTCCAGTTACGCCTCGCGCTGCTGCCATACGACTTCCGCTTGCATCCCGGGGCAAAGTTCACAACAAGGGGATCTACTTCTGGGTTAGCGGAGCTCGTAACCCGCCGCGTTCGCAAAGAGGATGATACGTAACACGAGGTTCCACTGTAAATTTAATTTCCTCAGTGTCAGATGCTATTGTTAATTTTCAAAACGAGTTTCCTTCTTTTGGCTGAGATTTGAAGGGAGATTTGGACCACATTGCTGGGTTGTGGAGCAGTATATCGTGGATATCATCCCCCTACTATGTCCATCTGCCAACAAAAGAAGGCTTTCAAAGGTGGTCAAGGGCCTAGTGGCCACTGCTTTTACTGCTAGGTTATTTAGAAAAGCATGTACCGTATTTTTCCGCCTATAAGACACCCCCATGTATAAGACGCCCCCCATTTTGGGGGACTTAGATTTAAGAAAATGGGATGTATCTGTGTATAAGACCCCCCTAATTTTTGACATTATTTTTAAGGAAAAAAACCTAGTCTTATACACGGAAAAATATGGTAATTGATGGTGCTTTAACCAGGGTACTTGAATGTCTCCTAATTTATCCTGTATTTCCTATGTTGCTATGGGTATAGGCCTTTGGTTTGCCATGTTTCTATGTGGAAGGTTTGAGGTGCATGACAGATGGGTTAGTGGGGATGGGTTAGTGACAAAACACCTACTTTTTGTTTCCAGGCCTTAAGCATGGATAGTGTTGAGGGGAGTTTTTTCAGCTTGTGTTGGAGGAGTAGGTATGCAGTAGTGGGAGTGCAGTCCAATGTGTCCATTTCTAAGTGTACCTATTGCGTGGTCTCATCTTCCAAAATGTATGGGATTATGTGGCACACTTGATAAGCGCTATAATACAATTCTATGTTGGGAATTCCCCAACCCCCTTCTGAGGGGAGGAGGTGCAAATATTTTGGGCTTATTCTTGACTTTTTGTATGAGAAAATGAATAACTAGGGGTTTGGGGTTTTTTGCCATTTATGGAGTTGGATCCAGATTGGAAGGGTTTGGAATAAGTAGGTAAATTTTGGGAGAATAATTGTTTTTATCTGGCTATTTTATCTGAGAGAGTAAAGTTAGATTTATTCCATCTTTTTAGGTCTTTGTCAATTTATTGCCAGAGAGGCTTGTAATTTTGGAGGTGTAATTTGTTAAGGTTTCTGGTTATTTGTACCCCTCAGTATCTAAACTTGGTACGGCGGAGCCTTATCTTTGTGATGCTGGTGAATTCTTTTTGGATATGAGAGGGAGTGTTGAAGCACATTGCCTCAGATTTAGCAAAGTTCCCCTGAAGGCCTGACACCATTGCAAAGGTGTTGAGTTCTTCAGTCAGAGTGGTTGCTCTTTTAATTGGGCCTAGTGTCATGATCATCAAGTAATCAGCAAAGAGTCAGGATGAATAGAAAGGGAGACAGCGGGCATCCTTGCTTCATGCCTCTTTGGATTGCAATGGTGGTGGAATCCATATTGTTGATTATGCATTTAGCTGAGGCTTGGGAGTAAATTTGTCTGAGGGTTTGTAGTACAGAAGGACTGAAGGTTCATGCTGGTAATACTGCTAGTAGGCATTTCCACTCGAAGCAATCAAAGGCTTTTAGTATATCTAGGGACATAATTGTCGGTGGGTTTTTAATTGTTTTGCTAAGGTTGATCAGGTTGAGTAACTTACTGATGGGATTTGTTATGTTGCAACAAGGGATGAAGCCAGCTCAGTCTGGGGCTATTAGTTTGTGCAGGAAGACTTAGCCAGGATTGATGTGAATATTTTGTACTTCTGATTTATCAGTGAGATCGGGCAATATAATTCTACTTTGAGGCTATCTTTGAATGCTTTTGGGATAGAGACTATTTTGGAGGAGGTCCAGGTTTTTGGGATGGGGGGTCCTTATAGGATGTCAATAAATAGGCGAGTCATGTAGGGCGCCAGACTTACCTTGATATTTTCTTTTATAGAATTCTGCTGTGAAGCCATCTGGGCCTGGGTTTCAGGTTTTTGAGGAGCATCTCTAATTCCTTTGAGGTGATAGGACTGTCCATGAATTCGCATTGCTCTGCAGTTAAAATTGGCATGGATACTCCTGCTAAAAAGGTTTTGATTTCTTACTCATATGGGTTCTGAGAAGAGTACAGATTAGAGTTAAATTCCACAAATTCTGAAGTTATTTCTTTAGAGGATAATGTTGTGTTTCATCTTTTTTGGTAATGCAGTGTAGTCTTGTTTTAAGTGATTTTTTCCCTGCACCTGTTTGCTAATAGTCTAGAGTTTTCCCCTCCATACTTGTAAAATTGTTGTTTTGAGTATAGAATGTTGATCATGGTTTTATTATTCTCTGGTGAGTCAATCTCCCTTCCTTTTTGTTCTATGAATTTATGCAGTTTTTTAAGCTCCTGCTTGTTTGTATCGTGTTGAAAGAGCTGTGGCGTCTTATTCAAGCTTGCTAATTTTTGAGGAGGTTTGTTTTTTGAGTGATGCTTTCTCTTTTATGCAAGCTCCTCTAGCGACCACTTTCATTGCGTCCCAGAGAAGGGGGCTTGTTAAGTTGTCTGCATCATTTTCCTTGAAATAGTTTTAAAGAGTTTTCATGAGACTTTCTCCAGTTACTTGGTTTGTGGTTAGGATAGGGCTAAAGGACCATGATGGAGTGGTTTGTGTTCACTCTCCTAATTTAAGGGTAGTTTCCACAGGGCATGGTCTGTTACCTTGATGTTACCAATGTTTGTTGTTTCAACCAAGGAGATCAGGCTTTATGTGAGCAGAATGCTATCCAGTCTGAATGTTGTGCCATGGCGCCCGGACTGAAATGTGTGACTGGTGTCTCCTGGGTTTTTTTCACCCCAGATGTCCTGTAGGCCTCCATTTTTTAGCATTTTTTAATGATTTCCAGGTGGAAATCCTGCCACCCGCTCACATAAGTTGGAGCTTGTTAAGTAAATGGTAAGAATGAAACCTTGGTAAAATCCTTGATTGTTGCTTGGCCTCCAGGATGCTCATTATCCTAGCACAAAAATTTCAGGAAGGGACTGGTATAGTGGATTACAGCTGTCCCATTCCTAGCTATGTGCATTTGAATCCTACTGAAGACTGAGCTTGTGTGTGCTGAGTGTAAGATTGAACCATTGTTTTTGAATAAGCTGATTACTCTTAGACACTCTATTCACTGCTAGAGCTGACGAGTAAGCAAACTAGTCTTAGCGTTCTTCTGTGGATAAAAAGCATTGCACCTCTTTAATTTGTGCAGCAGAGTAGAAAGCTAGTTCGTAAAAGAACTAACAAATTTAAGAAAGGCTTATTTCACTTACCTCTTGTTCCTGCTCCAAGGAGCTTGGGGCCATGTATGTGATTCTCCACTAACCAAGTTCATCCTCTCAGCACCCATGTGATGTAGGTTAGGTTATGAAGTGGTTCACCGACTGAACAGGAATTTAAACCCAGATCTGTCTGATCCTAGCCTGAGCCACAATTTGGCTATTCCTGCACTGTTCACTATTTCATAATTCTTCTGTCATATTATTTTCACATGCATATCCCAAATGCTATTTTCAGTTTCTCAGAAGGAAAGCCAGATGCATTCTGCTCCAGTGGTTTTCCTGAACCAGTACGCTGCCACCATTTAATATCATTTACACTCTTTGCTGTCTTAACTTACCAATATTCCATGGAACAAAGCCAATCAGGTCTAGGTACTATATTTAACAAAGATATTAAAAGTTTTATTTAATACAGGATTATATATTGCACAGGTTTGCGTGGGTACTTTAATATAGTACTGTCTCTTTAAATGGGTTTGTTTGTTTGTTTATCTATCTATCTATCTATCTATCTATCTAAATTTCTATCCTGCCCTTCCTCCCAAAGGAGCCCAGGTAAACACATTGATAACTTCTTACTGTCGTTTTAAATGCCAACAGCTTATTTTGCACTACTGTTACTAAACTAAGAGAGCTTAGAGGAACCAGTCATTATGAAAGCTCCTCTGCTAGACTGCTCTTGTATTTACTGCACCCCATTTAAGCCCCACCAACACATTTGAGAGCTCTATTTCAAACCCTACTTGACCTATTGAATCGAAGGTCTGTTTTTGCTGTCCTGTCCCGGACTCTTTTCTCTGCCTCTCCTGCCAGACACCAGAGCCTAGTATTCCATACTGCCTCTCACTTCTGCTCTTCATAGACAGGTTATCTTCTCATCATCCATGCCAAGTGATTCAGCTACCTTAGTAAGTCTTAGGCTACCTAGTCACTCTGCCTTCCTTTCAGGTCTTCTTCCTTCTTCCTCAGTTCTTCACCTTGGTTGTTGTCATCTTCTTCTGCATTCACCACAGAGGCCCAACCATCAACCAAAACAATCCGACCCTGACTGACTAGCACCCAGCCATATATTCATTTTTTCTGCCTTCCAACTCCCGGTCTAGCCCCAGCCAGTCACAATAAGAATTATGAGCCGCAACCACCAAGATACTATGCATACTTTCTATCCTTCTTTTGCATACTGAGAGTTCTGTTTCCAACCCCTACTCTGCTGTCACTTAAGGCCCCTCAGTGACAGATAAACCAAAGTTCACCTTACCAGACTTCCCCCACCAAACACATTGCAACATACATCACAATGCGACTGACACAATAGCCATTAAAAGCAGTTCAAACAAATTGGTTTTCTTTACAAGGTCTAAAAGGGGTAGGGGGATTGTGGTGTTACCTCCAGTCCTGCTACTGCTGTATACTAGCCCTCCCTTAAGAAGAAAGGTGCAGCTTCAACAAAAATCTGGAAGTTTGTGCTGCCACAACTATAATGGCATCCTGTGTAGGCAGCTTTTCTCCAGCCAGTATTTCCTTTTGTATAAAGACCAGTTCTGTATACATCAAAACTTTTATCTATCCTATTCATGAAAAAATTGGTTTGATGCAGATATCAACTAGTGGGCCAGCTACGCATTTCATGTTGAGCATCCTCCCTGTGCAGCAAGAAAACTGCTGGCACATTTGCAAAGTTAAGTAGGGTCCAGTATGCTTTCACATTGGATGAGGAGCCACGTCTTGCAGTTCCTACATTGCTGGGGGTTGGACTAGATGACCCTCTGTGCCCCTTCCAACTCTGCAATTCTGTGATTTTGCTAGTTCAGTAAAATGTATTTTTCCAAACTTCCATTTTTGCCTACCAAGTTACTACATGTGAGAGTCTTTTTCCTGACATAACTACCACTTTCTGTCATCACTAGTTTTCCATTAAATTACAAATATGCACCAAGTACGTTTGGATGTTCTTATTCCATTACCCCCATTTCTAGACTTTAGTTCGGTGGTCTAGCATTAAATTTTAACAATGCCAGTGTAAAAATGTGTAGGCTTGCCTTTTAAAACAAGCTGTTAAAAATCTTCCAAGTATTGTGGCATCAGTGTAGCTTGAAAGCATAGTTTTGCTTATGGTACAGTGGTGCCCCGCAAGACGAATGCCTCGCAAGGCGAAAAACGCGCTAGATGAAAGGGTTTTCCATTTTTGCGTTGCTTCGCTACATGAATTTCCCTATGGGCTTGCTTCGCAAGACAAAAACGTCTTGCGCTTTTTTTTTAAAGCCGCTTGAAGAGGCGCAGTTGCGACGGACCGTGCTTCGCAAGACGAAAAACATCGCAAGACGAAAAGACTCGTGGAATGAATTATTTTCGTCTTGCTAGGCACCACTGTATTCCTTTTAAATATTAGTCTATATTGTAGTTTTTAAAGCCTTTATTGATTTCCATGTGTGCAGTCGACCCTGTGCTATAGTTTTAAGTTGCTCAGCTGACAACCATGCTCATAACACCTTAGCAACAACTGTGTGAATAAGATCACTCCATGTGTGTGATAACTCGACATAGATATAGATATATATGAGAATGAATGAGAAAACTGGGTTTGAATTGAAACACTTCAAAGATTAACTCCCCTAGAGTTTTGGTGTAGGATAGTACTGTTTATAACACAGTCAAGAGTTGGCTTTTAGAGTCTGATGAATGAAAGTCCACAGTGTAAGACTGCAGCTTTTTGTGTGCAAGAAAGAGGCATCTGTGTTATAACAAGAGGAGGAGACCCAATGTAGACAAAGCCAGAGTTCCTTCATAAAAAAGGAATGAATTATTTTCTAGCTGGAGTAAATATTTATACAAACAAACTTTTCTTTTCAGCTGCTCATCAGGATTGCTATCGCACTACCAACTTGGCTAGAAAATTGGTTTTCGTTGCCCAACACGGCTGCACGTGGTGATAGGGAGGCGGATGAGGAGTTCAGACAAAACTGGCTTGTCTCAAAGTAGAGCGAGAGGATTTGGCTGTTTGAAATAAAATGTAAAGTGATGGGCGGGGGGGGGGGGTATGTCCAAATCAAGCAGGAAGCAGGAGCCTAGATAGTATGAAAAGTGTGTAAGGAAACTCAAGCGTGTAAAGAATCTAGAATGCAAAAGCTAATTTTAATTAATGCTGAAGGGGTTTCTAATGCATTCATATACATGTTGATTTAAAATTTTTGTACCAGTATTTTGGTGCTTGAGGCGTGGTGGTTTTTTGTGGTATGGTCCTCTCTTGGTGGCATGCTTATTATTTGTTATGTTTTCATGTGATGGTGTTGTAATTTGGCCTTGCAGTTTTCCAACTTGTCCAACATGAGCAAGGGTGTTGTTGTGTGCTGGTGAACAGTGAGCTAAATATTTGGTGGCAAATTCTCATATTTATATGCAAGCTTGGTTTCTCATATTTCCTTCAGTCTGTGAGGGTAACCAGGGGAACCTGTGTGTCTGTCTGTCTGTCTGTCTGTCTGTCTGTATACTTACTTCTAACACATCCTTGGAAATGGACACAATTTTTTATGTATGTCAACACAACAAACAATGATAAAGTCTCCACTATTGCAGTATGCTGATCTTTAGACTCCTTAACTATTTGGTCATGCTATAATACAAATAACACCTTCAACCATGTCAGACACCTAAACCAGATCAACTCAAAAGGCTGATGAAAATTAATAAACAGAATCTCCACTAATGATTTACCCAAACATTTCTATAACATTGTACCTACTTAGAAATGTTTATATGTGTTGTGCACATGTATGTATCGTTTCTAAAAAGAACAGAACAGAACTTTCATTATAAACAGCACAGTAGTTTATCTTGGCATTACTCCCCCCCCCCAAAAAAAAATACAACAGCCTCTATAATTTCCTTTATAATCCTGAATTTTTTGAAGAATCAAGATATGTCTTGAAGAAGCAAGACATCATTTGACACCCCACAATAATAATATAACAGTATTCAGCTGTCTCAAACATAGTATTAATAGTAAGAGAGGAAAATTACACTTCACTGTATTACACTCTCATACAAGAATACTGTTTTAACTTAAGGGAGAGGGAACAATGTTATATCACGTCTGCTAGCAAATAGCTATGGTATTTTTCTTCCAATGTCCAAATAGAGGTTTTAGCTAAAAAGTGTTATTACCGTATTTCATATATTAATAGCATCATGCAATCATGGAAGTTTGAAGATTCTTTCCACAGCTAAACATTTATATTATTGTAAATATATCTATTTATTTAACTGCATTTTTATACCAATTGTAAATAAAACATTTAACCTGCTTACAGATGTAGCCACCAAGAATTTATCATACATTGCCCCATACTAAATTGTTGGTCACACACAGACATGCCCAAGCCACATCAAATACCTTAAATCATTTCTGCCACCTCCACCCTTTGTTCTATATCAAAAAGGAAGCAGAAAGCATCATGTTACTTTATCCTGGGTTCTTTACAATGCTTCCCATTAGCCCCCAAATAATTTATTTTTATTCAGCAAAATCTATATACCACTTGATTGTAGTGAAACCTCTAAGCAATTTACAAGAAATATTAAAATTATCAATAAGAACAGTTAAAAACAATTAAAATAAGTAAAATTAACAGTTAAACAGGCTAGCAAGCCCTAAAGTAGCCTAATGCTTATGGGGCAAAAAGCTGTATTTCCAAAAATTAGTTTCCTTTTTAAAGGGGTCTTTTGAATCTTAGAATAAGAGGGCTAAAGTATAAGTAGCTATTGTGATGCTAAAATCTGAGGTGTGTTTTAAAGTCCTTCCAAGTACTTTGGCATTGTACCTAACGAAATATTCTTACAATTCTTGCTGAATTTAGTCTGAATATGATTAACAAAGATGTTGTTGGTTGGTTGGACTTGAAAGGTTACATTCCAGGCATACACAAGTAAATTCTTATTCAGATGTCAGTGAAAATGTTTAAATAATATCATTCACTTGTTAATAACTTTATGATGCAGTCCTAAACATATTAACTACCATGAAAGATCCATTCAAATTAGTGGGATTACAGGACACCTCACTGAGTGAACATGTTTATAAAATAAAGATTGTAAAGTACTTTTTGCATCACATGACTTTTAGTAAGTAGTAGATACAGTAACTGAACACACAAGGTGCATTTGAAATATTTCAAGGGTTGCTTATTTCGATTCAACTTTGTTTAATGAGCATTTTCAGTTTTAATCGCACTATGATAGTTGTTGTTGTTGTTAATATAATTCAACAATTTCTCTATAAGGACCAAAATTATATAATAAAGAGTAATTGAAAGACTGTGATATAGGAGCAAAGGAGTTAGAGCAGAGAACTGTAAATTTACCATTACACCAACCAGACTAGTTCCTGTTTTGTTTGTATTTTATTCTGTTTTCTCTTCTTGTCTAGATCCCCCCCCCCCCATTCATAGCTATGGAGAACTGACTGACTTGCTGTAAATGCTAGTTTTCACAATAGGTTTGTTGTATGCATTCATTTTGTTGCTAGTCCTTGAACTATACTTGGAGTTCAAATAGAGAACACAAGATGGAGAAACTTTCGGGCGGTTCGGAGGAAAGCCATGCCCAATAGTTTTGTAAAAAGCAAACATAATTTGGGGTTTCTTACAGGCTCTTTTCACATACAGCTACCATAGAAACTAATTTTAATGTGCTCCTTTTTCACAGGTGCTAGACGGATTGTTAGCACAGTATGGAACAGTGGAGAACTGTGAGCAAGGTAACACTAAAGTCAGACAATTAAAGAAAAAAATTAGGGACGTAAGCATAAAATTACGCCCCCCCAATATAACCCTTTTCCTTTCCTTTCTTTTTCTAGTGAATACGGAGACAGAGACTGCAGTAGTTAATGTAACATATGGCAATAAGGATCAGGCCAGACAGTAAGTGTTTATTTACTTGGATTTTATATCTGAGACTTACATCAGACTAAACGTGGCTAGGATTATACTATAAGATTCAATTCTATGGACTAAAATTCAAAATTGTGGGCTAATGCAATTGCCGTAACTTCTTGTCTGATTGAATGGCAGTTCCATTGAAGCTGATAGAAATCTTAATTGGCGTTTGTGGAAAATGCCATAACAGTTTGTGCAACGTATATGTAAAAATACAATTTATATCTCTGGTTTGACACAAGTCTTCTAGTCCAGTATTTTTCTTACCTTTTGGAGGATTAAGCCTGTTCCTGATTTCTAGTTAATATATCTGAGGATTTCAGAATTGGATGTAATGTAAGCTTGTTACATCGTCTGAGCATTCATAGTATTCGGTTTCATTCTGAGGGGTCAGGGAGAGGCTATTAACATTTATCAGTGGCTTTACAGCATGTCTGATGAAATATACATTATGATATAAAACTTCTGCCGTCACCCAAAATGGTCTGCCTTTAACCTTGGCTCTTAAATGCTAGCTCAAGCAAAATTTTAAAGTATTCTGCAAAATGGTCAGGGTTCAAAATTTGCTAGGTCTCCTGCAGAAGCGAATTCCATAGTAGTAAGCAGCCACTGGGAACAATATTTACATGCCCTTGCTTTTTAAATCCCCTCACTGTAAGTAAAGTCAAGAGAGTGCTTTTAAAGGTCACAGTGGCACATAAGTGAGGAAGAAGTCTCTGAGATATGCAGGATCAAAGGTTTTATAAGGATAAAACATCAGTTTTATTTATGCCCAGAGGCTTGAGCTCTAGTGTAATGTGTTTTGGCTTGTAGTGCATTGTCTAGCCTCTTCAACAACAGCACAGTTGTCTAGACTCATGAGCAGGTCACAACAAAAGGGAGAGTTGACGAAAAGATACACCGGTCACAGTTGAAGATAATTTTCTAGCCCAACATTGAATTGGGCTAGTTGAATTGGGCGAGAGCGTCTCACACCTTCAAAGCTGCATAGCCAGAGATGACTGGACAGCAACAGTGTTCAGAGTATTATTACTCCCATTCTCATTAGCTATGAACATTTGATTTGATGAGCTTAGTTGTAGCCTTGCCCTAGATCCAATGTACTGAGCTATATAAATGGTCAGATCCAGAGTTCTGTGAACAAGGGTAAATTTGAAACTCAATAATCACTGGCTTAGATTGATTCAGTGACCCGGTAGCAGTCAGGGAAATGCCTCTGACAAAGACCCTAGGAACTGCTGCTTCTCAGTGATCATAGCACTAGAGTGGACCCACCTTTTTATTTGTGACAAGTTGGGTCTTTCCCCCTGTATTTGTATCCAAGGCAGCTGTCTACCAGTTCCATCTGGTTCCTCCCTGCCTGCGCACTGTCTCACCAGAATGGTGCATGCTCTGGTTATCTCCTGCTTGGATTACTGCAATGCACTCTACATGGGGCTTCCTTTGAAGGTGACTCAGAAACTACAACTAATCCTGAATGTGGCAGCTAGACTGGTGACTGGGACTGGCTGACAGGACCATATAACAACCCCCCTCAGCAGCAGATTTTAAAATTCCTGCTCTATATTCCACCAATCTGCTATGTTAAATTGGATGCAGAAAATGCATGTATAAGTGCACTTTCTCATATGGACACTTTGGATAGAATTCTGCATCCTGTGAGCATAATTATTCTCTCTTTCCCCACCCCTCACTTTCACATGAACCTCATAAAAACAAAAAGAAGTTAAAAGATACAGTAATAGTCTGTCTCTTTCAAAACTTGCACTGTCTTGAATATCTTGTTTACTGTGCTGTTCCTTTGAAATAAGCTGCTCTTGACAGTTGTTCCATCCTCCCACCTGTTGTGTAACATCCTCTAGGAAAATGTATAGCTGCATTGCTGTGGAATGCAGGCTTTAAACTGAAGCAGGAGTTATAAAATACTTAAACTACTCTCTCACTGTCCTGTTAAACCACTACAAAAGAATTAAAATGAGATCCATTGGAAAACTGAGAAGGAATTCAAGAACTGTTCTGTTGGTTTCATGTAAGAATGTTACAAAGGCGATACTGAGACCAGTTGTGTGTGTGGAGAAAAGCACCCCATCTCCCATGAGATCTGTTCTGGATCATATACCATGAAGGGACTTGTTGAATGCTACAAATTGGTCAGTGTTAACCAACTGACAGCTTAATGCGCCTTTATGCAATATTGCAATTAGCTATTTACGTGATTGCTTGTGGGGAAGTAGCACTTGCCTCTAGGCAACCAGGTGCAGCCCCACAGCAGGTGTGTGTGAGCAGCAAAAGAGGCAGAGAGTGAGTTTGCCAAGTCTGGTTGGCTCCTTGCCCTGCCTGGAGAAAGCGAGTAAGGGTGCTATTCGCTGCTGTGTCTAAAACCTCTAATCTGTAACTGACTGCTTTTTATTATATACAAGACATCACTTCATTCCCCATTGCCTTATTTAAAAGTGAGTACATCCTGATACATTAAAAGGGCAAATTATGGAGGCATGTGTTTCGGCTGATATATCCGTGTGTGCGCGCGCAACATTTTTTGCATTCCCTGATAATAGAATCATTGAATTGTAGAGTTGGAAGGGACCCTGATGATCATCTAGTCCAACCTCCTGCAGTGCAGGAATCTCAACTAGAGCATACATGACAGGCGGTCAACCTGTTTGAAAACTTCCAGTAAAGGAGAGCCCACTACCTTGGACATACACTCCAGCACAAAATCCAGTATTTGAATCCCATTGATTTCAGTGGAAGTCAAACATACATTCAGTTTTCCAGTTTTAATAAATGGGTAATTAAAAGAACTTAACTGTGGCTTAGTTGTTCATCGATCTGCGTTGCAAAAGAACCAGCCAGATTGAAAGAAACCAACTTTCTGAAGGATTTCAATTTGAAACTCAGATCTATATAGAACAGGGGTCGGCAACCTAGGGCCCATGGGCCACAAGCGGCCCAGGGGGTGGTTTAACTGGCCCACAAGCAGCCCTTGAACCGAGCTGCCCGTTCGGCGAGTCCCCGTGCACTGCACTAAACCAGCACAGCGCAGGGACTCGCTTCCGCGACAACGGAAATCTCATCTGCGTAGGCGCAGACACCTGAAATCGCATCTGCACAGATGCCGAAAATTGTGGGCGCGCGCGATCTGGCCCACAGAGGGATCTCTGCTGGAGTGAACTGGCCCAGGCAAGGTAAACCTTGCCGACCCCTGATATAGATAAGCAGCACTTTCTCTTCCATCAGTTTGCTGGAATTCTGTAAACATGAATTTCAATCCGCTTAGCACTAGCAAGTCATTAATGGGGGCACTGGTCTCAAAAGGCAGAAAATATGAGTTCTGGCCATGAGGAGATAAAAACAAACCATTCTGCATTCCAAAGTATGTTAATAATAAAACATAAGTAGTGATATATTCATTGGAACATAGGATGCTGCCTTATCCCAGGTCTGATTGTTCAGCAGCATAGCTCCATACTGACTACTGGCTGACTGGCAATGGCTCTCTAGGATTTGAGGTCGTTACTTTCCCCATCATCTAGTTCCTGATCCCTTCTGCCTGGCGATGCCATAGGCTGAATTTGGGATGTTCTGCAAAGCATGTGCTCTGCCACTGAACAATCACCATTCCTATATGTTGGGAAAGCATTCTAGAGTTTCTCCTGTATGACCATGGGAATACATGGAAGAGTGGTAGGCAGTCAACAATCCCTTCTTGCAAGGTTCTTCATGCTTACAGAATTGATTTTGAAGCACTGAAGCTTAGTCCAACATTGCCCACTTCAGGCTGTGACAAAAATCCCACTATTGAACAAGGCTTTTCAATTATTTGCTAAGGTGCTTGAAGTCTGCCCCAGCCCTCTTCTTTTTGTACTCTGTGTATGGTGAATAGTGACAGAAGACAACGTGACCTGGTGGCAATTGTAAGACATCTTTTTGAAAGTCTAAATATAATGGCGCTTAATTCTGAATGAATAGGATTGCACTGTCTAAAATGTCACCTTGTTTGCTAACCTTTAGGGATAGGGAATATGAGACGACCAAACAATTCCCCTTCCCCCAAAAACATAAGAATTTTGAGAAGAGTTAAACAGTTAAATCTTTCATCATAGCACTTATATTTGTTCATGTTAAAATTCTGTTATAATGCATGCTACTCGGGAACAGCTCAGTTGCTATGGAAACTTTTAACTTCCCTTAATTTCCTGAAATTAATACTGTTGGTCATTTGTGTTTTTAGAGATGTTTGTTGCTATTTGCTTTCAAGTACTCCATACAGTTGTACTTTAAAGTAACTCAGTACAGCTAACCAGAAAGGATTTGGCCATGCCTTTTCCTACATTGAGATTGGAACTTTTTCTACACCAAGGTAATGTGTATCCAATGCTCATTTTAGAGCCCCAGCCTTATTCAGTTTCCCATCCCTATGAGTGTGCCAAACGCTGTATAAAATTGAGCTGTCAGTTGTTCACTCACATACAAAAGATTGTGTGGTGTGATAAAAGTCAGAGTTCAGTTTCTAACTGAAACCTCTTTTTCATCTCTATACCTCACTTCTTCTGAAGACCAGATCACACTCATGTGTTTCAAAGAGGATTTTACTCATTTGCTGAGGTGGTTAAGTACTACTTCAGAATTTTACCATAGTTACTTACAATATGATGGTAAAGTAGTTGTTTTCAGGTATGTTTACTTCTAACACCTTTTTTACAGTTGTAGGGAAAGCAACTCACACTTGTTACACATGTAAACGTGACAGATTTTAGCAGAGGTTGAAAACTGTAGGAACCACAGAGAAAGAACTGTATTTAAGCCGGGGGGGGGGGGGAGCTTCCATTAGCATGCCTGAATTGATTCCCAAAGGAATTGTTCTCCAGTACTTAAAGGCTTGTGTGCTTTATGGGCTTGTGAAAGTTGGCAGAACCAATATAAACCATAGTGCAAATTATGAAATTTGGTAATTAGACCATGCCACTTGACCCCAGGTGTCCTGATATTTGAGGTCCTTGTTTCACAATATGGGAAATCATAGGACTGTTAAATAAATAATGATAAGAACAAATACTATTTCATGGTTCAAGTGCTTGTTTCTTGTTTCAAGGGCATTATTATGTTTTACATGATGGTGAATAAAATACTAGAGCTCTCCCTACAAGCTTATTTGTGAGCGAAAATGTTACTTGTGAGCAAAAATGCCTAGCATAATGATTTCTTGTTCTGCCAGCTCCCACTTACAAAATCTTCCCTTCCTTGCAAACCTGTACAGAGCAATAGAAAAACTGAACGGATTCCAGCTTGAAAACTACTCACTGAAAGTTGCATATATTCCTGATGAAATGGCAGCGCAGCCACCTCCTCAACAGCATCCACAGGGGAGACGTGGATTTGGGCAGAGGGGTCCTCCCAGGCAAGGTTCGCCTGGCGCAGGTACAAGGCAGAAACCACAGTCTGATGTTCCACTACGGATGCTGGTTCCTACCCAGTTTGTAGGAGCCATTATTGGAAAAGAAGGAGCCACCATAAGGAACATCACAAAGCAGACACAGTCAAAGTAAGTTGTCCCATTACATCTTTCTAGGGTGTTTTTATTTCATGGTTGCTGAGGTTTTGATAATAAAATAGTTCAATACAGTGGTACCTCTGGATGCGAACGGGATCCATTCCGGAGCCCCATTCGTATCCTGAGTAGAACGTAACACGCGTCTGCGTGGGTCGTGTTTCGCCACTTCTGCGCATGCGTGTGATGTCATTTTGAGTGTCTGCGCGAGCGGCAAAACCTAGAAGTAACTTATTCCGTCGCCGCGGAGTGTAACCTGAAAACGCTCAACCTGAAGCATAGGTATGACTGTAGTTTAACAATTGGGGTGTGGTAATATATAGGAAGAGAAGAACTCTTTTCTGTTGGATCAGCAGGTCATGTGAGCAAGGATTCTGGTCCTGACCAGGCATGCCTCAGTACTATTGCTGTGAACTTTTGCTTTACGGTATATTACCAAATTTGAGAAAATAGATCGGTATTGAGAATATTTCATACTGATGCTATGAGTGCTGAGGCCTCGGGTAATGAAAGTGAAACAGAACTGTCAAAAGAAGTACAGTACCGGTATGTGAAATAAGATTGATGTTGTATAGCAGCAGGGACGGGCAACATGAAGCCTGCCTTGTACTCTTCCCCTTTACGTCCAAGTTGTTAGCATTGCTAATTTTGGTGGTCAGGACCAGTGTGTGAAAGCCAAGTACTACTTGCTTTGGCCATTTTCCATGGAGAGGTATCACTACATTATTATCCGCTCAGTATTTTTATGTCTTCACCTGGCCGTTATGTTACAAACATGACCAAGCCAAACGTTGCATTACATTCAGATATCTTTTTAAACCAGGTTGTTTTAAAAATCATTTAATATAACTGCTTGGTTTTTTGCAAAATACTTTATTTTGCTCCACCCTCAGTTGCTAGTCTCACTTTCTCATCCTGGTTTCAGTTTTCTGTTTAGTGACTACCTATTGTTAGTGATAATTGTTGTATGTTGAGCCATACTTAAAATGTGAATTGAAGAAGGGAGGGAG
The DNA here is from genome assembly GCF_964188305.1 of Podarcis bocagei. Taxonomy (NCBI): domain Eukaryota; kingdom Metazoa; phylum Chordata; class Lepidosauria; order Squamata; family Lacertidae; genus Podarcis; species Podarcis bocagei. The sequence goes on from NC_138137.1 coordinate 26,274,946, forward strand.
GAATTTTCAAGGCCAAGGCAGGAGAAGAGGGGAGGAGCATGCCAAGCCTGTAGAGCAGGGGTGTCAAACTCAAATTCATCGGGGGCCGCATCAGCAGTTTGGTCACCCTCAAAGGGCCGGTTGTATCTGTAGGACTATGTGTCCACTCTTTATTATCATAAATTATTGTCACTGCATTCAATTATTACTGTTTTTTGTAATAATGTAAGTAATAACTAGCTCTGAAAGCAGAAACATAGTCAGAATAATGGCAAGTAGATATTCAAATGTACAGGCTGGCTATTGCGGATATTGCGAATTCCCACAGGTTCCTCTCCTTCTCCCTGGGAGCAAAACTCCAGAAACAATAAGTGAACTAGGCAAGAATTTGCTTCCTCTTCTTGCCCCCCACCCCCAAACCAGTCGCCTCAAGATCTCTCCTCCTCACTCTGCCTAACAGTAGGGCCGGCCCCAAACGCATCCTCGTCAGGCCCCTTTCCGCTCTTGTTTTTATTGCCAGGCTTCTGCACCTTGGTACTTCTGAGGCAAGCAGCAGACACACAGCCTGCCCTTCTCCCTGCCTGCTGCGGAACAGCTCGGCCTCTCGGACCAAAGCAGGAACACGGAAGCCGCCTAAGCCGCGAGCAGCATCTGCTGCAACCCCTGGCAGGCGCTCCGAAGCCAATGCGCCGGCTGCTGCAGCTGCCCGCCGTTTCCTTGGAGGGAGATGGAGCGCGTGCCCAGCGACCCCTCTCCTCCTCCTCCTCCTCGCCGCCTGCCAGCTGGGCTGGTGGCTGGGAGGGAGCGGGGGAGGGGCCAGGGCGGGTGTGGGGAGGGGAGGGGGCAGGGCTGCCTGCTGCAGTCACTCTGCTGCCACATGCCCCAGTCCCAGGAGGGAGAGGGGAAAAGAAGGCGCTGCTCCAGCGGAGGGATACAGCGCACCGTATAAAAAGCTCGCCGCGCAGCCTCACACCTACAACATTTTTGGCGAAGCCTAACCGGAGCCCAGCTTCTTCTCACCCTGCCGCTCCCGTGCATTTGCTAGCTTCGGCGGTTGCGCCGGGGACTCGTCAGGCCCGCGTCCCGGAGCTTGGCTGGCGAGCTTGTGTGGCTGATCTTCACGTTGGAGGAGGGGGGCGGGCGGGCTGCAGTGCAGCTGGATCGCCGACCCTCTTTGGCCACAGCTGGCCCAGATTGGTGGTCTCTCTCGCCTGCCTTCCCCCACCCCATTCACGGCTGCCTGCGCTGCGGGGTGTGCTCGGATGTCCAAAGAGGGGGGTGGGGGCTGGCGAGGGAGCCCTGACTTGCGCTTTCGCTCCCAACCCTTGATCCTTCTTGCCCAACCCAAATCTTCACCCTCCAACTCAGCCACCCACGCGCCCTCTTCCCAGCTCCGGGGCTCGTTGAAGTTCTCGCTTCCTCTCCGCAGCAAAAGGAAGGGAGGGGAATAAAAACCCCGGGGCTGCGGCCGGTTCCTGTCTTTCAGAGAAGCCGCTTGCCCGGAACTAGAATATAAGTAGATATTCAAATGTACAAGGGCCACATGACGAGGTCTGGCGGGCCGGATTCGGCCCGCGGGCCTTGTGTTTGACACCCGTGCTGTAGAGTAAGGTCCAGTGTCTGATCTGGGCCAGTGTGGATCTGTAATGGATTCTCATTAAAACATAGTCAAGGGATTCTGTCCAAAGAAATCAAGACTTTGTATTTCAACTCAGTGCAGACTTTAATTGATATAGCCATGTTAGTGCTCTAGGGTTATTTCAGAACTTCTAAGTAAGACATTCAACTGAATTGGAGGATTTGTAGTAGAGCAGTGGTACAAGTAGTGAAATGAATGACAAGCAACTGACCAAAGTTTGACATGTCTTGTCACTTGCAACAGAGAAAGAGCTTGAGGGTAGTGGTTTATAGGAGGGCATAACAAGATGTGGACAGTCCCTAGATATAATATATTAGTGGAACTGACCAAACTGACCATGAAGTTAACAGTTTCAGCAATGTGTTGCTTTATCCAGTTTTATTGTAGTGAGTGAGTATCATTTTTATAGAATTTTGCTGGATACTCAAACTTTAAATAGAATGTCTTTCTTCAGAGTTGCTATTGTTCTGATGCCGTAAGAGATGTGTACAGAAATTGTTTTTTGCATGCATGCACAGCTGATGATGGATGACCACTCTTTTTTGTATTACAATATTCATCTGGGCTCCACTGAACAGGATAGATGCTTTTTTTGGTATGAATGAGGATGCATATCCACATCTGGAACCATTAGCTGTTGCATGCAACCTGAACTGTATCAAGGCCTACAAGTTCATAGGCAATTTTATCTACCAAAGCAGAACTCAAGACTGCTCTCTCAAGACTGAATGCACAATTTTTACTACTTTTTCTTTCTTTGCAGAATTGATATTCATCGTAAAGAAAATGCAGGGGCTGCTGAAAAACCAATTACGATCCATTCTACTCCAGAAGGGTGCTCAACCGCTTGTAAAATTATCATGGAGATAATGCAGAAGGAAGCGCAAGATACTAAATTGTGAGTAAAGAATGCTTTTATTAAGAGGTCATTGGGTTTTTTAATAGTCCGTCTGAAGTAGATAATTGACAGTTTGTAAGAATGGAACTGAAAAGTGAACCCATAGGAATGTCAGGTCTTGATCCTTGTGCTATGTTTATGTGTAATATAATTATAAAATAGCAGAAGGCGACTGGTGAGCAATTCTGAAGCAGAAAAGTAAGAGGTTTTTGTTTGTTACACCTTTCAGCACCTTTTTGTGCAATTAAAAGAAAATGTAAGAGGATGGGTGGTTGCTTACTTTTCAGATAAATTCCTGACATTTGATGGTTAGGAATGATACTCCTGGACCAGGCATACAGGCTTCCATAGTGAGCCATTCCCAGGCCACCTAGCAAAGGTTAGGTAAATAATGTCTGAAAAGCCGGATAACTAGTAGCAGAAGTAATTGTTATGGTATTCAAACCTAACATGCAGCAAATGAAAGACAAATATCCTTTGTGAAAGAAACCTATGGGAGAAGGGCAACCTTCTCTCTTCCCACACTTCATGCCTGTTTTTCTTCACTTGTAAGCTGGAAGAGGGGAATATACCTGAGTTCTTGCTTAAGCTCTGTTGTATCAAGTTGAAACTAAAGCAGCAAATGCCGTTACGGCTGTTGACAAATTCATTCTCCTCTTCCTCTCACCCCACCCTCAAACTGGTGTCCAAGAATGCCTGTGGCTGTTGGGTAGAAAAGAAGACTGAGCTTTCTTTGGTAATTGAGAATACATGAAGTGTAACAGATGCAGCCTGCTCTGTTTTCTACCCAGAGATGGAAGGAATCTGCGTCTAATAGGTGTGAAGGAATCCTGCTCAAGGGTCATGGAAATGGCAGAAAAGTTCCTTCTGTAAAACAGCCTTTTCCATTAGTTATTCCTATGGATTAAGCAGAACAATTAATTACACTTGAGGAAATCAAGCAGGTTTTTTCTTGACTTAGAGGAATTTATCATGACAGTTTAAGAGTCTCCTGATTACATGGTTAACTGTCTGAGCCCTGAGTCATTGGAGAATGACTCAACTTTTTGATTTGTTACTGATAGTGAATTATGTGACTCTTGAGTTCATGCAATTCTCTGGACTGCTTACAGTACAGAAGAAATTCCCTTGAAGATACTAGCACATAACAATTTTGTTGGCCGTCTCATTGGCAAAGAAGGAAGGAATTTGAAGAAAATCGAGCAGGACACAGACACTAAGATCACAATATCCCCGTAAGTATTCAATTCTTGTTAAATGGTATATCTTAGTTTTTAAAAAGTGCTATCACTTTTAAGTGCTTCCTCCCCAAGTTTCAGCCACAGAGCTAATACAAATTAATAGATCCATAAATCAACAACCAAATCCACTTTTTACTGAGGATAGGATGAAACCTTTTCTAGGAAGCCATATGATGAGCTGGCAACTTTAAATGGTGTTTTTGTCAGAACTAGTTTAATGACCAGGGAGGTTTCCTGAAAGCTAGAGTCCCTGTGTTGAAAGCATTGCTAATTCCAGTAAATATATTTGGCTGTGCATAGAAATTACTTACTAGTTGTCTTCAGTATGTTATGTCCTTTTGTGTGTGTTTTTATAGTAATTTTTATTTGCCTGTTTTACCTATTTCGTATGTTACGTCCTTTGGGTTCCCTTGTCTACAAACACTATCATAAAAAATATCTATTAAGGCACAACGGCCACCGCCCCCAATCTGCCCCATGGCACTGATCCAGAAGGCATCAGGTTTACCTGACTTGGGAACATCCCAGATCTAGTCCAAAATAAGTTTGGGGCCAGGGCCACTGTTTAAATAGGGTTTCAAAACTTGTGGTCTGTCTTAATAAAGGTGTTTAAGAGTCTTGGAATTCACAGGAATGGTACAAGAGCCCCAACAGGGATCAGATCTGTTGAGACCCAAAGGGGCAATAGTAATATCCCCTGGGGATAAGGTTATACAATGAAATCTTACTGACCATTGGAAGTTATCCATGGGCCTTCTAAACATCCTTCTCCACGGACAGGTTCTCTTGGCACTAGGCAGCTACAAAAATATGAATAAGGAGTATCTTCAGTTTTGCAGAAGGGGGGGGGTCCCTTTTTCTGCCTTGCTTACTGTCCACAGACTTCTTTCATGGAGGTTGCACCTGACACTCTCAGGCCATGTGCCCATTGTCCTTGGAAGCTGACAATCCTCAAAAGTTTTGTTCCAGGCTGCAGTGACTTTGGCTCAGACAATCCCTGCCTCTTGTCAATTCTGCAAGATCTTCGTGTTTTCTACATAGACAGATCTGCCTGTCATTCATGTAGGATATTCTCAGTAGCTTTGTGTCTCCTGCTTTCATCCCAGGCCTTAGGAGAACAATTCACATGTTTTGCATGCTTGTAGAGTGATCTGGATCTGGTGCCTTTACTTGGATCCTGCTTGGAAACAGAACATAATACCTTCAGAAGGCAGAAGGGCAGCCTGATCACTCATCTTAGCTTGTTGTTCTTGTGAAACGTTTCCCAGCAACTGCTAGGGGCTTTTGGTTTGCCGCTCTTATTTCCTTGACCGCGGTACCACCTGGAGCTCAAGCCAGCCTTCGTCAAGAGTCTTTGGGGAGAACACTTCTTTTGTCCCCACTGTTCTCTCCACATTTTTCTCCCGCATTTTCCTTTTTGGAGATGCTAGTTGATACAAGAAACATTTTCATAGGACTTCTTGTCTCTGGAGAGAAGTAGCACTGTTCAGTGAGTCCAGTCCTCCATTCTAGTATCTTGAAAGGTTGCTGTAATTGCTTTAAAGCCCTGCTTCTGTGGAGGTCAGGCAATAATGCATTATGAACATTGCATCAGCAAACAAGAGCAACTACTGATCCTTACTTTTTTGGGCAGGGTTTTTCCTACTCTGTTGGAAACTTAAACCTTTTGCTTTATGGCAGTGATGGCCAAACTTGGCCCTCCAGCTGTTTTTGGGACTACAACTCCCATCATCCCTAGCTAACAGGACCAGTGGTCAGGTCAGGGATGATGGGAATTGTAGTCCCAAAACAGCTGGAGGGCCAAGTTTGGCCATCACTGCTTTATGGGAAATACCCCCCAAACGTTTACCAGGTCACATCCTATAAATTTATTGTAATGTTCTGCTGTAGTTGAAATATCCCTTGGGTCAGTTCTGTTTGAATAATTGACAATACGCTTAGGAAAATGGGGTGCCAGGTGATGTGATTTGGAGCCTTTTGCTTTATAGGACAGGAAAGGTAATTTTATCTTGGTGTCTTGTGGTCAAAGATTGTTAACAAATGTTTATAAATTAGATACATTTCATTTCTGTCTGAACTATATACGTTTTGTTGGATTTTTGTTGTTGTTTGCCAAGTTTATGGCTGGTAGCAATACAAATGAAATGAACTGTGAAGTCCTTTTCATCTGTAGCAAATTGAATTCAACACATATATCTTAAACAAAAATGTAAATCATTGTGCAACACTAAGACACAAATCACAACAAATTATGTTGTATGTTTGATGCACTTGTATGCAACAATGTGTTCTTCGCTAAACAGTAAACTGATTTGAGAAGTGATTGTCATTTAGCATACATATGGGTATCTTTAAACTAGCAAAGACTGAAAGCTCAGACTCCTTCCTCGCCTCCTGGGGCTAGAAGGATTCTTGGCTCTGCTATTTCTCTTGGCCTAGCCGGACTCCACCTCATGGTCAAGGCAGGAACAAACGCTTTGGAAGTAGGTTGATGCTGCCATGATGCTGTGATTTGCTTCCTGCCTCCATTGAATTCAGTCATGGTTGCTGTTGCCTCATGTATGTTCTCCTCGGACTAGTTATTCTCAACATACTTTCTATCTTGTGCCTCCATCATTTCAACTTGTGTTTTCTTCCTCTGTCTGCCTCAGCTTTGTCTGTGATGTGTGTGTAATAGTGTTATACTTTTATTCCTGGTGTCCACCCACCATTTTAGTGCCCATTTCCACCACCATTTTGTTGCATCTGCCATTTCGTTTCCACCCCCTCAAAACAAAAATAACACTTTCATCCTCCTTTCAACCATTTAACCGTTATTTAAGCTCTTCTCCATTTTCTTTGGCTGAAATTCAAGGAAGGGAATAGACAGGAGTGCCTTTTTCAATTGTTTTCTGAGTGGAGATGGGGAAAGAGCCCCTTTAAATCTGAACAGTATATCTGTTTGCAATCCATGGGTGGGTTTTTGTATGTATGTATGTATGTTTTGCTGCCTTATTAGAGACACCTCTGCAGGGCAAGTATAGAAAAGTAGGCAGGCAGATTATTCCCATTAGATTGCTGCACAGGAGAAGGCTCCTTCCTTGAGCCATCTAGTTCTGCTTACTTGGTGTGTTGCTCTGGCCAAATGTGGTTCTCGAAGGAGGCTGTGCCTGCTCCAACAACTAGTAGTTTGGTAAGACCCAGCTATAATGTCTGAAGGAGGGCTGGCTTGCAGGCAGTCTTGGCCATAGGATCCAATAATAATAATAATAATAATAATAATAATAATAATAATAATAATAATAATAATAATAATAATAATAATAATTTATTATTTATACCCCGCCCATCTGGCTGAGTTTCCCCAGCCACTCTGGGCGGCTCCCAATCGAGTGTTAAAAACAGTACAGCATTACATATTAAAAACTTCCCTGAACAGGGCTGCCTTAAGATGTGTTCTGAATGTCAGGTAGTTGTTTATCTCTTTGACATCTGATGGGAGGGCGTTCCACAGGGCGGGCGCCACTACCGAGAAGGCCCTCTGTCTGGTTCCCTGTAGCCTCACTTCTCACAATGAGGGAACCGCCAGAAGGCCCTCAGCGCTGGATCTCAGTGTCCAGGCTGAACGATGGGGGTGGAGACGCTCCTTCAGGTATACAGGACCGAGGCCGTTTAGGGCTTTAAAGGTCAGCACCAACACTTTGAATCGTGCTCAGAAACGTACTGGGAGCCAATGCAGATCTCTCAGAACCGGTGTTATGTGGTCCCGGCGGTCACTCCCAGTCACCAGTCTAGCTGCCGCATTCTGGATTAATTGCAGTTTCCAGGTCACCTTCAAAGGTAGCCCCACGTAGAGCGCGTTGCAGTAGTCCAAGCGGGAGATAACCAGAGCATGCACCACTGGCAAGACAGTCTGTGGGCAGGTAGGGTCTCAGCCTGCGTACCAGGTGGAGCTGGTAGACAGCTGCCCTGGACACAGAGTTAACCTGCGCCTCCATGGACAGCTGTGAGTCCAAAATGGCTCCCAGGCTGCGCACCTGGTCCTTCAGGGGCACAGTTACCCCATTCAGGACCAGGGAATCCCCCACACCCACCCGCTTCCTGTCCCCCAAAAACAGTACTTCAGTATACAAGCAACAGTTTCAGGGACTACCTCTCCCTGGGGTTTCAGCAGCGAGGATAATTAGGTCATGCACATTCCACAGAGTGCATTTCTGAAGTTTTCAAGGTATAATTACTTTCTGTTTCAGCTTTAAATACAAACCATTACATGCATAGCAGTTGACTGCTTTCTGCTTTGTAGATTACAGGACTTGACACTCTATAATCCAGAAAGGACCATTACAGTTAAAGGCAGTATTGAAACATGTGCCAAGGCTGAGGAAGAAATAATGAAGAAAATCAGGGAGTCGTATGAAAATGATATAGCTGCTATGAATGTAAGTTGATTTCTAATTTGGGGGTTGGGAGGTGGGTAAGTTAGTCATTTATTTGATTTCCTCCCAATAAATATATTGTATCTTTTTTACTTCAGTGGAGGAAAGCATGCAGGGGAAGACTGGTGCCCAACCATCAGCTTCATAGAGAGAGACTGATGCATATGTTTGTCCCTTCAGATGAAAAACCAGTCTAGTTCAGTACACACACATCAAACCCATCATCCCTGGCCATTTGCTGCATTTGCTTGGGTTTATGAGTGTCAGAGTCCAACAGTATGGGGTCACCATTTCCCCATCCCTGTTGTAGGGTGCTTCTGGAAAATGTTTCATTACATTTGTTGAACGAATATGAGTTTGTTATTGGCCATGCTGCATGCATTTCACGCTGATTGCTTAATCTGACTTGCAATACTGCCATAGCACCATAAGGTGCATTTTATTTAAACCTCTTTTTTGGCTAACACAGTGGTTCATAGAGTCAAAGTACAATTGCTTCTAGCAGAATAGTGACATCTGTCCTACTTCACGTTGAACATTTAAAAAATGATACAGGATTTTGACACTTGTTGTTTGCCAGGTTGAATGTCTCTAAGTTAAAACATTTTGAAATTTGAACAAGAGCACATTATTAAGAGGGAGTGGCTAATCATCTCCTGTATCATTGCAGCTTCAAGCACATTTAATTCCAGGATTAAATCTGAATGCCTTGGGTCTCTTCCCACCTTCTTCTTCAGGGATACCACCTCCCACAGTAGGTGTTGCTTCAGCTGCTGCTGCCTCTTCATATCCTCCATTTGGGGTAATTATATATCTTCCTTTATTGCAGGCACTTGGTTATAGCTCTTCATGTTTTGAATCACTGGTACCTATAGGTGAGAATTGGGCTTATAATTAGAATGTAACAGGGAGTTAGGTTGTACCTCACCGTGTGTTCTGATCCAAGATTCCATTGATAGATAAGAATCTTTATTTGCATCAGCCATCGGCCATAGCAATAAAACAACAATACAACACACAAAGAATAAAACTAAAAAGTCAATTATATAAAATGCATTTTAGGGGACGACAAAATAATAGTAGCGAAACATAACGATAATAATAGTAAAATCCTAGGAGAGGAATCTGGGCGACGACGCTAATGTCACTCAGGTAGCAGCTCTCAATCTCATTGCTCTCTCGACAAATTTGGCAACCTTCTCTGTTGTCGAGCCGTTCTGGTCGGCCAGGAGTGAGAACAGCTTGGCTTCGCAAGAGTGGCCCGGGATAGCAGACAGGAGCGGCGCGATGGTCTCGTCCCTGAGATCTTTATATAGGGAGCAAGACAAGAGGACGTGTGACACAGTCTCCACGCAGCCAGCTCCACAGGGGCAGAGCCGGTTCTCGAATGAAGTTCCTTGATATCTACCCTCAAGAACAGCCGAGGGTAACATATTTAGTCTGGCCAGTGTGAAGGCCCGTCTGAGTTTTGGAATGGTTAAGGTAGACAAATAAGGTGCCCGAAAATCAAAGTGGGAGGGGGGCCATGGCGGCGGAGCTACGAAGGGGTCTGTTGAGTCGTGGCCTGTGAAACTCCCCGCCACTGGCTTAGTGGCAACGTGTGACGAACCGGCTTTCCTCCTTCTTGGGCTTGTGCTCCACTCGTGCGCGGCTCCAGCTGCACGTGTGCATGAGATGCTAAACCACCTGAAGAAAGACATGATAGTAGATCATGGCAAGACCTGCAGCCTGTTGAATGGTCCACGGGGACCTCTGCAAGATTCCATTGAGCAGCATACAAACAAGAAGGAATGAAAATTATTGTAACAGACATCATATGTAGGTGACTCACCTTTTGTATTTTTGCATGATAAGGGCATACCCAGCCATTAGTGTTGAATCCTGAGGTTGGTCTATGTGATTCCTTTCCCTATACATCTTGTTAAGCAAGGCAAGTGGTACAGGACTGCACATCCCTCTAGTGTGCAATGTATTAAGTAATGTGTAAATTCAACATAAGAGGGAGTAGTAAGGGGAAGTGAATAACTGAAACACCATTAACAGAATTAGCCAAGTCTTTGGACAGCATTGACACATTTGCATGTTTGGGAAATTGGCAATCTGCCCCTTGTGAATGGGGCTGCATTCCCTCTGAAGGAACAAGTGCATCACTTTTTGGTACTCCTGGGTACATCTTTCTCCCTAGAGGCCTCAGGGTCCTCTTTGGCTAGCAGTGCCTTTTACCAGCTTCATACCACCAGCCTGACCACTTTAGTCCAGGTGTTGGTAATCTGAAGGCTGGATTACTTTAATGCACTCTATGTGGGGCTGGTTTGTAAGTTCCAGCTGGTGCAGAATGCAACAACCAGATTGCTGATGGCAGCTTCTGGTCAAGAAAATGTGACACAATTGTTGAAACTTCCTGTATTAATTTACAAAGCTCTGATAAACTTAGGACCAGGGTAGCTCAGGGACTGCCAGAACCCTGATATCCCAGCTGGATCACTGAGATCATCTGCAGGAGTGTCAGTGGTCTTTCCCCGACTTGGTGAGGTTCATTTGATAATGAGAAACCGAGCCTTTAATGTCATCAGCCCAGTCCTGTGAAATACTCTGCCAATAGAGATTCAGCAGATGCCTTCTGTGCCAACTTTCAAATGCCTGCTGAAAACTTTTCTATTCTGTCATGCCATTGCAGGCAATTAAGAGTACATCCTACCACCGTGGTTTACTGATATTTATTTTTGAGTTGTTTTAAACTTTTACTGTAGTTTTATGTTTTACTGTTGTAAACCACTTTTATATAGCTTTATGATATAGCGATATACTAATATTTTTATAAATAGCACATTCATGTTTATAGGCTGCCTTTTAGGGCATAGCCGTTCCAACCTTCAGCTTACATAATCCAAAATACACTAGAAACAAGAAAATTCAATATAAGAGCAACATATTTATTTTTTAGGCCACTTAATTGAAACGTTAATGCAACAGCAACATGGATTCTATAATAGAGGAGGGAAGATAAACGATGCATTGAGAAGCCCTGTGTTCTTCCCTGCATCTGTTGTTGGTGTACAGTGAAATAATTAAAACATATCAAAAGTTACATTAGAGCACACTACATGGTGGTGTGAGGTAACAGAAAGGGATGGAACTGCTAGCATCATTGGCAGTACAGAGGAGAAGCTAATTGGGGCATTAGGTTTATTCCCCAAAGACATCCTTTCTAAAGTTGCTTTGATGGGAGGACAGCAACCGGCATGGGAAGAGGGCCTGTCCTCTGGGCTGGAAAGGGAGTCTCCAATTTCATACCATAGGAGGCAAAGTCTCAGTGCTCACTCCCAAAACAACTTCTGCCTTTGACATAAGAGGCAGGTTCCAGCTAGACTGTGTTCTAGTGAGCTTGCCAAAAGATGACAGGCACATTTAAGAAAAGAAGAAAACTGGAGCGAGGCAGAAGAGGGAGCCATCTAAAGATGTTGTCTAGAACTATGCAGATATTTTCAGCGTACCTGATTTTGTCCATTCATGGGAATGAGGGACAAAATAGAAATGTGCCAAAAAAGAGGCGGAAAGGGGAAATTTTTCCAAAGTTTTGAGGTATTGGGTGTAGCTTGCCCTAGTAATTACTAAGACAAGGGAGGAAGCTTTTTCCCGCCCCCCAGCTTAAAAAAGTGTTGCATGCCAGCTCCCTCCAAACCACATTCCACTTCCGGGTCATGATTCCATGGAAATTCTGGACCTGGAATCCTGGAAGTGGAGTACATTGCAGAGGCTTGGAAGGAAATGGTGTGTGATATTTTTCTTTAAAAAGAGGAGATACAAATGCCCCATCTTGTTTAAATATAAACCATCCCCATCTCAGCCCTAGAAGGTATTTTTAAGGAAAGCCACCACCATCCTGAAAACCTCTGAGAAATGTTAACCCAGAGATCACCCTGGGGGCACAAATGGTCACTCAAAAGAAGAGTGATTTTCAGGACAGTGTTCACGTTGCCACTCAAAATGCTGTGCAGACAAATATTAACTGTGGCTTAGGCATCTAGAAATTTGCATGTCCTGGAAGGCATCCTAGTCGGCACTGTAATCTCTTCAGGAGCTGTTCTTTTACAATGACAATCAACATCACATGATATCAAACAAGCTGAGCTATTAATGGGTGGTCTGGGCCTATTGTGATAGTTCTTCTCCCCCGCCCCCAGCAGTTGTCTCGTTTTTGCTCCACTCCTATTGGCACTCACCATCAGAATTGGCTATTGGAGCAGCTTAGGCCAGAGAGTTTCTACTAGTGCATAAGTATGCATATGGCGACATATATGACAGGGAAACGTGTGGTGTTTGATTCAAAGCTTTTATTCCTCCACAGGAACCTTTGGAGCTAACAAATTGTGAAATTGTTTTAGCTATGCTTAACATAACTGATTATTTTATATGTTTTTACTTGCAATATTGTTTGTGCTTCTTTCAATACATGAATCAGAGCCTACACTAGTGCTCTAAGTTCTGTCACCACCAAGAAGTTTGTGTTTGGTTTTGTTCCCTGGATTTTCTTTGTGTGCTTTGGTTTTCTGTTTTTAAATATAGCTGAAGCATAATACATCTGCATAATCTGACTTCAGTAAAGATAATGAACTCATTTTATAAGATTACTTCAGGATGTATTAGACATAGTAACTGAGTGCAGAGGGATATCTCTTAAAATAAATGACTGAAAAAACAATTTGTTTTGTGCTACATATGGCTTTTCAATAGAGCTAATAATCGAATTGTGTATTAACAGAAAGATGTCAACCCAGTATGTCAGATATTGTAATTCATTGTGTATTAAATAGCAGAACACCTTAATCAACCAGTTATTCTTTATAAATCAGTCCATGGGGTCACGAAGAGTCGGACACGACTAAACGGCTAAACAAAACAATAGTTAGACAGATATATAACAATGAAGTTAAAGTCCTTTTTTAATGTTATGGGATTGCTGCCAAGAGAATCCAGGTGCTGCACGCAAGAGACTTCCTTGGTAATAATAAAACATTTTTATTTATACACCACCCTACTGACAGGGTTGCCCCAGCTACTCTGGGCAGCTTCCAATAAATTTAAACATCAAACAGAGTAAAATATCAGACATTAAAAACTTTCCTATATAGGGCTGCTTTCAGAAGTCTTCTAAAAGTCAGATAGTAGTTTATTTCCTTGACATCTGGTTGTAACCTTAAAGTTTGCCGCTGATCATGTAATGCAGTTTTTTTGCTACATTATGTTTGTTCCAAACCTCTTGTGAGTAGTTCTTAAAACACAAAAATCTAGAGTTGCATATTTAGAAATCTGGTGCATTTAATCTTTCAATTAGAATGAATTTCTTCGTTGTTAGAAAACAGCTACTCAGCCACACATGGTGGTTGGAAGTAAGGCGTATCTGTTTGCTTTCAGTTGGCAACTACAACTTGATTGCTCCCGTTCAGATGGTTCATTGCCTGACCTTTCCCCCCACTTACCTATTCCAGCAACAGCCAGAGTCTGAGACTGTTCATCTGTTCATCCCAGCCTTGGCAGTGGGTGCCATTATTGGCAAGCAGGGGCAACACATCAAACAACTTTCTCGTTTTGCAGGTGCATCTATTAAGGTAATATTAAACTGATCAACTTCGAATATCCCCAATCTTTGTAACTGTCAGCAAGTTTCTGCAAGCTTGCTCTGTTCCTGCGTCTACCTTAGACACCCTGCTTTGACTGTAAAGCAGTAAATGGTACTCTCTGCTTCAGAGACAAGATAATTGCAAACATGTTTCTAGAAGTTCTTTGAGGGGTGAAATATAAGCTGTAAAAAAAAAACCCCTGCCGCCTTGGTGGGCTTGACTTTTTGTTCTTTGAGATGGTTTAGACCTTTGGGCCATGATTTTTAACTGAAGCTTATTTTGCCATAATGTACAGAGCTGAAAATGAGATTTTAGTTAACAAACATGAAAGCAATTTAACTGTTGTGCTTCTCATGTTGCTTCAAATGTTTTTAGTTCAAAATAAGAGGAGCGTATAGTTCGCCTGTGAGGTGATTACAGTTTGGAAAATCCACTCTCTAGAATTAAGGCTGCAACCCTTATTACCTGGGTGTAAGCCTTGTTGAAATCAGTGGAGTTTACTTTTGTATGGGCAAGTATAGGATTGTGCTATAAATACAGTTCATTATCAACAATTCTGAGTATGCCTTGATGGTTGATCCAACATAGCAGAGGGTATGTGGGTAGGACTTGCATTCACCTTTCTTGTTTTGAAGTGGGGATAAGAGGTTATTGGTTAGAATTTTTCTCTGTTACTGTTCAAAGGATTTTTTCAGTGATTGTGTCATACAGTGTATCTGACTAGTGATCTTACCTCTTCATACATCATTCTCCCTGTCTCTCTCTTCCTGCTCCACCCCCCAGTTCTGCTGGCACTACTGAAATTTTCTATGATCTCATCTCTCAGCTTTATCCAGCTCCTTTTTTTAGGAAAGTGGTATGGCTTAGCCTATAATCACAAATACATGGATGGAGTAGTAAGATTGACTGACATCAAGAGCACATTATTTCCCTTTTTAAAAGCAATCACCAGTGGATTTGTACCCTCATATAAGGGTTCACAATTTGTAGGAAAACATTAACACTAATATCCATGCTTAATGTTGCCAGTGCATTTGTACTGGAACAGCAAGATGGTGGTGGTTTTCATTTAAAAACAACACCACCCTATTATTCATCTCATTGAGTAGTGAGGAGAGGGCATCCAAGAAGTTCCTAATCTGTCACTTCTTTTCTAGATTGCACCTGCCGAAGGACCAGATGCAAAGCTGAGAATGGTGATAATCACTGGACCACCAGAGGCACAGTTCAAGGTATAGTGTTCAGCAACTATCTGGCTCTTGTGCTATCTTGACTTTCATTCATAGTTTTAAGACAAAACATGCATAGTCAAGAGAAGGTGAAAATCCTTCTGCCTTGTTAATTGAGTAAGTTGCTTATGTGTGATGTTCCATTTGTTATTTAGTCGTGTCCGACTCTTCGTGACCCCATGGACCAGAGCACACCAGGCACTCCTGTCTTCCACTGCCTCCCGCAGCTTGGTCTAACTCATGTTGGTAGCTTTGAGAACACTGTCCAACCGTCTCGTCCTCTGTCGTCCCCTTCTCCTTGTGCCCTCTATCTTTCCCAACATCAGGGTCTTTTCTAGGGAGTCTTCTCTTCTCATGAGGTGGCCAAAGTATTGGAGCCTCAGCTTCAGGATCTGTCCTTCCAGTGAGCACTCAGGGCTGATTTCCATAAGAATTGATAGGTTTGATCTTCTTGCAGTCCATGGGACTCTCAAGAGTCTCCTCCAGCACCATAATTCAAAAGCATCAATCCTTCTGCAATCAGCCTTCTTTATGGTCCAGCTCTCACTTCCATACATCACTAGTGGGAAAACCATAGCTTTAACTATACGGACCTTTGTCGGCAAGGTGATGTCTCTGCTTCTTAAGATGCTGTCTAGGTTTGTCATTGCTTTTCTCCTAAGAAGCAGGCGTCTTTTAATTTTATGACTGCTGTCACCATCTGCAGTGATCATGGAGCCCAAGAAAGTAAAATCTCTCACTGCCTCCATTTCTTCCCCTTCTATTTGCCAGGTGATGGCACCAGTGGCCATGATCTTTGTTTTTTTGATGTTGAGCTCCAGACCATATTTTGCACTCTCCTCTTTCACCCTCATTAAAAGGTTCTTTAATTCCTCCTCACTTTCTGCCATCATGTTAAGCATAAAAGCATATGTATACCTGTTAACATTTTTAAATGTAGGTAGAAGAAACTATGTGGCGACTGTTTTAAATGCAGCCAATCAGCAAAATCATGGTAGTGTTATTTGCAGTCCTCAGTTCAAAGTGCTCATTCGCAGAAATAGGGCTTCCATGCCTCTCTGCACTGTTCTTCCATAACTGCAAATTCAATGCTCCTGGTATGGTTTAGGGGTTTTCGTTTTCTTTCTCCTAATAGTTACTTCTGCCCTCTTCTAGTCACCACCAGAAGCTTGTACATTCTCATCCTGATGTCATTTGTGTCAGGTGCCAAAATGTAAAATGATTGTATGAATTTATCAAAACTGTAATTTAATTTTTTTGAACATAATCTTCAGATTTGTTTCTACCATTATGCCTATTGCTGATAACATGGAATTAGAAAGGAAACGTAATCTTTTCTGTAGCTTCATGGGGTTGGTATGTAGGGCTGAATTTAGTGGCAGACTGATTTGATTGGCATATATTTTATTTTAAAGGCCCAAGGAAGAATCTATGGGAAACTTAAGGAAGAAAATTTCTTTGGACCTAAGGAAGAAGTGAAACTTGAAGCTCATATAAAAGTGCCGTCCTATGCTGCTGGTAGAGTTATTGGTAAAGGAGGCAAAACGGCAAGTAGCTGACAAAAAGTTGACTAATAAACCAATTACTTTTTTAAAAAAACAACAACCCCAATTTATGTTATAAAACATGGTACAGCAGTGCAGTGATTGTACGATTTGTTTTACACAGGTAAATGAGCTTCAGAATTTGACAAGTGCCGAAGTTGTAGTTCCTCGTGACCAGACACCAGATGAAAATGATCAGGTGGTTGTGAAAATTACTGGCCATTTCTATGCATGCCAGGTAGGTGTAAACAGAGACCTTCATTTTTTTCAGTGATGTACCCCAAAGACGAGAATAGAAATTTAGTTAAAAATGAGCTGGCATGAAATTTCCCCTTGAACCCATTGAAATTTCACCATTACCTTTGTAGTCCTGACAAGAAAACAAGGGGGAAATATTGTTACTAGTTCAACTATCAGTAAATACTGCATTTTTTTAAATTGTGGGATTCTTACCTGTCCCCTCGCTTCCTGTCTTTTGGTGAGCAAAAAAAAGTCCTTTTTACACATTTGGTTCTGTGTAAGTTAATGATTTTTATGTGGCTGGTTTTATATATGTACTGGTATATTTAATTTGCTGTTGAGAGAGAACATTTTAATGGTTTAATCATTGTAGCAGCATTTTTCAGGGACCAAATGTGCTATCTGCTGTGCACATTTATAATTGCAGTCTTCTTTATTTTGAAGGCATTTACAGTCACAAATGCATTTGAATAACATAATTGGGGGGGGGGAGAGAAAGAGATGAGAAAGCAAGCGGTACAAAAGTTAACCTAACATGACAGGTGACGGTTGGAATTTTGTTAACTCCCTGCAGCTTGCCCAGCGAAAAATTCAGGAAATTCTGGCTCAGGTAAGAAGGCAGCAGCAGCAACAAAAGACCGCGCAAAGTGGACAGCCACAGCAGAGACGGAAATAAAGGTTTAGGAAAAGACCCTTCGGAGACAGATGCCAGACCAAAGAGAGAGACTGTAACGGACAGGTTCTGGGCACCTGTTGGAATGATATGCAGATGTTTCACAAAGCCAGTCACTTGTTTGAGGACCAGGCCACAGTTGGCATGCTGTCTCTGAGAATGTATTCTTTAGGCTCTCTTACTTTTGAAACCCAGCTTTAAACTTAAGGACCCCTTCACTTCCCTTTTGTTCTATTCCTCACAGTTTAACATAAACTTGTTAGCCTTCTTTTATTGTTCTTGCTATTCCCCAGCAATTTTAGAACTTGGTTTAATGAAGCTTTCTCTTTTGAGTTCACTGATTTAACAAGAAAAGGCATTGCTCTTCTAGGTCCATTTGTAAAAGA
The DNA here is from genome assembly GCF_964188305.1 of Podarcis bocagei. Taxonomy (NCBI): domain Eukaryota; kingdom Metazoa; phylum Chordata; class Lepidosauria; order Squamata; family Lacertidae; genus Podarcis; species Podarcis bocagei. The sequence continues at coordinate 26,292,811 of NC_138137.1, forward strand.
AGAAAAGACAATTGGAGGGTGGGATTTGGGGAGGGAGGGCGGGGTTTGGAACAAGGGCATTGACAACGAGGTTACGTGTTACTCCCAATGTTAACCAAGTGGCATTTCTTTTAAACATTTGGTTGCATTTTTACATAACACTGCCATGTATAAACTAAGGGAAGTGTTCATTGGTGTTGGCCAGGGCATGAAAAGATAAATATGCATTTTACTAAACTACCTCAGGCATTTAATACCTCAAATAAGAAATTGTTCCTTTTTTGCTTCTTCTTTTTTCCTTTTTTTTCCTTTTTGGTATTTTGTATACTTTATAAAGCTAATAGTTCTTAAGCATTTTATTTTTTTAAAAAAAGAAAAATTTGATCAGCCAATAGTCAGGAGCACTACAGAGTTTATTGAGCGGGGGAAGGGAAAGAAATATAGTAGATTGCTTCTAACTGCTGGCTGACAGGAGTGAGATGGAAAAATAGAGTCTTTGATTATATCTGAGGGTGTCAACACAATCATTTAGGGTGGGGGTGGGTAGGGAATCAGTGAATGTTCAAACGATACTTAAACAAATGCCAACATTCTGATAGCAGCAATGCCATTATTTTTTCTTTTACGATGGGATGAAAAAGTTTTTGATGGTACTTTTGTTGGGAACAGAACAAGGAAGTGATGGCAAGAGGTTGGGGCTTGGGGGTAAATTTTAGAAGGTCTTTTGGAGACTGGACTTTTTTTTCTTTTTGTACTTGATTGAATGCATGAACCCTTTGTGCCTTTGACCATCACAACCTACCTACTAACGCTACACCTAAACATTTGCAGCCCATTTGTACTTTGCCGGTTCTGTTTCAGAGAGCAAGCTTCATCTTCAGTTTGGTAGGATTCTTCATCTGCTGGAGCAGTTCAGAGGTGTGGATTCTCTGCGCCTCCAGCAGATAGCTCCATACCGTTTTCAGTTACCATAATATTGGGTGGGGGGAGGAGGAGGAATCGAACGCTGTTTGATCTCATTTAAAGGTATTGAAAGGCTAAGTTTACATATCCAGCCGCTACTAAGGGCCACACTAAGCCACTTCGAAGGTTTTTTAAAAATAAAATAAAATAAAAAGAATACAACCTCAGGCTTGGCTAATGAAATAAGATAACAGCAAGATTTATGCACATTCTGCAACTGACCACAAAAAGGAGGAAGAAAACTTATCAAAAGGCAGGGATCGCAGGAAATTTACCAAATTTATTTTTATTTTTAATTTCAGAATGTAATTTGAATCATGATTGTGGTAATATGCATTCGAGTTTCTACAATAAACTTCAGTCTACCTCAGTTTTAACAATGTGGCAACACATGGTGCATAAAGACTGCTGTGTGCGTACGCGCCTGCCCGTGTACACGAGCCTTGCTATTACCTCGGACCCTTTTGTTTGTGATGTTTCTGTGCATGAGAGGATTGGAACTGTTACGCTGCACTGATTTGAGGGGCACAATTAGCAAAAACAAAAAAAGTTTGTTTCACCATTTTGTTGATCTACCTCTTAGATTGATATTAAAATAGAGGCATTTCTTCATAGAATAGATCATTTTCCCAAAGATCGTTGTTGTACAGGTTAGATAACTTTTGAAAAATGATCTCTCTCTCTTTTTTTTACTGGATCTTTTCTTTACTAATTGGTTTAAAAACCACAAATCTTTGTTGTAGTTTAGCAGAAGGGAAAAATGAAAGTTTCTTTTCTATTTTGGACAGTACTTAACCTAATCTTTAGGAGACTTTTCTTACAATGAATTTACATTTACTGAAGAATTGAGAGAAGGTCATAGTGTGAATTTTTGTTGTCTGAATTCAATATCCTTTTCTTAATATTGGGGAAAGATTGACTTGTTTTCCATAACAGTTTTATTTTGCAAAATAAGTGCTGCATTTACATCTGCTGGTTTAAATATTGTAATTTTTCTTAAACTTCTAGGCTTTAGAATGGTAAAATCATGTCTTTTACTTTCAATTGAGACTTGGTAATTTGGAGTACTTGGAAATAGGTAGGAAGTGATTCTGTAAATGACTTCAGTATTCACAAAAGTATTGATCATTTCTCCTCTGTAATGTGCCCCCAATGCAGCTTCACTTGCCAGATGCCTCTGAATGGAATAAAGAGTTTAACTCCTATTATCAGACATATGTGACTGCTTTTGTGTTCCCTTCTTCCACAACATGGCAGTTAAATGATTTGTTGTTGAAATGAGATCTTAGCCTTATTTTGCAACCTTACAGAGAAGGCACTGGTTGTTCTGTGATATGGCATCCTTGCCTACCTTGGTTAACACTGAATAGCTGCAAACTTCTGAAATTTGCTTAGGGGATTTGGACTTGAAGAGAGCAGTTTAAACTGCCCATCAACCCAATACTCTCCATGTACAAAGACCTTCAATATAAGCTTAAAGCTTAGCAGTCATAAGATAATGGGGATGAGTCCTCTTCCAGTGGCCTATGACAAGAAGGAACAGATTTTTAATGGCAATGAGATGCAGTATAATGGTGCACATGGAGACAGCTGCAAATTTACATGCATGCACAGGGTTTCTGCAGTCATCAGTGTGCTGCAGGGCAGTAAAAACGACAAATTTATATGCTAAGTAAGGTAAAGGTACCCCTGCCCGTACGGGCCAGTCTGGACAGACTCTAGGGTTGTGCGCCCATCTCACTTAAGAGGCCGGGGGCCAGCGCTGTCCGGAGACACTTCTGGGTCACGTGGCCAGTGTGACAAGCTGCATCTGGTGAGCCAGCGCAGCACACGGAACACCATTTACCTTCCCACCAGTAAGCGGTCCTGGGGTGCTTTCAAACTGCTAGGTTGGCAGGCACTGGGACCGAACGACGGGAGCGTACCCCACCGCGGGGATTCGAACCGCCGACTTTTCGATCGGCAAGCCCTAGGCGCTGAGGCTTTTACCCACAGCGCCACCCGCGTCCCCTCATATGCTAAGTGCCACTGTTCAAATAAATGTCAAGCATCAGAATGCAATTATATAGACCAATAGCATGTCAACATGTAGAAGACAATGGTAGTTCTATCCCAGTGTAAACTTGTTTCATACCATGTGCCACTTCATTAACAAGATATAAAGTAAGGCTGTCAAATGCTTGCTTGCTTTTAACTCTCTCCTAATGTTACATTTCTGAAAGAATTTACAGCACACCTGGCACTTCCTTGAAAGTGGGTGTGAAGTATCCCATGCAGGGACAACTTGCACAGCACCAATGGTGTAGAAATGAGAAACAAAACCCCCAGTCCAATGGTGGAAATCAGAGGAGGAGAGAGAGAACAGGGCCCATTCTCTCATGACAAAGTAAAATATTTCAAAGCATTAAATTGATGTATTTCAAATGTTTAATGAACAGAAACATGCAAACCAGTAATGAGAGGGCAAAACTATTTCAATATGGCTGCATGTTGCTGCATACTGGTTTTTGTGTTAGTGATCCTTTAAAAAGCTAGAATGGAGAATGACACCCACCCAAATCACTTCTTGGTAACAAAAGCCACTTTAGGGTCCGCACTCTATAATCTAAGGGTCCGCACTCTTGGGTAGTGGTGGCTACCTAAGGACCACTTCCAAGTGTTGCCTTAACCCTCCATGGGTTACATGCCAGTGGTGCACATTGCCAAATATACATTTCCGTGTGCAAATACAGGTGTTGGGGTGGGGTAGGGGAGTCCTAGCCATCATAGTGCTGAGATGGAAGGAGAGGTTACATTGGGTGCAAGCCTTAGTTGTCAAGTACTCAACTTCCATTTTAAAGTTCCAATTGCTTTATGAGCGCTTTTTCTTGTGACAGTCATTTCACTTACATGCAATAATAGCTGTGTTTGAAAACCATTTCTTTGGACTGTTTTAATGAAATTAGTGTTTGCCACATTTTTCTAGAACAGAATGGAGGACTTCACCAGTGTGTCTGGAAGTTAGTTCTTCTGTGCAGAGAAAACAATGAATCTAAGTTGTATTTGTAGCAACTTTGTGATGTTAGATCAGTTCATTCTTCCTTCCTGCCATAGATGAAATGAAGCAAGGTTTTATTGCTCAAAACCGGTTGTCCGCTCTTTCAAACAAGCCTTTATTCATCATTAATTTAAATTCACTATCCTAGAATGTTTTCTTCCAAGTTACCTTAAATTTGTTTCATCTATTGTATATACTACTTATATTCAAAATATAGAAGCATTTATGCTTTCTTGAATTTTCCATGTTTCTATTTAAAGTGATGGCAGAAGAGGAAACTAGCCCTTATGTTAGTCTGAAAGCCTGTACTCATACTGGCTAGGATAGGCATCCCTAACCTGCAGCCCTCCAGATGTTTTGGCCTCCCATGATCCCTAGCTAACAGGACCAGTGGTCAGGGGTGTTGGGAATTGTAGTCCAAAACATCTGGAGGGCCCGAAGATTGGGGATGCCCGGGCTAGAATAATCACACTTGGGCCACTAGCCATCTAGCACACAACCACCTTTCTGCCTAAATTAGTTGGATTGACCTTTGAGTTCCCTAAACTTGGGTATGTTGTAGTACTTCCAACATTCATGTTGAGACAGTTCCATTAGATGTGGCTCACTTTTGTGGTTTGTGTGACAACAATGGGACACTCATACACCTCTGGGTGGATGTTGAATGGGATGATGGTGGTTGGTGAGTAAGACAACTCAAAGCAGTTCTGTTGTTGCAGACAGGCGACTACATGGTAGTAGGTCTACTGAGCTTTCTAAACTCTGCTGGGCCTATTAGAATGGTCTGCACCAAAATCCAAATGACCCTTGTGGCTTCTCTCGTTCGCTCTTAATAAACTTCTGGAAAAGGAAAATGGATCAGCCAATCATTATCCCCAAGCTGATGTTATAGGAGCACCTATAGCAGGCATAGGCAAACTCAGCCCTCCATATGTTTTGGGACTACAACTGACCTATAGCAATAGGCAACATGTGCCCAGGTTAATGAATAAAATTCTGAAACCATTTTAGAATGAATGTATTTCTTCCACTTTGGGCTAAATTATTAACCAAAATACCTTTCAGACAGACTTTCACCTGTTGCCAATAATGTAGTACAGCAACCAACTTTTGTTCCACCAGCAGCTACTTGTAAGAAAACCCAGATTCTGGGGTGGGGTGGGGAATTATGACTAGGCTCTCAGAAGTCAATCTCTGCTTTATACCCACAACATATGCTTTTTGCAATACATAAACCAAGTTTCCTTTTTTATATTCACTTGAGGAGTATTCTGTATGATTCTGTTTGCCACCAAGGTCTCCAGTTGAGGCTTCTGTCCTCTCTTCCTGCTGCATCTCCCAAGAACTGAAACCCAAGTCTCAGCTGTGCGGTCTATTTCATGCAGACCTGTTCTTTCCCCTACTTGGGAGACCAATCACTGCTGTTCAGGAGTTAGCCCAATTATGAAATCGTCAGGCAAGGATTCTGGCAGTATCTGTGCCAACTGATCATCGTAAGATCGGAGTGTCCACAGCTTTTCCAGTTCATAGATTTCGCGTGTCTCTGGCAACATGAAATGGATCACAATATTACCTGTGAGGATGAGAAGAGTCACAGTAAGCAACAGTGAATTTGGTCTATATGGTTCTCCTACAGATAAGTGTGTTTTGAGTTGGACATAACCCCACTAAAACTTCTAATCAACCCACCAGCTAAGCATCTCACAGGCTCGCTGTAATTGGGGGTGAACTGATGTTAGCACTCCCTTTTCCCTGCCCTCTTTTGCACACAAGAAAAGCAATATAAAAGCTTCCACTTAACCAAATCACAATTTCCTGTTACATGTAAACTCGAGAACCATTTTACTTAGCTTATGGACTAAACTGCTTTAAATTAAGAGGAAACTTCTTGTCAAAAGTGGCAGCTGTTGGCATTCCTCCCCCAGTTACTTGCTTGCTCATCCCTGCTCCCCATGGACCTGGGTGGTGGTTGTAATGAACAAATCCAGCAGGTTATTGTCAATGGCCCCCCTGCATGTGAGCCCTTGGCAGATGCCCGACCATGCCAGCTCTCAACACTAGCCTGCTTTCAGTCTATGAACAGACAAGGACTGGTGGAATGGGAAGAGAACCTGAGGCCTGCCACAACTTCCTCTTCCTCTACAGTTCCAAACTATAGTTTAAGATTGAATCAAGCCAGCCACTTTCATTTCCCCTTAAATAAGGGCAGGAAACAAACTTTTTCCTCCTACTGAAAAGGCATTTAAATGCCTTAATTCTCATTAAAGTAAACCGATATATTTATGATCTTCAGGGGAAGGTATCATGCTTATGTAGCATGTCTGTAGCAAGGCAGCTTGGAAGGGCGACTACTGCAGCTCAGGCTGTGAGTACTTTACAAAAGTCCGGAATACTACTGGGCACTGAGCTGAAACATTTTCAGCCCCACACAGGCAGCTGGGTTGAGAGAGTAGTATACAACAATCCTGCAATGTAGTTCACTTCTACAGCACCAGAATTTAAGTACTTCGTATCCAAGCCAGAACAACTCGCCAAACTGTCACATGCCTTCTTCAGGGTCAGAAAGCAGGATATTAATATCTGTGTTAACAAATTATGCACCACTGTATGTTTGGGTGCTAGAAGCCACTTCTATCCAAATGTGTTCTGATAGTTTGTAGTTATACCCAGGACGCTCTCAAGCTAGTTATACCCAGGACGCTTCATTACTAGAAACAAAACGATTTACCAAAATCTATGCAAATCCAATCTTCGCTATCTTTCCCTTCAATTACAACATGGGGATCCCAGTCTGTCCTCAAATGCTTGTACTGAAACAGAAAACCAGTAGTTATTAAACCCATTAAATGGTTGCTGCCACTCACAAGTGTGGTATGCTGTACATCGCCCTCATACAACATTGGCAGTAAACGAGACCTATGTCACAATTATTGTTTTAATAATTGTTTTAATGTTTGATGTTTTACTATGTTTTTACATATGCTGTAAGCCACCTAGAGTGGCTGGGGTAACCTGGCCAGATTGGTAGGATATAAATAATAAAAATCATCATCATCATTTATTTTATTAGGTTATTTGGTTTCTGCCATTTCATTTCATTTATTATATTTCTGTGCTGCTTTTCACTCTCACAAGTCACAAAGTGGCATACATACAATAAATAATAACATAGTAGAACATCACAATTGCAACATAAATTACATTAAATAATAAAACAACTACCTTCTACAAAACACTATTAACAAAACATAAAAAATAGATTAAACAGCACAACCACACAAAAAGTCACGTAAAATTTGCAACACTCATAATCCACAAAATATTAACGTTAACAAACAAAAACAAAACAAGCACTGCTGAATTCACACACACACACACACGCTCGCCGCCCCCATGACCTGAACTGAGCAGAAGACTACATCAAAACACATTCACAGAATGGCCATGGTAGCAACTTCCTTCTGAAAGCTCTGAGGGCTGGAGGATAGGTCAAGACAGGTGGAACAAGCTCTTCCCTGGTGGCCAGCATAGAGTCCCATTCCTCTCCCAGCTCCTCCTCTGGAAACTGCTCCCTTATGAAGGCTGGAGGGTGGGGAAAGGCAGGCAGGAAAAGCTCTTGCCTGGTCAGCTGAGTCCCATTCCCCTGCTACCCCTGAAAAGTAACTATTTGAGAGCAACATTAGTGCCACTAATGGCAAGGAGCTGCAGTCCAGCAACATGGTGAGCCAGAGGTCCCCCGTCTATGGGATAAATCATGCCTTTTCCTCCAGCCTTTCCCATATTCCTCAAATTTCCTGTTGGGGCACCTTTTTTCCTGGAATCCCACTCTTAGTTGAAGCCAATTTATCTCCTTTGTAATTCAGAAATCTTTGGTATACTCAGGGCCTTATATTTTATTATCTACTATTTTCCCCCTAATGGGCAAATTTGCAAGTATACTTTGTATATACTCAGCCATCCCTGTTAATAAGCTTCTCCAAGCTAAGAAGAGTGCAGAGCAGTTGACCTACCATTTTGACCAGGTACTGAGCCATGGCATGGAGGTGCCTGGGAGATGTCCCGCTGACAATTATAAAATAATGGCTGTATTTCAGTTCTGGAGGCAACTCAATAACGCAAATGTCCTTGGCATTTTCTTGTCTCAGAAGCGATACCATGTAGTCAATGCTGAATACTGAAGAGACATGTTCTGAAAGAGGCAACAGAATGATAAAAATGAAACTGTGAAAAAGAAAAAAAGATTGCAGGAAGGAAAGGGGTGCATGCATTCCTGGGGTTAGTACCTTATTTGCAAACTATGGTTTACAAAGGGACACGGGTGGCGCTGTGGGTAAAACCTGTGCCTAGGGCTTGCCGGTCGTATGGTCGGCGGTTCGAATCCCTGCGGTGGGGTGAGCTCCCGTCTTTCGGTCCCAGCTCCTGCCCACCTAGCAGTTCGAAAGCACCCCTAAGTGCAAGTAGATAAATAGGGACCGCTTTATAGCAGGAAGGTAAATGGCGTTTTCATGTGCTGCGCTGGTGCTGACTCACCAGAGCAGCTTCGTCACGCTGGCCACGTGACCCGGAAGTGTCTCCGGACAGCGCTGGCCCCCGGCCTCTTAAGTGAGATGGGCGCACAACCCTAGAGTTGGACACGACTGGCCCGTACGGGCAGGGGTACCTTTACCTTTACCTATGGTTTACAAAGAGTGCCTCTGTTAAATCTGGACTAGGATTTTGGAATATGCCATTCCACTATTTGGATTGCCAAACTCAAACTGAATTATAATCTCCAACCCATTTCCATTCTGTGGCAATTTTTAAATTTGACACCAGTGTGCAAGAGAAACTTTCACAAGTGGCATCTCACACACGCTGCTTCTAAACTGGATCAATTCATCTAAACGTACGTTGTTAGCATGCCAGCATGTTCTCTGCCTGGATGCAATTATGGTGAGTTCATACTACACACAAATACACGCACAGTGGCTATGACCCAGTTTAAACAAGATACTGAACACAGGGAATGCTGCATGGGAACACCACATAAATACAATTTTTCTTACTGCATATCACTTTTAAATGAGTCACATTTGAAGAAGAGAAAAGCAGCCAGGCACATCTGCCTTATCCTTTCAAACTGCATAACAAATCCTGGGGGGAAATGCAGAAATCTCTGGAAAGAGTTAACTGCTTATTATTCTGAGGGGACTAATTGAGGTAATCAGTGAGGTGACCCAAATAATGAATAATCCCCAAAAGATTTTATTTACAATTTAGCTCAATGTGTTGTGTGTTACCAACAAGAGCAGCTGACGGTTCACTACTGAAACTAAGCAATCAAGATCCCTCATTGGCTGCAGGCAAAAGTACCCTAGGCTGTAAGCAAGAGACGTGCTATTGTTTCAGTTTAAACTTCCCCACCACCCCTTGAAACTTGTGATTGCTTAAATCACAAATTGTTTGAATTTTATTCTGGAATGGAATTTGCCCTCTCAAGTTGCACTCCAGCTCTCAGTCCTTTCTCTTCCATTGTTACACCAATGTCCCAGGTTACGTACACATCATACCCTGGAAGGTATCATATATCATAGCCAGGTTACGTACACATCATACTCTCTTTCCTTCCAATAAATCTAGGTTGACTTGCTTCTATTCTTACAGAGGTTTAATAGACGGAAAGCAGCTTTTCATGAAATGGCGCTAAACCTAGTGTGGATCAAGCTACAGGACCTGGTAATATACAGCGCCTTTGGGGTGTCAGCTAAAACTCAGCGCCCCCTGTGCACTGAGCTTGCAAGGATCTGAAAGCTCACTGAAGAGGACTTTGAAAGTGAAGTCTGGTGAGCTATGATGCTTTTGAATCTGCTCTCTGGTGGAAAGCAGCCAAGGAATTCATCCCTTGTCATTGGCCTTGCTGGCTGGGGCCTTTAGGAGGTGTGGTCCACAACGTCTAGAGGGCACCAGGTTGGAGATGGCTCCTCTACTTGTACACAAGTATGGAAGCAGTTGGCCAGCTGCCTCTCCTCCTGCACTAGCTATGGGGAGAACATTTGAAAATATTACATGCTTTGAAGTATTTACTGTATTTATCTTGATTTTCTTAATGAGCTTGTGTGTGTGTGTAAATATATATTCCTATAAATAAAATTAAATATGCACAGTCTCTAGGGGTATTAAGGGAACATAGCCACCACTTCCACGCACAGGGTGGGTATCAAAGGCTTTAGAACAGTGTCCGTCCAGATCTTTTCGGACTACAACTTCCATCAGGCCTGACCACGGGCTGGGACTGGGGCTGATGGGGTTGGAGCTCAACAGCATCTGGAGGGCCATGCATGTTCTCCATCCGTGATGTAGCAGAAAGTCCACACTGCAGTTTCTACAAACTCTTCTTAGGGCAACAGCATCATGCTGTAAATCCCGCACTGCAGGGGGCTTGATTAGATGTCCCTCGGGTCCCCTTCCAACTCTATGAAAGGAGGACCCATCCGCATCGCACGTCGAAAAGCTTCGTAGGGTTGCCCCTGCAGACGGCCAGTCGTTCTGGCCCTTGATCATAGGAAAGCAGCTTGCACCGCCAAAACTACCCGTGCTTCCAACGCACCGATGCCCCCACGAACAGGCAGCGGCGCTCCAAGGTTTCCTTTCCGAGCTCTGCCTGGAGATTCCGGGGGCTGAACCCCGGGACCTTTCGCTCCCTGACCCTGCACCACCGTGCGAGGAGGTTACAGCTGTCCAAGGCCCACCCGCCTGCCCCGATCCAAGCAGCGACGGCGACCCCGAGCGCTACTTGCCAGACGCACCCGCAGCCTCTCCGGCACCGGAGCGAATGCGCTGCTCTTGCCCGGCTGCCCGGTCGTCTTGCAAGCCTTGCTCCACCTCTGCATCCCGCAGCTCCGAGCTGCCCGCCGCGCTGAATCTCCGCGAGCCCGCGAGAGAGAGAACGCGGGGAGCCGCCGCCGCCTCACGCAACCCGCTGCTTCCTCCTCTTCCCGCGGCTTGCCAAGGCCTCAGCCTCAGCAGCGCCCGCAAGCAGCGGCTGCTCCGCCACATGGCGGGCCGCCGGTTCCCGAGGAGGAGCCCCGACGTTCCGCGGATGGAACTTATGAACACTCAACGTTCCAAATGGAATCTCTCCGGGAAACTCCCCCTCCTCGGCGCGCAGGCTGACGCAGTGCCGAGGCCGCTGGCGATTGGCCGCGCGCCTCCTCACGTGAAAGCTGGGGGCGGTGAGCGCAGGCGCACAAGCTTTTCGGGAAGCCACTCCAGGAGTAGTGGGGGCGAGACTGAGCTTTCGGAGCGCCTTTCTTTCGCCACGGCGCGGCGCGCTCCTTTCCGAGAACCCGCTCCGTTTTCGCCCTGCTCTGGAGACTGGAACAGTTGATGGAAAACACAAGCCAGCTAAGAAAGTTTGGTGGCTGCCCTGAAGACCAACGATGCAGCTGATGAAATGGACTCCAGCCCACAAAACTTTGTGCCATCATCAACTTGCTGGTCTTAATGGGGACTCTCGGCTCCGCCTTGGAAATCGAGTTTTTTAAAAAAATTATTTTATTTTCAACGCAAAATCATAACAAAAATTACAAACATTTAATCCAAAATACTACTATACAAACAAAAAAGGAAAACAGAACATACAAAAAAGGAAAACAAAAGAAAAAACAAAACAAAAAAATACATCTACAAATAAAACCATATCATCATTCTAATCTAGTCAATACATACATATACACATATTGACTTCCTTCCTTTGTTCTAAGACCTCAGATTTTTTACTCTTGTTGTGTCTAATGTAGATTACTTCCGTCTTTGAACTTTTTACACCATTTTTTCTTTTTCTTTAACCCTGTAAAGCATCATTCATTACATACCGATATGCTTATTCCAGAACAATGTTTTTTCATATACTCTTTAGCACATCCCCATTCTTTTAATAATTTCTGAAATCGAGTTTCTTAAGGCTCTTAATCTCAGGGTTGTGAGTTAGAGCCCCAATTCTACAAATCTGTGATTTTCAGGTGAAGGAAGTGGACTCCGTGAAAGCCATAAAATCAGGCTGCACAAAGAGTGCAGGTATCTCATTCTAAGTGTTGGAACCGTTACCTGGCCAGGTACCCTAAGGACCAACTTTTTCCATTCGTTCCTTCTGCTAATCTCCAGTCGTCATCCAATACCTTGCTCTAAAATGTGAGAGGAGCCCTGCTGGGATATAGCCCAGCATCCTGAGCTCACAGGGGCCAGCATAATGCCTATGGGAAGCCTGTGAGTAGGACATGAGCACAAGGGCCATGTTTTTATTGTGTAGCACGCACCTATATACAACTAAGTCACATGTTCAAGGCTGAGGTGTTAACTGGTCATAATGGAATAAGGAATAAAGTAATAAAACCCAGGTGCACAATTTTTGAAAATCCAAAAGAGGAAATTTCCATTTTGCAGAGCACTATTTTCAAGCTTAAATTTTCCATAAAGCACTGTAGATACATGATAATCTTACAGTGCTAACACTGTATTGAGTTATGTCAACCCACACGCAACTCCCAACGGAGGATAAAACCTCATACAACTGATTCATTTCCAGTATCTTTAGAGGGGTAGTCCTCTTAAGCCTGTTGCAGCTCCAGCAACAATAAAGCTTGTGACATTTATTTGTACAATGTTTTATTGGTTTCTATGATAAAATGGCATTTATCAACTCCAATAAAAGCAGTAAGGTGTTCCATGCGTATATCAGTCATGTGGGGTGTGTGGAATTGAGCAGGGACGTTGTTAAAGAACTGAATCATTGAATGCATTGCCAGGGCTTCAACTATCTGTGACATAGCCTGTCTATAAGTAAGTGTGAGCGATATGAGGTTCAGTATTAACATCACTCCTGTTTACACACAGCTGATATATGGGAATCAAAATCCCCCTGATTCTTTTGGCCTCTAACAACACTTCTCTATTGTGTTAAATGCACTGAAGGAGCCAGATCCCAAACTTTCCCTTGCCATCCCCATCAGAGGATCTTTCCAATGGGAAGCAACCTATGAACATGCAGTGAGCAGCATGGTAAGGTAAAGGGACCCCTGACCATTAGGTCCAGTCGTGGACGACTCTGGGGTTGCGGCGCTCATCTCGCTTTATTGGCCGAGGGAGCCGGCGTACAGCTTCCAGGTCATGTGGCCAGCATGACTAAGCCGCTTCTGGCGAACCAGAGCAGTGCACCGAAACGCCGTTTACCTTCCCGCCAGAGCGCTACCTATTTATCTACTTGCACTTGACATGCTTTCGAACTGCTAGGTTGGCAGGAGCTGGGACCAAACAATGGGAGCTCACCCCGTTGCGGGTATTCGAACCGCTGACCTTCTGATCGGCAAGTCCTAGGCTCTGTGGTTTAACTCACAGCCCCACCCCCGTCCCTGAGCAGCATGGTACCTTATGTTAAGGGTGGGGGGGGAGTCAAGTGACAAAAAGGCTGGAGCAGGACTTGTGGCACCTGATACCAACATATCTCAGTTGGTAGAGCATAAGACTCTTAATCTCAGGGTTGTGAATTCGAGCCCCACATTGGGCAAAAGATTCCTGCATTTGTAGCACATGAAGAGGCCTTATGTAAAGAATAGAAGTCCTTTGATATGTATATTACTTCTTACCCATTGAGGAGTGGGGGGGGAGCAAAAGGAGTCACAAAAGCAGATTGTCTTCAGACAGGGATTGATATAGAGCATTTTGGTCTTGGAAAATATAGCAAAGGACTTTAATAAAATCAGAACAATATATTAGATAAAATCAATACCTTTATTGAGAGTTGCAAGAGGAAAAGACAGAAAACATACATTTTCTCTTCGCAAGGAACCTGTAAGATTTTGCAAGGATCTCCATAGACTAAAATATCAAACATACTACATTTCTAAGTCATGCCAGGAAATGGTAGGTTATAAAAGACAGAACCCAAACTATAATAGTGTAGCTTTCTACTCCAACTTAACAGAGTTGCAATAAGTGGGGCAAATCATTCTTATTATTTCTTGTCTCAGACTGAAATAGTGATGTTTCAGTGTAAGGCAAGACACATTCAGCTTACAATTTCTTCCATGACATTAAAACTATAATCATTTACACTTCCTCCTCTTCCTAGCCTTTTGTATAAAAGTATGTGCACTTCTACAAGATAGAAAAATAAAAGTTGCTAATACTAATTCATACTTCCAAACCTTTAAAATACACTTATCCTGTAAAGCTTATAGACCCATCATACTATATTAAGACTGCACACTTACCAGGGAGTATGCCCCATTTAACTAAGTGGGACTTCTGATCTGAGCAGACATATATAGGAGTGCACTGTATGTGACATTTTAATTTCAGTGGGGCTACCTCTGTTTAGAACCAGCATTGGGTCATGCAGACTTTACATAGCTAAACTGTCCTTTGCAATACTGCAGATTTATTGAACAACATTCAGGTAAACATTCGTCCAGTATTCCAGTTCCGTGCCATTAGTAATTTAGGAGCAGTAATACTTAACACTTCTATAGCGTGCTTTCAAGTCTTCAAAAGCATTTAGCATGCGTTATATAGCTGCATTTTGAACAACAACCTTGAAAGCCACTATATTGCTTCAAGCTACTTTATGAGTTCATTGCAAAAGAGATGGGGCAAACTAGGGTCTTCCAGATTCACAGCTCAGTCTCTGGCCACTATGCTGCACCTACTAGTAAAAAATGTTTACACCAGTGTGGTGGCATACCAGTCATGTGCTGCAAAACAGCAGTTGTGTGGGATGAAAACATTAATTCACCATTGTTAAACTTAAATTGCCTGCATGACTATACTCTTAAGATCACATAACATCCACAGTGCCATGATAACTACACCGTTATTAAAGTTACAGGAGAGCTGTGCTTCTTTGCATCTAGAGCTCACTGTGGCTATTCCTGCAGGGGAAACATTGCTATCAAAGAGGACACTACCTTGCCTATATCATAAACACCACTGCAAAGATTAAACTTCTTGGGAACAGGTGCTGTGAGGCAGTGCAAAGTGATTGCCTCCAACTTTGGGTGCTATTGCCATGTTTTTAACACCTGGAAAAATTGTGAGATGGGAAAGGGAAGGGGGAAAGGACTCATATTTTTGGTCCTCCTTTCTTCCTCCCTGTCCCATCTCAATGATTTACAGAGAAAGGGGGAAGCAGACAAAGGAATAAAGAAAAGGCTTTCCCCCTTCTTTCTATCCCGAAGTTCCCCAACCCTTCAACAACCTTTGTGTGCTCCCTTCATCCCAGTAGTTGAGTTCTAAGAGAACTTCTCACACTTCCCGCTAAGTGCTTTGCCATGAAACCACAGGTGTTCAGGAAAGCTGTCTAGTAAAAAAACCAACAACACCATAGCGCTGTGTAGGATCACTCCATGTCAATATCACATGGCATATTCTGCTGAGCAGAGAAGTGGGGACTAGTGAGGCCTGAAGACTTAGGAGCATGTAGGCTACTCAAAAACAGTCCCACACAAACACATCCCAAGGGAGCAGAGCCATGGATATTTCAGTGCACATTGCCTGCTGCTCCTTTGGGTGCAGAATGTAGATCCTGCTCTCATGTATCTCAAGTATAAGGAATATAGTAGGCAGAGGAAACAGAACCAAGAGCAGTCATGTAACTGCAAGTTGCTCATCTGGTGGAGAGTATATTGGGTATGTCTACTATGCATCTGAAGCCATTGGGGTAAGTGATGCTACATGCTGATCATTTCTTAGGTACCTATTATAATTTTCAAAGCAGCCACATTATCACTCATTAGGGAACTAGGGAAATTTCAATTTAACAGCATGATCCTCTGCATGTTTACCCCAAAGCAAGCTCCCTCAAGTTTGGTGGGACTTGACTTGCTAGGAGTTCAGCCTAAGCTTAAATTCTTTGGAGAAAATCTTTCGGCCAAGAAGACACTTAGCAATATTCAGGAGGAGTAACTAGTCTAGGAAACCGTATCAGTCTTAAATGATTTATTAGCTAATATACCGTGGCAGATCCAAGAACATAAGCAAGCAAAATGTATGATCAATTTCTCCATGAGATGCCATTTTAACCTTCTAAGACAAGTCAACACAACACCAGCCATTCTATTGTACTGCAAGCTTACCACATAAATCCTGATTTTAACACTTAGGTATTATTCCATTGAATGACAGTTCAATGCAAATCCCCAAATGCATACAAATAGAAGTGATTATACTGAAGACTTAAACAATTCCTGGCTTATTTTTCAGCAGAGGATGTTTCTCATTGTTTGCCGGGAAGAGGACAGCCTTGACATTGTTGAAATAAACACTCAGTCCTTCGTTACTGGCCTCGTCTCCAGTTTTTCTTTCAATAGGCTTGTATTCTTTATATCTCCTGGAAGGAATTTTCAAAATTAATTTACTGAAAAGTATTCCCTTCATGGTGCATTGCTATGCCAGTACTGTGGCTGGGATGAGAACAAACAAAACAAGCCACTTTATTCTCCTGTGCAAAATGTTGCTGCCCAGGTCAGTATTTTGAAAAATTCTATGGCATGTGCAAGAGCTTCTTGCCAGGGAAAAAACTGGTCAATGTGTGTGTATAAAACAATCTATTTAATGCTTAGAAAGACTTGTGGTGTGCTTCTCACGCAACAACAAACTACTCTGCAAATACTTTCCATAGGCTAAACCATGAAGGAGAAAAATTACATTTGGTGTTGTTGTTCTGTAACCCCCTTTTTTAAGTGATCCAATGTGATGCAGTGGATAGAGCATCAGATTAGGACAAGGGGTGGAGGAGGGATTCATTTTTCTAATGCACACTTCTCAAAACAATCCATGAACCAAAGGCACATAATTTTGTGGGGGCACGAACCAGACGTCCGCATGCAGGGGTCCCCGTCCCACCCTGCACACTGCCAGGAGTCTCTGGGCCCTGGAGACTGGCCTGGCCTCACCACCAGATCCCAGGCCCCCTTGCTGAATGGCCTTCCAGCCAGTGTCTAATAATAATAATAATAATAATAATAATAATAATAATAATAATAATAATAATTCTTATTTATACCCCGCCCATCTGGCTGGGCTTCCCCAGCCACTCTGGGCGGCTTCCAAAAGAATATTAAAATACTGTGATACATCAAACATTAAAAGCTTCCCTAAACAGGGCTGCCTTCAGATGTCTTCTAAAAGTGTCAGAGGGATTCACCCATCAAGGGCCACGTTGGCCAACCAGGCTCCCCCTAGCATAGGTGGGCAGGTGGCATTGTGCAGCTCCAGTAGCAAGGGCTGGGCCATGAAGCAGGCTCTGTGAACCCTCCGTGCTCTGCCCCCACCCAGCGTGCCCACCTGGCAGCATTGCTGGCACGGCAGGTTCTGTTCACCCTCTGCACTGTGCACACATACTGTTATGTAGTGTAGTTTCACCCTGGGCCAACAGGGGGATACTGTATATAGTTTTCACTCAGGTCTGTAGATAGTTTTCACTCAGGTCCGCGGCAGTTAGTTTAGGCGGGAACTCTGAGCTGTTGTGGTTACAATGTTGACAGCCGGCTGCCTATAAATACAGGCCGGCTGAGCTGTTCGCAGTCAGTTCTATTCCAGCTTATCTTAATAAAGAGCTACTTGAAGAAATCGCTGTGCCGGCTGCTATGTCAACCCACTACCTAATACTGGCGACGAAGGTGGGATGGATGGACATCAGAGCACAGCCAGATGCGGCCAGCCTCTGAACTGAGCTGAATCACAGAGCGAAATCACTGAGCGAAATCACTGAGCGAAATCACTGGGCAGAACCAATTCAGAGCTGACTGTTCTGGCTAGAGCACTGTGTTCCATCCATCGCCCTTCACGCCGGCATCGGAATCATGGCTTCACTTGTGCCTCTACCGCCGTTTGCGCCAGCCTCTGAGTCATGGGACTCCTACCTCGCTCGGTTCGGCTGCTACCTCCAAGCCAACGAGCTGACAGC
This sequence comes from Podarcis bocagei, assembly GCF_964188305.1. Lineage (NCBI taxonomy): Eukaryota > Metazoa > Chordata > Lepidosauria > Squamata > Lacertidae > Podarcis > Podarcis bocagei. The sequence goes on from NC_138137.1 coordinate 26,310,729, forward strand.
AGTATCAGTGGATCGGAAGCGGGGCCTATTCCTCAGCCTCTGTGGGCCTGAGGTGTTTGAGACGGCCCGAGCATTGGTTGCGCCTGAAGCAGTCCAGGCAACACCATGGGACACGATCCAAGAGAAGCTCCGCAACCACTACGCACCAAAGCCGTCCAAGATTGCTGCCCGCCATGCGTTCTACCACCGGAACCAGGCAGAGGGGGAGTCAATCAACAACTACGCCACCGCCCTGCGACAGGCTGCAATGCACTGTGAGTTCCGAGACTTAGACGATGCCCTGATGGATCGAATCGTCTGCGGGGTCCGGGACATCCATCTGCAACGGCGTCTCCTAGCCAAGCCAGACCTCACGCTACAGAAAGCCATTGAGGAGGCTGTGGCCTCAGAAGCTGCTGAATGCTCCGCCCAGGAGATCCGCAAGTCCAGCAGCCCGCGTCTTGCTAGGGGGCCAGTTCCGGTGCATCATGAAGAGGCCAGCAGTGATGAGGCATCCTCCAGTGAAGACGATGACGTGCACCAGACAAAGCGGGAGCGCAGGAAGCTCCAACAGAAGTCCAAGAGCCAACCGGAATGTGCTGGCTGCGGGGGCGACCATTCCCGTGCCAAGTGTCGATTCAGAGACGCTATCTGTAGGAGGTGTTCCAGAAGGGGCCACATCGCTAAGGTCTGCCGATCGGCTCCGTCTGACACCCCCCCTTCATCGACTCGCAAGTTCAAGTCTTCACTCCAGTCTGCCAAGGGAAGTTGTTTCGCTCTCACCAACTGCCGCTGCCCGTCTGGAACCACGATTGGCCAAACCGACTCGTCTACGCGACGCAAGCTGAACGTCACGGTGCTCATTGAAGGAGCTCCATGTGACATGGAGATCGACACCGGGTCTGCCCTGTCCGTCGTGTCATGGAGCACCATCAAAAGACTGGTACCCAGAGTATCCAAAAGGCAACTCGACTCTCACCGCGTACACCTGAGAGACTACCAGGGAAACGACATTCCCGTGGTAGGCGTTGGCCGGTTCCGGATCGCCTTCAAGGATTTTTCGGGCCTGCTCCGGTTGGTGGTGGTCGAAGGTCAGCGGCCAAGCCTCCTAGGGCTAGACTGGTTTGATGCCCTCGGCCTGGAAGTCACCGGCATCAACTGCATCTCTAACGCAGAGACTGAGGGTCTGGTCAAAGACTTTGCCGAGGTTTTTGACGGCACCTTGGGACAATATACTGGTACGCCCATCTCCTTTAGCCTTGATCCACAAGTCGCCCCCATCAAGCTTAAGCCACGCCGGGTTCCCTTTGCTCTCAAGGCTAAGGTGGACGAACAACTGGACAAACTGATCGCCCAAGGAGTTTTGGAGCCCGTTGACCACGCAAAGTGGGAAACCCCCATCGTCACGCCTGTCAAGCCAGATGGGTCAGTGAGAATCTGCGCTGACTACAAGTGCACAATCAACAAGGCACTTCAGCAGCACGCTTATCCGGTTCCTGTTGTCCAACACCTGCTGCATTCCCTGGGTGAGGGTAAGGTCTTCGCCAAGCTGGACCTTGCCCAAGCCTATCAACAACTGCCAGTCGATGATGCCACTGCTGAAGCCCAGACGATCGTCACCCACCGGGGGGCATTCCGTTGCCGCCGGTTGCAGTTCGGGGTGAGTGTGGCTCCTGGCATCTTCCAAAGCCTTATGGAGCGTCTCCTGCAAGGGCTTCCGGGCGTGGTACCATATTTTGATGACGTCTTGGTGTCTGCAGACTCACACCAGCAGCTGTTCGAGCGCCTCCGTGCCGTGCTGACCAGGTTCCAGGAGGCCGGGCTCAAGGTAAAGAGGGAGAAGTGCCTGATTGCCGTTCCACAGGTAGAGTTCCTGGGCTATCTTATCGATGCCTCCGGCCTTCATCCAACCACATCCAAGATCCGCGCTATCCAGCAGGCCCCCACCCCAAAGGACAAAACGGAGTTGCAGGCATTCCTGGGGCTGCTGAACTTTTATAACGTGTTCCTGCCCCACAAAGCCACAGTGGCTGAGCCTCTTCACCGACTCCTTAGCACTAAGACGCCTTGGGCCTGGGGTCATCGAGAGACGGCGGCCTTCAACGCGGTCAAGGCTCTCCTTTCTTCAGACAGTGTGCTGGTACAGTACAGTGAATCCAGGCCGCTGGTCCTTGCCTGCGACGCCTCACCTTTTGGCATCGGTGCTGTCCTTAGTCACCGTTTTCCAGATGGAAGAGAAGCACCGCTCGCCTACTTTTCCAGGACACTATCTCCGACGGAACGGAATTACAGCCAGCTCGACAAGGAGGCATTGGCACTTGTGGCTGGAGTGAAGAGGTTCCATGAATACCTCTATGGCAGGACTTTTGACCTCATCACTGACCACAAGCCACTCCTGGGCCTCCTCGCCGGTGATCGTCCAACTCCACCGGTCCTCTCACCACGCATGCTGCGATGGACTGTTTTCCTGGCTGCCTACCACTACCGGCTCATCCATCGCCCGGGGAAATCGATGAGCCATGCCGACGCCCTCAGCCGTTGCCCTCTTCCAGCATTTGTGGAAGACCCGGCTCCAGCTTCATCGCTCCTTCTGATTGAGGATCTTCCGGCAGCGCCTGTATCGGCTGCCACTGTGGCCTCCGCGTCTGCCCAGGATCGCACCATCAGCCGGGTGCTCAACTGGGTGTGGAGGGGGTGGCCACAAGGGCCTTTTGCATCGGAGTTCCAGCCCTTCGCAACCAGACAACATGAACTCTCAGCTCATCGCGGCTGTCTGCTGTGGGGAGACCGCGTCGTGATTCCCCAGGGACTCCGTCAGCGCGTCCTGGAGGCTCTGCACGTTGGCCACCCGGGAATTGTCAAAATGAAGGCGTTGGCTCGGTGTTACGTCTGGTGGCCTAATATGGACGATGCCATCACTGCCTGGGTATCCGCCTGTCAAGCGTGCCAAGAGTCGAGGCCTGCACCACCGGCAGCTAAGGGACACACCTGGGAGACGCCAAAGACACCCTGGTCGAGGGTGCACATTGACCTGGCTGGCCCCTTTCACGGCCGGACCTTTATGGTAGTGGTGGACGCCTATTCCAAATGGCTGGAGGTCGCCCTGATGCCCTCCACCACTACCGAAGCTGTCATCCGGGTGCTGCGAGGCCTGTTTGCAACGCATGGGTGTCCTGATGTCCTTGTCTCTGACAACGGACCGCAGTTCACGTCAGGCACGTTTGAGCGGTATCTTTTGGGACTGGGCATCCGCCATGCCCTAACGGCACCTTTTCATCCATCCAGCAACGGACAAGCGGAAAGAATGGTGCGCTCGACAAAAGAGGCATTGGCGCGCCTGGACCGGGGAGACTGGCATGAGCGGGTCGCCGAATACTTGTTCGTGCAACACATCACTCCTCATGCGGCCACAGGGAGGAGTCCTGCTGAACTGCTTATGGGCCGCCGCCTCAGGTCACCGCTCGACCGGCTACACCCAGACTTTGCCGTGGCTGAACCCCCAGGCTGTGCCAACGCACCACGGTCATTTGTCCCAGGAAACCAGGTCTTTGCCCGGAACTATGTGGGGGACATCCCTTGGGTGCCAGCCACAGTAGTGGGAGTCACTGGACCTCGCTCGTACCAGGTGGCACTCGAGGATGGACGTTTGTGGCGACGGCACATAGACCAGCTTAGGCGCAGGGTTGGCGACTTAGACACTACCGAGGTGCCCCCAACTGCGCTTGCGGCTCCAGAAGAGACACGTACAGATGGCGAGGCCCCACCTACACCTCCCTCGCAAACTGCCAGCGTGGAGCCGAACCAAGCCGTCTCAGAACAGACTCAGACCACTCCACTTGCGGAGGCTCCACCCACAGCAGCGGATCCAGGGGAGTTGGTTCCAACGCCACCTAGGGTCGCACCACAGCCTCAGCGAGAACTGTGTGGCCCTCCGGACTTGGCTACCAGTCCCCGGCGGTCTGGCAGAGTTTCCAAGCGCCCAACTCATTTAAAGGACTACGTGGTTGGACAGGTATCACTGTTGGTCTAAGTATGGGAAATGTAACCGATATGCTTTTGTGCCTAATTGAACCATTACGCGTAGTGCTGTATATAAGGAAACCATTACGATTGTAACTAACGCCTTATCTCGGTGGGGAGGGGTGTTATGTAGTGTAGTTTCACCCTGGGCCAACAGGGGGATACTGTATATAGTTTTCACTCAGGTCTGTAGATAGTTTTCACTCAGGTCCGCGGCAGTTAGTTTAGGCGGGAACTCTGGGCTGTTGTGGTTACAATGTTGACAGCCGGCTGCCTATAAATACAGGCCGGCTGAGCTGTTCGCAGTCAGTTCTATTCCAGCTTATCTTAATAAAGAGCTACTTGAAGAAATCGCTGTGCCGGCTGCTATGTCAACCCACTACTTAATACATACACCCCCCCCCCAGGTGCCAACAAATACCACAATGCCACCAGAAAGTGGACCTCAGCTTCCAAGGTCAATAAGAGAGTGTTGCCCACACCACAATGTATCCCTAATATATGGTACCTTTATGCATTTTAAATGCAAGTTGCCAGGGGATCCAATATTGGCTTTACAGCAGGATATAATTTATACATAGATAAGACAAAATGAAATCAGTACTCTTGCAGGAATCTCCTTCCAAGGTAACACTGGTTTCTCCTCAGATCATATAACTGGTCAATCTGTATTGTCAATGTTCCTTGTGAACATTAAAAATGGTGAGAGTGTTGGGGATCGTAAAATAAACAGGCACTGTTTTTAAGGTCTGGGCCAAGCAACTTACTTGTAAAGGAAAAATGTCGCGACGGCAACAAACACCACCAAGAAACCGCAAGCGAGCAGAACTCCTTCTGCTGTCCTTGAAAATGACCCTGCAGCTTGAATGACAAAGTTAAAGGCCATAATGTTAGTTCACACTCCTCAACTTGGAGGTCAGTACTCTTATAGCAGCCTTCGCTAACCTAGTGGCATGCAGATGTTTTGGGCTACAACTACCATCAGCCTAGCCAGCATGATGGTGCTGGCAGGGGCTGAGGGGATTTGTAGTTCAAAACATCTGGAAGGCACCACCTTGACAAAGACTGCCTTACGGCATAAAATATCTCCACAGTCTACATGTGCCTGATGCTACCACTGACATTGGACATCATTGCAGCTGATGGGAACTGCTGTAGACACAGCACACATTCTTTGTTGGAATGGAGAAATGGTGCCTGTCTTATTCCAGAGCTGCCCAAATAATTTTGTGACCCCCTCCGATTCACAGTAGCTTAGTTCAGCTGAGTTGTAGGGAGCAGGTGGCGCTGTGGTCTAAACCACTGAGCCTCTTGGGCTTGCCGATCAGAAAGTCGGCAATTTGAATCTGCACAACGGGGTGAGCTCCCATTGCTCTGTCGCAGCTCCTGCCAACCTAGCAGTTCAAAAGCATACCAACACGAGTAGATAAATAGGTACCACTGCATCAGGAATGTAAACAGCATTTCCATGCGCTCTGGCACTCATCACGGTGTCCCGTGGCGCCAGAAGCAGTTTCGTCATGCTGGCCACATGACCCGGAAAGCTGTCTGCGGACAAACGCCAGCTCCCTCAGCCTGAAGTGAGATGAGCGCCACACCCCATAGTTGCCTTTGACTGGACTTAACTGCCCAGGGCTCCTTTACCTTTACCCAGCCAAGTTATTTTTGACCACTGAGGCTGAAGCACCTCTCTCTCCTTGGTTATTTAGTTACAATAATAATACATTAAATAACAAGGCATTTCCTGATCTTTCAGGGCATCCACAGTTAGTTGGGTGAGGCAGCCACCTGACTAATGTTAGGGCCGGCCCTGCATGTGACACCAATCCTGCACTCTTGTCAATGCAACTGCACAGTCCTGACCTTGCCACTGCCTGCCTCCATCCTGTCCTGACAACCAGTAGCTATGGGAGTGTTGGGAGACAACTCCACCACACTTCATGAGCCACAAGGTGCTGACTGCAAATGAATGCAGATGTTCAGCCAGGACTCACCTCCATTGATGGATATCAAAGTACTTGTGAGAGCCAGGCTCGCTGCATCACCCAGTGTAATGTTCACACAATAGGTTCCGGATTCGTTAAAGGTCCGTCTTATGGTCAGTAGGCACTCATCTATGTCAACAGGGTCACATGCCTCGCTCTGTAACACCTGGCAGGTGGGGTCAGCAATTATTGTACAGGCATCTGTAGGAAGACTAGGGCGCGGAAAGAAAGAAAGATGGATGAAATTATGGACTTTTCATCAGTTTTCATTTCGCAGAAGTCAACACGTTTATCACATTTCTGTTCTGCTTTTCTGTAAAAGCTATGTTCAGATGGATTTATCTTAAAATATATATTTAAAACCAACACAACACAATAAAAAGCAGTAAAGTACAAAAATCAGAAACCAAATGAAAGCAACACCCAAAGGCTATCAAAACTCAGGAGTAAAAACTAGCAGCATTATTCAGCAAAGGCTAACAGAAAATAAAGGTCTTCTGTAATATTTAACAATTCACAAACCTTGGTGAACCAGACTTTTTATAAATCCTGATGCAATGTTTTTACGTGAGCAGGGACACTGTTAGCTGCTTTAAGAACTTGGAGCATGGGCTCCTGAAACAAATCTGTATAAAATTTGCACATAATAATTTATCCCTATATATGCCTCTGGGAGACTAAGATGGTGAGTGGGTCTCACCAACACTGCCTTATAAGCACAGGGGGAAAGAGGCCAGAGATCTGGTGACTATCACAAAAGACCCAGAACTTCTGCTCTGTGAACCATCCTCAGCAATACCACTTTAGCAGCAAGAAGTTCAGTGAGCTAAGATGAGCGCTGCTGCAACGGAACAACTTAAATGTCTGTAGCACTTCATGGTCTAAGTTTTACAAGAAGCAGAGTTATCAGAATTAATGAAAGCACCTACCTCCCTTGACAGGTTACCACAAAATCAACCATGGAGTTTTCAACCTGAGTAGTGGCCACCTGGACACTTGTCATTTGGATAATATTGACCCCAAGGATCCCCTCTGGCCAAAGAAACAAATTGGCAAAATGTCAGAATTTCTGAGACAAGAACTTTGACAGCAAAAATAAAAAATCCCATTTGGAAATGTAGAGAATGAATTGTTTTAGAATGATCTTAATTGGATCCGAAGGCTGCCTGCAAATGGGGCTCACCTACATTTTGTCATAATGGACACACAATTCAAAAGAGTGTGGAAATGCATTGCAACTTATTTTGTTTTGACCATTGTATTAGATTCCTGCTGTTCTTGAAATTAACATTTTTAAGGCACCTCAGTACTCCAGACACTTTGGGATGGTCCACCCCAGAATTTATTGTGTGCTTGCAACTGTTTGTGTTCCCATTTTATTTGCATAGTCCACATGGTACTACCCTCACAACACCAGTCTAGATGCTTTCCCCTTGTGAATTCAGGCTTACCATACAAGGATAATCCAATAAACTGTGGGAAATCGGGCTGCAAAGTGCTCCACTTGGGGTCACAGACTATTTGTTCCAGTGTTTTGGAGTGGGCAGATCTATCCTCAGTTTCTGCCGCTCCCCTTCGCACACCCACTAGTTCCTCCGTACATTAATTTCTTCCCCAGCTAGGCTTGTAACTATTTCCAGAGTACTCCTGAACTATATTTCCCCACCTGCAATCCCTTTGATTTGCAGAAAACCAGAAATCTGCACAGGTAAACCACGTTAGAATTTTCTACGCTAGATATTGCATAGTAAGTTATTCTGAAAAATGGGTGCCGAGAATTTACAACTGCTTTAATATATTTCCCGGCTGATCTCTTCTACAGGATTTTTATAGCCATCTGTTTGGAATGGTAGCTTAAGCTTGCAGCCTTAAGCACTCCTAAATTAGATGTAAGTCCTGTTGAAACCAATGGGCTGTCAACAATATCATTGGAAGAAGGACTTCCTAGCCTGAGAAAACTACACAGCCAGAGAGGTGATGAGGAACAGCTGCATCAACGTCACAAAATGAGACAATAGCATTGCAGAGATGTTGGAGCAGCGGGTGTGTATAGGGGGACACCCAAGAAAGGTGGGGAGACTTCACAGACCATCTCCTAACCAAGAGAAAACATTTACAGGCAAGTATGTTTAGTAAAAGGTCAAAAGACATTACTTCATTGAGTTGGATTCAAAGATTCCCCCTGCGAATGGGATTTGTTGTTGGGCAGAAGGAATCTTCCTCAGGTCCTCCTGTTAGAAGAGGCCTAATCAGTTCACAGAAGGGAATTTTTGGATCCAACCCACAATGTCTGCTGCATGCAACCTGACCATAGCTGTCAACATTTCCCCCTTTTTAAGGGAAATTCCCTTACTCCGAATAGGATTCCTCGCAAGCAAAGGGAAAAGTTGACAGCTATGAACCTGACGTGCAAAAATAAGAGAGTTGATCTTGTCAACAGTGGAGACTGGTCCATTAGGACAAATGGGGCACTGCCCCACCAACCTCAGTCTGCCTTCAGCCAGACCTCACCTCCCTGGCTGTCCTGGCTGACACCTTCCTCCTCCTTAGTCTTAGTGTTGCTCCTGTATAACTCAGCAGGGAGGAGGATGGGGATAAAACCAGAATGGGTTGATTCTGCCGGTCCTTGGCTCTGGCTCCATCTACAGTTGGCCTCCTGGCCTTCTGCCCCGCCAGCTGCCACTAGTTGCCAGCTATTGATATTCTTTATTGGTACTCTTCCGAAATTTGTCTCTTGAGCAAAACGGAACAGCAGCCAGCCAGTAAGAGCAGCTTCAGAAAAGCCACTTTAATGACATGCACAAGTTCCAACGAATTCCCTTTATTACCTATCAAACCACATTATTTCCTTACGGATGTAGATGCATACCTGCAATGAAGAGAGATGCTTTATAAGGTCCAGATCGAGCAATATGGCATCCTTCGACAGGAGACTGTCCTGTTGGCACCTCTGCTAAACTATTGAAGCTGGGAGTTACATTCGAAGGCAGCGGGGTAGTTACTGAAACAACGGAAAGGGAAATGAGTTAATGTATTTGCACTTTTAGCAAAACATTTCGAGCATAACAAACAGAATTTATCTGGAACACCTGCAAGTCTTGCACTCTTGCTTAGCTCCCATAAATTCCAATCGGACGTGTTATGGCCAGATATCAACTGGATTTGTGTATTTCACACAACTAAGCAAAGGCAAGTAAAACACTTATTACACCTAGTTTTTTTGGCCTTGGGAGTTGGATGACCGACAGAGTTTTTTTGTATATACCGTTTACTGAACGGAAAGAGTTTGCCTTATCTAGAAGGTTTGTATGTATAACATAATCTCTATGGCGACGCTGATTTAATTATGCATTTATTATTCTATTTATTGTGTACATTGCTTGATGTTGTGTAACCCACCTTGTGACCTTATGTGATAGGCAGAATATACATTTTTAATAAATAACTAAATATTTGTCCTCTTGTCCTTTGCTTTTATGAATCCATTCTTTTACATATCTTATTACACCTTCTATTTATAATTCCTCCCCCAATATCTCCCTTGGTCCAGCTTGCCATACTTTAAAAAATCCTGAAAGTCTTACTTCTTCACATGTTTCCCCAGCTTTATTTCTTGCTGGTCCCTAGTTTTGAATACACCCTCTCTTCCTCTTCTTTCTTCACTTGCATCTAGCCCCTGTAAACTTACAAGTCTGTAAACTTGCAAACAGAGAGCCAGTGTGTTTAGAGTGTTGGTCTAGGACTAGGGAGTCCCAGGTTCCAATCCCCACTAAGCCACAGAGGTTGATCTTGGGACATTTACTCTCACTCTCAGACTAATCTAGCTCAAGGGTTTCTTGTGTGGATAAAAAGCCTTGAGCTCCTGGGAGGAAATGTAGAAATTAATGCAGCAAAAGCAATACCATCATCATTATTTTACTTTACTTTATTTTTGTAGCTCTGGTGCTGCATAATGTAGGGAGAGTGAAAGAAGCCACTTCAGTATTCTTACTATATATTAAAAACATTTGTCCTAGGACACTGAAATGCTAATAGCCTACTTCAACTATTCCCTTCAAGCACTCTTGTAAGAAAGGGAAACACCGTAAGTATGCCACAATTCTTTGTTAATCAATATGCTCATTATTATCATGAAAAATTGTCTGGTTAACTATTCCATATAATGAACCCATTTGTTTTATTTCAACTTAGCCTTGAGCCATGGCCTCTTACCTGGTGGAAGAGGTGTTGGTGGAAGAGGTGTTGGTGGTCCACAAGGGGCAGGTATAAGAGCATGGACAGACAAGTCAAGGCTGAAATTTCCCAGAAGTTTATATGTGTGCATCTGAACAGAACTGTTGGAAACAAATAAGCCGCTGCCGTCTCCAAAATTCCAGCGGTAGGAAATAGCAGAGTGGTTCAGGTAGTGGCTAGGATCGTGAATCTGGACATCAAATGTAATAGGGATATCCTTGATGAAAATGTAGTCTGAGGCGTTGCGATCATTCTTCTGAGTCATGTTCACATAGAAAGGGATTTTATCTGCATAGAAAATGAAGTCAAGCAAAAGGATGAGATTGTGGCTGGACTCAAGATAGGTAATCCTTGGGAACTGAAAAACCATAGAGGTAACAAAATTTGTCGAAGCTCTCATATTTAGGAGATGTCTTTGCACAAACCAATGTTTGTTGTGGTATACAAAGTTCACATGCACACAATACAATTAAAACACTATTGTACTATGTTATTTAAACCATTCAGGTTTGCTAAGTTATTATTTATTTAACCTACCCACTTACCTGTTACGACATAAACAACATTTGCTGTGGCTACTGGTTGAAAGGATCGATAATTTCGCCTATAAACTGATAATTCCATAATTTGATTGCCAAGTGTGATATTTGTTGTGTTGATGGACACCATAGCTGAAGAACCTCCCGTTGTTTGATAATACTGGCCTGTGAAAAAGGGGAAATATGAAAAAAAGGATTATCGCTGTGGAACTGGTCAGGCTTGCAATTTTTTTCCTTTTGAACATAGGCACCCATTTCACTCGAGTAGGTAAACACACTTATCCTTTCCCACAAGTTAGTAAATAAATCAATAAAACTTTCTGAAAACAGTTCTAAAAAGGGATTGCATTTGTTCCAATCATTATTACACAGAGGTCAGGGAAATGTATGTGGTGGTTTTGCCATTTTACCTCCACAGCTCTTTGGGATGAGATAGGGGAGAGATGGAGATTAAACCAAGGTCACTCATTTAAGTTCATGACGGAGCAGGAATTTGGACACAGGTTCCCTCCATCTAAGATCAACGTTCTATCCACTTGCACTTAAAAGCCCAAGACAGTCTCACAGTGACTATACAAACTTGAATAAACCAATACTGGCACTGACTACCAATAGGTGCAAAACGGATGCTCCACCACTGAATTAGGATCCCTCCCCATTGTTTTCTGTTGCACAATCACTGCTCATATCATGGAAGGCATAAGAGGACATTCCAGGGGGAGCTAGAAAATAACTTTATTATCTCTCACCAACAAGATCGAAACAGACAAGAAACAACCCTATTCTTATTCTTATTATTTAATAGATTTCTAGATCACCTTACAAAATGTAAACATCTTCCCGAGGCAGCATATATAATATGAAGGACAAGTTTAAAACTAAACATCAAAAGTTAAAATAAAACAAAACAGAAAGAGCATTTCAAGCCAGCAATCCCACCTTAAATATGAAACTCTTATGGCCATTAAAATGCCCAGTATCAAAATACTTCCTAATTACAAACACATATCATAATTGTATATATCCTGCTTTCTCAGAGTTGTTTAAATGCCTGCCATATCGAGCCGTTCTCCTATAAACTGTAAATCCACTCAGGAGAGACTGCATTTGAAAAAAGGTCTCTGACTTCCAAAATTCAGAAAAGTCAACAAAACAGCTTCTGTAGTCTGAACTGACTGTCCTCTCACATGAGGACCACATTATCTCATATAAGTCTTTCTTTATATGTAAAGAAGTTTATAAAGCATCTTAAGTGTCTTCTTTTTAAAACTAAATAATTATTGTTATGATTTTATTAGTAGCAACAAGTACTATTATTAGAAGTAACAAATACTATTAGTAGCAACAAGTACTACTAATTATTAGTAATAACACAGTAAGCTAAAGGTGCGTTTTTAGGACTGACCGAGAGTGTGAAACACATAGATGAAGTTTCTCCTCCTCCAATCTTTGTGGCGAGGGAAAGGTCTGCCATCTGGAAACACATTGTGACTACTGTTATGAGAGCAATTCTGCCCGTCACAATCGTCAATCCACTGAGTCCAATTGTAAACATACAGGTCGGGAAGATTTGCATAATCAGAAGAACCTTGAAGCAAAGGAAAGGAAAAATGAAAAGAAGGAAACCTTTCCAGGAAAGTCAATAAAGACTCAGGTGGAATCTAGACACATATAAAAACCGCTTTGAAAATGCTTTTTTTTAAAAGCGTTTTAATAAATACATTGAATTTTCCGTAAGGCTCACCACCACCACCTAGTGTCACATTGTATATTGCACTTAAAACACACTCAAAACGTTTTATCTGCTGCTGTGTAGCTGAACACAGCAGGCCTTATTTCTGAGTAAACATGCGTAGGACAGCACTGCACTTGTCTATGGACTAAAACAGCGACCTGGCATTTATATGAACTTGGATTTGTGGCTTGCAATGCCACAAAACTCCCATCAAACTTTTGTAAAGTAAATACAGTACTTCAAGGAAGCGTCATAATTATAACCAAGGAAATCTCATCTGTTATGAGCTGTGTGTCCCACAAGTCACTCCCAGCAAACATATCATGTCAGCTATCCCGCGTATCATGTAAGAAATTGAAAAAGGTGGAGAAGTAAATAACTTTCCTAGTACATCAGGAATATGTATGCCTATCACCAGGGTCTCCCATCCCACTGGAGTCAAAGTACAATGTTTGTAAATCTCTCTGAGTCCCATCAGGACCACCACCAAGCCACAGAGGCTCTGTCACTTTGCTTTTTTTTGTACAGAATATAATTTTTGAAAGTGTACAGATACAAGACGCAGGGCAAAGCTTGAGAACCATTCACACTCCTAGCATATGCAGGTACTTTCATTACTTGCCGTTGATGCAGTGTTGATCGTATATTATATTGCTGTCATTATCTTCTCTTTGACATCTGGGAAACTTGAGGATCACATTAAAAGACACATTGGATCCCACCAGAGCTGGACTGTCACTGGTCAGACTGGCCACAACCCTTCCCCCTGAGGAAGTCAAGATGCATTTGTTTATCACTTCCGGTTATATCTCGCGTTTCATATAGGATTTCAAAGTAACATGCAATGTTTTCTCCCCATGCCCCCTCTCCATTTTATCCTCATAGGCAACCCTGTACATTACACAGGATATTTCCAAAACATTTCTTATTCATTGGTGATCTTCAAAACTACACTGTAACATGGAACAGACTCCCCCCTTTTTCAGAATGTTATTTAATTGCATTAATTTATATTCAAATAAAGCAGAATAATATAACAGGTTTAGAATTCAGTTGCACTGCAGTTTGTTTTGTTATGTTAATTGCTATCCTCCTCTTATCTGTTATCTGCATGTAGGTGTCTTGCATTTATTGCGTCTTTTGCAATAATCAATTTTGCAGGTGTTAGTCTGAAACTATTGAGCAATATGATTTCAATATGCTCAGATAACTATTTTTCTAATAGCATTATTTAAAGACCTAAGGAACATTTATATCTTTTATATGTTTGGATAATAGAAGATGACCACCACATATAGATGCAGTCTGCTAATAATAACCGCAAACACAACATGTATATATGTATGTATTGTTTTTATATTTTGCATGGCATCAAATTGTTGGGTTTTCTTAATATTGATGTGGTCGATGGTGCTACTCAGAGGTGTGTTTGTAATTATAACCTGCATAGCAGCACATCTGTGAGCTCTTGACAATTCAGCACACCTGTGGTATCTTAACAATTTAACTAATTAGCAGGGGGAGTTTACCTGCTGCACCGAATGCAGCGATGTGATAGGGTAATTGATTATTTGAAAACTGTATGTAAGTTGATCAAGTGGTGTTGTGTCTACTTTTATAGGAATACTGTTAAGGAATGCTATTGAGGAATGGTGGTGAGAAGGGGTGTTTTGCAGTTGTTTGATTATTATTGAAAAATAAAGTAAGCAAAGATATTGCGGGCAAGTTTTTATTCCATCACCCCAGTCGCTGAACAAACTCAGTTGGCGAAGAAGGTCCAACACAACACAAATACCAATAGTATAACACTTTATACTTTTATTTCAAATGGGAGTGATAGAGTTTGCTCAGTCTCTCCCACAAAATTCAGTCTGATTCACTATTTGTCAGAGGTCTTTTTCATTTGTGCTCCCCTGTTCTAAAGTCGCTCCCTGGACAGATCTGTCAGCACTCAAGTCTGGCTCCTTTCAGAAATCAAGGTTGTAGCTTCATAAGGTGCTGAGAGTCGTTAGGAGACCCCAATTTCCCTCACAAAGCTACGATTCTCAGAGTTCCCTGTGAAGGGGACTAGATTGTTAACCCACTGGGAATTCTAAAAAATATTCAGAAAACTAAAAAAAGCAATTGCGTATGGCACCAAAAATGGATGGGGAAACACCACTATTAAGCTAAGAGACCAGATAATTCAGAAATGACAATAAATAATATTTTCGCAAATACAAACAGGTTTTAAAGCCGAAAAGTTCTGAGGCAGCTTTCTATATTCCTAAGTGTTGGCATAAAAATAAGAGCCATTTTAAATGTTAAATGCAGAACAAAAATACCGTTCTGACCTTGTTCCTATTTGCAATTGGCATCAACATTATTACATACTGACCCTGCATCTCCTCCCATTGAGCCAGACTGATCTTTCATGTTTTACCTTTCCAGCAGTTTTCCCATCTGGGATCTCCTTCTTCCCAATATGGGTAAAGCTTGTCATTCCAGTTGTTGTGATCGGAGGACCAGCTGCTTAGCCCCCTATGGAACTTGGCGTGAGAAGGTGCCCTTCCTCGACTCATCACATCTCGAAATTCTAGAACGAAGGGTTAGCAAGGGAGAAAGCGTTAGCACAGTCCCTTTGGCTTATTTGACATACACTGAACTGCTGAGGCAAACCCCATAACAAAACACTGTGAAGAAAGCACATGTCTAAGCTATAATTCTCTGAGGTTTTTCCTTTGCCTGTGGTATGTTCAAAGGCTAAAAAGGACTTCTGTAAATGCAGAGGGGAATGAATGAACATTCTACAATGCTCATCTTTGCTTTCTCAAGAACACTCTACAAATGTTTTTTGGGGGTTGTAAATGAGTAACAGTTGCATGCAAACCAATTGCAGCTGGATGTTTGAAGGAACATTACAAAATTATATTTAGAAGTTTAAATAATACATGTTTGACACGTGTCCATGTTTACATAACTGCGATGAGTGAAATCATAGGAAGCGCAACAGCAGCTCACATTCATAGAATTGTAGAGTTGGAAGGGACCCTGAGGTTCCTCTTATTCCAGCCCCCTGCAATACAGAAATATGCAGCTGTCCCGTACGGGGACTGAACCCGCAACCTTGGTACTATCAGCACCATGATTGAACCAACTGAGCCATCAGGTTCTCATACCATGCCACAAACTCTCCTTGTAAGCTTTGCTTGCAATGTATTGTTTACATGCGCCACAATCACAATGTGGTGAGTTTGCAGGGGTACCAGTGCATACCCTCTGATTTGGTTTCATTTTAAATTGTCATAAGCCCCTCTGAGTAGTGCATAGGCACAAGAGGGATGGAACAGACATTTCTGTGCAAAAAATAAATCTTGCTTCGTGTGAGCAGGGCTGGTAAAGAGTTGAGAAATCCTTTTCACATCCCTGCCACAGGTCTTTAAGGAATGACTTACCTGTCATGTTATTCGAGATGGCTTCATTAATCAACAGCCTGCCTTAATTGTGCGTTGCAGTGGAGCCAAGAACACACTTGTTAAAAGCAGAATCTGAGCCAGGAGCCAGGACATTTCTAAGGCTACACCTTGCGGAAGATCATAATCGCCCATCATATGATGGGATTGCTGCTTGTTCCCGCCTTCCGCTCAACTGCTTTGCATTTTCATTCAGGTTTCAAAAAGTTCCCATTATTGTAAAAGCTTTTGGTAGATGTTTTTAACTTCCAGAGCTTCTGATACAATGTGGTGCTAAACTCAAAATGTGGGAAATTCTTACGACCTGGTGATGCTTTTGTTCTTCTAAAACAGGAATGGGGCACCTTTAGCATATGAGCCAATCCTGGCCCACCCATTTGGCCTGCAAGGACATTTCCCCTTGCCCACCCGTCAATTATCTGGTGTCACTGGGTGACATCACCTAATGGTCAAGGGGTAGAGTTGGTGCTGCTTTGCCAGTTCCTTCTGTTCGGGGAATGTGCTGATGGAGGAGCCCCCTGCAGAAAGCAGAACTGAAGTCTAAACTCATCAGCTGATGTGTGGGGAGTTGTGGACGGAACAGCTTCATCAGTACCTTTCCTGTGAGGAATGCAAAGGTGAAACAAATTCCCTACCAAATTAATTGATTGTGATAGGTTGGTGGGACCTCCAGCTGCCAAAATTGGCCAATGGGGTGGGAGGGGGGAGATAAATATTTGTCCCACCAGGCCAAAAAAAATCCCCTGTGATAAAGGTTTAAACAAACAAACAAACCTGAAATCAATGATGGTGACACACATCACTGATTTATTTGTGGAGACTTCACAAAATGTTTCTGCTTCATGTTGGTCCTTAAGGATTATATGCTATGATGTCCTATTCAGAGTAAAGGGACCCCTGACCATTAGGTCCAGTTGTGACCGACTCTGGGGTTGTGGTGCTCATCTCACTTTATTGGCCGAGGGAGCCGGCGTACAGCTTCCGGGTCATGTGGCCAGCATGACTAAGCCACTTCTGGCGAACCAGAACAGCGCATGGAAACGCCATTTACCTTCCCGCCGGAGCAGTACCTATTTATCTACTTGCGCTTTGACATGCTTTCGAACTGCTAGGTTGGCAGGAGCAGGGACTGAGCAACGGGAGCTCACCCCGTCACGGGGATTCGAACCGCCAACCTTCTTATTGGCAAGTCCTAGGCTCTGTGGTTTAACCCACAGCGCCACCTGCATCCCAATGAACCTGTGTTAGTCATGTCTATTACTTTCAATGTGTCAACTCTGAGTAGGGCTAGTATTATTAAATACCTCCCTAAGTGCAGTCCAAAAGCAAGCCTTTTTTGGGGGGTGCAGAATTTTGTGCTTACATTTTCCCCACTGAGTTTCCACATATAACTTACCAAATAATTAGCTCAAGGCTGTCTGAACTCCACTTCACCACCACTTCGTAGAGACTGAGACTTCATTACCCACTCCCCCCCCCCACTTGAAAAATGCATGAGTCAAATAATAGGATTTTTTACTTTACTGGTACAAAAATATCGCTTATTATAAATGAAATTGTTAATCACATCATCTGGCCTAGTGGATGAATGCCGTAGAAAAATTCCTTTAAAGATTGTGCTCATTTCTAGCGAACTTCAAGACACTTCGTACAGTGATCACACTTGTGTCAGCCTCAACAACAAGGAAAGAATGCCTATGACAGTTTTCCCCCCTTGTTATGAAAGAGCAAGAATAAATTGCTACCAGATGAAGAGAGACTTTGTTCATCAAAACAGCCAACATTACGGTGAATAGTTCAGAAACAGTTGCAAGTTCTGACTCTATGCAATGTGTAACTCCAAATTATTTTCACCTGGAGCAATCGCCATTCCACTTGGTTTTGTATTCACAATCCCTAATGTGGATTAGAATCGCTTCTCCAATTGGAATGGCCGGGAATTTATTTATTCATTTATAATCATATTTTTACTTAGCTAGCCTGGCTTTGACATCTCATTGGCAGCAATGTGCCAACTCACACCTGGCTCATGATTGACAGAGGTGTGGTGCTCCCCTACACCTTACAAGACCCCCAGGCCCAGGACTAAGAACCCCAGGCAGGCATCCTGTGTGGCAGCCCCTGGTGAAAACCATAACTGGAGAACAGTCTGCGTCATACAAGAAGTCATGGCGGCCATGTTGGGCCATGAAAAGAAAGTAGGTCAAGCTCTAGTAGGCCAACCTTAAAATAGCATTTTAAAAAGTCCTACACAAGGTTTCAAGTTCTTTAGAATGCTACATCAGTCTAGATGGTTGTATATATAAGCGCATGGGCAAGAGAGGGAGAGAGAGAGAGAGAGAGAGAGAGAGAGAGAGAGAGAGAGAGAGAGAGAGAGATGTGGCTAAGGGTCTTAAGATGGAGAGTGGGAAGTAGCAGACATCCCAACTGTGTCAAGTGATCTTGAGCTTGGAGCTCATAAGCCCAGCCCTTTATGCTCTTTCCTGGAAGAAAGTCTGATTGATCTCATGATCGTCAAACTAAACAATCCTAGAACTGAGGCTGGGCTGAGAACTGTTCTCGCCCTCCTGGACTCGCCTCTCTGCTCCAAGCATATGGGCTGCCTCTTGAGAGAAAACAGCAAACTTAAGAGCTCTTTGTGCTCCCTCGACACAGCCCTGGTTCAGAGAGATAGGAATCATTTGGCGTTCAGGGTTTCAGAAGACACAGGAGGAGCATACAGATTTTGCAGAAGTTCTGAGCACATTCCTCCTGCACACCTGATGGTCAAACTAGGCGTGGCATTCAGTGTGCACAACCCATATGCACATTCACAATCCCCTCCTGGTCACCTTGGGGAAAGGGCTGTGGCTCAGTTGGAGAGCATCTGCTTTGAATGCAGGTTCAATCCCCAGCATCTTCAGGTAGGGCTGGGATAGGACCCAGTCTGAAACCCAAGAGAGCTGCTGCCAGTCAATGTAAACAACACTAAACTAGATGAGCCAATGGTCTGATCCAGTATCTGGAAGCTTCATATGTGGCTATGTAGTGGGTTGTTTTTTTTATCAATAGCAACCACAGGAGAGATCAACCCAGACTGGGTCCATGGTGTGGACAGAGGGAGGATTGAACTCTGTCCTGGTCATGGTCCCAAGTTGAGATTCCCCCTTCCCCATGGCTGCTGTATGCCCCAGAAGAGAGCTGAATTGGTGCTACTGGCACCAATAAGACCTGCAGGGCACAGAGCACCCAGCTCGTGTTGATTTCCCAATATGCTCACATTGCACACTTAATAATACCCTAGGTTTTGAGAACAGAAAAGCAGCTTTATACTGAGTCAGACCACAGGCTCATCTACCTCCGTACTGTCTACAGTGACTGGGTTTCAGACAGGGGATTCTCTCAGCCCTGCCTTGAGATCCCTGGGATCGAACCGGCATGCAAAGCAGATCCTCTACCACTGCGCCCTTCTCCATATCCTGAGCTCCACATGTGTAGCACACATAGAAAGAGGGAAAGGATGTTTGCTCTTGCTCCATGCAAAGCTGTATCTTGTTCCTATAGGCCCTGCATTCCACACCTCTGGTTTCATATTAAAACACTAAAGTGCTGATAAATCCCCAGTCTCTCTTATCAGGGCCAGACAAGCGATGAAATCAACTCTGAACATGACAGGTGGGGTCGACAGAGAAGGAAATTTGCAGTCATATCGTCCCCGCACTCCTATATTAACTATTGCTGTATTTTGTGTGCAGAGCTTGCTCAAATCTTTCTTCCACTCATCCATGTCCCTAAGGGGCAAGTGACATGTTAGGGACTAAGGTGTCCACCAATGCCTCAACAATTGTTTTAAAGCAGAAGTGGCAAGAAAGGGTGCTGCTCTGCTTTCTCCCCACTTCCAATTTCACAGATACAAAATTTGCTCCCCAAGAGATCCTCCCTACTCCAAGTTCAAAGTGTGTGCTTGCACTCTCACACATGGGGGGGGGGAGAAACTGGAGCGGGAAAAGCAGTACAACCCCTCTGCCATTTTAACATCCTCCCCCTTTCTTTCTTTTTTTCATTTTTCAGAAGAATGCTGCTGGGGCATGACTTTATATAAGTGGTATCCCTTTTGGCAACCTTATAATATGCTGCTTAGAAATGATGGCATTAAGCAGCGTGCCTGGATAGCTCAGCTGGCTAAAGCATGGGGCTGATAATGCCAAGGTTGCAGGATCGATCCCCATATGGGACAGCTGCATATTCCTACATTGTCAGGGGCTGGGACAGATGATCCTCAGGGTCCTTCCAATTCTACAATTTTATGATTCTGCAAATGCAAGCACGCACTTCTGTAAACTACAGCAAGAATAAAAAAAGTGGTTACATGCATGAGTATGTAGTATGCAATCAGTCCCTAAGGGACATCACCGAGTGAGGAGCCCTGCTGGAAAGAAAGATGGCAACACCACCGTATCCTATGGAGGAGTCAAGAGAAGCGTTGTCTCCCTCAATCTCTGTTGCTACAGAGGCAGAGGGAGTTGGTATGCAGTGTATAGCTCTGCAACCAACTGTCCAGCAACATTTGACAAAGTCTGGAAAGCGCAGTTTCAGAAATAAAATCGTGCTCACGCCACATGCAGACGTCACACTCCTCGTTAATTAATTCAGAAGGGTTAATTCCCCTCCTGTATTCCAAATTCAAAAGTATGAATCAGAACCCCTGTCCCCTGTAAGAAAGCATTGGAAAGGAGGGGGAAAATTCTCATTACCAAGAGTAATTGATTAAAAGTTAATAGAGATTAAAAACAACAAAAACAACATTTTTAAATTTATTTATACCTTGCCCATCTGGCTGGGTTTCCCCAGCCACTCTAATCTGGACCAAGTGATCTTGAAAATGGAATGCAATGGTTCAGTCCTATACTTACCCTCTCAGAAGTAACCACACTGAGCTCATTTATACCCCCAAGTAGCTGGGTATAGCTCAGGTTTAGTGATGGTGAAAGCATCACCATCATTCCTAAAACTCCATCTCTGCAAATGGGTGGTGCCCCCATTCACCCTGACCCTTGATCTTGTGCTGCTAGCATCTTGATCTGGGTGCTTCAACTTACCTCTGGGCTTCACTTGTTATTCCTACAGATCAACCTGTTCTTAAAGATGTAAGAACAGTGCTATTGCAAGTAATATTTTTGCTGTGCTAGGGAGCATAGAGAAGGGGAGCAAGGCACTCACGTCTGGTGGCCACAGCAGATTGAAAGCCTTCAGCCGCAAGCAGGTATCCAAGGAGGAAGAAGAGACAGGCCCCCTTCATAACTGGAAATGCACAGCTGGACTCACAAGCACAGAACTTGCATGGATCAGCCTGCTGTTTCTCCAAACCTCTTCAGAACAGAACTGGGAATAAAGTTTGCCTGCTGCCCTCCTCCCTTCTGATTAAATTAAGGCCCCAGGGCTCATCATGTGATGGCATTAAGGAGAGATGCATGATTTTGTGTCTTTGGCTTTCCTTTCCCTCCCTCCAGCTCATGTGCTTATGACTCATGCCTCTCACTTTCTACATCCACTGGGATTTTTAACAGCTTTGCTTAGATGCAATGGCCTTTTGCCTCTCAGGCATTTCTGGAGCAATCTTGCACCTTTCACAGAGGGTGTAGCTGTTTATCTTACACCAAGTTGTTAATTCCTACAGGTGTTCAGGGATGACCAGCTCCTGCGTTCTTTGGAGACCATTTCTGCTCTCCAGACAGTGGTTAAAGGATCAGGAGTATATTTGGAAAAGTTTTTTTTTTATATAATGGAATCAGTGCCACCTAGCAGCAAGAATTACTGGAGCTAATATACTTCAGGAATGTCCAAGGCATTATAGAAAAACACCACCAAGAGGTCTAATGTCAAAATATAGTATGTCTCATTTTCTCCAACAAATTTATTTTCCTTCCATGTGACAAGATGTACAGATCCTTACATAAGATGAGAGGAGCCCTTAGGGAATGCACAAGAGGATACTTAGGTGCTACACTGCCTTGTTTAATACCAGAGAGCCACCATGAAGATGGCAAAAGAAACCCGCCACTGGGGTCACATATTATATCACATGTGGTGGGAATGACCTATTGTAGATTCATTCTTGGGTAAAGCCTTTGAGGCGATATTATGGAGCAAAATATAATTGTTTAATGGACTCCAAACTGACTAAATTAGCCATGTTCCAGAAGCTGAATGGCAGTCCAAGAAAGGGGTCTTGTTGTCTGGGCAGCCCAATGTGGGGCTCAAACCCACAACCCTGAGATTAAGAGTCTCATGCTCTGCTGACTGAGCTATCCCATTTCAATTATCTTTATTGCTTCAGTACTGTGGCTTGTGAGCCCAGGACAGCTATTGTGTTGAATTACGTAATGTGTGAGAGTTGTTATAAATGATAAAAAAAGATGCTGTAAGCATTTGGGGGGAAACTTTTATATTGACCAAGTTCTAAATCAAAGCATTAAATTGTGGGCCAGAGCCACTTTGCCGTATCCGTGTTTGTCTGTTAGCTCATGAGTCTAAGCAAGCCCCTGTTGCGTGTCAGTAAAAGTTGTGACACAGTGTCATCACTTTTATCAGAGTGATGCAGAATTCAGGGGTGGCAAACTTGTCTACCTTCTATGCAGCTTTTAAAGGTACAGGAAAGTCTTCATAAGCTAATCAGGATTATTTTGGTGTGGAAATAGGGTTGGAGCTATTTTTGAAAAGGTAGTGCGGTATCATACACTCTGTATGGATGGTAAATCTGGATGCATATTAAAGAGTGGCAGCTCACTGTGACCAACTCCTACACGTAGTTGACTCCACATTAAGAAACCTTTATTCAAGATTTAAAATGGCCTCCATACGACTGCTAGGGGTTCAGTCCTGCCCCACCAAATGTTATGACTGGAAAACACACCAGCCTGTTCTTATAGGCAGGTAGAGGCTACAGCTCCACTTCTCCCAGAGACCTGTAAGCAAACTTCATATCAACATAGTACCGTACTCAGAAGCAGCTCAGACAACAAAAATGTCCATGCATAACTGATTGTTTGTCTGATTACACACAGAGATTTATATCTATATACTTTGAAGACTTGTCATGTGATAAATTCCAGAGTAGTGACTGTGTTAGATTGTTGCCGCAGAAGTCTGCATGTTGTCATATGATATAGCTCAAGCAACTTTGTGAACTGGAAAGTGTTTGTAGGTTTATGTAACTTCCCTTTAGCTCCTTGTCCCTCACCCTTTCTGCCATTCCTACCTGTGTTTCATGTTAAGCAAAATGAAAAATTTAATAGAATGATGAGAACAAATTAATGGCAAAGACCCAAAGAACAATAAAATGAATTCCGTGCGCTCACGGGAAATCTAATCAAAGCACAGCGTCCCACACGCCTCATGGCAAGTCGCTTTCAAAAGTGACAGACATTTCAAAAGCAGTTTGGGCTGTGGCGTGGAGATCGACTGCTCCAAAGAAAAAAAATTGTTAAAAACAAAACAAAACACTGGGAAGCGCAAGCCCTTCCAAAATAAATGTGAGGGAGGTGGTTCATGATCAGCTCGCCCAATATATTTTTATTTACTTCAGAACCGCTTTGGAGAGCTCTAATTTGATTGAGGAAGTTATGCCCTCATACTTAAACCAAGCAGATTAACAGCTGAATCTTCAACACTGGTGATGACTCTGGATCCTCCATCACATTTAAGCTCAGAGGGTGCTGGGTAGGTCACAAGCCACACACTGATCTGTCCTTTAACACGTTGCTGTCATTTCCTGTCCCCCAAGCACCTGCCACCTGAGGTAGCTGCCTCACTGTACCTAATGGCCAATGGGACAAGAACGAAAATGTCTGGTTTTTTCTGTGTGATATTAAACAATACACTCACAATATCATTCCTGTTCTCTCTATTCATTTGTAAACCAAAGAATAGCAAACTAAGTGACTTAGCAGTTTTCTAATCTTGAACATCAAATGTGATATGAAATTGCTAATTACATGGCGGCAATATGTGTAATGAGCTTGGTTACGCTGCTTCTAGTTATTGCAACTGACACAAAGACTATCATTCATTCACTTTTACAAAATGACTGTAAAAGCACCACTGTGGTGTCACAATAACATCTCACTTGTTTCATGCCACTCCATCATGATGACATCTATTTGACCATCTTAGATGGACTCAAATCTTCTGTGCTTTAAATTAGGGCTGTGGTTTGAACATTCATAGTTGATTCCTGAACTGTATTGCTGTAAGCCACCCAGAGTGGCTGTGGAAACCCAGCCAGGTGTATGGGGTATAATAATTTATGTATTATTACAGAGGTACCTCAGGTTACAAACACTTCGGTTTACAGGCTCCACTAACCTGGAAGTAGTACCTCGGGCTAAGAACTTTACCTCAGGATGAGAAAATAAATTGCACGCCATCAGCCTGGCGGCAGCAGGAGGCCCCATTAGCTAAAGTGGTACCTCAGGTTAAGAACAGTTTCAGGTTAAGAACAGACCCCCAGAACGAATTAAGTTTGTAACCAGAGATACCAGTGTACTACTAATAAAAACTAACTGATTTATCAGAAATTTCTAACCTCAATGAGTTGGCATTAGCTGAGAGTTAAGGGCACATTTGTTTATTGGCTTAAGTTATTTTGCTCTGATGCCTTATGTTAGGGAATACAAAATAAAATACTAGAGATGGCTTTTCCTTCTAATAATATGTGCTTTTTTTGTCCATAATGCTGAATATCATCTCATATTTCCATGAAGATCCTGAAATTCTTGTTTCTTCATTACATCCATAGAATTTGCCTATTACCAGTGCCTCACCACTTTCAAATATTGTAAATAAGGCAGGCCCTGCCCTCGGGCTTTCAATCTAAAAAGCACAGCACAAAAGGAAAACAAGGTGCAGAGGGAAGAGGAAAAGAACAAGTTCATCCACCAGCTGAAAATGTAACAGTTTTTCCAGGCTAGATGGAATGCAACAGTTCAGCTAGTCTGAAAGAATGGCTGCCGCTAGGTGACAGTTGAGGTTTCAGTACACACAGGGCATCCCTAAGAACAAAGGATGTTTTCTTGTCACATTGCTTCAAATAAACCTACGCCTTCTAAGTCTGTCATTCTAGAACTGCAGTCTTGAGGGAAATCTTAAAAAGAAAGGAAACCAATGAGCCTTAAACAATCTCCCTGAGTAATCAATCAAAACATTTTGAATCCCTTAATCCCACTATTAATCAGCTAAATGTTGCAGAATTACAGTAAGAAAGTCTAGAAACACTTTGAGTGGCTAGCAGAGAAAGAGATAAATAAATAAAGCAAGTGCGTATATCTGGCAGTAATTTGTTTTTAAGTAGTTAAAACATTTTTAGCCTCCTATTCATCAGAAAGGGGAGGGGAGGGCTCCCAGAGTGGGTTTCAAAAATCAGCAGTAAGACAGGGCCTGCCCTCAGGCTTTCAATCTAAAAGACATGACATAAAAGGAAAAAGGGATTCGGAGGAAGGAGGAAAACAGCAAACTTGGACACGAGGCTAAAGTTACAGTCTTTACAGAGTAGCTGGATTTAAACAGTACATCAGTCCAATGGAATGGCTGCCTATAGCAATGCTGACATACTGTGATTTAATATTCTCAGTTGGCTTTTCCTGCATGAATTCGGGGTTTTAAACGTCATGATTATTTTTGCAATACAAAAAGGAAGAGGGGGTGTTTTTTTAAAATAAAACAAAACAAAAAACTCAGTACTTTCAATACAAGTAAGTAAGCCATCAATTTGAGACTCAAGGTCATGGGTTCAAGCCCCATGTTGGGCGAAAGATCCCTGTACAGCAGGGGGTTGGACTAGATGACCAACTTGTGGTTGGTCCCTTCCAACTCTTCAGAGTCAAATTCTATATCCACTTACCTGGGAGTAAGTGCCATTGAATTCAGCGAGACTTATTTCTGAGTAGACATGTTATATGCTTATGCTGTAGATGTACAGCTCAAAGGGGTGAAAACAGGGAAGGGGAATCGGTGCCCTTCCAGATGTTGTTGGACTCCAAGTCCCATCATCCCCAGCCAGACCCTGCCCACCCTTGAGGTCGAGTGAAGCATGTCTCCCACCCCTCCTGTACCATCGCTTCCATAGTGGGGGGAGGCAGTAGTGGGGGGAGGGCAGAGGAAGGCACATTCCCGTTTTACCTCAGGGATGTTGCAAGATGTAGTCCAAAGATATCCGAAGGCCCACAGATTCCCCTTCTCCTGCCTTTAAAAAAAGGCAGAACAATTTTTGAGGTTTTTTTAAAAACCATGAGGGTAAGGTCATTGGGATTTTTTCTACATCTGAAGCTCATCTGGAAGAAAATGTCACGTGCAGTGGAAAAAAATATGTATTTCCAGGTTGTAAAACAGCTTGCGCAAAAAAACGACGCCACATCAGTGCCTGAATCCAAATGCTCCCTGAGGGTGCAGGAGCACATATGAAGCCCCTCTGTGCACAATGGCGTTCTCACTCACTTTCATGGAAGGGGCAATTGCTCTTATCGCAGGGACCAGGTCAAGAGCATTGAACACACACAACTGTGGATTGAGGAAAAGGTTGTAAACACTAGACTGACAGAGGACTTGAAATAGGGGGCGGGGAAAATATGTGTTGGAAAATTTTTTTAGCCCCTGCTTCTTTTCTTTTTTTAAGGAGGCAGGATTTGACATTTTCCAGTAGACGAGAAAATTGTTGATTCCGTGGGCATTCTTGCTTGTGTGGAGAAAGTTGCAAGAGTTGCTATCTTGAAAAATTAGAGGAAGTACTGTCAGCAGACACGACAGTAGATCAAGGTCCCTCGTGCAATTTTCTGGAGACGTTTCAGCCCATGTCATGCATCTGAGGGCACTTGACAGCAGGCGTTTATAATGTGTACGTACTGTGGCTTTGAAAATAGGACAATTTGATCTTCTTTATCCAGATTATATGCTCTAGGGGTCTAGGCCATGCAGCTTTTGAGAACTACATATTATAACACCCTGGTCTCAAATGAATTATGCCTTTTATTGATCATGCTGCATTGGGCTTCCTCATGTCAGTATCGAATCTACATGAAGTAATAGAGCTGAAATGAACTCCCAGAGTAGTCAGCACAAATAATCTGAACTGTGGTAGGAATTGGGGGGAGCCCAGGTCAGAGCATATGGGGGGCGGGCACCATGCAGAGTTTGGACAACTGGGAGGTGGGCCTGGCCTTCAGTTATACCTGGCAACTATCTTAAATGAAGGGCTTATGGTAATGATTTATTTACTGTTTCCAAGATCAGGGGCAACATGCCTCTAGATACCTTTTGCATACCTGTTGCAACATTTCTCTGATGAAAATATGCATGTCCTATTCAGTAATAAATAAATAAATAATGATATAATAATAATAATAATTTTATTTATTTATATCCCTCCCATCTTTCTGGGTTGCCCCAGCCACGCTGGGCAGCTTCCAACATATATAAAAACATAATAAAACATTAAACATTTTAAAAAGTTTTCTCATACAAGGCTGCCTTTAGACGTCTTCTAAAGATTGCATAGTTACTTTTCTCCTTGGCTTGGGGGTCGCATAACTCCATACCCTCCAACACTCCATAATCAAATTAGAAACCGGGATGGCTTCTGTAAATCCAGAACTGTCCCTGGAAAATAGGGAAACTTGGAGGGTCTGCTGTTGCTGGGGGCCAAGACTGTTGCATCTTGTTGGCCACCCTGGGAAACATGATAGACCAACAGGGCTCTTACATTCTACACTGAAATGTTCTAAGATTTCTGTGGCATGCTTACCCTACATCTTTGTTAAGGCACAGGCATGGTTCAAATTGCATTGGTTTTACTGTATAAGGCACGCGCCTCATTTGACTTCTTCTGCAACCGTTTTCTATAGTGTAGATGCTACATCTACACACCCAAGACTAAATAAAGCAAGAATGAAAAAAGGGCACACGTCCAAGCATAGGACCCATTCTGCATAATCAGAAGCAATCTAATTACCTTGAGCACATGACAGAGCATATGCTGGAACCACATTTCATGTGATCTGCAAGAATAAAGCAAGAGGTTTTGCAGGGATGTGGCTAAAAGGCTGACAGGAAAGCACTGAGTACACAAAGCAACAAGAACACAGACACTAAATCTTCTCTGGCAACCCTTTTTTAAAAGTTTGCTGTAGAGCAAGAATGGGGAACATGCAGCCACCCAAATGTTGATGAATTCCAATTCCAGTTCCCATCAGCCTCGGTCCAACATCATCTGGCGGGTCACAGGTTCTCCATCCCTGCTCCAAAGTAATCACAGTTGTAGGATCAACACCTCTGAAGTTGGTTTATTTTCTTCCCACCCTTTCACCACCAATCAGCTTGTGTAACTGGGATGTGGCAGTTTGCGTGCAATATAAGAGCAATTTGGAAATATGAAAGTTGGAAATTGAATATGGCATATTTCTAAGTTTGGGGCTGATGTCAGAGGTCTAACTGGGCTACCTATTGAGGCCCACGGCCCTGGCCCCGATTTTCTTCTTCCTTGCTGACATTGCCTCTGGTTTGCTTATCTTCCTTCCAGTCAGCAGAGTCTGAAGGGGGCTAGTTCACTGCACAAAAAGTTTCCAACATGGGATTGGGCAAGTACGCTGATTGATGAGGGTTCCCATTCCTTAGTTGAGGAACCTTTGCATGATCAACCAGCACTCTTCAGAATCAGCAATAACCTGTACATGTGATATCACACTAGATGCACTTTCTGGCAGTTTTGTGATGAGCACCTGAACACAGGAAGCTGTCTTACATGGAGGACTCCTCCACAGTTCCACTGGTCCTACCACTTTCCCCTGATGAAACCTGCTGTTTAGCACAGAATTGGAGCAAGAGTCATTCGGGTTTTCTCTGGATTGACTTCTACTCCAATTTAGCACTAAAGAGCACCTCTCTTCCTTGACATTTGTTACTCAGTGAGGCCAGCACAGCTGCTAATATTTTAATCTATCTGGGTTTGTAATGTTCTGCTAGTACAGCTGGGCTTACTCAAAAAGGACCAGGCTATGTTCCTGGAGGTGGGTGATGGTGATGAATGAGACAGGTCCATTCATTGTTCACATTCACTGACCAATTTCGTTCTGGATTGCCTTTTAATAAAGTCTGAAGAATGGAAGGAAATGACGGTAGCAGGTAAGAGAATCCTTGTGACATGTGAGTCAAGGCTTGGGAATGCTAATTAGCCCAGATTAATAAATGCCTTGGGCAGCCTGACCACATGGAACTAAAGTTGTCCTGGCAATGCCATTGTTGGATTTTATTGCCAAGCCTTCTGGAAAGAACTATTTTTATCATACAGATGGGCTAGGCCTGTCAAAGGACATATGCTGGATGAGGCCAATGGCCTACCTAGTCCAGTATCCTGTTCTCAGTGGCCAACCAGTTGCCTACGGGGAGCCTGAAAGCAGGACCTGAGTTCAGCAGCATCAATGGCCTTGCATTTACCCCATCTGTAAGCTTGCCAGCATGGCACTGCCAACGTGCTACAACAGTGCTTAATGCACTTACAGAATCAGCTGCCACCACAAGCTTTGGTATGCCAGCACAAGCACCCCACCCCCCAAGTGTAAGCATTGCTTTGGCAAACTCATAGATCTGGTTGCTGGACTCTAAGAAGCAGATAAGCTTTCTGTTCCACAGTTATTTTGAAAAGCAATAGAGCACTAGAAGTATCTATTGCACACAGCGGGAATACAAGGGAGAATGCACTGTGGAAGGCAAACCTAATTGCTTTTATTGACAATTACTTTATGACCGAACGGAAAGGGGCAATTAGACTCCTCATGTCTGTAGTAAAGCATTCCTTGTAGCGTTTTGGATATCAACATTGAGAGGGGGTATTGATATCTAAATTAATGGCCTGAGTTTATAAATTGCCCTGTGCTTTTATTTCAAGAGGGAACAGCAGCTAAGTAGATCTGCAAAGGATAAAGAGATTAATTAATTACAGTATCGGTCTTTGGGGATTTCCTAAGCTTTTCTGTAAACATGCCTTCAGACAAAAAGGACAGTTTGCTTAAGGCTATGTGGAGTTGGCAAGGAAGGGTGGACTCCTTCAACAAAAGAAGATATAGGCATGCTCTCAAGGCAGCCTAGGGAACCATGAGCTGCATTCTTTTCTGGGCAACCTTCCAGGAACCAGAGGCCAGTGTGGACAGAGCAAGAAATGCTCATGTTCCTTTTGTACAGCAGACAAATTTCTACACACACGTACCTATCAGCCCTTAGATCAGAGCAGGAGAACATTTGGCCCCTTGGACGTTGCTGAATTCCAGCTTCCATCATTTCTGACCATTGGACATGCCAGCTGAGAATGATGGGAGCTGGAGCCCAGCAACATGGGGAGAGCTCTGCGGCTTCCCTAGCCCTGCCTCCCTTAGATGTTCAGGACAGAAGCAGTGTGCCTGCTAAACTTCAAACCATTCTAAATTTGACCTACATTAGTGAAAAATCAATGACTCTCACATTCTGTAATTCAAAGAAAGTAGTGGTCGTAATCACATGAAACTAGTCTCAGACGTGAGGACACATAACAGTTTTTCACCTCATTCCTCCCCACTCCCCCCACCCGCAGTAGTTGAAAGCATAGTACTTCCTGTTATTCAGGGTGCCATACTATGGGGTCATTATGGGACGCGGGTGGCACTGTGGTCTAAACCACTGAGCCTCTTGGGCTTGCCGATTGGAAGGTTGGTGGTTCAAATCCCTGTGACAGGATGAGCTCTTGTTGCTCTGTCCCAGCGCCTGCCAACCCAGCAGTTCAAAAGCACGTCAATGCAAGTAGATAGCCACCACTGCAGCAGGAAGGTAAACGGCATTTCCATGCGCTCTGGCTTCTGTCACAGTGTCCCGTTGTGCCAGAAGCGGTTTAGTCATGTTGGCCACATGACCTGGAAAGCTGTGTGTGGACAAACACCGGCTCTCTCGGCCTGAAAGCGAGATGAGTGCCTCAACCCCATAGTCGCATTTGGACTTAACCGTCCAGGGGTCCTTTACCTATTTACCTTTACTATGGGGTCATGCATTTATATTAAAGGGTCTCTAAACTAGCTGGATAGCTTTCTATTAAATTTTCATTTTCAGTACAAAATTAATGCACAGAAACAAAAGACCTGCTCTCACTCTCTTTTTAAAAAATCATTGGTTTACATAATGTTTTCCCTTCATGCGAAAGTTACTGACCCTTTGCATTATTCACATTCACATGGGCAGGCAAAGCAGGGTGGCTAATTATGTCCACGATTTTGGCAGCTTTTGCACTGCTCAGCTTTTGACACTGGATGAGAAGGTAAGAGGTGGGGCACCATGTGCGAAGCGAAGAAGGGATCCGAAGTTCAAATTGATCTGCTTGACGACTAGCCTCTCGCATGAAGTTCTGAGTGCAAAAGCGATTGTGGGCACAGACAGGAGATGGTGAGGGGCTTAATCTTTACTATTGTCAATGACTAGCAATTCATTTAGTTGTTTTAGATATTTGTAATCCACCCTTCACCAAAAAGGTCCCAAGGTGGCAGGCATTAAAATTAAAACCATCAATAACCACGAGTAAAATTGAAACAAAAATAATTCAGTGTCATAATCAAATTCAGTACTGGTTTCCGTACCAAAATTTACCTGATGAGAAAGTGGTTTTTGTTGTCTGGGGCATCAGAATGATCAAACAAAGGCACACATTGCAGTACGCATAAAATAAAATAAAACTAAAGTATTTGCATGAATCTGGAGTCCTTATACCTCACAGAAAATGAGGGTAAGCCCAACTGCTATCCGGGAGGAAAGCTAGTTTATGCTATTGTTTGCTTCCTGTGTTGTGCTAAAACAGTCACACACAGAGGAAGGCTTTAGTAGACTAGGTGATAAGAGGATATACTCAGAATTACAGTAAGGCAGAGCACTGTGGTAATAACTGGTCCCAGCGCCAAATCACAGCAGATAGATGTGCTCATTTAAATCAACCAATTACAGCTAGAAAAGCTAAGGCTGAGGACTACTGCGGTACTGAAGCTGCTGAGGCCAGATTATAGCAACAGAAGAGCAAGGAGGAGTTGTGGGTTCTATAACTTTGGTATAGCTGGGGAATAGCTGGTGTGTCCAAAAGGTATGATTTGGGGACTTTAAGGTACCGTATTTTTCGCTCTATAAGACGCACATTTTCCCCTCCAAAAATGAAGGGGAAATGTGTGTGCATCTTATGGAGTGAATGCAGGCTCCTTGGCTTCAGCGATAGCAATGCGAAGCCTCAGAAGTGCAGTGGGAGCGCTCCCGCCACACTCCGGAGGCTTTGGGTTGCTTTCACTGAAGCTCTCCTGGCTTCAGCGGAAGGAACCCGAAGCCTCTGGAGCACAGCGGGAACTCCCGCTGCGCTCCAGAGGCTTCGGGTTGCCTTCACTGAAGGTGAAGGCAATGTGGGAGAGGGAGAGCTATGCAGCGCCCCTTCAGCGAAGCAAGAGGAGAAATGGAAGGGGCTCTGTTTCTCCTGCCGCTTCACTGAAGGGGCGCTGCGCAGAGAGGGGGATATTTTTTTCCCCTTGTTCTCCCCCTCTAAAACAAGGTGCGTCCTGTGGTTGGGTGCGTCCTATAGAGCGAAAAATATGGTACCTTTTAGATCATTAGCACAACATTTCATTGCCATAAAGTATGGAAGCCAACTCCACCAAAGAAAAGAGCAGCTTGGGTTTCCTACATTTTCAAGTTCATTGCAAAGCTACACTTTGCTATGCAATACTGTCAAGTTAAATATTCATTCTGGAGCCAACAAGTCAAATAGATCACACATTTCTAGAAACAAATGTAACTTCTCTGAAACAATACGGTGAGCCATAGATGAATTTAACTTCCGAAGGATTAAATCAAAGTGTCTCTGATATTCACACACACCGAAAAAGATAGTAAGAACAACCTCAGGCCACGTTACAGATTTAGAAGTGCTGCTGGTGGTGGCTTGGAAGGGATTTTTCCGAGTGTGAATTTCTTCGCCTTAAATTGCTCCAGTTCTTCAGCAGACAGTTCCGACTCTGGGGTAAATAACTTTGCAGAGGTGGTGCTGGGAGGGGTTGTGGAAGGGGGCAATGTTGCATTACCCCCAAAGAGACTTGCCGGCTGCCCAAACAGTGTGTTCCCCGAATTCAAAGAAGCAGAAGCAGCAGCTGTTCCAAACACCGAAGCAGATGTGGAGTCTGAGGAGCTGGCAGGAAAAGATTTGCCAAATCCGGGATTCAAAGCAGGGGTAATGGCCGCTGTCCCAAACACCGATGCAGGCGCAGTCTCCGGGGAACTTGCTGGAAAAGGTTTGCCAAACCCTGAAAAACCAGAAGCTCCAAAGCCACCTGGAGTGGTTGTAGCCATTTTAAATGAAAAGGAAGATGCTGATGAAGCGGGTTGATCTCCAAAGCTGACGGCATGGGGCGCAGTGGTGGAAGATGCGGTGCCCTGGTTGCTTGTAAGGCTCCCAAACGCAGGTGTGGTTCCAGAGGAGATGCTGCCAAGTTCAGAAGCTGGTTTGAAGGAGAAGGCTTGAGGAGATTTATTATCCACAGGAAAGGCTGCAATTGTCACACAAAGAAAAGCAATAGTTTGCAATAGTAAGGTCAAAGAAACGATAGTAAACCCAGGACTATCGGAACTAAGAATATGCAAACCTCCACCCACCACCAGCCAAAACAAATCCCTACCTGATGATCCAAAAGCCGATGCCTGCTGTCCTCCAAACCCAAATGCAGGTGGTGGCTGACTAGCCGTGTTCTTAAATTCAGATATCTTAAAACAATGAGAAGTAGTTCTACATGTTACAGAAGAAAAAAGGTACTATTGCTTCCAATTCAATATAAAATGCATAGTTAGAAGTGAACAAATATTTGATATAGAATAAGCCAACTTACAGTACCATCACTATGATTTCACTTTATTTGTGGTGCGGATCTACAGCAGGGATGGGGAATCTAAGGTCCTCCAGATGTTGTTGGACAACTCCTCCCACCATCCCCAACTCCTGGCCATACCAGCTGATGCTGAGAGGAGCTGAAGTCCAGCAACACCTGGAAGGCCACAGGTAAATGAACAGATCTCTGTACTGTTTCTGTACTGTCATCAGAGGCAGCCCTATTTACATATAACACACTGCAGTAATCTAATCTGGAGGTGACCAAAGCATAGACAACAGAGGTTAGCCTACTCGTGTCCAGATAGGAGCGCAGCTGGGCTGTCAGCCGAACCTGATGGAAGGCACTCTGTGCTGCTGAGGCCACCTGAGCCTCAAGCAACAGCAGAGGATTCAGAGGTTCCCACAAACTACAAGCCTGCTCCTTCCCTTGATTCCCACAAAGGGGTACCCCCACCCTGGTCAGCCCAGGTCTTGATATATCCCCCAGTCCTGTGATAAATTGAGCCCAGATTTCTCAGTTGGTCAGCCAGCAGGGGTCAGGGTGGAACAGGCTTCCCTCTGCCAGTCCAATGTGCAAAAAGGCCGGCGTCCTCAAGAGGAGGAGGAATTCCAGCTGCTGTATAAGAGTTACCTCCTCCATGGATGGTCTCCGGCTGCTGCTACTTCTGAGAGCAAAGTATCAGTTCTCCAAAACACTCTCTCTCTCTCTCTCTCTCTCTCTCTCTCTCCCACTCTCTCTCTAAAGAACACCTGCCCTCTTAGTAACCTCTTTTTCTTCCTTCTTGAACCCCCTTGGCCACCACCATCTTTCAAGGAAGCAGAGCCAGAAGCTGAACAATGCCAATGAATAATACCCCTTACTCTGGATGTTTATTGTAGAGACAGTATCTTCTATCAACAAATCTGATTTTATTATTGTGAACTGCTTCGCGAAACATGACTGAAAGATTTACAAACGTTGCAAAATAAATCTAAAACTTTAAATGAAGACCTTTTCATTTTCTCTATTACACTCACCAATGCTGCTTTAGTAGATGCATTTATATTCTTCAGCTCAAGCAACCGACTTCTCCACTGGCTTGCTAATTGCTGGACTGAATTGATCTGGAGAAAAAGTGAGATTAGACTGTGTTAGGACCCTGCCAATCAAACCAAGAAGGAATAGAATTTCTGAGCAGCTGCGATTAAAATGTGTTGGCACATTCAGAACCAGAAGGATGTCATTACTACCCCACAATTCAAATGTATATATTTTGGGGGCGGTGGACTTGATTCCAAATCACAGCCATTTACACTAAACAATATTACACCACTAGTAATCACATTCAGCTCTCAACAGTTCAACGCATCATCAGAGATTTACAACCTTTCTTAGATAATGACAGTTTTCTTTCCCAAGCCCCGACAGGAAAATCTTTCATCGCCTACAGAAAGCCACCCAATCTTAAACAAGTCCTCACACACGATAATACAACAACCAGACTTAACATGGACACTGGCACAAGAGCCTGCAATAAATTTAGATGCCAACTTTGCAGCCACATACACCCGGACAACATCATTAGTGGCCCCAATAATATCAAACATACCATCCCAGGCCTATTTAATTGTTCGTCTTCCAACATTATATATGCTATCAAATGCCAACAGTGCCCTTCAGCTCTCTATATTGGACAAACAGGACAAACCTTACGCCAAAGGATAAATGGACATAAATTTGACATCAGGAATCATAAAACAGAGAAACCAATAGGAGAACACTTCAATCTCACAGGACATTCTATGCAAGATCTTAAAGTAGCTGTCTTATTGCAAAAGAATTTTAGAAATACACTTGAAAAAGAAGTTACAACTCATTACCAAACTAAAAACTATGGAGAGACCTGGTCTGAATAGAGATATTGGATTCATGTCCCATTATACATGGTAAAGCTAATTTTCGTCATCTATCCCTTTAAAAATCCCTTGCCTTTCCCTGTGGAACCAACTGCCATCATTAACAGTCATCAAGAGTTATAAGGTTGGAGCAACCTATGCTTCAGAGTATCTGAAGAAGTGTGTATACACACGGAAGCTCATACCTAGAAAGCTTATATTTAGTTGGTCTTTAAAATGCTACTGGAATTATGAAAAAAAAAATGGGGGGGGGAGATTCTTTTAAAGACTGTCTTAAGACAAAAATACTTGATTCTCGTTAAGGGAGTTCTTTTTGGATAATCTTTTAATAATAATTTGTATCTTTCATCTTGTTATTTATTATTACTATGTAGAGACTCACATAATTTTGTACATTGTTGTTTGCTCTGCTATTATAATATTCAAGACGCAACTCTTCTGGCAAGAAGTCTGGAAACCCTGCAGGAAGAGGAACAGTCAAAACCTGGAAAGACAGATAATACTGCTCTTATCCCCAGCTATGAAATCATAGTAAATGCACCCCCCCCAACAATACTCATGTTTGTTGACAAGAGACACTGGCCAAGTATAAAAGCAAATGACAATGGCACCAGAGAATCGATTAATAGCTTCCACCATGCATTGGGATCTTATTTCAAAAGCATGATACTTCAAAAACTCCAGAAGTTACTTCAATACATGGTAAGTAACATATTCTGTGATCTGTGCTACCTTGTACTTTCTTAATTTAGAGCTTATGCCAGCTTGCAAATTAATCATTTATCCATTCAAGACATCGTGTGAAGAAATGCAGTTTCAACTCTACATTTATTCAGGATACAAGCAATGCGTGGTAGGGAGAACTTGTTTAGTCCAGGCATAGGCAAACTTGGCCCTCCAGATATTTTGGGACTACAATTGCCATCATCCCTGGCCACTGGTCCTGTTAGCTAGGGATGATGGGAGTTGTACAATGGTACCTCGGGTTACATAAGCTTCAGGTTACATACGCTTCAGGTTACAGACTCTGCTAACCCAGAAATAGTGCTTCAGGTTAAGAACTTTGCTTCAGGATGAGAACAGAAATTGTGCTCCGGCGGCGCGGCGGCAGCGGGAGGCCCCATTAGTGAAAGTGTTGCTTCAGGTTAAGAACAGTTTCAGGTTAAGTACGGACCTCCGGAACGAATTAAGTACTTAACCCGAGGTACCACTGTAGTCCCAAAACATCTGGAGAGCCGACTTTGCCCGTTGCCTGGTTTAGCCCCTTCTGAGCCTCTCAATTCTCCTTTTCAGGTGCCTTCTACGTCCGTCCTTCCCAAAACTGGGCTCACTTTTCGAGCCTGGCTGAGTGCTGGGAAAGGGGGAAAGGAAACACTGTCCAGGAGCAGTAATATTAGCAATGAAGAATCAGAGACAGCAAAAGACCAAACAGCCCACTGGTAGATTTTTAATCCTTCTCTATTGCCAATGACACATATACTGTACATTCCCCAACTACACACTACTAAAATCATAAAGGAAAAAATGGTTTCAGAACTCTTCTTTCTCTCATGGAGCCTATAGCTACCATAACAGTCAGCAACACATAGAGCTGGGTTAAATAATACAAGGAGGCCAAGTTAGCAAATCACATTATTATAAATTGCCCACCTGGTAAAGTAGTTAGATTCTGGTCTTGCAAAAACTCCCACTTTGGGTTAGTTAAATAAATACTAGAATGAATAGAAATTTTAGAAGCATTGTCCATACCAAAGCCTCATTAAAAAAGAAAGAAAGATAAAAGACAGACACCTTTTGTTCACTTATATAAGCACACTTCGCATTCTTTGGGATCCAATAACAGTATTCAAGTGAGAAATAAACCTAAGCATGTGTGGGTAATTAAGAGGATTAGGAAAGATTCTACCTGATATATTTGGCTTTTCTTTCATAGGTGAATAGGTGGAAAACATCCATTGTCCTGAAGATTCCCAACTCTCCATGTCTTTCATTATAATTTCACTGAATAAATGACATTCAAAAGTCATAAGCCAAATGAAACCGAAGATAGGCAGTGAAGACCTACTTAAAGCTAGATTCAATGTGTTTTTAAAAAATACAGAGCCAAGTCAAAGGTTTACTGTGATAAGACGAAACAGTATGTTTTATAAGTGGCTTGCTACAATACTCTTTTTCAGTTTCTAAAATTCAAAGAAAACAAGTGGAAAGAGTGGGTGCAAGATCAAATATAAACAGGAAGTACTTGAATAAGCAGGGAAAATCACAAGTGAATGAAAAAAAATTGTTAAGTGATTCAGTGTGAGAAATCCACACCTGCATCATTTGGGGGCACAGATGCCAATCCAGTCTGATGCAGATGGCAATGCATATCCCCATCTAGAGCCTCTAGTTTTGCACAACTAAGAAGCAAGAGCTGCATCAGAGCCAATATTAAACCAATCTGAAACATATTTGTACCAAGTCACATTTTTTTAATAGCTGTCAGGACAAAAATTAGCTACACCAATGAAATATTAACATGATTGAAATTATCTGAAAAGAAACAATTCTTCTCTGTTAATAGGATAGGAATCTTAGGCTAGTCTTTCCCCTTTCTCCTTTCCAAATGCAGTTTATGAAGACAGGACCAAGTGTCAGACTCGCATGCTCCTCCCTCCTCCCTCTCCTTGAGTGCCAGCTTTGGCAGTTTGATCTTGTTTAAAGGAAACCAGTTCCCATTACATCTGAAACAGGAAACTCTGGATGAGTGTTAACTAAAGCATCATTAAGCCACGGTCTACCACTTCAGACACAGCAGGATTTGCTTTAAAAAGGATCAAAGTGCCGGAGCCAATAGCATAAGAAATAAGCATGACCAACACTTATTCAGGCTAATTATCCCCAAACTGGCATAATTAGCCAGAACTTTTATGAGCAAAGGCCACTATGAAGAAAATGTCACAGGCAGGCATTCTGCACACAGTTAATTCTTCTTAACTCCTATTTACCTCACTGGGATATTAACAATTGTGTACATGACTGCAGCCATGGGGTTCAGGTTTGTTTTTTAATTAGCCATTCAATAAAATTTATTTAAAGTCTATTAAAACTTGAGAGATAGGAAATTGCTACTTACAGAAGTTTATCTTCCTCATCTACAATGCCACTATTACCAACATTTTCAGTGGCGTTTAATGCAGCATATCTATTCTGTGAAATGCCAGAATCTCTGTTGTGCCAGCTGGTTGACTTGGAAAAACTGGATGTCTGTACAGGGTTACTGTATCTCTGATTATGTCCACTCCATGCTACTCTTCGACCGGAGCCTTCAGTTGGGAAAGAAAGAGATGTGTTAAGTAAGAGTTATGAGAGACACCAGTTTCACTACTCCTGCTGCCTGTTGAATTTTCACCTGTGGCAGCCTGCAGAAAGTCTCAAAATCTAGTATCCTTGTGGGAAATATAAAGACCTTAAATTCCTTTTGGCCAGTAACAACCTTGCTGTTCGGAAAGCTGACCTTAAGTCCCTTATAATAGCCCTGGACACTCACTGCCCGTGGATCCCCCAGGACGGAAATTGGCGGTTAGATGATTGGAAAAAAATTGGACACTTCTTTCAAAATCATCCACAAATTGATGTCAAGGTTTTGCATGCCTGGAGTAACGTCTACAAAGCTATGTCGTGTTTAACTCCTTCAAACATTCTTCTGGCTGCTGCGACAGCTTCTTCGCCCGCCCTCCAGGTACCTGTTTTGCCTGCCTCAAACCTACCTCCTAAACCGCCGGACATTTTCCCTTCGGCTCCTCCTGTCCTCCCTTCCCTGCATTCTCCGCATTCTTCACTTCCTGCACCTCCCGTTACTACTCCTCTCCAAGAATCTTCGCATTCAGCACCCCCCACTCTTCCAACTCCTGCGCCCAAGGCCTCTGGCACCGCTGTTACCATTCCTCTCCAAGAAGAGACTCTTTGTGCCACCGCTCCGTTGCTGCCTTTTGATGCTGATACTCCAAATCTCTTTCCTGTGATTGCTCCTGCACCCCCAGCCCCCGTCATGTTAACCCAAGCTGATGTCCTCGATGGGTTAACGGGAGGAGGCAATTTTCTTACTGCTGCCCAACAGCTAACTCTCCAACCTCAGTATTGGGAGGCCACTACATCTGCTGCCCAAGAGACTTTGGCCTCTGTCCCTGATGACAAGAATGAGCGAAGTGGCCTATTGGGAAGCATCAGACAGGGCCCTGCAAAGCCCTATGGACAATTTGTTGATCGCTTGTACAATACCTTCAAGCGGCAAGTTCAGGACCTGGCAGCACAAGAACTGATTGTTCGCCAGCTTGCGTTTGCTAGTAAGCAAGCACTGCGCTCTCTAATGGCAACATCAAATATAGCCATTGCTGATATGCTTAAAGCCTGCCAGTCAGTGGGCACTGCCAACCACGGCCTGCTAGCCACGGCCTGGTCCTCCGCCGTGTCCCAAAATCCTGCAAAGGCTACAACCTGTTGGATTGACAGTGGCTAAAGAAAAAATCCAGCGGACCTTATCTATTACGTACCTGGGACACAAGCTGCCAGCATCTGCAGCCATTCCAGTCACGCCTCAACTACAGTTCCCTGATCATGTTAAACTGGTGGATTTACAACGAATTCTTGGACAGCTGAATCGGATAAAGAGTTATTTGGACCTGCCCACCTCTACTTTGTCTCCACTATTTTCTGCCCTTAAAGGACATAAGGATCCAGCAGACAAGATCACAATCACCTCTGCAATGGAAGAGGACCTTCCACAGCTGTTCCAGTGTTTCCTGGCACGCTGAAAGGCCATCTTCACCCCTACTGCATTGGCCCCCCTTTTTCTTGGGAAGCCACTTCAACCACCAAACATCATTACAGTTTTGCTGCCTCTTGTTTGGGAAATGAACCTGGCTTTGAAGGATGTCCTCGCTGGACTGGCATCACTTGGATTTTACCCCCCAGATCTCTTCCTTTTTTTCTCCTCCCTCAGGAGTCCTGCCCTATGATGTGTTCCCCTGAGCATGTACAGAGGGCTGTCTTGGAACTATTGTGGACTCTTGGCAAGGGAGGGGTGAGGGGATTTCAGTGTGTTCCAGTTGTTTCATTTTTGTGCTTTGGCATGGTTCCCGGACAGAGAGCGGGTTGCAATGTGGTTCTTTAACAGGGCCTGAGAAGACAATGGGCTCTGTTCTCGACCTTGTTGCAATCTTTTTAGTTACAGCAAGTGGAATATGCTTAGCTAGTGCCTTTTTGCTGCTGAGAAAAATGATTTTAAAAAGCTTCTCAAAGCTTTGAACCTTTTTTTTTTTGGTAATGCTATTCTAGCATTCCAGTAAATACTTCATTTAAGATTAGCAATAATATGAAGGACAATCGTATAAGTTTATCACCTGTGTTTTGTTGCTTGCAGAAATAGTGTCTTATTGTTTTCGTTTTAATCATAATAGCAAAAAATTTTTAGGTCACTATCCATATTGTAATTGGACATATGAGTACATTAATGGATCTTCTTGTTTTCTTAATGTTACAACCATGACTGGTAGGCCAAAGGTCTTAATTAATAATGTCACAACCTACATGACTTATGAACAACAAGCTGCGTATAGAGATTTTTATGTTTGGTTCGACTGGATGAGAAAGAGCAGCAGAACTACATGTTTGCTTCAATCTGATTTATGGTTATTATGTGGCACAAGGGCCTACAAAGAAATCCCCTCTGCCTTTTCTGGTACCTGCACGTTAGGAATAGTAGTACCCTTGGTGTATAAAATAGATAAGCTCCCAGCGGTCCGTTTGCGCAACAGAAGGGAAGTACAATCACCTATTTCTCAATATACAGGGACAACTATTTTTAGGTCTCTTCTGCCTTCTTTAGGTGCAGCCATGAATTACCGTGATTTGCATAAATTGGCAAACTGGACAGAAAATTTGTTCAATTCCACCATTTTGGCTTTAAAAATGATTAACAAAGAAATATCAGAAATAAGAAATGTAGTTCTTCAACATCATTATGCTTTAGATGTGATCCTTGCTTCTAAAGGTGGAATTTGTGCCTTAATTTATTCTCATTGCTGCATGTATATAACTGATCAATCAACCAATATCTCTGCTACTATTGATCATATGGAACAAATGATAGCCCATAATCCTTTGAATCCACCTGAAGGTTTTGATCCATGGGAGTGGTTGTCTTCTTGGTTACCCAATGGAGTATGGTTAAGAAAAGTATTATTGATTGTAATTGCATGTGTTGCTGGATTCGTCGTGGTGTGTTGTTGCATTCAATGCATACCCTCTTTGATTTCCCAATGCACTGCATGGTGGTACCGACCACGGCCCACCACAGGGGTTACAAGAGGAATTTATGTTGCAAAGTGTAGACGCTTAGGCAATGAAGTGTACGATTTGGACTAATGGTCCCTCTTTTCCTCTAATAATATAAATAAGAAAAGGGGACATGTGGGAAAATGATTGCTTGTACATGAGAGCATGAGCAAAGTTCTTATTGTTACAGGGTGATCTCATAGCTAGAAGCATCCTTGGAGCATGAATAGCGCGTGAACAGCTCGTGCTGTCCCATATGATTGGCTAACGTAGCATGGCCTGATCGCTCGCATGGTCTAGTACCAAGGTCTTTATCTGCTGGCTAGAACAAATTGCTTGACTTGTATTTTTTGTATCCTTACTTGGCTTGTATCTTTCTGATTTTCACACAATAAAAGCTGTGCTGCATTAGCCCGAGGAGCTGCCATAGCCCTAGGAGCAGCCATATTTCGGAACCTATCTTGGTGTGAGACTGATTTTTCCCTGGATGCCGAGCTGCAACT
This sequence comes from Podarcis bocagei, assembly GCF_964188305.1. Lineage (NCBI taxonomy): Eukaryota > Metazoa > Chordata > Lepidosauria > Squamata > Lacertidae > Podarcis > Podarcis bocagei. The sequence goes on from NC_138137.1 coordinate 26,353,282, forward strand.
CGACATATCCTGGGGGGTGGGGAGGCAAGGCATTGGACCAATCACTACACCTGCTCCAGGGTGACCTGGCACAGAGCAAGGCTACATTATGCCAACTGCTACCTAGCTAAGGTTAGGATTGTCTTGTTAGTCTAGACCAGCCTTTCTCAACTTCTGCCCCCCCCATATGTTTTTGAACTACGACTCCCATCATCCCTGATCACTAGCCATGCTGGCTAGGAATGATGGGAGTTGTAGTCCAAGAACATCCAGGGACCCAAGGTTGTGAAAAGGCTGGTCTAGACGTGCCCTGTTATTTTTATCGGAGGATGGTGGCAGTGGCCGGGGAATGCAAGAGAGCCGCAAACAATATGATCACGGCAACACCACTCTCAGCTCAGCCCACTGGGTCAGCCACACCAGGGAGAGAGAGCGGCATTGGCTGCTTCCCTTCCCTCGCTTCCAAGCCAGCCTTCGCCAACCCAGTGCCCTCCTGATGTTCTGGACTACAGCTCCCATCAGCCCTAGCCAACGCTAGGGTTGCCACCTGTCCAGGATTGTCCCATATTTCAATGTAAAATACTACATATTATATTGATACAGTTTTGTCCTGTATTTTAGGTCTCCTTTCTTTCTCTCAACCCCTCTGCCAAGTTAGGGATCTTCTCCACATGCATGTGTTGGAAAGGTCCTATAGCTAAGCTCTGGGTAGCCATGCACATTTACAAATTTGTGTGTGCGCACGCATGGCAAATTCCAGAGGGCCCATCCTGTTAGGATACCATCAGTGCCAGATTTACGTGTAAGCTAAACAAGCTACAGTGGTACCTCGCAAGACGAATGCCTCGCAAGACGAAAAACGCGCAAGACGAAAGAGTTTTCTGTTTTTTGAGTCGTTCCGCAAGACGAATTTCCCTATGGGCTTGCTTCACAAGACGAAACATCTTGCGAGTTCTTGCGAGTTTGTTTCCTTTCTCTTAAAGCCGCTAAGCCGTTAATAGCCGCTAAGCCGCTAATAGCCATGCTTCGCAAGACGAAAAAAACGCAAGATGAAGAGACACGCGGAACGGATTAATTTCGTCTTGCGAGGCACCACTGTACAACTTACAGCCCCATTCTCTTGGGGCCCCCAAAAAATTTGAAGGGGAAAAAACCTGGATGTACATTTCCAAAATAAAAAATAAAAAACAAACAAAATAAAACCTACATACAGCAGCAGTATTGCATGTTGTGTAGGCTCCTATGACATAAGTAATGTGCCCCACCTGCTTCCTAAAATATCACTGGTTTGCTGTTATTATTTCATGTTATAGCAAGTTTCTAATGACTAGATTATGAGTCTTCATAAATTGTGTTTCTAAAGGAACTTTTGTTATTGCCAAATGCCAATGTGTTTGCATTATTAGGTTTGTTATGAATAAAAAAGCATTTTAAGTTAAAGCTTAATAATTATTTCACTATTAATATACTTAATTGTATTTCAATTCAACAATTACTTTGATAAAATACATATTTTGTTATGTGCAAATGGCTTTAGATACCTATTAGGCCCATAAATTATCATACAGCATATATTCAACACAAAGAACAGCGACAGTTTGTTGTTGACAAAGGACAGCTGGGCATATAAGGGGCCCCATTACCTTCAGGACCTTAGGGCCTCATCAAAACTAAATCCGGCCTTAGATACCATAGAGTGAAACGGATTACTCTGAAGTCACTTCAGCGTGGAATTCGGCCCCCCTCCAACCGCCCCACCCGGCATGTTGCCAGTATAGAAGGGGGCAGCCCTAGCCGGCGTCCATCTGGAGGGCAGCAGGTCGGCCGGCGGGAGGGGACGGAGAAAAGCCGCCGGCGGCGGAGAGGCGGAGCGGGACAGCCTCCCGTTCTTACCCGCGTTGGCTCTGCCGGCGTGTTGGCGCGGGTGCTCGTTCCAGCAGTTGTCGCCGAAGCGGCAGTGGCCCTGCAAGAAGTAGTGGCAGACCTGGCCGGAATTGCGCGCCATGGCGGAGCTTCCCCGGCGGCAGCTCCCGAAAGCAACTCCTCGAAAGCAAGAATATGAAGAACCACCGCCGCCGCCGCTGCTGCCTTACGCACGACTGTAGGCTCTGCTTTCAGGGCTCGTGTTGATGACGCGCGGGCGTCGGCAGCAGCCTTGCTGGGCGAGCGCGAGCCCTCTCCGAGCGGCTCTTTCCTAAGACGTCAGCAGCCCGCTGGCAGTTGGTGGAAACGAAAAACAACAAACCGCTTCGGCGCGCGCAGAGCCGTTGGGAGCGGCCGTTGAGGAGCCGCGGCGAGGATTCGAAGCGCTGTTTCCTCGCTCTTCTGGCGTGACTTTCCAGAGGAGACGACGTGCGGCAGCGCCGTCCTCCTGCCCAGGTCTGCTCAGCAACGGGGGCTGTTGAATTCGGTGGGGGTTTCTTCTCCTACGAGGAAGCGGCGGCGGGTTAAGACCGCAGGCAGCACGGTAGCGCGGCGCTAAGTGATGGCAAAACCCGTCAGCTTTGGTAGAGCCGACGTCGTCAGATGAGCTAAGAGTCTGTGTATGACAGAAATTTGGCAAGCACTATACGTCATAGTGCACTGTCAGCCCCCAAATGCTGCAGGGTTAGCTAGAAAAAACACATGAACAGGTGTCTTTTTGTTTTATTCCTCCACCCTCACCCTTCTCTCTCCTCCTGATGGTGACTTTCCAGGTTCAGGGGACGCTTAAGTCTCTGAATGCTAGTTCCTGGAGAGCAAAAGCACACAAAGGCTATTTGCTTTGTGTGGCAGCTATGGGGTTTTGGAAAGCAATTACTCATAAGTGTAGCCAAGGGGGTTTGGTGCCACCCCCAAATCAAGTAAATCAGTAAAAAATACTAAGTAACGGAGGTTCTGCCCCACTAACTTAAAGCCTGTCACCCCAACATAAATCCTGGCTACGCCCATGGGACTACTTAGGATTCCCGGTGGCTATTGCCTACTAGATGAGCCTTTTATGCCAAGGCAGTAGGGTGGTTCTTATTTCTTTATTATTTCTTTATTAAATTTATATGCCACCCTTCATCCAAAGATCACGTGTGACTAAGTTCACATTAAGAGCCCTGAAGAGTAATATAGAAATAAGACTATACATCAACATTTTGTCATTTTATTTTGACTCTAAATCCAAATAGAGATGCGAGTGTGTCAATGTAGTTCTCTTTCTCTTTTCTTAAAGTTGTACCTTTACTTGCTTTTTCTTCTTTGGAGACTCCAAATGATAGGAACCATTTCCCAGCAGCAATCACTTAACAAATGTCCAAAGAGCAGTGTCTGTTGTTCTAGGTTTAATTTATCAATATCTACCCCTCTACTTCTTAACTTGCACTAGAGTTTAGATAGGTGTCTTTTTCAAACCACGCCTTCAGCTGTCAAAGAACAGCGGTATGAAATAGCAGAGATTAACCTTAATGAAAAGCAATGTGCACTGGAAGTTGGCTTCCATATCTACTACTTCCAATGCTAACACACACTTGAAAGTACCGTAACCTTCATGCACCTTGATTTCTATTCCTCACAACTCTATTGGCAGCATTCAAAAAGGTTGTTAAATGAGAAAAGTGTACAATAAGAGCACCCACAGATATGTGTTTGCTCCTAAGTTCTAGGTTTTTTTATTTAATGTATTTTTTTACTATTACTAAAATTCAAAAGCAGGTTAAATTAAAAATACATAATAGAACAGCAGAATAAAATATGCAAAAACCAATAAAATCATCATAGGCAGCAGATTTACCCAAACACCTGGGTGAACTACTCTTCAACTGGTACCAAGAGTTGGTGCCACTTGTATTTGAGAAGCAAGTGAATTCAAGGCACCTGTAACAAGAATCCTTTTTTCCATGTCAGCACATATTGAATTCCAGGCAGATGTGGCACAGTCAAGGCAGCATTCCACATCAATCTTAATGTACAGGCAGGCCTATTTGAAAGCAGACACTCTTGTCAAGTATTCTATTCCTTATTCGATTCTATGTACTACTTCATTGTCAGCCCTACAAATTGCTGCCTTAAAGAGTTTCTTCCTCTACTTGTGTATTCATAAAATTTGCTTAGATTTCTTTTCTATCTTTTAATATGGACTCTCATATTAGAATGAACTTTTCCTTGAATGAAGAATACAATTGGGAAAGGGCTGGAACTTTCTGGCTCTTCCCAGCCAAATTAAATTTGACAGATCTTTTCTTACCAAAGATAATGCTACTGATTTTCCCTAAAAGATAGTCCAGGTTATGGAAATAAAGTCTCTTCACATATTTTAACATGGACTATTAAATGAACACTTCATGACCACCTTAAGAAAAACATATTTATTTAACAAAGTTTACTGACAACAAGCCTCACTGAGGTATGTTTCCCCAAAAAATTGCTTCTACTTAGCAAAAGTAATCAGTAGGCAAGGTTTATCAATACATTATTTGTTAATACACAAAAACAGTCCAATAAAACTTGTTGCACCGAGTCCATTTACTAAGAACTGACAATGAATCCGTTTTGTCACACAATGTCTAGTTTCGTAACAGGGATATATCTAGAATTAAGGAAAATGAGTTTTCATACTGGATGGTCCATATTTGGACTGATGGAAGTTAAATGTGCACTATATGGGAACCCCCTTTAAAAACAAAAAAGTTAAAACTAGCATCTGCTAGATTTAAGTTTCTTATTGATCAAATTATTCAATTTTTGGCAAAAGGTTTGATGAGGGAAATACTTTAAAACATAATATAAAAAATGTGTTTCAGATTTTTTTTAAAGACCCAACATGAAAAAATAGTCATTTTAAATATTAGACTTGCATCACTCTGCAGGTATGTGTATCACTTTAACATAGTATTAAAGGCAGTATTACAAAGTATACAAAAATGTACTTTAAATAATATAGGATGTTCTCAACCTAAAGCACATATTATACCCCAAACGTGTTTTTGCACAAGTCATAAGTCGTTCACTTTATCACATGTAAACTTATGTCAATCTTTTTACAGGACACACTATGCAGTTTTTGGAACTTTAGGTGCATATTAAATCAGGCATGTAAAAATGGTATGAATTTTGATCTACCCCAATGAGAAGGAGGAACTGGAAGGAACAGACATTCTAAACAAACTTATTTCCTGGGTTTTACTTCGGCTACCCTACACTTATTAGACTGCAATTAGGGACAACACCAATGAATGGAAATTGCCTGGGCAAGTTTAGTTCCACTCCAACTATTCCTAACAACACATTTACTTTCTCCTGTAAATGAACAGCTGCCTTCTAGTATGTCTAGGTAGGACTCCTGTAGAGAGGTGCAGTTTGTACCCTCATCTGCACAGTAAATATTTTAGGAAGTAGATGCACTAATGAAAAAGCATCATATCCCATGCACATGGCGGACAGGACATAGTGGAAACATACCACAGGTTTGTACCTTTGCACAGATGGCATTAAGAACATGGAGGAGGGAGTAACTGCCTGTTGCCAGTCACCATTCTAGTTGCGTGAAAGATGCTCATATAAGATATGCCCCTAGTTATCTGAGCCTGCTCAGTACCAGAAGAAGGTGCATAAATAGTTAGAAAGCACTCAGTAACTTTTCACTCAGTAACTGGATACCATCCTGTGGGGGACCTGCATTGAAGTAATGCAGTATCTCTCTTTGTAGAACAGATGTTTCAGCAGAACAGATGTCTGAGCAAAGTTACTCCAACTAATAGGGTTTGTTTCTTTCATTTTTGCTACCTGAAGATATTAATTATTTCAAACTCTGAAAAATGAAGGTTACTAAAAAATAATAATCTCTTGTTGGAATATTTCACAATATACTTAGCAGAGTTTGTGGCAAAACTGCACACATGCATCTTAAGGAAACTTCATGTGTCTTCAATCTAGGGTTGTAGATTCTTGAGTTATTTCAAAAAAAAAAACTTTGACAAGCAAATCCACCTTATACACATAGTGGAGATAAAGTGAAGGATTTCATCAAAAAAAATTCTGTAGTACCGACATCTTGACAAGATGAAATTGAAATGCAGAAACATCATAAGTAGCAATCCTGAAATCTTCATGTTTCTAGTGTCTCCTCATTTGCTCCGCAAGTATCAACTACACAGATTAAACAGCTGGTCACTGGGAAAGCACGGACTTTAGAGTTGGCTATCCATTTATCAGTTTCAGTATTATATTCAAGGATGTGTCCCAAACGACCTACACCCTGAAAGCCTGCTAAGACATAAACTATGGAACCCACAGCAGCACATTTTACAGTCACACCTTTCCATGGCATGGGAGAGACCATCTTCCACTCATTCACTTTAATGTCATAATATTCCACATTGTCTAAGCCACCTTTAAAGAGAAGAGAAAACACACGGATAAGTATCAACCATGATTTCTCAAACTTCCAACATAGTGATCACTTGAGATACAGAATCCTTCCCAAATTGAACTTCCTCTAGTATGGTGAAGTAAAAGCAATAGCTGCAAGGATGGTTTGAAAAATTTAGCATCTAAAATTATCTGGGACTTAATAACTGAGGAAAGGAAACAAAATCCAAGGTTTGAAAACAAGATCAAAGTTATCGCAGGGTGATAATAATTCAAAATTTACAGTGCAAGCCTTCTAAATGTCTACTTAGAAGTAACTGCCATTGAATTCAATGGCACTTACTCTGAGGTACGTAGGTATAGAATTGTTCTCTTAAAAGTCTCAATTTCCACTGCTTTAAGGAGAAATTATTTTAATTTTCTATATAAATGGTATTTAACCCTATGTATAGGACAATCCCACAGACACAGGTGGCACTGTGGGTTAAACCACAGAGCCTAGGACCTGCTGATCAGAAGGTCGGCGGTTCGAATCCCCGTGATGGGGTGAGCTCCCGTTGCTCGGTCCCTGCTCCTGCCAACCTAGCAGTTCGAAAGCACGTCAAAGTGCAAGTAGATAAATAGGTACCGCTCCGGTGGGAAGGCAAATGGCATTTCTGTGCGCTGCTCTGGTTCGCCAGAAGTTGCTTAGTCATGCTGGCTACATGACCTCGGAAGCTGTACACCAGCTCCCTCGGCCAATAAAGCAAGATGAGTGCCGCAACCCCAGTGTTGGCCACGACTGGACCTAATGGTCAGAGGTACCTTTACCTTTACCTTTATAGGTCATCCCAGTCATGATGGATATATGCTTTGTAGATGGCTTTCATATATGGGAGAGTATGTAAAATTACAGTGTACTGGTAGAGAAGTGTTTATTTTTAAACAATACTCTACATGTGATACCATTAACAGCAAAACTGCAGGTCTTGACAAGTCTGGTCAAACAGCAAACATCTCATATTCACTCTTGTAGTGAGGCATGACTGCAAGACTCCTTCCACTAACCACCCTAAAAAACATGCAGAGACACAGCTCATTCTGCCACTAAGCTGGTGGTCCAACAATCTTCACCAGTCAGTTGACTTGAAACTCACATCCATTCAAAGCTGGCCAATTTTGAGAAGCTGTAGCTGGCACAATTATTTGTACATCTTACCTCTAGCACAGCAGATTTTAATAAAAATTATCAATTACCTAAGCCATTCTGTCCCCCAACGGCAAATATTTTGTCTTTCACAAACACAAGTCCATGATTTTTTCGGGCTTCAAGCATCGGACACAACTCTGTCCACCTGAAAATATTTAAAGCATGTAATTTTAAAAACATGTTCACTCAATTTCATACTATGAGCAGTTCTTTTTCCATCAAGTATGGTAAATACCAAAGTTGCAGAGAAGGGAATTTATAGTTAACTTATGATTTAGTTCCACTATTGCGAAAGCATGCCAGAGGAACTGTCAGTTAAAATGGAGCACAGATCTAAGCTAATTTTGATTGCTTAAAAGCTCTTGCTCCTTATAAAAATACATTACATAATAAACGGTAGAACAATATTAACAACAAACAAAATTCACAGCATCTGAAATATCTAAAAGGCTTTAAAACCCAATTTAAAAGTTTTAACTGCCCTCCTAATGCAAGCAGTGAAAGAGCCTCACAAATCTGCCAGGGAAGGGCACTCCAGAAGAAGTTGCATTTGTGTAATTGGCCTGTAGATGGTTAAACACACAATAAAATTGATTGAAATCAATACATACGTTTCTGTTGCTGGATCATAAACTTCACAGGAATTCAAGACTCTTCCAGAAACATTGTTTCCTAAACTTCCTCCACATACGTATATGAGACCATTTGCCTCTACCATCCCATGACTGCATCGCTGAGTCAGCATACTGGGCTTTGTGTGCCAACTTTCTGTTCTGGTATCATAGCATTCAAACAAATATAATGCAGAATTTCCTTTAAATAAAGAGACAAGCAACCTGATTTAGAGAATATTTGGAGATTCTATGAATTACATGCAACACTGCAATAAGGTCATTGTTGTAATTTGTCTTCTAGTGCAGCAGTTGAATGCTTCACAAGACACTTCAAGCTGTACGGTTTTAAGGTTATGTTTTCCAAAACAAGATACGTGATCCTATATACAAGCAACCTTCCTGTGATACTGATAATCCTTTAAAAAAATTTATTTTCTGTGCCATGTGCATCTAAAATATATACAATTCAGGGAACAAAGTCTTCCTTTGCAGCAATAGCATAATCCACATGGAACTGCCCATTTGCTGATATCACTACTCACAGTCCTGCTCTGAATGCCCTGGTATCAGAGATTAAGCAGGTGGATACCTGGTATACTCCTCTCTCAGTGCTGGTGCTCAGACTTTGCAATACCCTTTCAGAGATGTTGACTTGGCATTCTCTGTCTTATCCTTTCAGCTCCAAGCCAGTTTTTTTCAGGCAAGCACTTAAGGAATGGAAGGAAGAGAATGAAGCAGTTCCTCCTTTACTGTTTAGCTGATGTTAAATCTATGAATGTGTTCTGTTTGGCATTTTAGGTTTTGGCTATTTTTGTTGTTTGAATCTTTGCTACCTGCTCTGGCTTTCTTAGATAGAAAGACGCCACATAACACAGCACTGGTGTTTACTTTTTGAACGTGAATAAATACCGAAAAGGTTGGAGACCTTCTCTCACAAAGCAAAGATGGCAGCAAAGATAGAACCACAGAAGGAAGACACTTTCCCCATAGTGAGCGCAAACTGGCAAAACCATTAGGAAAGGTGGACTGAGCTTCACTTGCCGCAACAGTCCAATAGATCTGTACTAGAGATACACGTTATGAAGCAAGTTTGCCTCATAAACTTGGAGAAATGAATTTGCAGGGGAGAACCAGTGGGCATTTAATCTATCCCACACATGTTCATTATCCCTTGCAAATGCTCACTATCTATGATGTCCCAACTGTAGTATTTTCTGAGCTGTCCCACAAAAATACAAGTGGACATAGGGTTGCAGCCTGGGGGTGAGGTAAACCATGAACTCTTGCTATCTGTACCAGTTGTACTGTAAGTTACAGATAAATGTCAGATATATACAGTACTTTCATTTCCAGATTTAGGTGGCTAAATGAAGCTGATATGACAAATATCCCTTCTAAAAATACACAGTTGTATCCAATACCAGTCATACTAAGACTAGTCCTATTGAAATTCAGGGGCATGACTAACTTAGGTCCATTAATTTCAAAGAGTGTATTCAGAGTAGAACTTAGTTGGATACAGTTCACTGATTTTTTTGTTTTTTGCTCTATGTTTTAAGGCCCACATTGGATAAGATGGCTTCTGAGTTTTGGCAGCGAGTGCCATTTCTTTTTTAAAGTAAAATTCAATGACAACATTAGGATGCCACACACGACTTCTACTTTACAGACCCACCAGCAGACCCTTCGAGTGTCTTACCTACTTCAGAACCACCAGATGTATATATTTTACCCTCTGCTGCACAAGCTGCAAGGCTATCCCGAGGTGTTGGAGGCCCCAGCTTGGAATACCAGCTGTCTTTCACAACATTGTAACAGTCCATTCGCTTTATAGGAAAAAGTTGGGAGCCGCCCAAAATATAAACCACGTTGTCCCAGAAAACACAAGCTGCATCCCTCCGCTTTTCAAAGGGACATCGGATGTCTGTCCAGCTGTAATCCTGTATGAGAAAAGATAGAGGTTTGGGAGAGAATACTGCGCTGTGTAAATTCTTCAGAATTCTGAGACCATTGTTATTTATTTGTCCAGTGAAGCTGGTGTGGCATACATGGTTCTTCCCCCTGTCCATTTTACCCTCAAAATTACGTTGCGGGGTAATTTAAGTTGACAGATAGTGACTCTCAAAGTCATAGAAGCTTTATAATGAAGTAAGGACTTCAACTTGCATGCCCCTCGTCTTAGTCCAACACTCTAACCACTAGGCTTTTATAAAAATGGACAGTACCTTGATAATAGTAGTACACCACATTTGTATGTTGGGAAGCGATGTGGAGAAGAGCCTGGAAAGCTGTCTGCTATCTAGCTCCTGGTATTCTCCAAGTGGCCTTTCCCAACCAACTGCCACTACAAAGGCTGATTCAGGAACCATTTTGCTCTGACAGGAGTTTTAGTTTTCACAATTTTTTTTCTCCCCTTGTAGCATGTATTTGCTATTTCACTGCATAGCTTTGATTGATTTTAATGTTTTATGCAAACCGCTTTATGATGTCTGCCTGAAAAGTGGTGTACGGTATCTTAAATAAATAAATAAATAAATGTGAGTTTACGGAACGGTGGAAAACTCGTTTGCATGTATTACAGCGGGTGTTGAAAAAAATGGGGCTTAGATCTAATAGGCCACTGTTACCGTCTTTACCACTGTTTTATTATAGGTGGAATCCTGTCTGCAGCGGACACACTGCGCAGACATCATAATTATTGAAAACTTCCTTCACACCCATTTGCAGAGATTAACTATGTTAATGTGTTATCTTCACATCTTCCCTACACTTGGGGCATCAACAATAATTAACTGGAGGATAGGGGAGGAGAGGAGGGCAAAAGTAACCAACTGAGAATCTGTTTTGAGAAACTCCTGGCTGTTATTAGTTGGCTTGATTTTAAAATTCAATAGATAAATGGAGTCAAGAAAGAGAACAGAACAATACAAAAAAGTGTTTAGAAGAAAATAGCAGATCTTAAGGAATAGAATCAGATAAAATAGAACTAGGGAAAAATTGTTGTCATGGCAACAAAGAGCTCATTCTCCATGCTACAAATGATATATAATGTACCTTCAATTGGTTTACCTGTAATAAACTACTAATGGTGCTGCAAAAAACACCAGCAGAGTCATCAGTAGGGTTGAAACATGTATACAAACACAGCCAAATTTGAGCAACTGGGATAAATTAATGGAAATTAATGCACATTCCAAGAACCAGATAGTTACAAAAAGCAGCAAAAAGCAGTAAGGTCCTAGCCATATCACAGTCAAAGTACAAGAGAACACTACATTCTTTAAAACTGCTTTTTAATTGTAATTTTTTATTTTTTTAAAAAAATGTTTTAAACTGTTTTATGGGGTTATTCAGCTGTTTATGTTTATATTTTGTTTATGTATTGTGTATTTTTATATTGTAATTTTATCTTGTGAACCATGAGACCTGTGGGTATAGGGTGGTATATAAATTTAATTAATAATCATAATAATATTGCCTGAGCCAGCATACCTGTGTATCCCCTGCTGTATCAAAAACCTCAGGTATAAATAAGATGATCATCTAAACAAGATTCTATTTACCTGCACTATCTCAATGGGATGTTCATTCATGTGCTTTTCTCAATCTGGGTGCAGTTAGTCACATGAAAATATATTTTAAAACAACTGATAGAACATTTATCTGCCAATATGTTGAATATGTGAGTTGGAAAAAACTGACATTTAAAAATATAGTCAATAATCATTATAGCTTTCTAGTCCAGCAACATCTTGCACTAGCAGAGGCTGACAGAACATCTTCAAAAGATAGCAAGCATAAGATGACAATTCAGTAACTCCCACCCCAATAGACATTGCTGAGGCACCACAGCAAGGATTCTGAAAGCCATGAAACAAGTAACTAATGCTCACTTTTAGGTTGTTCAAATAAGAGGGGCCTTCACTCCCACAAAGCATCCTTCTGACAGACTACTCCATTTGCTGAAAGGATCACAAGAGGGGGATTTATTGGGCTTGGAGGACATACTTCCTCTCAGACCAGCTTTCCCCATTTCCCCATGTGAGTTTTCACAGGATTCAAATTTGTTACTTTGATAATGATCAACTATTTGGGGATTTTAATTTATAAATGACTATACAAAATAGAAATCTATTTCTAGCAACAATGAAAGTCCATACGTAAGTGTAAGAAACATTAAAGTTGCCATAGAAACCTCAAAAACCTCAAAATAGCTCTGCACTACAGAAAGTTCCCTGTATCATCTAGCTATCCCTTATTACATTGTTCCTTACAACTTGTCCTCCCACAATTTAACAACAAAAACGCTTGTTTTGTGAAATCTCACAAGTGCAAGAACAAACTAATTTTATATCTATTCTCATATCTATATCTGTAGTGATGAAACTGGTTATATAATGAAAGAGATGATGAATTTTTCGGCTACACACTATCTGTTGAAATTCTGAAAGATCAGAGCTACCTTTGGATTAAAATACCGACATGACTGCGGCTGTGAGCCACCAAACAAGGCAATGCGGTAATCGTGCTTTTTTCTTCGCGGGCGAGTGCCATCCACCAACTCTTCTCTGTCCTCTGGAGAAAGCAGATGGTATCTCATGCCACCTAAACCAGAAGGTATACACAATGATTCCATGTAATTCTAAGAGAAATCTCTGTTTTCAAAGCAAGGATAGACAAAAATTAAAGAGGAGGGAAAAAATAAAAGTCTGTTTTCAACCATTTTTCAAAAATCACATGCAACCTCTGAAATGCAGAAAGGCTGCCACAAAAAAATGATGAAGTGTCTTTAAAACATGTTTCTATATTCACTGATATGTATAAAGTACCTGTACAGTGAGACAAACTGATTACCATGGAATAAACCTCTTGGAATATTATGCCACTGAGTATGTCATCAAATACACTGGGAAGAAACATCAACATCCAATATGTTTTAAATAATCAAAGCTTAGTATCTATAAAATATTTCTCACTACACATAAACAAGAACACAGCTTAAAGGTTTTATCCAGTCTTTCCTTCTTTTTCTTTCTTTTGACTTAGCATATACTTGAGAAGCAGCCTGGATCTGCATTGAAGACACAGATGGTGGTGCGTAGGTTTACTGTTCTTCAACAGAGAGAAATGTCATTACTCAGGCTATTTTTGTATAGATATTAATGTTCTTACCAATTATATCTGAAGCCTAAGAAATCTGAAACATACGAGCTGGTTTTAAAGGCATACTGATCCTTCTAATAACTATTTTTTTCAGGTATTAAGGTGGCCTCTGGTAATGAATACTCTGGTATCTTCTATTTTGCATCTTAAAGTGGGGCCCAGTTTATTGAAATAAGTTACTTTAGTGAAGAGGAGGGTGGGATGATTTGGTGGGGGTGTTTTCCTGGGGTTAGGTGAAAGGTGGATGGATGCTGGCTAGTCACCAACCCATGGCTGCAGTAATCAACAGAAGGAAAGGGGGAAGGAAGATGTTGATTATACTTGTCTTTGTACAGGATTCCCAGGATCATTGCTGCCATCCCCCCACTCATCCAAATAGGACATGCGGATCACAGAAAAATCCTAGAGCACTTTCTTCATCTTCACTCCAGCTGCAACAAAAAGTGCACAAGGGCACAAAGACAAACAAACTTGAACTTGTAGCTGAGGGAATTCTACAACCAAGGTGCCAACACAGAGAAGGCCTTCTACTATTATTAAGTGATGGGGAAAACTGGAGTCAGATCTTGGGAAATCTAAATTGATATAATGGGGAAGATGCAGTCCTCTAGATTCCCTGGTCCCAGACCATTTAGGGTTTAAAGGGCACACAAAAGAATTCAATTAGGCTCAAAAGCAAACTGAAAGATAGGTGAAGCCCTTTAAACACTGGAGGACTATGTTCACCGTAGTTGTTGGCATCTATCTCAGGAGACAATGGAGCAGTGTGCCTTTAGGGGTGAAGTCAAACCGTTGGAGAGATACGATGTCTGCTGTGGCTGTAGAGACTGATGCTGACTGGTTGTGCTGACTGTCTGTCTCTAGGTACTCGGTCATCTCCAAGGGATTTCCATGCTGGGGGATTGATATTACCATCATTCATGCCATGTTTGCATACCACTTTGTAACACAAGAGTTGGTCTGCCAATGGGCCCAGTGTCTGAAGCCAGCTCCCTGCAGAGCACATATTTGGGGATCCTGCCATCTTCCATTCTGTGGACATGACCAAGCCACTGAAGACTTTGAGACAGGAGTGCTGGGAATGTAGGCTTGGGAGAGCACATCTTTGAGATTCTGTCCTGTCATGAGATGTCCAAAATCTTCCTCATATAGCAAATGTGGAAGGCTTCTGGTGATTGTAAGTTGCCCACGACTCACTTCCATAAAGCAGCGTGCTCAACATGCAAACTGGGCTGCCTTGCTTCAATGGGTGCTTGGAGCCCAGAGTATCACTCGACAAGCACCAGGAAAACTACTGCACCAGCAGAACTACTGTTATACAAATCAATAGTGCAATTGCACTCAGAAAAGGGCAACCGTGATCAAGGGGATAGAGCAACTCCCCTGGGAGGAGAGGTTGCAGCATTGGGGCCTCTAGTTTAGAGAGAAAGCAAGTAAGAGGTGACATAGAAGTGTATAAGATGAACCATGGTATGGGAAAAATGGATACAAATAAGTACACACACCCCCATCTCATAACACAAACTCATGGACAACCAATGAAGCTAAATACTGAGGATTCAGGACAGACAATAGTAGTTCTTTACACAGTACACTGTTATGCTATAGACTTCACTCCCACAGGAGGCAGTGATGGTGACCAATTTGGATGGCTTTAAACTATGGTTATGTATGGAGGATAAGGCTATCACTAACCACAAAGGCTATGCTCTGCCTCCACAATTGGAGGCAGTATGCTACTAGTTGCTGGAAACTGCAGGAGGGGACACCACTCTTGTGCTCAGCTCCTGCTGTTAGGCTTCCCATAGGCAACTGGTTGGCCACTGTGAGAACAGGATGCTTGACTAGATGGGCAACTGGCCTGATCCAGCAAGCTCTTATAATTTTATGAAACTCTGAAGTGACCCATAACTGCTCGAAGCTGTCCTGTAACGACAAGGCATTTCCTTATTTTGGTATCCACTGTTCAAGGCTGTGACACACAAATGAGATTTTTGAAGTTGGGAGACTCTGGACCATGAAGCTCACATAGTCTGCAATTTATTAGACATCGTTCTAACTGCAGGAAATGGAATGCCGATATTAAGGGCTACTAGTCAGCTTTGATTCAGCTTCCTGGCACAGAGAGAACAGGGTTAATCCTACCTTTCTTTTGTATTTACATGCTAAAATGCATTTAAATGGAATAAGCAGTTCTTAAAGAAAAACTTTACAGAGAGTTGAGACAACATGGAAGATAAACTTACTGATAACCATTTTGAGGCACTCAGGGTTGTCCTGGATAAGTGGCTCCGCTTGTACTGTTTTACTGAGGAAATTCTTTGAAATTAAAGGAAACCTGACTTTAGCAAGAATGTCAACCATGTAAGGCTGACGGTTTGGCTCGTCATACTTCAGCCACCTGACGGCAGCATCATAAACCTAGAAATAAGAAAGAAAAATACATCTGTGTACTTACAGTAGCAGCCATCTATAGAACCAGGAACTTGATAGCTCAGCTGTTACAAAAAGGAAGTCTAATTTAGGATCTTCAAAGGGCTTTTAAAAATAATTACTTGCTATACCTTATATTGCCAGTTAGATGGGTTTAAGTCCCTCATTCAGGAATGGCTAAGAAGAAATCCCAAATTTAAAAGCTGCTTCTGATCTCCTGAGATAAAAAAATTCAGAGCCATGACTATTCAGAGTTGTGAAACTACAAGCAACAGCTGAACTAAGATAGACCAAGTTATTTTATGATAATTATTACAAAGTGAACATGCATGTGTAAATTGGAGTGAAATAACTCACAGGGCTGCCACTTACCTGGAAAACAAAATTTTACTTCTAACATATTTCAGCCACTGAAACAATTTTTATGTCCCCCCCACACTAAATGGGATCCACCACACTGAAAGGATCTAACTTTGTTTCAGTGAAAGTTTACACTTTCTTGAAGCAATTAGATAATGTGGAAAAATCCCAGATATAGTAGTAGCTATGCTAATACCTTTCGGTCCTTCATAGTAACTACTCTCAATGTTTTTAGAAAGAGTCGCTTCAACTGTCAAACATTACACCATGATATACAAGAACGAGACAGAAAACCAACTACAAAACTGAGAAAACGCCACAAATAGCAAAAAGGAGGAAAAAATACCAGATGCCAGAAAGTCTCAATCTGTTTTGGAACAAATCTTTCATTGAGGGCACTTTTTAAACCGCATTTCTCATAAAAAATATAGGATACTATAGTGACTCCTACTTCAAGCACCTGATGTTCCAGCCTTTTTTCCTGCCAAAAATTAATCAAATACTGATCCTTTAGTTTTGATGCAGTTAAGCACTCCCATATTTGAGGCCCTTCTGTTTTTCACATTACAACTCCCCATGCCACTTTGAAGGCTGCTCCATTAAGTCATTGGACTTCATGGGGAGATGAGACCTGAAAAGCTGGAGAATCTGGTTGGAAACTCATACAGGTACTAAAAGTTCTGCCAGCAATTATTTGCATTCCACTTTTTACAGGAAATGTTTCCACACAGATTGCATATTTACAGCAAGATAGCTAAAAAAAAGCGCCTTATCTCAGATGCAAGACTAAAATAGCTATGAAACTGGACCCTCACCTGATCTTCTGCTCTTACAGTTAGTGTGTCTTGATTCAGGAGATGTGTTACACGTTTAACATCTAGCTGCAGAAACTCATCTGTCTTGTAAACCTCTGTGAAATGCTGGTGGATAAAGTCATCTGCAGTAGCCTTGAGCTCTGGGCAGTCAAGACACTCTGCTAACACACTTATACCTAGTGCAAGATAGTAAAAGATTATGAAAAGATGTTTAAAATTCATGAAAAAGCATATTGGTTGGAATTAAACTTTGTGCTCTTACGAATGTTACATCTGCACAAGCATTGCAGCTTGATAGATGGAATGCTCACTCTTGCCCCCACCCTTTTGCTGTTCTGGGGGTTATCCCAATTCCCTCCAGCCAGTTTCTGGGCAGGCGTGGGAGAAGTAGAGGGGGGAAGCCCCCTTGCGCAGAGTTTCTGTTGACAGAGCAGAATGCTGCCCATTTCTTTTTTATGTGAAATACCATGTTATTAATAATTTAATATAAGTTTCTTCTCTTCAGTGGCAAAAATAATGACCCAAATAGTTATCTTGAGAAGTAACATAATTGATGAAATCTATGAATTTGTCATGCTCTAAGTACTAGAGAGACAATGATGTCATGTTAGCAACTTGGAAGAAAGACTTTAACAGTAGTCACATTCTATAGAAGACAATAGTTCAGTCTGGCTTATCTGAAAGCTAATCAGAGCTGGCAGGCACTGTAGCAGTACTATACACATGACAAATACATTTTCAAATCATAAAACTTGTTTTCCAGTAGAATACATGAAATGTATCATTAGCAAGACTGTCCTAAAAATGAAATAATCAAGGACCCAAAGCACCAATTTTGAAATATATCAAGAGTTCTTAGAAACAATATAGAGAGTGCCATCTTACCAAGACAATTTGAAGCATCAACTTGCTCTTTTAAGAAGTCCACACACATTTTTTTCACAGGTTCAATTTGATATTGATTTGCAGCATCTAACAATGACTGGACATTGTTGCTGTTTACGGAAATTCTGAAAAAAGTAGCAACATTACTATGACCAACACATTTTCAACAAGAACTGGGAACATGACAACACACATAGCTAGATTAAATTAGGATTTTCAACCACTAGAACAGCAACACAGTATGTTACAGGCAGATACAGTAGTACCTGTTGAACAAATAATTAAAATAGCATTAATTCACTTAACAGCTTTTCTGGGCTTCACATGAAGCTATCTGATGGGCAGATATTAAGAGTTATAAATAAACCTACCTTGCAGTATAAGCAAACTCCACAAGCTGTTCAATAATATCTGGCTCTGCATCTTTTAACTCCACTTCGTAAGACTTTGATTCAATCATATTTGCTGCAATTAGATACATAACACCATCATCTAACCTGAACAACAATTCCATCCCTGCACCCACATTTCAAAGGACCTGCTGCTCTAATTTAAGGGGGGGGACAGTTGCAATGGAAGTTGTTAAGCGAACTTCAAGACAATCGCAGAGATCAGTTACAAAATGAGCAACAGAACCTAGAATTGACCAAGCTGGTATCTAGATTTAAATGTATTAACAACTGTTTTCCTAATTCCGTATTACTTATAGAAATCTTATTTACAGAAAAACAAGTACACTAAGAATAGGTGTATCAAGAACTTCTGGTCTCACAAAACTACATCCCAGTCTTACATACATTTCAACCCAGCACAAGGTAGGAATGGGAACCTGTGGCCTTCCTGTTGGACAACTCCCATCATCCCTCACTATTGGCTGTGCCAGCTGAGGCTGATGGGAGACAGTCCAAGAAGATCTGGAGGACTACAGGTTTCCCTATCCTTGATGTAAAAATTAAAAAAGAAAAAACAGACCAATCCTAGTCACACTTCAGTGCACTGCACTTAAGTTAGTACCATGGTATTCTCAAATTGCAGACAAAGCTGCAGAACTCTACCTCTATAGGAAAATTCTCCAAAACGTTTAATTAGAAAAGATGAATTAGTGTGGTATGAATGAGTTCTGACCTTAGAAACATCTGCACCTAAAGTTAGATAAAAAGAGGACACCTTCTTTTCCTCTAGAGCCGATTTTTAAAGACATTTAAATATTAAGCTTGGAGGTCGCAAATATGCCAGTCTCTCTAAAGCAGGTGTATTTTTGGCAAGTCTTATTATATACTGACTGCATGTGTGAGAGAGTTTTAGGAAGACAAGTGGAAAATCAGTGGCTTCACATGTAAGACATGGTAAGTCAGTGTGTGGCTTACTGTGACCACACATACATACTGGCTCCCACCGAGACCATGGATGCTTTACTCCTCCCTAGACATTTTAGGTCAGTGCGGTGGCAGTTAAGCCATGTTTTTGCTAAGTGTGTTGTCTGAATCTGGGGCTGTTTTTAACACCTGTCCTCAAGCATCATCTGTGGCCAAAGCTTGTCCTTTGGCTACAAGTCATGATTGAGGAGAGACCTGAACTATGATCCACGGGTTGGATGACACACTAAGCCAAATCTTGGTTTAGCTGCTGTACCAACCTAAAAAGCCTAGGAAGAAGCAAAGTGGCTGCAATCGTCTTCTTGGGAGACAGTATATTCATGCTAAGCCATGGTTTGGCTTAAAGCTGTTCTCCTGCATGGTGCTACTAAACTTCACTTGGGCTGACAGTTGGTCCAGCAACAGAGATGAAAGACAAGGAAGAAATATCACTGTAAAGATAACTGGACAAGATTCAAGAGTTTCTACTTATATGTTATTAAACCAAATCTGCCTTTCTTTGCAGACCCGCAATGTTATCAACTCAGTACATAAGCTTGTTGCCAAATGGTACCTTGAATCTACTGCAAGTTGCCGTTACCACAATGGAATGTCTTATCTGCCGGGGGTTGGACTAAATGACCCTCGAGGTCCCTTCCAACACTACAATTCTATGATTTCAACTAACTGCTTGGCTGTAGCTTGCTCTTACAACAATCCACTTGTCCCAGTATGCAAGAAAGAGAAACACACAAAGTGGAAATTGTATTAATTATGGACTAAGGCAGAGGTTTTTTAATTGCGGTCGCCAACCTGGAGCCCAGAAATCTCCACATAGTCGCAACTGAACCTGTGCCAGTAGCAAAATGCTCCTGGCTAATTTTGAACACTGCTGGTTAGTAGATGATGATGATGATTTAAACCAGTAGAAGTTGAGTAGCTGAAGACTTACTGGTAAACATCAAGTTAAAGAAGTGACTTGCTGAAGCAAGTACAACACGATGAGCTGGGATCTTCCTTTCCTGGACCATGAGAATGACATCACAGAGTGTTTTCTAGCACAAAAAAGTCAAAATGATGACAAAACATGTAATATTTCATAATTTCAGAGAAATGTGTAGAAAGTCTTTTTTTTTTGCTAGTGACCTACAGAAATGTACAACAAACACTATTGAAGACAAAATCACCATTTTTCAAAGGAGCTCAAGGTAATGTATGTGCTTCTTCCTATCCTCATTTAATCCTCATAACAACCCTGTGAAGTAGGTTAAGCTGAGAGGCAATGACTGGCCCAAGTGCATCCATTGAGCTTCATGGCGGCAGGAATTCAAACTCTGGTCTTGTAACTGAATTACATTTACAATATGAACAATTACAATTTTGCTGCTCTTCAGCTCCAAGTATGTGAGATTTTTGCATACAGTTTGGCAAACCCTACATTGTAAAGCTATGCCTATCTACTCAGAAATAATTCTTAGTTAGTTTAATAGGGCTTACTTCCAGGTAAGCATGTAGAAGATTGCAGGCTTAATACTGTAGCCAGCAACACATACTTAAAATAGCATTCATTGTCCCAAATGCTTATGGGAGGTCTAAATAGAAACAACTTGAACATTTGCTTCTTTATTGTCATTTCCACAATAGACCAAAATAGCAGAGTGACTAATGTGTTAGTTAAGTAGCTTTTAAATGAGACCAGGGTCCTAAAAAGTACTCTCTGCGTATACTTTAATGGATGCTCTCATTATTCTGTCTTCATTTAAAAGCTGCTGAACTAATTTCTAAAGGTAGAAAAGGTAGAAAAAGAAAGACATTGACAATTATTTTTCTCTGTTGTGGAAATGACAATGAAGGAAACTTAATATTTTCCAGTTGTCTCCATTTAGACCTCCAACTATTTGGGAGAAAGACTACCATTTAAGTGTTTATATTTGCTAGAATATTAGCAAATGTGTGTAGCATTTTTAACTTGAAATATAGATAAGCACCTCAAGGCAACTGAACAAGAGCAAAGCTGTTACTGAGCTAAAATATGTAATAGATCTTAAAATTGGTACAGTGGCAGTTCTAGCAAGTAATGACAATACAAATCACCACTAAAGCAGATTATGAAGAAAATTGGTTGCATTCAACTCAGTGTAGACCCATTGAAATTAATGTCCATTACTTGGGATTAATTGTAATAGGTCTACTCTGAGCAAAAGGTGAATACAAGCCACAGGTTAGCAAGGCAAATATTAAGCCTCATAGATCAGTAGACTGGTACTACCCAAACACATCTGTTAAGTACACGATTGAACTAGCAGTTTTCACCCCAGTTTCATAGTCATGCACTAGTCATCTTCACTGAGCACACGACTAACTTGTACCTTCTGGAAGGGGGCTGAAGGTGAAGGTGTTACCTCCAACCACTATTTCCACTACAGCTTGCCAACATTTGTAACGCTCCAACCCCTACAGCCTGTTAACAGTTGTTCTGGTATAGCTTTCCTGCACAAAAAGATAGCTATTAACTCCTATGCCAGGCACAGGCAAACTAGGCCCTCCAGATGTTTTGGGACTACAACTCCCATCATCCCTGACCACTGGTCCTGTTAGCTAGGGATGATGGGAGCTATAGTCCCAAAACATCTGGAGGGCCGAGTTTTCCTATGCCTGTCCTATGCTGTTGTGATCACCTTTCTGTATCTCTAGAATACTATCCACTTGGGTGACATATGCTAGAGATAAAGGAAGATGAATCTGAATTAAGTTTACACATTTGCCAGGGTAACAGAAGTTGGGAATATTCTCATTTTCCCCCAGTGCATCCTTGTGGGTGGAACAACAAAGAGTTACACCAGATAAATGAGCAAAGAATGCAACCGGGTGGTCTTGGCTTCACATCAACTGCTCTGTGTACCAGAGATCCATTGCAGCATGGTAGTGCCCAAATATAAGGGACTGCACTACAAATCCCGAGGCTGCTCTCAAATCTCGCCTCTAACAGGAACTCATCAGGTAGTCAAGTTACAAGAAAGGAGATTCCTTCTCAACACACGGATTCCGTGACAGTAAGATCTGTCAGTGAAAGTCTCCCTCGAGAGGTTGTGGGCTCTCCTTCCTTGGAGAGGTTGGATGCCCATCTGTCACAGATGCTTTAGCTGAGATTCCAGCATTGCAGGGGGTGGGAGTAGATGATCCTTGGGGTCCCTTCCAACTCTACAATTCTGATTCTTAGGCAAGGCGTCATCTGTGAGCCTCGTCAGCCTTCCTCCACCTCTGCAATATGGGAGTCCTGACTGGCCTACTTTACAGGACTGTTGCAAACAGCCACAAAACAATGCCAAGCACTTTGTGTTAGCTGTGTCCCCCCTGCCATGGGTTTCTCCTCCTACAACTCCTCCGGGCTCACAAATGCCCGGGTGCCAGGCTCGTGGTCAACACCATGGGGGGGGGGGAGATAGAAACATGTTCCTATTGGACCCCACAGGTCAAGGAGCCCTAGGAGGCCGGTCACCCCACACCCCGCCTTACTTGCTTCCTCATGGTGTTCATGACCCCCATGAAGCTGGCCAGCAATTTGGCTTCTTCCCGGGCGGCGAGTTTCTTCTCCGTCTTCTTCTTGTTGCTCTTCTCCGACGCCGAGGCCGCCATGCTCCCTTCCCCTTCCCTCGCCACGAACCGAAGGCTTCCCCAACCGACGCCCGGTCATAAACGGCAGTCAGCCAGGCTCCAACGGCCAACGCGAAGCGGCAGCCCCGGCCTCGCTCTGCGGAAGAAAAGGGTCTCCCTCCGCCCAGCAGTTGCAGGCCCTCTTCCTACACCCCCAAATATAGGCTCCCCTGGCCAATCAGGAGGCAGCTCGCGGACTCGCTGTCCGCCAACACAAGTCCGCCCCTTCTCGGGAGCCGGCGAAGATTCAGCGGGTGGGAGAGGTAAACAAAGAAGGAGCCGGCGCGCCGTGACGTCACGCCGAAGCGCACGACCTGCCCGAGACAATGAGAGCGGGGGACGTGAGGAGGTGGAGAGTTGTGGGTAGGCGCCAGGTGCGCATGTGTGGATGTGGGCAGGTTGGTCCTTGAAGCGTGTCAAAGCAAAGACTCCTCGAGTCTTCCCGAGGAGGGTGGGTCGCTCAGTCGCCCAGTATAGAAACACTCAGGATTGTAGAGATACGCCTCTTTCGTAAAGGAGGTGGCTCGGCAGAACACAGGAAAAGCACTGGCCGGCCTGTGGTGTGCGCTGCCTGCCGGAGGCTCCGCTCCCTTGTCCCCGTAGATGGTGCTGTGGGTTAAACCACAGAGCCTAGGACTTGCAGATCGTAAGGTCGGCAGTTCGAATCCCCGTGATGGGGTGAGCTCCCGTTGCTCGGTCCCAGCTTCTGCCAACCTAGCAGTTCGAAAGCACGTCAAAGTGCAAGTAGATAAATAGGTACCGCTCTGGCGGGAAGGTAAACGGCATTTCCGTGCGCTGCTCTGGTTCGCCAGAAGCAGCTTAGTCATGACTCGGAAGCTGTACGCCGGCTCCCTCGGCCAATAAAGCGAGATGCGCGCCGCAACCCCAGAGTCAGCCACGACTGGACCTAATGATCAGGGGTCCCTTTACCTTTACCTTAGATGGGAATGGCAGGGGTTGAAACCAGGACCATCTTCTTTGGCATGAGAAGTACGTGCAGATCATCTGAATGCATACAGTGATCCAGATGTGGAGGAGGAGGAGGAAGGGCAACATCTATCCCCAGTAGGGGCTGAGCTGGGAGCAGAGGTTTAAAACTCCAACCACCCCAGCACCCTACTTTTATTCTTGGAGGGAGCAGGTGGCACTGTGGTCTAAACCACTGAGCCTCTTGGGCTTACCGATCAGATGGTCGGTGGTTTGGATCCACTTGACGGTGGTGACCTCCTGTTGCTCTGTCCCAGCTCCTGCCAACCTAGCAGTTTTAAAGCATGCCAGTGCAAGTAGATAAATAGGAACCACTGTGGCGGGAAGGTAAACGGCATTTCCGTGTGCTCTGGTTTCCGTCACAGTGTTCCATTGCGCCAGAAGCTGTTTAGTCATGCTGGCCACATGATCCGGAAAGCTGTCTGTGGAAAGCTCCCTTGACCTGAAGCAAGATGAGCGCTGCACCCCATAGTTGCCTTTCATAGAATCATAGAATCATAGAGTTGGAAGAGACCACAAGGGCCATCGAGTCCAACCCCCTGCCAAGCAGGAAACACCATCAGAGCACTCCTGACATATGGTTGTCAAGCCTCTGCTTAAAGACCTCCAAATAAGGAGACTCCACCACACTCCTTGGCAGCAAATTCCACTGTCAAACAGCTCTTACTAATGTTCTTCCTAATGTTTAGGTGGAATCTTCTTTCTTGTAGTTTGGATCCATTGCTCCATGTCCGCTTCTCTGGAGCAGCAGAAAACAACCTTTCTCCCTCCTCTATGTGACATCCTTTTATATATTTGAACATGGCTATCATATCACCCCTTAACCTCTTCTCCAGGCTAAACATGCCCAGCTCCCTTAGCCGTTCCTCATAAGGCATTGTTTCCAGGCCTTTGACCATTTTGGTTGCCCTCCTCTGGACACGTTCCAGTTTGTCAGTGTCCTTCTTGAATTGTGGTGCCCAGAACTGGACACAGTACTCTAAGTGAGGTCTGACCAGAGCAGAATACAGTGGCACTATTACTTCCCTTGATCTAGATGCTATACTCCTATTGATGCAGCCCAGGATTGCATTGGCTTTCTTAGCTGCCGCGTCACAGTGTTGGCTCATGTCAAGTTTGTGGTCAACCAAGACTCCTAGATCCTTTTCACATGTACTGCTCTCAAGCCAGGTGTCCCCCATCTTGTATTTGTGCCTCTCTTTTTTTTTTGCCCAAGTGCAATACTTTACATTTCTCCCTGATAAAATTCATCTTGTTTGTTTTTGCCCAGTTCTCTAATCTGTCAAGGTCGTTTTGAAGTGTGATCCTGTCCTCTGGGGTGTTAGCCACCCCTCCCAGTTTGGTGTCATCTGCAAATTTGATCAGGATGCCCTTGAGTCCATCATCCAAGTCGTTGATAAAGATGTTGAATAAGACCGGGCCCAAGACAGAACCCTGTGGCACCCCACTAGTCACTCTTCTCCAGGGTGAAGAGGAACCATTGATGAGAACCCTTTGGGTTCGGTCAGTCAGCCAGTTACAAATCCACTGAGTGGTAGCATAGTCAAGACCGCATTTTACCAGCTTCTTTACAAGAATATCATGGGGCACCTTGTCGAATGCCTTGCTGAAATCAAGGTAGGCTACATCCACTGCGTTCCCTTCATCTACCAGGCTTGTAATTCTGTCAAAAAACGAGATCAGGTTAGTCTGACATGACTTATTTTTCAGAAATCCATTCTGACTATTGGTGATCACAGCATTCCTTTCTAGGTGCTCACAGACTGTTTGCTTAATGATCTGCTCCAGAATCTTCCCTGGTATTGATGTCAGACTGACTGGGCGATAATTATTTGGGTCCTCTCTTTTCCCCTTTTTGAAAATAGGGACAACATTTGCCCTCCTCCAGTCTGCCGGGACTTTGCCTGTTCTCCAGGAATTCTCAAAGATGACTGCCAGTGGTTCTGAGATCACATCTGCCAGTTCTTTTAATACTCTTGGATGCAGTTCATCTGGCCCTGGAGACTTGAATACATCTAAACTAGCCAAGTATTCTTGTACTATCTCCTTAGTTATTCTGGGCTGTGTTTCCTTTGCTGAATCATTTGCTCCAAATTCTTCAGGTCGGGCATTGTTTTCTTTATCAGAGAAGACTGAGGCAAAGAAGGCATTGAGGAGTTCAGCCCTTTCTGTGTCCCCTGTTTGCATTTCACCATCTTCTCCTCTAAGCCTTTGACTGGACTTAACTGTCCAGGGGTCTTTTATCTACAGTGGTACCTCAGGATGCGAACGGGATGCATTCAGGAGCCCCGTTCGCATACCGAACGGGATCCGTTCCAGAGCCCCGTTTGCATCCCGAATGGAACGCAAGACGCGATGGTGCGTCTGTGCGTGCGCCATTTCGCTGCTTCCGCACATGCACGTGACGTCATTTTGAGCGCATGCGCGAGCGGCGAAAACCAGAAGTAACACGCTCTGTTACTTCCGGGTTGCCGCAGAGCGCAATTCGAATGCGCTCAACCCGAAGCACATTCAACTCGAGGTATGACTGTATTTTTATTCTTCCTTCTTTCTGCTGCTGCTGCCAAAACCAGTGGGGTCTTGGGCCCCTCAGAAAAATATTGTTACAGCCAGTGCTATTTTTCTAGAAAAAGAGGTGCCAGAACTTACCACGAACACCTCCCTTGTTCTCTTATAATGGCAATGGTGCCCACCTGAGAGGTAGGTGCAGGAACTGAGTTCAAGTGAGTTTTGGCCGCAGAAAAGCCCTGGTTACAGCTACCCCAATCTCCAACCAGCGGTGCAAGATTCCATGGATTGCAGGTGTGCTTACCAGCATCTGTGTTCCCTTTTGGGACAATGGGGCACAACAGAGATGTGGTCCCTTTATCACATATACAGGCCAACAAGACCAATCCCCCCCCCAGCCCGACAACATGCGAATCAATATGGCTAACGTAACTCAATTCCTTGGGCCCTCTGATCTCTCGCTCCGCCAGCAAAAATAAAACACCACGCTGGTCATGCCAACTTGGATTACATAGTTGGTATAGAGTCAGAGATAGGTGGGACTAGTGGCCCATTTGTTCTGGTTGATACGGATAACTTTTAGCTTCTACAACCTGAAGTTATGGACTATCAACTAGGAGGCGTGCAGTTCTTCCTGGATGATTGTCCATCCTGGCTGGTGATGTCTGCCAGAGCTGGGCTGGGTGTGTGATCTCAGAGGTCCTCCTGGATCTCTCAGAGGCTTTCAATATCATAGATTCTAAATCAGCTGACTGGGTTGGGCCACAGGTTCTGCTATGATTTGGAGTCTTCTGTCACGGAGCCAGATCCAATTGCTACTCCAAGACATTCAACAGATGGATTGGCATCAGTGCTAGGAACTCACCAACCCTCTCTACGAGGGCAGCAGCCATTGCTATTGAAGCTGCTGTGCCGGATATTACCACCTGCCCATGGGCATAGCCAGGGAGGGGCACCTGCCCCCCTAAATCAATAAAAATACATAGCAAACTAAGGTTCTGCTGCCCCCAACAAAAGGCTGCCGCCCTTAACAAATATCCTGGCTATGCCCATGCACCTGCCCCATGCAAAACGGTTGTGTAAAGTACTTGATTGGAGTACACCTTGGAGAGCTGACCACATCTCCCTAGTGCACCTGCACAGAGCTGTAGTAGTAATCGGCTTGAAGGGATTTTGGGATGTTGTTTTACCTGTTGTGTGATACAAATCTCTGCTTGCATCATAAAAGCTAAGCTTGGAATTGATGGTATCATTACACAAAATTTATCTCTTTGAGGTCCTCTCCAGTGGCATTTTTTACAAAGTTGAATGCAGTTACTCCTCAGATGGCTGCAAGGTATTTATTTAATATATTTCTACCTCTCTTTTAGGGTGACCATCACACGGTGATTTTAAAAAAGTGTTAAAAACAATTGAACAAGATTCAGACAGCAGAGGATCAGGAGCATGCAAGAGGATCAATAGAATGCTGGGTGAATTTATAGTTTTAAAAAAGTATTCTAGGACTGCATAAAGACCACAAGAGAAAAGGTCCAGGCAAAGAGAGCCAAGTGGGGTTGCATAAACTACTGTGTGCACATTTCTAGCAGTAAAAGGCAGGGTGGTTTTTCCCTCATCTGAAGTCAAAACCTGCTTTCACCAGTAGATGTCATTATAGCAGTGGTAATAGAGATATAACTCTTATACGATAGCCTGGTGAAATAATGAACTTAGCCAAATAAATTAAAAAACCAAAAAAGTTTTTGTTACAAACCTGTTGCTGGATTAATTGAGATCACTCTTTTTTTTTAATTGAGCAAAACATTTGTACTCAGATAGGCTAACAAATTAATTGACCAAATGTTGCAGCCCTGATTCTTTATATTTGCATGAGTGTTGTACATGCAAACTGTTCAGTGGCACAACGGGTCAATGTGCCTGGCTGTTAACCAGAAGGTTGGTGGTTCGAGCCCACCGAGGGACGGCTGGATTCCTGCATTGCAGGGAACTGGCCTGGACGACCCTCGGGGTCCCTTCCAACTCTACAGTTCTATAATTCTGTGCAAGACTCCATTCCCTGCACTAGTGTGTGACAGGTAAGGGACTGGAGGAGGTGCTGGTAAATTGACTTATCTCCTGGAATTCCACCAACACACAAAGAGCAACACAAGGCCTTTGGAGAAGCCAGTAAGCCAGGTGTGAGGAACTTTTGAGCATCTAGATGTTGCTGAACTACAACTCCCATCACCCCTGACCATTGGCCATGCTTGCTGGGTCCTGTGAGGAGTTGTAGTTCAGTAAGTAACACCTGGAGAGCCAAGGTTTCACCACACCTGCAGTAAGGCAGCAACTACAATGCAACAGCACTATGACAATTTTGTAATAAGCTTGTTTGTCTCCACTCCATAAGCCCTTACACTTGAGCCAGTGTGGTGTAGTGGTTAAGAGCGGTAGTCACGTAATCTGGGTAACCGGGTTCGCGTCTCCGCTCCTCCACATGCAGCTGCTGGGTGACCTTGGGCCAGTCACACTTCTTTGAAGTCTCTCAGCCCCACTCACCTCACAGAGTGTTTGTTGTGGGGGAGGAAGGGAAAGGAGATTGTTAGCCGCTTTGAGACTCCTGAAGGGGAGTGAAAGGCGGGATATCAAATCCAAACTCTTCTTCTTCTTCTTCTTCATCTATCCATTACCCCGCCCACCGCGAGAATCCATAATAATAAAGGACTCCTGGATGGTTAAGTCCAGTCAAAGGTGACTATGGGGCTGTGACGCTCCTCTTGCTTTCAGGCTAAGGGAGCTGGCGTTTGTCCACAGGCAGTTTGCCAGGTCGTGTGGCCAGCATGACTAAACTGTTTCTGGTGCAACAGAAACCAGAGCACATGGAAACGCCGTTTACCTTCCCACCGCAGCAGTACCTATTTATCTACTTGCACTGGCATGCTTTCGAACTGCTTGGTTGGCAGGAGATCCACGGTGCAACAGTGGACAACTGATGTGTGCAATCAGACTATTTGATTGCAATCTTAAGTAGTTTCAGGCTGGAATAAATCCCATTAATGACAGTGAGGATGTATTTCTGAGTAAATTTCATAGTATGTAACTGCACACACCCACACACTCTGTTGTAAATCTCATTTGTGTTAGCATGTGTATTGTTTTCCCAAGGTGCCCTTCTATGTTCTGTCGTGTAAGACTCCCATTTGAAAACGCTGAGGAAATCCTCCTACCATTGTCTCTTCATAAACAAGCTCCCACACCCTCTTTTCATCTGAATTGATGAGTCACATTAATCAGAATTGAGGGAGCATTTTTACTATGATTATTAAGTGTTACCTGCAGCTTTGGCACTGTAAAGCTGTTCAGTAATCACCTTAATGCATTAAATGAAGAGAAAATCTGTAGAGAACATCAGTAAAGCAGCAGGTTAGCTGGTATATATAGGCAACACAAGCATTGACATTTGGATGCCCACAGGGATTTATTTTGTAGCACAGAAGTATTTCAAAATAAGCCATGGCTATCTAGCTGTTGTAAGACAGAATGGATGATAACCTGATCTTCTCTGCAACTGATGTCTAACATAGATTCAGTATGATTTCTGCTCACCCTCCTCGTCTTCAAAAGCTGCATCTAATGTTTTTCAATATTAGGATTACACTTTTAACAGTGTAGTCTTGTCTATATTTACTCGGAAGTAAATCCCACTGTGTTCAGTAGGACTTGCTCTTAGGTGCATGTAATCATAGCCCATAGTCGAATGTTTAGGTCAAAAAAGCAGAGCATTTAAAGTTAAAGGCATTTTACTCTGGAAACAGACCCCCATTCAATTGTTTGTTTTATCAATAACCAGTGCTTTTTTTCTGGGGGGACGCAGGGGTTCGCATACCCCTAAACATTTTGTAAATCTTTGTACTTTTGTCCATTTACTGTATTTATTTTCCCCAATTTGAACTATAAAACAGTGATTTTATTGAGTCAAAATGGGAGTACCCCTAAACATTTTTTTAGAAAAAAGCACTAACAAATCACAAACACGCATATACCAATGATCAGGGTAATGCCTTTGAATGGAAATTAGTTGGCGGCTCTCTCCTTTTGGCTCTGTTCAGTCTCAAGCTGGTCACACAGGCCTTCACACATGTGCAAGGTCTTAGAGACAAATATTCTTCAAGCTAAAAATAGTGAGGGAGAAAAGCTTGGGGGAGGATTGCCCTTCAATAAGCAGCACAGGGCCGATGGTGGTGGGGAAAATAGTATTCAGACAAAAGTGGCCAGATTCTGTAAAAAGGAAATAATGGAGATAGCTCTGTGATTATACCATACATTTAAAGCACTCATACACCACTTCAACTGTCATGAATGGCTTCCACCAAAGAAACCTGGGAACCGCAGTTTGATAAGGGTACCGACCGCACAGAGCTACAACCACTAGCACCTTTAGTAAACAAACTATACTTCTCAGGACCTCCAAGTGATATAAAACTACTTCATATGTATGGTGCGAATGAGACCTTTATCACTACATTAGTTAATCATTAGTATATAGTGGCTAAATTGAATCATTAGTTTAGTCACTATCATATGGTGGCTGTGTTCAGGGATTTCCCTGAATGTAAGATGTGGGAAACCCAGGACTGAGGCAGCGGCGTGCATGCAACCCTCACTCCCAGTGTCCCTGGGTACAAATAGTGTGAAGGACTGAAGAGGGTTTTTATGCACATTCGACGTGCTTTTTAAAACTCTTCAGATCTTCATGCTAATGACGCAAAGCACTGAAGAACAGATGTTTGAGGCATCGCTTGCTTGTATGCCCCTGGATTCACCCCCCATCTTCCACGTTGCGAAATAATTTGCGTTAAGTAAAGCTTACGCCCAGGTGTAGGACAATTGATACAGGACATGCATTTATGATTAGCT
Organism: Podarcis bocagei; assembly: GCF_964188305.1. Taxonomy (NCBI): domain Eukaryota; kingdom Metazoa; phylum Chordata; class Lepidosauria; order Squamata; family Lacertidae; genus Podarcis; species Podarcis bocagei. The sequence goes on from NC_138137.1 coordinate 26,384,456, forward strand.
TAGAGCTGATCTATATACACACAACAGATAATGTAGTAAATCTGCTCCTGAACTATGGGGGTGGAGAGAGAGCACTGCTTTGTTGAATTTTTTTTTTGTGGGGGCAGTCCTCAAAGTGTTGGTTAGGACCTTTAAAGCACTAAATGATCCAGGATAGTTTGAGGACTTCCTCCTTTCATAGGAACTCTGCTCTTCCTCTGTTCTTCACCTGAATTTCTGTTTCCTGAACATTTGAGTTTAAGATGAGTTTGCCCAGACAGGGTTTTTATATGTCTGGGTTTTTATATCACCTCTAGGTTTCAGAAGCACGTCTGTTCTCTTGCTCCTTGCCTTCCAACAGTCTGAAGAAATGCTTGTGTTCTGGAAGGCATTTTTGCAGGGGCTCCCAATGCTGCCTTGTTTTCTCTTTGCGCTTTTAGTTGATTTTATTGCTGACATTCTGCTGCTTGTTTTAATCATTACACCTGTTTTATTACTTGGTGTTATGTACAAGTTGTTGTGAAGGGATTCTGATAGATGCTGGCACTCCCCACTTGATGCAACATGTTGACAGATAAGGAAGCTTCGGGAGATGAAAGGTTAGCATCTGAGAGCATTCTTGCTGGGTCCCAGCAGGAAGGAGGAGGAGGAGGAGGAGGGATAATAGAGCTACCAAGGAGAAATACAGACAAAGGATGCCAGAGTGTTTCAGAGACCAAGGGGAGAGATTTATACAGGGAGGAGGAAGTAAAGGGAAAAGAGGTGAGCTGCAAAAGGTATCTGGGCTGCCTCAGCAGGGGCAAGAAGAGGAGAAAGAGTCTATCTAGGGTTGCCATCCCTAGTGGTGAGCCAGAGAGAGAGAGGTGGAAAAGTGGGCAGAAGAGGACAGAGTACCAAAAGAGCCAGGATAAGAACTGAGTAAGAGAAGGCAGGACAGAATACAGTGCATAAAAACCGAAGCAGAGTGGAGTGCTGTGACAATGGAGCTCTTTGAGTCAGTTCCCCACCAGAGGGTGCTCTGAGTACAAGAGACCACCTGGGGTTCTGAGCGTTCCAGGAACCAGAAGTGGGACCAGAAGCAGAGTTGACAATTATTTATATCTTTGTTAACCATTTTCAGTGTAAGGCAAAACAGAAAGGCAGAATGTAAGCAACTTTTGAATTCTGCTCCTGCTTCCTAGTGTTCTGTGGGGATCAACTGAGGATGAAGGGGTTTTGTGGACTTCTCTCTTGTGGTGCACTGGGCGTAGTGGGTTAAACTTTCTCACCCAGCCCACTGCAAGGGGTGAAGGTCAGGCCCTCCCGCCTCCTCAGCTGTTCTGTGCACATCCTAGGAGGACTGGGAAGGGTGTGGCTGGGTGTGTGTGGCTTTGGCAAGGACTGAGGGACAGGCCAGAGGCCAAGGAATCAGCCAGAGTAGGCCTATGGGAGTTCTCCATGCCTGGTTTTGGTAAACATTGTCTGTCTTTTTATTCAACAAACAAATTCTTTATTTCCTTTCAGGTGCAGTTGTTTCTCTCATTATGTTTCAAAAACACAGGAGGATTTGGAAAATCAACAATTCAAGGGTCAGACTGGAACAGGAATGAATTTTGTATCATGCTCATGCAGGTAAGAGATGTATTAATTTGTTCTTAGGCATGAAAATGACAGAATGGAATAATCCTGTGCCTTTAAAGTGTTAGTTGCACATCTTAGGTTACAACTATGTGTTGCATTAAATGCGCTGCTGTCACCAGCAATTGCAAGTGTGCATATAATTTTCTCCTCTGTAATATTTAGGGTGGTTTACTGGATACCTCTGGTGGTGAATGGAGAAATATAAAATGCCATGTCTAGGTAAATTAGGAGGGAGATAGAAAGAAGTAAGAAAACCAGGAGTCTAAACAAACACACAGCAAAGCAAGGGCTTCAGACTGTCGGTATTTTATGGGAGGGATCTGGGCACATACTGGGAACTGTAGGTTTGCACAGTTAAAGTGGATTAAATCACTGTCGCCCTGGTACAGCAAATCCACTTTTAAGTGGCCTGGAAACACACTGAAAAGTGTGGAATGAACAAATGCTTAACAGTAAGTCATATAAACAGCCTGCTAGTGAATCAGGATGAACACTCATTGTTGCATAACCTGGCCGCAAATAAATCTCAACGAATGCTCAATAAAGACCAGATATAACCTAACCTCTGTGTAAGTTTTGTGTAAGCAAATCAGGATGAATGCTCATTAAATAACAAGCTTATCTGGATAAGCCCTGCATAAAAAATCTGGGACACTAAGACAAGTGTGAACAAACCTGACTTGGTCCATTGCATTATAAAGTCCAGTTCTTCCCTCCACAAACTCTCCCTCCCTCATCTGAAAGAAACAGAATTGCCAAACATCTCATGCAACAATACTAACATGCCTCCGGTGCTATCATGTACTGTATATGCAACACCATAAGTGAAATCTTCTACCTAAGTTGGAAATGGCCAAGTGATTGCCTGTAGATTGCTTGTTTCCCGCTTCCATTTTCTCTAACATTCTCTGCCCATTCTTTGCACCACGTAGGATATGCAAAGTGCTGCTTCTTGCAAAACCTTCTAAACAGGAAGTGGGAAGCAAGGATGCCACCCAAGTGAAACATGGCATTCCTGCTATGCTTTTGGCCAACCCTGCACTGCAGTACTGGGTTACCCAAAAGGAGCACATATGAGTCAGTCTCTATTCCTCCTCTAGCTCACAGGGACCCCAACTAATCTGCAGATATCACCATAGCCTTTTTTCTTAAATAAAAAAATGGTATACAGTCAGTGCTTCCCTCCCAGGGGTACTCAAGGGTATGCAGTATCGGCACCTTTTTTCTAGAAGAAAACCACTGGTTACAGTAAACAAATAAGAAACACAACTGTAAACAACAACTAAAGACGGGTGTTTGCAGGCTTTTTCAATGGTGTTTCAAATATATGCAATTTCACTTAGACATGTGGTGTCTTGGAACGTAACCCACGGAGAAATTGGGAGTTGCCTGTATACATCTTGGCAAAGTACCAGTTTCTATGCCACACCCTGCTCATCTATTGCAAGAAACATAATAGGTAGTTCTCAGGTTCAAGTTAAGGGACATTTACCATTTACTATGTATTGTGAATTCTAAAAAGATGGTAGTGCAAGCACTTGTTGCCTGCCTGTAGTGTTTGTGCATGCAATAAAGTTCTGCCATATTCCATTAAAAATGTCTGGTATAATCTTTGCTTTAAAAAAAAAAAAAGATTTTCTTGATTTACAAAAGTGTGTGCAAAGTCTCTCTCTTGTATATTTTTTCCCATGTAACATTTTTACAAGTCAGTTTCATTTGTTGAGACATTGGGAAGAAAAGGGAGAGGGAGGTGGAGGGGGGGGGGAAGATGAGTCGGGGTGGGGTCGGGTGGCGATGTGTCTGTTTTACTTACTATATGTAGGGTTTGGTGTCAGTGCTGCATCATCTTTGCTTTTGAAGCTAGATGTCCTGTACCTGTGTCTTCCTTTATACAACTATTTCTTCCTGTTGTTGACCCAGCTTTGTAAAAGTATTTGCTTTTGGGCAACGCTTTGACACTGTTATATTCAGTTTCATGGTGTATTTTTTCACTTGCCATATAATATTAGAGCAGTAACATTTATAGCACTGGAATAAATAGACTTTGCTAGTATCAGATGCCTTGCAGCAGATTTCCTACAATGTTCCATTAATCTGAGGACAGCTATTGTTTCTGTTCTCTAGTGTTGCAAACATTATCCTTTAATTATATAAGATTCTGGCATAGGTTTGGTTTTTGGGGTTTTTTTTTAAGTGTCGTTTAAATTACATTGCCAGATTTGACTTGATCATAAATTTGAAGTTTTGCAAAGCAGAATTTGGCAAACATCCAGGCTGATAGTTATTTCAGGATTTTTGTTTGTCTGTCTTGTTAGGTTCAGTGAACTAATACAGTATAAACATATAAGCATTTTTTAAATAGCTGGCAACGTAAGTGGCATTGTGACATCCCATGAGACCTGCCAGTGTAAACCAATTAGAAATATATGCAAGCTAACTGTTAGGATATAAATGTAATAATAAATAAATAAACTATCTGTCCTCCAAGGAGCTCAAGGTGGCACAAGTGAGACTCCCCTTCCCCATTTTATCCTCACAACAACCCTGTAAAGAAGTAGGTTAGGCTGAAATATAGTGATTGGCTCAAGGTCTTCGGTCAGTTTTGTAAATGACTGGGGATTTAAATCCTGATAGCCCAGGTCCTTGTCCAACACGCTAACCATATACAGAATACTACATCACTGGCGTGATGTTAAAGATCTCAGTATTTTTTATGATAATTTTTCCATAAGCTTTGATGACATGTTTTCTGTAAACTAGCCATGATATGTGCTGCTTGTTTTGATCTTTCTTTTTTATATTGTAGTGTTTTGCTGCTTTTATTGTACTGTGTTTTGCTGGGTTGATGGGTATGTGATTCAGTTGTGAATTGCCTTGGAATTTAGAAAGTGATGGGTGGCCTATAAATATTTGCAGTAAAATAAAATGTGTGGTACAACCCTGCTTTGGATGTATCATTCAAACCATGGTTTGCTAATCTGGACATCAGGTAAAATGATGGCTTGACAAACTAGGAAGCGTTGTATAAAACCACGGAATGAGGAGAGTGTCATGTGGACACTATTACACAAGATTGCATGCATGAGCAGCAAGATGAGTCCACAATAAACTGCTGTATGGATATATGGCCCCCTATGTCAGAATATGGGGAGATATGGCAACCTGTGGGGGGGTTATTTTGCACAAAAGCTCAACAACTTTGGGCAAAACTAAAAAAAAAAAATTGCTCCCCCCCAAAAAGCATGCATATTATAGAAGCATGCAGAGAACTTACAACACAGTACTATGCATGCTTACTCTGACGTACATTCCTCTCTGTTCATGAGACTTACTCCTAGGTACACATGTTTAGGATTGCAGCCTTAGTCCCTATGCTACACCAGCTCTCGTTGCCAGCTTTTTTTTTAAAGGGCAAAATTCCATCTTCACAGCCAGAAAAACAGCTTAACAGTGGGCTGAAACTACAAGAAGAAACTAGATCTTCCAACCCTTTCCATCTATTGTCCAACTAACCTTAAAATACTTGTAAATGCTTTGGAAGGAACTGGTTGGACTGCTTTCCTTTTCTGGAATACTAAATCCATTCATATTTCAATCAGCATTGTTGGCTAGTGGAATACTGTAAAGTACCGTAAACATTGCCCCTCTTCTGGAAATCTGAATCAACCCTCCTAAGCATAGATGAAAGCATCATATACTATAGTAAGCACCTCTGGTTTGCTTTTAACTTTGGCCAGCTAAGGCAGTGTACATTTAAAGCACCATACATTTTTGTGTACCATACATTTAAAGTGTACCATACATTTAAAGCACATTATTTCCCCTCAAGGATTCCAGGAACTGTAGTTTTTCCCTCACAGAGCTACAATTCCCAGCATCCTTAACAAACTATAGTTCCCAGGATTCTTACAGCCTTTCTCAACCTGTGGGTCCCCAGATGTTGTTGAACTACAACTCGCATCACCCCTAGCTAGCAAGGCCAGAGCTCAGGGATGATGGGAGTTGTAGTCCAACAACATCAGGAGACCCACAGGTTGAGAACCGCTGTGTTAATTTAGGGGAAGTCATGAATGGCATTCAGTTGCCTTTACTTGGAGTAAATCCTTTGAAATTAGTGGACCTAATTTAGTGGTGTTAATTGATTTCAGCGGGTCTACCCATATGTTTTAACTGTATGGTGTGTATGCAGCCTATGTCGCTGACGGACTCCGAAGCGCTTGCTGTTTGGGTTCATGCCCTGCTTGCAGATTTTCCCTAGCTCTCTCTTAAGTTTTTGAGCTCACCTAATCACTGCGGGATCGCCATTACGCTTTGACATGTTGAATTTTTGGCTTTGCCCTGCTGGTTCTTGGATCCCTGTGTTTTCTTTTTGTTGATTTTCAGATTGTTTATTTGAATTCTGTTCTTTTTTTACATATTTTTGTTCAAAGGTCATTGAAGTTGCTTGATAACTCTCAAGTGGCTATCACCTGGAACTAGTGATCTGTTAATTTTTAATTTGTCAGTAATATCCAGAGGATAACTTCACTTTAATTTCCTGTGTAAACTCTCAACTTGTGGATGGCAAATAATGGTGGTAGGTTTCTTGGGTTGTGAGAAGGGACTGGAAGGTCTTCCCACTGAGTCTAGTTTTGCTGGATCCAAATTTGCAGCTCAATAACACAGGAAGAGGAACAGTTTGAAGATGAAAGTGAAATTTAAAAGTGTGTGTGTGTGTGTGTGTGTGTGTGTGTGTGTGTGTGTGTGTGTGTGTATGATAGCAGGGGTGTAGCTACCAACTGTTTTACTTAAACAAATAATTAGCAAATTATTTATCACATTGGGCCTTACTACTATATAATTTTTAAAAGGTAATTACTATACTACGGAAGTTTTAATTGACAGAAAATCAAAACAGTTTGTAATAAATGTTGCAAAAACTACACAAACAGCTCCATCTTGATTCTCCAAACCTGCTCCTAGCAGAGCAGGCTGCAGAATGCCTTAAAACATATCTTTCAACGTTTCTCCGATGAAATACAGGGACGTCCTAAGGAAAAGCAGAACATACCAGGATCAAATCAGAAACCGGGACAGCTTCTTTAAATCAGGGGTGTCCCTGGAAAATAGGGACACTTGGAGGGTCTGCCAGGGGTGCCAGCCACAAAATGGCTGCCATGGGGGCATGGCATAACAGAAAATGGCTGCCATGTTTAAAAGCACAGAAAGAGACACAACCACAAAATGGCATGGGCATGCCTATTATATTCACCTATCCTCTGTTTGGAAGGTAGGGTGGGTGTTGAATAAAATGTGACTGTGTTTAAGGGATCATTGTTCAACACAGGAAAAGCCAGGAATTGAAGAGGAAAAGCCATCTCCTGTCCATTGCAGGTTTTTGGAGATATCTGCTGAGCATGATAGGAGGTACCAGTGGGTGTACTGGTGCCTAGCACTTCATTTCTTAATCACCCCAGACCATAGCTGTCAACTTTCAGATTTGAAAATAAGGGATTAGCAGCCTTGAAAATAAGGGATCAGCAGCCTCACCTGTCCTGGGGACAGTCTACGGGATATCTAACAATCCGGGATAGCAGTGGGAAACAGCACTGGAATAAGGGAATTTCCCACCAAAAAAGGGAAGGTTGACAGCTATGCCCCAGACTCCCATCCTGGGGTGAGGTCTTCAGGGGAACCAGAGAACATTATTAGAAATTTATGTGGTGGATCGACACTGAGTAAAGAGTGCTTGAAAGGGGTCCATCCTGGACCTGGTTGAGGCACCACCAACTGCCTGAGGGCATTAACAGCATCTTGGAGAGGGATCTTAAATTAGGGAAATAGTGCAAGAGGAAAGGATAAATGTGATTTTTATTCTTTGGTTTGTTTTGCGTATAGCAGTACAGTATAGTCTGAGCCGTATTTTTCTGTTGCTTAGAAGGTAGTTCATCATCGGCACTTGAAAATTGATGGCATTCTCTTTGCACGACAAAGAAAAGAGGGAGCAGAGAAATTCTGCTAGATGTGTTCCAAAATTATCTCTTTCATTAAATATAACTCTGTACTTCTTGACCCTGGCTGGCTTCTGAAATTATTCACTATGAAGGTCTGGTTCTTTTTGCGATGGAAAAGCACTGAAGTTTTTTGTATCCTGTGTTGAAAAACCCCAGCTGTTATGGCTGGAAAATTAAATAAGCAAGAGCAAGACTATATTACATGATTATCCGGTAGTCCATACACTAACACTAAACTGTTGCATTAAAACTTTTGTTGCCAAATGAAAGTGATAGTTAAGCAGAAGTTTATGAAAGTTTGCACCTTTAGATACGGTACTGAAATTCTATGGAGGCTGTTGTAAGATGATAAACTGCTGTACAGATAAGGAAAGGTGAGTAATGGATGTTTAAAAAATAAACTACAGAAAACTGGCAGTAGAAATGTGTATGATTATTTTTTTGCAAAAAATGCACATTACATGTATTCTATGGAAAATGAATAATTCCCCTTAATTTCTCTCTCTCTGTGTGTGTGTGTGTGTGTGTGTGTGAGAGAGAGAGAGAGAGAGAGAGAGAGAGAGAGAGAGAGAGAGAGAGAGGAAGAGAGAGAGAGAGAAATGAGTTCCAACAAGGAGACACCCAGGTCAGGAGAAAACTTACAGGCAAGTTGCAACTTTTCTGCTCCTGTGTCATATATTAAATTGAACCAGTAATGACTCATCCAATCCTTGCTAATCCTCCCTACTGCAAGATAGGTGCATGTAGAAAATTAATGAATAATCTTTTAAATCTTTAGGGCATTTTCGTGTAAGTTCAGTTATATAAAAACTCTTTTGGGTTAATATACCCTTGGTTATAATATATGACAAGTTTCAAAAAGTTCATATTGTACCAAAAGATTTAAATTAAAAATTGACTTTATTTTTTTAAAGGCCACCCACCTTTCAGGGGGTTTTTTTGTATGAAAAACCAAAATCACTATCATTATGTGTTAAAGAAATCCATGATGGGAGATGCCAGATGGTTCTTCTTGATGATTGATTTAGTAAGCCTATAATCATCTATTTTTTCTCCATTTTGAAAGATCCTAAGAAGAGATTTCATACATACAACTGTCAGCTGGTAGGGGGAGGGCCCCTGAGTGGCCAAAACCAAGCATACAAAAAGATCAAAGGAAGGATGATTAATCACATGACTTTCCTGTTAATTTTTTTTAAGTAAACATTCAAAAGTCTGGCACAGTTTCCATTGCTAAGAACAAGATGATCCTAAGAGTGTTCAGCAATAAACACCATTGCTACTGAACAATTATATGCTTTCAATTCAATTTTTAAGTACTCTTACAGCCATGTTCTACATATTGTTACAGCTCTGGGGTTACAGAGTTTGGGGGTGCAAAGGCACTCATAAGTGCTAGAATTAATGAATGGTATAATTTAGATAATATTTGCAGTATTGAAGGGAAGATACCAGGGACTCAACTGGGATGGAAGTTGTTAAGAAGGACAAAGGGTACTGGAAGCAAGCTACTAATTAGCACATCATGATTTGCATATTATGGGGTCTTCGCTGCGAGATCATATCCATCCGGTACTATACCAGCTGCACTGGCTCCCGGTGGAGTACAGGATCAGGTTTAAGGTGCTGGTTTTAACCTTTAAAGCCCTATACGGCCTAGGACCCTCGTACCTACGGGACCGCCTCTCCTGGTATGTCCCACAGAGAAATTTACGGTCTGCAAATAAAAACACCCTAAAGATCCCAGGCCTCAGAGAGGTTAGGCTGGCCTCAACTAGAGCCAGGGCCTTCTCGGCCGCGGCTCCAATCTGGTGGAACACTCTGTAACAAGAGACTAGGGCCCTGCAGGACCTGACATCCTTCCGCAGGGCCTGCAAGACAGAGCTGTTCCACCAGGCCTTTTGTCAGGGCGCAGCCTGACCCCCTCCTCTGGCAATCTGCACAAAATTTTGCTTGATGGTTGCCATTAATTTGATTTTAATTTGATTTAATTAATTTTATAATGAATGTTTTAGAATGTTGGACTATTTTGATTGTTGTTAGCCGCCCTGAGCCCGGCTTCGGCTGGGGAGGGCGGGATATAAATAAAATTTATTATTATTATTATTATTATTATTATTATTATTATTATTATTATGTTTGTGCTTGTAGCTGAAATCTTACATGAGCTTGAAATCCCTTTCCAGTTCCTCTGCAACTTGTTTTCTTAATACCTTGTGAGGTCAAGTGGTTCTCTTCTGTCCATTTACCATTGGTCTGGTCCCAAACCTGGAATAAGAATTAGTACTGCCAACTGAACTTCCTCCTCTTGCTTTCTCTTAAGGCACTTTGCATATATTATTGGAGCCAAATGCCTGTCCAATTACCGGCTTCCTGAGATGTGCATGTTAGTTGCTGTTTATTTTATTGCATGTATATCTTACCTTTCTTCCAAGGAACTCAAGGAAGCATAGAGTGGAAACTGTTGGCTCTTAAAATCAAAAAGTTGGCAGAACACCTTTTAAAGTGATCCCAAATGAGAACGAAAAGGAACACAACTTTGGCAAGGGAAGGCAAGCAGACAATAAGGAATTCAAAAAAGGGCTCAGAGAACATATGGATGAAAACATTACGACCAGCAATAACAATCCTTTAAATATATTACAGCGGTACCTCGGGTTACATATGCTTCAGGTTACAGACTCCGCTAACCCAGAAATAGTACCTCGGGTTAAGAACTTTGCTTCAGGATGAGAACAGAAATCGTGCTCCGGCATCGCGGCTAAAGTGGTGCTTCAGGTTAAGAACAGTTTCAGGTTAAGAACGGACCTCTGGAACAAATTAAGTACTTAACCCGAGGTACCACTGTATTAGTAGGAGCCCAGCAGCAGAGGCAGTTGGATGGCAGTAGAATTAAAAGTGTGCTAAAGGAAGAAAAGGAGATTGCAGAGAAATTGAATTATTTGCATTTGTTTTCATTGTGGAAAACAGGGCAGAAGCCTGTGCCTGAACTGATGTATCTGGAAGGAAATCTGAAAGACTTAGGCAAATAGTGGTGATGAGAGATGCCTTATTGATAACTCAAAACTAACAATTCACCAGTTCTAGATGTATCTACCCAACAGTTCTTAAATAACGCAGATGTAAAATTTCCGATCTTCTAACCAAGATATATATAACTTGTTCCTGAGATTGACATCCATACTTGAATATTAGAAAGTGGTCAATATAACACAAATTATTCAAGAGAGATCTGGGAGAGGGGTGGGAATTCAGGAAATCACAGGCTACTTACATTAACAAGTGTTCTGGGGAAACTGGTTGGAACCATGATTAAATATATAAATTGCCAAGCATATAGAAGAACAAGTATTGCCGAAGAACAGTGGAACGTCCCTGTGTTCATGTCCTTGTGGGCTTTCAGCAGGGATCTAGTTTGCCTCCATGATAACAGGAGGACTAGATAGGCTGACCCAATAGGGTTCTTCTTAGGTTCTTATGCATATGATAATCCCCTCTCCAGTTTGTCCTCACACAAACCCTTTGGGTTAGGGTAAGGCTGAGGGATGGTGACAGGCACAAGGTCACCAGCAAGCTTGATGGCTGAGTGTGAATTTGAACCTGGGCTTCTGCAGCCCTGGTGCGACATTGTAACTACTGCATGGCTTGTGTGTCTTCTTGGAGGTTTGCCTTGATCTGTCATTGCCACTGAAGGTCCAGGTGGCTTTGGTGGCTAGAAACATCTTCTACCAGCTACCGGTTGATCAGCTACAGCTGTTCCTGGGCAGGGATAATTTCCCTGCAGTGATTGATGTGCTGGTAATCTGAATTGATTAATGAGACAGTTTGATTACTATGAATATTATGGCAAAGAGGATCCAGGGGCCACAACTTGTGCAGAATGCAGCTACTCGGTTACTGAGTGGATTCAATTATCAAGACAGTCCTGAAAGTGCTGCATTGGCTGCCAGTTTTCCACTAGGTGTTTGTGATGGCTTATAAAGCTAGAAATAGCTTGCATCTATAGATACTTTGAGACCTTCTTCCATACCAACCAGCCTCTTGAGTTAAGATAATGAGGAAGGCTTGTTAGTGACTCCATATGGGAATGGCATCTGTTGTGCAGTAACCAGTGAAAGGGTCTTCTCTGCCATGGTACTCCAATTGTAGAATACCACCCTATTCCAACTGGTTTGACATCTACACTGCTGGGCTTCCCCCAGCAGCCTGAAACCTAACTCTTAACCCAGGCACTCTGTATTTGGTTTTCTGTGGATTTGTTATTTGCTATCCTAGTTTCTGTAATTTCTGCCCTGTGTGTATTTGTATTGTGGCAATACACACACACACACACACACACACACACACACACACACACGGGTGTGTGTTTCATTGTGCCCCACCCCGAGATATTTGGGGAGAAGGGTGTGTTAGAAACACAAATGGATTGCTTGTAATTGACCAGTAAGGGTCAATTTAAGAAATCTCTGATCAGTCTCTTTCCTTCAATGATTTGTCTTCAGATTTTTCCTAGAGAGTTGCTGCCATGGTTAAAATGACATGCAGTGTATTCCGAGTCTTCTTGAACCTTAACAGTTTCAGATGTTGAGCAAGTCATATGTGCTAGATACCCACATGCCATCAAGCTGAAATGGAATGAGTGAACAATATAGCTTTTGTTATCAAAGTGCCAACAACCCTAAATCTGCATGCAGTTATAAAACAATTGTATGAGGATGGTGTGTGCAGTCCATAACTAGATGTGATCGTGCTGAGCTCTTGCATTTCAGAAGTGAAAGAACAAGCCTTTGAGAAATATAATTTACATTGGGAAAGGCTAGGGGATTGCCTTTCCCACACATTTCAGACAACATGTCTTCACAGAATCATAGAATTGTAGAGATGGAAGTGACCATGAAGGCCATCTACTCTGCTCTCCTGCATTGCAGGAATCGTTTGACCAAATGTGGAGCTCGAACCCACAACCCTGAGATTAAGAGTCTACAGGCATGCCTGTATCTTTGGGGTGACACTGCTTCTTTACCAAATAGCTGTATGTTGAAATCTGAAATTGTATTTACCCCTTTTGCTACCTGTTTGGGAAAGTGTGCTGTAGTGATCACTGGGGTTGAAAGCTCATGTCTTTGCCCATCGAATGGTGGCTGGGCTGGCAAATTGCTCTCTCTGAGAGGTAAGGCGGTGCCGAATTTGTATAAAGTGGGGGCATTGTTTCTGTGGCTGGGTCCCTGGAATTATCCGATGTATTCCAGTAATCCGAACTGAGCCTCATTATTCTGTGAAACGTGGGGCTGCGGACAGGGGGACGGATGAGATTCGTCACTTGCATAGGCGTCCCGACCGGCGGGCACAAAGCAGCAGGCGATCGAAAGGACGGAGACCTTCACCTCCTCTGACCTCCGAGGAACTCGATTGTAGTCTTTATTGTCAATCAGTCGATGACGGCACAAACGAAATCCCGCCCCTCGAGCTTTATCTCGGACCGCGCGCCTGTCATCTCACACCTCAGCTCTCTTCGGCGCGGGGTTGCGCCACCCCTTTGGGAAAGGAATAAAAAGGCGGGACTTGTTGCATTCCCCGCCCTCCCGGAGAGCGTCTATTGGCGTCGTAGATGGCTGCGGCGTCGCGATTGGTTTTGCTTGTCGAGCCACTCAGAAATCGGATTCGCTGGGCGGTGCGGGCATCTGCCGTGCTCTATGCCCCCCTCCGCGTCAAGCTAGTCAGTCTTTCTTTCTCCTTCCTGCACTTTTGATGGTCCTCCTAAGCGAGTAGCGTTTTGAGCGGCGAAGCGGGGCATCGCTCCCGCGAGGGGTGAGCGGCGTCGGAGAGGCGCTGGAGGGTGGACGACGGGTGAGCCTGGGCAGCGGGCGCTCGCTTGCGCTGAGGGAACTTTTGGTTTCCCCTCTTTCTTTCCTTTCTTCCCTCGTCCCCCGCCCCCGCCACGAAAAGAGGAAAGAAAAGAATTTGAACGTCGACTGGTTCTTTTTCCGTTGGAAAAGGAGCGTTGGAACGGTTGGAAGGAGCGGGCAGTTCAGTTAACGGCTCGTCGGCATGGAGTGCGGGGGGCTTCCTTTCTCCTCGCGAGGTCGCAGGTTTGAACCACTCCCCCCTCCTTCTCGAGGCAGACCCCCGCCAGCCCTCTTCGTCTCCTCTCCTTCCCCCTTTCTGTTTTTGGGAAAGGCAGGCAGGAGCGCGAGGGAGCTGGCCGCCGCCCTCTAGTCTCGACCTGAGGGGACAACGGGGGAAGCGCCGGCAACGGAGTGGGCGGCGGCGGGTCGCTGTGAGAAACGAGGGGGAGGCCGCTTGGCATCTGGCGCCCCTCGATCTTGCTCGGGACTGTGGGAGGCGACGGGTATCCGTCCCGTGGCGGGGCGCGACGCCCGCTGGCTGCGGTCAAGGGGGGGAGGGTCGGCTGGGGATAGTTGGCTCTTCGCGCCTCCAGGGCTGTCCTCGGAGCTCTGCCTGCAATCCGCTCCTTTAATGACTCGAGAGGGAGCCCTACAGGGACGCGGACTTAGAAAAAATATTGGGGGGGCCCGGGAAAGCTCATGAATAATAAATAAGCTCATGAATATGCAAATAAAGTGGCTCCGGCCCTAAATAGGGCAAGCCACGCCCCCGGCTGGGAGGTGTGGCCAGTCGGGATTCCCCTGTTCTCGCGGGATTTCCGGCCGGGGCTCTCCGATTAGGGCGCGCGGCTGGCTGGCTGGCGAAGGAGGAGGCGGGGGACGGCGGCGGCGCTCTGCTGGAAGGGCGCCCGCCTGAGATTATTGGGGGGGCTGAGCCCCCCCAAAAATTTTTTTGAGGGGGCTCGAGCCCCCTCAAGCCCCATGGAGTCGGCGCCTATGGAGCCCTATTAATATCAACGGGGCTGATCTCCGCGTAAACAAGCCGAGGATGGCGGGGCATGCCAGGGTCAACGTGCAGCTCCGCCGCCGCCGCCTCCTTTTGCCCTGCACATTCCAGAGGGTGTTAGCTGTGCTCGGGCGAGAACAAAAAGGATTCTCGTGGCGCCTTGGAAGGCTGCCGGATAAAGTGGGGCTTTAGACCACGAGCACTTTGCACCGAAACACACCCTTTAAGGTGCCAGCCACAATAGAGTACTCTTTTGTTGCTGTTGTTGCTGCTGCTGTCTTTTTTGGCCGTTTCCACGCAGAGGCAACTAGGGGGAAAAAACCAGTGTCCTCAGAACTTCCAGAGCGGGTGGCTGAGTTAGTCTGTTGCAGCAAAAAACAATAACCCCAAACCCGACAGTCTTGTGGCACTTTGAAGACGGGCACATTTATTGTAGAATAAGCTTTTGCGGAAGAGAGCCCACTTCCTCTACTGCTTGAAGGGTTATCCTTAGCTGGCATATCTAAATGGGGTTGCAGAAGAAGAAGGGTGTGATCATCGAGGTAGTTTTACAGTGCTTTGCCCTCACAGAATCCATGCAGCCCGAAAGTAATGAGGTGGGTGTAGATTTGGTTGATGGTATCTTTGGTTATTAAGGAAAAAAATGAAAGAGTTTCAGTATATAGGCAGTGAAAGCTAGCTGGCACTGAGGACATCTTCATTCGAAAGTTAAATTGTCTGCAACTTGCTGTTTTGCCAAGGAGGCCTAACAAAAACTGTGGAAATAACCACAAGGGTATTTTTCAAAGGCCAGTTATTAATAAAGTGGATAACTGTATATGCATGCTGTAGAAATACGTTCTATCTACCTTGTAATGGGACAGCATTCAGTAACAGTAAGACACAAGTTGCACTGCTGCCATACCATCTATTTCATCACCATTAACAGACATTCTTGCTCTGACTGTCCCTATAGTTTTCACTAATATATTTGCTTTCATCTTATTTTGCTTTTAGGGGTCACTGCCATGCATCTCAAAATCTTGCTATAAAAAGGAAAGTGTTTCTTTCCTGTCAGAACTTGACTTCTCAAATACTATTGGAAATTGTGCTCAAGAACTCTTATTTTTATTTAAGTACTTAAAACTTTACATGCTTTTGGAAGATCATAACTTAAAATCTGATGTTGCTGTCTTCTGATTAGATAGGCTACCTTCCTGTAATCCTTTTATTACATTTAAATCTGCTTAAGTCTGTTGTGATTGAAGGTAGCTGCGGAGTTGAGATCATTTGTCTCAGTAGATTTTTTTTCAATCTGCTTAACAGGTTCAGGCACATATTTAGTGTTGCAATTTTTAAACCTCTAACACAAACCTTTAAACCTCTGGTGCAGAAATTAGTGTGTTTTTGTGTCTCCTTGTGCAATCTTGAAAATATGAATGCTTGCCCTGTGAATGCATTGTAGGGAATTTACACATCAAAAATGCAAATTGTCAATGCAGGCATGGGGAATTCTGCATTAAAATTTATATTGGCTATGCAGATGAAATATATTCTGACACTCATTAAAAGGGTAGAGTGGACAGACAGAATATAGTTATTTTAATGGCTGCTTGTTTTGGCACCCAAACTGCATATTCACTTGACATGCAGTCCAGACACACACAGAAAATGAAACAGCATTTATGGAGTACATTTCATTGAAGTAGATTTCACTATGATGTTGGCTATTTGCCTAATAGTAACTGATCATGGTAGCCCTCTTATATACAAGGGGTTACTATAAATGGACCCTTTGAAATTATTGTTTTTTTAAAGCCAGTGCAGTATTCATTACAGAGAACAAGCTTATATAGAATAAGCTTGACTATATTTTACAGTTACATGGGTAGCTCCTGCTTATCTGTTGCCTCTGGTACATATATTCCCACTGTGCAGTGGAGGAATTACTAATTACATTTTCATTCCACCTTTTTTCCAAAGAGCTTGGGAGTGATGTGCATCAGGGATTGCCAGCATGGTGCCCACAGGCATCAATATGTCTGTCCATCAGTGCCCCCCAGTATACATAGTTCTCCCTCTCCCATTTTGTCCACCATGTTCAGTGGGAGAGAATCATTTCTTGAAGCTTTGTAGATGAGCCATCGTTTAAAGCTGGGTCTCCCTGTCCTTACCATGGCACCCACATTATTGTACCATGCAATTTAAAAATAATAATAAACAACACTTGAGAGAATGGCCTCAGAGTCTTTGGGAATGGAATGCCTTTACAGTCCTCATAGTAACCAAGTATGTTTTTAAAGATCATGGCACAATGTAAGGTAGGTCATATGAGACACCCCAGGGAATAAATATCCCCCAATCCTGATGTAATTACCATAATTGAATACTAAAATTAAAACCTTTTTTTTTTTTTTAGTGGCAAAAGGACCTATAGAGTCTCCGATTGCCACCAGCTGCAAAGTCAAAAGCACCAAAACTACTCTAGAATCAAAATATTGTATAGATGCATCTACAAATGTGCCCATAGTATCACTGGAAACTCGAACACCACCACTCATCATCACATAATTGCACAGACGTAATGCCCAACATTAGTAGCACCCATCAGCATAGGGTACTTGTTGTACAAGTGCTATTATAATTGTTCCTTGCCAAGTCCACTTGGTCCCATGCACAGCGCACAAACATACTGTCTGGAAGTGTCCAGATTGCCTCCCTTGTCAGAAGCCACCATGGTTTAATGGGCAGGTGGGCAGCAACTGACCTTTGTAGTTACCAAGTCCTAGAAATTTAATAGATAATAATAACAACTGACATTTGTAATCATCAACCTTTCTAAGTCATTCGCTCAAACGGGTTGAAATTGTCAAATGGAGCCAGCAACAGGAAAGGGTTGCAGCAGCTATAAACAACACCTTTGCCATAGAAAAAGCCACAGCCAGAGAGAAGGAAGGAGCTCCTAACTGCAAGAGATAGCTAGATATGTAGGTTGAGAGCAATGCATATGAAAAACCATTTGGAGTGTATTCAGTTGGAAGGAATAGTATTTTATTAGCTAAATGGTTTTTAAAACCTTTTTTCCTGACTGTATGGCTTGGCAGGGAAAAGTGTGAGAAGAAATTCATAGGCTTTTGTATTGTGCGTGGCACACTTTCACTTGCTTTCTAGAACTGTGGTCCTATGGGTTTGTTTGTAGTGAAAGAAATTATTTTCTGTATACAGTACTTATTTGAAAGTAATCCCATGAAACCCAGTAGGGTTTAGTTCTGAGTAGACTTGCATAGGACTAGAAATTCTGTCTCTGGCTCCACCCACCACTATCTCCACCAACAGAATTTCCTAAGGGAATGTTGCTTTTAACAGAAAAAAATTGCCCACACCTGTGAAACACTATCAAGGGCTGGTGCTAGACAAGAATCCCTAGGGAGCTTAGCATCCCTTTTAAAATTTATGTTCCCCTACCAGTGTGTCCCTGTTCTACCTTCTCTTTTCCCTCTATCTCTTGTCTGTCCCCAGCAGCCTCTTCCAGAGCAAGGATGTTGCTACTGTAGTGGTTATTTTGATTCTTCTATAGTTGGTGTAGGATTTGAGAGTGATCCTATCTTTGCCCAATAGGCATAATGCAGTCCTGTAATCTCTTTATTCTCTGTAGTATGTAAAGACAGTTCTTAATGCATCCCCAAAACCCATTAGTGTCCTATGTGTTTCACTGGAGTGTGTTTAAATAGTTTGTAATTTTTATTGCTGCAAACTATATGATGCCACACAAGAGACCCAAGTTAAACAATATTTGTACAACTCTTGCAACTCTTACTATAGCTGATCTTGAAATAGATACTGTCCTACTGTTTCTGTTCTCTGTTCTCCAGAGTTACCTTCCTACTGAAACCAGCTCACGGAGGATGGGGCCTGCTATCATTTTACTGCTTGTAAAACTAACAGTTAAAGCAGTGACTTTGGCTGTATTTATACAGATTATTTTGTTTGTTTTGAACACAGTTTTATTTCTTTTATTGGTACTGAAAGTTGACTCTTTAAAAGAAACATTTGACAATGGCGTATATAATATATGTGGTTTATCTTCCTTCTCTGTGTTTTTGTGGGTTAAAACAAAATAAAATTGCTTTCAGGAAGACTCACCAGGGAGGTTTAAATACCGCACAGGAGAACTTCGCAGGGTTGCTTTTGGAAAACAGACCGTAATGTTGCTGTAATTACTTTGCTTTGCTCTACATTCATACCTTGGGTTGAAGTAGCTTCAGGTTGAGTGAGCGTTTTCGGGTTGTGCTCCGCAGTGATCCAGAAGTAACGGAGCGCGTTCCTTCCAGGTTTTGCCCCTTGTGCTCAAAATGACATCATGCGCATGCGCCGAAGCAGCGAATTGTGACCCGCAGACGTGGGTTGCGTTCGCTTCAGGATGTGAACGGGGCTCCGGAACGGATCCTGTTTGCATCCAGAGGTTCTACTGTATATTGCAGTCTTCAGTCATGCTTTGATCCTGCACTGAATTTTTATTCTTCATGAAAAGAACATACAGGTTTTGCTAATTCAGTATAGTCTTAAATACACAACCAGAATATTACATGCAAGTTTTTTGCTCTATATTTATTATCTTAAAGCTTTAATCGGCTGTTATATTTAGAATTTTACGTGCATGCCACAAATAATACTTTAGTTATCAGCGACATTTTTTTTCTATGTAAGACTCAAAATGATGTCATTTTTGGAGTTTGTATTAAAGAATTTTATTATGCATAGATCTCATAATTACTATTGGGAAGAACAGAATTAAAGGAACAAACTTTAAATATTATAATTAAATTAACACTAAAGTCAGTTGTCAAACATTTGCTCTGCTAGAAGTAATCTACATTCTGTTCAAAGCAGAAATGTAAATAAAATTATATAAACATTATAAAGCTGTGTAAGAACATTTAATCTCTGTAGTGCATTGCAGCACACTTTATTGATATTTTAAATATTTAATGTGGACAAAAACAGACTTGACATACATGATTCTACCATATATTTGTGAGCTTTTGCTTTCACGTGATATTGTATTCCTGGTGGCTCAGTTAAATGCTAGGATTTGCTTTGCCAATTACATTTGCATAGTTGTTTCTGTTCTACTTCTCTTAAGTATGTACTAGTAAGGTCTTGTACAAACATACGTATGCGTGAAGGTTTCCTCAATGATGCCAAACTGCACTGTGAGCCATGTGTATATATTAATGTAATGTTCACTGGTGTTGGTGTACTATCCATAACTCATTTTAAAATTGTGGACGAAGAGCAGATGTAATAACGATTTCCTTAAGTTCTTGCAATGCATTATAGCTTTCAAAAGCATGTGATGCATATTTTCATTGTTTTTCTGTAGGAGGCTAATGTTTAATACCCTATTTAAAATTAAAAGTTTCTTTAAAAGTGCCTATGTTGATGCATTTCTATTTGTGGAGGACTAGACCAATCCTATTTTCCCCTCCTGTAGCTGTTGAAGCTTAAGTTGGAGTGCATCCTGTGTGGTTGACCTGAGAGAAACTACTCTGCCCAATTACCTTTAAAAGCCAGAAGCAAGCTTGTTGCATTTTCTAGCTGGCATAGGGCTGTGTTGCAGAAACCTTGAGTATGGCACAAGCTGACTGCCCTGTCATTTCTTTCCACTTCTTTGCACGGCATTCCTGTGTTCTGTATAAGGATTTCCCTCCTGTGTTGAAATAGAAGCACTGATAGCACTAGGACCAATCAGGGCCAGATTTAGGTTTGATGAGGCCCTAAGCTACTGAAGGTAATGGGGCCTATATGTCCAGTTGTCCTTTGTCAACAACAAATTGTCACTGTTTTTTGTGTTGAATATATTCTGTATGGTAATTTATGGACCTAGTAGGTAGCTAAGGCCATTTGCTCATAACAGAATATGTATTTTATCAAAGCAATTAATTGTTGGACTGAAATACAATTAGAAATGTACATCCAGAAATGTACATCCAGGCTGTTTTTTCCTTTACATTTTTTGGGGGCCCCCAAGAGAGTGTGGCCCTAAGCTATAGCTTGTTTAGCTTATACGTAAATCCGGCACAATCTGAGTGCATGGGAAAATGAGGTATTTGGCCTTATAAATCCTGAGCTCAGTTCTGTTCTGTTATTTCTTCATGACAAGTTTGTAAATGACTGACAAACATATGATGAATGTTATTGTCTTGCAAATGACCAAGTAGAGAGTATTTTCATTTTACTTTCAGGTTCACAAATGATGAAAGTTACAATCCGGTACACATGTATTTGGATGTAAGCCCCATTTAACTCAGTAGGTCTTTTGAGTTGACATGTATAGGATTGCATTGGAGCACAGCTACATTTGGCCAAGTAGGTTACTAAGACTTTTTCTGGGTGAATAAGTTGTGAATCTGGATGGTTCAATTTACTTCTAATATCTCTCATGGATAATTTGCCTTTCCTAAGCCATGTTCCTCACAAAATATAGTTCTGATCTTTGCCAAATTGTCTAATGGAGCTTCAGAGTCCATTAGGAATACAGATAGTTATAGTCATAAGTGAAAATTGAATCAATAGAAAAACCTTTCAAACTAGATGTATGAGGGGAAATAGGCTTGATAATTCTTGAAAATGTATGCTGTAAATTGTACAAAATGACAGGGTGCTGACCACACCCAACTTCTGCTTTTTTGTTCTTGAATCAGCATTCTTAGGAGCTGTTTTATAAACAAGCCCTTTGTATGCCTCTGAAATGTGGTAGCATTTAGATTATAAGGCTATTTTGCAAGCATATGAAGCAGTTAGCTTTCATATATTTTCTTTGACTGTCAGTCACTATTTTAATGACAATAAAATGATGATTCTTGTGCTCTGTGATGTGCGGTGTTTGTGAGAGCACTGTAGAGTATTAAATCAGGGTGGAGTTGGAATAGGTTTTCTGAAACTGTTACATGTTTGCTCATAGTTCAAGAATGTATGTGGTAAGATTCAAATCTCCGAAAAATGTCTCTTCAGTTTTGTGTTGCACCCTTTGAAAATTATCAGTTTTTCCTTTTTATACTAGTCATATCGCTTTTCTTACAATATTCAACAGTTGGTGAGAATCTTTACATAATTTCATAGTAATATTTAATATGTAAAATAGTGCTTCAAGATGAAGGTGAAAAACTTTTCTCCCCTGCAGTATTCACTTTCTTTATTACATTTAGCAAACTTCTAACCTAGTTAGGAGAATTATTGCCTATTTGCCGGCCAGTTTGAAACAATAGAACTGTTTTGGGAACTAAGCAGAGGTTATAGGTCTCTTCCTTTTCCTTAAACCCTCCTTTTCCCACTGTTGCACCTCATTATCACCTATGTAGGCTTCTGTAAGGCTGTTGGTGATTTACTCCTCCCAAGAATCATGGAAGACTGCAAGTGGTCTTAAATTACTCTTTCAAAATAAACTTTACTATAAAGATTCAAATGACTGAAACGTTCATGCAGCGCTTAAACTATAGAACTTGCTGCTACAGGAGGCAGTGATGGCCACCAACTTAGATGGCTTTAAAAGAGTGTTGGACAAGTTCATGGAGAAGACCACCAATGCCTTCTAGCCATGATGGCTATGCTATGCCTCCACAGTTTGAGGTTTCCAAATACCAGGTACTGAAGACTGCAGGAGGGAAGACTCAGCTTGAAAGTTCCCCTTAGGCATCTGGTTGGCAAGTGTGAAAACAGGATGCTGGAGTAGATGGAATATTTGGAAATTATTTCCTAAGTGTATAAAGATGTCTGGAATAAACTCTAGGAGCATAAAAGCAGTAGTCTCAGTAGGCTAATGCTCTTGTCTTGTTGTTTTTGAATAATAAATGGGTGGTAATTATGACTATATATTTATTCTGTGTTCCAAATATTAATATGGTATAGTCAGCTTAGTGTGAGAAAACAGACAAACATTAACTGAAACTGTGACAAGTAAACAGATTAACTGTCTACCAGCAAATACAGCATAAAGTTGTTTGATATAGGCTTAGGGAGATAAAATAAGGTATCACATATCACTATGGTTTTTAAATTTAAAAAGTTGACCTTTTCATTAAAAATATCACTTGGTTTCAATCTGCATGTAGTAGTCTGACTTGAAGCAACTAAAACCATGCTGTTTTGTAGCTTCCTGCTGTTGGCACCGAATGGATGTTTGCTTCTGCACTGTATGAACTTCATTTTAATTGTGGATTGTCCATAAATAATTCATCTGATAAAATTAATAGT
This sequence comes from Podarcis bocagei, assembly GCF_964188305.1. Lineage (NCBI taxonomy): Eukaryota > Metazoa > Chordata > Lepidosauria > Squamata > Lacertidae > Podarcis > Podarcis bocagei. The sequence goes on from NC_138137.1 coordinate 26,407,132, forward strand.
GCAATTTAACATTATAATGAAAGACAAGGCCTTTCACTTTATCTTGTTATATGTCTTGCATCGGTACCAAATTAATGTAACATTATTTCAAAGTAAGTATTTTTTAAAAAATATTTATCTCAGATAAATTTCAGTGGAGTTATATTGGAGAGTCTCAGCTTGATCTTTCATCAATAGTTGTTAATCTGTTAACATTTGTTACAGTTTCTATTATTAAGCAAACCAAACTTCTTTGATATAGAATAATCAGTTTGCTATTGTTAGCATTTCTGAGGAACCAAGAATGCCTGCCTTCAGATTTGGTTGGCTTGCCTTTAGTTTTACAGCAGAGCCTATAGAGTGCTGTGGAACTATTTTTTGTGTATGTTTACTTTATATATTTCCAAAACAGTGCAATGGAGTGGATTTGATTGGGCTTGACTTTATAAGGAAGGATAAATGTGGCAAAGAAAAGTATTTTGGCTGACACACAGCTGTTATAATTGTAAATTGATAGATGACAAATCATATAATATAAATGAACATGCAACTGATTTTTTTCAGCATGATTCCATGCATGAGATAATATATATCATTATTTAACATGGTGCTGCATTGGTCTAGTTTAAATAAATAATAGGAAAAGCTATGGAGTAATCCAGAAAAAATAGTACCATAAATACACTAAAACTTGAGTATTGCCGAGCATATCAGCAGGGATAAGCAATTTCCTGTTCACATTCAGGACTTCCTATGGAGGTTCAGTTTGCGTGACTACCTAATAACATGTACATGAAAATTGATTAGTTCTATTTTTCTCTCCTAATTGCTATAGATCTGAACTTGTGAAATTGACCAAAAGTAGTATGTTGACATCACAATTGCACAACAAAATCATTCTGCTTTAAATAATACTCTGTTATTTTCTTGAAAAGGTCTTGGTTGGATGACTCATACTCTTTCTAAACCACATTATAATGAGCTACTTGGAGAGACACATTTTCTCTTTCCTTCATCTTTTGACAAAGGGATGTGCATTATGGCTTTTTAAGTTGCTTTGAGCCTTTGGAACTATATACCAGAAGAAGAGTAGGGAATGTATAGAACATTCCAAGAAGCTACTAGATAAGGTTGAAATAGTTTCAGTTCTCATATTTATTAAACACAATTTTCCATAATAGAAAAAGCATTCTAAAGAGTATTTAGTGTTCCTGAATGAGTCACATTTCTCTGCAGTTATAAATATACTTCAGACAAGAGTTCTTGGTTTCTTGTGCTTTCCTGAACAACTCAGAGCTAATGCATCTTAGGCTTCTGGAAATACATGCTGTCATTTCTCCTTTTCCCCCTCCCTCCCCCGCCCGACTCTGCAACTAGAATAATTTGAACAAATGGACCCCGATTAGTTAGGTACTTTTGTTGTTGCTATTTGGTGCTATGAATTTTATATTTTTCATGAACTGGGGTTGGGACTTATGGAAAAAGTTAATAAAGCAGCCTGTAAAGTCATCAGGCATGACTTTGGGGGTCAGCCGATGTGCATTTCCAGATCTACTACAAAGTCGATCCTGAGTCTGGTTTTATTTATTTCTTCAATATTCCTAAAGCTCACATTTTGATTTGCTGTCTAAGATATTATCAGTGTTTGTTCAAAGTAAAAAGGCCTTGATCAAGTGGCCTTCATTACTCTTTACATGCGTCTCCACTGAACCTAACAACCTGATGTCAAGGTTTCCTATGCAACCAAAGACAGCAAAGAGGAAAGTGTTAGGTTGTTTCTTCAGACAAATTCTATTGCCGTGGCTGTCTTCAGTTCCAAGGGAAACAATTTATATTTCACCTTCCGGATTTCATTACATGTTTTCATGAAAATAAAGTTAGCCAAGAAGTAGTACTTAGATGAATGATTTTGCATGTTGAGTGCCCTGGGGCTGCTTATACTCCATACGTTTTAAGCATATTCCCTCACTAAAAAGTCATAAGAACTGTAGTTTACCTCACAGGGAGCTACAATTCCCAGCACCCATAACAAGCTATAGTTCCCAAGTTTCTTGTGGGGGACAGTGCTTTAAATGTATGGAGTGTGTTGTACCTTAAACTCAGGACCAAAATGATTGGTTGAACTGGGTTCCAAAAGCTTTAACAGAGGTAATTGTTTGGTAATTGTACTTTACACTACACATCTTCGAATCTTACGGGCTTCCCCCCACAACCAGTAATTTCTGTTGAGTAATTTCATGCTTGTGGACATTATATGGCTATAAATCTGTGTATTTCCCATGTAACTGGTGATACTGAGAATCCTAGCATGTCCTTTTGTGGATAGAAATAAAAAAATTGTGGCAGTCTTCCCTGTCAACATAATTGAAAATGTATTGTGTGAAATCTGGTGTGCTACTCTTGCCAGTTTGAGGGGCAGAGTTGATGGTGTCTCATGACTCTCCTCCCCAAAAGATTCTGGAAAAATATTGAAATGAAAATATTACACCACTAATTCTACTTCAGCAGACTGTATGTTTGAGAGGAATATATTCATTTCCATATCTTAGCATATAGAAGTTGAGACATGCTTTCATATACATCTAAAGGTTTCAGAGAAGATGTGTATAGTCTGAACATCGGCTGGTCTTCAGTAAAATATAGGTTTCCCCCTCTTCTTAACATTCCAGCATTTAAGATAAAAAAGGAGTTGCATAGCTATTGAAATGGGAATAAGTGGTTGCATCATAAGGCTATATATCTACTCCTTAGTGGTTCCACTTTTGCAGAAAACAAGTGTATTGCATAATAGTTAAACTTTTTGCTCCAAATCTTAAGGCTGAAGATTTCAGAACAGATGTTGGAAGATGTTGGCGGTGGACAAAGGGATCGTAGAAGAATGGTTATCGGAATACAAGGTAATATATGGTTCCCAAAAATAAATATTCATTTTCAAGAATTAAATGCTAGCAATCATCCATAGTAGTAGAGCCAGTATAGTGTAGAGCAGAGGTCCCAAACCTTTTGGATATTGTGGACACATTAGCTATTTTATAGAATCCTTCACAGAATGGCATCATGGGAGTCATACCTATCAGAAACCCATGACCTTGTTAGGACTTAATACCATTGCATAGAGATCTTTACAGGTTGTCAATCTGGGTACAGGGCCAGGTTCAAGATGTTACTCATAGTACAGTATATAAAGCCCTTAACAACTTCAGACTAGTTACTTACAATATCATCTTACCCTATATATGTCCACTCGACTACTTCGACCTGCGGAACTGGCACTGTTATAGGTGCCACATAATACCCGTTCTGCATTCATAAGAAATCAATCTTTTAATGTGGCAGCACTTACACTTTGGATCTCCCAGCCTATTGATACCAGGCAGGCACACTCACTGTACTCTTTTTAGCTCCTGCTAAAAATATTTTTTGTTTAGACAAGCCTACCCAGATAATGTGGCATGTTTATATGTGGTTTGATTGTTTTTAGTTTATTGCTGATCCCCCCCCCCCGTTTTTTTCAAATGTTTATATAATAGTTTTAACATCTTTCTACCAATACTTTTGTTGTTTTATTCTCTTTGTAGACCACTTTTGTACCTCAATCAAGTGGCATATAAAGTTTATGAAATAGATAAATAAAATCTCTATCTAATTTAGTCTTCTTTGCAACATTACCATTCATACTTTCTTTTTGTCCCATATCACCACCAAAAGGCATACATGCACCCTTTCTCACAAGAACATTGTCCTTCAAACTCTCCCTCTATTCCCCATTTTCTACTTTTCCCTTTTTTCTGTGTATATGAATGGCTACAATATACCTTTACATAAGTTTAGGTGCCAGGCAAAACGTTTCTCTTTAACCAGGTCTTTGGCGTGGACTGATTAAAATTCTGTGTCCTTTTAAATGAGTTTGTGGGAGGGAGGTTATCGGTCTGTTTGTTTTATTACCGGTATATATTTTGTGTCCTCATTTTGTATTTTCATGTTGTGAACTGCCCTATGATCTTCAGCTGAAGGGTGGTATACAAATTTAATAAAAAAAAAATTACAGTGGTGCCTCGCAAGACGAAATTAATCCGTTCCGCAAGTCTCTTCGTCTTGCGGTTTTTTCGTCTTGCGATGCACGGTTTCCCATAGGAATGCATTGAAAATCAATTAATGCGTTCCTAGGGAAACCGCCTTCAGACCAGGTCCGGGGACAGTCTGTCCCCGGACCTCTTCTGAAGGCTGGGGGGGGGACAAGGGCTTTTCTTCCCACCCCCAGCATTTTAAAAAACCCTGGGACAGCGGAGGACTTCTCCGCTGTCCAGGGCGATCTTAAAATGCTGGCGGGCGGCATTTTAAAATCGCCCCGGACAGCGGAGGACTTCTCCGCTGTCCGGGGCGATTTAAAAGCCCCTGGGAAGGCAGGCAGGGGGGACAAAGACTTTCGCCCCCTGCCCGCCTTCAGAAGGTGTTCCCGCCCCCCGCCCCACTTCGGAACAGCTTTCCGAAGTGGGGCGGCTGGGCCAGGTGTCCCCGCCCCCCCGCCCCACTTCGGAACAGCTTTCCGAAGTGGGGCGGATGGGGCGGGTGTCCCCGCCCCCCCTCCCCACTTCGGAACAGCTTTCCGAAGTGGGGCGGATGGGGCGGCTGTTCCCGCCCCCCCTTCCCCACTTCGGAACAGCGTTCCGAAGTGGGGCGGATGGGGCGGCTGTTCCCGCCCCCCCGCCCCCCTTCGGAACAGCGTTCCGAAGGGGGGCGGATGGGGCGGCTGTTCCCGCCCCCCCTCCCCCCTTCGGAACAGCGTTCCGAAGTGGGGCGGATGGGGCGGCTGTTCCCGCCCCCCTCCCCCCTTCGGAACAGCGTTCCGAAGTGGGGCGGATGGGGCAGCTGTTCCCGCCCCCCTCCCCCCTTCGGAACAGCGTTCCGAAGTGGGGCGGATGGGGCAGCTGTTCCCGCCCCCCCTCCCCCCTTCGGAACAGCGTTCCGAAGTGGGGCGGATGGGGCAGCTGTTCCCGCCCCCCTCCCCCCTTCGGAACAGCGTTCCGAAGTGGGGCGGCTGGGGCAGCTGTTCCCGCCCCCCCTCCCCACTTCGGAACAGCGTTCCGAAGTGGGGCGGATGGGGCAGCTGTTCCCGCCCCCCTCCCCCCTTCGGAACAGCGTTCCGAAGTGGGGCGGCTGGGGCAGATGTTCCCGCCCCCGCTTCGGAACAGCGTTTTAAAATGCTGGGGGTCGGCAGCGAACGCTCCCGACCCCCAGCATTTTAAAATCTCCCCGGGACAGGGGGAGATTTTAAAATGCTGGGGGTCGGCAGCGCTTCGCTCCCGCCCGCCAGCATTTTAAGATCTCCCCAGGACACGGGGAGATTTTAAAATGCTGGGGGTCGGCAGCGAACGCTTCGCTCCCACCCGCCAGCATTTTAAGATCGCCGGGGCAGGCGGGGGGAAGGCAGGCGGGGGGGGGAGCAAAGACTTTTGCCCCCCGCCGGCCTTCAGAAGAGGTCCTCTTCTGAAGGCCGGCTGTGGGCGAAAGTCTTTGCTCCCGACCGCCAGCATTTCCCTATGGGCTTTCGTCTTGCGATGCAAGCCCATAGGGAAATTCGTCTTGCGAAGCGCCTCCAAAACAGAAAACCCTTTCGTCTTGCGGGTTTTCCGTCTTGCGAGGCATTCGTCTTGCGGGGTACCACTGTATGAGGTACTTTTGCCCACAAGAAAAATACAGCCTGAAAAAATAGGATGAATACCTCATATGAAGAAGGGGAAATAAATATCTTAATTGCAAAGAAACATATATTGGCTTACTGTGTCTTAAAATGTTTTGTGTTAGACAGTGCCAGAAGCATCTATACCAAGCTATGCTAAAAATCTGAAAGACAAGAGTTCTCTGGTTTCATCTCTTTATAAAGTTATTCAGGATCCACAAAGTGAGGTAGGTAAATGTGTACAGAATTATAATTGGGGTTGGGAGAACTGTTGAGAATAAATGCTGCATGCTGTTTCACTGCAGCACTAAGTTCTTAAGAAGTGGGCAGGGTGAGCAGAAGTAAGAACAACACAGAGCACTAAACCTAAATCTTTACGAGACCCTGCTTTAGACCTCTTGTTTTGACTTTCTGTAGATACTACCTTTGTATATTTCAACTTTTCTATGGTGCTGCTAAGACTGGAAATCTGATTTTAAAGAGTACCCTTTTCAGCTGAGAGCCAAACTAGATGCGAAATTAAATGTATCAATAATTAGATAATTATTGGAATAGTGGGAGAGAGTTTTAACTGTTTTCTTTCCCTGCTGCATTTCTAATCAAAGACAGAAATTCACAGTGTGCCTATTTCTCTCTTTTGTGGTGATGAAAGAGCAGCTCTGATTGAGTATGGCATAAGGGGAGAATGGGGCATACTAATTTAACATTTACAATACAGAATTGTTTCTTTTAAGAATTGATAAATTTTGCTTCTTTAAAAAGTGTAGAAAAGCATACTGATGTGTTAATCCACTAACAAAATATTTAATGTTTGATTTTGTTTCAGCTGCTAGAACCAGTCTGTCATCAGCTGTTTGAATTTTATCGTAGTGGTGAGGAACTTCTGCTTCAGTTCACACTGCAGTTTCTTCCAGAACTGATATGGTGCTATCTTGCTGTTTCTGCCAGTAAGGACCTACAAAGCAGTGGCTGCATAGAAGCACTTCTCTTAGGAGTTTATAACTTGGTTTGTATTCACACTTGAGAAATTAATTATTCTCTCTTGGGATAAAGTGCAAATTACAGTGTAATGTCCCGGGGGCCTCTTAACCAGTTAGATCTAAATCCCTGTGACATACTGCTATTAGCAGAAATGTTCGTGTGGTTTTGTCAGAAAACAAGCCAAAAATCTGGAATATTAACTTGCTCTGGTTTGGTATTCTCTGTATTGACATTAGTTGGATTTAGCAATTGTATTCTGTAGATTTAGCACAGTGGGATGAAGGAAGCTGTTTTAAAACAGCTGAGCTATGCGGCATTCATCAGTAGGCATTTTTCATATCACATGTTTACCTTCTAAGCTCATTGTGATAGTAGTAGGATAACTCCTCCCTGGAGCGTCCCTCTGACTAAATATTTGGGAGAGTTGCATGGTAAAATGGGCTGTGTATTATTCTAAAAGGAAAACAGGGTTGGAAGTAGGTTCCCTGCTTCCTTCTTTAGTCTCTCTCCACTCACCCCTCAGTATCTCCTGATGTGGTATGTGAGATATTGGTGAGAAAATGAGTGGGGGGGTTGCTGCAGCAGGAAGCAATCCAAAGTACATCTGATATTGGAGTGGGGGAAGAAAGTATGTGGAGGATCTGCTCTTTGCTGTAGAATTCCCAACACCCTTTTCTTCTGCTTGAAAGTGAAAGACATTGGGAGGAAGGGCAAAGTGGGTGGGCGAGAGAGACTACAAAGCATTGTCTTGCTTTCTATTACAAGATAATGGAGCAATAGATTAACAATGTGCCTTTCCTAAACTTTCCTTGGCTCTACTCTGTGTCTTTGGAGGGGGTGGGAGAGAAAAATGGTCTGTATTCTGGGAAGGCATTTCCATTTCTGTACTCTGGTTAATATGCATAAGCATACTAATGAAATGAATGTGATTAGCTGATACAGTTAATGGCTATCTACCTGAGTTTATAACCATGGTAATTACTTTTTCTGTATTAAGCTCAGAATTGGTGTTTCACTGCATCAGTGGTGTTTAAATGTGGAATGTCTTGATTTTGATGGAGGCTTAAAGGAAACTCATTTCTCAGTTTTCTATCTGTACTTAAAGCAGTAGTCTCATATAATAATAAACAGAGTCTACTTTGCAAAACACACTGTGTTCATCTTGTGGGTAAGCTTATATACCTTGAGGACAGAGGGATCAGAATAATCAAGGGTCTGTCAAGGGAGCCCCCAAAGTCAAGCAATTTAAGAGACGGCTGTGTCACGGTGCTATGTAAAGCACAAGTGACTTTCAGAACCTATAAAAATGAGTGTGACTATCAGCCATTAATGATAAATAGTTTTATTTCTCTGTTCCTTGTGATAGAAATCTCTGCTGGATCAAGAGAACCTTCCATTAACTGGTGTATGCTATTAGATATGACCCATAAGATTTATTCAGGACTCTAAAGACGCAAACATATTGAGCAAGATTAGACTTAGTAAATATTTCCACTTGAGTAAAACTTCTAATATGTCAGCTGTCAGATGCTTTTTGATTAGGACATCCTAGATGTTAAGAATAAGAAGATGCTGGATTTCCACATTCATCATCTTGTAAATTCAAGTGTTCACATGTGCATCCATTTAGTAGCTTTGGGCATAATTAAAGAGCTAATGAGGGATGGGAAGTTCATGCCCTACTCTGTTGCAGTTGCTCAAGTGATTTCTAATCTAAACAAACTTCCATATATTTTTCATTATATGCCATAACTTTCTTTTATACCTTACAGGAAATAGTTGACAAAGAGGGGCACAGTAGGGTATTAAGTTTTACAATTCCATCCTTATCCAAACCTTCCATATATCATGAAGTAAGTTTAATAGACACTTCTGTTTCCATATGTGTGTGTAGTTTTGTTGTAGCCTCCCTTGCATGAATGTCATCTGGCCTTGATTTTGTCATCTTAAGGATAAATATTTTTGTTTTAAAAGTCTGCTGGTAGTGCAACTAGTTGCTGTTTCTTACAAAGGCACAATTAGGGCAAGGATGAACACAAGAGTTCCTGGGTTTTGCATGCTGATTAATTTATTGTCCTATGCCCTCCAGGTGTCTAAATTGTCTCCCATCAGCCCCAGGGGGAAATGGCCAGTGGTCAGGGATGATGAGAGCTCTACTACAAAGCATTGGGGGTGGGGATCAGTTTGGGAAAGACTGTTCTAAAAGTATCCTTAATGTGAAATATTTGAAGTAAAATATGATGGGCTTCAGTGTTCTAGAATATATGTTGCATTTAAATTATCTGAGACGTATTGTCATGGCTAAAGTTCTAATGAGTTTCAGGTGTACTATGTAGAACAGGCATAGGCAAACTCGGCCCGCCATATGTTTTGAGACTACAGTTCCCATGACCTCTGACCATTGGTCCTGTTAGCTATGGATGATGGGAGTTGTAGTCCCAAAACAGCTGGAGGGCCGAGTTTGCCTATGCCTGATGTAGAACCTAACTTATTTAAAATTATGAAATATTTTACATTAGATTGGTCAGTGGAATAATAAAGCTGAAGATAAAATGAGAATAAAATGTCTGTTGTTGGTTAGAGTTTAAGTGGATGAAAACTATGATAACCAAAAAAATTGATGTGTTTCAGCGAAACGTTTAGCACTGAAGTATAAGGACACATGATAGCAACAGACCCTCTTGCAAAGTTAGGTCTGTTGCCAAATCCCTAGCTGCAAGGGAAATTGGGAACATAGCACAAGTTGGGCTGAAGGCAGGAACTGAGCCTACCATGTTTTAGCTGGTTTTCTCCTGATGAGGCTCCAATATCAGAGGAAACTCCTGTTAAGAGGTCATTAGCTCTTTTTAAAAATAGTTTCACTTGGAATTGCACAGGGAAGAGTTCAGCTCCCCTTTCTAACCCACCTGTACCAGTAAACTGATCTTGTTACCACTCTTAAGTTACTATTGAAGTGGCACAATGAATCTTCTGTACTATATTTTAGTGGCCTTTCCCCATTTTACTTATGAGTGTACTGCTTACCATGTAACATTCAGTTAAATTTTATACTTTCATGTTTGTCAACAATCAGATGTCTATTTTAGTTTCTTTGTGCTTTTTTAAAAATATATATATTCAGTACTCCTGTTCTTAGTGATGTATTCAAGTATCTGTTTTTCTTAGCCTTCCAGTATTGGGTCAATGGCTCTTACTGAGGGTGCTCTATCTCAGCATGGCTTATCCAGGGTTGTGTATAGCGGACCTCATTTGCAGAGAGAGATGTTAACAGCACAAAACAGGTAAAAATGCATGCTGTTGCTTTCAGTCTTAGAGAAAAAAACCACACTTGGCCACTTATCAACTAGCCTTCCATGTTATCTTCATATCCCACACTTCACAGAACTTTTAATAGTATAGTTTATATGTTTGTGGTATGTTCTTGATAACAGTTCATAATGTGTATCAAGCCGTGTGTATTTTTTCAATGAATCAGAATTCTTTATTTGTTCATAGGTTTGAAGTATTGACATTCCTTTTGTTGCGTTACAATGCTGCCTTAAGCTATATGCCTGCAGTTTCTCTTCAATCTTTATGTCAAATCTGCTCAAGGTAAGTTTTCTTTCTTGGTTGAACTGAGAATGGTATTTTTAAATTGTAATCCTAAGGTGTCTGTTCCAGTCTGTAGAGCTTGGTACACGTTAAAACTCCAGTGGGTGATTTTTCATTTCTGGAAATGCATAAGCCAGCTGTTATGCAGGTTTGTCACCATTCTTAGGTGAAACACACAGGTTCCTTGGTACATGGAAAACAGTACAGTGGTGCCCCGCAAGACGAATGCCTCGCAAGATGGAAAACTCGCTAGACGAAAGGGTTTTCTGTTTTGGAGGTGCTTCGCAAAACGAATCTCCTATGGGCTTGCTTTGCAAGACGAAAATGTCTTGCGAGTTCCTGCGGGTTTTTCCCCCTCCCCCCTTTTTCTAAGCCGCTTATCAGCTGATCCGATAAGCCGCTAAAAGCCGCTAATAGCGCTAATCCGCTAATGCTTCAATGGGCTTGCTTCGCAAGACGAAAAAACCGCTAGACGAAGAGAATCACAGAACGGATTCTTTTCGTCTTGCGAGGCACCACTGTAACCTAAAAGAGGGAGGGCAGGTGCTTCAAACAGTACTTTTGGATCCCAGCCCTAAACAGGATCGCTGTCTCTCCACATCTGGCCAGTGTAAAAGAAGAATGGGTATGCAAGAGAGCTCCCTGTAGGGGAAGTCATATTCTTGAGAGGTAGGCGACCCTGCTCGTCACATTTAGCCCATAAGACTGATCCCAATAAAGATCTGCCCCATGGAGTCCAAACAATTCCCCACCCTGAATCAGTCAGATGTACACTCAAATTCCTAAGTTTAATTAATTGGTTTGTCAGACTATTGTATCCAAGGCAAAGCTCTTCAGGAATCCTGCTGGAATCTTTTATGAGTTGGATTGCTAATTGAACTTGATTTAATAGAAATTTGACCAGATAAGAGCCATGTTTTGGTTTGTAGGAGACAACTCTGAAAAGATGGAATTGGCTAGTTAGATGTACTCTTATTTGACCTAAAAAAAGAACATGCATTTCAGGATTCTTTTCAACATAACAACTGCACACTATATTTCCTCTTTTTGACACACAATCAAGCAATCTAAAATAACAATACTAATACTAATTATATTCTTTTAGGATCTGTGTTTGCGGATATCCTCGTCAACAAGTAAGGAAATACAAAGGCGTAAACAGCAGGATTCCAATTTCCTCTGAATTCATGGTGCAGATGTTAACTGGGATTTATTATGCTTTGTAAGTTCAGGAAATGTTATGTCCTATATTTAAAAAAGAATAGTACATTACTGGCTGGACAGTGTACATAGCGCATAATGCTCATTTACATGACAGAGTCCAGTGATCCTACGGGTGTTGTCACAAAAGATTTTGGTTTCTGAAAGTTATATCTTACCTTTCTGTAAAACATAATGATTGATTCTAGAGGAATCTTAAGGCATATGTCAGTGTGCCTAGAACTGCCTTTCCCAGGAAGGGGTGCAGCTTGGAACTATTCTGCTCAAGTTCTGCTTGCGGAGCTTCCCATGGGCATCTGATTGCCCACTGATCTGATCCAGCAGGGCTATTCTGATGTTCTCATGGAGCACCAGCCACATTTGAGTAAAGTTACCATCTGGGCATCCAGAAGCAGTGGCAGACCAAGCAGCACTTTAGATGTGCTCCTTTACACCAGGTTTATCCAATTCCGGGTCCTTCCATTATCTCTGACCATTGGCCATGCTGGCTGGGGATCACCAGACAGAGTTAATGACTAGAAAATATCATCATAAATATCAGTGTTTCCAAATAGCTTCTATTATTTATTGAATATATTGTTGTGCATTTTATTTCTATTATGATAAATGATTCATCCAGATGGATCTATAATGAATAACATGTATGGCTGTGATGTTGAAATGAATAATCATTATAATCAGTTCTGATTTTGTGTCTCTGCTAACTTTCTAGTTATAATGGAGAATGGGATCTAGCTCGTAAAGCAATGGATGATATTTTATATAGAGCACAACTGGAGTTATATCCAGAACCACTGTTGGTAAGCATCTTGTGTTAAATTCTTCTATAGCATTTGTACATTTTATTTAAAACATTTATATCCTGATTTCCCAGCTCATATGAACTTGCCAAAGTAATGTAAGCTTAATATTAAAAACAATCTTCTGTAACAATTAAAAAGCAAATCATAGGCAATGAGCTAATAAAACCTTCCAGAAAAAGATAAAATATTGGAGAAGAAAACAAATTGGACACTAGTCTGGCCAAGTATTTGCTAAAAACACAGGCAGAGTAGGAGCCAGATGAATATCCTCAGAGAGGGAGCTCCATAACCTTGAAACTACTGTGGTAAAGGCAATCTCCCTCATTACCACCCTCCATACCTCTAATAGCAACAGGAGATACCAAAGTGTCTTCACCAGTGATCCGAGTGGATGGGTAGCTTTATGTAGGAGGAGGCTGTCCTTTAAATAGCCTGGTTCTTGGATTTATAGGGTTCAAAAACTTATGAGTAGCTTTTTAAATTAGGACTGAAAATTGATTGGAAGCTCTAGATGTAAACTAGGACATGCATAATCAAGGGCAGACATGCATTCTCCAGGAATATGTACAGTTGGCCTAAGCTATACAAACACACTCCTGGCCATGGCTGCCTAGCTTTCCAAGGGCAAAGCTGTCTCTAAAACAGGACGGCCCAACTCCATTTCTTTGGGCCTGGGAGTACATTTGGAAATCTAAAACTGTCGTTGGCAACACAAAATTCTCATTTCACAAGACAGTCTGGTAATGCTCAGAACCCTTCCCAATAAAAGCACCTGGACACCCCTTCAAAAATACAATACAGAGACCAAAAAGCAAGCACCACCTCCTACATCAACCCAAAAAGGGCCAAAAACTATGTTAAGAACATTTGCAAATTGAGAGGGACAAGGGGCCTTGGTGGTTACCACTGAGGTGCTGTAGTGTCCATGGATACAATATTGGGGACCCAAAGCCTAAGGCATAATAGTCTCTCAATTTTTAAGAGCACACAGTAAATAGAAACAAGGACTTCTGTACACTTGGAATGACAGTGGATAGTTAAAAGACAGCCAGGAGGGGGAAACATGGACTTCTGCAACAGCTTTTAAGGCAAGTGTTCTCAGTCTGAATTGTTTACTAATCTTCTAAAGCCATAATTGAACAGATGGAAGTCAAACTGTTTTTTGTTTTGACTTTCATCATATCTATAGTGATGCTTTCCTTGGTACATATGAAATGTTGTTGCTTTAATTCAAAATCTGGTGTTAATGTTGAAAATTTATCACACCTTTTTGTTGATTTCTTAGGTTGCTAATGCAATAAAAGCTTCATTGCCTCAGGGTGCCATAAAATCTAATAAAGAAGGTACAAAATGTATTCAGGTTGAAATTACACCTACTGCATCTAGAATATCAAGAAATGCAGTGACCAGCATGTCTATTCGGGGCCATAGATGGAAAAGGCATGGTAAGAAATGCAGTTAATGAAACTACAATTTATTAACTAAATTCTAGAAGTCAAGGCTTCCAGAATGTCATTAAATTGGCTGATGAATTAATTGTGTTATTTAATTTCTTTTATACAAAGAGATACTATGACTTCCTCTATCAGTACTCCATGCTTATTCAGTTTACCATTCATTATTCCTAAATTTTAATATGAACACTGCAAAATTAGTGTGGGTGTGCACCTCAGCTGCCTCTATCTAGAATTTAATCGTAACTGGAATTTTCATCCCAAGTTGAAAGCTTCTGTATATAATTTCGTTAAGAAGCAAAACAATAGATTGAATTCCCAAGAGTAAATTAAACTGTGTAAATTAAGATAACTAGAACTTCATTATTTTAAACAGTGAAGTTTATCAAATCAGTGGTTTTTATTATAGTTATTTAGCTCTTAAAGTGTCCGTGTAGGTTTTGTGTTAAGAATATGTTGCAAAGCAGTAGCATCCCCATGTACAAGGCCTTTTACTTTCATTTGTTTATGGGATAGTCACTATGAAATTATTTAATCACAACTTCTGATCATTAGAATGGATCTTGAATGTACCCTTCTCCCCAGTTGGGTGATCTGAGGCTTATTTCATCCTGCACAAAACAACACATTCTATTGAGAGAGAGAAATTAGGCATACTTAGTATAAAACAAGACAACATCTATAATCTACAACATATTGAGGGGCAGGATCACGATTTACTGGGATTTATCACTCACATAATGGATTTATATCCATTATGGATCAAAAAGTAGATTGATAAGCTTATCCTACCACTTCAACAACCTTTGGACTGGGAACCTTTTCCCAATTTTATCTACGGATATAAAGTCACTGGAGGACCTATTAATAGTCCCAGTGATGTTTTCTGACTATCTTGGAGATCGGTGGAGTATTTCACTTCAGTCCTATGGTTTAAAGCTAAATTTGTACAGGTTAGTGGTATCTGTTGTGATGAATCTGATCATACAGAGATGTTGCTGTCTTCTAAATGAACTGCAGCAGAATGCTTTTTTTTAAAAAAAAAACTACTACTAAGAAGTACATTTGATTACTGATTTGGCTAGCTGCTGCTTCTGTTTTGTCTCCTTGTTAAGAAACTGTTAAGAAAGATTTGGAGTGTTGCCCAAATTTCACTTATTTATTTGTTTAAGGCATTTCTATACAGTTTAAACCTTAGCATTTCTAAATTCTGTAACTTGCAGAATAATGGTCCAAGGACACGGAGCACTGCTTCCTTCTAACTAATACAATTTTGTATCTTTTTATGAAACTAAATATATTGATAGTCCAGAAAAGTTAAATACCTTGCACTTTTTAGAAACCAAACCATTCTTTAATATTGCCTTCCTGCAGGAGTCATACTTGATGATACAGGTGCTGAAGTTCACGAGTCAATGGTTAGGACAAGTGTTTGCTGCAGCAGATAACAGTAAGGAAAGAGGCTTGATAGTATTAGTAAAGCAACAGACGCCAATAAAAGATGAACAGTTACTTTGTTAAGAAGGACAATTATTTGCCAGGTATGCAAGTGTTGCTGCAGACTCCTAAGCGTTAGTAAATTGTGAGCTTTCAATTCAGGAAGGTGATGTCATGATATTGTGTAAAATGGGGGGGGGGGGATTCTTTGTCTCCTGAAAGAGAACTTTTATAACTTAACTGTGTTTAAAAATAATCTAGAAGAAAATATTGGGGGTTTCCAGGCATTGACCTTCTCACCACAAAGGAAAACAGTGTTTTGCTTCAAAGCTTTGATTCAGAGTAGAAAAGAGGCATTTCCCTGTTCCATTGCAGTCATCTCCAATTAACTACCTCCTTTGCTACTTTGTGTCATTAACCAGTGTGCATGTAGGTGGCATCTACTTGGTCTCACTAAGCCTGCTACACCAACCTATTGCAACTGCCTAGAAGAACATAAACCCTACTGCTGCAACCTGACCACTTCACACAGGTGTGGGGCAAAATGATTTAGCAAAACATGTACTGTGGGCATTAAAACAGGAACTCCCAGATTATTAGAGGTCCAGATCAATGTCATAAACTCTCTATATGGAAACATGCCACTAAGTGGGAGAGATTTTCAGTGTTAGTAGAGGCATGGAATTTAGTTCCATGTGTTTCTGTAGAGAACACATCACATAGTTTTTATCTCAAAGATGGTAAACTTAGTTGGTCATTCATCAGGTTGCAGTTTTAGAATTTTAAAGATTTGGGCTTGGATTCTTCTCTCTCTGTGTGTGTATGTATATTTTACAACAATAGCATTATTCTCATTTCCTATTAAGTTAATTTGCATAAGAAAAGTACAGCTCTAGTGAGTTCTTAATTTCTTGAGCATTGAGCTTGGGAAGCTATGCTCCATTACTTAATAAAGGTAAAGGTACCCATCACCGTTAGGTCCAGTCACGGACGACTCTGGGGTTGCACGCTCATCTCGCTCTATAGGCCGCGGGAGCCGGCGTTTGTCCGCAGACAGCTTCCGGGTCATGTGGCCAGCATGACTAAGCTACTTCTGGCGAACTAGAGCAGCACATGGAAACGCCATTTACCTTTCCGTCGGAGCGGTACCTATTTATTTACTTGCACCCGACGTGCTTTTGAACTGTTTGGTGGGCAGGAGCTGGGACCGAGCAATGGGAGCTCATCCCATCGCGGGGATTCAAACTACCGACCTTCTGATCGGCGAGCCCTAGGCTCTGTGGTTTACACCACAGCGCCACCCGCGTCCATACTTAGTAGCTTGAGAGAAATCAAATCAGATATTGGTGAGAGCAACATAGAACATGAATGCTTAGAAAAGGATGTCAATTCTCGTAAACGATGGTATAATGACACAAAGTGTATATGTGGATGCCAAAAAGGTGGTTAATTTTTAGCCAAGCCAATTTTATTGAATTGGCATGCTTTGAAGATCTCAAGTTCTGTATAAGAATGAAGAACTGGGACTTGGAACAAAATATTGGGGGTATATTCCCCAGCCCTAAAAGTACAGCAAGCAGCCTGGAACAGGAGCCTAGTAGTCCTGTTTAGTCCTTGCAGGAGTGGGGCAAAGGAAAAGGACTCCTTTTTGTGGTTCTTTGCTTCTTTTTCCTCCTTCCCACAGCTTTCCCTGCTCTGTTGAGAAGGGGCTTCCAGCCTGCAACCTGAGCATTTTAGAGATATATGGCAAGGATTTCTGATGAGCAGCAAAATGTATTGTTTTTCCTAAAACATCCCTATGTAGTACCATGGAGGCAGGGTTTTTAAAAATCTTTGAGTTCATGTTTCCCTAAACTAATCCCACTTCATTGTGAGCTGCTAGGGGTTTGAGCAGGATGGTGTCCTCTCTCGTTCCCTACCTTCCATGTTCCACACAATCTGCCAGACATCTGGTTCCTTTTATACCCCCCTTTCTCCCCATGTAAGCTCAATTGTCCTCAACATTTTTGGGGAGTTTTGAATCTCCAGTGGTGTGCATTTGGGTTACTCTTGGAGTTTTACAATTCTTCATTTATTTTAATATAGGGTTCTCCTAGTATATAGAAACCATACATTTATTTTTGATTGTCCTGTTTCGCTTTGAAACTGATAGGCACTTGATTCCCTGAATTTGATATAAAATGGAACAATTATAATTTTTATTTTTAATCAATTGACCTCAAAACTGCTTGGCTCCCAGCTCTTCAATATTTTCAATCCTGTCTTCCTAAAAACACTTGCTGACTTGTAATTGTTGTTGTTGTTTAGTCGTGACCGACTCTTCGTGACCCCATGGACCAGAGCACGCCAGGCACTTCTGTCTTCCACTGCCTCCCGCAGCTCATGTTTGTAGCTTCGAGAACACTGTCCAACCATCTCGTCCTCTGTTGTCCCCTTCTCCTTGAGCCCTCCATCTTTCCCAACATCAGGGTCTTTTCCAGGGAGTCTTCTCTTCTCATGAGGTGGCCAAAGTATTGGAGCCTCAGCTTCACGATCTGTCCTTCCAGTGAGCACTCAGGGCTGATTTCCTTAAGAATGGATACGTTTGATCTTCTTGCAGTCCATGGGACTCTCAAGAGTCTTCTCCAGCACCTTGTAATAGTATTCTTTAAATAGTATTGTGCAAGTATTGACTTGTAATAGTATTCTTTAAAACAGAAATCATCTGTACAACTCTAACATAAAAATACAGTGTCTTTTATATTTATTGTTCTAACTGCTTGATTTTAAAAAAGGAAAAATATATTCTGAGACTGTAAATACATTATGGGTGATTTGGAGAGTAGACTCATTGAAATAATGGACTTCACTGGGTCTATTCTGAGTATGACTTAGTGCCATAGGGTGATAGCCAGCTATCTGAATCTTTGAGATTAAGATTCCAGTTAATCAGAGTCAAAATGCTGTAGAAGGACAAAATGTAATTCTGTGTTTCTTTTCTTTAGTGTGCCGGTTCAGCTTTTTAAATGTGCTATTAAAGTAAAAAAACCCCTATGAATTACTGAATACTGTGACTAATGTTGCAAAGTTGTGTTAAGCCTCTGTTTTTCTATATGGTTTTCAGGGTGCTTAACTTGTAAAAATGCAGTTGATGATGCAGCTCTTTCCAGTGCTGCCCATCTCCCTTCCACTGATTGAACTTTCAAAATCTGATTGGACAGTGTCTATGTATTTTTGTAGTCTGTTCATTTTCCATTTAGACTGAGCATTCCATTTTGTTACAAAGCTCATGACCTCCTTATGACCTTTAGATATTCAGGCCCTGTTTTGTTCCAAATTTGGTTGAATCTATTGCCCTCATTTTTTTCCTTTTAATGAAGCTGATTCTACTAGTCACGTTGGCCCCCAATAATCATTCAACACTTTTTAAAAACTCTTTAGTTTTTGTCTGTCCAACAACCAGCAGAACCTCTTAGTTATTTTAAGTTGCTCAGCAACACAAAGGACCAGTAAGTTTTGCATGCTAATATAGTAAAGTTCAACATTTCAGTTGCGCTACAAGTGTACTATGGTGCTGGTATTTGTTACTGCTTTCCCCTTAGAAGTGATGTAAATGGCAACAGAAAACTTCCAAAATGTGTGATAGAAGTTGTGCAGATCAAGTGTTAAATGTGCATAAGGAAGCCTTCATAGATTAAGGCAATCATGACAGCAGTGCAACTAACTGTTTCTTCCTCAGTTTAATACCATATTCTTCCTATAACAAATCAAGGTTGGCAGCGTGAAGATCCACAACACAAAGGACTTGTAATATTTGGCTGAAATATCACTTATTGGCAATTTTTAGGATTCATTTTTTACTGATGTTTTATAGTTTTCTTTGTAAAATTATTTATCGTTTTCTTAAGCTGCCATGAGTGTTTCATAATAAAGGTGTGATACAAATGTTAGAAATTATTTTACTAATTTGGGGAAGATTGACAGCCTTTTTATGATCTTTTATACAGTCTGAATGCTCATGTACCTACCCAAAGAAACAGGGCTCAAATAGGGATCAATCCACAAGGGGATGGCCCATATGTTGAAGCCCAGAGGGAGACAAAGGGGAGATGTCCCATTTGCCTGGCTTCAGAAAGGTTCAAAATATTTTCTGTAAAAACATTTAGCATAGTGAATATTCATATGTAGGATAAATGTCAATTTTATGTAATGTAAAATTAATACAGAAATAATGTTGATTACAACACAACTCTGTGAGTCAGATAATTTCCAATATATTACGGTGAAACCTACAAGGAATTTACTTTATTATGCTGTTTCTGGATTTATTATAGTTTACTTTTACATGGTAACTTTAGAGTGAATGTATTTATTTACGTATTTACTACAGTAGCAGCAGCTGACAGGTAAGACATGGGCTATAATTGAAATGTCTAGAATTTCATTTTTAAATGTTCTAGTGGCAGCAGAATCACTTTACTCTCAGAAATAATGTATGCCCTTCCTACTAATATTGCTAAATAATAGGACAGTAAGCAAAACATCTGACTTCATAACATTCAGCCTTCTAGTTTTGTCAGATTTGTCTTTTTTTTCCTTTTGTCTCCATGTTTTTGTTTCAGCCATTTTTTTTGTTTTGTCTTATCCATTTTTTAATTCTAGAACAACCAGATAATGCTAATGACACTACTGAATCGGGCAACTTTGTCATACCCGAGATTAGTGTTACAAATGTGACTGGAGAGAGAACCGGGAATGGGGAAAAAAGCAGAGCACCAACAGAGAATGATGCTCAGCATATACAGGGTGTGCAGGAAGCACCTACAGATCCTAGAGTTGACAGCAAAGGCATGCCAGAGATCAGGAGGCAAAAATCTGTAAGAAAAATTATGGAGGATGGAATAAGCTCACCTGGCAGAGTGCAGTTTTAGCAGAGCACTTTGTAGCTACACTCAGAAGGTATCGATTGAAAGGGTCACTGCTGCATGTTTGGAAGATTACAGTATACAATAAATATATTTGCATGTTACCTTGAATAAAACACAAGTGCATGCTTTGCACATAGAAAGGATCTTTGTGCTGAATACATTGTTAGCATGCTGGTAGTTCTTAAGTTTTAGCTTGGGAAACCACACTGAGAGACTTCAAATTGGCGGGCAATTGAGTTATTTTTAGATCAGTACTAATCTTTTAGCTATACAAAGTCACTTAAGGAAAATTTTCTTCGAAATGTACATAAACCATGTCAGTTCATCCTATTTTTTATTTTTATCATTTTAAATCTTTGCAGCCATGAGAGCTAATACTCCAGTGTGTCAGGTTTCTAGACTTCTCCTTAAACAACTTTGTACTGCAGAATGTGACCTTTCAGTCCTTGAAATATAAGCACTGTTGGGTTTGCTAAAATTTGAGAACCTGCAGGTGATGCCGTATTGGCCTTTATGGTGCCCTGATTACCTAGCGCCATGATTGATTCGCTATGCAGATAGTATGTAGATGCCTTTGCACATATTTGGAATAAATATCTTTCTGTAATATATCTAACATCTTTCTAATCTTTTGCATGAATAATGAGTGCTTTTTAAAATTGCTACAAAATGAGATTATAAGCATGCTTCTAATAAATTTACTTTACTATTCTGATATAAATTCTACTGTACACTTTTTGTCAATTTGAGATGATTGGTAAGTTTCCTATCTTCTCCTTAATCTTTTGCTTTGTGCTAAGAAATGCCAAAATCTTAACAGTACTGGATGCAATCACTTGCAAAACGTAGTTGAGTAAATTCATATGTTAATTGTCATCTTTTTCTATGCAGGTAATGAACTAGGCATTCCAGAAGAAGAACTGATTGAAGTGTCTGAAGTTGATGAGGGTTTTTACTCTAGGGCTCCTTCTACCACAAATCATTCTGCTTTCAGCAGCAACAGCAGTAACAAGACTCAGCTAAGCAGGAGTCAGCGGAGGTCTGGAGGAAGCAAGGTTGGAGGAAAGGAAAAAGAAACTGTTGGTGAAGCCTACAAAGATCATCTGTCTCGTAAACAAAACCAGCGAGCAATGAGTGAGAATTTAGAGCTTCTGTCTTTAAAGAGACTGACCCTGACTAGCAGCCAATCTCTGCCTAAGCCAGGCAGTCATAGTTTGGCTAGAACTAGCACTACTCTTTTTAGCAAATCCTTTGAGCAGGTCAGTGGTGGTGTAGTTCCAAATAATCACCACAGTGGCACAGAAGCAAACA
The DNA here is from genome assembly GCF_964188305.1 of Podarcis bocagei. Classification (NCBI taxonomy): domain Eukaryota; kingdom Metazoa; phylum Chordata; class Lepidosauria; order Squamata; family Lacertidae; genus Podarcis; species Podarcis bocagei. The sequence continues at coordinate 26,428,496 of NC_138137.1, forward strand.
GATTTTCAGTCTGTAGTCTGCAAGAGGAGAATCTGATTTTTGGAGCCGACAGAATAGAACTTCCTATTTCAAGCAAACAGCCAAATCAGCAACGACCACCTACCATCAGCATAACTTTGTCAGCAGACTAAGGAGCACCTGACTAATTTGTCAGTATAAAAGAGATTCAGTTGCTAGTACTATAGCCCTGATACCCCTTTTTAAAAAAAATCTTTTGAGATATCTTTAAAGATTTTCTTAGTTGAAAATAATGTCTAAATTGCAAATTTTAAGGATTGCAGTGTTTAAAAAGAATAGGGTAGACAATTCTAAGTATTTTATAATAATGATGTCACAGTCTTTGAGATTCTTAATTTGAGGATTGACATTTGTAATGGTACTACAATAAAGTTTGTACTGAAAATCTAATACACGATGAACCTGTACCAGGGAAAATTTTAAAATATGGGTTGTGCTGCTTGTGCAAGCTTCAGTTACATGTTTTTGGTGAACAATGGGTTGCAATCCAGAATATATGTGCCATTTTACTACAAGAGGATGATGCTTTTTTTATATTCATCAAAGCAATTTTAGGAGTCCACTCAATGCAGTAGCTTGTAATGAAAAAAACATATTTGGAAATAAATCAGAATTCTGGATAGAGGTCATTGTGTTAAGTTTGAAACATTGAAATCTATGTTTTCTGGTTTCTGAAGTCACCTGCAACAAACATTTTTCAAAATATAGTGTGTATATCTGATCCATAGAGGCGGAAATGAAGCTTTGTATCTTTTTAGGCACACTAGCCCTATTCTTGTATTTAAAACACATGCAAAGATCCAATATTTGTGCTGAGCTGCCCCCTGGTGTGTTTGACCCAGCTGCTATTCACCTGTTGAATGCCACATGTGTATGCGGACTTAAATACATGGAGCTCAATTCTTGTATTGTCCTATCTGTACACCTTGATTGTGGTGGTACACAGATCAGTATATTGTGCATGTACATCTCTACGTAAGCTTGAAATGCAGTGCACAAGCAAGCATGAAGCAGGATGGTGTGACCCTAATTCTTCCCATTTCAAACATCAGCACAGGGCAGCTTTTTTACATGACAGGTGAATTCATAAAGCGACAAACTTTCCTTCCCTATTCAGAGCCTGCAAATCAACACAAGAAACATTGGTTTCCAGTTTCTACTGAGTTGTTAGGTTTGAACAGAATCATGCATCTTGAAGGTTTCAGAAGCTTTAATATTTCAATTAAAGTAAAGTATGGCAGTAGATTAGCTGTTTATATCGTCACTCATTTCTTGCATTAAGCCAGTCTTATGAGTTGCATCTCATTAAAATGGTGAGCCTTATTTATATGGGTAGTGGGCTGTGTTGGAACAGATGTACCCATTAAATATTTTGGAGGGTCAAATTAGTATTTGTTTTTGTTTACCTGAAAGTATAAAATGACAAACCTGATATTGGTACAATGATTTTTTTAAATGATCTTGTTACAGACTTCAAGGCCATTTCCATGGGCTTCTGTGAAAGGTGTTTCTGTTCATGGGGGTATGTTGTGAAGCCTCCCACTTCTGCACTCCCCCAAAAACTAGATTCAGATGGACTTTTTGGAGATTGTTGGTTGGATGTGAAAGTGGGGAGAAGGGAGGAATCAATGGCACACCACAGTGTAAGCTGGAGTGCCTTGTGTTTGTTTATGGAATCTGGCCCCAAGGTGTAATCTCCAAGTGTAACAATAGCTGTATCTATGTGTCCTCCCATCCTCTCTAGTTAGTATTAAATTTCAGCTGAAGTACATTTCAACTCAGAACTGCCTAGTAGTATATAATTTGGTTCTCTTGTGCTTTATTAGCTTTACGCTTTAAGTCACAAGCAGCTGAAAACCTTGTGAACATAAGGGCTGGATATAAAGTTAGATCAAACTTAAGTAAGTTCCATCGATTTCAATGGGTATCGTCAGAAATTGTACCATCAATTCAACGGGATTGTCTTCTCTTAATTTCTAGAAATCTAAATTCTCTAACCAAAATCAGCAGCTTTTATCTAACTGAACTAGACAGTTTCAAAAAAATCTTTTTCCCCCTCAACAGAATGAAATTTAAAAACTTGTGGGCCTATATTTTGTTTAATCACTGATTTACTTATTATAACAGTATTATACTTGACCTTTTACAAGCGAAGCATCTACAGTTTTCACCATATTTTACTGGCTTTTAATATTTTATCTAGTATAGGCAGAAGAGAATAACTTTTATACAGGAATATATAGCCATTGTAAATTAAAGTGAGCTAAACTTCTTCCTATGACTATTTAAAATGCCATAATACAATATTATGTTTTTTAAAAATGTTTACAGTGATGTAGTTTTGGAACAGTAGTTGATACTTTTGTTTTAATGAAAATGTTTTGGGTTTTTTTTTGCACATTTAAGTAATCTTGTTCTAGAATTACACCACAAACTGCCAGAAAGGTTAAAATAACATATATCTACAAACTTCAGTTAGCAATCAGGCTTGTGGCTCAAAGTAACTTTGAAATAGGATATATGACGGTTTTCATATTTCCTCCATGCATACATCCTGATACAAGAAGAGATTTTCTGTAGATGTGCAGTTATATTTATATATGATCCAAAGTACAGCTGGAGTGGACAGCTACAGAACTTTCAGGCATCCTTAAGTATGGACAAAATCAAAGACAGACAGGCATTTTGATCAAAAACAGTTCTTCATAAATATAGTTTGCCTTCAAAGGCAACTTGAACTTTTATAAGCCATGAATGGGTGATTTGTATAATCCTACCTATATGGAATACTGATTTGGAATATTTTAAATAATTCTCATAAGATTGACTCTTTTTCCCACTCTGGCCTTATGATACAAGTATTTAAACTGCACAATCTGTAAAGTATGGTGGCGATATTCTCTTTAACTTTGTCCCAGTTTGCTCAAAATGCCTACTATGATCTTGGACCTGGAAAAATTATCACATAACCATGAGGTTTATAATGCCTGGGACCTTTAGACTTGTATAACAGAATTAGTGACTGGCAGTTTCCATTCTGAAATAACATTGTGTTGCTCACTTTCACATTTCAAACCAGCTCTGGAATATAAAAGCTACTTTTGCTTTGTTAGATAATTACATTTTATCAGTACTGAAACATTCTTGTGGGACAACTGAAAACTAGGCTTCAAAAAGATTTGCTAAATGTTTTAGGGAGGTTGCTTCTGTGACTGGATGAATGTTATCTACTATTTAAATTACAAAATAGAAACATTTCATTACACACACACACAAACTGTACTTCGTTCATTTATTGACTCATTGCTGAGTTTGAATTCTGATCAAAGTCAGTTGAACTAACACTTGTCCCATGGTGAGACAATTATAACATAGTTGGGTTGCCTTTGTTAGACTTTGCTGTGGTGGCAAATAGTTGTTTTCTTTAAAAGAAATTAACATTAATGAAAAAATTGAAGACCACAACTTGGGAAGAACAAGTACTGAAAGATTTTAGCAATCTTATTGAGGGAGCCAGCCTTTGATCAGATACATAAAATTTATGAATGTATCTTTCAGTGATGGGCACATATTTTTCATGTTTTGGTTTTTAAATGGGCTAGATTTCTTTCTCTGAATCTTTACTGCATCCTTTTGCATAGTTCCACTTTTGAAAACAATTGGCTCTATGTATATTTTTAATAACTTGCTTATTACAGGGAAGACTTAACACCAGTTGATACATTTTTCCTTAACAATATGAGAAAGATTAAATTAAGTGTGCCACTTTCTCTTTTGTACTGTTGTTTGTGAATATTTTCTGTTTTGGTAACAAAATGCTTGTTTTGTATAGTTTAATAAATAAATTGCTTATCTAGAATTCACATTCCTAAAATAAGGAGTCTGGTGTTTGTTTTAAAAAACCAACAAGGGTCTTGGTTTCTGAGATTATGTACACTGTGAATACTTACATGTGTATTGAAATTATGCTTCTTGGTTGTGGTGTGGTTTTTGAAATTGTAGCCAAGACAGATTCCGATATTCAGTATTTACCACTTTTTAAATGCAATTAAAGTATGACCACAAATACCATACCTTATTTAAACCATGCCTATTAATACTATTTATATATATATATATTACATCCTTTGTATTTCTGTTGTCAAAGCCTCACATATATAAAGCAAATACAACCTCCAGTATGTTACTACTGGATCAGAATTTCATAATTTGTGAACCCACTAGCAGTGGTGCAGGAGGGAATCAGACTGAAAATAAGAGACACGAGACTAGAGTTTCTATTGAAATAAGACTACTTTATTTACAGAATACAGAATAGTAAGTTTGATGTGGCACAGCGCAGGGATGTGTTTTACTCAGTGCAGTTGCCAGATCCACTAGGAATTGGGGGTTACAACTTTCAACAGAATTTTACCTCATCAGTTGTTACTACTGCTCTTGTATTAGAATTTTATCCTTTGTGGTCAACCCAATTGGGTGGTTCTAAGATGGCTAAATTGTGAGTAAACTTTTGAGCCTTGATCTTTCTGTTTCCCCAAAGTTTTTATATTCCTGGTAAGAACTGTAATTTAGCTGCATCCATTTTTCTTAAGTTCATGCAATTGCATAAAGTAAAACCAATGGGTAAAATAAATTCCAATCTTCATGGTTTGAAGCACAAAAGAAACTAAGATGAATGTAGGATTTCTTCTCAAAAACACTTCCTAATGTGGTAAAATTTTTTCCTTCTTACCCCAGTACTTTCTTTGCAGTATTACTAGGCTAAAAAGATTGTATGATTAGTGCACACGCTAATGGACAAAAAAAATGTGATGATTACATGAACTTTTTGTTATGTAAGCAGGTACTGCCGGGGCTGTGGAGAGAGTTTAATTCTCCCCCCATCCAGTCAGGATCCCAACTAAAATCACCTCCCAACTACCGTATTTTTCGCACTATAGGACGCACTTTTTCCCCTCCAAAAATGAAGGGGAAATGTGTGTGCGTCCTATGGTGCGAATGCAGGCTTTTGCTGAAGCCTGGAGAGCGAGAGGGGTCCGTGCGCACCGACCCCTCTCGCTCTCCAGGCTTCAGGAAGCTATCCCAAGTCTTGCAAGCCCGGCGGGATGTCCCGCGGGCTCGCAAGGCTTGCGGGCAGCAGCCTGCACCCAAAAGCTGGGGACAGCGGGGAGCTGCAGAGCCGCCACCCCGCTATTCCCCGACCTGATCTGGAGGCTGGCGGGGGGAGAAGCAAGCCTGCTTCTCCCCCCCCCCAGCCCCACAAGCTCGGGGGATAGGGGGATGGCGAAGCGCCGCCATCCCGCTATTCCCCGACCTGATCGGGAGGCTGGGGGTGGGAGAAACAAGCCTGCTTCTCCCCCCGCCAGCCCCACAACCTCCAGATCAGGTCGGGGAATCGCGGGATGGCAGCGCTCCGCCATCCCGCTATTCCCCGACCTGATCTGGAGGCTGGGGGTGGGAGAAGCAAGCCTGCTTCTCCCCCCCCCCCGCCAGCCCCACAACCTCCAGATCAGGTCGGGGAATCGCGGGATGGCAGCGCTCCGCCATCCCGCCATTCCACGACCTGATCTGGAGGCTGGGGGTGGGAGAAGCAAGCCTGCTTCTCCCCCCCACCATCCCCACAACCTCCAGATCAGGTCGGGGAATAGCGGGATGGCAGCGCTCTGCCATCCCGCTATTCCACGACCTGATCTGGAGGCTGGGGGTGGGAGAAGCAAGCCTGCTTCTCCCCCCCACCATCCCCACAACCTCCAGATGAGGTCGGGGAATCGCGGGATGGCAGCGCTCCGCCATCCCCCTATTCCACGACCTGATCTGGAGGCTGGGGGTGGGAGAAGCAAGCCTGCTTCTCCCCCCCACCATCCCCGCAACCTCCAGATCAGGTCGGGGAATAGCGGCATGGCAGCGCTCTGCCATCCCGCTATTCCACGACCTGATCTGGAGGCTGGGGGTGGGAGAAGCAAGCCTGCTTCTCCCCCCCACCATCCCCACAACCTCCAGATCAGGTCGGGGAATCGCGGGATGGCAGCGCTCCGCCATCCCGCTATTCCACGACCTGATCTGGAGGCTGGGGGTGGGAGAAGCAAGCCTGCTTCTCCCCCCCACCATCCCCACAACCTCCAGATCAGGTCGGGGAATCGCGGGATGGCAGCGCTCCGCCATCCCGCTATTCCGCGACCTGATCTGGAGGCTGGGGGTGGGAGAAGCAAGCCTGCTTCTCCCCCCCACCATCCCCACAACCTCCAGATCAGGTCGGGGAATAGCGGGATGGCAGCGCTCCGCCATCCCGCTATTCCGCGACCTGATCTGGAGGCTGGGGGTGGGAGAAGCAAGCCTGCTTCTCCCCCCCACCAGCCCCACAACCTCCAGGCTTCAGGAGAGCCCCACCGCCAGCCCCACAAGTTCGGGGGACAGCGGGAGAGGCGCAGCACGCCCTTCCCGCTGTCCCCCAACTTGGTTAGAAGGCTGGCGGGGGGAGAAGCCTGCTCCTCCCCGTCGCCAGCCCCGCAAACTCGGGGGACAGCGGGAGAGGCGCAGCGCGCCATTCCCGCTGTCCCCCGACTTGGTTTGGAGGCTGGCGGAAGGCTTCCTCCTCCCCCAGCCCCGCAAGCTCCCAGAGCGATGCCAAAGCTGCGCGCAGCTTCGGCATGGCTCTGGGTCCCGTTCTGGGGGAGGGGGAAGCTCGGGCTTCCCCGCCCCAGCCCCGCGCCTGGCGGGGGGGGATAAATTCCCCCCCTTTATTTCCCCCCCCAAATCTAGGTGCGTCCTATGGACCGGTGCGTCCAATAGTCCGAAAAATACGGTATCTGCAGCTTCTTGAGTTGCTCCTAGTAAAGTCAGAAGCTCTTGACCCTTTGAGTATTGGATGATTTAAGTCATAGATGTTCAGCCTGTGAAACAGATGGCACAGTTCATTGACAGGGACAAGATGAATTGTAGGCCTGACCTGTAAGGCTGCACCCTTCTGCACTGTTCTGAGGCCTGTTCCTTGGCTCAGTAGACCAGAGGCAAAACCACATCAAGGCACCAAAGGATGCATATTCTAGAAATGATGTCAAATGGACAGCCACTTGCCAAATGGATGACCAATGTTTTATGTAAACTAGATTAGGAAGAGTTGCTTATTAAAAGGTGGACTGTAATGGTGGTATTAAATTTATATATTCCAACCGATCACAAAGTATGTAAGGCCCCTTAATTTTAAGTGTGAGAGTTGCCCTAAAGCAGGCACATCAAACTCTCTATAGAGACTGCATTTTACTCCCAGTATAAAACTGGCAGTGATCTACCTATTGTCTTTTTTTTTTTTTAGAGTGGAGGGCCCACAGTTGTTGAGCTTTGTGGGGGGAGGACTGACCAGAGTTGTTGAGCTTTTTTATGATGGAAAGCCCAGAGTTGTTCTGGCAAATTTTCTTTGTTTTCTTTCATTTCAATAGGCAGTTTTGGGTAAATAGGGAAAAACAGCAACTCAATAGTGTTCCTAGTTTCTTAAGGACGTAATTGAAAATGCTAATCTATGTGAAGGTGAGTGACAATTGTGTCAAGACTGCAGTGTTTTTACAACTGCAGATGTTCTATGTGGATAGTTGTGTGTATGCAGGAAACGAACATTTGTGCAAATGTCCAGTCTGACAGGATTTGCTGATGTACAGTCTGGGTTTCATTCAGGACAGAGGGTTGGATTCAGACTTGTTGCACTTAAGTTCCCAATGAAATCAAAGGGACAAGTTAACCATCACTCAGGTTCCACTAAAATCTATGGGACACAAGTTCAGTTACTTTAAGTCTGAACCCAAATCAAAGGAACTAAGTTGGTCTAGAAGCTATTGAAAAATGTATTGGCTGAACATGTTCCAGTTGGTCTCTTCAGGGAAATCATGTGGGAGAAAGAAACCAAGAGCATGCATGCAGTGGGCGGAAAGCCATCCAGCTTCATGTTCATGTACCCTTTCACCAAATGGTTTCATAAATGGGAACAAAACTTGTGTCATTCCATCTCTTAAGAAAGGGCAGGTGCACATGGAAGCCCATTCACATGGATACCTATTTCTAGAACATTTACCTTGCATGAGAAGTTGCACTGGATGAAGATGAGGGGCATGGGCCAGGCAAACTGCTATACTTACCTGAAAATAGTGTATGAGCTGTCTCTCCAGTGGATTTAAACACCAAATGGGAGTCCATTTTGCTGCATCTCGGGTAACAACACTGATTTCTTAAAGAATGAGATGGGTGATGAACAGTCTAAATTCTCTTTCTTTATAGTTGAGTAATGTGTCTGATGTTCTGTTTCATTTTGCAGAAAGCACTCCCCCCCCCCAATTTTCCTCTTGCAGAAAGCATCCCAAAACAACAGTGGAATGCTGAGTAATCAGATGTGATTAGAACTCATCCTATATTTATTCCAAAATGTGTTCCTGTAACATCACAAGGCACTACTATAACTGGTACTCCACAGCTCAAATTCCCGGCCTCAACTATGCACTTCTTGAGCACATGTGTTTTGCTTTGTGGTAATCCTGCTTTTGCGTCAAAGCCAGGATTAGAATGAACAAACAGGTGAGGAAGAAAGCAAAGCAAAGGGAAATTAAAATTAGAACAAGATCTTCTAATGTGCAAAACATAAGCCATCTGGGGATTTTAACTTGGTTTTAGATTCTTAGCTATTGGGGAGCTGCCCAGGATACTAGTGATTGCTAAGGATTGTAGAACACTGTAAATCTCTACACCAAATTGCACTAGAGGGGATTATTTAAAATTGCTCTAACAATTTAGATAAAGTTGTCATTAGTGTCTAATTAAACTAATTCTTAGATGTTGTGCAGAATGGACTCCTTTCCATTAGTGCATAAGTAGTTCAGTATTCATGAAACCTGAGTGTGTACAAGCTAGCCTACTTTACGAAGGGGAAATGAATATTCACTGCACTGCTCACTTCGGCCTCACACTCGGCATAGCTGGCATGTGGCTATCAGAAAGTTGCCTTAAGGGAATGTGGGCCTCAAGCTCATATGGGTCCTCACATCTGATGTAATCCTCCCATGTTCTAGTCAAATTTCACAACATTTCTACTGCTTATAGCCACTCCAAAACCCGATATGGGAATTTTCCTGTTCCCCCAGTTCAAGCCTCTTCCAGAAGTTAAAATAGTGGTTGCTGCTATTACTGCCCCTTCCATGTTGCTGTTTGTTCTTTTTGTGCTTAATTGCTAATTAGAGCCTATATGCCAATTTATTCCTGTATGTATAGGCACAAATACATGAGCCAAAATGCACTGCCCAGTTTCACTGCTGACAATAGGGCCTATAGCAGGCCTGAATACCCTATGGCTGCCCAAATATTGTTGGCCTCCAGCTCCCATAAGCCCCAGGCAACAAGGCCAATGGTCAGAGATGACTTCATCTGGAGGGCCTTGATTAGTCACCCAGCCTACAGAGTTCCTTACAGCTGGAGCAGAAAGTGTCGGGTTAGTATGACAAAAACAAGGAGCTACACAGAGCATGTGAGTTTTTTCTGCGCTGTTTATAAGCTTTCCATCCACCTGCATTCTCCTATCCCTTCTCCTGGATCCACATCATAACAGCAAGAGACTTCCTTAGTCCAAAGTAGAAAAATTGCTTTTTCCTACAATGCTTTCTGAGTGATGCATTCCAATGAGGGGTAGGACTTCCAAGACCCCCAGCACTTATATCCACTTCTAAAGAAAGTGTCCATTAGATTAGCTTTTAAAATATGTATTCAAAAAGAATACAAAAACCCATCATATATTTTGAAAAACTAAAATTAACATTTGAAATCATCAGATTTGAAATCACTGGATTGAAAGATTCCAAACAGGTGTTTTCCCTGATTAAAATAGATTTTGTTGTAACCGTCATACAAGGATAGCCTTGCCATTTTGTTTAAAACCATACTGAACGCTGCAGCACAATGTTTTGATGCCATATGGAAACATCAAAATGCACAGCAGCTGCCAGCTCTTAAGCTGAATAGATGGAAACTTTTCATGTTGGCTTGAGAAGTTTCCCAGTGGATTAATCTATGTAGCATCAAATCACCTCACAGTACCAACTCATTGTACTATAGGGGGGTCACATGAGACAGAAAATACTTTCTTTTTGACTGCGTGAAACTCATTGCCAATATTGTCACAAAACTCAGTATGCCATTTCTATATGCATGTTTCAGACACTATTCATTTTGTCCAAAACCATTTTTCTTTTGCAGCACATGATGGACTTGAGTCAAACAATGCTGTGTGCAATAAATCCCCCACCCCCATCTTGTATGCCTGGTATATAATGTGTCTTAAGAACACTGGTTATGACTAATTTCTACGGCACATGAGCTGGTAAATAAATGAAACTTGTGTACTTTTTAACACTAATATCCTTTTTAACAAGCAAGGATATTTGCTGCACTATAATTATTGGAATCTGGTTATCATAATAATGATATATTAACAGCTAGAGAATCTTTAATTTCTTAAATTACAAAATATGTGGAACAGACAGCACTGGGCTGAAATCTAATCCATTTGTATAAACAGAAACCATTGCTTTTTTGTGTGGTGCGAAAACTTGTTACAATGGCTAATTATGGTTTGCAATTACTTTTTGAGCACTCTGTAATTTTGGTCTTAGATAAGGGTATAAAGGGAATTTTCCGCATATTCATATGCTGATAGTGGCTGCATTTCTTATAATATAATCTCAGCTATCTGGAACTTCCTTATCTAAATTTTCCCTGTGGGGAAGGGGGGGTATTCAAATTAGCCTCTCCCATCCCCTTCCTTCCCCAACTACTGCTCAACAGCCCTGCTGGCAGTCAGATCTTACTATCCAGTACAGTAGTTGCTGCCACCACCTCTTTTTAAAAAAGGTCACCTACAGCCCTAGAAACAAGAGAGAAACAATGACTTTTAGAAGACATCTGAAGGCAGCCCTCTTTAGGGAAGTTTTTAATGTTTGATGTTTTATTGTGTTTTTAATATCCTGTTGAAAGCTGTCCAGAGTGGCTGGGGAGGCCCGGCCAGATGGGCGGGGTATAAGTAATTATTATTATTATTATTATTAGTAGTAGTAGTAGTAGTAGTAGTAGTAGTAGTAATTGTTAAAGCCAAGAATCCTGGACCAGCACACACCACGGCTCCAATCAATCCTTTGCAATTTGCACAGAGCATAAAGCCAGCTCTCCAGCCCTGTTTCTTCCTGAGAATAAGTCAAATTTCTGGTTTTACCACTCTGGCCTTTGACTTCCAATAGTGTTGGAACCAAAGAGATCTACATGTGAGGATTCCCAAAGCCTGAGGGGCAATCACACACTGACTCCACTAGCTCAACTGTGGAACTTTACTTGAAATAACAGGTGGGGGAAAGCAGGCAACAGGTCAAACAGAATACAAAATAAATTGAGCACTGTGGCTCCACAACTAAACTACTCTTGGTAGGGGCAGCCCACCCATGAAATGGGTAGAAGCAGCTGTTTTGGGTGGAGGAATCCTGCTGGGTGGTACCCCTGCTGCTGCACAACTCTGGTAAGCAAGACTTTGGTGGGGGAGCGGCAGGGGAGGCAGCACCTTCCCATTTCTGCTCAGGCAGCAAAATGGGATAGGCTGCCCCTGAATTCTGACCTGTCCACTTTTGTATACTAGATCTAGCCATGAGGATAATCAACATCCTGGTAGTTTGGAAGATATGGCCTAGATCCCTTGTAATGAGATGGAACAAAGCTGCAAGGGTACCTTGGCTTTTAAATGCTCTCTCTGCTGACAATGGTGGGTGTGCCCTCTGGCTCTTTCTAACCAATCAGAGCCAGAGCCAGTCAGTACGTTAGCTTGGCTTAGAGAACTGGTGAGCTCAGGAAACCAGAGTCTGTGTTACTTCCCGCTACAAGGAGATAATACTTATGGCTGAAATCCTATGTTATGGATTTAAAATGTTTTCTTGGAGGGGGGAACCAAAGTTATTTTAACCACTTTATCTAAAGCCCAGGTGTGCTCTCACTTACAGGGCAGGAGTGCTGTAGCTGGGGGAGTTTGCAATTTCCCCACTCCCTTTCTGTCTCACGCTTCTGGTTTACACCCGCCCCCCAACTGCTATTTGCCCTTCAAGGCAAAATATACAGGTACAAATACGTTTTACTCCACAGAGCTAAAAGTGACTGGGGGATATTTCAACCATGAAAATGCTGTGTGCAGAAGGATTGGCTGTGTCCTGCTATGCATTCTGAAATAGTCTGAAGGCTTGAGAAAGTAGAAGTGTTATAGATATGTCTTATTTGACACTTGAAACTTCTGCAGAGGATGTCCGCTTACACACTGCCAAGAGGAAATGCATCCTCCCCAAAAAGAGAGGGGACAAATTTGCATACATGGAAATTTATAATAATAATAATAATAATAATTTTTTATTTATACCCCGCCCTCCCCAGCCAAGGCCGGGCTCAGAGCGGCTTACAAGCAATAATAAAAACAAGATGAGTGATTACAACTTAAAAACAAAAATAAAATACAACATTAAAATAATGGAACATTAAAATATTAAAATGGAGCCTCATTGCAGGAGAAGGAAAAGAAAAAAGAAAAAGGGGGCGGAGGGAATCAAATTGGCTCCAATCCAAAGGCCAGGCGGAACAACTCTGTCTTACAGGCCCTGCGGAAAGAGATCAGATCCTGCAGGGCCCTGGTCTCATGAGACAGAGCGTTCCACCAAGTTGGGGCCAGTGCTGAAAAGGCCCTGGCTCTGGTTGAAGCCAATCTAACTTCCTTAGGGCCTGGGACCACTAGGGTGTTGTTATTTATGGACCTTGAGGCTCTCCGTGGGGCATACCAGGCGAGGCGGTCCCGTAGGTACGAGGGTCCTAGGCCGTGAAGGGCTTTAAAGGTCAAAAGCAGCACCTTAAATCTGACCCTGTACTCCACCGGGAGCCAGTGCAGCTTGAAAAGCACTGGATGAATATGCTCCCATGGCAGAGACCCTGTGAGGAGCCTCGCTGCAGCATTCTGTACCCGCTGGAGTTTCTGGGACAGCTTCAAGGGCAGCCCCGCGTAGAGCGAGTTACAGTAGTCAAGCCTGGAGATGACTGTCGCATGGATCACTGTGGCCAGGTCGGGGCGGGAAAGGTAAGGGACCAACTGCTTGATGCGGCGAAGGTGGAAAAATGTCGCCTTGGCTGTTGCTGTGACTTGCGCCTCCATGGAAAGGGAGGCGTCAAGGATTACACCCAAACTCTTAACGGAAGGCAATGGCATTAATTGGGCCCCCGCAAGAGAAGGGAGTTGGTCCCTCATCCCCATGCTATCCCGACCTAGCCATAGGACCTCTGTCTTCGAAGGATTTAGTTTCAATCGGCTCCCACGAAACCATCCAGCCACAGCTTCCAAGCATCTGGTCAGTGTGTAAGGGGCTGAGTTGGTGTGGCCATCCATCAGTAGATAGAGCTGAGTGTCATCAGCATATTGATGACAGCCCAGCCCAAAGCTCCGGATAATCTGGGCAAGAGGGCGCATAAAGATGTTAAAAAGCATTGGGGAGAGAATTGCGCCCTGCGGCACTCCACACACTAAGGAGTGGCGTGATGACATTTCCTTCCCTAGTGCCACCCTCTGTCCCCGACCAGAGATAAAAGAGCACAACCAGTTACGGGCTATGCCCTGTATCCCCACGTCTGCAAGGCGATGGTCCAGAAGATCATGATCGACCATGTCAAAGGCTGCTGACAAATCTAAAAGGATCAGCAGTCCTGACCCGCCTCGATCCAGTTGTCTACGGATATCATCTGTTAGGGCAACCAGAGCCGTCTCCGTCCCAAAACCAGGACGGAAACCGGACTGAAATGGATCTAATGCTGATGTTTCCTCCAGAAACCTACCAAGCTGTTCAGCAACCGCTCTCTCAATTACCTTACCCAGGTATGGAAGATTTGAAACTGGGCGGTAATTGGATAGGTCTAAGGGATCTAATGAAGTTTTCTTTAAGAGTGGACGCACCACTGCTTCCTTCAGTTCCCCTGGGAATGTCCCCGTGTCAAGGGACAAATTGATAATTTCAACCAGGGGGGTCCGCGCAACATCTGGACACTCCCTAATCAGCCAAGACGGGCACGGATCAAGGAGGCAGGTGGTGGGCCTACCAACTTGGAGGAATCTATCCACATCAGTAGGGAGTATCCGATCGAAATGGTCCAACACTGGACCTGAAGTCAGTCGAGGGGCCTCCAGTTCAGTCACTGTATCTAAATTGGCAGGGAGGTCACGGCGGAGCAACAGGACTTTCTCCGCAAAAAAGCTCGCGAATGCCTCACAGCTGTGGGTCGAATTTGTGCTTAAATTTGGTTGTCCTCCTAAGGACGTTATTGACCTAATTATTCTAAAAAGTTGTGCCGGGCGAGAGCTAGCGGATGCAATGGAAGCTACAAAGTAAGATTTCTTAGCAGCTTTCATAGCCATCTCATAGGCTTTCATAAGCGTCCTATAAGATGTTCTTGAGGCTCCGTCACGAGTCCGTCGCCATACTCGCTCTAGCCGTCTGAGATCCCGCTTCATTTTCCGGAGCTCCTCAGTAAACCAAGGGGCCCAGTTTCGACGGGGTCGCAGAGGGCGCTTAGGCGCGATCTCATCAATGGCTGCCAAGAGCCGGTTATTCCAGTCCTCAACAAGGTCATCTAATGAGTCGCCAGGAGGAGCAGGGTTCCGCAAGGCTTGTCGGAATCTATCAAGATCCATCAGTTTTCGCGGACGAGCCCAAATAGGTTCGCCACCCGAGCCGGGGAGGAGCGGGAAGTCAATCTTGGCTTTTAAAGCATAGTGATCAGACCATGGCACTTTCACAGCGGGGAGCATGATCACATCTATGCCAGCCCCAAAGATCAGATCCAACGTGTGGCCTGCTTTAAATTAATTTAGAAATTACTATTGTTTAAATAGAAATACATAATACATCTCACCATGTTAGAGAAGACTGATCAGGTCTGCTATAAGTCCCCTGTTCGCCTTTCATTTACAAATTATATATAGTGGCTCTCTCACAGTAAATCTTCGAGCAGATCTTGGACAGTATCTGTTGAGGATGCCCTAGCTCTGAATTTCCTTAAGTTGTACAGGGGATTGGACTAGGATAGCCTACTGTCCATACATAAAATGAATGAGGACTCAGAACGAAAGGTGCTCTTTAAAGTGCCGAGTTTGAGACTACAATGAATCCATAGGGAAAACTGCTGTAGTCACTCCATGACTTCTGAAGCGTATGTACCGTGCTGACATGGGCTGGGAATATCTCAGTGTGGGTAGAGGGGTGGTGAGAAAGCAGTCCTGGCATGCTTGCCTGTAATCAGGACTATCATTCCTAGTGTCAGACTTATAGTAGGAGTAATCTGTCTTTCTGCCAGACAGTGCGTTTCTAATTAGTCAAGAAGATTTTTGCATTTTGCTTCTGAATTACATTCTTGAACACATGCTTGGTTTTTAGATTTCCAATATAATAATGCCAGCTTTGTGTCTTTTTACAAACAGGCTTGCATCCTACCCCCAGGAATTGGGGGTAGATGACTCATTTATACTTCAAATAAAACACTACAGAAGAGTGCTTTTCTATAAATTAGGGGTTCTCATTAGGAATACAGTATCATTGTTGCTCATTATTTAATGATCTATATGGTGGTCTATGGAACTAGTTTGTTCAATGCTGAATTATCCAGAGTAACGTTTTGTATGTTGTCCTGCTCAACCCTGTTAAATAAATCTTGTACTGTAAAGCAGCAACTGACTTCAGAGGAAAATTTGTTGTAGAAATAGAATGTATTCTGTCTTCGAACGCCTTTGATTTTCCTTCTACTTCAAACCACATTATCAAGCAATCTCCTGTTGTCCAACTTGCCAACCTCTTCGATGATATTCATCAATATGGCATGCCAAATGCTGTTGTAATGCTGTGACGGTGTCACTCAACTGCTGGATGGTATGGGCCATGGTCTGGTTGTCCTGAGCCAAGGTCGCCAGCGCAGCCACCGGGTCGGCCATGGCTTCTGAATTACCCGAACACCCCCCCCCCCAGGAAGGGGGAGTGCGGGTTGTGGCGGGAGCAAACTGTGCTAGGCCCGGGGGTTAATCCAAGCCACGCGGTCCAGGTTCGGTCCCGAATCCAAGGATTCCATGAGGAGTCAGTCTAACAGGGCCAAGGCAGGAAACCGGGCTAGGTCAGGCACAAGGTCTCAGGCAGGTTCCAGCAAGCAGCAATGTTGCTCCCGCAACCTGGGGCAGGGTCTGGCAGCCTTTTATTTCTGACGGGATAACAGCCGGTCCTGATCCCCCGGTGACTCACCTCCCTGTCTTGCCCGAAGGCGAGCACTCCTCCTGCAAGTACTCAGGTCTCTCCTTCTCTCAGACCTGAGTCTCTCCAGCTCGGGCGATGTCGGTGGGTTACTAGACCCAGAGGCCGCCTCAGCCTCTCCTGACCAAACTGGCAGTGGAGCAGCTGTACGTGATTGCACAGCAGAAGGCAACAAGGTAATCCTCACATCTAGAGCCAGGGCAGGCTCAGGCCCCTGACTCGGCCCTGCTGGTGCTTGTTGCAGGGGAACCTGTGCAGACTGAGGCTCTTCAGAATCAGGCCCCCGACTTGGTTCAGATGCCGCCTGAGGCAGAGGATCTGGTGCGGATTTAGACTCCTCCAGCTCTGAGTCTGAGCCCAAGTCCCAGGCCACCACACCTTTCTTGATTTCAAAGGTGGACAGATGAGGATGTTTTGAAGTGGCTTTCCTAAATGTCAGATAAAGCAACAGGTTGCTCCAGACTGTTAGTTGCACAGAGTTTAAATTAAAAACAATAGGACTTGTCATGACTAACCATCCCCAGTGGTTGGAACTGAAGTATAGTCCAACACAATGTCTTTTCAAGGAAAAAATGTTAATAGCTCGTGCTGTCGGTGCTGTTCTATATAGGATGGTTGGGGTGTGTGTGCAACAAGCATTGAAATGTTCCTGACATGCCCTCCCCTTAGCCCATAGGGCAAGTAGAGTAAATGTTATGAAAAACATTGTTCTGAAAGCTAACTCACCAAACTGTTTAGTTGGACTAAAGACAAGCTATTGCTTTAGAATTCTGTGATGCATTCAGCTGGTCCTCCAGCAGCAAGGCTTAAGTAAAGCTTCAGTTTGTTCACAATGCTGTTTAGAAACTGTTCTAGAATTGGCAGAGGCGCCCTTCATCCTCTGTCCTGGAAACTCTTAATGCTTATCCCAGAATTGAGGACAGTTCTGTTTAGTGAATGGTAGAAGAAAAGCAGTTGGTTGTCGCACAAAGGTACTTTCTTCTTACATTGTTTTCCTTCACTTGTTCCTTTCCAAGATCCATCCCTAAAATGTCCTAAGTTACTGTTTTCTTTCTGGAACCACTTAATATGTGTTCTTCTTTCAGTAATATATGAATTATACATTGTGAAGGAATCTTCCATTTCATAGAATCATAGAATTGTAGAGTTGGAATTGTGTTGAACCAAAGGTGAACTGTTCCAGAAGCTCTGCAACACCATCGTGGTAGTCAAGATAACCCCACAATTAGTTGTTGTAACAATGACCTCAAATATGTTTATATTCACTTGCTTTAAGCTAATTGGACTGTTTTTATGTTATCCTTATCTGTGGGACTGGAGTGCTGGGCTCTGCGCCCAGAAAGGGGAACTATCTTTATTTGCCACCTATGCCCACATGAAGTGATGTGAAGTCCTGGGCAAAGTGACTTTTCTGTATAAAGAATGTATGAATGTTTGCTTAGCTAGCGACAAGCCATCTATTTGCTGCAATGTCTGTCCCATGCCTGTAAAACCTGGGAGACCTGGTTGGCTGATTTGCTCTAAGTTTACACCTTTCTTTTAATACAGCACTAGAATTTATCACTCCTTTGATATCCCTGCATCCACTCACACAGGTTCTCCTTTGGCCCTGTGGTTCAGAACAGGAAGGGACCCTGAGGGTCATCTAGTCCAACTCCCTGCAACACAGGAATCTCAACTAGATCAAATTCAACTTAAAGCTAAAGAACCACACGTATGGAGGGCAAGATTGTCCTTCAACAGTTTGTACTTGTACAGCATATCTGGTCACTGTCCTCCCCACTATGGTGTGATGTATTTTATTTCTATTACAATAGTCTTCTGGCATTTTAAAAGACTAGCACTTTTATTATGGCACAAGCTTTTATGGATGATGTTCTGTCTCTACTGCCAGATGCCAGAGACAGTATGCCTTGGTGAATCACAAGTGAGGAGTGCAGTGTTGAAGCCAGGTCCTGCTTGCAGACTTCCCATAGGCATTTAGTTGGCCAGTGAGAAGAGGATGCTGGATTAGATGGGCCTTTTGGGCCAGTGCTGCAGGGCTTTTCTTATGTTCTTATATCTTAAGAATGCTAAATGTTCTATTTGAACTATTGATAACAGGGGCTATATAAAGTAACTGGAGGACTAGTTACATAGTGGAGGTCACCCTGATAAGGTGGGTGGAGGGATGTACTCTTAATTGAAAGTCTTGATGTTCACTGTGCAGAAGCATATTCCATCCATGGGCATACTGACTACATATGTAGTTACTTACATATGTTGCTTGTCCCCGTCACAACTACCAACAATCAGCCACCAGTGGTGAACCATGTAGATCGGGTACAAGGTGGAGAAACAACATGGGTAAACTTTATGGCAGAGGTGGGGAGCCTGTGGCCCTCCAGACGTTGTTAACACTACAACTCCCATTGGCCTACCCCTGCCTTATGGGTAAAAAACAGGAAAAGTCAGCATGAGGTTGCTGTCTAATTCCAACCTTTGTTAACTTTCTGCTCAACGCTAATGTGCCTGATGAAATTTGTATCTGATACCAAATGTTGTAGTGCCATTCATTTTTTAAATCATGGAGTAAATATCATGCTTCACTCCATGGCCAGGATGTGGAGTTCCAAGCTTACAATGGGTATTTTTCCAATCTCCTCTCACACTACAGGCACTTTCCCCTCTCCCCAAATTGCAAACCCAAGACTTCATGCAAGGGCAAGGCAACTCGGGCCCAGCAACTATGAGACTCAGGGCCAGCCAGTGGGGCCCAATTTTAAACTTGAGGGCCCAACTTGAAATTTTTTTGCGGGGGCCCTAGTTCACAGCCAAAGTTTGCAAAATCTTAGAGATATAAATCCTTGTGCTAGGTCATTTTCACAAGGTCAGCAAAGCCATTCAGAAATCAGGCCTGCTATTGAGTTCTTGTGCAAGTTTGTACAGTTCACTTCTGGATTTTTTAAAGGAAAATTAGAGAAGATTTTGATGAGCTTGAGAAACAAAGCAAAAGCAATCTTGCCAAATGTTAACCACAAAACAAGGAGACAAAGAGTGAGGGAACGACAAAGAAATGACAGAAGTGCACCTGATGCCTTAGATGCACTTTCTTTAAGAGATAAGTTTAGGATAAAATCATTTATTCCTATATTGGATGCACTTGAAGCCAATTTAAAAAGTACTGTGTACAGTGATATTCCACAATTATTTTCCATTCTTGCTATCCTGATAGCATCCAAACAAGAAATTCAGCAAGGTGTTGAACTGTTGATGGAAGCATACCCAGAAGCTATTTCTAATGTGGAAGCAATTTTGTGGCTTTTTCTTAGCTTTATGGTCACTAACAGCTAGAGAGAGAGTAGTTTTTCAAGATTCAAAAGAATTAAAAATGAATTAAGGGCCATAATGTCTCAAGAGAGGTTGTCCGCATTCTGTACATTGAAAGTGACAAACTTAGACAAACAAATTCTCGTTGGGTCTCTGGACCGTAATAAAGATTGATTGACAAACAAATTTTGATGAAGTTTTCTGATGTCCTTTAGAGGAGAAACTGTGAATTGCAGAATTTTAAATACCCGTCATCATCCTTGGCTTCACTCAAGTGATCTTTTTCAAGAAATCGGCAGACTGTGGCAGAAGTTAAAGTCTTTTCTGTTAAACACTGCCATCTAGTGGTGAAATATAAAACTACCCTTTAAAAACGGCAATATTCTACCATTTCCTCTGGTTAAGAACATACAGACTTTAGTAAATGTTTATGCATTTTTGTTTTCTAAATTCATTTAAATATTCATGTATTTAATATAAATTTATTATTCAATATTTTATTTAAAAATCAGAACTTTTAAAAAATAGCACTTCAAACATTTCTTTAAAATACCACCTTCCCCTAGCTCCTCTTGCTATATTGTGCTGCCTTAAATCTTATTCCTGAAACTCTTTCCCAGCAAACTCCTTTGGTCTTAAAAACGCTTCAAATTATGTAAATTCCAACTGCTGACACACCTTTGAAAAACTACTTCTAGTTTATCCTTCATTCCACAATTCTTTTCCACATTTCCATAAATGTCTAACCCTCTTTAGGCTGCAATCCTATACCCTCTTACCTGGTAGGAAGTCCCATTAAACGATGAGACTGCGTAGAATTGCACTGTTGGTAACCAAACTCTGAAGAACTTCTCTTTGATATCCTGTTGACTATCTCCTCCGTCTTTCTAAAACTCCAGAATAAAATATTTTCGTAAGTTTACTCACATTATTAGCAACTTAACTTAGCAAAACAAAATTTCCTGCTTGATCATTTTTCATGTTGCAACTGTACTCCTTTTACTATGAAATACTGACCATCCTCTAGTCTCACACTCCAAATTTATGCTCTGCTTTTATTATCTTTTTTATGTTAACTATTGCCCCTTTCCTTAGCTCAGAAAGGGCAGAGATTTGCTGGTAGTACAGAAGACGGTCCAGAGGTAGCTCAAGCAAACTCCATTGAAGTCAGGAAGAGGGAAATTATTTCCAGAAACAGAATAAAGTAATAAAGTAGAATAAAGTAGCTAGCCAAACTGCTAAGGAAGGTGTGTCTTTTGAAATCATGTTTGAAATGATTTGAAGGCTCAGTGTCTTAGAAGGCTTTGTGTCTTTGGGCACAGGGAACATAAAATTGTATTATCTTGAGGAGCAGTTTCTGCAAAGATGCACATTGGCACATAGAACCAGCCAGGTCACTATGGAATAAAGTTAGCCCAAAGGAGTTGTGTGACAGAAATTTATTTATTTTATTAAATTTGTATCTCACCCTTCCTTCCAAAGGAACCCAGGAATATAAAAGCAATGGCAAAACTTAGTATTAGGAGATATTTGTTTCCTGAATTAGATCCTTTTAGCTTAAATATATTCTGTAGGTTTTGCTTTTTGAAAGACAGAGGAAGTGACACATGATAAACCTTTCACAGCAGGGGAAGCCGGTGTGGTTCCTGGTTGTTAAGAACTGTAGTCCAGCAACATCAGCAGGTCACCACATTAGGTACCTCATTAGTTACCTCTGCTTTGCACTTTATGAAACTGTGATATTGCCCCTAGGTTACTAATAGTTAACCTAGATGTACTTAGCTAGGTTTTCTAGAAAGACAAGTGTCTATAAATCTAGTAAACAGAATTAAAATAACTGTAAAGGTAAATTTAAACATACTTTATCTGTCTATCTGGCCTCAGAAAATCCTTTGAGCCATCAGATCTGTGTTTAACACTTTACAGAAGTATCCACAATCAGTTCATGGTTTTCATCTTTGGCCAGATATTCTATTTACAATGACATAAACTGAAAATGAAATACATCATACAAGGCAAGAACATTGCAATATACCTTAGATGGAAGTTAAGACATGGCAAAGTTGTAAGTCTGCATCTTTTATTATAGAATCTACAAAAAGAAAAAGGAAATCTAGGATTAACATTTGAAAGGTATTTTGTTGGTCCACCTTCATGCAATCCTCATTCTTTGAAACTCCAGTGATTCATCTTTTTTTAGAGTTGAATTCGTATTTATGTCTTAGCTTCAATTACCATTTTAATAAATTATTATCAGCTTCCTGAAAATCCTTGCTATTTAAAATTTTTATTTCTTAGACCTTATTTTATACAGCCTCTGTAGCACAACTTGTACAGCACTGACTCGAATAAAAGTTGTAAGCAGTCAAAAATTTGGGCCAACATCAAATGTTACACTAAGAACTAAGCAACTGCCACCAACATGAGCTGCTACTACTGTATGTAGTTAGTAACTTGCAATGCTATTTTTCTAGAAACAGAGTTGCCAGAACTCAGCATGAACACTTCCCTTGTTCTCTTAAATGGTAATGGCACCCTCCTGAGACGTGCCAGAACCCACCCAAGAGGTGCCAGAACTGAGTTCCTCCTGAAAAAGAGCCCTGGTAACTTGACATTTCTACATATACCTTGTCAAGGAAGAAGCTAAGTTAAGACATCACATTCCCCCCTTTCTTTTCCTCCTTTCCTCCCACTCCAAATTAGTAACTCAGCAATTTATACTGCAAACTCCTTGTGCTAGAATTTGAAGAAGTATAAGAAGCTGTGCACACCAAGACTACAGTGCTGTAAATAATAGCTTTCTCTCTCAGCTAAATGTTATCCTCCTAGCATGGCAATTTTTAAGCATTTTGCAATTTGCTGCTTCTTAGAGGATCACACATTTTTCTAATGCTTCAACTGTCACACTGGAGGCTGTTTGAGAAGTTTCCAAAGTACCCCAGCTTTGGAATTCAACCGTGCAGAAGGTATGAAAGACAAAAAACCAGCTAGCTAGTGGATGGGCTCTGCTTGGTTTGTGGATGCTCTTTATGCTGCAAATATTTGTTAGTCTGGACACAATTGTTCTGGGTTTATTCAGCCTCCCAAACCTACAATGTCCAATTGACAAAATAAGGTAGATTGTGGGTCAACAAGTCACTCTTCCAAGCTGGGTTCTAAACAGTGAGGCACACAAGCCTCTAGCTTCATACCAAGTGGGCTGCAATAGTATTTTGACATGGAACCCATGGGTCACCCCCCCCCCCACAGCCAGTTAAGCTAAGCAAGGTGCCAGGCTTTTGAAAGGAGGTGCAAGGCTCTGGCAGGGTCTTAGAGCTCTCCCACCTCCTTCACAAAGCTGGAAAAGTGCTCAAGGAGGCCCTTATGCCTCCTGCCCATAGCCTAGCCTAGCACCTCATTTACCCAGCTTTGGGAAGGCAGTGCAAGGACTGCCTCCAACATTCTCTATCAGTATTTGTAGAGGAGCAGAATTTTAAATAGTAATAAAATTTCTGAAACTGGCAGGTTAGCTCATTTATATATTTCATAACTGAGATTCAACTGCACTTCAATTTGGTTTACATTCATGCCAATGCAAAACTGATAAAATGTAACTGTTCTAATCGAGATGTGTATCAGGAAATGCTGATGTGGCACCTGTGGGCACACGTGCTTTCCCTGGTGCGTCCCTTGCTGAAAACCCAAATTCTACTGGAGTTATCAGTACTGGTTTTAGTGCTTGGTTGCAGTGTTTGTGTGATGCCCAAAAGAGTTTCTCCAGCTTGTTAAGTATGGCCCCTAAAGAGAGGCAACAGCTCATACAATTTCAGTGAAGGGTAGGCTAAGAAGAAACCCAAGACAGGCAATCTCCCTACTGCATCTGAAACACTCCAGAAAAGTCTCTACAAACTGGGTGAACCGATGATAAAATGGCAAATCAGGTTCAATGCGGGTAAGAGCAAAATGACACATACTGGCCAAATCTATACACTAATGACATCTGAATTCACAGCAGATAAATTCATGGAGGATGGACAAATTCATGTAGATAAATTCATGGCGACTAGCCATAGTGGTTTTATACTACCTCCATGGTTAGAGGCAATAGATCTCTGAATATGAGTTGATAAACATGCCAAGTGGGGAGACTGCTGAAACACTCATATTCTGCTTGTAGGGATACCCTTTGGCATCTGGGAACAAGATGCTGGAGTAGATAGATGCCTTATGAGGAATGGTTGAATGAATTGGGTATGTTTAGCTTGAAAAGAAGAGACCGAGAGGAGATAGGATAGCCATCTTCAAATATCTTAAACACTGTTGCATGGAGCGAGCTTGTTTTCTCCTGCTCCAGAGCCTAGGACCCAAACCAATGGGTTCAAGTTAACAAGAAGAGATTCTGACTAAACATCAGGAAGAACTTTCTGACAGGAACAGTGGAACAGACTCCCATGAGAGGTGATGGACTCTCCTTTCTTGGAGGTTTTCAAGCAGAGTTTGGATGTCAATCACATATATGATCTAGTTGTGATTCATGCACTGAGGGGTTAGAGTAGATGACCCTCAGGATCCCTTCCAACTCTACAATACTGATTTCATGATCCATCCAACAAAGGAAGCATGCTTTTTTCTTATTCAATCATTTTCCCATATGCAAATTTAATCAAAACTCATAGGGCAGATCTACAAGGGTTGGTTTACTTGAAAATCAGCCGGGAGTGGGGTGGGGGGAGAGATGACAAAAGCAGGACATGACGAAGGTTTAAAAAACTGTGCATAGTGTAGAGAAAGTGGCTATTATTTTTTTCAAGGGTTTTTTTTTAAAAAAAATTAATTTCTTGGTTGAAGGTTCAAGATATGTAAATGAAAATATTTCTCCATCCAAATGTAATTGGCTACTACACCATTTGGTGAAGGCCAATAGCCAGGAAATGTTTTAAGCAGCAGCAGAAAAATACATGACAGAAAATCAACTTTCAAAGGCAGCACCTGTCAAGAGTGCTAAATCCAGACAAACAGGGTTAGGCTAAGGTTACCAGATTTTTTTCAATGAATCCAGGGACACTTTTCAACTTCCTACTAAATAGATGGATTTTGTCAGGAGACTGATTTGTAAATCCGGGGGCTGTCCCCGGGAACATCTGGTAAACTTAGGTTAGGCCAGTGGTAGAACAGAGAATTTACAGTACATGCAAAAGGAAATGCTGTTGACTTTCATGCGGGCTTTGGAAGCAAAACTGAACTTCCACTCTTGGCGTTTGCCAGGAAGCTTGCAGAACTCACATCCCCTGCCTTCTCCCTCTTAACCTCAAGTGTAGGTGGCCTACCACGAGGGTCGGTCCACGTGCTAACAACTTTTCCACGAAAAAACGTAACGTGCGAGCTGGCCCTTAAAAAACACTTCTGTGATGTTAGAGGGGGGGGGGACTCCGTTTTGGATCATGTGTGAAGAACAAGCGTGTAGCGAGGTGCGTGTGCGTAATGCTCAGAAACGGGGTGGAGGGGGGATATTTGCCACGACTTACTCCGGCGGAGATAGGCAGGCACTACTATT
The DNA here is from genome assembly GCF_964188305.1 of Podarcis bocagei. Taxonomy (NCBI): domain Eukaryota; kingdom Metazoa; phylum Chordata; class Lepidosauria; order Squamata; family Lacertidae; genus Podarcis; species Podarcis bocagei. Next base: position 26,453,684 of record NC_138137.1, read on the forward strand.
AGCCGGGAAGAGCAAAGAAATGGACCCACTGCGGCGGAAAAGGTGAAAAAAACCCGACTCCTGCATGTAGGAATTTCCATCCAATATTGGCGCGTCCTCATCCGCCAGTCATGAAGCGGAGCCGATTTCAACACATTCTTTTACACGGCAAGCTCGGCTCTAGGTTTCCTCAGCAGCGGCTGCCGTTCCCGCCTTTCCCAGCCGGCCTGAGGCGGCGCCGCTGCCCGACAACAAATCCTCGCCAGGTAGGCCTCTCCTCCGCGCGCATGCGCCGTTGCGCCAGGAAGCAAAAGGCAGGCCTTTACCACCCTCGCCTCTCGCCCTTCGCTGCCTCCGAGACGACGACGCGGCCGCCGCCATGCCGAAGCTGAGCAAAGAGTCCAAACAGCGCCTGCAGCACTTGTTCAAGGGCGGGCAGTTTGCCATCCGGTGGGGCTTCATCCCGGTAGTACTCTATCTAGGTCAGTCCTGAGCTGGGGAGAGCAAGTAGGTTGCCGCGGGCGGCTTGGTCACGGAAGACTCGGTATACTCTGACTTGAGGCAGGCGGCGGGGGAGGGGCGGGGCAGCTTCCCCAACCGGTAACGGTCCGTTAACGGTCTTCCCGTCAACGGCTGTTTCGAGCGCGCGCGGCGCGTCTTCTTGGAACGCGGCGGTGATAGTGACGCAACCGACGAGTCACGTGGCCGATTCCCCTCAGCTCCTCGTGATTAGCGGGGAGAGCGCCCTGTGGGGCAGAAGCGGCTCCTTGCCCTTATCCGCTTCCGTTCCCTGAACCCAAATTCTCCGCTTCACAGCTCACTTTAGCGCTGCTACTTTCGGATTTAACCTAGAGAAAAGGCAAGCAGGCTGCATCGTGAAAGCCCTCCTGTTTTTTCTTTCCTTTCCTAGTACTCGTTGGAAGGCGAGCTTGTGTGAATATGGCGATAGAAGGATCTCCTGTGACCTTCAGTGTTTCCCAAACTCGGGTCTCCAGCTGTTTTCGGACTAGAATTCCCATCATCCCTGACCTCACTGGTCTTGCCCGCTAGGGATGATGGGAGTTGTAGTCCCAAAAACAGCTGGAGACCTGAGTTTGGGAAACACTGCTTCAGACTGTGGGCGAGACAACTGTTGGATGCTCTTGTGCGTTGAAAGCTATAACACCTTGCAAGAAGAAATTATTATATCCAGCAGTAAGCTGGGCTACATTTGTCTCTCTGGTGTGCTAGCTTTCTGCTTGAGTGAGCTGAATGGAGGAATGGGTGAATAATCACTGACAATCTCTCCACCCCAGTTTGCAAGGCAGACTGAAGTTGCTTATAAATAATAGTTTTAGCTTTCAGAATTCTGTATTTCACGATTATGTGAACTCCTAAATGTGTTTAGGCATGACACAAAGGTAAACATGGTTAAAATTGCTCACAGGTGTGTTCTTTCACTTGTGGTATCAGGAGTTTGCTTAGAAGTCAGCAGATTTCTGAAAACTAGAGGCCAATTTTTAGAATGTTCTTAGTCAGAATTTCCCAGTCAAAGCTCAATTAGTTCAGCAATGATTCTGTCCTATGAAGTGTCATCGACTTCTTTTTCATTTGCTGGGAAAAATTATTCTATTATCCATGGGCCTGTTGTGCAGGACATTTCTTACTGAATTCCATTAACAATGCAGTAAAGTCCTATTTATTAGTAAGATCAGAGACTGTCTTTCTCTGTCTGGTGGATTTGGTGGGCAACATACATCATGCCACAAATAAGGACTGTTTTAGATGTCAGAGATACTTTAGAAGAGTATTCTTTCTTTAGAAGAGTATTTTTTCTTCCCAGGCAGATTATCAGTGCAATTCTAACTTGGAAGTAAATCCTAATACATTTAATGGGGCTTACACTCAGGTAAGTATGGGGTTAGGCTTGCAGCCCAAGTCACCTGCTGGTGCAGAGGAGTGGGGTTTTCAATGTGTGTTGCTGACCTTGCAATAGAATGGACCCCTTTCTTTGCACTTCTACTTGATGGCATATTGGGGTGGCGAGTACAGGAGTGCAGGAGACTGTATCAAAGTGCAATGTTATCTATTGCATTACTGTGGCTAGTCATGTGTGTATTAATTCTAGAAATATTTATTATATGTAAAAGAGCAATAATATATTCGTTATATAAACTGACAGAAACATTGTTTGTAACTAGGTTTTAAGAGAGGGGCGGATCCAGGGATGCCTGAGCCAACCGTTCTGAGGTATGTTTTCACTAGTTAATACCTCTGCAGAAATAATGCCTGCTAAAGGAGAAAATAGAACATGTATTTTGTGATTAACTTGGAGGGGAGAGTTTGAAACTTATGCTACAATCCTACACTCACTTACCTAAGAGTAAGTCCCATTCCATTTATACATCTAGGATTGCATTTACAGAAATATCACACAAATTATATTCTAACTGTTGCTATATTCTCATGTAAGGTGTAGGTCAGGATTTGGTGCTACCGTTTTTGAATTTAAGGGACACACCATAAGAAGGAAATGTTCTATCTTTTGGTTGCTGACTTAAGTATATCATCAAGAGATATGACCTGATTTTGTCAAGTCCTCTTTCTCTTGGAATGAGCTTGCTTAAGTAACATTACAAACCAAGAACTGATAACCATCGAAGGATTTAAACACCGACAGCTTACACTGCTTGAAACTGAATTTTTAAAAAGGCAGTTTATGTTGGTTGTTGTTTGATCAATGTACAAGGCATAGGCCTTCTGTTTCATTTTGTTGTTGCCTGATGGCACTAATAAGGCCTCATGGAAAATATGAGTGGTTACATGTTAACAGTTGGAATGAGGTGGAGAGTAGGAGCTTAATAAAACTAGACTAATAAAGCCTAATAAAAAGCCTAATAAAGCCTAATAAAACTAATCCACTCTGAAGCCTAACAGATTTTTTTTTTTTTTGCTGTTGCTGAGGCATGAATAAGTATAAAGTTTATGAATGACTACTAATGTTACTCCTACTGAGAGCAAGTCAATTTAAATCAGTGGACTTAAGTCCAATGATTTCATTGGGTCTGTTTTGAGTATGATTTAGTTGTATATCACCAGTCAGAATCTACCTTCCAGGTATTGGTGGACTCCCACCATTCCTGGGGCTGATATGAGTTAAAGTCCAACAACATCTGCAAGGTGACAGGTTCTCCACCTGTGTCCTGTGTGATCTCAGAGGTGGTTAAAAAATTGCGGGGTGTTGTTGTTTTTGTGTGTGTGTGTGTGTGTTTAAATTCAAAACAAACCAGATTGGCAGAAGGACTTTCCTTTCTTATAAAATTCTGGAAGTAATAGAAAAAACCATTGAAGCTTTTCATTAATTTCTCCTTGCGTTTATGGCGCTTCTGCATGGTGACACTTTATTGTATGGATGCTACTGAGACTTGGCATTAATGTAACATTTTATCATTTAATATTCTACACTCTGCTGTCTGACTACTGTTAGGACTCCTGTAATTAAACTGTCATGTAAAATCCCATTGTCTGTTTAAAAAATCTGCAGGTGATCAATTTATTCAATTTTATGTCTTGTCATCTGCCTGTGAGTTTTTGCATTTATGAGATTTAAAAGATAAAATGCATCCGCTTCTTAATACAAGACTCTCTTGTATTATCCAGTATGTTTAGGATATACAATTAAATGTGACTTGTCCTGTTAAGTGAAGTGCATGATGCCCAAATTGGCTTTGTTGGATTGTATGCAGCATACACCCCCAATACACATGTACTCGCCAAGCATCCAGCACACTACCCACACCTGCACTTACATAATATGCACATGTGAACACCCCTCCCCACACTCACTGCATATACAGCATATCCCCCCCATTTATTTATTTATAATTGTGATGTGTCACACATATTTGAAATGGGCAACAATTTAATAAGTCTTTGTAGTAGTAACGAAATGGGTTGGGAAGGTAAGGGAAGAATGTGCTCCCCTTTAACTATTTTATATTTTTGTCAGTCCTTGGAATCTTGAAGGCTGCAACCAATGGATGGGCAGAGAGAAAAAATGGATGTGATCATTGTGTTTACTACTTTGGGGGATAGTTTAGTACCGTAATTGGGGTGGACACTGACAGTGAACTCTTATGTTTACTCAAAAACTGGGACTCAATGGGACTTACTCCTAGGTAAAATAGCAGCCTAAATACACAATATCAAAATTTGCTCGGGATTAAAATGAGTGTAAATGAGATGAAGCATTGAGAAGATGCGACCAATTTCTTGTTTGTGGCTTGAACCATATTATTTAGTACCTAAATAATCTTGCTGACTTTTAAAAGCAGAAACTGTCTTTCTAGCTATTATTTGGCCTTTCCAACCAGTCAACTGAGCTGACTATCATAACTTCAGTCGCTTATTATGTTACATGTTTCATCTTTGATTTCATCCTGGTATGAGTGATAATAGAATAATATCTAGAATTTTATTTCTAGAGTCCATGATGGATTGTCAGATTCCCTTGAAAATAATAGTTGGGATTGTGAACATTTTTGGAGAGCAGTGTAATATGGATAAGCCTTAATATTACTTGTCTTTGTCAATATAGGTTAGTTTCAAGATCAGTCATAATATTACAAATTCTTTAAGCCACCTCAGAATTGCACTGAAAGAATGTGACAGTATACTAAGAAAGAAAGAAAGAGAGAGAGAGAGAAACTAGAAGGCAGATAAAATACCCCCAAATGTATTCTACAGTCACATGAGTGTTAATTCCATCTTATATGGTTGGGTGCATTTAGCACTTTAAATATGATGGTGTTCCTAATGGCCACCTCAGAATCTGTTACGTATTGATGATTGAATTCAAACCTGAATCCAAGCCTAAACCCCACCTCTGTCACTGTTGGGTAGCCTAGGCTGACTATCCCTCAGCTTCAGATGATTATCAGAGTGGAACTGAATAAAGTATCCCTAGTCTCTTCTAATGATTCTACATTTGCTCTGTTCTGTTAATTAATATGGCTTACTTGCATCTGCACTGGCTGACCTTCCACGGTTGAATACGTTATTGAATGTGTAAAGCTGAAGCTCTGTACTCAATTACATTATAATTACAACATTGAAATCAACAGGACTTGCTTCTCATTAGACATGTATAGAACTGTGCTGTAAGTGACAAAGTTCTACTTTTTAGTATTTCTTGAAAGAACTGTTCTGCTGGTAACAGCATTATAAGAGTTGTGATCAACTTAATTTTTTTCCCTTTTTTCTTCCTCCACCTCTCTTAGTCTACTATGGGGATGAAGGAGTTAACTACAACATTCTGGAAGCCGGCTGCTGAGCAGGAAAAAAAGATGGAGATGCATGCATTCCAAAGGCTAGGAAAAACAACACTGAGCTATGCCACTGGCAAGCAGACTTCCCTGACAACATGGAATATGCTTACAACATAATGGAATTTCCATCTGTCTAATTTATTTGTGTTACACTTTCATTTTTTCCCTTTAGAATAAATATTTTGTCTGAAATTCTTTAATGAGGAAATCTAATTTTTGCAGGTCATGACACATGTTAAGACTCATTTCCCTTTACATCCAACTGCTGGATTTCATAGAATTGTTGGAAGGGACCCTAAGGGCCATCTAGTTCAACCCCCCTGCAGCGTGAGAATCACAGCCAAAAAATCCCAGACAGATGGCCATCCAACTTCTGTTTTAAAAAATCCCATGAGGGAGAATCTTCCGAGGTACTTTGCTCCACTGTCAGAAAGTTCTTCCTAATGTTTAGTCAGAATCTCATTTCTTGTAATTTGAATGCATTGGGTTGAGTCCTGTCCTCCGGAGCAGCTGAAACAATCTTGCTCCATCTTATGTGTGACAGCTCTCCAGTTTAATGTGTTCAGGCTAAACATAGCCTTATTATTTCAACCTCATCTTTGTGGTCCTCAGACACTGGGTTGTTCGTTCATGGGTTGGACAAAGTAATCTCTTTGGTGACACTACAGAGGAAAAATGCTGCATATGCATAATCAATAAACATTATCTTCAACAATGCCCTCCTTTCCACATACCTACAATAATAGTACAGACAGTTGAATCTTGCCAAACCTTAGGCACTTCTGGGAGCCAGAGACTGCAGCTATGAAGCTACAGAAAGGTACTGTTATTTTTTTCACAAACCTAGCTTTCCTGGCAAGAGTGGGGTGGTGATATATCTGTTTGTTAGTTGTGGCTTGGAGAAAACACCATACTTCCAAAAGAGTCCTGGCTACTTGTGAGGAAGCCATTCCTAAGTGGTAAGGAATGTACCAACCAATAAGCCACTGTTTAGTTTTCCATTAGAATGTGTTTGACGTAATATAGGGGGCACCCCTGCGTGTTCGTCCTTTGCACGCACAGAGAAAGAAAATCAATAATGGCTTTACCAGTGTCCAACATTTCAAAAGCTCACTGGGTCAGCCCTTCAGTCTACATCAGTGGCTAAGCAAAAGCTTGGAAGGTCAGGAAGATTTGATCAGACCCCTGTTAGTCTTGGCAGTGGCAGAAAAAGAAGAATACAGTGTTGGCGTGAGTGAAGCCCAGTGCCCTAATGGGGGATGCAGAGCACTGCTCCCCAGTCAGTGTACTGACAATTTGTTGAACAGAGATGGGGCTCAAAAAAAACACCCTGCCTTCCCCCAAAGAATAAAGGGGGTAACTAGCTGAGGAACCAGTTGTCAGAATCTGCTAAGATTTTGATAAGGTCTGAATATGTACATGCCTATACCTATCCACCACTTTGGTGATGACCTGCTGACTTGCCAACAGGCAAGATTCCCTTAGGTCGTGTTCCCAGCATAGTGTCTTCAGACACACCCCTTAGCACTCAACAAGGCCCTCTGCTCCTGGTTTCAGTTTGGGATGGGGGTGGTGGGAGTGTCTTTTTGAGGTGGGGTGTTTCCTGTCTTTTCTCTGTTTTATTTTTGGAGGGATGTAAGTGATTTGCCAGTTGTTTGTGAGAGGATCTAAGCATAAAGCATTGGGGACCTTACTATGTCCGGACTCATACTTGACATCCAATAAAGACTGATATGTCAGTACATTTAACTCCATGATACATGTTCTTTCGGTTCCCAGAAAAGTCCAGGATGCAGAAGTTAAGAGTTGGTGTACGTAGCCAGATGGCAGTTCTGAGCGAGTCAGATTATTTATTTCCTTCTTGCTATGCCTGAAGAGCGCCCAGTAAGGCAGAAAGATGGCGAGAGGAAGCTGCGTCAACTTTGTAGTGCAGTTAAGAGAATGAATTATGAAATATCTGGTCCAAGCTTCACTTCAGCTCTGGATTTGCTGAGTGGCTTTGGACAAGTAGCTGTTTCTTGGCTTCAGCTGCCCACCTAGGTTGGATATTGTAATACAGCATTGCCTATCAGGGCTTTTCCAAGGATTACTATGATAATGCATTTGGATTTAAGTATTTAGAAAAAGCACCACATCAAGAGATCTAAAGAGGAAGCAGGACAAAGATGAAAGACTTATTTGGTTCAGTGGTACTTACTCCCAAAAGTGTACAGAGAATTTCAGTCTAAAGTATTATTAATTCACTCTAACTGCTAATGTCTATTAGGTAGGCTTGTTACTTATATAACAGAAATATCAATTATCAAAGTGCATACAGGCACTTCTTTCCAACACGCAGCAGCCGCCCAAACAAAACCCACTGCTGTCTTTTAAGAATATCATCTTCCCCCTTTGGGAAAAGAAAATCAGTCTCCCATCATGCCTTTATTGTGGCTATCAGAAAAGGAAACATCAGCCAGGCTCCCTTCCATTGTTCCTACATTCAGCTTCTGAGAGCCTGTTACCACTCTGCATCTGCCATTGTGCAAACTACCAGAGGGATGTGGGGAAGCAGCCACCCCTGAATTGAAGCAATTTGTACAATGGAGCGTAATGAGCTCTAACTCTCTAACTAGTACCTGAATGGGAGTGCTGTTTCAAATCTCAGTAGCAGCAGCATGAAGGGGTGGATAGGTGGTCTGCAAACTAAAACATGCAAAGGAAAAGCAACATAAGGTAATTTAAACAAATTGCTACTTTTTGTTACTATTTCTTTTGTTGATGTAGTTTTCCACTGTTGTTATTTGATGACAGGTAAGCTGCTTTAGGATGTGAAAATGCCGAAAAGTGGAATATAAATCAAAGGCACAAAATTGAGTGTGAGCAATGTGATATATGTAGTTTGGCGCACGCACACACACACACACACACAAATTCAAATTTAATCTTCCTCAAATAAAAGCAAACATAAAAATATGAAGAGCCCTTGCAGTTTGAAATGCATCTGGTCTCCAGCATTAATTTTAACCATTACTGTAGCGCTCTCTCTCTATCTCTATATATATATATATAGAGAGAGAGAGAGAGAGAGAGAGAGAGAGAACTGATATAAATATGGAGCCTATCCCCTTGAAAAACAACCCACTGAAGATTCTGTATGTTCACTGGCCCCAGAATGTAAAATGTCTGTTGTGAAGAATGGAGTAGAGTATATTGGAAGAACGGAAGCACTCTGTACTGCAACCTTTTGTTACAGCTCCCATTGGTAACATTACATCTCATGTTTAACATTTTCTAGCTCACTTTTGGAATGAACAAATGTTGAAAACATTTTGATCTAATAAAAGTAAAGGACATTTGCAGTAAACCTGGTATTATCCCATAATACAGATGCAGTGCAATGAAGTAGTTTTTTAATAATTTATTTGGTTTATTCTCCATAAGGCCCCAGGGTGGGTTACAACAGTACAGTATAAAATATTAAATATTAAAATCAGTTAAAGCAGCAATAAAACAGATTGTCTTTTACTGTAAACCCATACATTTTTAAAAATATATTAAATATACTTTTCAAAAAAAAAATATCATGGTATAATTTAGCTGTATATTCTCGATCCATAATTTTCAAGTAAAATATTCAGTGAATACTGAAATGGTGTGGTGCTGACTCCCTGTTAAAATTGGCTGTGAGTCTTGGGAGTAAAAATGCATACACAAATTTAATAAATATATTAAATATCATAAATAACTGCAAATAGTATATTCCCAATTAAAGAAACAACATAGTGAGTTCTCAAAAAGGAGAACAACATGAGCCTCTGCTTCAACTGCAGATGTTTTGAGAACTGATGTGCCCAATTTTTAAAAGGCACTAGAACTCCTGGCCTCTCATAAGACACGAAGAGCCCTTGTAGTTTTCTGCATAAATAAAGTAAAATCTTGAAGTATGAAGTGTTTGATAAGTGTAACAGTCCAGCCTCTGTGTTCTCGAAGCTTTGCGGCAATAATTTTCTGAGCGGCTGGATCCGGCAAGGTCACAGTTTCAGGATTGTTCATCTGTTAAGGGGAGGAAATAATAAAAGTTGCTGGTTATGATGCTGTTTTTTTATCAGACAAATGGATTTTACTCATCTTCAGGCAAGATGCTAGTTGGAAGTATTTACAGATTGCAGAACCCTTTGTAACAGGCAATGCTATATGTTTTAAGTTATCTAGGAGTTCTCTAAGAAGAGGGATTGATTGTGAATCCACTCTTGGAACTAGTCCAAGGAGAATAGGGATCTCCTAACTACTCTTAGCACCTTTAACAAGCTACAGTTCCCAGGTTTCTTGGGGGTAAGCCATGACTGAGGAGGTTTTCCATAATCAAGCGGTAGATGAATTTTATTAAATAAATAAATTATAATGCTTTTAAGAGCATAATGCAGATCACTCAAAGGAACAGTTATGCATACACTCTTCTCATCCAGAACCCAAAATATTATTGGATACAGTTTCTCTCTCAGTATTCTCTATCTTAAACCAAACCGTTCACACACCAACTTTTGTAAGGGGCAAGTTCTGCATCATAACCCCTAACCCTTTTTCCTATATAGGAATTATTTTGGGTAATGGTAATAACTCACTGTTTCAAAAGTTAAGGACCTCCTTAAATTGTATTTTAAAATACATCTATAGAACTTTACACATAGACGGGTCCTAATTCTACATATAGGGGGAAATTGAAAAGTCTTTTTTCCCCTTTGTCTATCAACCTAATACAGAACCCCCCCTTATTAATAAGGCTTATTGTTACAACTGTCATAAGCATAACTAACAACGGCTTTTTAGGTTATGTATTTGTTTGTTTTTCCATTGTAAACCGCCCTGTGATCCTCAAAGGAAGGGTGGTATAAAAATTTAATAAATTAAATAAAAAGAAGTAAAACACCAAATGGGAAAAAATGTTTCCATTTAGTGCTTATAGTGGTATGTGTCCTTAACCAGAGTGCATTGTGTGTTGTCTTCCAGAACTTCATAATCTTCTCACTCCATCTTCTTCTTATCTCCCAGAACATTTATGTAGGATTAAATGTAATAGAACTTACCATTGATCTCAAGGTATTTGCCAGGTGCTGTGTGCTTGGCCGAAAAGTTTCTGCAGTCTCAACAGAAGCCTCTTCTAAATATTCAAAGAATGTCCCGAAAGCATAAAGACCACTTGAAAGTCTTCCCAGACATGTTTCCTAAAACAGGAGAATAAATAAAAAGTTGTTAACGGAAATTTATGAGTCAGAAATATTACACGCATTACATTCCTTAACAAATATTTTATGGTGCAATAATACTGTATGACTGGGGTAAGCAGTCAAAATACTCTGAGATGAACAAAATATTACAAACAGCTTTGGAAATAATATAGTTGACTATATACACCAAACAATCATTCCTCCTTAATTCTTGCTTTCGTGCTACATAAATGCACAGTCTTTATCAATCCAGACTATAAGTGCTGTTGCTTATGTAGTCAACATCAGCAGGTTTAGGGAACCTCAGCATTTGCAAACATATTAAAAATGCTTAGTTCTAAAAAGGGAAACTCCAAAAAGAGCACAATGAGGTCTGAGCATGTTCAGTAACCATAGATTGAATGCTCCTTGACTATTGGGAATGGGATGGAGTGGCAGGAATCCTGAAGAGCAGAATTCAACCAGCATTTTGTTGTTGGTCCCACTGGTAATGTATTAATAAACTTGCCTTTTCAAATCCAGTGTCATAGCATTTATCTTCTTGAGTGATCTTTGGAAGATTGAGATTATTCATGGCCAGTTCCATCTTGCCTTGACAGGCGGCCTCCTTCTTACATAGCTAGTAAAACACAACAAGGTTTAATGAGACTTTCCCCCCATGATCACTTTAATGTTATATTCCAGACCATCCGTATACCCCATGGAAGATGTAAACCTCTCTCCATCACTGACATTCATTAAGTGGTCCAAAACTGCTTTTCCTGTGATCTTCTGACCCCTGCAGCTATCCCTAATCTGAAGATGCAGCAGTATTCGCAATGCTAGGTCAATTTCAAATTGGAATTGTAATGTATACTGAGAAAAAGGGATTCTGAATGTCAATTTGCAACTGTAACTCCACTTTTAAAACATTTCCTATAAAAACTGACTTAGGTGCGCCCCTGCATTTTGAACTTCCCTGCAAAATAATTGGGTTCTTCACTATGTTTAGCCAGGGTACCAAATTTCCCAACCCTGGAAAGCAAAACAAAAAACAAGACTTCAAATCTCAAATCATTCATTTTTCTCTAAATCTTAACTTCTTTGGTGAATATTAGTATTAAGTAATAAGTGAATAAGGAAAGAGAGAACAGGAATGTATTGAGCACTGTATGTTTATACATAGAAAAGCACATACTGCTACTAAAACAAATGTGTATTCCTAAATAAAGAGTGACCAATATAGGATACATCATGCTGAACGATTCTCCTAGAAATACCCAGCGCTTCGCCATCACTCAAACTCTGCCTATCAGCCCATACCTAACCATGTAGCCTCAGAAGTAACTCCCAGGTAAGTGGAACACAAAAGTGCAAGCTTGGCCCCATGACTGTGGGTGCCCGGTGCCATGCAGCTTGCATGGCCCTGGCACCAAAATTTGTGGGTGCCTGGCTCCTTCATGGGGAATTTTGTGGGTGCTCGGGCACCCAGGGAGCTGGCGGCACCTATGGCAGCACATAAGACTGCAACTTAAGTTTGTAATATACACAAGAAATGTAGGGTTTAGAGGATTACTGTATGGAGGCTCTGAAAGTATTGGCGGGCATGTGTATTTTTAAAAAAATTACACAGATTTATGACACAGTAAAATGTCTCACTGGTGTTCAGAAAACCAAAAATATAAAGAATGAACAAAAGAATAACAGTTGAAATAACAGTAGAATGCCAGAAGATATTTTTAAAAATTCGTTCAGAAAAGGCTTGAGTAAATGAAAGGTCATAATCACACTGAAAGAGTAGATTGTTGGAGGAAAGGTGTAACAGGCTGATGAGATAGCAGTACGAACTGCACCATCTGGACCAAACTCAAGGGGAGCCCCATATAGGGTACAATTGCAGTAGTCAGTTCCTGAGATTTTCCCTGCCCAGGAATGGCCATAACTGGCCAATCAGCTGAAACTGGTAGAAGGCACTCTTAGGCACAAGTGACAAAAGTAGCTCTACAAATTCGTTCCTTCAAGGAAGCACAACCCTGGTAATGAACGATCAACTTCCTGACATGGGAACTGCCTACCCACATGGTTTACCTGTTGCTTTATCATCCTTTGCATTGTGACATACTTTATGTACACAAGCTGTTTTAAATAAATATAGTTCTATTAAATGCTTCCTATGTGCATACTGGCCTTTCCTGGTTCTGCTCTGAAGGTTTCTGCTCTACATTTCAGTATCCTCACAGCGTTGGATGAGGGTACAAATCCCCATTCAGCTCTGAAGCCCAGCAGGAGATCTCTAGTCACTTCTAGGCCTAACTTACTTCACAGGGTTATTATGGAGCATAGGAACCAGATCCTAAGGGCTGAGGTTCCTTATTGGGAGTTCCCAAATAATAATAAAAAGCACTGCTCAGTCCTGTTGCCTGCCTTTCCTGGGTTCTTGTACAGGGTTGGCCAACTTCCAAGAGACTGTGATCTACTCACAGAGATAAAAACTGGCAGTGATCTACCCCCTTTTTTGGGGTTCAGATCAAAGTTATTGACCTTTGGGGAGGAGGAAAGCGATGCTGAGCTTTTTTTAGGGAGGAAAGCCCCGTTTTTTAGGGGTGCAAGGCAAAGGTGTTGAGCTTTTTCAGGGGAGGCAAAGTTTTTTAACTTCTGTGGGGGGAGCCACTGATCTACCGTTGATCTGCCACAGACATCCAGTGATCTACTGCTAGATCACGATCTACCTGTTGGACGTGCCTGCATGCTTTTTGGCCTGCTAGAATCCACTTCACTGCTGCTGTTCGTTTGCAATAAATGCTTTTCTTATCTCAACCGTCCTTCTGCAAAGAGATCTGTCTCTAGCTGCTGGTGTCCTGGAAGCGCAAACGCCCCAAGGCGTTGTTGCGAGGCTCTGCCCGCCCTTGAACCATTGGAAAGATGCACTCCCTTCTCCAGGCTTAGGAGCAGAAGGAGCTCCTGCACTAAGCTTGAAAAGTTGCAACACCCCAGCTAAGAGAAGGAAAGGAGATGCCCGAGTCCCCGCCCCAAGAAAGGACGCGCGCTCGTTTCTCCTGGCGCTCTGCGCGCTCGCTCTCACCTCTCGAGTCAAGCCGGCCGCTCTTCCCTGCAGCCAGCGCGCCAGGTCCACGCATTTCTGCAGCTGGAGGCGCTCGGGCGGCACCGTCCTGGCCGAGGGGTCGTCGCTGAATTCGGACTCGCCGGAGGAATCCCCGACGGGCATAGCCTCTGCCCTCAGGAGCAGCAGCAGCAGGAGAGCGACGGCAGCCCCAAAAACGCCTGGTGGGAGAAAAAGGAGGAAGTTAGGCAAGCTGAACCAAAGAGGTTCCCGCCGGCTGCAGCTGCGCGCCAGGCTGCCCGGCCAAGTTGGAGACGCTCCCTTGCAGAACGGGAGGAGCCCGCCAAGGCGGCTGCCAACTCACCTGCCAGCGGAGCCTGCATGGCCTTCTCTCCTTAGGCTTGACCCTCTTTGCTGCCTCGAGAAGCTTTGTAGCTTTGGGGCCTGTAGAGCTGAGTGAGTTGTAGGGCATTTCTGAACCTATTTATTGGATGGGTCTGACTGCACTTGGGGAAATCCAACGTTGATTAAGAACTACCGCGTTTTTTTGCGGTGGTTTCTTTTTTTAAAAAAGTAGTATAATGAACCATGGGGGCATCTGCTGGGAAATACTGGAGTAAGGCGTGAGGTCACAGGGAACTGAAGATGCCTTTTAGCCTACTTCGATTAATGTTCTTGTGGACCGCTTACAGACTTTAAAGTCAGGCATGTGCAAGGGAGACTGATGACCCCTCTTTCATTTCCTCTCTGTGTGTGTTGGAGCAAAAAAAAAAAAAAAAAAGTTCTCATGAAGGAGTGAGAGTAGTCATTTGAGATAATAAACAAAAAGCAATTCAGCTTTTTCTTTGGAAAAGCTCTGTTATGGAACAATGCTGGCTATGGAGAAATCCTAGTCCAAATTGCATCCAAACTGTTCCATAGCAGCAGGGAGTGATCACACCCACCCCAAGCAGTTCCTATGACTGTGCGCACATGTCATGTATGATAAGGATGCGTGGGAAAGCACACGGCACAATGCAAAAAGTAGGTGGGAGCCTTTGTTGCAAGCACAGAAAGGGCTGCCCTGCAGTATGCAGAACAGAGTAATGGTACACAGCACATGTGCAGCCCATTGGGGACTCGCCTCAGGTGCACTGATAGCTCCATCAGTATTTGATCAATGCCTTGGCCACTTATGAGGCCTAGGGCATCTTATGTGAGTGCCATGATGCTTGACAGTGTGCATGACTTCAAGATCCTGGAGGCTTCCAGCTTCCTGCACCTGCTAGAGAGCTGGCTCACAGACCACCAGTGGCTCCTTGGGAGATTTCTTTGGATAGATGGGATAGAGCTGTCAAGGGCCTGCGGGTCATTCTGCTCTCCTCCACTGATAATACAAATTACTAATAAGTATGCAGAGATAGCCGTCCCTTCTCCTTCTGACACACCACTCCACCCAACACCTCTCAGCCTCCAGGCCCTTGTCCAGGGTCCAAACAAACTCATAGATCCACCCTGAAAAAAATCTTAGTAAATAGAGTTCCTGGAATATGTCAACAGCACTCTGGTCTCTCGCTGTACATAAGGCTTGCTTTTAAGGTTGAGGGAGCCTCTGCAGGCTGCTCTTCTCTGTTATCCTGGGATCATATTACCTGTCCTCACGTCAGCCTCTAATTTGTTCACATGCTTAAAGTGTGAATCAGGTTGAAGGGAGTAGAAAGAAGATCATATGTTGCCCTTCTGTGAATCAAGGTGCTGCACGTAGTCAGCAAGGATAAATGGCTGAAGTGCACTCAGTTTTCTTTCTGTAGATAGAGGTCTCTGAATCTCAGTGGCTTAAGAAATCTCTCTGTTAAGGCATTTTAAGGACATCTTCACCGCAAAATGCTATAAAAGTGGTTAAAACAAAAAGCAATGGACATCAAACAGAAAAATAAAAAAACCAAAGGATTTTCTCTAATATGCTTATTATCTAAAGCATTTTTCACAACAAGTGCCGTGTCAGGTCGCTTGCAGATGATTAAAGTCTTGGTAAAATACTTAATGGTAACACATCACTAACTTTATATATTGTTAGATGCAGATAGAGAAAAGTGATTTCTTGCACTATTTTATTGCAGAAAGAGGCACTCTAGTTTAATGCCCATGACCTGTTCCATGTACACATACAGAAAGTCATTGGAATCACACGTTCACGTTAGGCTAGTAGATAGTTACCACCCAACCATCATGACTACCTCTATCCAGGTTATTTCTTTATAATGCAACAGGAATTTTGTGGCTGTTGCATGGCAAGATCTTTGGTTCCTCTGCTTTGTTGCCACACAATACAAACTAGTTGGGAAATTTTAATGGAAGAAACTGTTCTTCTCCCTTCTACTCCCCTTTTTTTGCTTTCAGCTGAAACTATTTTTAAAAATGACAACTACAGGCCTCCTAGATAGTATATAACTAGACATTTGCTCAAAGTACTGTACCACATAAATTGCCTGTGACGTACTGGGGAACTCTCTGGGTGCATTGCAAAACCCTTAGTCAGTGCAGCTTTTCAGATTTTTATGCTTACTTCCTGGAGAAAAAATGATATGTCATGTTGCCGTTTGGCTTTGTAGGACATAATTGTGTTTTTCTATGTGGAAAGTATTCAAATCAAGCCTTCTGTTCTTATGAAAAAGCGGAACAGTAAACAAATAAAACCAAAAGAGTTATAAAACGTCTTCTGCATTACATATTGGAATTGCCACAAAAGCAGTGCCAAGGATTAAAAATTGACAGTGGCCCTTAAAAATATAAAATCTTTATATGATAAATTGCCTTGAACAATCTTATCAAATCCTACACAGGAAAATGGGATAGCAATGCTAGTGGCATTGTGATCTCTTTCTACTCTTAAGTCACAAATGTTGGGTACACACATGACGTAGACCATACAGTTGCCATGAGACAGCACAGCCAGGAGCAACAAATGTGAAGAGGCATTATTTATGTGATCAAATGTAATCGCAGCGGTAGATATACACTTGCTCCAATTACTGCAATGAAGGCAGTTCTTATTTAAAAGGATGACATTTCATATGACTTTTTGCTTTTGTTTCTAATTCTAATTGATAGTTGCTTTGATCTGCCAGGAAAGACAGTTGGAAATCAGTCAAATCATTTAAAGAGTGCTTTCGGCACACAATTATAGCACTGGAACAGACCTCAGAAGCAATCTAGTCCAACCCTGTGTGCAGAGAATCCCAATGGGTAGAGCTGAGAGAGATTAACACACACACACACCAGCTTCATCCAACCAGTCCTCTGTAATACAAACCAGGTCAGCTTGTTCAACCAGGATTGCTGTGGTTTTACCATTCACTGGCCTGCTGTTGACAATCACAGAATTGTAGAGTTGGAAGGGACCCTGAGGATCATCTAGCCGAGGGGTAGTCAACCTTTTTATACCTACCGCTCACTAATGCATCTTCCTTGATGGTAAAATTTCCTTACCGCCCACCAGTGCTTGATGGAAGGAGGATTCAGCTTGTGCCATAGAACCCCCTACTGCCCACCTAGAATCCTAAAGCACCCACTAGTGGGTGGTAGGGATCAGGTTGACAACCCCTCATCTAGCCCAACCCAATCCAAAGCTATTTAAAACAGGGGGATGGTATGGGGCCAACCAGCACCCTGTTGTGGGTCAGTTCTGTGATTGTCAACAGCAGGCCACTGAATGGTAAAACCACAGCTATCCAGGACTTAATCCTGGTTCTTTGATGATAATAGAACTGTCTCTCCCCTCCATAGCTCCCTCTGCCTCTACAACTCTGATGGCTCCTCCCTGGGTCTCATCACCTCCTCAATACCTATGAAAAAACATCTCTCCTTCCTGCACCTGTACCAATAAAAATAAAATGCAGAATTGAGTTTACGTGAGGGCAGGGGGACAGGCCCTCAACCCCCCTGCAGAGCATTATAAATGTAGCCTTCCAACTTAACTTAAGGTTGTCTCCCACCCACCACAGCACTCCCCATGGGACCCCATTGCACACAAATCATGTGCTGGGGGGGTCGTCAGTATTGAGGAAAACATTGAATCAGGGTTCTAATGTTGAATTCTAATGGTGTACCCTCTGCAGCTGCTTCAAAGGGCACTGCTGCTATTTAAAGGAAGGATTCGATCATACACTGGCAAATTCAGCTGTCTGTCACAATTATAGTTGATTAGAGGGTCTTGTGCAAAAAGTCTGCTCCCCAAAAATATTGGGTTTATTGCAATAAGGAAAGTGAAGGGGAGATGCGGCTGAAATCACGGGGTGATAGTTGCTTGGCACAATGTCATCTAATCTCCGCTCAAACAAATCAAGATGAATGCTCAATAAACACACTGCCTGGAAGTGACCTTACTGTCTTCTTACATTTTCTAGTCTTCAGTAGAAAACTAATTAAAAACGTTTAGTTTCTTGGTTGTTGTTTCAAGTGCCCAGCCTAAAAATAGCCTAAGAATTGCCATTGACGCTTGTTTTGGGGAAGTTCAGATTTTCTCTCTCTCCAGATAATAGTTCCGAAAATGATTTCCCCCGAAGGAAGGAGGGGTCATAGGCCCATTCAAAAAAAATAATAATGAAAGAGATACAAAACTGTGATGATGAAAGGTGAAAGAAAACAGCCTGAGTTTCTCTGGACTCAGTTTTTTTTTATCAGTGATCCAGATTAAGAGGTGGAGGGAGTCCTTCTCAGACTTAATGCTGGTCCACACTTCTGCTTGTCCTGGAAAGCACAAGTCCAAGTGGTTTTGCCTTTGTCCCACCACTTTCCCCTGGAAAACAAATGGCAATCTGCAGAGAAATCAGGAGCCACTTCCTTTTTAGTCCCACAGAGCTCTGTGAACCTGCACAGCAAGCAGTTAGCATTCTCTCTCCCTCCCTCCCTCCCTCCCTCCCTCCCCCCTCTCCAATTACAAGGGCCATAGAAAATGGATGGTGCCTATGCTGTCCTAGGTATAACATGTTGCAGTAATCTAACCTAGCGGTTTCCATAGCACAGACAACAGGAGTTAGGCTATCCCTGTCCAGGCAGGGGCACAGCTGGAGCACCAGCCAAAGCTGATGGAAGGCACTCTGTGCCACCTGAGCCTCAAGCCACAGCAATGGACCCAGAAGTACCTCCAAGCCATATACCCTCTCCTTCAGAGGAAGTATAACCCTACCAAGATCAAGCAACCTCCCATCCATCTGGTCTAGGGAACAACCCACTAACAGTGCCTCAGTCTTATCTGGTTTGAGCTTCATCCAGTCCATTACTGAGGCAAGGCAACAGTCCAGCACATCACTGCCTCTCCTGCAGATGTAAAGGAGAAGCAGAGATGAGTGTCATCAGCATATTGCTGACAATATACTCCAAAACTCCAGATGACCCCACTCAGCTGTTTCATATAGATGTTAAACAGCATGGGGAGTAAAATTAAACCCTGAGGAAACCCCACATTGAAGGCTGCGTGGGGAGCGCTCCATACACATCACCCCAGTGGCGTAGCGTGGGGGTGCCAGGGGGGCCGGCCGCACCGGGCGCAACATGGGCGGGGGGGGGGGGCGCGCTCGCACTAGCAGCTCTCTGCCCCTACTAAAATCCACGGGTTAGGGAGCCCGCGCTCGCTCGGCTTGGCGAGGAGGTCGCGGAAGGGGGAGAGCGAAGCCTTCTGCCGCGGGCAAAAAAAGGAGAGGAAGCCGGGCGGGCGGGCGGGCTGGCTGGCTGGCGGGGGTCTGGCTGCACCTGCTGCTGCTGCCGTTGCCGCTGCTGCAGGGGCTTTGACAGCTTGGCGAAGCGGAGGGAGAGGAGCTTTATGGTAATTGCGGCTCTCTCTCCACTGGCCGCCTGGGTAGTGAGCCGAGCCGAGCAGGGAGTCTGGCGAGGGGGCGGGAAGAGACTTTTCCACCTCGCCTGGTCAAAAAGGAGAGCGGAGTCTCCTCAGGGCGCCCTCAGGCAGGGCAGGGCAAGGCAAGCAGAGCGAGGAGGAGAGAGGGGGGGGGAAAGCAGCCAGGAAACGCTGCGGTGTGGAGGAGGAATCAATTAAGGAGAGAAAGTGAAAAGCCTTGGAGAAAGGGAAAAAAGGAAAGAAAAGAGGCAGCTCCAGGAGAGCGTGGGGGAAAGAGAAGCCTCGCTGCTGCTGCTTGGGAGAGTAAATTACTGTACTTGCCTTGCCCCGGGTTAGGGGGCGCAAATTAATTGCCTTGCCCCGGGTTAGGGGGCGCAAATTACTTGCCTTGCCCCGGGTGCTGATAACCCACGCTACGCCGCTGCATCACCCTATGGAAATGACCATCCAAGTAGGACTGGAATCACTGCAAAGAGGTGCCACCCACCCTTAACTAGGACAGCTGCTCCAGAAGGATACCATAGTTGATGGCATCAAAAGCTGCTGAGATGCCTAGGAGAATTAACAAGGACACATTCTCCCTGTCTCTCTTCCAACAGAAGTCCTCTGTTGGGCGACCAAAACAATTTTCTGTGCAAAAACCAGGCCTAAACCCTAACTGAAATGGATCTAGAAAATCAGTTTCCTCCAAGAGCACAAGGATCTAGAATGCAAGTGGTTGTCCTGACTGATCCAGGCACCTTGTCCACATCCTTGAGCCTTACTAACTTTCAACCTTATGGCCACTGTGTGTGGTGGGGTTATTGTTTTTGTTTGTTATTATGGCATGTATTTTTGTGTTTTTATATTTTAAACTGCCCTGTGATCCTCGGATGAAAGGCGGTATAGAAATTTAATAAATAAGAAATAACAACCGAAACTCATCAAATATAACAGGACTATAATCTACTATGGTGATTAATCAAATCCTGTTTATACTGATGTGGAAGTAAGTCCCCTGAACACTGAACACAATGAGGCCTGCTTCCAATTAACCATGTAAAGGGTTGAATAATATTTTGTAAGGGCAAGTGAGGCAGCCACTGAAGGCGTATGTTTTACAGTTAGCTTTCCTGGAGATTTGTATATTTTATTTAAGAGATCTGAATAGAGCAGATGTGTCATGGATGCAGGCTTCTTGTTTATGCTCCAGAGTTATTAAAGAGACAGAAACCACACCCAAGAATAAAAATCCATTATAAATATGTGATCTTCTCTCATCTTTGAGGAGCTGTCCTGGGCCATCAAAATGCCTAATGGACTTTTGACTTTTCTCTGCTACAAAATAGCCTGCTGAAACTCAGAATCTCACACCGACTAAACACCCACCCACGTCTGGCGCAATGTTAAACTTCCTCACAATGCTTAAAGTTATGAAATGAAATAAAAAAACACAAAAAACCAAAACTCCTTTTTCAAATCCACTACCAAATTTATTACGTAAGTCAGAGTTTCAAGTCCTGGCCTCTTTCAAAACAGAGAGTGAAGCTGAAAATACACATCAGGGTTTTAGAGAAGTAGGGATACTCTGAACGCCCTTCTCCTGTGAAATGTTTAAACAGACCAGTTTCTTTCGAGACTTGAATTCTGTGATAAGGAAAGTTAGTTATATCTGAAGCAGATCTGGCTGTTTGTGGCACTGACTGGCTGTCCTCCCCATAAGGTTACAAAGAAAGCTTATCACCATCTCCAGAGTACTTACAAAAAGGATAAGCCTATGAAAATTGGTGCATTTTTTAAAGGGTCAGGCTAGGGAGTATATGTCCCATCGCAAGTGGCGCTGTGATCTAAACCACTGAGTCTCTTTGGCTTGCTAATCAGAAGGTCGGCAGTTCGAATCCCCGTGACTGCTCCCATTGCTCTGTCCCAGCTCCTGCCAACCTAGCAGTTTGAAAGCCTGCCAGTGCAAACAGATAAATAGGTACCGCTGCAGAGGGAAGGTAAACAGCATTTCTGAGCACTTTGGTTTCCATCAGTGTTCTGTTGTGCTAGAAGCGGTTTAGTCATGCTGGCCACATGACCCGGAAAACTGTGTGTGGACAAACGCCAGCTCCCTCGGCCTGAAAGCGAGATGAGCGCTGCACCCCATAGTCACCTTTGTCTGGACTTAACTGTCCAGGGGTCCTTTACCTTTACATGTCCCATGTGAAGCATGAGAGGAGGAGGAAAAGCTCGTCCAGGCATCCAGGCATCCTTTTTATGGTGTGCTGATTTGTGATTATAATGGTATGTAATCCCGTTTTCAATACACTTGAAAACCTACAAAACCTTTGGGGTGGGCATACTACTAGTCCTGTAGCTTCTTGATGAAATCCTGTAACTTTTCATAACACACAACTTTCATGGCCTTTTTGTCCCACTTTTGTTGCTTTGGACCACATCGACGAGGCCGAGAGAGCGGTCTTGTCGTCCAGAACCTCCCTCCGTACACACCGTCCAGGCTTGTGCCCTGGGGAGGTCACTTCAGTGCTGCTAAGACAGCAGATTGACTTCATCCCTGGAGACACAATCCATTGTCTCTGGAGACAGACAGATGCCAACCAGGGCAAGATGGCAATCAAGCGGTAACTTTAGGGAAGCATAGCAGAACAATTAACAAATCAGAATGAAATGCAGACAGTCCAGTATAAATCCACCACAAATACTCTGTTATTGTGTCTATGACACAATATTTCAGAATATTGCAGAATATACCTGTAAGAAAAAGCCAGCCTGATTTCGGCTTATACAGAAACACCTTAAGACTGATGGCTACAGACAGCCTTTGATTAGCTGCTAGTAATGTCTGTCATTTTGAATGCTAGGCTCACCCCATTCCAAGGGACACATAGCCAGCTCTCTTTTCATATTGCCTCTGTCTTCAGTCTAGATTTTAGCTGCTGCCCTTTGCTTATGAATAAATACTGACCACACACACACACACACACACACACACACACACTGTATGAGCAAAAGAGCGCTTTGTGGTTTTGTGGTTAGAATGTGGACGTGAAATGAGATGTTCACACTATTTGGTTGCAACATTCACTGCTTATCTTTGGCAAGTTGCTACCTCTTAGAGCTGTGAAGCTGAAGAGCAGTGAAAGGGATGCAAATAATAATGCACATAGGGTAGTTGGTAGGCAAGATACAAAACAAATCGCAAAAGCTCATATGCATCTGATTGCTAGCTTTTCATATTGCTAGGGCTGAATTCTATACCAATTTCCTTGGGAGTTCAACAGACATTGATATTGCTCTGCTTTCTCTTAGCTCCACTGAAGTTACTCTAGTTGGAGCCTTGCATGTTGAACGTGTTGCTTCACAGGTCTTAGTAGCTAATCCCACTTCCAAAGATCACATCTTGTAGGAGACAGAGAGCGTCCCTTTAATTCACCCAAGACTGTGGAGATCAAATCTGAGTCAGTTCTGATAACATGTTTCCTTGGTTTATTTAATTTCAGTATCATTTATTTACAGCTGTTGTCATCTGGGGCTGATGGGAGTTGTAGACAAAAACATCTGGAGGGCACCAGGTTAGTGAAGGGTGTACTGTAATATAAATGAAAACAAAACAATATGCAGCAAAGAAAAATCACACAATCAATAAAAAACCAACATCTAAATGGAAGACATATAGGATGATACAACTTTTTTTTCTTTTCTTTTTTACATTGTCTGGTTTCTGGAGCATCTGAAAACTAAGGTGCAGTGCAATCCTGTACAGTAAATGTCTACTCAGAAGTAAACCAGATTAAGTTCAATTGGATTTACTCCCAGGTAAGTGAATATAGGATTGCAGCCCAAAAGACTGAAAATCAACAACATAAAAACAACATGGAGAATGTTTGCTGAAATGAAGCAATCTTTGTTGTCCATTGGAAAGTGAACAGCAAAGGTTGAGGGGTCCCTGCTGCCTCAGTTTCTAGTGTGTATGACCATACATTACTCAGAAGTAAGCCCTGCTAAATTCCATGGCTTCTAGATGTGATTGGAGTCTGAATAACTGAATTGCTTAGTTTTAGAAGTTCCGATTGGCTTAGGGTGGACTGATTGACAAGGAGGACTTAACAGTGTTGTGCTCCCCCCTATACATTTTTGCCGGCTTCTCTCTTTCTCTCCCTAGCTTCTTACAGAGTAAAAAGGAAGGGAAATGAGCAAACCAATCCACTGCCCTACCAAAGCCATTTCTGTGGGAGGGAGGTGCTGGAGACAGAGGCTAGACCTGCAGATGGTGATTGTTTTGATTGGCTAAGCAGAGGAGATGGGCAGAAGCATTTAGGAAGCCTCTTGGTTGGTGGAGATGTATTAATAATGACTGTAGGCAACAGGAGAAAGACTGGACTATGACTGGAGGTTTTGGGGTGGGGCTGGCTCAGAATATTGGTAGGGCTATGCCCCACTTTTCCTAACAGAGGAGCCTCCACTGTACACCACACAACTTGACAGGTTATGTACTCTTATTAATAAGATAACGGATGAATCACTGTGTCCTGAATTGCATTGCAACACTTAATAAGATAGGAATTTATTTATAGGAGAGGCATACAAAGGGCAATGCAATAAATAATGAACTAAACCCTGTATACAATCATTTCCACAGATCACTTCTCTATGAAGGGATGGTATGTGAACTCTTTCAATGTGCTCATTAGACCTAGCTTGAAAGCCAAGCACGGACACTTGGCCAGCAGAAATTGAAATGTATTCATTCTCTTCTATCGTCCCAGTTTTAGTTGTCCATACCAACACTTCTTTGGAAGTCTTCAAACAGACAGTTCAGTCTGCACCAATACTGACTCATTGCTTTTATTAATGCTTGACTCAACAGAAGGCAAATATGTCTATGCTGCCAGCAGAGTTGGATTGCCCAGGGAATAAAGCAAATGAACCCATTTTAAAGCATTTCTAATAAAGTGGTGCTGCCCTCACTCCAGATCTCAACCCCATGGCATATTTGGGTGACTGCTATGCCTACCGGCCTTTTTATAACAGGCTCCACCAATTGCCCATTTTGGGGGGGGGATAACTTTAAGATCTATTTAAATTTCTAAACAACATACTGTATATGCCAGATGTGTGTGTTCTACAAGTGGCGCTATTCCTGAGAAGACCATTCAGCAGGTCAGAGACCACTGAGCTTCCTTTGAAACTGGAACTATTAGCAAGGCCTCCCCAGTAGAGTTTAAGACATGGGTAGATTGGTACAGGGAAAACCAGGTCCCAATGAATGCCATTGCACAATGTGGGATTTTTCAAAAAGAAAAAAGGATGCAGTCATGGGAATATATACACTCCAACCACAAATAAATAAACAAACAATTTAAGATTATTCTGAAATGATGTTTTCAGACTGAAGACAAAATCAGGACAATGTGTGTTGCAGGAAGGGGTAAGGGGAACCACAAGAAAATAAAGTGTGTCCCAAGTATCTCATTCCTAAAGTTGCTCTTGCACATAAATTAATGGCATGGCTATGCTTGTCTTATGTATCTCCTATATGTATGGTACCCACCAGAATATTAGTTGCAGTAATTGCAACCAGAATCTTGAGTTAGCAAGGAGACAGTCAGTTTTCTTGTTTAGCATTCCACTGTATCCAGAACCACCATATCCTGTTTTCTTTATAATTCTGTGTAGGGGATAACTGGCCTTCCTATTTTTATTATTTATTGGATTTATATACCACCCTATTCCTGGAGGTTTCAGGGCAGTTCACAGTTTCTATTCCTTGGAACTGATTTCCCATCTCTGCATGCGCTTTTTAACAAGGCTTGCCAAGTACATAAACTTTCAGTTGTTGTTTTCTTAATAAAGGAAACTTCTGACAACTTGAATGCTGACTAATACATTGGTGAATGTTGTCAAATGCTTTCTCTTAGGAGGTCTTAATCTGAAGACTATGTAAAAAAAAAATCCCTTTCTTTCACCCTTGTGTGTTCTTCCCTTCTATGCTTGCATGTAGCACTAAGCCATGGTTTTACAAAGCACAGGTTAATGATTAAACAAATCATGGCTTCTTGTTTCTCCAATTCATGATTTGTATTGCAGAACAAGGTGAACATCAGGCGTGGAGTGGTCAAACCAATAATGGTTAAGGAACGGTGATGGGCTCACACATGGGAAAGGAGTGGAGCAAGGGGGAAACTGCTCGGACCTATGCGTTATAGGCTTTGGACAAGCGGAAGTGTGGTTGAACCCCTAGTGGTCTCTTTGCTTCAGCAATCTATTTAAGTGGGTTGAGTTGCTTCCTGTTACTTTTATTAGACAACCAAGAACCAGAAACCCACGAACTACTGCAGATCACCAAATGATCTAAACAGCAGACACTCATCTTCCATCTTTCTGCGGCTACAGTGCAGGTTTCTGCTGCGGATTCTCAATATGAGGCTGCTTTTCGTATCTTGTCTGAGTAGCGTACAGCACCAAGGGGTGTCAAAGAGAAGACGATCTGAAGTAAAGGAATAACTGTGGGTGTAAGCCAGAGACAGAACTACTTCTGGGAAAGGTATGTTAAGAATAGATGCATCCTGAGATAGCGGTTATGGGAGTACAATCCTAAATGATTCTAGATGACTGATTCTGAAATAAAAGGGAAGAATCTAAGAATGCATCCTAAGCATGCCATTGTTTGGCTTTCTCAGGAAGTACATATATTTAGGTGAGCCATGGTGGAGGTTGCTTAGCAACCTGCTGTGTCAGGGAACGCTACTTGCAAAACAGAGTTTGACAGCCTTATGCTTCATGCGCTTTTCAATCCACAATATTTCACACAACACTGACTGCACTTTCATATGTTCCGATCTTCAGAGGTGACATACAACATCAAACTGTATTAATGGAATGGTGCTGTTATCTCTGTCACATGTGACATTGTCCCCCAGTTCCACGGGACTGGGAAGAATGAATTCGAGAACGGATGGCATCACGGTCTGCCTGTTCTCATTATAATTTGTCACAGGCTGTTATCCATGAAGTGAGGATTTATTCCACGTGTCAAAAAGAAAGAGAAGTTGTGGGAGAAACGGGTGTGTTTGCACAGGCCGAGAGAGATTCAATTACAACCTTCCCTGGCTGATTTTCACTGTAGGCCCAATTTAAACATGACAAGGTTGGCAAGAAGAAATTACCCATGCTGCCTTTCATGTACCAGAGTCTCATATAAACTGGCCCTCAGCTGGTATGTGTACATTTTAGCACAGCTGGGACACATGGCCCAGACAGGCGCTGCAATAGTGTGCTGTCACTACACACATAGCAGTCATTTTTAAAATGCTGGACGTTTGCAATGCTGCACAGGTAAACTCCCCTTGTCCTACTACAACACATTTAAATTATATCATGACCATTATTTGTTATGTCATGTTAAGGGGGGAAAAGGCAGGAGGAAGGAGTTGTAACTGGCACTAAAAACAACAGCCAATTTGTCCAAGTCATATTTATCAGTTTTCATCCTTTAGCTGCACTCTGCAACAAAAAATATTTGGGGTCTGAAATATACCCGGAGTCAAGAGTTGATTTCATGCTCTTTATTCAGCTCATAGTGGTGAGGAGGAATTGAGTTCCCCCAGAATGTCTGCCTTATATACATTATTTACACAATGGGCCCCACGTGGTTGGCTAATACCGGGATTCTCCTGTAGGCCAATCAGGTTGCGGATTCCCTTCCACCTGGAGCTGGATTGGGTGGCTCCTGTGGAGCAGTAAGACTGCAGCATTCTGGATCCTATTGTTTTAGGACCAATCAGACTGCTGCCTTTTGGATCCTATTCAACTCAGTACATAACAGGGTCCATGGTGCAAATATATTACAGTATCTTGAAGAAACCCTATAGAGCAGGGCTGGCTACTCTGTGGACCTCCAGATGTTGTTGGACTCCAACTCCCATCATGTTGGCTGGGATTGATGGGAGTTGGAGTCCTGCAACATCCGGAAGGTCACAGAGTACTAGCTGCTTTTGCTATATTAGACATGAACTCTCAGGGTCAACATGTTAAGGAACTTCAGAGGTTTCTGGTTTGCTAATTAGCAACTCCACAGGGCTGCTTTCCAGCTTGGGGAATTGGTGCCTTTGGGCAAGTCACAGGGTTTGCGTATCATTCGAGAGAGTACAGTATGACAACAACCGCAGGCAGCTGATGGTGGGTGTTATGAAAGTGAAGGAAATTGCTTTCTAATTTATTCCTCTTGTCAGGGATGGGAAGAGGCACTTGTGGTATTTTCTGCTTCAGGTGTCAAAGTTGCATCACTGGCCTTGGGCACTATGGTTATGCACCTTGACTGAGTAGCAAAATTTATTGGGCTGGTCCTGTTTCATAGGCGCCGACTCCATGGGGCTTGAGGGGGCCCGAGCCCCCTCAAAAATTTGTTTGGGGGGGCCCCAATAATCTCGGGCGCCCCTCCAGCAGAGCGCCACCGCCGCCCCTCCCCCAGCCCAAAATGCACAGGGTCGGGCTGCATGCCTCCTGCCCTCCCTCCCGAGCAAAAGCTCCACCCAATTTCCTTCGGAGCTGATTAATAGGCGCAGCACGATCTCCCCTATTCGCTCACGAGGAGGCGGCGCCACTTTATTTGCATATTCATGAGCTTATTTATTATTCATGAGCTTTCCCGGGCCCCCCCAATATTTTTTATAAGTCCGCGTCCCTGTCCTGTTTGAGAGAAAATTTAAAATCTTTCCCTACCCTGAGGAAAGAGGAAAGAACTAAACACACTGTATTAGAACACTCCAAAGCAGTCCTATGAGATTTTCGTTTGCAAAATGAAGCCAGGGAAGATCCTGATCATCCATCTTCAGAGTCAGGACTGGTTTAGCTTTCATAGGTGGAATTTTAGATATGACACTGAGCTACAGCTGAAAATAAGCTCAGGGTTAAGAGAGAGAGAGGGAGGGAGGGAGGGAGGGAGGGAGGGAGGGAGGGAGGGTTAATAATAACAAAAGGAGGAGGGGTTTGGTGTGTATGAAGCAAAAGGAAGAACAAGGAAACAGTAGGTCCATAGAGAAATGTTAGCAAGTGGGAGAGAGAACATGCAATTGCTCAGCTGCTACTTTGTATCAGTTTATCACACAAGGGAAACTGTGTTCTACCTAGCAAGAACAAATCAAATTATGGAGAAGGAGTTGTAGCCCAAGATAAGTAAAAAGATAGCATGGGACTATCTAGCCACTCTAAATGAAACCAAGTCTTCAGGGCCAAATGAATTGCATCCTGATACAGTGGTACCTCGGGTTACATACGCTTCAGGTTATAGACTCCGCTAACCCAGAAATAGTACCTCGGGTTAAGAACTTTGCTTCAGGATGAGAACAGAAATCGTGCTCCACCGGCGCGGCAGTAGCAGGAGGCCCCATTAGCAAAAGTGGTGTTTCAGGTTAAGAACAGTTTCAGGTTAAGAACGGACCTCTGGAACGAATTAAGTACTTAACCCGAGGTACCAATGTATACTAAAAGTACTATTAGATGTAATTTCATGTTTTTAATTTTCTTGGAAAGCAGGTAAAGGAACACAAAACCAGAGGTGGCCAAATGTCGACCCCATCTTTAAAAATAAATAAATGGAGGGAGGGAATCTAGTCAACTATCCATGGAGCAGCTTGACGTGAATACCTAGAAAGATTCCAGTTTTTATAGAGTTGTTAGAGAACAGTTCCAAAATGTTAAAATGTGAGTATTTCTGACATTTGGTGATTGGTGTCAACACAGCATGATAACCTGCCAACGGGGGGGGGGGAGGGGGGGAGGTTGTAGGAGGTAGTCATCATACTAGCTAAGGATTACAATCAGTCATTATTTGGGGTTTGCTTATAAAGTCCACAACCTGCTTGCACAGGTTTCACAAACCACAAGTTGGGAAGTAAGAAGATAGGTAGGTGGGAACTGGTCAAAGACTGACTGAGCTTGGTGGGGAGGTGCTCCACCGGTCATCAGGCCTACTTGGTATCCTTTCTTGATCCTTGATCTGATTAGGATTGCTTCTGCTTGGAACACGGAGAAGCCTTTACAAAACAATGGCCAAGCATGTTATAGTCAGAGAGGAGGCTCTCACTAATCCATCTTGTGTACTTGGAGTTCGGAGACAGCGCCTTTTTGGATATAATGACAGTAACAATATTGGGAATCTGCAGAAAAAGGAGAGGTGGTTCCGACATTTACATTAGAAAACTAAAACAAAAAACGAACCTAAGGAGGACTAAAATTCACATTATTGCCTGTTAGTACAGGCAGATGAATTTTCCTGTGAAAGTATTAGCAGCATTGTCATGACTGCCATAATGATATGCTGCATAAAATCAATTTCATGCAGCAACAACATTCATTGGGGGGGAGGGCAGTGTGTGTGCAGGGTAGGGGAGCCAAGAATTGTTGTTTTCTCTGAGAAGTGTTCAAGAAATGCTGTACCAGGTGGGAAGATAATGAATATGCCTGAGGCTTATTCTTTTGCAGGTGTTTCTGAACAATTCCACCTCATTTCCTTCTCAACTCCCTCTCCTTTGTCTTTTGCCCTTCAGGCAGGGAACCTTTGAGCAAACAAAAGGTCATGCATAAAGCATCTTTCTGTTAAACTTAGCTAAAACCAGTCTTGCAAAAAGAGATTTTAACTACACTGTTGGGTCATTGTTTCTCCCTTTCCAATAAGCCACCTTTTCTTAACTGGGCAAATCAATGCAGAATTTGAAATAAGAACCCCCTTCCTCACTTTAGGACTTCTGGACAGATATCTTCCAGTATCACAACAGACAATGTATCCAGACTACATTAAAAAAAAAAACCAAAAGCAATTTCACTTAGTCTTACAAAGGGATCCAATAAGAGTATTTTGTTTCGTGACTCATTCCCCAAAAGCTACTTTGTACCCTCATGGTTTGGTCCTAACAAGAGCCCTTGGCAGCTTGCAATTAAATTTACATTTACAATAAAATGTGAGAGCACAGAACAGAAATATTAAAATATTAAACACAGGAATCTGTGATGAAACCATAAATATCACAGCTAGGTGGAAGGAGGTGGAAGGATTCAGCAAAGACCCAAACCCTAGCTAAACAAAAGCATCTTCATATTATGTTTCAGAACTTTACATATTCAAAAAAATCAACTGACAACTAAACATCTCTGGGGTTCGTTCCACAATTGAGGTGGCCAGAAATGAAGAGGTTCACTCTTGTTTCCACTTAAATTCCATCTCTGAACATGTTGTTGAACCTAAGGGCAAAGGCAGGTTTATATGGGACTGGAAGAATGGGTCCTCAGATATCCTGGTTCTAAACTGTTTAGAGCTTAGTGTAATAAAGAGCATGTGTATTTCTGTCTTTGCATATCTCTTGTTGGCGGCTCCAAAGCTCTAAAGTCTTGTCTACTTCAGTGTCTGATATGCTCTGTGCCATGTCTTCTTCTGCAATTCCTGTTCTGGACTCTGAGTCCAAGACTCTTCAGTTGCTTTAAAAATTTGCAAAATAAATAGATTCTGTAATCAGGAATAAATAAATAAATAAAATCTAACTTTCCAGATTTATGTAAAATTCTAACCCTAGTCTGACTAAGTGCTCTTGGGTAATTGGCATTTTTCCTGGAGTCAGTTACACTTCAGAGAAATCATTAGGTGACCAAGGCTGCAATCCAAACTTCCCTTGTGCTGGGATGAGGTAGGGGGTGTTTGATTGGGCAAAGTTGTCCCTCTGTTTCCTTCTGCTGGCTTAGCTGAACTTCTTTCGGCACAGATCTTCCCCTTATGCCCACCAAACAGGGTATTCCCAGGGCAGGCACTGAGCTGGCCTGGAATCTGCTGAGTCACTCTCACAGCCTTCACTGGCTTAGCACTAGACCTGATCCTGGCCTGATTGCTGCACCAGCCTGGAAATGGCACAGGGATAAAGTCCCAACTGCCTGTCTTCCTGCTGCCACAGCTGTGTATGGTAGTGACTCTGCTGCTACTCTGCAGCATTTACCTGGAAGTAAGTCCCACTGAATTCAGTGTGACTTAATTCTCCGTAGTTGTGGTTAGGATTGCATTGTAAGTCTGGCTCTAACCCAATATTAATAGAAAGGGCTGGTTTCTCAGCTAGGTTTTTAGTGTTTTCAGTGTAGAGAAACTAACAATGAATGCTCAATGATGGATGCTCTGACCTCTGATTTATATGCCCAGCAGTATGAAATGTATCTTGGCAGCTGACAAACACCTTTCACCATCCTCATGCCATTTTTGGCTCCGGTGATCTTTAATTATGAAAAGCAGGGTGATGATAACAGACATTAGCATCTATGCGACAGTCCATATCATCAGAGCAAAGCAGAAATGTCTCATGCGCTGATGTGTTGGTAGATAATTAATATCACAACTTTCATTTCACTGGGTATCTCTTCCAATATTTGAGACATCTGTTAGGAGCAAAAATGTGGCACAAATGGCAAAGCTTTATTGTGAGCTGTAAGTGATAACATCTAATTAAATCTGTATGATCCTATTACGCAGCCAGTTGCACTATCTTATTAACTGTCACATACCTGGATTTTATTTGAGGCCTGTTTCCAATGCCCATTACTAATTTCTGTCTCTTCAACCTTTGCCTTGCGTGAAACTACAGTAAACAATATGCATGGGAATCCAGTGCTTAAAAACCCATTCCTTTGTGTCTAGTTACAGTTTTAATTTATTCTCTTAACTCTTGGCTGAAAGATGCTTTTTAAAAGGTAAACATTTTGTTGTAGGCTCAGGACAAAGAGTTAGATGGCTTTGCAAGGGATTAAGTATGTAAAAATCATCTCTGTAAGGTGTACATTTTGAACACAGAGAACTACCTCCACACAGTTCACATCTGTGGCCGAATTCTGAGGTTTCTCTGAGTATTTGTTAAGACAGTCTCAGGAACACCCATGTATAACTTATTTTACAAGTGAAATGACCTGTAGCATTGTTTAAATGCCGATTTTCCTTAGCCGCATGGTCCCTTCTCCACTCAAAAATGATCAGGCAGAGCAATCCAAACTACAGGAATCTGTGGTTGTTGGTAGTCTGTCAGTGGAAATAATATTGCATCCAAAACCTGCTCAGTGGTGGCTGAGAGGGGCTATAGTCTGGGGAAAACCCATGAGCTCAGTGGAAGCGGGGTGCGGTGGGGGCAGACCACCCCAGGTGTCTTCACTGAGGGGGGTGACATTTGGCGCACCACACACCTAGACTCCCAAGCCTACCCCGAGCCACACGTTCTAAGCAGCTCAGGGTCAAGTTAACTGTGTACCTCTGTATGAAATGTCCTGGCCACTGAGTGCCCTCTTCTAATGTCCTGC
The DNA here is from genome assembly GCF_964188305.1 of Podarcis bocagei. Lineage (NCBI taxonomy): Eukaryota > Metazoa > Chordata > Lepidosauria > Squamata > Lacertidae > Podarcis > Podarcis bocagei. Next base: position 26,486,351 of record NC_138137.1, read on the forward strand.
TATGCCACCTTCTGAGTTGTGGTTGGTAGAGACGCATGAGACAGTGTTTTCTGCTCTAACTTCCAAACTGTGGAACTTCCTGCCCAGGGAGATCTATCTAATTTCCTTGCCTCTGAGTTTCTGCTGGCAATTGCAAATGTTTTTATTTAGGTAGATTTCTAGTCTGTAGAATTGTCTTTATATTGCTTTCTGGGTTCTTTTTTGCCCACCTTATATATTTATTCATATTTTGTTGTTCTTACAGTTTATTGTTTTCTCTTATGTTACCTGTCTTGAGTGCTCTATGAGTGGAAAGGGCAGAATATATATTTTTAATAAATCAATAATAATGTTAATGTTATACTATTTTATTTTGTTTTATATAAAACAGGGGGCTGCCTATCCCCCCCCCCAAATACTATTAAGTGTGATAAACTCCTCAACTCTGCTTGCCTAATTTGTTTCCTTCTGCTTTCAACTTCCAGGAATGAAAGAAGAATATAAAAAAATCAGTAGTCATAGTAGGCAGGATATAATTCTGAAAACAGGATATTTATTTTGAAATTGTGCCATGGAAACTGTATTGCATATGCCCATGGAAAAAAATATGAATGAAACATGGCAACTGGGGTTTTGAAATTCTGAAATATCCTGAACATGAATAGAGTTAAGAATGGTTTCAATACTTTAATTCCCTCACTCCCTTCAGATTTCTGAATACGAGAAGCAGTGGAATCAAAGCAACACAGACGTCACTGGAGGACAAGGAGACAGGATGTCAAATGACCGAAGGCTTTTGATGTAACCGAAATGTAATCTATTTTCCCCCCTCAAGACATAGTTTAAATTTCAGTCATCCTAACTGTAAACCCTCGAGGTGACTTAAGTTTTTGTTCCTCTTTTTCCACTTTCTCTTTAAAATCTTAACTCTTTGCAGTATTTTTCCCCTGTATGAAATTAATGGCACCACAATTCAAAACCAGAAGGAAAGCAGGTAGATTTGTGTGAGGCAGTTGTTGGCATTCCTCTGCCTCAGGAGGAAATGGAGGAGTGCACCTTTGCGGGTGATGTCAAGCAGGGTTGGAGGAAGCGGGGTGCGGTGGGGGCGGACCGCCCCAGGTGTCTTTGCTGAGGGGGGTGACATTTGGCACACCACCCACTCTAGACCCCCAAGCCTACCCCGAGCCGTCGGGGAAGGGGGCATTCCCCCCCTTCCCCCTTTGTTTTTGCAGCTTGGGGGATGCTGAAACATCTGCTTGTGCTAGCAGGAGGCTCTATAGCCAGATGTCTTAGGAGGAAAGCTTTATTTAGGAGCAAGGAGAAGATCCAGCTGTAGACAGTGACCAAGCAGATGACCAGAAAGAGCTGGAGCTAGCAGACTACAAGTCTCTCTGTTTTCTCTGGACCCTAACTGGGTTAACAACTCCCTACTGTGTTCACCCTGGCGCAGTTCTTGAAACTTCCCGGCTTAGCTCCAGCACTAGGTGCTGGCCACGAACACAGAGACTGGTTGTGGAATAGCACAGAATGTGACCCTGTGATTATGGGATGCACATGGGGCATGCAGGGTTACCAGTTTCCTGGATTTTTTCCTTATCTCTACCTGGTTATCAAAAGAGGGGATTGGGAAACGAAAACAAAAAAAAACTGAATTCATAACTTTCCCCATATGTTTCTTTGTTAATGTGCATGGTCAACTGCTGTAGTGGTCATCTACTTATTATTAATCTCTCTCTCTCTCTCTCTCTCTCTCTCTCTCTCTCTCTCTGTGTGTGTGTGTGTGTGTGTGTGTGTGCTGGTCCCGGGGGTAAGGTACCGTGAGTGTAGCAGAGTCCACACGAAGCGGGGCGAGGTCCGATGCAGAGAGACGGGCGGGGAACAGGAACGCTGGAACAGGAGGCTGAGCAGGTAACAGGAACACCGGATGGTCGGGAACAGGAGGCTGAGCAGGGAACAGGAGTACTGGATAGTCAGGAACAGGAAGCCGAGCAGGGAACAGGAGTACCGGTTAATCAGGAACAGGAGGCCGAGCAAGGATCAGGATCACAGGAAGGTCCGAAGCCAACAACGACGTTGCTCCCGCAACCTGGGGCCGGGATGAGTGGGCTTTTATCCTCTTCTAAGGTCAGGGGCGGTCCCGACCCCCAGGAGCCCCGCCTACTCTGGCCTTAAGGCGAGCACTCCTCCTGGGGGCAACTAGTTCCCTTCGCCTCTCTGCCCTAAGCCTCTGCAGATCAGGAGAGGCCGAAGGGTTACTGGGCCCTGGAGGAGGCTCACCTGTGGCCACTGAGTCATCAGGCCCCTCTGGGGCCAGGAGGACTTCACCTGGGGCCAGCTCCTGCTGCACTGCCACAGGTGCAGGCTCTTCAGCCTCTAGGCCTTGCCCCAGTTCAGCCGGCCCTGGAGGCGGGGACTCCTGTGCAGGCTGGGATTCCTCTGTTTCATCCTCCGAATCGGAATCCCAGGCCATCACACCATCCCCCCTCCCAGGCCCCCCCTCAACCGAGGGTCCGGACCCGGCTTGCCGGGGTACGTCGCATGGAACTCTCGGAGGCAGGCAGGTGCGTGGACGTTGGCCGCTGGTTCCCAGGAACGGTCCTCCGGTCCGTACCCCTTCCAGTCAATGAGATACTGTAGCTTTCCCCTGCGGTATCGGGAGTCCAGGATGCGTTCCACCTCGTACTCAGGCTCTCCCCGAACCAGCACTGGCTGCGGTTGGGGACGGTTCGGGTGGAACTCGTCGGGTGGGGCCACAGGACTCAAAAGGGACCTGTGGAAGACCGGGTGAACCTTCAGGGTTGCGGGTAACCGGAGACGGAATGCCACAGGAGAGACTTGGTCCACGATAGGGAACGGGCCGGTGAAGCGGGCGTCCAACTTTCGCGAAGGTCGAGAGGGGTGGAGATGGCGAGTGGAGAGCCAAACCAGGTCACCGACGCGAAGTTCCGGCCCCACCTGGCGGTGGCGGTCGGCCTGGGCTTTGTACGCTTCCTTGGCCTGGTGCAGTTGCTCCACCAAAAGCTGTTGCTGGGACTGGAGCTCTTGAAGCCACTCCGTCACTGCCGGGACCGCGGATGCCGGCAGCACCTCTGGAAACAGCCGTGGATGATAACCATAGCTGGCCTGGAACGGGGTCTGCTGGGTGGACGCATTCACCGCGTTGTTATAGGCGAACTCCGCCAAAGCCAGGTGGTCGACCCAGTCATCCTGCTGGTAGCTGCAGTAACACCGGAGGTACTGCTCTAGCACCGCGTTCGCTCGTTCCGTCTGGCCATCGGTCTGTGGGTGATAGGCTGACGAGAGGCAGACCTCTGTCCCGAGGGTCTGGTGTAATGCTCGCCAGAACCGGGATGTGAACTGAACGCCCCGGTCGGACACCACGCGCTCAGGTAGTCCATGCAGGCGGAAGACATGCTGAAGGTACAGCTGCGCAGTTTCCTTGGCTGTGGGTACAGATGGACAGGGAACGCAGTGTACCATCTTCGTGAAGTGGTCGGAGAAAACTAGAAGGCAGGTGCAGCCACGAGACGGGGGTAACTCCACTACAAAGTCCAAAGAAACTGTGTGCCAAGGGCGTGGTGGAACCGGCAACGGCTGAAGAAGGCCGGAGGGTCGCCCCGTAGGCCCCTTGGCCCGCCTGCAGACGTCACAACCAGCAACATAGCGAGCCACGTCAGCCTTCAGGCGGGGCCACCAAAACTCCCGACTGACCAAATGGGTGGTCCGATACCGTCCAAAGTGCCCCGCTGCTGGGGCATCATGGGCCATCCGGAGAACCTCCAGCCGTAGTGGCCCTGGCGGGACGTACAGACGACCGTGGTGCAGCAGCAGGCCCTGATGCAGGACCAGCCCCGGATATTGTGGACTGGACCCTTCAGCCAGCTCCCGAAGACGATCCTGGGCCCAAGCGTCGACCCGCTGCTGTTCCCGCACCCGAACCTGCAGTGGCTGCGCCTCCTGGGTGGCCAGGAATGCAGCCGGAGGTAGAATCGTGGTGGGTTCTGCTTGCTGTACCGTGTCTGCGTTGTCTTCAGGTTTCCGGGACAGAGCATCCGCCTTCTGATTCTGAGAGCTAGGGATGTAGCGGATCCGAAACTGGAACCGGGAAAAGAACAACGCCCACCGGATCTGTCTTTGGTTCAGCTTGCGGGTGGTCTGGAGGTACTCCAGGTTCCGGTGGTCGGTTCTCACCTCCACCGGATGTCGTGCCCCCTCAAGATGGTGGCGCCAGACCTCAAAGGCTACCTTGATGGCCAGTAGTTCCCGCTCCCACACAGTATAGTTACGCTCCGCTGGGAGGAGCTGGCGGGAATAGAAGGCGCAAGGTAAAAGTGGCGCTTCCGGTCCGTGCTGCTGAGACAAGACGGCACCGAGAGCCGTACTGGAGGCGTCAGTCTCTACCACAAAGGGTCGAGAAGGATCCGGATGTTGCAAGATTGGCGCTCTCTGGAAACAGGCCTTCAACCCTTGAAACGCCTCCTCCGCCTCCTTGTCCCAGGAAAACGGCGTCTTGGGGCGCAGTAGTCGGGTCAACGGGGTGGTGCGGTGAGCATAGTCCGCAATGAAGGTTCGGTAATAGTTGGCGAACCCCTGGAAACGCTGTAGGTCCTTGCGGTTCCGAGGTGCCGCCCATTCTCGAACCGCTGCCACCTTCCCAGGATCCATCTGCACCCCACCTGGTGAGAGTCGGTGACCCAGGAAGTCCACTGACCGCTGATGAAACTCGCACTTGCTGAGCTTTGCATACAGACGATGCTCGCGCAAGCGCTGCAGCACGGTCCGGACATGGCCTTCGTGGCACGCCGGGTCACGGGAGTAAACCAGAATGTCATCCAAGTACACCACCACGTACTTGTCTAGCAAGTCCTGGAACACGTGGTTGATGTACCGTTGGAACACAGCAGGCGCGTTGCACAAACCAAAGGGCATAACCAGGTATTCGAACTGTCCGTACCGGGTCCCAAATGCGGTCTTCCACTCATCCCCGGTGCGGATCCGAATCAAATTGTAGGCACCCCGGAGGTCTAGCTTGGTGAACACCTGCGCCCCTTGCACCCGCTCCAGTAACTCCGAAATAAGGGGCAAAGGGTACCGGTCCGGGATGGTGATTTTGTTCAGGGCCCGGTAATCATGGCAAAGGCGGAGCTCCCCACATTTCTTTTTAACAAAGAGCACTGGCGCAGCAGTGGGCGAGGTAGAAGGCCTAATGAACCCACGTTCCAGGTTCTTGCGCAAGAAGTCCTGTAAAGCCTCGCGCTCTGGCTCGGTTAACGAGTATAAGCGACTCACCGGTAGAGGCGCTCCGGGCTGGAGGTCTATGCCACAGTCAAAGGACCGATGTGGCGGCAGCTGGTCTGCCCCCCGTTCCTCAAACACGTCGTGATAGTCCCGGTATTCAGCGGGGAGCGTTGCCGCAACCTCCTCAGTGGGCGCAGCTGCTAGCATCTCAGTCTCGGCAGGAGAACTGGGGTCTGGGAAGTGTACAGTCCGTTTGACCCAGTCAATCCGCACATTGTGAGCCTCCAGCCAGTCCATCCCAAGCACCAGGGGGAACCGGGGCATGGAGGCAATATCCAGAGTTCGCATCTCACGGTGCTGCTGGAGGCACAGGACCAGGGGCTGGGTCTCCTGAGTGACGGCACCCGAACGCAGGAGCCGTCCGTCGATTGCCTCCACCTGCACCGGTTCTGGCTTGTTCCGCAGTGGCACCCGATGCTGGGCAGCAAAAGCAGCATCCATATAAGAGCGGGTTGCGCCCGAATCCACCAGCGCATGGGTAAGAATCCATGGCCCCCCTGGAGGGTATAGATGTACCGGAACCATAAGGTGTTGTAATTCAATTGGTGCGGCCCCATTCTGTGCTGTTTGGGACCCCAGGTAGCCAGGGCCATCAGCTACTGGGGTTTGGTGGTTTCCCTGCGGCTGGCGTTTCTCAGGACAGGACCTTGCATAGTGTCCGCTTCCGCCACAATAGAGACAAAGGTTCCCCTCCCGACGCCGCGACTTCTCTGCTGGGGAGAGGCGTGGCCGCACTGCCCCAAGCTGCATAGGTTCCTCCAATGACTTAGCTGGACCCGTGGGGCTGCTGGTCGACACTGGGGCCAAGAACTGGAGGTGCCGGCGGTCCCGAGCCTGACGCCGGTCCTCTAGCCGATCGTCAATCTGTAGACTCCATTGGATAAGGGTGTCTAGCGTGGTGGGGCGTTCCATCGTGGCCAGCTGGTCCAGTATCTCATCTGAAAGCCCCTCGAGATACTGGTCCCGGAGAGCCGAGTCGTTCCAGGCCAAGTCCTGTGCCAGCAGCCGGAATTCTGTGGTGTATGCGGCCACCGTGGACTTTCCCTGTCTCAACCGCCGAATCGCCCGGTTGGCTTGACTCCCTTTCTGGGGGTTGCCGAACGCGGCCTCCAAACGATTGCAAAACCCCGTATAGTCTGCCAGCAAGGGGGAGTCTTGCCTGAGTAGCGGCAACGCCCACTTGGCCGCCTGGTCCTTTAACAAACTAATCAAAAAGTGCACCTTGGTGCGGTCGTCAGGAAAGTTCCGGGCTCGCCCCTGAATATATAGCTTGGCCTGGGCCAGGAACATAGGAAAGCTGGCCGGGGCTCCATCAAATTTCTCAGGCAAAGCCACTGGGTACTTGCCAGGAGTCGGGGCGTCGGCTCCAGGAGCCGGTAGGGCTTCTAAGCGTTGCTGAAGTGCCACGACCGCGTCATTGAGCTGCTGCACGGTGTGAGTTAAGGCCTGGTTCTCCTGGGCCAAAGTCACCAGTGCAGCCGCCTGGTCCTCCATGGCCTCTGGCTCTTCCCGAACGCACCCCTACGAAGGGGGAGTGCGGGTGTGGCGGGAGCAAACTGTGCTGGTCCCCGGGGTAAGGTACCGTGAGTGTAGCAGAGTCCACACGAAGCGGGGCGAGGTCCGATGCAGAGAGACGGGCGGGGAACAGGAACGCTGGAACAGGAGGCTGAGCAGGTAACAGGAACACCGGATGGTCGGGAACAGGAGGCTGAGCAGGGAACAGGAGTACTGGATAGTCAGGAACAGGAAGCCGAGCAGGGAACAGGAGTACCGGTTAATCAGGAACAGGAGGCCGAGCAAGGATCAGGATCACAGGAAGGTCCGAAGCCAACAACGACGTTGCTCCCGCAACCTGGGGCCGGGATGAGTGGGCTTTTATCCTCTTCTAAGGTCAGGGGCGGTCCCGACCCCCAGGAGCCCCGCCTACTCTGGCCTTAAGGCGAGCACTCCTCCTGGGGGCAACTAGTTCCCTTCGCCTCTCTGCCCTAAGCCTCTGCAGATCAGGAGAGGCCGAAGGGTTACTGGGCCCTGGAGGAGGCTCACCTGTGGCCACTGAGTCATCAGGCCCCTCTGGGGCCAGGAGGACTTCACCTGGGGCCAGCTCCTGCTGCACTGCCACAGGTGCAGGCTCTTCAGCCTCTAGGCCTTGCCCCAGTTCAGCCGGCCCTGGAGGCGGGGACTCCTGTGCAGGCTGGGATTCCTCTGTTTCATCCTCCGAATCGGAATCCCAGGCCATCACAGTGTGTGTGTGTGTGTGTGTGTATTTAAGCTAACCGTGGACTATATTGAGCCAGAATGGCTGCCATGCTCATTTGGTTGCGTTCTGGTCAAGTTTCTGCCACCGTTTTGCATTACAAAAACATGGCTTGTCGCAATAAAGCCATTCTCTCAGACAAAGTATTCATCATCAGGGTAGGGGGAATCTCAGGCCCAAAGGGATGAGAGTGGCCTCTCCTGTGTGGGTGTCTGAGGGCCCTGCTCCTTCCTGCCACTCACCATCTGGCCCAGGGCGGGGCCTGAAGGACTCACAGGGACTGCTGCGTTCTGCTGCCCAGGAGGACTCTCCTGTGTGGGTGTCTGAGGGCCCTGCTCCTTCCTGCCACTCACCACCTGACCCAGGGCAGGGCCTGAAGGACTCACAGGGACTGCTGCGTTCTGCTGCCCAGGAGGACTCTCCTGTGTGGGTGTCTGAGGGCCGTGCTCCTCCCTGCCACTCACCACCTGGCCCAGGGCAGGGCCTGAAGGACTCACAGGGACTGCTGCGTTCTGCTGCCCAGGAGGACTCTCCTGTGTGGGTGTCTGAGGGCCCTGCTCCTTCCTGCCACTCACCACCTGGCCCAGGGCAGGGCCTGAAGGACTCACAGGGACTGCTGCGTTCTGCTGCCCAGGAGGACTCTCCTGTGTGGGTGTCTGAGGGCCCTGCTCCTCCCTGCCACTCACCACCTGGCCCAGGGCAGGGCCTGAAGGACTCACAGGGACTGCTGCGCTCTGCTGCCCAGGAGGACTCTCCTGTGTGGGTGTCTGAGGGCCCTGCTCCTTCCTGCCACTCACCACCTGGCCCAGGGCAGGGCCTGAAGGACTCACAGGGACTGCTGCGTTCTGCTGCCCAGGAGGACTCTCCTGTGTGGGTGTCTGAGGGCCCTGCTCCTCCCTGCCACTCACCACCTGGCCCAGGGCAGGGCCTGAAGGACTCACAGGGACTGCTGCGTTCTGCTGCCCAGGAGGACTCTCCTGTGTGGGTGTCTGAGGGCCCTGCTCCTCCCTGCCACTCACCACCTGGCCCAGGGCAGGGCCTGAAGGACTCACAGGGACTGCTGCATTCTGCTGCCCAGGAGGACTCTCCTGTGTGGGTGTCTGAGGGCCCTGCTCCTCCCTGCCACTCACCACCTGGCCCAGGGCAGGGCCTGAAGGACTCACAGGGACTGCTGCGTTCTGCTGCCCAGGAGGACTCTCCTGTGTGGGTGTCTGAGGGCCCTGCTCCTCCCTGCCACTCACCATCTGGCCCAGGGCGGGGCCTGAAGGATTCACAGGGACGGTTGCTGTCACTGCTGCTGCGGCCCAGGGGGATCCGGAGGGGCGCAGAGTTCTTTTTAAGATGTTTTAAAAAGTTCCTTTTCCTTTTCTTTTTCTTTTTTGTATATGCGGGGACGGGGATGGGGGTGGGATGGATGTTTGGTTGGGAATTTGTTTGATTTTAATGGATTTGTAATTTTTATAGTTTTTCATTTGTATTGTTTTTTGTTTTCTGGGGTTTTTGATTGTTTTAAGGTCTTATTTTGTTCTTAAGGGGAAGGGTCAGGGCTGCCGGGGAGTGGGTCCCAGCCATCAAAATGGCTGGGGTATGTTCCACAGAGGGGGATGCGCTGGGACAACCGATCTCAGTGATCACGGGTAGGAGGAGGAGTTACGCTAAGACCAGACCATGTCATTACAGAGGAGGCAGGTTTAGTCGTTGTCTGAGGACTATCCCTGCCTCCGGGTCTGGTCCTGTCCGGACGGATACTAGAATCAGCAAGGGATACCCACATAGCCTGAAGGTGCTGCTGTGCAATGCCAGGTCAATGATTCATAAGACCACTGCCATCCATGACTTGATCATGGATGGAGGATTTGACCTGGCTTGTGTAACAGAGACTTGGTTGGGTGAAGCAGATGGGCCTGTTCTTGCCGCTGCTTGTCCACCAGGTTTCTCTTACGCACAGCAACCCAGGCCTTGTGGGCGGGGAGGGGGGGTTGCAGTGATTTTTAGGAAGTCATTAGTTTGCACCAGGCGTCCTATTGGGAAGACCCAGTTCTCTGAGTGCATGTTCTGGAAGTTGGGCAATAGGGGCAGTACAGGATTCCTTTTGGTGTACCGACCTCCCCGCTGCACCAAGGATTCCCTGCCCGAGCTGCTTCAGGTCGTGGCGGATGTTCTCCTGGAGACACCTAGTTTGGTTGTCCTAGGGGATTTTAATATCCATGCCGACACAACCTTACAAGGGGCCGCTCGGGACTTCGTGGAAAGCATGGCCTCCATGGGGCTGTCCCTGAATAAGTTTGGCCCAACCCATAGCCGCGGACATGCCTTGGACCTGGTGTTTACCTCCATGGATGTTGGTGTTCTGACACTAAGTAAAAGCGAAACAAAAGAAGTGCCATGGTCAGACCACTTCCTGGTGCAACTTGACTTCTCCGCGACCCTTCCCCTCTGCAGGGAGGTGGGACCAATTCGGATGGTCCGCCCCCGCCACCTAATGGATCCAAATGGTTTCCAGAGAGTGGTAGGGGATGCTTTATCCCATGTTGATGGCCTTTCAGCTGATTCCCTGGTGGCCCGCTGGAATGCGGAGTTAACCAGGGCTATTGACTGTTTGGCTCCGAAGCGCCCTCTCCGATTGCATGGAGCCCGGACAGCCCCGTGGTTTTCCATGGATCTGAGGGCAATGAAACAATCGTTGAGACGGCTAGAGCGCCGGTGGCGGATGACCCATTCTGAAGCTGACCGGACACAGGTTAGAGCTCAGTGTCGAGCCTACCAAGTGGCGGTAGCGACGGCGAAGAAGGCTTTCTTCGCCGCCTCTATTGCATCTGCAGAAAACAGCAGCAGGAGACTTTTTCAGGTGGTCCGCAATTTAGCGGAACCACCTGCCACATCGGGGCCCAGTACGGGCCACATGATCTCCTGCAATGATTTTGCAAAGTTTTTTGCAGATAAAGTCGCTCAGATTCGGGAAGAGGTAGACGCCACCGTGGGAGCAGGGCCGGGGCGGGAGAGTGCTAGAGTCCTGTCTAGTCAAATTGTGTGGGATCAATTCCAATCTGTTACCTCCGAGGATGTGGACAGGCTGCTTGGACGAGTGAAACCAACCACCTGTCTCCTTGATCCTTGCCCATCCTGGCTTATAAAAGCTAGCCGGGAAGGGCTGGGCGATGGGCTTCGTGGGGTGGTGAATGCTTCCCTCCGTGAGGGAGCCTTCCCAGACCCGCTGAAAGAGGCGGTTATTAAACCGCTTCTTAAAAAACCATCTTTAGATGCGGCCACGATGGCCAACTATCGCCCAGTCTCAAATCTTCCATTCTTGGGCAAGGTGATTGAGCGAGTGGTTGCTGAACAACTCCAGGCACGCCTGGAAGAAGCGGACCATTTGGATCCCTTCCAATCGGGATTCAGGCCTCATCACGGGACTGAAACTGCCTTGGTCGCACTGGTTGATGATCTCCGGCGGGCTAGGGACAAAGGTGAGAGCTGTTTCCTAGTTCTGCTGGATCTCTCAGCGGCGTTTGATACCATCGACCATAACATCCTTCTGGACCGTCTTGAGGGGCTGGGAGCTGGGGGCACTGTCATACAGTGGTTCCGCTCCTTCCTCCTGGGCCGTGTTCAGAAAGTGGTGGTGGGGGATGAGTGTTCAGACCCCTGGGCTCTCACTTGTGGGGTGCCTCAGGGTTCTGTCCTCTCCCCCATGCTTTTCAACATCTACATGCAGCCGCTGGGAGAGATCATCAGGGGGTTTGGGCTGGGTGTTCATCAGTATGCGGATGATACCCAGCTCTACCTCTCTTTCAAATCAGAACCAGTGAAGGCGGTGACGGTCCTGTGTGAGTGTCTGGAGGCGGTTGGAGGATGGATGGCGGCAAACAGATTGAGATTGAATCCTGACAAGACAGAAGTACTGTTTCTGGGGGACAGGAGGCGGGCAGGTGTGGGGGATTCCCTGGTCCTGAATGGGGTAACCGTGCCCCTGAAGGACCAGGTGCGCAGCCTGGGAGTCATTTTGGACTCACAGCTGTCCATGGAGGCACAGGTTAAATCCGTGTCCAGGGCAGCTGTGTACCAGCTCCATCTGGTACGTAGGCTGAGACCCTATCTGCCCGCGGACTGCCTTGCCAGAGTGGTGCATGCTCTGGTTATCTCCCGCTTGGACTACTGCAATGCGCTCTACGTGGGGCTACCTTTGAAGGTGACCCGGAAACTACAACTAATCCAGAATGCAGCAGCCAGACTGGTGACTGGGAACGGCCGCCGAGACCATATAACACCGGTCTTGAAAGACCTACATTGGCTCCCAGTACGTTTCCGAGCACAATTCAAAGTGTTGGTGCTGACCTTTAAAGCCCTAAACGGCCTCGGTCCAGTATACCTGAAGGAGCGTCTCCACCTCCATCGTTCTACCCGGACACTGAGGTCCAGCACCGAGGGCCTTCTGGCGGTTCCCTCACTACGAGAAGCTAAGTTACAGGGAACCAGGCAGAGGGCCTTCTCAGTAGTGGCGCCCTCCCTGTGGAACGCCCTCCCACCAGATGTCAAAGAGAACAACAACTACCAGACTTTTAGAAGACATCTGAAGGCAGCCCTGTTTAGGGAAGCTTTTAATGTTTGATGTATCATTGTATTTTAATATTCTTTTGGAAGCCGCCCAGAGTGGCTGGGGAAACCCAGCCAGATGGGCGGGGTATAAATAATAAATTATTATTATTATATATTATTATGGCAACTTCGTAGAGAAAATTGCCTTTATATAATGATAGGTGGTTGTAGATTGGAAATAGGAATGGATTGCACTTTTCTCTGCATGCCTGATATTGTGTTCTGCTCCTAAGTATTGTTGCAACAGTGGCACAAGACTTTTCTGTTGCTGATTCCATGTGATTCACGTCCCAGTATCTGTAGTTTGTGAAACAGGGGCTGTCAGTCATCATATGTGAGCCATTTATCTGGCAGAACAAGCTCTACATTTTAAAGGTTCAGCATGTTCTCCTGTATTTAGCTTGACTCATCATTTTCCCATTCAACATCAGTTTCTGCTCCCATGAGAAATAACAAAAATACATATTTTAGTAATGTCACTGTATTCTGTCTAATGTAACAGCAGTGATTTCAGATTTTGAATCAGTTTTTTGGATCAGCTGGAAGTAAAAAAACAAAAACAACCTCTCTGAAATTAAGCATTCTTCATATTTTGCGTGTCCTCTTATTTTTTTCAGAGCTGTTGGTGACTAGTTCAATTTGAAGTCTCCTATTTTGAAAAAATCCGTATGAAAACAGAGGAGAAAGAATGGGTGCATGGGCAGGCTGAACAAGCATGCCTAAAAGTAATACTGAAACTACGGAGGAGGACAGAAAGAAACACATCAGCAAGACAACTAGGATAAAGATGATGTTCTAGAAGTATAATGATCAGTCCATAAGCAGCTGTTACTAATGATAACTAAATGGAATTTCAGTGTTCAGAACCAGTATACCTTTAAGTGCTGGAAACCCAAAAATAGGATTGCCTTGCTGCCCTTATGCCCTCCTTGTGGTTATCAGAAAAACAACAACAATGCACTTAAACAATGCTGCAATCCAAATCCGTGCTCTGCTATGGGGGTGAGTGGGTTGGATGAGGTAGGGGAGTGCCTCTGCCCAGACCAAAACAGTTCTGCCAGCCTTTGCCTGCGGTGACAGCAGCTGGTAGAGCTACCCACCTGGCTTCCCAATGTTGTGTTGTTGCTGGCAGGTACAGAGAGGGGAAGAGGCAAGGCAACTGTGGCAGGAGTGGTGGGTTGGCTCCCCTGAGAAGCCCACACGGCACACCCAGCTCCCCACTGCCTTGACCCTCTTGGTAGCCAGCAGCCATGCACAGCATTGGGAAACCAGGTGGGCAATGCTACCATGCCTGACCTACCCCCCACCCGCTGCTGCTAGCCTGTGGAGTCACTTCATCCATGCCAGGAGTGCGTGCAGGAGCCGGGCCCTGTGATTGGTAGGGCCTCGCAGGACTGGGCAAGGCACAGCTGCACAGGTGAGGCTTGACAGAAGACTTGTAGCACCTGGTGGCAAGGGCCAGGAGGGGTATATAAGACCCCATTTCCCTCTGGCTTTTTGCCACAGCAACATGCTACCCACCTAGCTGTGCTTCAGGTCCTGACTCCTGGTCTTCTGACCCTCAGACTCTTGGCTTCCGGACTCCTGGTTTCCTGACTCTTGGACCCTTGGCTTCCGGACTCCTGGTTTCCTGATTTGTGGACTCTTGGCTTTTGGATCCCCAGACTGCTGATTCCTGCTTCCCGTCCTCTACCCCGGTCCTGACGTACCAAGCCGAGACTCTGACTGCCTGTAACTGCTGTGACAATCCAGCACAGAGCTCCCAATTCCACCCACCCAAAGTGCAAGTGGGTTGAAGTATTTCTGGTGGGATTTTAAGGCACAAAGACTTAAAACAGGGAGGAACTGAGCTGGCCTGGGACCCACCTTCCACCTTGAGCAGCGTGAATGGCAGGGCCATGGGTGCGGCAGTAGCTATGCTGCTCCATCAATCCTCATTGCTGCCCAACCAGGGTTAGCCCTGCTGTGTGTGTCAACTCAAATCAGTTGACTTCCAAGGTTAGTCAAACTGCCTGTCAACATTTTCACAATTAGTTTGCTTATTTTACTTTGAGTATTGTATAAATCTATACTAGCTTTCCTCTACAATGCTTTAAAAACTTTTATGTCCCTTGAAGGTGCCTCTTATCGCCGTGCAAGTGATACCAGCTCGTGTGAGGGTAACCTAGGAGACCAAAAGCCCATATTAACCTGTAGCTTTCATTAACAACACAAATTATGCCAATAATGCATTTAATGCTATTGACCTAGTAATACAGTATGTTGCACTGTTGTAAGGTTGTTGGTTTTTTACCCTTTTCCTGACTATGCTAAAAATATACCAGAGTTCTCTTTCCAAAGAATTTGCTTTAAAGAAAATAATTGTTCTGAGGAATAGTGTTTATCAGCAGATAAACCATTCTCTAAATTCTTGAAGTTAAGCCAAAAGAGTCCCACATGTCAACTTGCTCTAGAAGGATTCAATAACCGATGTGGAAATTGTTAATATTTCATATGCCTTTAAAACTTGGATGATATTTAAAACAGCTGAATTTCATTTAAGATGAGAAAATTATGGTATATCCCTCCCCAATCTGTATTGATACTACCATATAAAGTCAGTTGAGAACCATATTTTACCCTTCCTTGTACAATTTGTCACTCATTAAAGCAGCATTCGTAATCCTACATACCTGAGAGTAAGCACCATTAAATTCGGTGGAACTTCTGAGTGCACGTTGCTAGGTTTGCACCTTAATACAAAAATATTTATATTGGAAGAGAGAATCTTATCAGGCAAATTCAACTGACCAAAAGCTAAAGCAGTAATTCTTTACTGATATATTCATACTTTATAGCTGGCTTAACAATTATGTTGAAAAAATATAATCACAAATCAGTGCTGGAATCTAGTCTGGAATCTAGCTTGGAAGGATCTCAGATCATAACAGTTTGTCTTGGCATTCACAATGTCAAATCTACAGTGAGAGAATCTTCCCCAATTAAGGGTGCAATTCTAGAGTTACACTGAGTCTCGGGGCCATAGGATCTGGGATTTTGTGTTTTTCCCATTTTCCTCTTGGACTGAGCACACATTTGATATGCCGGTAATTTCACTGGTTTATCAGCATCAGGTTCTGCATAATGTTGAGTATAGGGTTAGACTCCCCACCCAGAATTGGGAGGCCTAGGTATAGGGACGTTTGTCTTTTGTTTGATTTTGTTTCTGAAGAGGCACATCCAATGCATTTTGACCTTCTACTGTTCACTGTAAAGACCCCGAAGGGGCAATTAATTTTCAACAATTTATATATACCGGTATATGTATGTATGTATGTATGTATGTATGTATGTATGTAATGCATGCTGTTCTCCACAGTGCATGTGTACTTAATTGTAGTTCCTAGGCATAAATCTAGAAGTCTTTTAGCTACAAATGCATGTAGATACCTCCCCCATACACCTGCCGTGTCACAGAGAAAGAGAGAGGATTTAAAGCCATAATGTACTTCTACAGCCAAACCGCGAAACAACTCTTGCTAAAGATTTGTGAAGATTGTTGTATTTGTCCAACAAATGAGAACTACAAAGATAGAGAGACATGAAAACTTTGTTGGAACACGTGAAGTTTAGATATCAAGGATTCAGATGAGAAGAGAGGAGCCATTCAGACACTAAGGGACAACTTGTGTATTTAAGTTGTGATATGTTGGCAGGCTCATTTTCTCAGGAGAACTGTGAATACAAATGAATGAATACAGATGAATAGTTTACAAATGGGAAATTGTCATGATCAGCATACAGTTTTATAAGAATATAATGAGAACTCCGCTAGGTTAGACAAACGCCTCTCTAGTTCAGCATTCTGCTCCCTTAGCAGCCAGGCAGTTGTCTGCTATTCATAGGCATGCTATAAAAACATAAGAAGAGCCAGCTGGGTCAGGCCAAGAGCCCATTTAGTCAAGCATCCTGTTCTCACAGTGGCCAACCAGATGTCTGGGGTCAACCTGCAAGCAGGATCTGGGCACAAGAGACCTCTCGCCTCCTGTGGTTTCTGGCAACTGGTTTTCAGAAGCATTCCCGCCTCCAACTCTGGAGACGGAGCATAGCCATCATGGCTAGTAAGCATCAATTGTCCTCTCCTCCATGAATTTGTCTCGACCTCTTTCAAAGGCATCCAAGTTGGTGGCCATCACTACTATGTGTAGTGGTTTAACTATGTCCTGTGTGAAGAAGTATTGAAGAAGAGTTTGTGTGTGTTTTGATTGGAGGAATGACAAGGAAGAAGAATGCTCTGATGGTGAGTTCTACACCCATAGAAACAGAAAGTGGTTAAATGAACAGAAAGCTGTTGGGAGCAATTACATTGCTGTCAGATCCATCCAAGGACAATTTTCTCATTGTCAAAAATTCAAGCACAGTTTAAATGTAATTGTAATTTTCAGATGGGAGACTATAGTTTAAATATAGGTTAGATGTGATTATCTAGTTGGTACACCGACTGAACTCTTATCAGATTGAGGCTATAATTGGCAATGAATATTGGAAGAAAATGTTTCACTGTTGTTAAAAGAACAAGATACAGTTTCACCAAACTGGTGCGCAGCATTCCATCAGCATTTTTTTCTACAGTGTTTTAGATTATGGGTTTTATCTGAAGAGGGTTTTCTATTAGGGTTGTCAGAATCAATGAATAATTCTAATAAGGGAGGTTGTTTAGTTGGTGAAAGTTTCAGAGGATAGTTTCAGAAAAGGTTCTGGAAACAGAGCATTATTGTAAAGAAATAATATGTGATAACAGTTAATCAGAGAAGTATATATTGTAATATGACATTGTGATGCTTGGGGTTGAAAAACCATAGCATACTCTGAGCATTGTGTACAAAATCTCAAAAATCATTTGAAATCTCATAATCCGGGAGAATTTTCATATGAGATTATAACATTAGATTCAACCTTCAGATACCATACAGGAAGTCTTAAGCACTTCTGATGTGTATGTGACTGCGCATGTGTGCAGCATGCAAGTAATGCAAAAACATCACAAAAAGAGGCGGAACGGGGCGGGGACAGAATGGATTCTTTGTAGGCCTTTTAAATGGTGTTTCAAATATACGTGATTTCACTTAAACATGTGGTGTGTTGGGACGTAACCCCCACATAAATTGGGAGTTGAACTGTAATAAGGTCAGTACACCCATTACTAGTTGCACTAAGAACAAGTAGGACCTGCAAAAAATATACCATATCCTCTCCTCATAGCAGAAGCTTTTCTGTTCAGCGTTGTAGCCAAATACATGCTCCTTCAATAACTGTAAACTGTTACTGGCTGCAGCAGAGGAGTCCATTCCACACACTTCCTGCTTTTCATTTTGCCTTTCCAACTGATGACCAATTGACCACACTAAAGATTGATTGATTGATTGATTGATACCCAGCATTCCATGGCAACTCAGCATGCAAAGTCTTCATTGTGTTGTTTGGGGGGGTTTAATTTTTTAAATAATTTGTACTTCTATAAACTTCAGGTTTCCCAAGTATTCTGATACCTCTTCCTCGATTCCTTGCTGTCAGAGGGATATGATTGCATGGCATGCAGTAAACCCCACACTTCAGGTTTTGGTGAGTCCTAGGGAGCACAAACTGGTGGGCTCCCTCTTCCATTTATGGTCTGGGCAGACAGCAGTGTTCTGTTCACATGCTTCTTTGGATCCAACTCATATTCTATGTTAAGGTATTGTTATGGGTACCATACGCCCCTGTGTTATGAGCTTCAGACTCCCCTGGGTTATGGGTGCCAGACACTGAACCCTTGATGAGGAAACCGCCTAGAGTGATGGGCCATTAGGAGAACAAAGGGAAGGTGATGAGCCAGGAGCAAAGCCAAAGAGAGGGGGCTCTGTTCCAGATGACAAATCAACTCACAGGTAGTTAGAAGACAAAGGCAGCGTTTGAAAGAGTTTTTAAGCTTGGCCATGATATGACCTAGATAGAGGGAGAAAGGTTTCAGGCTGTTAAAGGCAGAAAGCTTGAGAGACAGTCAGAGCACGGTGGTTGATTTCTGTTTGATTCCAAGGATTCAGCTATGAGAGAAACAATACCCTTTTGGGATGTTAATGCTGCGAAACCCGTCCATTGTAGGCTCAGGTTGTATATATGTGTAAATAAACCATATATCATAAAGACATTGCAGTCTCCACTGTGCCTCATTCCCAAAAGGAAACATGAACCCTGGAACTCCTGGAATCTTGTACTGCTCAGAGATTGGAATGGCATGCAACAATACTTAATATGGTGCCAGATATGACCCATTGTCACAGGCATTATCGGCTTAAGTAAAAGGATTTTTCTTTTTTAATAGTAAGGGTGGTTATTACTTGTTCTGCAGAATTTCACTCAGTGGCAATGCAGTGAAGGGTGTAGGGGACTTTCACATGATTGTACTTCCTAGAGCATTCATGTGTGGCAGAGATGTATTTGCAGTTTAAGAGGTATTTGGCAAAAGTCAGATGATGCATTTTTCTGAGTGGCGGCAACAATGGATGGAATTAGTTGCCTCAAGAATACTTTTGCATCTAGAATATATCACAGCAGTTGGCTGATTCTTCTCTTGATATGCCCTAGACATGCCCCAACGTAAAATCTAGTTTGCTCCTCCTGAGTAAAAAAAATCCCCTATATGAATAGTGAGAAAACCAATTAACTTGAAAATGGAAAAGTCAGATGTCATGCAAGAGAGTCTGCAA
The DNA here is from genome assembly GCF_964188305.1 of Podarcis bocagei. Lineage (NCBI taxonomy): Eukaryota > Metazoa > Chordata > Lepidosauria > Squamata > Lacertidae > Podarcis > Podarcis bocagei. Next base: position 26,505,203 of record NC_138137.1, read on the forward strand.
TGAGTCAGCACCATTTGTCGTAGAATGACTTGGATTGCAGCATATATGCAAACGAAGGACTTCTTAGGTTTCTTAAAGATCTTAGTAAACAGTTATGTTTTTTCACATAGCGCCTTGGTTTTACTTTCTAAGTGTATTATGCAAAGGCACTCCCCACCACAAAATACCCAGAAACATCTTGTGACGATATTGTAGTAAGGCCTGAGGGCTTTCCTCCCGCTTGGTTGCATAATTTGACATAGTTTCTATTAAATATACTGTTGCTCCAACATTGCCTACGTGTGTTAGCTGCTGGTTGTGAACTACTTCTTCTTTTTAATGTCTGAATTCAGAGTAAATCTGACATGGATGCCCATTCTATTGCACCACAATACAAAGCTATAATATTTTCTGCACTGGACAGCTCTTGGTACTATGTAGAAGGAACTGCAAATCATGCTCTGTGTGATGACCACTGTTGTTCATGTACTGGTAACCTCAAGGCTGGGTTACTGCAAGGCTGCCCTTGAGTTTGATCTGGAAGATGCAGCTGGTACAAAATCCAGTGGTTCAGCTGCTCACTCTGGCAGAATATCACCAATTAGCTGCTGTGCTAAGTTCAAGGGGCTGGTTTTGGTGTATTGTATGATTGCATCTAACATGCATTTAACTTGTACGATTTCAACTACATGCAGTTGAAGTCCAGCTGGTTGAAATCCCACAAGTTAAATGCAGAGCTGGCATGAAAAGAGAGTCTTGCTTTCCAAGCAAGGCTCTCCTCTTGGAAGGTCTGGGATGCTCCCATGAGATCTAATGGGAACTTGGGAGGCCCCATGGCAGGCATCCCCAGACTCGGCCCTCCAGATGTTTTGGGACTACAGTTCCCATCATCCCTGACCACTGGTCCTGTTAGCTAGGGATGATGGGAGTTGTAGTCCCAAAACAGCTGGAGGGCCGAGTTTGGGGATGCCTGCCCCATGGGATCTTAATTCTGGGGCTGGTGCCAGAAGCCTCAGGATGCTCACATGGGGAGTTGGTTCCAAGGCTTTGAGAATACATATTTTTGCATATACACGAAACCCTTGGAACAGAACTCCTGCATAAGACATGATCATACTGTATAAAGCTTGGGACCAGGCTAACTCAGAGGTAATCTCACCCCTTATATAACCAATCAGTCACTGTGCTCTGCCAGGTGAGGTCCTCCTGCAGATACCATCTTCTCAGAAGTTCTGTTCCTTACACTGTAGGAACTGGGCTTTTAGTGTTATTGTTCCTAGCCTTTGGAATGCCCTTCCCTTGAATATTAGACACCACCTCTGGTGTCTTTTTGGCACACATTGAAGACTTTCATCTTTCAACAAGCCTTTTAAGCTGATATCTTGAATCTGTACTGGATTTTTAAAAAATATATATACCGTATTTTTCGCACTATAGGACGCACTTTTTCCCCTCCAAAAATGAAGGGGAAATGTGTGTGCGTCCTATGGTGCGAATGCAGGCTTTCGCTGAAGCCTGGAGAGCGAGAGGGGTCGGTGCGCACCGACCCCTCTCGCTCTCCAGGCTTCAGGAGAGCCCCACCGCCAGCCCCACAAGCTCGGGGGACTGTCCCCCGACTTGGTTAGAAGGCTGACGGGGGGGAGCCTGCTCCTCCCCCTCGCCAGCCCCGCAAACTCGGGAGACAGCGGCAGGGGCGCAGCGCACCTTTGCCGCTGTCCCCCGACTTGGCTAGAAGGCTGGCGGGGGGAGAAGCCTGCTCCTCCCCGTCGCCAGCCCCGCAAACTCAGGGGACAGCGGCAGGGGTGCAGCGCGCCTTTGCCGCTGTCCCCGACTTGGCTAGAAGGCTGGCGGGGGGAGAAGCCTGCTCCTCCCCGTCGCCAGCCCCGCAAACTCGGGAGACAGCGGCAGGGGCGCAGCGCGCCTTTGCCGCTGTCCCCCGACTTGTCTAGAAGGCTGGCGGGGGGAGAAGCCTGCTCCTCCCCGTCGCCAGCCCCGCAAACTCAGGGGACAGCGGCAGGGGTGCAGCGCGCCTTTGCCGCTGTCCCCCGACTTGTCTAGAAGGCTGGCGGGGGGAGAAGCCTGCTCCTCCCTGTCGCCAGCCCCGCAAACTCGGGGGACAGCGGCAGGGGTGCAGCGCACCTTTGCCGCTGTCCCCCGACTTGGCTAGAAGGCTGGCGGGGGGAGAAGCCTGCTCCTCCCCGTCGCCAGCCCCGCAAACTCGGGAGACAGCGGGAGAGGCGCAGCGCGCCTTTGCCGCTGTCCCCCGACTTGTCTAGAAGGCTGGCGGGGGGAGAAGCCTGCTCCTCCCCGTCGCCAGCCCCGCAAACTCGGGGGACAGCGGCATGGGCGCAGCGCGCCTTTGCCGCTGTCCCCCGACTTGTCTAGAAGGCTGGCGGGGGGAGAAGCCTGCTCCTCCCCGTCGCCAGCCCCGCAAACTCGGGAGACAGCGGGAGAGGCGCAGCGCGCCTTTGCCGCTGTCCCCCGACTTGTCTAGAAGGCTGGCGGGGGGAGAAGCCTGCTCCTCCCCGTCGCCAGCCCCGCAAACTCGGGGGACAGCGGCAGGGGCGCAGCGCGCCTTTGCCGCTGTCCCCCGACTTGGTTAGAAGGCTGGGGGGGGAGCCTGGTTTTGCGGGAGGCGGGGGAATCCCCCGCCTCCCAGGAAAGCCAGGAGAAGCCGTGCAGCCCTTTTAAAAGGCGCGTGGCTTCTGCCGGTTTTGCGGGAGGCGGGGGAATCCCCCCGCCTCCCAGGAAAGCCAGGAGAAGCCGTGCAGCCCTTTTAAAAGGCGCGCGGCTTCTGCCGGTTTTGCGGGAGGTGGGGGAATCCCCCGCCTCCCAGGAAAGCCAGGAGAAGCCGTGATCTCTTTAAAGGGTTTGCACGGCTTCTGCGGGCTTTGGGGAGAGGTGAGGGAATCCCCCCACCTCCCAGTAAAGCCAGGAAAGCCCTGTGCAGCCCCTCCGCCAAGGAGAGGCTGCACGGGGCTAAAGGGGAAGCCAAAACAGCGAGCGGGATCCATCCCGCTCGCTGCCTTGGCTTGATCCATAGCTGCACGCAACCCCTCCGGCAGGGAGAGGTTGTGTGCAGCCTGTACGCTGCTCTTTGGGGCTGCGGGGGGGAAAAAGATTTTTTTTCTTGAATTCCCCCCCTAAAAACTGGGTGCGCCCTATGGTCCGGTGCGCCCTATGGTGCGAAAAATACGGTATGCTTTTTTATTACTTGTTTGTTGGCCTGGGCTCCTTTGGGAGAAAAGGGTGGGGTATACAGTGGAACCCTGGTTTATAACCACAATCCGTTCCAGAGATCTGGTTGTAAATCAAAACAGGTTGTAAGGCAAGGTGCACTTTCACCAATGGGGCCTCCAAAAAAAAAAGGGGGGGAGTTGTAATTAAAAAAGGGTTGTAATCCAAAAAAAGGGACACACACTTCCGGGTTTGACATGGTTGTAATCCAAAACGGTTGCAAACCAAGGTACCACTGTAAAATGAATGAATCAATATTGTACTACAAAGTAGTAAACGTTAGATACTGTTGATTGGGGTAATATATTGGATATGATGTGAATGAGACCAGGAAAACATGGTATATATCAAGGTGATTCACGGAAGAGGCTAATGAACACTGAATTACACCCGTCACAAATCGAATGCAGCAAAGGCAGGATCAAATGGCAACTAGAGCCTTTTGTAAATTGTTAATGCACTGTATTGAAATGAAACACATAGAACATATGTAGAGAGGATGTTGTTTTAAGCTTTGCAGTTCTATTCCTAGTTCCATCAGCTAAAATCACAGAGGCTAGAAATTTGCCTCCCCCACACTACTTCAAAAGCTGCCTCCTCAGTGCACCTCTACATTGCTGAGTGTAGTGAAGGTCATATGGAGGAGGAGTGAAAACCAGAAATGTTGCCGTGCTTTTGTGCTTTTTGCTATCAAAAGTGCTGCATGTAGGAAGTATTCCTTTCTTTTATACTTTTGCTTTCATTCACAAATTAAATGTGATAGATTAATCACATAAATTGAACAGCTACCGCAGTCATCTTATTATTGTACTTGCTAATTTTATTATTAAAAAAGCATTCGTCATATCATCTTGTTTTGTCTTACTTGATCAGATGGCAAAAGAATTGTCATAGTTTAAAATGCAAGAGGAGTGGAATTGGAGTGTTGCTGTCTCCCACCTACTTAAACCTCTTGATTTACATAAGGTGCTATTTTCAGCATTATGGGAATCATCAGCAAAATGATTACAGTTTTTGCTGACGACAGAGAGAAATTTAGTATAAATGCCCTGACTATTTTTATCCCTGAAAATCACGTATTATTATTACTACCAATAATATAGTGTATCGCACCACTTTCTGCAAAGCATTCATGTGGATTAAAATGTGCTCTGTTTTCCCAGGTTCAGAAGGAGACTCATCCTCTCTGTAATGGGCTCATCTCCAAAGGACAAATAATGGAGAGGAGGGGGGAAAAGCTCCCTCTCAAATGCATATCTTAGCTCAGTGGTTCCCAACCTTTTTTTTTTTTTTTTTGCTTCGCAGGCCACTTGAAAAATGCTGAGGGTCTTCGTGGACCACATAATGACTTTTCTGCCTTTTGTGGCAATTGTAATATACTTTGCTAGAAGATGTATGATTTGTAATTATATTTGTATTGTTTCTTTTATTTTGTAAACATTGTGATTTATCGTATTACAATCTGAATTCCACAGACTTGTAATATATAAAATATAAGAAAAAAGAAAAGCAACAAAAAATACAGCCAGAAGTCAATACAATTTTTTAATGCAATGGATGCGCTGCCTCCCATGCTGTACAGTGTAGTTCACATATGGACAATCCACAGGTTCAGAGGCTTCCAGTGCAGCCTGCATAACCGCTCCAGTCACCCTCACTGCTAAATTCCCCAGTTCCAAAATGCATTCTGCCAGCCCACCCAATGACTGTTTGGCAATCTGGGGTGGGGTGGCATTGGTCAGGGGTGCCGGTACATTAGTTGGGATTCAAGGGGCTACATGTGCAAAGGATCTTTGTTGGCCTATCCTTCTCATTGCAGATCCTTGTAACCCCACCCCCAATGTTTTTGAAGGTTGGAAGACCCTTTGGAAAGGAAATCAGCAGAATTCAAAGGGCTGTGGTTGGAAAGACCCCCTCCCCCTTAATGGAGACAATTTCCAGTCATACTCAGAGCCCTGTGAATTTAATCATGGTAGGTGGCTTTGGTTCACCTCACCCCTAAATGCATTGGCCACTGTGACTACCTCACAGTTTCCTGTAGGGGCAGAGGTTGATGTTACATATAAATAATCTGTGCATGCCCTGTTTGCATTTTGCTTGTAAAGGCACACATTCTCCCCTGCACTGCAAAGTGTAGACTCTTCTACAGGGATAGGGAGCTTCTCTAGGATCTGTATAAAAATAAGCAGTGCTTCCCCCCCCCTTAAAAAAATGTTTAGGGACACTCTCATTTTGACTCAAGAAAAACCACTATTTTATAGTTCAAATCGGGGAAAATAAATACAGTAAATAGACAAAAGTACTTAGATTCACAAAATATTTAGGGGTATGCGTACCCCTGCATCCCCCCCTGAAAAAAGCACTGAAAATAAGAATAAGATGCATTTAAGTAGCTTATCTTTAAAAGGCATTGCCGTTTCCCTGATCCTTATGCAGAGGGCTTTCCTCTCAGCCCCACATCTCTGGGTCTTTTTGAAGTTTATTACCGCTTCTATATTGCACCTGAGAAAATGGGGTGGAAATGCAGGAAGAGACCCTTGGCAGTTCTTATGAGAGGTATGTCCAAAGGTATCATATTTGCAGTTTGGGAGTTAAAGGTAAAGGGACCCCTGATCATTAGGTCCAGTTGCAGACGACTCTGGGGTTGTGGTGCTCATCTCACTTTATTGGCCGAGGAAGCTGGCATACAGCTTCCGGGTCATGTGGCCAGCATGACTAAGCCGCTTCTGGCGAACCAGAGCAGCACACAGAAACGCTGTTTACCTTCCCGCTGGTATTTATCTACTTGCACTTTGACGGGCTTTCCAACTGCTAGGTTGGCAGGAGCAGGGAGTTAGTGGCTTGCAAAAAATGAAGTCTGATTCTGAACAATCAGGAACTGCAAATGGGCAGTTGGGTGAATCATCCTTCCCCTGCCTTTTCCCCCTGAAAGAAAGAAAAGACCTAAAGGCAAACCTATTAATTCTGAAACAAATAGCATTTATGCTTCTAAGCCGCAGGGCTATTACTGAATGTACCAATTCCAAGCAAAGAGAAAATGTTGCAGCACAAAAGAAGCTCCTAGCAGTAGTCAATTTGTTAAGAGTATTACTTAGAAACAGCAATTGTTCGCATCTGTGCAACAAACTACTCCTCCCACAGGCTCAATCACTCTTTACAAAACTTCATGCCATAATTTTCATGCCTGCTTCACAGTGCACAGTATGAATCTCTGTTGCTAAGTCTCTCTTCATTTGTTCTTTGTTCAGAACCTCCATAGATTATTCAAAGAAACAAGAGTCCAAGACGAAATGTGTATTACACAAGAGCTATATTGCTCCTAGTGAACTACAGCCACCTTCTGGGAGAATGCATAGCAGCAATTTATTTTCAGAACCTGGTTCAACTTTCAGAGAAGTCATTGCTGTGCTGGGCTTTCGAGGGTCCTACAGTCACCCCTAAAATGTCAAGAAAAAAAACAGGCCCCATGAATGGTCACCTTCGGGTGTTAAAGGAGCCTTGAATGCTTACGTGTTGGTGAAGCACAAGAATACTGAGGTAGCTTCATGAAACAAATGTAGTCAAACTGTGACATTTGTGGTTTTGTTGCCAAATTGGCACCATCCATGCCCAAGAGAGGAGGTAGCCACAGTCTCAGGGAAACCCCATAGTTTGCAGAAGTACAAAAAATCCTTAGGAAGAAATCCCTAAAGGGGAAAATCCCCTTAAATAGTCTAATGAGGGCCAAACCTGATCAATGTTCATGGAATCCTGATGGGCTGTTAGGGAAAGGAGCAGAACTGGGGAAGTGGGAAACTGGGCTGGTGAGAGGAGGGAATGGAATGGTGTGGCCTGCAAAAAGGCAAGGCTGGCTGGCTGGCTGGCTGGCTGGCAGGCATACTATAGAGAAGCATGCCATATATATTTCGACATTTTGTTGCAGGTTCCACTTGTAGATTGCCAGGAGAAATAAGCCAGTTTTTGTCAGGCCATCATTGTTGGTTGTGCTCACTGTGGTGGTGCCTTCCAGATGTTTTGGACTGGGTGGGGCTGATAAAAATTATAGTCTAAAAATATCTGGCGGACACCTACTTGGCAAAGGCACAGACAAGTGAAGAAGATAATTTCACAGCACATTATGAGTTAGCTCACTCTCAATCTCCCATCCCCATCCATCCCCATTGCTGGATCCCTGTGGTTACTTGAAGAAAAAGCAACTTCCACATACAAATTAGAACTGAATCATAAAATGGAAATTTAAAATAAGGCTACTATAAGTATTGAAAGTTAATTCCATCAAAATCAATAGGATAATGAGGATGGTTATTCTGTCAAGATTTCTGTTTCTGTTTATTGTAGTACGTCCATCAGTGGATAGAACTAAAAAGTTGATAGAAGACCCTGGGCAGCTTTATCTGGCACTATAAATGGCCCAGATTTTATGTCAACACTGTGCAAGCCCCCAAACAGAAGGTAGGTTTAGTGATCCCTGATTTAAGTATACATTAGTAGGCAGCAAAGTTAAGGTGGCTGAGGACCTGGTTATCTCATAATGATGAAGATTTATACTACCTGGAACAATCGTTTACTGAAACCCCCATGAGAAACTTTGATGTGGGCAGCAAGAAATGAGAGAGGAGAAGCCATGAAACGAAACATGATATTGTCACAATTACTGAAGTGTGGGATGAGTATAAAAATAAATTAAGTCCAGATATTACCTCTCTAGCTTCTATAATAAGACATAATAGAATGCTTAGAAGAAGCTGGGTGTCAGATTTCATTAACTGGGAAAAGAAAGGGGTTTCAATATTTGGAGATTGAATAGACAAGACAAGAAAACTTTCAGAATGCAGGATGGTTGCCACTATGACATAAATATTTCTATTTTTGTTGTTGCTGGAAATACTGGGCCCAACGTATGCTTAAGACATGAATCAGTTTGGGAGTGAAATGCAAGTAAACGAAACAATGGGGGGTCTTGTTTTTTTTTTTAAAAAAAACAACCCAGTAAGATATTGGTGGATTTGAGGAGGGAAAATACAGTTAGTAGAATAAGATGGAAAAGGGAACTGGGTTGGTCAGTCTCAGAACAACAACAGAGCAGCTGGAGTCAGGTTGAAAGATTGTAATTAAGTTTATACATTCCTGCAGCACAATAGAAATTATTGTGGTAGTATTGCAGTGATGCAAGATTAATTAAATTCACTCAGTGACTGATTTCAAATGTTGGAAATGTGCAGCATGGAATGCACATGTGTTACATGTGCAGTGAAAATGTACAATTGTAACTAGTTACTGGAAATAGATAGTATGATCTATTTCAGTCATGATTGGGGTCACATTAAGTCTCACCCCAATGCTGATCCTGGTCAGCGTGAAGAGGTGACCATGAATTAGAAACCATTGGTCTGAGTATTGTTGGTAGCAGCTACGAGAGTGCGGGGAAGAAAATGGAAATGTCCCAAGCTCCTTCTGACTAGGCATGGTTAACAAAGTATTTAGAATTGGCTGAGATGGATAAATCAATAGACTAGATTCAAAGGAGAGAAGGAAGATTGCAGAATGGTAACTTTGTTGAAAGATGGTATTGCTTTGTTCATTTTTGGAATGCAATGTATGGCAGTGTAAGGCTTGAAAGAAATGTTTCTGTAATAAATACAGCATAATATTCTATATCGACTTGTATCAGAACAAATATGTTTGAGATGGGAGTGTTACTGTGAAATACATATTTTCTTCCCTGTCAGAAATGACAGTAAGAAAATAAGGCACTTGATTAAGCAGGTCCAGTATCGGAATACTTGCTTTGATGCTACTTGGGCCTAACACATTCCTGTTCATTTGCCCCTAGGCAAATAATTGCAATGGGGTGCTGAGTAGGTCAGGGCAGCAAGTTGGTTGGGGCTTTTGAAGCATCGTGCCGCATTGTGTGACAGAGCTGGTGTATCTGAGTGTGTTCTTGAGAGAAAAAGGGGAACAAGTGATTCTCTGGAAGGAAGGAAGATAGTACATATGCGATAGACCAGCACCAATGAAAGCTGCCATCACCTGTATCAACGTGACATGTGGTTGTGAATTATATATTAAAAATACAGACTAAAATGGAAAATGTCTATTGCTTGGTTGGGACTAAATAGGTCTTTCCCCTCACAGACAAAGCAGAAGAAAGACAGCTGACACAGTAAGGAAATCTGTAGCTGATGCCCTGTGGTAAGTCCCTAGAATGAGGTTTCTGGTCTTTTAATGAGTGCATCATAATTATGCAGATGCTTGACTAGGGGATTGCCCTGAGGAAAGCTCTAATATAAGTAATTCTCAGTCAGATTAACTGCGGCTTATATTGGCTCAGCTTTTCAGTGGTCAATGGATTCCTTTGGTTTTAGGTTTGTAGTCTAAAGGCAATGGTAGACTATGCCAGAGAAACTGTATCCCCACAGCACTTCTCTCACAATGTGAGTATGAGACCCTGTTCATGGATCTCTCTCTCTCTCTCTCTCTCTCTCTCTGTAGATAGATAGATAGATAGATAGATAGATAGATAGATAGATAGATACTGGGGCCACAACACCAAAGTGGGAAGGTTAAACCCTTTCCTTCTGCACTGTTTCCTGGTTTAATTCACTCCTCCCCAAAGTCTCCTATTACTTCAATGGAATTAAACATAGGGGTACCATAATGATACTCAAAGCGAGTGGAGCAGGGATGGGGGATCTTGTTGTTCTCCAGATGTTGCTAAATTACAGTTCTCATCATCCCTTGCCATTGGCTATGCTGTCTGAGGCTGATGGAAGCTAAAGTCCAACAACATTTGGGGGTCGCTGGTTGGAGCAGAGCTTTTCCAGTGAAGAGGGAAGATGGAGGTGGACATGCTCAGGCTAAGCCACTTGAGAAGATATTTTATCACCAAAAGTCATCATTAATGAATCCCTACCCTCCACCTAGATTTTGCTTTTTCTGGATTGTACCCTCCACTCCAGTTGTACTTCTGGAAAAGTGACCTTTGGTTATTCTCCTTTCCTACACAGCTCTCATGTCAGCTGTAGCTGGAGTTGTGGTTAACTAGTGCAAGACCACAAGCCTTATTTGCATAGCTAGTCTTCTGGGTAGTTTAAAACAAAACAAAACAAAACAGAAGTGATTTTGCCTGCAGGTCAACCTGCGTAGGTTGTGGGAAATGCCCATTGGAGCTCCTGCTAGCAGTTTTTAGCAGATTTCATGGTTCTTCTCCACCTAGCTAAATGCTAGAGTCAAGGTTAGTATTAAATTTGTAAATAGTTATATACCCTTGCAAGCAATTCCTTGGTTAAGATGACATCCTGAAGTCACTTCACATACAGTGGTAACTCGGTTTTCGAATGTCTCCATTGACGAACGTTTTAGTTTACGAACGCCGTGAACCCAGAAGTAAATGCTTCGGTTTTCGAACAATTTTTGGAAGTCGAACATGCTACAACACTTCCGTATTGAGTTTTCCATATTGAGTTTTTGGTTTCTGAACGTTTCGGAACTCAAACAGTCTTTGGGAACAGATTACATTCGAAAACTGAGATACCACTGTATATATTTTACTTGTTGAAAAGTGCATTTTGGCTTCCTTCCAGTTTGACACAAAACCAGTTGCAGTTGAATGTGACAGGTCTTCTTTTTAAAATCCCACCGTCCCCACCCCCAGGCCCTCAAGGCAGCATACCTGGCTCTCCCCAAACTTTATTCCCACACGAACTCTCTGAGAAAGATTAGTCAGACACATAGTGACTAGCTCAAAAGCAATCAGTAAGTTTCATGGTTGAACCTGGGTCGTCCTACTATGAAATCCAACAAAGGGTAGCCACTACATCACACTGACTCTCAGTCTGTGGTTAGATGGTGGACTTCAGTCCTATTTAGACCTCCTTCCACATATTCCCCAAACACATACAAAGGAGAACAGGGGCCACAACTCTTGGGCCTGCTGCCAACATCCACATGGGAACATAGGAAGTTTCCTTATGCCTGTTCAGACCATCTTGCTCACCTAATGCAGCACCGACATAACTCCTAGGGCAGAGTGTCTGCAGAGAGCACACACTACCTCTCTGGGACCTAGGAACTTAAGAAGCTGCCATACACCATGTTAGGCTGTTAGTGGATCTAACTCAGTATTGCCTTTGCTGACTGGCAGCCCAACCTGGAGTGCCAGGGATTGAACCTGGAACTTTCCGCATGCAAAGCAATTTGCTCTACCACTGAGCTATAGACCTTCCTATAATGGTTGGTAGAATGTCTATAAAGTGGAAGCTATGTTCATAGAGCTGTACCTGTGTTTGCTCCTTGTAACAGGCATGGCATTCTGAAGACAGTGGGGATGCAGTGGTGGGTGCACAATGCACAGGCTAAGGCCCCCCAGTGCAATCCACCACACCACCCCTACACCTGTTGAGTAGGGCTGGGCAATATATTGATATATCATCCAAAACTGGTTTCAAGTCCATATCATGATATAGGCGTCATAATTTTTTACCTGGCAATATATTGAGATTCATGATGTGTGTGTGCAAAAATCACAGTGTGGGGGGAATCCCGTCAAGCCAGCCAATGCCTTTATATAGCTCTACCCTTATTTCAGAGGTTGTAATATATCAGTACAGCATGATGTTTAGCTGGTAATTTATTGCAATGTTGGAAACCAGATATCACCCAGCCCTACTGTTGAGCATGTATGCAGAAGCTAAAGAGCTGCAATGTGCACAAGGAGGAGGCCGAGGCCAAAAATTGACACTACCCCATCTAGGCTCTCATGTTGCCTTCCCAAAGCCCGCTAAACGAGGCACTGGGCTTTGGGATGGAGGCGCAAGGCTTTGGTAGGCCCTCCCACCTCTTTCCCAAGCTGGGCAAATGCTAACTAGGCTTCGGGAAGCAGGATAGAGGACTCTAGGACACTGTCAGAGACTCACATCTCCTTCTCAGAGCCCAGTTCCTTGCTTACCTGGCTTTGGGAAGGCAAGGAGATGGCTGGGGGGAGGAGGGGGGTCAAAGGTTGCTGAGGGCCACTAAAAAAGGCCTTACTGTTAAGTAAGGGTGCATACAAGATAAACCGCTTTGAGAATATATGTTGGGAGGGAGAATCTCACCATTGGTTTTGGCAGGCAGTTCAGAACCTGGCCTGTTTCCCCCCCTGCATATGAGAACAGATAATGAAAAAATATATTGGTACAAAGGTAACTTCCAGATGTTGAGCAACTTACACTTTCCTTTTGATGCAAATGGCTATTAAGTGAAGCAGTGCAATTTACAGAGTTTCCTTTTGATCTTAAAAAATAAAAATCCGAAACTTGCAAGAAATGAAAACTGATTGCTCCCAAAGGAAAGGCTTTCTTTTTCATGCTTTTTATATGATGTGGACATTTTTAAAGAAACTATGAAACGCTGGTTAACTCATTTATCCTATATAAATTATTCTGTAAGCTATTTACTTTAAGAACCTTTCCGTCCTGACCCTTCCTCTGTAATCACAGTGCTCAGGTGTCTTAACAGTAATCTGCAAAATAGATTTAACCCCCCCCCATCATTAAATAATGAACTAAGGTATATTGGTTATACCAAAGGGAGCGTGCGGAAATGGAAAATATTGGTGGGGTTTCCCCCCCCCAAGAGTATAGGGTCTAAAATGGGGTGTCCCCCTCAAGAGCATAAAGTTTAAAATTGTAGGTGTGTTCAGCTTGTTCTATAGGTGGTCAAAAATAATGGTTTGTAGGAGGGATTCCTTTCTTTCCTACCAGCTAGAATGGGTGGGGATGCATACCTAGGGGTTCATTTGACATCTAAAAATCTGAACTTGTATAAAGATAATTATGAAAAATGTTGGTCAGAAATTAAAAAAGATCTAGAAATATGGTCAAATTTGAAATTGTCAATGTTAGGCCGAATTGCAGTTATCAAGATGAATGTATTGCCTAGAATGTTATTTTTGTTTCAAACCTTGCAGATTCTTGACAAGATGGACTGTTTCAAGAGGTGGCAGAAAGACATTTCGAAATTTGTCTGGCAGGGCAAAAAGCCCAGAATTAAATTTAAAATACTGACAGATGCTAAAGAAAGAGGGGGGTTTGCCCTGCCGGATTTAAAATTGTACTATGAAGCAGCAGCGTTTTGCTGGCTGAAAGAGTGGATGCTCCTCGAGAATACAGACATTTTGGACTTGGAAGGTTTTAATAATGCATTTGGTTGGCATGCATATTTATGGTATGATAAAATCAAGGTGCATAGGGCCTTTAAAAACCATATTGTCAGAAAAGCATTGTTTAATGTGTGGATAAGATATAAATATTTGTTGGAAAATAAAGCCCCTAGATGGTTGTCACCCTTGGAGGCTAAGGCACTGAAAAAGCTCAATATGGAGGCCGAATGGCCAAAGTATTGGGAAATTTTGGAACAAGAAGGAGATAAATTGAAGTTACAGAGTCATGAGAAATTGAAACCTAAAGTACGAGGCTGGCTCCATTATTATCAAATAATGGAGATGTATAAACAAGACAGGAAAATTGGCTTCCAGGTGGAGAAATCAAAATTAGAAACTGAATTGTTAGAACCCAATACTAAGAATTTATCAAGAATGTATAATTTGCTGCTGAAATGGAATACACAAGACGAAACAGTAAAATCGGCTATGATTAAGTGGGCACAGGACATTGGTCATAACATCATGTTTGCTGACTGGGAATGGTTGTGGAACACCGGTATAAAATTTACGGCATGTAATGCCTTAAAGGAAAATATTATGAAAATGATCTACAGGTGGTACATGACCCCAGTCAAGCTAGCAAAAATATACCATGTGCCTGACAATAAGTGTTGGAAATGTAAAGAAACTGAAGGTACCTTTTATCACCTTTGGTGGACGTGCCCGAAGATTAAGGCTTTCTGGGAAATGATATATAATGAAATGAAAAAGATACTTAAATGTACTTTCCCTAAGAAACCAGAGGCCTTTCTCTTGGGCATTGTGGGCCAATTGGTGTCAAAGAAAGATAGAATTTTCTTCATGTATGCTACGACAGCAGCAAGAATACTCATTGCAAAGTATTGGAAGACACAAGATCTACCCACCGTGGAAGAGTGGCAGATGAAAGTGATGGACTATATGACATTGGCTGAGATGACTGGCAGAATCCGGGACCAGAGGAAAGAGACGACGGAAGAGGACTGGAAGAAATTTAAAATTTACCTTAAGGACTATTATAAACTTGATGAATGCTAAAATGCCGAGGTGTAGAGAGAAAAAGGGACACAGCGATATATGATTAAGTTAAAGAAAAGATTAAGAGAACATTTATTTGACAAAAATTATTTAGAAGCTGCTGAAATAATTTAGTAAATTGGGATGCAGAAAGGGGAGGTATGGGGAAGTCCGAGAAATGAGGGTTATGAAAAAAAGGTCATGAAATTATACTTGTTTGTTTGTCTTTTTATCTGTTTGTATTGTTTAAAAAAATGTTGTAAAACCAATAAAAATTTTATTTTTTTAAAAAATAGAATGGGTGGGGATGCGGGTGACACTGTGGTCTAAACCACTGAGCCTCTTGGGCTTGCTAATCAGAAGGTTGGTGGTTTGAATCCCTGTGACGGCGTGAGCTCCCATTGCTTTGTCCCAGCTTGTGCCAACCTGGCAGTTCGAAAGCATGCCAGTGCAAGTAGATAAATAGGTACCGCTGCGGTGGGAAGGTAAAAAGTATTTCTGTGTGCTCTGGTTTCCATCATAGTGTTTCGTTGCGCCAGAAGCTGTTTAGTCATGCTGGCCACATGACCCAGAAAGCTGTTTGTGGACAAATGCTGGCTCCTTTGGCCTGAAAGTGAGATGAGGGCTGCAACCCCATAGTTGTCTTTGACTGGACTTTAACCATCCAAGGGTTAAGTCCTTTTTTATCTTTAGAATGGGTGTATGTGAAATGTGTCAGCGGAGTAGGCTTGCTATCATGAAATACCTCACCCCTAATCGCAGTCACTACCTTAGTCCCACTTATAACGGGAAAGGGAATACTAGGTTGCCCTGCAATTCTTCATTATTTACTAGAAATTGCATTGACTGTAGAAATTAATACTGCAATTGCTTGAGAACTGTGTAATATGACACACTGTTCAGATACATAGTAAAACACTGGCATTATGTTCACTGAAAAAATAAGCTATGGGTCTATAAAGCTTTAGGTCACAGTAATTTCATTCTGTATTCCACCACAGACTGAAGGATTGCATTTCTAGGTTAACTCTTATTCACATTCATTTCTCCATAAAACTGTTAAGGTGGTAGAATGCTGGAAGATGTCATTGTGCTATTCTCTCCAGATCAGTGAGCTAGTTCAGAGGAAATATATTTTCTGATTAAAGTTAATTATGATAAATAATATTCTCTCTCTCTCTCTCTCTCTCTCTCTCTCTCTCTCTCTCTCTCTGTGTGTGTGTGTGTGTGTGTGTGTGTGTTTGTTTGTGTGTATGTGAAGCACACAGATAAAAGAATAATGCTATGCACAGAGAGCTATAAAGGAAAATGAGGACCTAAAGAGATGAAACAGAAAGTATTTCTTATGGGTGCTGTATGTATTCATTATGGCTCGGGAACCTCTGGTCCTCTGAATATTGCTGGACTACAGCTAGTTCTCAACATCCCCCACCACTGACCATGCTGCCTTTTGCTGATGGGACCAGAGGGTTACTGGTTCTCCACATCTGGTGCTAATATTTGCATTAGAACTCTGGCCATCCAATGCTACTAGAGAATGAAGCTCAACTCAAAGGGCATTCTCTTACTCAAATTAAAATAGTGTTTAGCTAACACTAATATAACTTAGGATCAACTTCAAATAACTGTTAACACACATACTACAGATTCAGAATAGGATTTTGTTCTAGTTTTGCACACTAGATGGTGCCAGTGTACTCATACTTATCTGGCTGGCAAAGAAACTTTAAAAAAAAAGAAAGATGTAGAAGCCAGTTACTGTGAGGCTGCTGGTAAAAAAAGAAAAGAAGCAAGCTTAACATGTTCTGAAAGGCTTAAAAAACCCACTATTCTTTAAAAGCCAATTCACGCAACCAAGCCTGCATAGCAAGAATGCGGGTTGTATAAGCCTATCTGGCCTTGAGTTGCGGTAAAGTGTACGGTTTCTCTGAAGCTGAGACTCCAATACTTTGGCCATCTCATGAGAAGAGAAGACTCCCTGGAAAATACCCTGATGTTGGGAAAGATGGAGGGCACAAGGAGAAGGGGACAACAGAGGACGAGATGGTTGGACAGTGTTCTCGAAGCTACCAGCATGAGTTTGACCAAACTGCGGGAGGCAGTGGAAGACAGGAGTGCCTGGCGTGCTCTCGTCCATGGGGTCACGAACTAAACGACTAAACAACAACAAAGTACGGTTTCTTGTTTGAAATATTGAAGCCAAGTTATAGAATGGCTAAAAAGAGCATGATAATATACACAAACTACTTTATTTATTTACAGAAGATGCAGGAACATGGGACTTGTGTGTCCAATTAGCCTGGTGATCTTTGCTAGGCAACTTTAAGGTTCCTATTTCCCCTTTTTAAGGTTTCTTATATTTAAAACCAGACTTCAGTTGGACAGCCATGAAAAACCGAGGGCATCTTCAAACAAAGGACTGTACTCCGACAGCCATCCAAGATAGAGGACTATGCTCTATAAAGTAGAACACAAGGGTATACGGTGCCACTGACAGTGGTATCACAGATGCCATTTGCAATCAGATATTAAGCGACTAGCTAAAAAGGTGGTAAATTTGGGATGGATAGTGAACCTGCCCTAAATGTTAATTACCGTATTTTTCGCCCCATAGGACGCTTCCTCCCATAGGACGCACCTAGGTTTTTTGGGGGGAAATAAAGGAAAAAAAATTTCCCTTTATTTCCCCCCCCCAAAAGCAGGTCGGGGAAACAGAACCAGGTCGAGGAACAGCGGGATGGCGGCGCTGCACCTCCTTGCTGTCCCCCGAGCTTGTGGGGCTGGCCCATGTCTGCCCCGCGCGAGGGGCGCTCTGCATCAGGGCGCCCCCCCTGCGGGGCCGGCAGGCTGCTATCCGCAGCGTGGGGAGCCTTGCTGGGAACTCCTGCAAGGCTCCCCAGCTGCGGATGTCTGCCTGGCGCGGGGGGCGCTCTGCTTCAGGGCGCCCCGCCCGCCGGGCGGCAGGCTGCTATCCGCAGCCTAGACATCCCTGCCGGACCTCCCGTAGGGCTGCCTAGGCTGCGGATGTGTTCCTGAAGCCTGGAGAGCATGAGGGGTTGGTGCGCACCGACCCCTCTCGCTCTCCAAGCTTCAGCAAAAGCCTGCATTCGCCCCATAGGACGCACCCAGATTTCCCCTTCATTTTTGGAGGGGAAAAAGTGCGTCCTATAGGGCGAAAAATACGGTATGCCTTTTTTGCAGTCTGAAAGACAGGCTTTGATCCTGCTCCATTCTCAGGAAAGCATTGTGCTGAAAGCTGTGGTTGACTTGTTTGTTAACCACCAAATCCAGGCCTTTTCTTTAAAAAAGAACACACACAACCCCCTTTTTTTCTCTTTAGTAATTACTTTTGTGTGCCTCACCGCCTGGGTCAGGAAACATCTTACAAATTAGGCCTAAGGTAAGCAACGCAGGCCAATGACATACACGGTTCAAGCATCAACAAGACTTCCTGACGCCCCCCTTCTTTCGCTATTGTCTTATTGTTCCCACCCTTAATGCGGAGATTCCAAAGTTGCTGGAATAAATCAAGGTATAAGGTTGCAGCAATCTCAGAAATGTCTCTTCCCTGTGAGAGCTGGGATCCTCAACCAGTTCAATCATGCTTGTTTGCTTCAGGTCATGGATTCTGCACTTCTCTTTAAAACGAATATCTGCAGGGATTTATACAAAGCTGTTTTGGGAATTCCCCCGACTGTCAAGGTTTTCAACGTTCATACTGATCTGAAGCCACTACCCATGTGATAAACCTCCTGAATATTATTTTTGCTCACTGGTAATAAAATGCTTTGACTCTCTCCTTTATATTATAAGTAACCTCTTGAAATGTGATTCTCCTTCAATGGATTGCTCTCCCCAAAAAGAAATGGAAGTATTAAGTCTAACTTGATTCCAATTCAGTGGGCTATTCTGCACTGTACAGCCCCCATTGCAAAAGTTTTTCAAGATGAGGAGAGCTGCAGCTTTGGCACGTGTCAGAGCACTTACAAGAGCATTTGCAATACCACTGAGATTGACTCATGCAGGCTCTGCCATATGAAAGAAAGCTGTAAGCTTTAATCCACTAATCAGTGTAATTAATCAGCTATGGCTATGATCCAAAGGTGTGTTAAGATGAGGCAGTGCAGAGCCACACATGGAGCCAAAGCTGTTTTGTCGAGCTGTTGTAGCACTTCCCCGAGGCAACGAACAAGCTACCATTCAGTTTGTTGAAATATCTTGTCTCTTCAGCAGGGGAAGCTCTTTATAACAGAAACAGTAAGCAAGCACAATTCTGGCTGCACACATGTCACCTCTATGGATCACCACCTGAAGCTTTACTCACTCAAGCAGGAGGAGGTGGAAACCTCAAATTGATTATTTCCTCACAAGACAGCAGGCACTCCTTGAAATGTTTGTTGTTGCTTGGCTTCTGGGAACGAACATGGCTGCTTTACTTGCTTATAACTCTTCAGAAACTGAGGCTTGCAGCAGGGCCTTCTTGATGTTGGCACCAATTCTGTGGAATGCTTTCCACAGAGAGGAAGGCTGATGCAAGAGGTCAACTGAGGCAGGCGACCTATGCATGCAGCTTCTATGCGCTACCCTCCTCCTCCTCCCCTGTTGCTGCTGCTGCTGCATCAACAGTGGCTGCATGGCAGTACCAAACATGTACAGGGCCATTCACCAAACAATGACTCATTCTGACAATGGACCCTAGGAGATGTTGGGTCTGAAGCAGCGTTTCCCAAACAGGGGCCATATGGTTCCCTGGGCCCCCCACAGGATATTCCAAGGAGGCACAGGTGAAAATTGCATAAATTTGTGCCATGGCACAAGACTAGGGGGCCACAGAGGGAAGTGAGAAGTGAAGAAAAAGGTTGAGAAACGTTGGTCTAAAGAAAGGAAGGCATTGGGGGCAAAATGGATTTGAAGAGTGCCTGTGCTAATACCTCAGGTTACATATGCTTCAAGTTACAGACTCCGCTAACCCAGAAATAGTGCTTCAGGTTAAGAACTTTGCTTCAGGATAAGAACAGAAATCGGGCTCCGGCGGCGCAGCAGCAGCGGGAGGCCCCGTTAGCTAAAGTGGTGCTTCAGGTTAAGAACAGTTTCAGGTTAAGTACGGACCTCCAGAACAAATTAAGTTCTTAACCCGAGGTACCACTGTATGGGTTTGCTGTAGTGGGAACAAATTTCACAGTAGTACACTGTTGAACTATAGTAAACGGTTAAACCACAGAACAAAACGTGGGTGACCTGGTGTTGCTGGACAGCCCTGTAAGAGCACTGCCACACTGCTAGCAAAGCTTCTAGAGGGTTAAATGGCTGTGGATGTGTGGCCAGGGTGTACAGATCCACCACTGATCCTGAGCCACAAAAATCTCAGTGCGGCTAATGAGTGGGCCAGCCTTGACAACGAGATGCCCCAGGCTCCAGTATTGTAGTCCTTAAGGCATGAATAGAGAAGCTGGCTTTATTAGAGCTAGGCTCATCCTGCTATAGTTACAATGAATTCTGCCGGCACATAATAATAATAATAATAATAATAATAATAATAATAATAATAATAATAATAATAATAATATCATCATATATACCATGCCCATCTGGCTGAGTTGCCCTGGCCACTTTCCCCTGTTTAGGGAAGTTTTTAATGTTTGATGTTTTATTGCATTTTAAATATTTTGTTGGAAGCCACCCAGAGCAGCTGGGGAAACCCAGTCAGATAAGCCAGGTATAAATAATAAATTGTTGTTGTTGTTATTCAGCTGATATTGCTTATTTCCTGTTTGGTAGGTAGGTACTTTTATTATTTTATGTTTTGTTTTTTCTCTGATATATCATTGCTTTTGTATTGCTTACCGTATATATGAATGTCACTTTGTATTGTTTACAGTATATATGAATGTCACTTGATTTACAGTGCAACCCTATACAAGTCTACTCAGAAGTAATTATTTTCATTTGAGCATATTCCTTTATAAGTGTACATTGACTATTAGCCTTAATGCTGTATTTGTAAGCTGTTTTTTTTTTGTAAGCTTCTTTGATAAGAGAAAACAGGAGATAAATTATTAGAATAATAAAATAAAATAAGAAAGAAAGAAACAAAGAAAGAGTTGCTGATAACTTCCAAGCTGCAACACTTTGCTGATGGGGCAATGAGTAATTGTCTGGAGTCAACTGATGTCAACAAGCTCAGTCTGAATTAAATCAAGGCTGATTGATGTTTTATTCACAAGCACTGTGAGACCACCAAATATTCTGAGATACTGAGGTAGGCAATGCTATTTAATGAACACTATGCCCCCAATAAATATTGATGACTCCTTTCAAAAAAGAATTCCATACATGCTTGCTTCAGGATGAAAGCCATTGTTTCAGTTGTTTTCCTTCTATTTTAATATCTCGAGCTGGTAACTATATAGAAATCATTTTGAACTTCTGGGAATCAAAGAGCGCATGAGAAATGTGGGCATAGAAGGTAACAACATGAGAATCTTCCACCTTTCAGAGCTGTGAAACCATATATGAAATCTGTCCACCCTGGAAGGTTTTCAGAGACAGGGAAGGGCCTTCAGTAACAAGGGCCCTGATCCAGAAACCATAGTGGCTAACGGTGCAGTCCCAAAACAGGCCCATTCTGAAGCACTGTGGAGTTCAGTGGAGCTTACTCCCATCTAAGTGTGGGACTCCAGAATAAGGCTGCAGACCCTATGTGGGTGTAATTCCTGTTGAAATTAGGGTAATTTACAGCTCTGACCTGTGCATGTTAACACAGAAGCAAGCCCATTTTAAACAAACAGCAAGTTGTTTCATTTTTTAAAGGTTTATAAACCACTCACATAAAATATAAAAGCAGTGTGCAAAAAACTGAAATAAGCACCAAAAATAGCAGTAAAAAAGAAGAAGCAATTAAAAATATCAGTCAGAAGAAGCTTGGGTAACTAAATAAAGAGTTGTTGTTGTTTAGTCGTTTAGTTGTGTCCGACTCTTCATGACCCCATGGACCAGAGCACGCCAGGCACTCCTGTCCTCCACCGCAGCTTGGTCAAACTCATGCTGGTAGCCTCAAGAACACTGTCCAACCATCTCGTCCTCTGTCGTCCCCTTCTCCTTGTGCCCTCAATCTTTCCCAACATCAGAGTCTTTTCCAGGGAGTCTTCTCTTCTCATGAGGTGGCCAAAGTATTGGAGCCTCAGCTTCAGGATCTGTCCTTCCAGTGAGCACTCAGGGCTGATTTCCTTCAGAATGGATATGTTTGATCTTCTTGCAGTCCATGGGACTCTCAAGAGTCTCCTCCAGCACCATAATTCAAAAGCATCAATTCTTTGGCAATCAGCCTTCTTTATGGTCCAGCTCTCACTTCCATACATCACTACTGGGAAAACCATAGCTTTAACTATATGGACATTTGTTGACAAGGTGATGTCTCTGTAGATGAAACTGGACAAATGAATGAATGGATGGATGGAAGGATGGATGAAAAGAAGCCACTTGGGAAACTGATAAGGAAACAGCACCAGTTTCTCACCAACATTTGCCACTCCCAGTTGCCGCTTTCTCCCAACAGCCAGGGAAAGGCGATCCTGTTTGTGTGGGGTCCTGATCTGGATCATGTTCCTGATCAGAGTCCCAAACACAACCGGTGTGGCCACACTGGGCGCCATGCTGCAGGGGGCGCCACAACAAAGCTGTAGAACGGAGCACATGGCACAGGATGCTGCTGAAATTTGAGAGCCCAAAGTCTGCCACTGTCCCAAGTGGCTGCTTTTCCTTCAAAATAAAAGTGGCAAACTTAAATATGCTCTTAAAAAATGTATGCGTAAGGAAACATAGTTCAGACCTAACTTTAGCTGTGCCAGACTGTTTTTTAAATAGAGCATTAATAAAACATGGACTAGAATGGTACAGGTGAGAGATTTCGGTAAAAACTTATTTAATATTTTTGCATGTGAGAAAGCTATCATTGTCTGTTTATATAAGTAGTACATAAACACGAGAAGAGGTGTATCTCTGCTCAGCTTGGAGGGTTCCACTTAGGCTGTCAGATCACATAAAGTCAGTCAGCAGAATCCCTGGGA
The DNA here is from genome assembly GCF_964188305.1 of Podarcis bocagei. Classification (NCBI taxonomy): domain Eukaryota; kingdom Metazoa; phylum Chordata; class Lepidosauria; order Squamata; family Lacertidae; genus Podarcis; species Podarcis bocagei. The sequence continues at coordinate 26,527,682 of NC_138137.1, forward strand.
AGCTTGCCAGAAAGGCAAAGCTGTGCTAGGAATATATAACACAATTTCTAAATAATTCTCACTAGGCTGACCTGGCGACCTGAAATCAGCAGAATCATGATCAACAGACCTATTGTGCAGACTACTTTTTTTTTTGCAAGGGGTGCTTAAATACGTTTCTTGTGTTCATAAATTATGTTCATAAATTGCTCTCTTCTTTCGATCCTGCATTAACAATATTCACTGATAATATATTCCAGATTAAGGCAGCAACCGTGAACACTAGGAAGTAACTCCCACTGAACACAGTAAAATGTACTTCTGTTCTGAGTGAGCATGCACAGGTTTGAGATAACATGATCATGACTTGTCCAAGGTATCTCAGTGAACCAGTGCTTCAGATGTATGGTATTTTGTCTACTGGATAATAATACCACTGGAGCTTATTCTGGTATTTATGTATGATTGCTTGGAAATTAGTCCAATGTGCTGTGTGACTGATGCTACTAGATGTGTGTGTGTGTGTGTGTGTGTAGATAGATAGATAGATAGATAGGAGAGAGAGAGAGAGATGATAGATGATAGATAGATAGATAGATAGATAGATAGATAGATAGATAGATAGACAGACAGACAGACAGATAGATATGTACTACATCCCAGCAACAATGGTCAAAATTCACCAGCTAGGCTACTTCATTGGTTCTGTGAGCACACTATTACATAATGCAGCAAAAGGCTATTTTTTTGCATGTGAAATACACATGCTCCAACCTTATAGCAGATGGTAAACCTGTGTCCCTCCAGATTTTGTTGGACTACAATTCCCATCATCCCTGATCACCGGCTGTGCTGGCTAGGGCTGATATGAGTTGGAGTCCAACAACATCTAGAAGACACAGGTTCTCAATCCCTGCTCTGTAGTATAAGGCCTACACCCCCATTTTGGCTTTTGTTGCTCAGCAATGCCTCTCTCCTCTAAATAACAGCAGACAAAGATAAGTGAGTAGGGTGCTCTTGTAGCTCCACTCCCACCCCTTAGTCACATCTCCCTCATAAGTGTGTGATGCTGCTTGTGGGTTTAGAGTAGGTGTGAAGAATCTCTGGCCCTCCAACTACTGCTGAACTACAACTCCCATCAACCTTGCCATGCATAGCCGATGGCCAAAGGTGATGGAAGTTGTAGTTCAGCTACATCTGGAGGGCCAGAAGTTCCCCACACCTGGCTTAGAGCCTTGTGGGAGCCACTCCATGACTGCAGGCTAAGTAGATGGGAGAGCTACCTGTAGCTTCATCCTTGGCCGTATTTGCTTTATACCACCTGACCAGGTCTCATAATTCCTAAGGTCGCAATTGTTTGTTAAGTGAAAATTGGACTGAAACCCCAGCCTGTTCATTGCATCCTTAATTGTGCTTTCTCTGTCCTAGGTATTTGAATTAGATTGTTTAAAACTAATAATTAAGCCTGCATTGGCTAGCTCGACATTGTTTTTGTCCAAAGATGTGTGTGTCTGTTTTTAGCTGCCTTGAAATCTAGCAATCTTTTAAAAGAGGCAAAAACAGTAAGCAGCAGCTCCTCCTGTGACATCTAAAGCATGTGATTTTGCTAAGTGTAACTATCACTGACTTCTTCAATAGCTGGGATTGTCCATTAGCACCAATGCCACTAACCCTAAATTACCCAATCAATATGCAGATTACACCAAGGACCTGGCAACTGGCAATCTGTGAGCTAAGACAATTTTGTCTGGTCTTGGGACTGGTGGCAAAAGTTCAGCTTTTAGAAAGGCTTCCTGACTTAGCACATTATAGATTAAAAAAACAAAACAGGAAACACAACTGCTCCATAAAAACTTGGCGTAGATTTATAAAACTTGTAACTGGAGAATCTGAATACAGTATTACACAACTCACTAGCCTTAACTTGTGGCTTGCAGTGTGCTTAACAACTCAATTGTTTTAGCATTCCCGCAGGCAAGCAAAAAAGTGTGGACGTTTACCAAGTCCCTGATGGGCCACCATACATGGCTGATAGGTCACAAGTTATGCAAGCCTGAGTTAGATATTCTCTTAATAGCCTGATCCCTCTAATTGCTAACCTCACGGGGTTGTTGTCTCTGTGGCACAAAGTCACAGCCTAACCCCAAATACCTGGGAGTAAGCCCCGTTGAATTAAATAGGACTTACTTTTGAGTAAGACAGGGTTTGGGTTGCACTATTAGGCACACGGACCAAACAAGCACATGAAGTCAATATACAGGTTGGATTGAAATTTATAGTATGATCACCAAAGCTCTGCTACTAGGTAGCTCTGCAAATCTAGGAGATGAACAAGTAGCTAAACTTTAATAGAGTATGAGAGTTCTCTGGGCCATTGCCCATGTGAATGTAACTGACCCAAGACAGTATGGTTTTTGTCGGGCAGCAATTTTTCTGATCCCAGAGGCCAGAAGATGTTGGTATTTTATCTTTCCCCACACCCTTTTGGTGAAACGTTTAATTATCTGCCACCCTATGTATAATTTTTAACATAATACTAAACATACTTCTGGTGCATAATTGTGCAAATATGAGGATAAAAGACTTAGGAAAATGCTTTCTGGCATTTGAGTGTCCTGTAGAATAATTAAAACAAGGTTCTTGTGCAAGCTGTGGTGTCTGCCGTTAGCAATTTGAGTTTAGCAAAATTATTAATCCAGGATCAGGCAAGGAGACAAAACCATCATCTTTCTTCAAAAATGGCGGTTCCATAGAACAGAGGTGTATGCAAAAGGAGGAAGCCTGATATTTTGAAATGTGCCACTACAAGGTCACATGTTTGTCCATCCACCTGCATATTTGACCTATTTGGCTCCCTTTGTTTACATTCAGTCAGAGCAAGCAGTAAAGAGCTCTTAATGTTTCGGTCTACTGCAGGTGTTGAGAAGCAAGAACAAGGACAGAAGCACATGTTGGCAGAAAGTTCTTTATCCTCCCTTCCCTTCCCTTCCCTTTCCCTTTTGAGGCTCTAGCCAAAGCTCTCTGGTCCTTATCAGCAGCTTGCAGAGCCCTTCGGATGAAGTCATCCAGGAAGTTTAATCAACCCCGTATCATTGTCACTACATCCTAGACATTTGTGTAGTAGAACTCTGCCTGCCACAGTGATCTAACTTACGACACCAGCCAGAACATCTGTTTAAAAACTTACTACATCCAGGCACATGTTCCTTTGACTGAGTTGCTTATTCTCTCTCACAATAATGTTGCAAAGCATCAGCCATGTAGAAGAGAATATAAGCAATGAACATTTAACAGAACATTGTATGTATTCTAGCCTTTAGTTTAACATATTCCATGCACACTTTAGGGAAGGCACTATATTGCTCGCATACTTTGCATTAAGAAGGTTTTACGTTCAATTCTGGGCACCACCAATTAAAAGGATCAGGTGATGAAAAGACCTCTGAGACCCTGCAAAGTTTCTGCCAGTCAAGAGTAAGCACTGGGCTGGAGGGACAAGAGGTCTGACCTCCAATATAAGGCAGTTTCCTATGTTCCACATTCTGTAAAGGTGCCTTTTACATGTTTGCATAATTATAATAGGTAAAGGACCCCTGGATGGTTAAGTCCAGACAAAGGCGACGATGGGGTGCAGCGCTCATCTCGCTTTTCAGGCCAAGGGAGCCAGCATTTGTCCACAAACAGCTTTCCAGATCATGTAGCCAGCACGACTAAACCGCTTCTCGTGCAACGGGACACTGTGAAGAGTGCCAGAGCACACGGAAATGCCGTTTACCTTCCCGCCACAGCGGTACCTATTTATCTACTTGCCCTGCTGTGCTTTCGAACTGCTAGCTTTGCAGGAGCTGGGACAACGGATTTGAACCGCTGATCTTCCAATCAGCAAGCCCGAGAAGCTCAGGCACTTTTGCACAATTATAATATTTGGCTGTTAGCCTTATTAAGTTATTTCTCCCCCACCTGTGGGTCAGTGTGATCACTACCAATGCCCCTTTCTGATAAATAAACCCTTCAGATTCTTCTCTTGGACATTATTTATATCTGGAAGCATCATCAGGAACAACTCAAACTGTGGATCAGCACAGAAGGGAAGCCAGCGATTGAAATATTCATACTGCTGGTTTGCTTATTAAATTATGCCTTAGCATGAACATAGAAGCATGAGGGTTCTCAGAGATGAGATTGTGGCCACTGTACTCCTTCCCTGTTTTTCCACTGCTTCACTGCAGAGAGTGAAGCCATGGTTTGGTTTCGTGTGGTGTGTCTTCCAAACCAGGGTAGTGGTTTGTCTCCTCCAGACAAACCATGGAGTATACCATGTAGAGCAAACCTTGGCTACCTCTTGTGGTCTGAAGCAAGACAAACCATGAGTTTGGATTTGGATGAGATGATAAGCTGAGCCACAGCAGCATGAAGACTAGGGAAGGAGCTCTCCTCTTCAGAAGCTCACGTTTATGCTATGCCATAGTTTGGCCTAGTGCTAAGTACAAACCAGCTCATAGTTTAATACTACTCTTAAGTTTGAAATATAATTTGCATGGCACTTTTTTCTCAGCGGTGAAGTTATGTGACAGTTGAGAAATTTCAACTTCATCTATAGTGAGTGACATTTTATGGCTGCAATGAATTCCATATTTTATTTCACAGCAGTGAAAGAGACTTCCATGCTGGGTATAGATAACTAGAAGTGCCTCTGATCTCATAAAATAATAAGTAAAATGTCAAGGAACTTAACAATCAACACATCATTTTCCTCCTTACTTTCCTGCTACTGCATAACGTTAAGCAATGCATCATTAAACCAAATAAATGTAAATGTCTGAGAGGAAAATCTTAGTACGGTTTGACAGTCCCATGATAGTTGATCATGTGGGGCTTAAATATGTAATCCTCCATATTTAAGGAGGATTGCCTCTGTAGGACATCAAATGAAAGCAAGTAAATGAAAATAATAAAATATATATAATATGACATTAGGCTGACCCAGATTCAGTCATGGTTTCAGTAGACTTTAGTTAGCCAGGTGCTTTAAATTGTAGATGTTTAGAATTGTGTTCTGTTCTGTTTCAATATTTGGGGGCTTTTGTTTTGCCTTGGAGTATTTTTGTTATGCATATTGCTGATTTTAAATTGTTGTGTGAATTAATTTTCTTAAAACTGTTGTATACCATTTTGTAGAAATAAAGCATCACTTAACATCCCATTGTGTTCAGTGGGTTTCCTCTAAGCACGACTACGTCTGGATCCACTCCCAAAACAATACTTGTTTTTATGACCGTAACTACGTTTTACTTACCTTAGTAACTCTACATTGTATTATTAAAACTTGCATCGGGACCTTATGGTGAAAGGCAAGTAAGAAATCTAATGCTGATGCTGATAATCACCATCATTTTAACATTTGAATTGTCACACACCATCCTGGGAGGCATAAGATTCCAGGAGCATACCCAGGGTTTGCGTTCCTTTATGGTACATGGTTTATTTACACATAGTACAGGCAACCTGAGCCTACAATGGAAAGGCTCACAGCATTAACACCCCAAAAGGGTCTTGCTTTTCCAATAGCCACTGTTTTGGATTCAAACTGAAATCAGTCATGGTTCTGACCCTCTGGCTTCCCAGCCTGCTGCTTTGATTCCAGCTCACATGACTACACTCTCCACTTTTGCCTTTGTATTCCTAACTACCAGGTAGTTTGAGGGAGCTGGGCCCTAGCCATTTATCCTCTGGCACAGAACCACTTTCTTTGATCCCTTAATAGCCCATTGCCTAGGCCAGGGGTCGGCAAACTACGGTCCCCAGGCCGGATCAGGCCTGCCAGGGTTCTAAATCTGGCCTGCCCGGCCATTTAAGAACCCGCCACAAAGCCAAGACTCTCGGTGACGGGAGGAAGAGGCCGAGTAGCGAAGGCTCTGCCAATGAAACGCCACACCTGGTTTACCTCAGCGCGGGGACGTCTCTACCAATAAAACGCTGCGCCTGGTTTACCTCAGCGTGTGGACATCTCTCCCAAGCAAACGCCGCGCTGTGCTGAGGTAAACCAGGTGCGGCGTTTTTATTGGCAGAGCTGCTGTTGCTCGGCCTCTTCTTCCTGCCACCACCGCCTTGGTGCTCCTGTGGCTGCTGCCGCTCTGCATCCCTGGAGGAGGACAGCTGGCCCGGGCTAGGGCTCAGCAGGGCTGCCGCTGCTGTGCTCCCATTGGTGGCCAACGTGATGATGGAGGATGATGAGGCCGGTGGCAAAGTGGCCCAGGCGGCGGCCTTCACCTCCAGGGAGCAGGAGGACAATGGGGCAAAAATGCCCGCAAGGGGCAGAAGCTTCAGGGAAGGAACCAGCTTGTCCTTGTCTCCGTCTCCATGCTCCATGCTCCTTGAAGAGGTGCACTGGGCAGTGTGCCAGTGTGCAGCTCTTGGCCAGCTCCTGAAGGCTCCCAGCTTCCGAGGCGCCCAGCTCCCATGAGCAAGCCAGCCCACTCTCCAAAACTTCCTGTCCGGCCCCCGACAGTGTCTGATGGACAGTGAACTGGCCCCTGTTTAAAAAGTTTAAGGACCCCTGGCCTAGGCTATCACCTCACCAGGGAGCTAGTCTAGCTCTTCTAGGAATCTGAATCCTAGAATGCAGGAATTTGAATCCTTGCCTGCTAGTTTGATTTTCTGTCTGTTTCTTCTTCATCATTCTCTAGCTGTATCCCCTCTCTGTTAACCCCTCCTGCCTCAGAACTTCCAGTCAGAATGGACTTTCCAGCTCAGATTCTGTCTTTGCACCTGCCTCTTGGTTTTTAAATTGACTATCCTGCCGTTGTGCTCCAGTACTTCATCCAGCCTCAGTCCCAGTTGTACTGGAACTTGCACTTTATCAGTCTTTCAAATGTTCAGCTGCCTACAGGCCAGTGCTGACAGCTGATATATGTGCAGGCTTTTCCTATAGTTACTATCTGCCAAAGTGGTTGTGTCAGGAGGTTCTAAATCAATGGCTGAAGCAAACAGTTAAGTGGCTTGAGTGTAGCAAAGGTCAATATGACCAAACAAAAACGGCAAAACTTAGGCATTTTGATATATAAGAGTAAATATATTCTGAACACTTAATTGCTATCGACTAATTAGTGCTTTTAGTGCATAAAGTTAGGGAACTGGCACACTAGAACAACGAAGTACACTGTTTATGCAACATATTTAATGGGGATTCCATTGATTATTGTTATTTTCTCGTATTAGGCACCTTAGGAAGTTTTGCATGTTGATGGGGCTCACCAGTAGCTTTTTGTTGTATCTATAGGAAAACACAGCTTAGTTTCCTTTTTTTGAAATTAAGCCTGAAATGGGATTTAAAGCCTGATCAGTTTCCATAGAACTGAGGAAAAGCATTAGCTTGCTGGGGGAGAGTTCTTGTTTATACCTTACTGGACCAGGAGGTGCATTTTTGCTACTGAACACCTGTCAGGTCTTACAACAAGAGCTGCGCTGTGCAAAATATATCTGGATTCAGCAAACTAGCCTTTGTTATGTGTGGGAGCAGAAGGGGGTGGGGACTCCACATCATCTTTTCAGTTGTCACGGAAGCCAGAAAGGCCTATTGTTCCTTGCATTACAGTTTTGGTTTTTACACTGAAAGTAATCACCCAGGAGTGCCCGGGGCTCTGTTGGGCTGAATGCGCACTGCCCGCCCACAGTGGAAACACAAGTACCTTGCTGATTACTGATGTTTTAACAATTGCTGGCTCTAGTGAGAACGATACAGCTGTCTGATGACGGGAAATGTCGGAAGCCTATGGCGGGTTGTCTCCCAATAAGTGTGACTGACCTTGAGGGCTATTTGCATCCTGTTCTAGATGGCTGCCTTAACTGGGTCATAGTCGAACATCCCACGTAGAACAGGAAAGGCAACTTGACAGCCCTCTTTTGTGAATTGTTCCCAGCAACATTTTAATCTGCTCAAAAACTACAGGCAATACAGTTGCTGCTTTTATCAGCTACATTGTTCTCCTAATACCTAGTGAGAACAAGATAGGACTGGATCATTCTGTCGGAAGGCTTAAATTTTGCAGTGCCTTACTTGAAACAGCTTGTTTAATAATGGAGCTCAGATTTGCGAGCTTTTTGACTTCAAACTTCTTTAGAATGCAGATTTTGTTTTTATCTCTTCTTTTTCACTACTGAATGAAAGAAGATTTGAAATCACAGAATGTAGACATGAGGATTTTTTTGTTTTGTTAACATTACAAGAGGTGGGGGGGGGGAACATAATCATATTATAGGCTTGTCCTACCTAATTTCCTGTGTGCAGCTGATGTAACAGTGCATGTTCACAACTTGGGAAGGTTGACTCTCGCATGTGACTCTTGATAATCCTGGACAATTTTTAATGTGGGGCCCAACATTTAATGTAACACTGCATTCAATATGTCTGAAAAGTGGGGAAATATATATCTGTCTCCAGACAAATCCGTCAAGGGGTGTCATGTGGATGTCATGGTTCACCATTTTGGACATTATTTATAAAATATGTATTGTTTTGTGGGTGTGTTTTATATCTATATGTATAGATATAAGAGAATGGGGAGTACAACTTTAAAAATAAATGCGCAGTACAACATGTGGATAAAAGGCTAGATAAAAGTACTACCTACATTAGAAATGAAGTAGTGAGGTTTAGGACCTAAGCCTGGGGGTAAGGCCAGGCATGGCTAAACTTGGCCCTCCAGATGTTTTGGGACTACAATTCCCATCATCCCTGACCTCTGGTCCTGTTATCTAGGGATGATGGGAGTTATAGTCCTTATAGAGGGCCAAGTTTGGCCATGCCTGGGGTAAGGCAATAAGCCTTTGGCCATGCTGCTTAAACTTTTCTCAAGCACTTGGACACAAGTTGAATCATGATCCCCCCCCCCGCCTAGTTAACATGCTTTAGAATTGCCCTTCAGTCAAAGAGACAAATTCATACCAGCAAACCAACTGGGGGGCTCATCTATACAGTTGCAAAGAAAACGTATTAAGTGTTTTTTTAAGTGCAATACAATGTGACACTAGATGTCGATGGTGAGCCTTATGGAAAATTCAACGTATTTTTAAAAACGCTTTAAATTTTTAAAATCAGAATAGTTTTTATATGTGTCTAGAGTCCACCTGGGATAGCCACTGCTGGTTGTGGTAGTGCATGTTAAATGACACTGTTGTTGTTGTTTGTTTGTTTTTCACAAAGATCGGTTTGCACAACGGGTTTCTTCCTCCTACCCTAAACAGAAGTCAACACAAGACCTTTTCAGTGGATTTGCATATGTTGAGATCAGGGCCGGATTTAGGTTTGATGAGGCCCTAAACTACTGAAGGTAATGGGGCCCTTTATGTGTGATATTTTAGGGAGCAGGCTAGCAGGCGGGGTCCATTACGTACTTACATCATAGGAGCCTATACAACACAAAACCCTGTTGCTGTATGTAGGTTTTATTTTATTTGTTTTTTATCTTATATTTTGGAAATGTACATCCAGTTGTTTTTTTCTTTAATTTTTTTTGGGGGGCCCCCAAGAGAGTGGGGCCCTAAGCTATAGCTTGTTTAGCTTATACGTAAATCCGGCACTGGCTGAGATAACTCATCCAGAAATATTTCAAGATATGTTGTGGTATGATCTGGAGTAGAATGGAATCATAGGATAGGTTGGGCACATGAAGATCTCTTGAAGAGGTCAACTTATTCAGAATAAAACTCTTTAAAGCTACACTGAGCTTCCCCATGAATTGGACTACTTGCACAGACTGAAACAGTCCAGAGATGTGCACAGTTAACTAAGTCTGTGCACTCAGTGGAGCTTTAAACTTATTTTTCTTTCAAAAGGAGGTTCCTGCTCCCTCCTGTTCCCCTCCTTGTGTTGACTGGCAAGCCAGACATTATGAACCTTGGGAGCGTCTTAAAGGCTGTTTACAGGTTAGCAAGGAGGGTCTACCTTTAAAATAAGTCAAAAGGCATGTGAAATAATGGAAATGACTGTGGTATTTAAAAAAACACCCCTCCATTAATTATGGAACTGTACAATTCTATAGGTGAAAAACATAGCAGTGGGATCTTTCATATATGTGTCTTGTGAGTTAGCAAATGAACGACCTATTTATTGAAAGTGTTTTATTCTATTACGCATTTAAAAGAGCATTCCATACTTGTTTTTATGACAGTGAAGACAGCATTTCAACCAAGCAACACAGGTATGACAAATATTAAGCTATGCTGTCTGATTCATTATAGGAACACCTGCAGCAACTCTGCCTCACTGACTTCACACATTGTCAACAATTCTCACCATAAAAACCTATTTTGGGGAGTTTATATGGCTGCATCAATAATTTGCTTTAGGCTTCGATGACACTTGTGAAATGTGTGGGAAGAAACTACAGTGCTGGTTTGTTTTTTTCCTTAACTAATGTTCTGACTATTTTGACTTTGTGAAAACCAAACAGAAAAATGAAGTGAACTTATTTTGGGGTTGGGAGTTAGACTTATGACTGCAATATGAAATTTAGCAAAATAAGAGTTTATAGCCTGCTTCAATTGTATTTGGATTAATTCCTAAAAGTCATATTTGAATAATGCTATTGTTAATTATCATTGTTTGTTTACTTGTGCTTTTTACCATGTAGGTCTCAAAGCAGCATAGAACAATAAAATATATAATATAAAAATTTTAAAACATAAATTAAAACTCCAAAATTTAAAACCTCAAGGATTTAAAATAGAAAAAACTTGTATCTCAAAGGTTTAAAAAAATCTAGTTATTGGAAGCTTCATTATTTACTATTAAAAAGGACTTTTGCATATTCTTTATAGCCAACTGAAAGAAATCTTACAACATTTGCTTGTGGTTGTGCAATGTGTGTATGTAATGCAAAATTCCTGAGGAATACGTATGTACTATGCACAAGGTAATGTGTATTGCGCTTTCTTCAAACCCATGATAGCATGATAAACACACATTGCTGAGGAGCTCTGTATTGTTTTAGCTCCTGTAGTGCCTGAAGCCTTCACATTTCTTCCAGCAGATAGTCACAGTTGACCTAATTCAGCCTTGACAATTGCTGATATAGGCAGTTGGAGGAGCTGTCCGAGGTAGGGGTGGGTGGTGGTTCCGGTCTTACTTGGATGAACCTTATTTCCACATGGTAATGCTTGGGGAGGGCTCTTTGGGCCTTCAACATGGGGTTCCTCAGGGCTGGATTTTATTATGTATTTTGTGTTCTCATTTTGTATTTATATGTTGTGAACCATGCTGGATCTTTGGATGAAGGGTGGTAGACAAATAATAACAATAACAACAACAACAACAACAACAACAATTAGTAAGGGAGCCTGTCACCTTTGCTTCTTGACTGGAGATGGCATTTTGCAATGTATCTGAGTGTATGAGGGAGAACAGTAGCAAATCAATCCTGAGACTACAGCTGGAATGATGCAGAGGTTTTTTTTGACCACTAGAAAACTAATGGGGGAACAAGATTTGTTGGACAGTTAATGCTGTGAACCCTTCTTAATATCAGCAGAGATACCACACCTAACTCCCCCCCCCCTCCAGAGTCACTCCTTATATTATGAGGAGTATGATGCGAGCATTTTAACTACCTGCAAAAACAAGGGGGGGGGGGGGAGGAAAGAAAGCTACAAAGAGGAAGCCAAATAAAATTCAAGGAGAATGCAGGAGAGCACTGAACATATTAGAATACGAGGAGATAAAACAAATATTTGGATGGAGCTTCTGCAGCTTTTGTATTATTAAACACATCTACCATTTAGAAAGCCTTCTCTTTCACATGCTTGAGCTTTCTGAAATTCCCAAGGAATCCAGCTGAGTCTACTTCAATGCCTTTCCTGAAGGCAGACTGTCAAATTGCTATTCTTCTTATAGAACAGGTGGTGTTAAAGTGTGGCTGAGGGAGGCAAATGTACACCTTGAAGAGTTTTATTTTGTTTCTCGCTCAAGGGACCATTTCAAGGTCGGTATCAAATCTGCGAATGTTTTTTGTTTCCTAAGCTGCTTCGCCAATATGACTATTTTTGTCTATGCATAAGGACACAATCCTGACTCAATACAAACGATGATAAAAAATATAACATTTTAAAGGATCTATGCCAGCAACAAAAGCACTTGGAGTTCATTTCCTATAGCTGTTTTTTCAACGATCACTTGAGTTGTCAAGGTATATGAGCTTTCTTTCACCTGAAACAGAGAAGTCTCTAGATATCATTGTTTAATTTAAGGCATTTCTATTCTGCCCTTCAATTCAAGGTTGGGAAGAAAAGCTTTAAAAAACTTATGAGTTTTTCCTCAAGGTTCAAAAAAAGAAGAAGTTTTCATAGCTCTCCTTTTGTAGCTTTCAGATCTCGTGGTTCTAAGCCTGTTTCATATTTTTGACTGCTAGACTGGGATCCAAGTGAGAATAACTGCGATGAGGGACTGAACTGTATGCCTCTCCCACCCCCTAAGTTTCAGAAGGATGCACAAAGATCTACACTCAACTGCTCAAATATTTCCTGTGATGTTTTCTGTCCTTCCCGAAATAATAGATGGCCATGAGATGGACAATTCTCTACCCCATCACACTTCTTCTTACATAGAAGTATAGCTGCCTCATACTAAGCCAGACTATTGTTCCATCTAGCTTAACATTGACTATATTCACTGACAGTGGCTCTCTAGAGTTTAAGGGAGGAGTCGCTCTCAGCACTACCTAAAGATGTTTGGGAACTTCTGCATGTAAAACAGGTGCACCACATACAGAAGGTTAGCCAAACTGACTTTAAAAGTTTTCAATTTTGACCCGTACTTTATTATTCTTTTTATTGAAACCACCGAGAGAACAACAAGAAATAATTGGAAGACTAGAAGTACTTAACCATCAGCTCTTACAGGTCCAGAAGAACGGAAGAGTCCTGCCCACTCCTCAGGATAACCTTGCCAGCTTTTCGGAGTCGTGTTTTAAGGAAGCAGGAAGTCTTCCATACCTTAGCCCAGCTCCTAAACCCATGCCTCCCCCACTTGTGGGCAAAACCCACCGACGCTTGGCAGACCCAGGTCTTGCCCCACAAGTTGGCCCCTCATCCCAACTCTTGATAAATTTTGACTCGCCCTCCAAGAGTCCCCCGCTGAGGAGTGTAACTCAGAGTCCCTTCCACCAAAACAATTCCTTACCATCTAACCCATCAATGCCGGAACTGGAGTCCTCTTATTCCCCTGAGCGGCATAGACCCAACATACAAACGGTACCAGTACGCCGAGCATCCCCTGTACCTTCGCCAGCATCAGGTCATGGGAATGTTCCACCTACTTCAAAAAATGGCCCGGATTTGATTGAAGACCCGGCCGGACATATAAACCAAATGGTTTCATCGGCGACCTTTAGACCTTGCGGTGGGGCAGTCTCAGCAAATCCTGTGGAGTTTCCCACTGAAGTGCCCGCCCTTGGGTTAGCCAGCGGGAGACCCGTTCTGTCGCCCCAGTCAGAATTCTTCACTACCAACTTCAAGACTAGGTACCCTCAGCAGGTGCCTGCCATGCAAAGTAAAATAACTGACTTTTTTGTGGGGTCTGCCTTGCCTCCAAAGGACTCACATCTCTCCCTGAAATGACAGCGAATTGGTCACAACAGGAACTCCCCCCTATCAGTCCTCAGCTGGAACATTGCGGGCTGGAGGGGAAAAAAACTTGACCCAGAATTCTTGGAGTATATTAACCTGTTTCATATCATCTTGTTCCAAGAATCATGGGAAGTAGAGAAAATTGCCCTAAATGGCTTTGAGCTTCTAGAACTCCCTGCCTGCCCCTCCCTGAAAGGAGGCCGCCCTAAAGGGGGCCTAATAATAGGCATCTCCCTCAACCTACGCTCTAAACTTACTCTAGTACAGGCCTTGCCTCCTTACGCCCTTACCGGACTGATTGCGGGGGAAAAGATCTCTCTTCTAGTTACAAATGTTTACTTGCCACCTGGGGGTTCTTCCTCCGAACTGGGCTCCAAATGGGGCTCGCTAGAAGACCATTTGCTCTCATGCTATGTTAAGTTTCCTAACACCCCGGCCATATTAGGTGGCGATTTTAATGCCCGCACAGCAGCAAATTGGGACTCGCTGACCAAAACCAAATGGTGGGTTACCCCAAACCTTAATAATTATGAGCTGGAACATATCATGAGGAGAACTTCTAAAGACCAACGAGCTAATGAGGCTGGAGTACTCCTCTATCAAATGGCCATCCGTTTAAATCTGGTCCCCCTAAATGGAACATGCCTCCCTGATATTCCAGGGGATTTCACTCACCTGAGCGTTAAATCAAACAGCGTCCTCGATTACCTGTTGGTCTCCAGTGATCTACTTAAGTGTATTTCCACCTTTAAGATCGAGAATGTACAATCTAGTGATCATCTTCCCCTTGTAGCCAAGCTTTCCCTGAACTGGCAGTCGGAGGCCCATAGACATGCGACCCAGATGGCAACCAACAAATCCTCTCTCCAAGTAAGAGGAATCAAATGGTCGGAGACCCAGGCTCAAAAGTATCAGGAATTCTTTCAAAAAGAAATCCTCGGGCCTCATTCCAACATAGGCTCTGCCTCAGACGAGTATAGCATAGTGTTGAAACGCTTTCACCATCATACGACTGAACTTACGTCCTTCTTCAGGTTACCACCCAAAATATTAAATCGAAACGAGTATACTTACGGTGCCCCCTGGTATAATTCTCAGTGCAGACAAGCAAGACAGCGCCTTCGTGCTATATATGATGCATATAAGACCTCCGATGCATCTACTCTGCCAGCTAGTTATGCACAAGCCAAGCAAGTTTACAAACGCACGCAGAAAACTGCCAAACGCGAGTGGCAACACAATCGCTGGCAGGCCTTGATTACTGCTTCAAAATCACACAGATCCAGGGAATTCTGGTAGCTGATTAACAGAAGGGCGAGGAAATACCCAAGGGCTGTCATCCCTGCACCGACATGGGAATTGTTCCTGAAGAAATGTTTCTCACAGGCAGATGCTCCCTCCGACCATCTGATGCATCTGTTTTCCCACCTACCTATTTGGCCTCCCACCGATCCTGATGAGATAGCCAAGCTAATAGCCCAGCTGAAATCGGGCAAAGCCCCAGGGCCCGACCTGATCCCTGCTGAAGCCATCAAGCTACACCCAAAATGGTGGGCTGGCATCTTGGCCAAAACCTTCGACGCAATCAACGCTTCTGGACTCATCCCCAAAATATGGAAGGAGGCCATTATAGTACCAATTCATAAAAAAGGTTCTCCAACGGAGCCGGAAAATTACCGTAACATCAGCCTCCTTTCGATCATAGGGAAAATCTATGCCAGCTTTTTGCTGACGAAACTATTGCGATGGGTAGATGAGACTAACCAGATTGGCCACGAACAAGCAGGGTTCAGAATTAAACGCTCTACAACTGATCATGCGATAGTTCTTTACCATCTGGCACGGAAGTACTCCTCCCCTCCCCGGGGCTACCTGTGTGCTGCCTTCCTAGATCTTAAGGCAGCCTTTGACAGTGTTCCTAGAAATATTCTTTGGGAGAAACTTGCGAAACAGGGCATAGACAGAAGACTCTTATGGCTTATAAGTCAGCTCCACGAAGGTACCCTTGCCAGAGTGAGACTTACTCCTGCGGGCGACCTCACAAATTCGATACCAATAAACAAGGGAGTGCGCCAAGGATGTATATTGGCTCCCTGCCTATTCAATCTATTCATCAGCGACATGCGAGCATCCCTAGTCAACTCATCTCCAAGTACACATGCGCCTAGACTAGCGGATTACCGCTGTCCACTCCTTTTATACGTGGATGACGCGGTAATTCTATCTTATACACGTGTTGGACTAACCAGAGCTCTGAAGTTCTTTGCCACGTATTGTCAACTCAACCAATTAACCATCAACCATGCCAAATCTAAGATTCTGATTTTCGCCAGAAGTCGGAGATTATACGAATGGAAGCTTGGTGGAGCAAAAATAGAGCAAGTCCTAAAATTTCAATACTTAGGAGTTATTTTTCAATACAATTTGGGGTGGAAAGCACAAATTCAACACCTACTTAACAAGGCCAAAACTCTGTCATATGCGCTCCTCCGATTTTTCTTTTCGGATGGAGCTTTGCATGTGCCCTCGGCCCTAAAGGTGTTCAAGGCAAAAGTGGTTCCCGTGCTAGCTTATGCTGCCCCGCTCTGGGCCGTGATGACAGATCTTGCTCCTCTTGAGACTCTGCAAAACCAATTCCTACGTCGGCTCCTAATGCTCCCCCTGTGCGTAAGCAACGCAGCCATACGACTAGAATTGAAGATCGCATCCTTAGAAACTTGCCTGTGGAAGCAAGTCTTCAATTATTGGTTATCATTGTGGCATAGATTACCAGACCATTATCTTGTCCAATGCTTATGGCGAGATGAATTCTCCAGCCTTTGGACTAGTAGAATTCACGCCAAACTCTTGAGCTATGGAATCTCTCCCTTAGATTCCCTAAAACTAGATCAAATCACTGCTCAAAGACTGATCCGCCAAAGACTGGATGACATCGATTTACAGCGAAATTATTCGCTGGGGGGAGGTGTTTGTTCGCCCCAGAACATTGGTATCACTTTAACTTACTGCGTTCCATCATACCTCTCCTCCCTTTCGACTGTTGCTCACAGGCTGGCCTTCACCAAAGCGAGGTTTAACGTTTTTCCCTCCAATGTCCTGAGACATAGATTCTCAAAGGGCCAAGCCTCCGCCATGTGTGTATGTGATAAGGAGACGCCGGAGTCGCTTCAGCACATTATGTTTACTTGCCCCTTGTTTAATGTGCCACGGGCAAATTTGTTGGGACCAATCATACAGAAGCTAGAGGGTACCCCACCAAAATTCCATCTTGCCCAAATCCTGCAGGATAAGGATATCCATACGACCCTGAGAGTGGCTAGGTTTCTGGTCGCTGTCCTTACCCAAAAGCGCTGCCAAGGTGCACTACAAGCTAATTAAGGCGCACTATGTCATTCCATCTTACAGTATTTTATTGTTATAGTGATGTTTTAGCGACTGTTTTTTCCCACGTGCACAAGCTGTTATTTATGTCTTGTTTTTTATCTGTATGGGCCTATGGCCGTAATAAATATCTATTCTATTCTATTCTATCCATAAGAATGTGGGGAAGGGGGAGGATTTATTTTTATTACTCCTTGCCCACGGTGGATGTGAGCAAAGCGGAAATGAAAATTGTTTAGATGGAGGTCACTGATGTTTGCTAAGTAACCATGAATATTATTCGTTAATGTTTGGATTATAAATCCTCTGGGCAAGAGACATGGGATGTTTGTATTCTGTATGAGATCAAATATGTTGGGGGCACTCAATAATAGTGCCCACAAATACAGTTTTGCAGATGAAACACAGCTGTCTTTGATTTCCTAACAGGCAGGCAGAAAATTAAAAAGGAATTATATTGACTTTTGCAATTATTATTTTAAAAAGTCCAACAGCTGGCGTACCCTAGAGAAACAAGCTGATTTGGTACACAAGAAACAAATGGAGTCACCATGTACTACAAACAATTGCATGTATTACAAACAATTACTCAGTGCTGTCCCATGTTATCAAATGCGTTGAAAGATGGATCAGGTGCTTCTTGGCCTCCTACTGTTTTGCCTAGGAGAAATGTATTGTTCTGTCCCCATAAGAGTGAGGCCATGAACAATTGCCCGGGGCAACCCACATTTGTTGCAGCTAACCACTGCTCTAAAATTGAATCTTCTATAGTGTTAATACATTGCAGCTGTGTATCCATCCTCATTCCTGACTTTCTTTTGAAATTATGCAGATGTTGTACTTTTTTGCTCCATCGCAAAATGATGGCACTTAATCATTGCATTTGGATTATGCTCCACAACATAAGGTGTGCCTAATCTAATTTTAATTAATTTAAAGAAATATTAGGAGCGGGAGCGCACATATACGTTGTCAGAGATTTTCTGCAGCATTCCCCTCTGCTTGAGTGACAAACTATTATTTAAAGTTGTGAATCTGCAGAAGGTGAACAGTGATATCACTGCCAGTGCCGGACGTAGGGGTCTCAAATTTCAGCAGTGTTCCGTGTTACGCCAATATTTGGAGCTCTCCTGCCTCTCGTCTTCCATTCTATGTTGCAACTGAAGCTCTTGAGTCTCTGTGGCCAGTGCATCCGAACCAGTCACGCTCCCCCAAATCTGCCTCTGATACTGCAGCAAAAGCATCAAACGCACATCTGGCTGTGCAGGTGGTTTGCCCCTGTCCACACACAACTGAAATGCATGTGTCAAATATATCACATATATCAAATAATGTTCCAAACCCACAGAAGAACAAATAAGAAACTCACAGAAAAGCCATGAATCTAATTTTGCAAGTGAAACTGTTTTGCCGTGGAACTGATGGGTGCTTCAAAAGTGTCTGTGATATGGCATGGTAGAAGAACAGCTGTTGAAAGCGAAATGAAACTCTAGATTTCTACTGGGCTCATTCATGTTCCTTGTGTAAGCTTAAGCAGCTCTTTGGATCCTGGCTGCAACTGGCTGCGCTGCATTGCTGGCAGGCGCCATGGCAAACTGCCTGTTAGGCCAAGCCAAATGAAAATGTGTGCCGGCCTGTGTTTCTTATGGGGTCTCTTATGTTAATCAGACCTGCAATTTAAAAGCTAGCCTTTCCCCTGCAGATTCCCCCCCCCCCCATATCCCAGGGATAGATTGATGCTGGATGTTGACTAGGCATCATCTTTGGGACCCAACACTAGCATTTTTGGGGTGGTGCTGCTGGTGGCTTTTCAGTGGGAAAATAATACAAGGAAATAATGGGTTAAAGATTCTTCTTAGGCCATAGACAGTATTTTTGATCTAAACCAGTGACACCCACCAGTTGATTTTGGTGAAAGGAAAATGGTATGAAAGAAAAAGCATGTGCTTTTTAAAGTATAAGTGCTTAAAATAACACGCGGTTTGGCCCTCAATTTCATGACCCATGAGGAAATATATATGCATACAGAGGACCAAACAGCACAATTGAAAAACCAGTCTTAACATTGTATTCATGCAGCCTATGCATTTTACATCTCAACTTGGATCACGCACCTATTGAATCCCTGATTTATTTCTAGGAGTTTTGTGTGTGTAGTACACATTTTCAGATCCTTAGAAAACAAATGGTTAGCCTGTCTCAACACAGAGCATTTCTTCAGTTTAACCTTGATCTGCAAGGGGGGGAAGGCAGTATATTAGCAATGGCATTTTTATGACACGGAAGCAGAGATGCCCAATAAAAGTGTTAACAGCTTTAATTTCCCCAAGGAGACATAACAACCCCAACCCTTTCCTTTAATTTGTTAAAATGACAATATTATTGGTGACGTGAGCCAATATTTGTAGCTGAAGTACAGCAGATCCTGCGGTCAAAGCAGTTTTCTTGTTTAGGCCAATGTTCTTTTCAGATATATTAAAACAACAGAGACAATGCAGGACTGTGGCGAGAGATCTAGTCACATATTTCAAAATTTGAAAAAAAACACACACAAAAACCCAGCTTGGATTTTACTCTTAGTTCATTTTACTCTTCGTTTAAAACCAAATGTACAAACAAACAAACAAACAAAAAACACGGAAGATTAATAAACCCAAAGGCAGAACTTAACAGAAGCATTCTGCACTTACATTACTCTTGGAAAGAAGGAGGTACAGATGCTCTGTGTTGGTGGAACGGCCACTGTATCCAGTGGGTGGTTTGCCTGGGAGGGGAAAGACACACAACCAGAAAATACAAAATAAAAATAAAAACCAGAAGCATAATGGGAATCTTCCCAGAATCCTTGGAAACTATACCAGTGTCCACCAATCAGGAACTGTGCTAGCAATTATACCCACATCACCCATAAATGCCAGAAGCCAATGAATTCGTTATAATGGGGACGTGCCCTCAATCCATCCCCTGTATAACAACATACATGATGCCACAGCTCCTCCCCTCAGCCCCAGTGGCACAACCAGCAATAACCCTGTTGCTACTAGTCTCCAGGTAGTCTCCTTCCAGGCATATGTTCAAATCCCATTATGTCCCTCACAACCACTGTTTTGGAGCACAACCCTCCAGAATACAAAACACACATGACCCAGAATACAAAACACACACACACACACACACACACACACACACACACACACCGGACATACTGGTAGTAATGTAGGAAGTTGCCTTATACTGAGTCAGGTCATTGGTCCATCAAGTGCAGTATTGTTTACACTGGCAACAGCTTGCCAGGATTTCAGATGGGAGTCTGTCCTGTGGGGTGGGTTTTAATAGCTAGGAGAGGCATATATGAATTGCAATCTATCCCTCTAGGTGCCCACATGTGTGGGTTGAACAGAGTTTATAGACTCATCCTTGGCAGCAAAATTAAAATATAGGAATTAGGGTGTAAAGCCTTCTTCCTCCCCTCTAGCTCCATAGGGACAAGATCAGATTTTCAAAAAGGTACTAGCCCTATCAGGGCAATGATTTCAGTGACTGATAGGAAGTTTTGGAGGAAAAAAGAAGAGTGCCAATTTGGAGAAAAGATTAGAACTCATCCCTCCATTTTCCTTTTCACCTATTGAACTTGATAGGCTGGTATAATGCAATACAATCTGAATTTTAAAGGTCTGCCTCTTACATGTACCTCTATACTGGAGTTGTCTCTCAAGCAGTGGGCCGGGAACCACCTGTAGACCTTGGGCTACTTTCAGGCTAACTTTGTTGCCAGGTGCCTCTCACTTAGAATCACAGAACTGTTGAGTCGGAACGGACCGCAAGGGTCGTCTAGTCCAACCCCTTCAATGCAGGAATCTTTTGCCCAATGTGGGGCTCAAACCCACAACCCTGGGATTAAGAGTTGGTCTGCCCTGCCCCTTTGGCCTTTTGGTTGGGTCAGTGCCAGCACCAGCCACTCCTTGCATGCTGAGTATAGTTAGCCAGGAGACAGAGAAAAGGTCAAAGGTCTCCCTCCATTATTTCATCCTAAAATTGTAAGTGCCAACAGTTTGTTGTAGCATATGTGTATATGCAATACATATGTACATAACAGAACGTTGTTAGAGTTAGAAAATGGGAACTGTACCATATTGTTAAACCATTTCTACGGTTGTTGTTATAGACTGAATTTGTACCTAGTTACCAACTTTCAAGTCAGCTATGGGGCTGGCACAATAACACGTGCCTCAACTGGGACCTAGTTCACCCATGAGTGTACTAAATTTTGTTAATCTCAGAACATTAAGGGAGAGCCGTTTTGCCTTACGATAAACATTTATTGTTCAACAAATTTGTTGACGACATAAAAAATGTGAAAATGGGCTTGCCGGACTGATGGGAGGTGTGGATATTTAAGACATGGCATTTGCTGCTCATGTGCCTTGTTTACCAAGCATCAGCTAGAGAGGGATGAGCGGCACATTCTGGATTCCATTAGCAAAACTTGCTCATTGTTATTTTTTAATGGAAATAATCCAGCAAAGTGAACATTGTTATTATTTATTTCAGAACATACTTCGGGCAAGACACCTAATTTGAAGTCTCCTGTGTGATTTCCTTAGCTTTGGAGAGGAAGCGAAACGGGGGTGGGTGAGTGGAAGCACCCTTGCAGTGCCTGAAGGAGCGTTTGGGCAGGAATAGAAAAAGAGGGAGAGGTTTCAGGCAACAAGGTAAAACAGCACGTCGTGACTATTGTGTCCGCCCCTTTTCAGGTTACCTGGACTTTTGTTTGTCCCCGTCATAGCCAGGCGGCGAGAGGAACGAGAGAGAAGGGGAGGGAGGGGAAAGTGGCGGGGTAAAGCGCGCCAGGCTCCTGCCGCATTTTCCTGCTACTGTGCGACCAAGACTTCCCGCCCGGGCCTACCTCGGCTGGGGGCAGCGCAATTTGAGGAGCAGGCAGGCGTGTTTCCTCCCTGCCCCCTTCCCAAGCCCAGAAGGGAGGCGGGGGGCTCCGCTACTGCTCTGACAGCTACGAACGCCTTCGCTTGCAAGGCGCGCTTTGCATAACAAGCGAAAGGTGTATGTGTGTGTGTGTGCGCGCGCGCGCGCCAGCGGGCTTGAGTGAGGCTGCTGAGAGGCAGGAAGAGGGACGCGGCCGGAGCGAGCAAGCGAGGGAGGGAAGGAGAGAGGAGGGGGGGTGTCTCCTCGGGAATGTAGCATGCATGGCTGGGGGCTCCGTCAAGATGCAGCCCCTGTGTGACAGGGCCGACTCTCTGCTCATCGGCAAGAGCTCCGCCGGCGCCAGAGACCAGGAGCAGCAAGTGCAGCTGCGGCAAAAGCTGAGGGAACTGCCGGCGCTGCTCCGGAGCGGACTCACGCTGCGGAGGAAGAGCTCAGCCGCCGGGGGCCGGGTAAGAGTGTGTGCCCGCGTGTGTGTGTATGTGACCGGCCGTATGCCTCCAAGGTAGGGGATCTGCCCTGCATTTGGTAGTTAAGCCCCCACCCCCACCGGCCTCCACAGGGCAAAGCCTTGGGGAGTTTTCTCCGTGCGCAGGCTTTGCACTTTGCAGGGGGTATGGAATGGCAACGCGACGCGCGAGACTCTTACATACATAAAAGAATGGGATTGGGCATTGGGATTGAAGCTGCAGCCCTATATATATATTGGTACCCTTGCACAAATCTCGTTAAAGTCTGTGGAATTTGCACAGTATTTGTGGCGATTCTGGATTCTGGGGCCTTGAATTCCCAAACATGCTGAAGTTAGAGTCAACGTCCTGTAGTTGTGGTCGCGGGTTGGAAGGAGGCCTTGCTCTATATGGTATTCTGGCTGTGGACAGAAAAAGAAGAGTAGAGGAAGCCACTGGCTTATCTGAGGAATGATTTACTTGAGAGAAATTAGGCTTGCAGACCCATCTTTGGCATGCTTACTCAAAAGTAAGCCCTGCTGTGTTCATTGGGGTTGTCTCCCAGGTAGGTAATCATTGGTAAGATTGGTTCTTGTTGTTAGAAATCATTGTGGCACCTTGGAGACCATTTGGTTTATTGAGTCTATTCCCTACACTCAATAAACCAGTTAAGGAGTAAAATGTTGTGCCATTTCTGAATGTTTTGCTGGTTTGCAGTTTAATGTGCTGTGGTGCTCAGTAGAACTTATTCCCAGGCAAGGATAATAGGTTCTTCTGGTCATCATCCCCTGGGACAAAGTAGCATGTGAATTGGTTGATCATAGATACAATCTATGAAGACAGAAAATGAGATGGTTGGACAGTGTTCTCGAAGCTACTAACATGAGTCTGACCAAACCGCGGGAGGCAGTGGAAGACAGGAGTGCCTGGCGTGCTCTGGTCCATGGAGTCATGAAGAGTTGGACACAACTAAACAACAACAAGATACAATCAGCAGCAATTCTCCTGGTCCTTGGTCAAGGAAATTTCTACTGGCAGTTTATAAGGGTTGTCCCTGTCAGAGCAGATAGTTACCGTACCTTGTGTCTACTGGCCCTACTTGTTTGCTCCATCCATCTTTGATAGATGTATAGTATAGATTCTGTATTCCATTGATGAATCATCTGTTAATGGTTAGGGCTGCAATCTGATCAAATAATTTTTAGCCATATCTACTGTTTACATTTGCATATGGTAATTTTGCATATACAATTCTGAAGCAAGAAGCATGCATTGTTTTTGGATGATGTATACATGTGCTGTAGCATGCATCATCTTAAAAGAGGCATTCTTTCTGTAAGTTTGTGAGAATGGGTAATACTTCTTAAGATGTTGTTTGCTATTTGCAGTTTTTAGAAGTACTTGTATTAAAAATGTACTTGCTGGGGGGAAAACATGTCTATTGCAATTATGCATCTCTGTAAAGAAGTCCTAGGTTGTCTTTATGATCTCATTCAATCTGTAGACATAGAATCATGGAATTGTAGAGTTGGAAGGGACCATGAGGGTCATCTAGTCCACCCCACTGCAACGCATGAGCATTTTGCCCAAAGTGGGGCTCAGACCCATAACGTGCAGCTCAAACCCTGATAATCTAATGCTCTACTAACTGAGCTATCAAGGCTCATAAAACAAAGCTTTTTTCACATGTAACTTTAATACTAGACGTAGTTATGATTAATTATAGCTGAATTATGTGATTATATCACCCATATGTTACATTTGATGCCACATTCATTGCTCTGAAAGTCTTCTTAGGGATTGTTCATAGCTATAACTGTTCACTTGGATCTGACATTTGGGAACATGTGAATAGTTCAGGTTGGAGGCAAGATTCCTCATGGGGATAGGTTACCCATGGCATTTAAATGCTGTTGTATGTAAGTTGTTCATATGTCAGAATAATTATCTTTAATATTATATGCGTGCCCAAAGCTCTCTTCAAACAGTAATTACATATGAAGATTATACTTGTATGGCATCTAGAAGCTTTGAAACGAGGTTGCTCAGAAATAGCATCCTAGTTAAGGCAGACCTTCATTAGTCTATGAGTTATCAAAGCGTAATTGTTGTTGTCATCTCCCATTTTGCAAGTAAGGGCATCCGGATATTTAGCACAGGTACATGACAATTGCAAGGCATCTGAGTGACAGAACCGGAAACGTAGCTAAAACTCCTTGCCTCCCAGTCATACATTTCAGAAACTAGCTATTAGTCATAAGTTATGTGTACACAAACAAGAACAGATGAAAAATAAATTGTAAAGTTGGCAGCCTGATATATGTGGATGATGTGGCTTATTTTGTGTCTACAACATCAGGCAGACGTCGTTTACTCATTAGGCAATCAAAACATTCTGAAAACTTGATCAGATATAGGTAAGAACATAAGAAATGCCCGCTGGATCAGGCCAATGGCCTATTTAGTCCAGCATCCTGTTCCCACAGTGGCTAACCAGATGCCTGTGGGAATCTCTGAAAAATGACCTGAGCACAAGCGTCCTCTTGTGGTTTCCAGCAACTGGTATTCACAAGCTGTACCCATTATGACCAGTAGCCATTGATGACCTCATCAATATGTATGCATGTGCTCTGATCACAGTGGAAATGGAAATATAGATCTTTACAATGGGAACATGTGACGCTTTGACTTGAAAAAAGCATAAAGACTGCATAGTTCTCCGACTTCCAGATTGTTGCCTCTGGTTGCCTATCCTTAACGCTGGCAGCACAGCAGCAGAAGAAAGTTTCAGGCTTGATTAACAAGTTGGGAGACCAAACAGTGTATGCTAGTTTTATTGAACTGGGTAATTTTTGAAAAAGACAGGAAGATTCTACACGGTAGTTTTAATTGTGAAACTTTTTGCAATGGAAATGCTAGGAAGGAAGGTTATCTGCGGTTTCTCAAGGGCACTGGTATGACGACGACTCGAACAGCAAAATCAAAGAACTGTAGAGAAGTCCAAGGTGGAAATTATTGCGCTGCAATTGGATTTAATGCCCTCTATTAGCTGCTAGTTGTGGGAGACGCTGTACACAGGTGGCAAAGCATTTAGAAAGTACTGAAAGGTATGATGGATGAGATGTTGAGAGACTCGGCCCTCAGCCAACCTGGCATGTTGTGACATGGCTGTGGACCCACCCACATGTGAGCTTGACCATATAATGCAATTGATTTATGTGGGAGTATAATAAGGTGAGGCTTAATGAGCAGCAAGGGCTCATGCATACATGCATGCATACATGCTGCTGTAATTGGATGCTGCTAGCACTTTGTGCATGCTGATGTGTGGTTATTGTTATTGCTATACCCCAAGTATTAATTATGAAGCTACGTGATAGCAAACATGTGTTGAAGACCAAGAGAACCAGGGAGTCAATGTGGCGTGGTGTTTAGAGAGCTGGACTAGGGCCTGGGAGACTGGGATTCTAGTCCCTCCTCAGCCATGAAGCTAACTTGGTGACCTTGGGCTGGTATCTTTCAGCTGACCTACCTCACAGGGGTGTTGGGAGGATAAAATGGGAGGGGGAGGGAGAGCCATGAGCTCCTTAGAGGAAATGTAGGCTAGAAATGCAATAAACCAACCAACCAACCACTTCCTATATTCCTTTGTTGTAGGAAGGCAAGGGACCACAATCTGTGCTGCAGATAGTGCAGGGAAAAAAACCATGTGTCGATCAAGTGTTGTAATGCTGGTATTTTCTGTTGAAGCTTATTTTGTATATGTGAGGCCTATATCTACTGCTACACCTGTATGCCATATTTTGTATAGAAGTGTTAAATAAAGGGGATAATTGCATCCTGTTGCTTGGTCTTGTGAGAGGCATTTTGTTTTGTTTTCATAATATAGTCGATTAATAGGTTTTATATCTAAGATATTCATTGTATGGTTTGCATTAGTGCATGGAAAACCTTAGGTCAGTAGATTAAGCCAGTCCCAATGATTGCATGAATATTTGAAATGGGTGACTTAGTTTGTACAGAAGTAGCATTTCCTTTGAAGCTGTAATTTATATTGGTGGCCTTTATTTTTTTATTTTTGTACAGCCTGAGCGTTTATTGCCATGGAGATTCCATTTGGATAATTTGTAGCAGGTGTCATTATGCAACTAAAAATAGACCCCATATGTATAATACTGAGCTTTTCTTATTGTAATCCTCTATTTATGTATTCCCTAAGTGAAATAAATCAAGATTAGAATCTCTTGGCTTTTTCTTTACCCTTTTAACTGGTCCTTGCAGCAACCGTTGAAGTACATGAACAAAGGATAAAATACCGGTACTTCTATTTCATTTCAGATATAATCAGCAGCTAAGGTTCTTTCAGTTGTTAAATGTTGCTAACATTTCTTCCTTTTATGTTGATCTAAAGTAGAACCAACACTCCCCACACTTTTAGTTAATTATCTCTCTTTTGCATTGTTTGGATTAATGTGAATTTCAGGGGTGGGGAACCTTTTCAGCCTTCTGGACCAGATCCTTGGCTCCCTCACTCCTTGTGGGTCACTTTGACATGTGGCATGGCTGCCTACCTGTCAATCAACTGGAATCACCATGGTGTCAGTTGAAGCAATTTTCCTTTGCTGTGTAGCTTGAGATCAAGTTTGCCTGCAAAAGAATATTCTGGCCAATCCCATCTGAGTTTGATGTCATCGATGATCAGCTGATCTGCACGGTCTTCAAGCCTCTCTTTCGGTGGGCATTGACTACATTCAAGAGTTCCCTTTTATCAGTTTAGTCAATTCCAGTAGGGCTTGAAGATAGATAGCAGCGATCAATTTGGGCAGGGATTGTTGGCTAGCCTCCTACATGTGAGGTCTCGAGGGTGGCAACATGAGAACGGGCCTTTTCTGTAGTGGCGCCCTGTTTGTTGAATTCTCTCCCCAGGGAAACTCGCCTGGCGCCTTCATTATATATTTTTAGGCACCAGGCGAAAACACCTCTTCAACCAGGCCTTTGGCTGATTAATATTCTACAGTCTTTTAATTGTGTCTGTGGGAAAGGGGGGTTATTGTTTTGCTGTTTCATTTTACTTATTCTCATGTTTTTAATCCTGTATTTTATTCCGTGAACTTCCCTGGGATCTTACGATGAAGAGTGGTATCTAAATCTAATAAATGAATAACATAAAATAGACTTACTTCCAGGTTAAGACTGCAATCCTATAAGTATACACAATTAACATGTAAGTACGGTAAGTCCCATCAAGGGCAGTTGGTCTTACTTTTGAGTAGCCATGGATAGGATTCTCACATTCAGCTTCTATTTCTGTCTTGCATTCTACCTCTACCTGTCATCCACCCACGTCTGAAATTTTATTCTGAAAGGTTCTAAGATAGGTTACAAAATGAAAACAAAAACAAAAGAAAACCCAGTGTCATTATTCACAATGTAAATAGCATTGGAACAATTAAAATCCACAAAAATAGACAATATAATTATAATATGATAATGTATTTCCATTTTTCAACTGCTACTTTTGGAGTTCCACTGTTGAAGGAAGTAAACTTATGAATACCGCTTTGGGAAAGTGTTCTTATGGCCAGGCCCTGCTTGTGGGGTTTCTGTAGGCATCTTGTTGGCCACTTTGAGAACAGGATGCTGGTCTTGATAGGTTATGGGCCAGATCCAGCAGGCTTTTCTTGTGGTCTAACTAGTCACATTTTCTATTTTCCATTAAATTTAAATTATTTATGTATCAATTTTTTAAAAGTTTCTGCTGTTCTTTCATGTTTTAATTTTTGTATATTCATTTTTCACCTTTGCATTCTGCTGATTCTTTACTCATTAAGTCTCATATTTTTCTTTTGTTACTATGCTTTAAAAATATTTTATTTCTCATTATAATATTTATTGTATCTTTAGCAAAACAAACAAACAAACAAAAAAACACACACATGAGAAATGACTGCCTGCTGGGTCTACTCCTTAGTAACTCTTTAAGGAATTGCAGCCTTAGAACAAATTCTGTACAGCCTTCCTAAATCTAAAAATACTACTAAATTCTTTAGTAGTATTTAATTTCGTGAGGGAAGAGATGCTGGGACCGAAGCTTATCAACACCCTAATCCCTGGTGTACTACTTTCCCTCTTATTTACTCAGAAGTAAAGAAAATGCAGTCTGAACATGTTCTGAGTGGATAATTTAATCTGTTCATATACCAAATTTAAACCTTTACATTGGAAACAGACACCAGACTGGGCTCCAGTGATCCCATTTAAGTCCAGCAACAAACCCATAAAATAAGTTTCAGTGAATGTAGATCAATGTTCCTCTTTAAAAAAAGAAGAGCCGGAGCAGGAGCAGGATAGGACATGATTTTCTCTCTCTCTTAGCCAGGATGCCAAGTTTAGTGTCTCCACATGCAGTGCCTAGCTTCAACTTGTTCTGTGTTCACCCCTTAGTACATGGGTCACCAAACTTTTTCAGCAGGGGGTCAGTCCACTGTCTCTCAGACCTTGTGGGGGAGTTGTACTATATTTGGGGGGGGGGGAATGAATGAATTCCTATGCCCCACAAATAACCCAGAGATGCATTTTAAATAAAAGCACACATTTTACTCATGTAAAAACACCAGGCAGGCCCCACAAATAACCTAGAGATGCGTTTTAAATAAATGGACACATTCTACTCATGTAAAAACACGCTGATTCCCGGACCATCTGCGGGCCGGATTGAGAAGGCGATTGGGCCAGATCCAGGCCCCAGGCCTTAGTTTGCCTACCCATGCCTTAGTAGCTTCAAGCAAATTTCTACCTGTCTTTAGTGCTGAGAGTGCTTTCCGTTTGGACTGACATGGAGTACAGTTGAAGCATAACCGTACTGTACTCATTCATGGGTTTTGAAACCATAAACTTTTTCCTCTTAATTTTTAATTCTGAGGAGCAATAGATGGATAAAGTTTGGGAGAGCATGATTATATGTAGAAACTTATTCAACAACCCCAGTTGTTGGTTTGTGTTAACATCTGAAAGCCCTTGACTACCCTAAATAGTAATTGTCCAAACAGCAGCCAAATAGTGAAGCCACTATAAGTCTTGAATACCACTTATTCTCTTTAATCAAGGAAAGAGATGAAGACCTGCAATTTATTCAAGACTCTGCATCTTGACATTTGAAGATGTGAAGCAGAGCTCAATTCCTTTTTAAGTTGAAGAACAAGATTTTGATCTAATGCTGAGTTTGGTGCATATTTACAGAAAAATTAACTTGAGTCAGCTGCTACAAAATACACGGAGCTTCTTGAAATCTAAACAGGTGTTCTTCTTGAGCCAGTTTTTGTTGACTTCTTCCATGATACCAAAGCTAACTTATCGCATTAAGTAAACATCCCGAAATAGCCGAGGTGTTTAATGTGCATATTTTTTGAAGAACAGCTGACATAGCTGCTGTTAGTTTGTTTTTCATTAATACTGAAACAAAACAAGCCACACTAAATCTGAAATAGTTGAATCGGCCCAGTTTTTAAAAGTAAAACCCAGGTCTGTTGGTGTTCTTGGTACTTCAGGTTCATCAATCCAGGAATAACCTTACAGGTTCTGTGTCTAGTTTCTTCTGTCTGGTCCTCTTCCTCTTGTCTGTATCACTTGGATCTATTATGGTGGAATGTCTCTGCCTCTGTATATAGTTAGGTCTGGTTAACATGTGTTGCAACGTTTTCTCTTGCAGCTGGGTGGATGCTGGAGCTGATGGCCTCTTTCAGCCTTTGAACTCTTCAGCTAAGTGTGATATGAACCTCCCAACACATCCACACACAGCAGAGTCTCTGAAATTGCTTATGAGCCGAGATCTAGAGCAGGGGTAGGCAAGGTGGCGCTGTGGTCTAAACCACAGAGCCTAGCGCTTGCTGATCAGAAGGTTGGTGGTTTGAATCCCCGCGACAGGGTGAGCTCCCGTTGTTTGGTCCCAGCTCCTGCCAACCTAGCAGTTCGAAAGCACTTCAAAGTGCAAGTAGATAAATAGGTACCGCTCCAACGGGAAGGTAAACGCCGTTTCAGTGTGCTGCTCTGGTTTCACCAGAAGCGGCTTAGTCATGCCGGCCACATGACCTGGAAGCTGTCTGCGGACAAACGTTGGCTCCCTCAGCCAGTAAAGCAAGATGAGCGCCGCAACCCCAGAATCATCTGTGACTGGACTTAACTGTCAGCAGTCCCTTTACCTTTACCTAGGCAAGGTTTATCTTTCCTGGGCTGGATCAGTCCCACGGAGATCCCTCCATGGGTTGGATGGCGCGTGCACACCCACGTTTTTCAGCATCTGTGCATGTGTGCCTGTGAATTCCGACATCTGCGCAGATGCGATTTCCAGCGCTTTGGAAGTGAGTCCCCACGCTGCGCTGGTTTAGCGCAGCGCATGAGCAGGCGGCTCGGTTCTGGGGCAGCTCATGGGCCAATCAAACAACCTCTGCGGGCTGCTTCTGGCCCATGGGCCTTAGGTTGCTGACCCCTGATCTAGAGAGACCACACAAAGGCATTAAACTATTGAACCCCAATCAAACTGACGTTAGTTGTAGCTAAGACTGCCATTCTGTGCATGCATACTTGGAAGTGAACCCAACGGATTGGGATTTATAGAGAGCCAGTGTGGTGTAGACAGCCAGTGAAGTGCAATGGTTAAAGTGTTGGAGTAGGACCTGGGAGACCACAGGTCAAATTCTCACTCAGCCATGAAGCTCACAGGGTTACCTTGGACCAGTTGCGGTTTCTCAGCCCAGCCTACCATCCTACCTGCCTAACCTACTTCACAGGGTTGTTATGAGGATAAAATGTGTAAAGAGATAACTTTCAGCTCCTTGGAGAAAAGGTGGGACCTAAACATAAACAATGGATAAAGTAGCATATGAGTAAACCTGAATAGGACTGGACTGAAAGCAATGGGATTTAACCTATTCACCAAGTGGTTTTATTGAGTTTAATAGGAGTTCGTCGCAACCAACTTTAGTGGATGAGGGCTCTTGTTCTTGATGATAGCTTAAATTCAGAAGGGGCATGCGTGTGGGGATATAGTGCACTACCCTGAGACACATTATTAATGAGCTGCTTAAAGATAAATACAGTGTTTTAACTACTAAAGACTGCACAGTCCTATGCACCCAGTGAATGTAGAGATAGTGACTTCTTAGTAAATATGCTTAAGGTAGTCCATTTTCCATTACAGTCCAATGTGTAAAAATAAAAAAATTCCTTCCAGTAGCACCTTAAAGACCAACTAAGTTAGTTCTTGGTATGAGCTTTCGTGTGTATCTGAAGAAGTGTGCATGCACACGAAAGCTCATACCAAGAACTAACTTAATTGGTCTTTAAGGTGCTACTGGAAGGAATTTTTTTATTTAGTCCAATGTGTGATCAGCCTCCGCTTTTAGGCTTCAGTGTTAATTCACTGGAAGACAAATTTCAGTCTGCCATCTGAAAACCAGAGCAGCTGTCTGAAACACAGTTTAGGAAACACAACATACAGATTGTTTTTCAAGTTTTAAAAAAAACCTGTTTACTGAATGTTTTCTGGTATACTGCCAAAACTTATTCTTTGATCTGTTCTTCTCCCTTCTAAAGTACAAAAGCTACAGAATAGTATATTACTCAGACACTTCTAAGGTGAACCTGACATGGGAATAAAAGTAGCGAATATTTTACTTGGCTTCCTCATTATTCCTTTCTTGATGGTACTGAACGGAATTACCCTTTCGCGACCAGATCAAATCTTTATGGTTAGCCGTACCATATGACTCCCACCGCACTGCCTGGTTCATCTACCCTTGCCTTGAACTGGGACTCTTTGGTCTTCCAGTTTGTCTGACTTCATCCTCTGTCCTAAGCCTTTTAGTGCTTGTTTCCAGCATTGTGGCATCCATCCACTCTACCTCTCTTTCAATTCTATCTCCATGGGCTCCTTACTTTCTCCTGCTCCTTTTGGAACTACCTCTCTAGACCAGGCCTACCTGCATGCTGTGTTAATTGTGTGGATTGTTTTTAGCCCTTTAATCCTAGGTAGAGGTATGTGACCTGACTTTCATAGGCACTACAGTGTGTAGGGAATCACAACCAAAACAGTTGATAGAGTGCCGTGGGAGTTTTTCCGCTATCACTGACAGCATTCTTTTTATCATAGAATTGTAGCATTGGAAGGGACCCTGAGGGTCATCTATCTAGTCCAACCCCCTTCAATGCAGGAATCTCAGCTAGATGACACGTGGCCATGCAACCTTTGCTTAGAAACCCCCAAAACCTGCCTTATGGGACTTTTCCAGGAATGGCCTTTAGTTCAGAGAAAGCAACATAGGCAGCTATAGTATCACAATAAAGCAGAGCAGGGGGAAGCTTCATTCTGAGCAATGTGGAGCTAATAGATCCTGTGTTGACACTGAATTTTGATAGCATCTGTTCAAGGAGACTTTGTATTGGTTTTGAGAGATGCAAGTGGCCTTTGATCTGTATTCAGATTGCTTTTTCGGGGTCCCCGGAGGAGACTCAGCAAAGGACTTCGGATGACCAAGTCCCAAACATCAGAGAATAGTGCATATTCTTGCATATTTACATATATAAGTGGCACTGGCTGCCAATTATCAGTAGCTACCCTGCTAAGTTCCAAAAGCTGGTTTTGATGTATAAAGCCCCGTTCACTTTGGACCAAGATACCTGAAAAATAGTCTCACCTTTTGCGTATATTAACCTGATTACTATGTTCTGCAGGTGAGGGGCTTCCATCTCATCAGCAGGTCTATGCCTCACAATACAGATTCTTGGGACTCAGGAGACAAATGAGGGCTGAAGTCCTCAGATGCAAGTTGGAGCTAGAGCACATTTTTAGACAACGTTTCAGTATGCAAGGAATCTAATAGTGATTTCAGAGCATATTTTGTTTCAGAGAGGTTTCTTTTTTTATTATGGAGCCAGAATAAATTTCTGCCCTTATGCTACTCTCAAACTTTCCCACTCTCTATTGTATAGATAGAATTACTGCAACCCCCTCTGTATCTGGTCAGAACTGAATTCCATTGACCTCAGTGGGGCTTACCTCTGGGTTAGTGGGCATTGGATTACATCCTAAATTGGTTAATGATGGCATTTAAAATTTAATTTAAAGTCAGAGTATTTTCTCAGAATTTCATAAGCATTTACTGGCATAGCTTTAACATTAAATTGAAAAAACGAGAAAATATTGCTGGACCTTTTATCTCCATTTTGATTCTTCCTATTAAACGCTTGGGTGTACTTTATGGGGTATGTTGCAATGGATCTCTTTCTCTCTCGCACTGCATCTTACAATGGGTTTATGAACACAATTCCCTGTGCATTTTGCTGCCACTAATTTCCCTTTCTGTCAAAAGAATTGAATGACCTCACCTATGGCAGGATGTTGGAAACATGATGTTAAAAGTAGAGGTATTTCTGTCTGAATGTTTGGAGGTCCATTATTGCAAAAATGACGTTGGAAATTCCTCTTGGTCTTTCTGTTGCAGGCATTTCCTTCCAGAGTTTCCCTCTCTTTGAGGAAACGACTTCACTGTAATCTTAGAGGAAGTAAGAGGATGTAAACTCCTGATTTCCATTTTTGGTGATACTTTACAGTTAATTAAAAAAAGCACCCAAGGAACTCTCTATTAGCTTTTGTAATAGCAATGGTGTCTGTCTAGTTTTGCCTGAATGGCATTTCACCATTATGTCACCATTATGACTATATAGCTCCTGAGTAGAAGTGGATTAAAAAGAATGCAAAAAAATTGGCTTGGAGTTGACCAACGAGCGGCTTGTGCCTTCCGTAACATATCACATGGAGCACCATAAGCATAAAGGAGAAAAGGGGATACAGTGGTACCTCGGGTTAAGAACTAAATTCGTTCTGGAGGTCCATTCTTAAACTGAAACCGTTCTTAACCTGAGGTACCACTTTAGCTATTGGGGCCTCCCGCTGCCGCCATGCCGCCACCACACGATTTCTGTTCTCATCCTGAAGCAATGTTCTTAACCTGAGGTACTATTTCTGGGTTAGCGGAGGCTGTAACCTGAAGCGTCTGTAACCTGAGGTACCACAGTATGTTCTACTATGAAGCTGCAGCTCTAGCTTCAGAGTTGAAAATACATGAGACACCTCAAGACCACTTGCCGTTGACCATAATCACAGTGACATGTAGCTCTTTTTAGGTGGCTTAATTACTTTGGCAACATAAAAAGTTTACAAAATCTGTATTTCCCCAACATGGATGTGTATGTATATCCATGTCTTTATTTTTACCTATATAATTAGGTGTATGTGTTTTTTAGTGCTCTCTTGATTTGTTTTTCTTCTTAGAGTTTTAAAAAGCATGTATGTTTTGAAAACTGACGTTGATTTATAGATTTGCAGTATCTTGATTTTAACAGAGTAGGAAGCCAGTGACACCAACTGCTTTAAAGTGGGCTAGGTGGAGAGCAGTAGGCGACAAGGCACTCAAATCAGATGTGCTTCTCATGCATGGAGTACTCGAAAGGTATGTTCCATGGCATGTTGGGACTTGGGTTTTGATTTGGGGTTGTTGTTTTTTTTGTTCTGCCGTTCTGGCAGAGCTGAAAATACTCTTACCCACAGGGAATGTAAAGAACGATACGCTGTAATCCAAGAAAGTGGATCAAAGTGCAAATGCTTGCCAGTTGGATTTATAAATCCAATATCTTGCACAAGTGCTTTCACTCAGTTTCAATTTGCTCAATTTATGTGGGCTGCTGCTGGAAGAGATAACACAATGCTGAGGAAGAAGAAACAAAAGGGACGGGAAGTTCTTGTATGGAACGCCATGATTCTACCCAAAGTGCAGCCCTTTCTAAGGATGTTCAGCAGTTTGGCTGGCAGAATTAGGGAGTTAAGGCTGTTAAACAAGGTAGGGCAAAATGCAACAAAGAGAAAGAAACACAGCCTTGCTTCATACATTGATACAGTGGGATAGCTTCCACTTGAAAATTTGTGTGCCGTTCCGCATGGGAAACTTCGTGGCTCTGTGTGTGATTTTGATAATTTAAGCCAGTGGTTTTCAACCAGTGCGCTATGGCACCCTGGGGTGTCTTGAATGATAGTCAGGGGTGCCGTGGACAACACTGGCCTCTGTTCACTTTTCTTTTCCTCCGTCCTCTGATGCCCTTTGAGTCTCTGCCTCCCAAAGGCTTGTGTGACTATTTGTTGCAGCAGCTCTGGCTACAAGCTCCCCAGGCGAATGGTTCCTCTGGGGCTGGCCAGGGGGTGCTGGTTGCCAGGAACTGAGGTGGCCTTGATGGAAGCAATTGGGTGAGGGAGCCCAGCCAGCCAGTCCACTAGCCCCAACTCTTGGGAATGGACAGACAAGTGGGAGGCCAGCCAGGCAGGGTGTTCTGGCCTTTCTTGTACTTGCTGTGTGCAGTACCTGCCTGGGAGCTGAGTGCCCGGCACAGAAGGGGAGCCTTTCCGCCATGCTGTGCCGGCAGCAAGATGGTAGTCTCACGTTCACCTTCATCCAGTCCCCGCTGGGCCTCTAAGGCTGGGGGCATCTTCTTCTGAGGCCTCTATTGGGTGGGGTGAGGAGGTGCCCCAGGCACTCCAGCAGCTATCTAAGCCGCTGCTGCCTGGATACACCAGTGATTGAATCTGCATGCAAGGAAGATGATCTGTGACCCTTCCCTGTGGGAGCTGCAGCTATAATTCTCTCCTCTGGCCTAATGGGCCCAAACAAGTTCAGTCTTTGGGGGAAGCGGGGTGTGTATTGTTTAGGTTTAACTCTTCTCTCTGTTTATCAGCCAGGGTGTGCTGAAAAATGGAAATTTGTGCCTCTTCTGTTGATCAAATACACAGTAAAGTTTGGAAACAAACAGAGACATTAGCACGTAGACTGATGGAGGAATGGGGTGCTGAAGATATGCATGCTAGCAAGAGTAAATGGGCTGTAAAGCATTCTGGCACTTTTTATTATATGCATATTTAATCACAGGGAGAGCGAAGGAGTCTAGCAATGTTCTGTACTGCTCTTTTTTGTTGTTGTGCTGTTTGAATTTCATAGAAGGCAGAGTCATGAGACTTTGGTAGCAACCTTTGAAACAATAATATATTGTTTTACTTTGCATACATATAGGCAGAGGGAGTTGTAATATTTCACAAATGTGGGACCCAGCCAGTCAATTATTTCAATATGCAGCTCACACACTTACCATTACCTGCAAGTTTCCCCTTGTAGAGAGAGGTACAAATTTAATTATAATTATACCTTATGCTGTATGACCCACTTACTCTTCTACCCACGTACAATAAGACTGATCTGAACAATGCATCTGATGTTCTAGATCTGGCCCTTCTTATTAATATAGTTATATTAAACGGTATAACGGTAATATTTCGGAGGGTTGGACCTCTTGGTCTCTTCTGTAAAACAAAACTGGTTTTGTTGGGTTCCTGCTCCTACCAGCCACAGCCATCATGGCCAGTGGTCAAACGTAATGGGATCTGTAGTCCAGCCATACCTTCTCTATCCTTTCCCTACCCCCAGGATGTTCAATTTCCCTACCCCCCGGGGAATCAATTTCCTGAGCCAAGTGATGGGTTGGTATGTTCTAATGGGAATGGGAAAACCCTGATATTGTATGTGTGTGTTTTAAAGTATTTTATTGTTATGTATAGTTTCAATATTTGTAATCTTTGGAGAGCTTTCAGTCTGAAATTTGTGTATTATTAAATGTTATAATAAAGAAGTAGATTGCGTTCTGTGAGCTAAGCTGAGGGCTGAAAGGAGAATTATCTGGGGGAGGGGAACAGGGTAGGTTGTTGTGTTAAAAACAGCAAAATAAATTAAGTACTTTATAGACAAAGTACCAGCACCAATATTTTGAACGTTCCTATGAATTTGCTGCCCTAATGCTTTCAAATGTACACCCTAATGCACCAGCAGCATAACAGATTCTTTGTCATGCTTTGAATGTTTGTTAGATAATGATGGTGATTGTATTATATTTTTTCTTGCAGATTATAACCAGGAGAATTTCAAATCCCTATCTGGAAAATCCTCCAGGCAAGGTAATTTTTTAAAAACCTCATTTAACAACTCTTTCATGCCTTCATTCTTTTGAGATACGTATTAATGCTGCCTTGAAGCTAGGTATATTTGTTCATCTTCGAGTTTGTAACAGCTAATGTGGGTTACAGCTTTCTAATGTAAATAGATTTTAATATCGCTGATAAGGAATCCCTTATCCAAATACGAAAAGCTTGGTGAAATCATGCTTGTACTTGTCAGATGCGTTCTGTAACTTTTATGTAGTGCTAATGCTATAACCTTGTATGCTTGCATAATTGATTGTTTGTCCAATTTGTCTTTTCTTTTAGATTTATGGAGAGGGTGCCTCATGCGCTGGGAGAGCTCTCAGAAATGTTTTCATTCTACAAGCTTCTGATCTGATGAAAGACAGAATGTCTCTGATGGGACTTTGCAGGTAGCCATGTTTGCCTTAGTTTAACAAAACAGTTTTCTCCTTACTGTTTCTCACTCCCTTGCATTTGCAGCACTGGACTGGCTACCATACGTTATCTGCACTGGCAGGTATCTTCCTTGGCCAAGGAGAAGCAAACTGTCCCTCCTTATCCCAGAATGTTCTTTGTATACCAGGATCCTGTTACTAATGACAATGCACTTGGATGTGATCAAAGCTGACGGTTTAGATTATTAATTTTATTCCCATTTTGTGTTGTGTTGCTTTTGTGTGCTATTCCTGAAAATATTTTGTTAGCAACCTGTGCTCTGGTTTAACAAACTTTGTTTGATCTAATATAATTTATGCATGTGTTGCCAAATAATAAGTGCATCTCTTTTCTGGTAACTGGGGAGGGAATCTACAAAGGATGGAGATTGTTTTCATGACCCTGTCATAAGAATCTGCCCTCAGGGAGGCAGTGTAGCGGTGCTTCTGACTTGAGCGATGTTTCTTACCTTTTGATTGAAATGCAATCAGTAAAAAAATAATCTTTTATTTATAGCATTTGGTATATGTTCTTTGTAGAGAAACTTCCAGACTATTTGAGAAGAAATTGATTAGCTAACCAACATATAGCAAAACTTTGTTTTCTTGTTTTTATAACAAATAATTGAAAGGATCTTTTAAAAAAAGCAATTCTTTTTATAATTTGCCACCTTTAAAAAATACATGCAGATTTATTATTCTGCCAAACTGAAAAATGGTGACGCTGTCTGCCAATTCTTTCCTGAAAGAATAAGGTTTGTTCACATTTTAAATGTAGGAGTTGGTTTGTTGACTGTGCAAAGATCTCATACATGTGCCTGATGTTGAAATGTGTTGCCTCTCTGTTGCCCACATAATATCCCATGTTAATGGTACAGCCAGACTTCAAGGTTGGGAGAAGATGAAATAATTCTCAAGTGACTTCTAGGGAAGTTAAATTATCTGTGTAGGGAAGCTAGTAGAAGTTTAGCCTGAGGGGGATGACTAGTTGCAACTAGTTGCATCTTGAGATAATAAGGAAGAATCTTCTGGAGGAGGAGAAATTGTTTGCAGGATGAAATGCAAGTTGTTGAACAATGTGGTTCATTTTGTACTTCAGGATTGGGGAACTTGTAGCCCTCCAGATGCTGTTGGGCTCCAATTGCCATCAGCCACAAACATGATGATCAGTTGTCAGGAATGATGGACGGTGTAGTGTAAAATTATCTGGAAGGCATGAGGTCCCCCATTCTTATGGTACTTGGAATACCAGCATCAGATTTAATGGGATGTGCTGGAAAAGTTGTCCCTTCCTTCATAAGCGGCCTGTGCAGCACAAAGTGCCATTTCATCAGCTATGGATGGCAACTAAGGTGTGACCCATCCTGGACAGATTGGGCACTTCCAGACAGTTGCTGCTTTTTGGTGACATACAGTCGTACCTTAAATTCCGAATGCCTTGTGAGTTGAATGTTTGGCTCCTGAACGCCACAAACCTGGAAGTGAGTGTTCTGGTTTGTGAGTGTTCTTTGGAACCCGAAAGTCTGCAGCTTCCGCGACTTCCAATTGGCTGCAGGAACCTATACATTTGGTTACAGCAAACATAAGAGTAAAAACAAGTGGACAACATGAAATCTCCCAAAAATATATGCTCAATAACACACGAACAAATAAAGCAATCGGGGAATTATCATCGAAGTAATCAACTAGCCAAGCATAAAGGAAAGCATAAAGAAAAGGGAGGAAATCAAATCGCTCAATCTTACAAATATCACTACATAAATCCATAATTTTTTTTGCTTGTTTAGGAGAAGTTGCATTGGATCTGAACTCGTAGACTGGCTTTTAAAGCGCTGTCCTTTCATAAAGAGCAGATCTACAGCAGCTGGTATCTGGCAGCTCCTACTGAATATGAGAATTGTGTTATCAGGTCAGTTTTATGAAAGCAAGTCTAACCTGTTTTACGAAGGTATTCAATTTCCCTTCCTGTCCTCATCTTTCCCTGGGCATTAGATTTATTATGTTTACAAAGGGGGAGAGAAAAAGACAGATATCTGTTGTTCTGTTGGGCTCCCTCTGTGCTGCTTTGGTATATATTTCACATGCGATCTTTCATATCCTGAATAATTATGATGAGATATTTACTAGATATTTTTGCCCAGGGACATACTTGTCAACTTTCAAAATGTACATTCTTTTCTCTCCCCTACTCCCTCCCTCCTTTTACCTTGATACTTTCCTTATCCTGTTGCTAAATACTGTGCAGCTGAGTAAACAATACAGTAGTTCACCATATGATTATGGTGGAGCCTTTTTAGTATATTGAAAGGGACCTTTGACTGAAGAATTGCAAATTCTGTCCCTGTTTCCCCTGTATTACGTTTTAGATAGCAAGCTCTGCATAACAAGGAGTTTACATCTTGTACTCCATAAAGTGTATGCACACCGATGACCCTATATTTTTTAAATAAATGAATTCTTGAA
This sequence comes from Podarcis bocagei, assembly GCF_964188305.1. NCBI lineage: Eukaryota > Metazoa > Chordata > Lepidosauria > Squamata > Lacertidae > Podarcis > Podarcis bocagei. Next base: position 26,568,001 of record NC_138137.1, read on the forward strand.
GGATGGCTTTGAATAAGGAGTACTCTTTACCTTTGCAGCTTTTCTTCTGTCGCTGTATTCAGGCTCACAATCATTTATCCATGTTCAGGCTACTGCCAAGTCTTCTGCCTCCTTAACAAGAGATGGCTCCCCTTCTCCATTTATTGCTGAACCACCTAGTCACCTCTCATCTAGACTGTTGTGGTTCTTTACATGTTGGGGCTCCATTAAGCCATGTCTCATGTCTTTGGGAATTTCAAAATTCCCTGTGTAATGTAATTTTTATGTTCCATGGCTGGGATTGTGCCTGCTCCATTCTTTCAAGCTTCATGTCGTTTCTGCATCAGTTTTTATTTACCCCTGTCTTACTTTAAAGGAATTCTGTGTCATTGCCACTGACTATAACTTGATTTGTACATGACCTTTGCAGCATGGTAGCTGCTTAAAAAAGCAATTTGTGAAGATTATTCCAACTTCAAGCTGTCTGTGTAAAGCACCTGCTCACACACTTCCAGCCATGCTAAAGCAATCCCTGTTTTGGGTAATTGCTTTTGTTAGCATGCTTGATATTGCAGGAGAAGCTACTTCACATGACTTCATGTTGGGTTTTTTATGTTGCTTAAAATGTTGAAATGTTTGCTGCAGGCTGTATCTGTATATAGCCCAGTGTGTAGCCCAGTTCACAGTGTGTTTTCCACATGATCTGTATTCAAAACGTATCTTATATGGTTGGTCTGTACGTGTGAACTAGCCCTTCATTGTCAACTGAAGCTAAATTACTGGATTAATTTCCAATACTTGCTTAGCAGTTACTTCAAGTTTTTGGTTTTGTGGCAAGCTGATAGAAAACACTTTCTAAGAGTAATAGAATTATCCCCCCCCCCTTTTTTTACACAGTGGATAAACAGATTTATTTTCAAGACAAGTACGTTTTCTACCAGTTCTCAGCTGATGAGTGTACATATCTTTTCTGTGAATATGAAAGAGATGATGGATGGAAAAATGGTGTGAAACTCTTATTGCAGCTAGTGCCTGTTATTCCTCCAAGGATTAATACCTGTAATCTGTAAGTATATTCTCCGTGCAATTCTTACTGAAAGTTCTGCAGATGACTGGGTTATATCTGTTAAATAATCTACCCGTCTTCCCTTCTACTTTATGCATATTATCACAGAGGCTGTTGCCTATGAAAACTCCTACCGTAATCTTCCTACTTACATTGTATAAACTGTGTGGCTACATGGTTTGTGTTACCTAAATCAGCCTATAGCTGGCCCTGTATTATTTATAGGAAGCACTCTTATGGGAAAGAAGTCTTGCAGCAGGTTAGCCATATTTTATTGAATGATTTTAAGTAAGTTTGAGTTACTATAGTAACTTGTATCCCAGTGGTTCCCAAACTGTGGTACATGGAGCTCAGTGGTTCACAAGCTTCATTCAGGTGGTCCACGAAGAAGAAGTCCACATTAAATATTCATATCTGTTTTTAATTGTATTTTTATTGCTTTTTATTTCTCATATTGTATATTTATTGTATTACAATTTGAATTCTATCTATTAAGAAATGAAAGAAGCAATAAAAATACAATTAAAGATAATATAGCATTGCAATTGCTACAGCAGGCAGCAAAATCATTTAGTGGTCCACCAAGACCTTCATCAATTTTCAAGCAATCCGGGGTGGGTGTGTGAGTTTGGGAACCACTGTCATAGAGGGTCTAAGGTCAGGTAGAAAGGAAGTGGACAGGCAAGGGTCTGTCTCTGTATAAGGGAGGCATAGGGCTGATGGGTCTCCTTGCTGTAAGTGTTCCTGTGCATTTATGAGATAAGGGACACGGGTGGCGCTGTGGGTTAAACCACAGAGCCTAGGACTTGCCGCTCAGAAGGTCGGCGGTTCGAATCCCTGTGAAGGGGTGAGCTCCTGTTGCTCGGTCCCTGTTCCTGCCAACCTAGCAGTTTGAAAGCACGTCAAAGTGCAAGTAGATAAATAGGCACCGCTCCGGTGGGAAGGTAAACGGCGTTTCCGTGTGCTGCTCTGGTTCGCCAGAAGCGGCTTAGTCATGCTGGCCACATGACCCGGAAGCTGTATGCCGGCTCCCTCGGCCAGTAAAGCGAGATGAGCGCCGCAACCCCAGAGTCGGCCACGAGTGGACCTAATGGTCGGGGTCCCTTTACCTTTACCTTACACTTATGAGATACATAAGCCAGAGGCCTCCTCCAGTGTAGACCTGGAAGTCAAGAGGCTTCAAAGAAAGGATGTGAATTTCATGAACTGATTTGAATCAGTTAGGTTTTCTCTGTAGTTCATGAGAAGCTGCCATGATGAAGACAAGTCCTTCTTCAGCTCAGACCTCCTTGCGCCCCTCATTTGATTACAGATAACAGGGTGGTGTCTTGCCACCCTTTGATTGACCTTAAAATGTAAGAGTTTAATTCCTTTGGGTGCCATTCCTGAAGCAGGGCTGCAGTTCAGCCTCTGTATATGTCACTGTGAATTATTGTACTAGATTATTGTACCCTTTGGCTTCTACAGTGGCATTTCTTCTTAACTTGGGCAAGTTTGAATAAATAAAAGCATTTAGAGAAAGACAAATTGATAGGACACTTCAGTTATAGCATGACATGTCTTAATCAGAATATTTTAGTCCACACACCTCACTTCCCTGTTTTTAAGCACATCCTTTAACTTAAGGTCTAATTCAGCTTTTCCAAGGTGGTGTTCCCAATATGTTAAAGGCTCCTATCAACCTCAACCAACATTCCTAATGGCCAGGGATGATGGATGTTGTAGTTCACGTTATCTGGAGGGCACCAGGCAAATCAGAGCAATCCTTTACAAACCTTTCCTTTTTTTAAAAAAAACAAACTTTTTGTTTTAACAGGAGCAATAGAAAAATAGAAGACACAACTGAGACCAATGCTGAAATTCTTGCCCGTCTCACTTCTGCGGTGAGTCTTTCGACAAGCTTTTCTTTACTGTATTGAAAAGTGATATGTTTGTGACTGACTGTGGTCTTAAGAAACTGTAATGCTCACATCATGGTTCTAATCTCTTGCACATAATTTTAATGGCAATAGATTAAAACTGTAATATATTTGTATTTTGGCCTTCAACGCTGAAAGATTCTCAGGGTGGCTGTCAGGGAACTGCCATCGGCTCAGGGGCAAGAGGGAAAAGGCCGGGTGGATTACAGAGAGCCCCCAAAGATCATGGGAAGCAGCACGTCCTCAGCGGAGGAAGGTAGCCATGCCTCTAGTGGAGAGGAGAGGCAGGGGGCGGAGGAGGCAAGGCGGTGCCAGGACACCTTGCCGGAGCAAGGCGGAGAGGAGGGAGCTCCCCCGTTACCCACGCCTTCCTTGGGCAGAAAACATCCGCGCAGAGAGGGGAGGCGCAGACTGGGCGTCAAGAAACTACTCTGCTGGAGAAGGTTTAAGGACTGCCCACTCTCAGATTCTGTCAGTGAATGAGCAAGACACGGAATACAGGCGCTCTTCATTCTAAAGGTTTTATCACTAATAAGAAAGCCTTAGAACACGCTTTGGAGGCATATTGCCTGATAGCTCTCGAGCAACCAACAAACCGATACCTCTAACAGTGGCTAAAAATTAAAACAGTTACTTTTTTAAAATAAATCATCGGTATTAAAATACAGGTCAGTAGAGCATTAAAACAAAGGCAGTTTTAAAATATAACACCTTATAACCCCAAAGTGTAGGTGTGGGAATGAGGGGAATGTAGACATATTGGAATTTGGCACTGTTTTTTGTTGATTCTTCCACACAAGAGGCACTAACAAATTGACCATAAGGCTCCCACTTGAGGGTCTCCTAGCTGATTCTGACAATGGGTGTGGCAGTGCCATTGTAGGCAACTCCCATTTTGCACATGTTCGATTCATGTGTGACCATGCATGTGCGTGCCAGGTTCAGCACCAGAAGAGGATGGAACGGGGACAGGCAGGCTTATGCACGCTCTGCCGATGTGCGCGATGACCCAGAATATAACCACCACGTAAATAGGGAGTTGCCTATATTTAAATCAAGGCAAAATAATCGAACTATTTGAGTAAATAGTTTTATTGGAATTGTTGGGAGTCTAAACCCCATACAAAATTTCCACAAAGTGAACAAAGGTCTGCTTTTATCAGTGTTGAAATGCGTGCAGAAGGATTGTTTGCCAATTCAGAGTGTAACAGTAATCGACACATAAAATACTAATGTGAATTTTAGCCACATGAACTGAAGCCAAGGCTAGTGAAGAACTAATTATGCCTGCGTGTGTAATACTGCTTTTCCTGTCACTTGGCAGAATGCTTTTTAGAACCAATGAGGTATGTTTTCTTGTATCTCCCCCTGCTCAATTCCCACAAGGGTTCAGTATCTGTAACTGAGCTTTAAGAAGGTATATTTTCTCAGAATTAATAGTACAAGCTCCTTTTTCTCGAGTCTGGCTAGAACCTGTTGGTAAAAGGAAACACATACTTGTTTGAAACAATGGAAGGGCGAGGGACTTCTTGAGCGATAATAGCTGTGTGGAATGGTGCCAAGTTGGTCAGGTTGCAGGAAACAACAGCAAAGCATTTGCTTTTGTGTCAGAAACATAATATATTAATTATTATAAATTACATTTACTGCTTTGTCTTTCCACCTGATGAGAAATCCCTCCTAATGTGACATAATATGTAATAAAGTGTAATACATGTGAAACATAAAAGAACGAATACAGTGGTACCTCAGGTTAAGTACTTAATTTGTTCCAGAGGTCCTTACTTAACCTGAAACTGTTCTTAACCTGAAGCACCACTTTAGCTAATGGGGCCTCCTGCTGCCGCCGCGCGATTTCTGTTCTCATCCTGAAGCAAAGTTCTTAACCTGAAGCACTATTTCTGGGTTAGCGGAGTCTGTAACCTGAAGCGTATGTAACCTGAGGTACCACTGTATTTGATATGTGGGCTGCATTTGAAAATGGTACAGAAACTTAAGGGTCAAGGAGATGGGTTGCTGTTGTCTATAGAAATGTCACCGCTCTCTCTCCATTTCTCTGTCCAGTTGAGTGGGGGTCTAGTGTGTATGTTTCTGGTGTAGGGCAGTTGGGATAAATTAGGGATTCTACTGGTTTACCACTTGCCTCGCTGCCCAGCAGTCTCCCTGCCTGAGTTGACACAATTTTTCAATTGACTTGCCTAAGATCCAGGACAAAGCACTGCCTTTCAGAAATCCCCCACCCCCTCAGATGTCAATTCCACCTTTGAAATTCCCTTTGAAATGTATCTATGTGGGGGCTTGTTGTCTATTTGTATGGTTGCAAGTTGTTTTGGGTTTCCCTGGGCAAGATAAAGCAACTGACAGATTTAATAAATAAAATAGAAGCATCGAAAAATAGAAAAACCCAAGAACAGGAAGGAACACAAACATTTAACTCTATTGTATGTTATTTGGCTTTCTTGGAAGATTTGGTACACACATGCACAACCCTTGAGAGGCAAAGCAGCAAAAGATTTGAGCAAGTGTCTTAACATCAGGATGCAAATATTAACCCATTCTTACTAGTCTAAGATATCCACACGCACACACCCCATCTCTAATATTATTTAGGAGCCTCAAAATGAACTAATTTTTAAAGCTGGCAAAATATGTGGAAAGCATAATGAGAAAGAATTAGTCTTGCACTCTGTTAGAACAAAAACTAATTTTCCCCCAAACTTCGCAGGATATTGAATATACAAGGGCATTCTCCACTTCAGGTTTTAAATCTGCAGAAAGCCTTTAATTTGTGTTTTTTAAATGTAAATCTTTCCTGGCCTGAAAATGATCTTTTTTTTAACTGTTCCTTTTCAAAGAGAGATCTGAGGGTTCCATAAAGTAATAATTAAATTTGGGTGATTACAACCTTTATGAAAGCTGCTTCGGTTTTACTAGTCGACACAGTGTCAGTCTCTTGACATTTAATGTTCAGTAAGTTTTGGGCTGCATATGCAGGAAAGGTCCTGAACATACTAATTGCATAAATTGATTGAATGATTCCTTGTGAATCTGACAGTAGTCTCAGATGGTATCTCCACGATGACTGAACTACAGTATTCATCTTTTCCATGGCCATGTCATCTCTAATCTTGTAACCATGATATCTGACCTTTTCCCTCATGATGATCCATCTGGGTTTCAACTGTGTAGACTTTAAATTATTAAAAGGATTATTAAGGGGATATCAAAAATGATTAATATGAATATGAACTCTTGCTGATATATGGAAGTGCTGGGTGCTTGGAGCAATCTCAGGCTAATGCCAATGTGCAAATTCCATTTCCAATATTGAAAGTTAAAGAAAAAGGAATTCTTGGGGATGCCTCGGAATTCTTTTTCTGAGGCCTTGTGCTGTTCTCGTTTTACTTGTTAATTTTTCCACATATGTCAAATGACTTTATGGCAGTTTGGGGGAACTTTGGTCCTCCAGATGGTGCTGAACTAAAACTCCCATCATCCTTATTCTTTGGTCACACATACTGGGCATGATGGGAGTTGTTGTTCAGCAACGTCTGGAGGATCAATAGTTCCTCACCTTTGCTTTATGGTACCAGTATTAATAATTAACATTTATTTATATAGCACCATTAATGTATGTGGCTCTGTGCACAATTAAAACAATAAATTCTGCACCAAAGGGTATACAATCTGAAACAACAAATATGAACAGTACAATAAAAATCAGTAGTCTAATATGCACAATACACAGCCTGTTACACCCAGTGAATAAAACTAGGTAGCCAGACCAAAACAACTCAGGGGAAAACAATGTTTTAAATAGAGATTTGAGCATATGAAGTGAGGAGGCAGCCCACAAATGTTCTGGAAGATGATTCCAAGCATATGGAGTAGCAAGAGAAAAAGGATGGAGACACAATAAACGCTTGGATAAATGAGAAGCACAGAATTAGAAGAACAAAGAGAGTGACTAGATGTACATTGGGACACTAAGGCTGAGAGATAGGAAAGAGGCTAACCATGAAGAGCTTTAAAAGTAAAGACAAGAGGTTTATAAAATATTTGAGTTAACTGGCAGCCAATGAAGTGGCTGTAGAAGAAGAGAAACCTAATCTGATTGTTGCACCAAGAAAATAATCTTCCCTGCAGCAGTCAATGGTTGTTCCCTTGAGGTCTTTCCAAAGTTCAGCTATTGTTAACCTCACAGTCATTAAAAGGTGGCCAATAGAAATCTTGCTAGTGGTATCCCTGTTGTTATTCAAAAAGAGATTAAGGAGTGTCAGTTGCAGTGATGTGTTATCTTTTGAACTTCATCAAAAAGAGCAACCCAAAAGGATTGAGTCTGTGGACAGGACCACCAGATATGGCATTATGTACCCTTATCCCACCCCCATAATAAGGGATAAGCTGACAGTCATGTTCCAAAGGCAGTGATGCATACTTGGTAAATTTTTTTTAAAAAAACTTTTTTTGGTGAAATTAAGTATGTGCACAAAACCTTTCTCACTTGATAGGCAATTATTTCTACGTGCTTATGTGGCTCCCGAAATTAATATTTCTTTTTTGAAATATGGGATCCAATCTCATGCTTTCCCAGTATTTCCTACATTGGCCACAATGGTCACAGCAATAGCTGTTTGCCAGGAAAGAAGACTGCTTGGATATTAATCTTTGCATTATAACAAAGCACCATGCATGTGAATAATAATAATAATAATAATAATAATAATAATAATAATAATAATAATAATAATTTATTATTTATACCCCGCCCATCTGGCTGGGTTTCCCCAGCCACTCTGGGCGGCTTCCAAAAGAATATTAAAATACCGTGATACATCAAACATTAAAAGCTTCCCTAAACAGGGCTGCCTTCAGATGTCTTCTAAAAGTCTGGTAGTTGTTGTTCTCTTTGACATCTGGTGGGAGGGCGTTCCACAGGGCGGGTGCCACTACCGAGAAGGCATACATTCATTGGCTGTATGCTGCTGCTGATAATAATTTCAGGACATTCAGTGATGTTTGGGGTGTTGTAGAAGCAATCTTTTACCTTTATTGTAGAAAAGGAACATCTCATGACATAAATATTGGGTGGTAACCAATGAAGTGCTTCCTCTAGCACAAGGATTTTTGATTGTGCAACAGAACTTCTTCTCCATCTCTCCATGTGTGCCCTGTGTGCCTTCCCTCCCCCCTCCCAAATCTACCTCAGTGGTTTGGGAGAACCCCCAGAACAGATTTAGGGAGCCTGTAGGAAGAGGATAAGTTTTGTTGTTTAGCCAGAAGTGCTAACAGAAGCACTTCGTTGGAAACCACCCGTTGTGCTCTATAAACACCCAGTGCTGATCCATTAAGCTGCATGGGAGAGGAGATGATGGCACTGATGAAACGAACAATTGCAAATTGTTTTCCTCTTGTGTAGCTATCTTTGCTTATGCCAGTTGTGTTAATGTGGTTGCTAATTGCTGAACTGAATCAAACATATTTTTTATGAGCATACTGCCACTTAGGAAATAGCACTATCCTATCTGAGTTCATTCAGAAGCATGAACAATTTTCAGCGGCTCTTTCTTTTGGACAACTGTGCTGAGGATTGTAGCCTAACTCTAAGAGATCCAGATTGCTAGAGTAGATGGTTTGCTCTGTGTATGTAACAACTTCCTGCTTATGGGCACGACTGTAACACTTTGTCTTTTTGGTGTGTTAGGTGCAGAGAGAATTGGCGGCTGTTCTTGCTATTAAGGCAAGAAAATCAGGTGAGTGTATCCAGATTTGGTTTTTGCATTTTCAAACCATATTAAACGAAAGAAATATAGTATAAAGTTTATTTAATGTGACAAGAACCGCTTGACATTTTCTTCTGTTTTCCTTCTTTCCTACTCTTCAGTGAACTTGATGAGCTATTTTAATAATTGATCCACTAGTCTAAGCTGTTTGTAACAGCTTCTCCTACAAGTCAAGTGTTCTTTTTGCTTATCTTTTTATATTTTGTAAATTAATGCTTATATATCCATTGCCTTCAGTTGAAACGTATAAATTCAGATTTTGAAGATTTTTTTTGGTCACCACCCGTGCATAAGAGTTATGTTTTGCAATGGTACCATATGACTTTTTCCTTTTTTAAAAAAAAACAACACACATCTTTCTTGCTAAATATAATACATGAGTTAAATCACAAGGCTTGCCAAGGTTGCATGAACCTGTTCTTTTTAAAGCTGAGCCCATCATAGTTCGGTTTAGGCATGAACATGATGTGTGGACTTTGAGAAATATACAAAAGGGATATACCTTAATATATTTCCTGTCCCCCCCCCCACTCCTTTACCTTCTGTTAATATTAGTTGTATGTATGGATATGCTCGTACCCCTTCCAATCTGCGCCTCATCCCGAGGGACGAGGGTAGGGTGAGCAAGGATTACTCACCTCCGTCACTGGTGCTGTGCAATGCCAGGTCTATAGGCCACATAACCGCCACCCTGCGAGATTTCTTTATCTCGCAGGGGGTCGACCTGGCTTGTGTGACGGAGACCTGGGTGCGCGAAGGGGCAACAGTTACATTACGAGAGATGGCACCCCCGGGTTTCTCCGTCCTCCACCAGTCGCGGACTGTGGGCCAGGGGGGAGGGGTGGCATTATTAATCCGGGAAGATTGTCCTTTCAGGGCTCTACCATCGCCATCGATCCCCGGCATTGAATGTGTTGGCCTAGTGTGGGGCTCCGAGGAGAGCTTGGCTGTCTGGCTGGTGTACCGGCCACCTAGCGCACCAGCAGCCACCCTGTCAGGCCTATTGGAGGCGGTGGCTGGCTGGGCCTTGGAGTTCCCTAACCTATTGGTATTGGGGGACTTCAACATCCATGCTGATGCCACTCCCTCCTCACAGGCTATGGACCTGGTGTCTTCCATGGCGACACTAGGGCTCTCCCAGTTTGTTTCGGGGCCCACACATCAAGCAGGCCACACGCTGGATTTGATCTTTGGTGTAGGTATAGATGTGATCATGTCTCCTTCGATGAAGGTGCCATGGTCTGATCACTACGCTCTGAAAGCCAGGATTGACTTTCCACCCCCACCCTGCTTAGGTGGCGAGCTGATTTGGGCTCGCCCGCAGAGGCTGATGGACCCGGATAGATTCCGCCAAGCCTTGCGGGACCTTGCTCCCCCTGGCGACTCATTGACTGAGCTTGTTGAGGGCTGGAATATCCAGCTCCTGGCAGCCATCGATGAGATTGCACCTAAGCGCCCTCTGCGACCCCGCAGAAACCGGGCTCCCTGGTTTACCGAGGAGCTCCGGAAAATGAAGCGGGACCTCAGACGGCTAGAGCGAGTATGGCGGGGTGCCCGTGATGGAGCCTCAAGAACATCTTATAGGGCTTTTATGAAAACCTACGAGATGGCGGTGAAGGCTGCTAAGAAGTCTTACTTCTCGGCCTCCATTGCATCCGCTAGCTCTCGCCCGGCGCAATTATTTAGTATAATCAGGTCTTTAACGTCCCTTGAGGGACAGCCAAATTTAAATAACAATTTGACACACAGCTGTGAGGCATTTGCGAGCTTTTTTGCGGAGAAGGTCTTGTTGCTCCGCCATGACCTCCCTGCCAATTTGGATACAATAAAGGAACTGGAGGCCCCTCGACTGTCCTCGGGTCCAGTATTGGACCACTTCGACCAGATATCCCCAGCCGATGTGGACAGACTCCTCCGAGCTGGAAAGCCCACCACCTGTCCTCTCGACCCGTGCCCGTCTTGGCTGATTAGAGCGTGTCCAGATGAGGTGCGGGCCCTCCTGGGGGATATCATCAATTTGTCCCTTGGCACGGGACATTCCCAGGGGAACTGAAGGAGGCAGTGGTGCACCCGCTCTTAAAGAAAACATCATTAGATCCTTTAGATCTATCCAATTACCGCCCGGTTTCGAATCTTCCGTTCCTGGGTAAGGTGATTGAGAGAGCGGTTGCTGAACAGCTTGGTTGAAACATCGGCTCTAGATCCATTCCAGTCCGGCTTCCGCGCTGGTCATGGGACCGAGACGGCTCTGGTTGCCCTAACAGATGATCTTCGTAGATAGCTGGATTGAGGTGGGTTGGGGCTGCTGATTCTTCTAGATCTGTCAGCAGCTTTCGACATGGTCGATCACAAACTTCTGGACCACCGCCTTGCCGACGTGGGGATCCAGGGAACAGTCCTTCAATGGCTGCGCTCGTTTCTCTCTGGTCGGGGACAGAGGGTGGCGCTTGGGGGGGAATTGTCATCGCGCCACTCCTTGGTGTGTGGAGTACCTCAGGGTGCGATACTCTCCCCGATGCTTTTCAACATCTTTATGCGCCCCCTCGCCCAGCTTGTCCGGAGTTTTGGGCTGGGTTGCCATCAGTATGCCGATGACACCCAACTCTATCTGTTGATGGATGGCCATCCTGACTCGGCCCCAGACATACTGACCAGATGTTTGGAAGCTGTGGCTGGATGGTTACGTGGGAGCCGGTTGAAGCTAAATCCTTCGAAGACAGAGGTCCTGTGGCTGGGACGGGACGATATGGGATTGGGGGGGCAACTCCCATCTCTTGCGGGGGTGCAATTAGTGCCAGCACCGTCCATTAAGAGTTTGGGTGTAATCTTTGACACCTCCCTTTCCATGGAGGCGCAGATGGCAGCTATAACAAAGGCGGCATTTTTCCATCTCCGCCAAGCTAAGCAGTTGGCTCCTTACCTCTCTCACCCTGACCTAGCCACTGTGATCCACGTGACGGTCACCTCCAGACTGGATTGTTATAACTCGCTCTACGTGGGGCTGCCCTTGAGACTGACCCAGAAACTCCAGCGGGTGCAGAATGCTGCAGCGAGACTCCTTACAAGGTCTTCGCTGTGAGATCACATTCACCTAGTGCTATACCAGCTGCACTGGCTCCCGGTGGAGTACAGGATCAGGTTTAAGGTGCTGGTTTTAACCTTTAAAGCCCTATACGGCCTAGGACCCTCGTACCTACGGGACCGCCTCTCCTGGTATGCCCCACAGAGAAACTTACGGTCTTCAAATAAAAACATCTTGAAGGTCCCAGGCCACAGAGAAGTTAGGCTGGCCTCAACTAGAGCCAGGGCTTTTTCGGCTGTGGCTCCGATCTGGTGGAACACTCTGTCACAAGAGACTAGGGCCCTGCGGGACTTGACATCTTTCCGCAGGGCCTGCAGGACAGAGCTGTTCCACCAGGCCTTTGGCCAGGGCACAGCCTGACTCCTTCCCTCGGCAATCTTCACGGAGCTCTGGCCCAATGGTTGCCAGTGGCTTGAATTAATTAATTTTATAATGAATGATTTTAGAGTGTTGTTTGTGCTGTACTTTTGTACTGTTTTATTGTTGTTAGCCGCCCTGAGCCTGGCTTCGGCTGGGGAGGGCGGGATAGAAATAAAATTTATTATTATTATTGTTGTTGTTGTTGTTGTTGTTGTTGTTGTTGTTATTATTGCTGATACTCAACAAAGGCAAATGGGATACATGGAAAAGCATAACTGCCTGATTTGTGGCTATTCTCAGTTTGTTCCATGTTTCAGGCATTTGTCAACATCAGTCATTTAATGTTGTGTCAGGTACAAAATGAGAGTTTCCAAAATGTGGATGTTGTGGACAGTTAGTGAACAGCACCAATAACTGCTTGGGCTTTGGGTTGGTGGAGGAACTAGAATAGTGTCATTGGCTGCCCCAATATCTGTGGAAGGGTGCATGAGATTCTTAGGGGTCTTGGCACTCAACCAGGGTCTGTGTTCCTTTGGGGACAATGAGGCATGGTGGAGTCTACAGTGTCTTTGAAATATGACTTATTTACACATATTTACACGGAAGCTTTAAGTAAAGATAGATTTCATAGCATTCTCACCTCAGGAGGGGCCCTGTCCTTCACCGCAGCCCAGCATTGGATTCCCAGGCACATCTGTGCCTCTCTCACAGCCTTCCAATATGGCTCTGGCCTTCACATCAACTCATCCAGTTTTCCTCCTTTTCCCACAACCCCTAAATTTCAAAAGGATACTGTTATGTACTGAAGTTCTCACCCTGGGCCAACAGGGGGATACCGTAGATAGTTATGCAAATGAAGGATCAAAAGTGACGTTCAGTGATTGGATAGTTTGTATGCAAATGAAAGATCGAAGGTGACTTTCAGTGATTGGATAGTTTTAGAAAGTTTTTACAGTAACAAGGTACTGGAGCTCTATATAAGCAGGCTGACTGAGCCCTTCAGTTCAGTTCAGTTCTGGCCTCAGAATAAAGAAGAGCTGTTTGAAGAATCTCTGTGTCGTCTGATATGTTCACCCACAACTTAACTGATACATTTCCCCCCTATATATGGCATCATGCCCCCATCACCTGCAGAGCCTTCCTGGTTGATAGTTTCCATTGATAGCTTAATCATTTGCTCCCAACACCTTTTGTCATTCTTAACGACTTCTATCCCAGGTGAGGGCCTGGCCTGGAAAAAAGACTTAGCCTGTATTTCCCACTGCCCTGGCATCTTTCCGTCAATACTCCAGACTGACATTCACTAACTCTAGCAGTTATGAGTGCCCTTGCACCCCCAAACTCTGTTACCCCAGATCTGGAACAGTATTATTGCTAGTGGAATTAGATCTTAATTAGTGTAGTACAGTATTTTATGTATTAGTCACACTGCAGTGCTGCTTTGAGTAGTTGAAGTGGCAAGTACAGTACTTGGAGGTTTGAGTGTGCATGCAGGCTTTTTAAACTATTGAACTGAACACTTTACTTCATATTACAACATTTTTTCTTTTGAAGTAATGCATGTAAGGTGATTTCTGGACCAATCGTGACTGTAAAAGTTTATTTAAAAGTTAATAATTTTTAAAATAATAAATCAGGCAGGCATAATTATAGTACAGTTTTATCAATACACACTCTGATAATAGGAGCTGGTTTAATAGGGTGCTTTGATTACTTTTTTCAGTGTTGCAAAATTTGGGAGCTCTGTTGATGGATGTGACGTTCATATATGGAAAAGCATTAGCTTTTGAGTAAAGATTTGCAGCCAGATTATCTGGCAACAGTATTGCTGTTATTTTAAAGCTTTAAGCAAATTTTGCTGGTGTGGGATGTACACACTTGCAAGTAAGTGCCTACTGTGAACTGACTATGAAGGAAAATGTAATTAGAAATCCCAAAAGATCCATTCCACAATGCAGATGGCTGTGTATGAGAATCAGATGTGTCCTTGTTATAGTGGAGAATTCATGATTTGCTTCTTCAAAAAGTAAATAAGGTGGAAAGAACTGGATTATAGAAAAGCATAACCAGTAATAGTGTTTTCTGGGGTTGAACCAGGAGGATTGTGCCAAATAATTTAGGAACTTAAATGAGATTTGGACGTGATTCAAAAAATCCAAAGCAAAAAGCCTACAGCAGCATATGAAAAGAAACCGTCATAATGATAATTTAAGGACTTTTTATTGCAAAAGCTATTCCATCCGATTTAAAAAGACTTTTGTGTAGGATTGTCAAGCAGAAGAATGAAGTGTCTCTGAAGCCAAGTCATGCGCTGGTAAGAAAAATAGTGTCAAGTTGTTGTCACAACAGGAACAGACTAGAGGAGAAGTATAGGTTATCAAAAATGCAATTAATTCTTCTAAGACAGCAGAGAAGAGAAGATCTATCTTCTAAACAGGACAGTAATGGGGAAACTCCTTTTAGTATAGGATGCAGAAGAAACAGTATTGGGATTATAAAGATACCATGACAAAGTTCCAAAGAACCTCACAAGTAGTTTTATGTGCCCAGGAGACCTTTGGAATAATCGTGGTTGCTTGATGCCCATGTTACAAAGCCTGGGGAGTTTTCAGCAGCGGTTTGTGGTACATTGAAGGAAAGCAAGTTTCTTTAAAAAAGTAAATCCACGGGATTCTTTGTTGCTCCTGCTGTAACCCTTTCTTTGAATGAGGGGGATTGTTCTGTGAGTCAAACGTAGAAAACTAAAAGAGTTAATTTTAAAGTTCTTTATTAGGCTCTTATAAAGACAACAGGAGTGCATTGTTTTGCAGGTTGAAAAAGTGCATACCTTTCATACACTATTAAGCTGACACTACAGTATTAGATGAATACGCATCTATTAAAGGGGGGGGGTGACGCAAAGGAGCTAGAAACAGTGATGGCAAATATTTCCTAGACTTGGTGGCTATCCAAAAGTTTGTTCTTTCCAGGACCCCTGTCTCGCAAGGGAGCAGGGTTGTGTTCTGACCTTGTGCTTAATCATGTGAGCAGATAAATATACGAGTCTCACATGCCATACTATTTGTCTAGTATGTTGCACAGTACACCTGGTGCACTGCCTAAACCTGAAGTACATCTCTCCCTTCTCTAAAAATATGCAGTCATAAATAGGTAAAGGTAAAGGACCCCTGGACAGTTAAGTCCAGTCAAAGGTGACTATGGGGTGCAGTGCTCATCTTGCTTCAGGTGTTTGTCCACAGACAGCTTTCTGGGTCATGTGGCCAGCATAACTAAATCTCTTCTGGTGCAATGGAACACCGTGATGGAAAACAGAGTGCACAGAAACGCTGTTTACCTTCCTGCCGCAGCAGTACCTATTTATCTACTTGCACAGGCATGCTTTCAAACTGCTAGGTGGGCAGGAGCTGGGACAGAGCAACGGGAGCGCACCCTGTTGTGGGGATTCAAACCCACAACATTCTGATCAGCAGGTCCAAGAGGCTCAGTGGTTTAGACCACAGCTCCACCCGCCAGCATTTAAACACTCAGTATAGAGAAGCCTAGGCACAATGTTGTAACAATGTCTACTTATTTAGCTTCCCTTGTAATGGCATCTTAGGATATTTCTGACAGAAAGATCTGTAATGTCATTTTTGCTGAAGATGCCAAAATGATATTGGAATATATGAAGAATTCCAAATCCCAAATTCGGTAGAATAAATTTAAATTCAACCACAGAGGGTCTGCTTACCTAACGTTATTCCTGTTTGTTCAGATTTCAAACTATGCCCACAAAATATCTGACTGGTAAATTCTTTAATATACTAACATAACAAGTGACGGTCATTGTATTTGTGGATCAGGCCAGGTTGAATACATTGTCCACTGTATTCGTTATTGCCCTTTATACAATTCACCTAGGAATAGATCCCCCTATTCATTCCAATATTCTTTAGAAGGTCAAACAGATGATTTCAAAATTAGATGGTAGCTTTACAAGCGCTAGCAGCAAGAAAGTTACAAAGCCAGAAAAATATTTACTGCCAAGGAGATTTTTTAAATTCTAAATTATTTTGGGAACTTTATAATTTTAAGTGTTCATAGTTTGCAGTTCTGAAAATGGATATGCTTTAACTTGGTTTTTTTTGGTGATTTTATATAGTACAAACAATTAAGAAAATGATGGGCAGATATCATTGATGATGGTTTTACATGTCATGTTATCATGCGACATGTTATCACTGACAATCACTTATATTTACATGTGGAACAATTAGAATGACATGGAGAAAAAACCTATTTCAGGAAATGGATTTAAAATAATAATAATTGGCACTCATTGTAGATTATAAGTCAGTGTACATAGCATTTTAATACTTGTTATTTAATGCAAGCATGCCTAGTTTCTGGTGCTTAAATTTGTGGCTTATCTCTCTTGCGGTCAATTTAGCTAGAGTAGAGAAAATGAACACTAATTAACTCCGTGTGTAATACAATGTCAAACAGGCCACATTCTAAATTTTTAATTTTAATTGCAGATGGCTTTTTTAATGATCAGATTTTCTTCCTTGCTTAACATCCTGCTATAAGCTATCATCTGCTGCTTATTTCTAAACACTACCAAATACTCCTTTATATTTGCAGAGATGGGCTGGTAGAATCCTGTTTCCTATTTGGTATCTTAGAAACAGATCCTTCGGGACTGATTCTCTATCTGGAAACTAAACTAGCATAATGAGTAGCCTTCTCTGCAAATTCAATATTAGCTTTACACCTCAGGTTAAAAAAAAGTTAATGACCATTTGCACACCAGAGATAGGAATTTTCCTTGCATTTCATAAGGCTTCCAGTTTAAAAAAATACAGCCTTACACTGGAGTAATGTATAGTTAGATTGATTTAAATTACACGCTATAATCATGAGGACACCCAAGAACACTTCAACGAGAGGGAGGAAATCTAGCATCAATGACACTTAAATTTGATACAGGCAGTTCTTGCCACAATGATCCCAATGGATAGGAGAGATACAGAAATGACAACCGGGATGTAAAAAATTGATATGCTTGCTTGGTGGGAGGAGGAGAAAGAGCTGCATGTGTAGCAAGAGCTTTTGTTTTGTGTGCATATTTGCATTTGCTGCAGTGGATTCCACTATCAGAAACAATTTGCCTTTCAAACTAAAAACCTCTTATCTCTTTCGCGGCAGGAACTGTTGCTACAAAAGCAACATAAAAGTCCATTTTATATGGGTGTTTCCTATATAGGTAAAAGTAAAGGGACCCCTGACCATTAGGTCCAGTCGCGGACGACTCTGGGGTTGCGGTGCTCATCTCGTTTTATTGGCCGAGGGAGCTGGCGTACAGCTTCCGGGTCATGTGGCCAGCATGACTAAGCCGCATCTGGTGAACCAGAGCAGCGCATGGAAATGCCATTTATCTTCCTGCCGGAACGGTACCTATTTATCTACTTGCACTATGACATGCTTTTGAACTGCTAGGTTGGCAGCAGCAGGGACCGAGGAACGGGAGCTCACCTTGTCGTGGGGATTCGCTCCGCTGACCTTCTGATCGGCAAGCCCTAGGCTCTGTGGTTTAACCCACAGCACCACCCGCTGTGGGTTAAACCACTAATATATGTATTACTAATTTGGATTCAGACCAGTATACCTTATTGAATCAATGGTGTATATATATTTATACATTGGTATTTACCTTGCCAACAAAGGTCCGTATAGTAGTAAAAGCTATGGTTTTCCCAGTAGTGATGTATGGAAGCGAAAGCTGGACCATAAAGAAGGCTGATCGCCGAAGAATTGATGCTTTTGAATTATGGTGCTGGAGGAGACTCTTGAGAGTCCCATGGACTGCAAGAAGATCAAACCTATCCATTCTTAAGGACATCAGCCCTGAGTGCTCACTGGAAGGACAGATCGTGAAGCTGAGGCTCCAATACTTTGGCCACCTCATGAGAAGAGAAGTTTCCCTGGAAAAGACCCTGATGTTGGGAAAGATGGAGGGTACAAGGAGAAGGGGACGACAGAGGACGAGATGGTTGGATAGTGTTGTCGAAGCTACCAGCATGAGTTTGACCAAACTGCGGGAGGCAGTGGAAGACAGGAGTGCCTGGCGTGCTCTGGTCCATGGGGTCACGAAGAGTCGGACACGACTAAACAACAACATTTAGGGTTTAGTCGTGCACTCAGTCGTGAAATCTGTTCAGCAATGTTTTTAAGTCTCAGCCTTCATCCTTAACCATTCTTGTTATCTATGCATTTTGGCACATGCAAAACCAATGATGTCTCCCATCTGTTTTTAGCCATTTTTTTCATTTTGGGGAAGATTTGTATTCAGCTCGTTTGAATAGTTCTCTTTGTGACACTTTATGCGACACCTTAGTTCTCTGCCAACTAGCTGATAGAGAGCATTTTGTATGCTTTTGTTTCAAAATATATGCATAGGCGGGACAAAGCAAGAACCACACAACTTAATGACAACCCAGAACATACGCAGTATTGAATTCTTGCATTCTAAGCCATTTCAAACCTTTTCCTGAGTTTTTTTAGTTTCTTTGCTTTATGTGGTTTTACAATCCTCCATATAGGATTGACAATATATTGCAAGTATTATACCTTTTTTGGTGCTATATGAACATAAGGAGAACCTGCTGAATCAGGTCAGCTGTCCATCTAGTGTAGCATTCTTTTGTCACAGTGGCTGACGTGTGGAAAGCTTTATTATTATTTAAGTTCCTTTATCTCCTTGTCAAGCTGTGGCACCTCCGTCTGCTTAACTTGCCTTGATGCTTGTCAGTTGCAGCTCATGGACAGGCTCCCCTTGCTAGCTTAGTCTATATTTACATCTACATAATTGACAGGCTGTGTAGGCATAGGTAAACTCGGCCCTCCAGATGTTTTGAGACTACAATTCCTATCATTCCTGACCACTAGTCCTGTTAGCTAGGGATGATGGGAGTTGTAGTCCCAAAACATCTGGAGGGCCGAGTTTGCCTATGCCTGTTCTAGTGCATTGTTGTTGTTTAGTCATTTAGTCGTGTCTGACTCTTCGTGACCCCATGGACCAGAGCACGCCAGGCACTCCTGTCTTCCACTGCCTCCCGCAGTTTGGTCAAACTCATGTTTGTAGCTTCGAGAACACTGTCCAACCATCTCGTCCTCTGTCATCCCCTTCTCCTTGTGCTCTCCATCTTTCCCAACATCAGGGTCTTTTCCAGGGAGTCTTCTCTTCTCATGAGGTGGCCAAAGTATTGGAGCCTCAGCTTCAGGATCTGTCCTTCCAGTGAGCACTCAGGGCTGATTTCCTTAAAAATGGATAGTGCATAGGTATTAATTTTTGTGTGTATGGTCCCTGGAATTTGGTCTGTAGAAAGAGTTAACCCTAAGTCCTGTGGCAAGGAAGGAACCTCCCATGGACCATTAACACACACCAAATTATTATGGTCAGTTAGTCTTAAATGCTTTGAGATCCCTTCCTGCAAATTGAAGAACATTACTAATGAGTGGGTCAATGGTACATGGGTGGGGTCTTCACATGCCAACAAGGGTACTAGCCTGTGTGTCTGCTGAATCATTCAGCACAAAATGGTCAGTGGTAAGTGTTAAATGTTAACACCCTATAAAGTTAAAGGGAGGAAATTCACACCTTCCTAGACTTTATTGTTTCTAGTCTGTTTGGCCGCAAAAATTTCTTCACCATAATTCATTCGTTTGTGTAGAGAAGTTTATCTTGCCAACCAGAAGTAGTATAATTTTTTTTTAAACCTACACAGTGCAATGGACAAGCCAAATGCCAAGAGTTTTATGGCTCTTATTGTAATTAGGAATAAACCCTTCAAATTAAAAACAATGTTGTTTTTTTTAATCAAGGAAGTTCTGGACTATGTATGACACAAAATGAGCATATGCAATAAGCTAACAAGAAAGATGAGGTATACATGTATTTTATAAAATATATAAGCAGCCCATATATATTCAGAAGCTCTGAATAATGCCTTAGTGGATAGCTTTAAAATATAAATATGTTGTTAGGACCTTATAACTCCAGATGATCCTTATGCTACTATTTTTTTTTAAAGGAATTTCAGTGCATTTGCCTGACGTCTCTTGTAATGTCTGCTGTTTGAATTTAAATATCATTTTGGATGGAAGTGGACACCCAAGATCTCAGGAAGCAATACACAGTGGATTACATATTAACTGCATTTAAATTTTAGCTTTTGTTCCTTTGGAAACAACCCCCTTTTCTGTATCACAGCCAGGCATAGTGTTATGTGTACTACATACATATTTAGGCATATCTTGCTATCTCTGGTGATGATTTGTTTCTCTCCCTCATCCCCAGTTTATTGGCTGGATATCCCCAGTATCTCTATTCCAGCTATTAAACCCAAGCTCCTTTTGTTAAAAATCCAAATTCTAGAAACAGAAGATTTCAAAAAGTTGATACATATTAAAGGCGCTTAATTGGAATGGATTTCTCTTTAAGGGTTGTGTAACTTTACCCACAGGTCTGATTATAGACCCTTGCCCTTATGTTCATCTCTCAAGGTCCCCTGCAAACCATCTCTTGTGTGGGGGTTCCGTTTGCCAGATTGTAATTTTAGAACAGAATTATCTCCAGTTGAGTGGTAACCTACTGGAAAGCAGGGAGTTATAATAGAAGTGCTGAACCAGTCTTAATTTAGGCTGCAACAAATGACATATGATTATTACCCATCTTAAGTGAATCTTCCATTAAGGTCAAAGTAGGTTATTTCTTTCTCTAAAAGAGCTCTGAAGAAATTAAATAAGCCTTACTTAGCAGGAACAATAATCCCCTTTGTGTATAACTATACCGAGTCTCTTTCCTGGAGCAAGCCTTTACATTATTATTGGTTTTACAGAATATCTTGAAGGGAAAATCCTTCCTGTAGCCCACAAGGGAGCAAGGAAATTAAATCAAGGCATAGCCTCCTGATCTTTAAGTGACCATTAAAAAATCAACAACCTGAACTCCTTCGGCTCATTTGCAGATGGACGCATTTGAAATTGCACTTCAGCAAGCTGATGCTCATTTAACATCCTCTTATTCTTTTATTCATGGTGACCTTTTCCATGGCTAGAACAGGATTTATAGGATAGGTAGAAATGGGGAGTGGCTGTAATAAAACCTGATTGCAGTCTTTGCACTCTAGTCACACTGTGCGTGCCACACCAAACAGATGTGTGCCTCTAATAAACACTGCTTTTGTATTTAAAACAATAAAAGTAGCTTCCTTTGCTCTTGGCTGGAGGACGAATGGAGGAGCACAGTTTATGTTGGCAGAGCAGGAAATTTTATTGCATGGCCTGGCTACAACCCAGAGATTGTAAGTCATGTCAGATTTTGAAGGAACTCTCAAAGACTCGACATATTCTAGCATTTTTCTCATCCCACCTTTTTGCATTACGGTGGCGATAAAGTAGGGAATGTTCACTTTTAAAGAAAAAAAGAATAAAGTGAGTACCAGAAAGTGTAAAATTATTGCCCAGTTTTGATACTTTATGAGAGAAATTCAGCATCGTATTTGCACAGTACATTTTGCACCACCTAATTTTCACAGCCATATGTTTGTTTTAGTATTCATGAGTTCTTGGGGATATTCATGAATTCTTAACTGTAGCAAAAATGCAGCATATCATTTTCCTTCTCAGGTGATTCATAAATTTGAGCAAAACATGCTGCAGTTTAAAGAGTTGATATTGTTTTGATACCAAGACAGACAATGCGACCTGCTCCTTTACTCGTCTTTAGCTCCGATGTATCTCCACTCTTGCTTCCTGTTCTGCTTGGAACTTCCTCTTAGAAGCCATGTCTTTCATGAAGTTTTGGCTTTTCATGAAGTTTTGGCTTGACACTAAATGATGTTCCCTTTCTCTGTCAGGCTTGCCTCTGCCTTTGCATTTTCACAGTGGGGAGGGGGACAAATTGTAAGCTCCTTGGAGCAGAGATCTGTGTCTTTGTTTCTGCTACTCTGTTAAGTGCCATATACATTAGTGGCATTATGACAAAATAATTATTCCAGCTCTGTTGCCTGGAGTTTCGTAGAGCTTGAAAATTTGATTTATAGACAGCCTGTTTGTCTTGAGATTTGCTTGATGCACAAAAGAGGCAGAAGAGGCATTTTCAGTTCCTTTAACTCCCCACAGGATAAAAATGCTACAAGAGAATTATTTTTTAAAAGCATATTTATATATGGCTAATAGAAATTTTGAAGCACATTGTGGTTCAACATGTGCCTGTTTATGACATCTATGCCAACTCTTATAGACCTTGTCTAGAACAAAGTATATGTGATGTGGGAGATGCCCTGATGCCTTAAAAGCTTTAAAATGACCACCGTATGGATGCCTGAACTGGCTTGGAGAATAAGAGCTTAACTCTTTCCCCCCTTGATCTATATTTTTACCAATTGAAACTGACTCATCTGAGTTGCCGCTTTTTTATTTTCTATACATTTTCCAGTCTAAGGGCATTCCAGGGTTGGGGGTTGAATAGCGAAAGCCCTTCTGAGTGTTGTTATTATACAGCACAGAGAGGACTCCATACCTTGGTAACTTCCACATAGGATGATTACAATGGGCTTTATGTGGGGCTGCCCTTGAAGATGACTTAAATGTCAAGCTGGTCCAAAATGCAGCGGCCACATTACTGGCTGTGGCTTCCATTAGAACTTTTATATCCACTGATTGCCACTGAATTTCTGGGCCAATTCAAGGTCCATGTTCTAGTGTTTAAAGCCCTAAATGACTACAGCCCCAAATATCTGAAAGACTGCCTCCTTGCCCACAGCCACTCTAAGGTGTCAAGATCAGCAGAGGGGGCCCTCTTGGTAGTTCCTCCTCCCTAACAGGTGAGTGATGAGGACCTGAGAGAGCCCTGTGGCAGCTCCTAAGTTGTGGCATTCCCTCCCCAAAGAGCTGTAGTCCCCACAGAGGTGCACCTTCACTGTGCAGCTTTCATCAAACGCTGAAGACACATCTCTTTAACTTGGCCTTGAGACACACATTTTAGGACTCACTCTAGTTGTGATTGTAATACTTTTTAATGTTGTGTTTTGTATCGCTGTACCTTCTGCTCAGGGGTCTTCTGGTGAAAGCTGGGGAATGAAGCCAATAAGCCTGTATTATAAATGTCTTTCATTTCCTCTCATTTTAGCAATGAGTCAAAGTGGTGAAAACAGCACTGAAGAAGAAGCAGCTCAAGACGATCTGAAGGATGTCTATGATGCACAGGTAGAAAAATATTTCTAATAAGCAATCAGGAGCCTGGACTTCTGTTTGAAGTAATATCACTTGCTAGGGTAACACTTGAACCCTGTCCTGAAGAGAAAGATGACTCCTATACAGTTCAGCGTGATATTGAAAGTGTATTGATCTTGCAGTTTCCTGCAATTGAAGTTCTAATATCTTGGCAATCTATGTGACTGTATAGCCCCTTCTTGATATTTCTTACTTATGCGTTATACCATTAGACTTCATCATCCTGATTTTTTAAAAAATAGTCTCTTGTAGACATGGCTGCGTTTGGACGCAACATTGCCATAGATTTGCAAATTGGCAGGTGCCTAAGCATATTGGTGCACACAGTTTGAGCAATCCCTACTTAACTCCTTCCTTCATGGAGCTAGATTGTCCCTACTGAATATCCTAAAATCAGATTTGTCATTTACAGAATTTCATGTGTGGAATCTGTTTCAGTCACTCTTATAAGGTCACACTAGACACGGCACAGAGTATCTGTGATGAATGTTTTTTAAAACTTTAATAGTAGTTGCAGTGCCTATCCCAAATCAGGTTTGTGGCACTGATGAAGGGGCATTCAACCTTCCACCGTGCCATTTATGCCAATGCAAAGCTTCCCACAACCTGCTATTTCCCCCGCAGATGATGACATACATAAGTATTTCCTGCACTGGTTCTAGTTGCTCCAATACACTAGAAAATTCTGCAGGTATTGATAGAGGTGGATGGCTTATTTCATTCAGAAGTAAACAGAATCCATTGTAATTAAATAATTTATCCCAGTGCAGCTGAAATGATCCTTCATTTAGCTGCTTCTCATGTCTATAAATTTCCTCATCAGTCTGGTTCTGCATGGTATAATAATTAGTTTATCTGAATGCTCATTTCAAGGTTTTGTTGCTCAATATTTAAAAACAAAAGAATTCATTAAGTGTTCATCTGCTCTAATAAGCAGCATGCTAATAAGATTATATGGGTGGATTATAGAAAACAACAGTAATTTAATTTCAGTGAATTCAGTCATTCAATTTGTGTGGAAGCTACTTGACAAAATTTGTGAAATTTTCAAAGGGTATATTAGTTACTGTCTTATTTTGACTTTGTGGAAATTGTTTGGAGTATTGAAACGGGACAAAAAAGGGTATTGGCAGGACTATATCCTATGGGGGGGGGTTCATTGATGTGCGGGTGGACTTTGACTTGTGCAGTGGGACTTTGCCTTCCTTTCCTACCCTGGCAGTTCTCATGTGCCCCTCAAATCTGCTCCAGAGGGCTCCCCAACCCCCAAGCATATTTTGAGGGTGCAGGGGGCTGCACAAGAACGAGAATCCCATTACACAAGCAGAGACTGAGAGCAGATATGATAGCCATCTTCAAATATCTTAAGGGCTGCCACATGGAAGAGGGAGCGTTCTTGTTTTCTCCTGCTCTGGGGGGTAGGACTCGAGACAATGGCTTCAAGTTACAAGAAAGGAGATTCCGACTAAACTTTCTGATCGTAAGAGTTGTTGGGCAGTGGAACAGACTCCCATGAGTGGTGGTGAACTCTCCTTCCTTGGAGGTTTTTAAGCAGAGGTTGGGTGGCCATCTGTCATGGATGCTTTAGCTGAGATTCCTGCATTGCAGGGGGTTGGGCTAGATTCTGGTGTTATCTAAACACCCAAAAGAGTTTTTGGGCACAGAGCTAACAGTTAAAGTCTTCAAATCTGGGAGCTGTGTATAATCTATACCTTTAAAACACATTAAACACATGTTTCCCCTCAAATAATTCTGGGCGCTGAAGCTTGTTAAGGGCTGCTGGGAACTGTAACTCTGTGATGGGTAAACTACAACACCCAGAATGCTTTCAGGGAAAGAATGTGCTTCAGATGTGTTTTAAAGGTCTTTAGTGTGTACACAGTTTAGGTCATAAGTTTTGAATCATCTGGAATATGTGTCTACTGTGCAGAGCATCAGAACTGTAGTGCATTTTTGTCTGTGGGAAAAGGCCATAATTTTATACATGCAGGCTTGAAGTTTTTAAGACTAAAGCCTGAGCTTAATTATTTTACTGTCAAATTTGGATTGATGTCTATTTGCAACCATTGCCCAAATCCTTAGACCAGTCATATGTACCTGAATGTGACTCAAATTACTCTTTGCAATCAGAAGCTGGTTTTCTTATTTTCATACAGACATTCAACTGCTGGTTTTAGTTGTATTTAGACCTCTCTGGCTTGCTTCCCTTAGTTGTGCTTACATGAGAGCAGTTGGATGACAGCCATTCACTTAAGGTTATGTTTTTGTGACATTTCACCACAAAATGTACTAACTGTAGGTCTCAGCAAAGCAAGAGATCTCTTGAGACACGGTCTGTTTGATACTTTTTTAAATAGATATCTGCACAAACAACAAACTACTCCAATATTAGTTTCTGATCTAGGATGCTTAGCTGATGTTTATGTAACTTTTCTCCTTGCAGATTGAGACAGTCAGGTGGTACCAGAGTCTCCACAATTTATAGTGATTTTAATTTGTATAATTTTTTTAAAAAATTCAATTTTATCTGTTCAGTTGTGTTTTTATTTGTACCTTGTACATAAACTGTAATGGCTGGCGGTTGATTATGTATCTATTATCATTCAGTGAGAATCCGGTCAGCAGCATCGTCTTGCTCAAGTATGGAACAGAATCTTGCCAGTCTCCTGCTTCCCTAGATTTCTGATCAGGTGGCAAAGTGTCAAAACAAAGTGTCAAAACACTTGGCAGGACAATGACTGGCTCACTAACTGATTATATGCACACTACCTAAATTATCAGTATCAGGGATGAAGTACAGTCATACCTTGGGTTGAAGTTGCTTCAGGTTGAGCATTTTCGGGTTGGGCTCTGCAGCGACCCAGAAGTAATGGAACGCGTTACTTCCAGGTTTCGCCGCTTGTGCAGATGCTCAAAATGACATCACGGGCATGCGCAGAAGCGGCGAATCGCGACATGCGCAGACACTGGTTGCTTTCGCTTCAGGATGCGAACGGGGCTCCGGAATGGGATCCCATTCGCATCCAGAGGTACCACTGTACCGTATTTTTCAGTGTATAAGACTGGGCTCCCCCCCTTAAAAACAATGTGAAAAATTAGGGGGCGTCTTATACACGGATACATCTCCCTCCATTTTCTTAATGTGTCCCTAGAAATAGGGGGCGTCTTATACATGGGGGAGTCTTATAGACAGAAAAATACGGTACTTATAGCTTTCCAGATATTGCTGGACTTCAGCTCCCATCATCCCTGACCATTGGCCATATTGGCTGGCGTTGGTGGATGTTTTAGTCCTGCAACATCTGGAAGGAACAGGTTTCCTACACCAGCTTTATATGGTTTAATTGAGGGCACACAAAACTTTACAGGTTTAGTGGAAGCAAAGAGAACTGCTTTTACAGTTTTGTTTGCAGCCAGCAGGAGTTTCTGTGGTCCTTGTGTAAAGCTAGACTATCTCTGAGGATAAATCTTGCTTGGAACTTCTTTGAGTTGAGCGTGGTGAAAGCGATTTGCCCTCTATTTCTCTGGAGATCCAATATTTCACCTTCTTGCCACTTCTAGCTTATTCATTTATCAATGTTACGGCTTTCCTCTAGGGACGTCTTTTCCAGGACTTGCTTTGCAACCAAAAGGGCTGTGTCAACACTCTGGTCAATGACTGTTGCCAAAGCCAAAAAAATAGCTTGTAATTTTTCTTTTGTGTAAAAACACAGAAACTTCTTGTGCTGTTTTGGAGTGTTTCTCTACAAGTTGTGTGCTTTAGGAGCCTGATCCATTCAACCCACATAGGAACCACATACAATCACCCACACGTTGATGGGGATAACATACATTAAAGCTTACATACATTAAAGCTTAGAGTGGGAATATTTTTCCATCCCATTAATTTGATGAGTATCTTGCTACACATACCTCACATGTATGCGTAAGGCAAAATGCATGGGAATAGAATGCTATAATGCCAGACTCCATGTGTTGGCTTTATGTGCTTGCAATTGCAGAGAGCTTCCAATTACATGGATAATCAGGTTTTCCCAATCACAGGTATAGATCCTGTGCTTATATTGCCGTGTGTGCGTAGGGTCTAGTCTTACCTTTGAGCCAGTACACAGAGGATAGGACCAACAAGCATGATTTCACTTCCCCATCATTGTAAATATGAAAAGAGTGTGTATAACTTGTGATTTACTGAGGTTTGCTGGTGCTATCTCTTCTCTTGACTGGTTTTTGGCTTGTTGAACCCCGGATAATATAGATAAATACTATGAGGATAAAATGCTGATAGTTGAGGGGCTGTCTCTAACTTGTTGGGGTGAGAATTAGTTTGTATATTCCAGACTTCTGTTTCCATTTGCAGTGACACGAGTAGGCATAGAATAGATGCGCATACACCACTAAATACAAAAAAATCAAAATGCTATGTTGGTTCCCATGGTAGTATTATGATCACGAAGCAAAGCACTCACTTTTATACCGTTTTCCAGTTCTGTGTGTCTGAAGCACACAAGAATTTATTTATTTTCTTCTATCATTTGCTCTTGACTTATTTCAGCGGTTGTATTTTAGCCATAAAGAGAAGGGTGGAGTGTGAGAAATAGAAGATTGTGTTGTTATTTTTAGGGATGACTCTCCTGCTCTCCATCCTTTTCCAGGGCTGTTCTTGGCTAACTTTCCCATGGATTTCTAACCTCTTGCTTCGGTTCTCTTATGTAACAGGAAATAGGTTGACGGGAACAAACGCACTGTTAGCATATCAGCTGCACACATAATAGCAGCTGATTTAGTTCATGCTGTCTTCATTTTGCTAAGCAGACACTATATAGCACAAAAAGAAGGAAAAAGAACTTCGGGAGCCTTTTCACCCAAGGGAGAACATTATAATTCTGCTCTGCTCAAAACTGCAGAGTTGTGAGGAAGCTTGATGTGGAATATGTTCTTCTTTTAAAGTTAGAAGTCTGGAGTGTCATGTCCTGGGATTGTGGATTTAAGTATCTCTTTGCTTTCCCTCCAACTCTCAAGGCAGGAGTTATGTGCAAGCTTCATGAACGAGAGGATATTGGACGCCTTGAACTTGTCCAGAAACTGGCAAGAGAAAACCTTCTACAGACAGATAAAAAAGAGCAAGAGAAGACAGATCAGGTAGGACATTTTTTCAGTTTTTGGTTTTTGAGTAAGCTCACTGTTTACAGTTCTGCAAAGTGAGTCATGACTAGTTCCCAATGGAATCAATGGAACTTAATTTGAGTGCAAGTCTATGCATGTCGAGTCAGAAATAAGTTCCCTTTAGGAAAAGTTTGCAGTCTCCTGAGGAGATGTTTGTGGAAACCAACAGTTCTGATGAAATTTTGTTGTTCAAATAACATTCTTTCAGTAGAATCTGAGATATTAAGAAACGCATTAAATGCATTCAAATTGATTTGTTTTTACTTTATAAATATTTTAAATGATTATATTGCTTTTTCATTGGACCTGGTTTACGTAGAAATTTAACACTGTGACCAAACATAAACCAAGGCTGTAAGTGATAGAATCTGGCCAAAAATAAATAAATCAAGCAGTCAAATTAAATTAGCCTTTTCAATCAGCTGCCAAGAGTCATCCAGTAGGATTTACAGCCCTTCTGCAATACTTTGTGGGGAGAATGGGCTTGATCTCCCTGGGAGGAGGTAAGTCTAGGGCTTCAGGGGCAACTGTGGAAAAGGCCTTGTGCCTAGTAAATTTTATTTCCTATAGCACAGGTATACATAGGATGACCTGGTTGCGGTATCACAGTTGGCTTTGTGCAGGGAGAGGCAATCTGGCAGGTATGTTGATGGCCAGCCATGAAGGGCTTTGCAAATATGCACCAACACCTTGAATTAGGCCCAGAAGCTGACAAGGCAGCCCGTGCAATTGTGGCAAAACCAGGTTAATGCATATATTGCCTCTCAAGATTTATTATGGGAACAAGCCACGGTATTCTGAACCAGCTGCTGCTTCTGAGTTGTCCTAAAGGGCAGTTTTGTACTTACTTTCTTCTTCTTTTTAAAAATGAACATGGTTTAGAGGCTACATGGGGAAATTTTTTGTTTGTTTGGTTATTCATCTATTTTTAAGCAAGTATATATTTCAATCCATGCCAGTCCCAAGGCAGTCTGCAACTTTAAAAGACAACCTAATGTGCTCTTGTTTTAAATTTTGGCTGTTACATTAAATACAAATTAAAATACAGAATTCACTAATTAGAACAGTCCTCAAAGCCATCCCTCCCTTTCCCCAAGACCTAGGTGAAGAGATGAGTAGAAACAAATTCTGTCCTAAAGTAGTTATACAGATGGTAGACATTAAATAAAAGGCCCACGTGCTTTATTGGATAACTTGTTTTGTTCTCTCTATGATATTTTGTTTGTAGATTAGAAAATATTTTTCCTAGCTGCATGCTAGTTTAGAACCGCCCAGAAACAAAAACAAAAAGATTGTAGCAGTGTGTGTGTGTGTGTGTGTGTGTGCGTGCGTGTGCGCGCACACAGATCACCAATATTTTCTTTAAACACAAACTGATCTTGTAGAATCCTTGTGGCAAGCTAGCAAAATAACATGCCAAAATGGGGTGGGCCTTTTGTTTTTGTTCTTGTTTTCCCCAAACAAACAAAGGAAATTAAACTTTATTTGAGAGCACCACTGAAATTTGTTCAACAGTACTGTAAATTGCACTTGAAAATTATCAGAGAAGAGAGAAAATTTCAGAGAAATTCTGATGGTTGGGGTTGCATGGTTTTAGCACACTTTCAAGGTGTGTGAGGGGCATTTGCGTGTCCTCTTTCCTTCATCTAAATTAGGGTGATCCAATGCACAGCCTGAGGGCCAAAGCTTTTTTGGTGGCCCTTGGTAACATTTGATGTCCACCCCCCGGGCTTTGGGAAGGGAGACATGAGGGCTCTAACAGGGTTGTAGAATCCTCCCTTCTCCTTCCCAAAGCCTAGTTAATGCTTTCCCAGCTTTGAGAAGGATGTGGGAAGGCTCTGGATCCCTGCCAGAGCCCTTGTACCCGCTTTCCAAAACCAGGCACCTTGCCTAGCTGCCTTTAGGAAGGGAGCATGAGGGCTAGCCGGGGGGGGGGCGTCAAGTTTTGGCCTTCCCACCCCCTTGCGATAATGCAGAGTGCGGCTCACAGGTTCCATATTTTGCTACCTACTTTGTGTAAAACGCTGGGCTGCCCTGCATTCTGGGTGTCTGCACATTCTGAAAACCCCACAATGTCCTCAGCTGGACCTTCCTGTAAGCATGGTGTCTGTCTGTTGTAAACTACCCTGTGATGTGTGAAGGTTCAGAAAACAAGGACTAGGTCATTGTTTCTAGTTATTAGGAGACTGGTTTTTGCAACATTCCCCCTTTCCTATAGTCTGTCTTTCCTATGGCAATAATAGATTATAACTTGATAAGGACAGGTATCTTCCAGTCATTAAGACCTTTGATCTCTGTTGCTTTGTACACAACCTACAGACTTAAAAAAACTTGATGCACTGATGTCTCCATATAATGATTTTATCGTTCCTGTTCATGTGGTGAATATGTTATCTAAATGCACCCCCAGGTGGTAATGGTTAGCATGCTGGAAAGAACTACTGCAGGCTATAGCTTGTTATGGCATGGTAAATATTAGCTACTAATGCATAAGGGGAACCTTAAAACAACATATTAAGCAGGCAAGACCAGTGGAAACACATCAAAAAGTTTTGGAAGCAGAAATATATATATATAAGCATATGGATGGATGCAATCCAGAAATTTGCATGATTAAGACTGACTAGAATTTGATCTTCCTTGGCACACAATAAAAGAATGTTTGGCAAAATGCAGGGTATTGACTGCAGCCATTTTTTATTAATTTAAACGGAGTTTTACAGCACCTTAAAGACTAAATGTGCTATTCAATGCTAGCCCTACTCAGAGGAGACCCAGCAAAGTTAATGGGCATAACTGACTTTAATTCATTAATTTCAGTGGATCTGCTCTGAGTAGGACTTTGTTGACTACAACCCTAACAAAAAGCATAAACTTCTGTATGCTACAGACTACTTCGCTAAATGCATAAGCGCTGTACTGAGTTACAGATACATGAGGTAGGTACAGAGAGAGAGAGAGAGAGAGAGAGAGAGAGAGAGAGCGCGCTTGGGATGGGAGAATGAAACATAGAAAGGTATGGACAGTGTGAAATACCTGGTTTAACAGTGGTAATGCACTAAACAGTTGTTGGTAGAACATATCCAACTTTGGTTTGCCTATTCAACACATACAACGTGCTAAAAAACCATTTGCTTCAATCCACAAGTGGCAGCATTGAATCTCTTGATGTATCCTAATTCAGTCAAAATAAAAAAAAAAAATTCCTTCCAGTAGCACCTTAAAGACCAACTAAGTTAGTTCTTGGTATGAGCTTTCGTGTGCATGCACACTTCTTCAGATACCTAATTCAGTGTTTCATGTTGCAGTCTCACTTTGATGTTCCTTTTCTCCAGGATGACAACCCTTAGCTCAGAGTTTACAAAATTACCTGGAACATCAAAATGTTCCATCGCTGTTTCTTAGTAACTGTTTCTGATGTCAGATTTGTGAGATACAATCTTACCTTGGTTCTCGAACACCTTGTGACTTGAACATTTTGGATCCTGAATGCCGAAAACCTAGAAGTAAGTGTTCTGGTTTGTGAATGTTTTTTGGAAGCTGAACGTCCAATGCGGCTTCCGCTGCTTCCGCTTGAGTGCAGGAAGCTCCTGCAGCCAATCAGAAGCCGCACCTTGGTTTTTTAATGTTTTCAGAAGTTGAATGGACTTCTGGAACGGATTTTGTTTGAGAACCAAGGCAAGACTGTATTAATATATCTTTAATGCAGTATCATGTATGTAGAAGAAGAAGAAGAAGAATTCAACTCCGAAAATGTAAATGGATGAATGCATTTTCTTTTTCATATCTAGCAAATTTTGGCATACAGTTAGACCTAAAACTTGCACAAGGGTTACGTTCCAGGGGTCCTCATGCAAACGAAAATTCGTGCAAAGTCAGGAAGACCCCAGTGCAACCATCCCTCCCTGTCCAGTGTTAGTGCACAGAGCGGGCAAGATTACATGAGCCTCGCACGGCCTTCCAGAGCCCGGTAAGCAAAGCAAAGGGCTTAAAAACTCTTTCCATGAAAGAGAATCCAGTGGGGAAAGGGTTTTTGAGCCTTCCACCTTGCTTTCCAAGTTCGGGGAAAGTCGTGCAATGGCTGTGGGTGCTCATGTGAGAGCTCACACAGCTGCTTCTGATGTTTTTTCCTCAATCTGCCACCCTCTTTCTAGTTATGTATGTATGTATGTATGTATGTATGTATGTATGTATGTATGTATCTGTATTTATCAACAAAACACACAAGACTATGATCGTGTATGTAAATTGCACATAAAGTTTTGGGCCTACTGTATGACTTTCTTTAGGTATTCCAAGAGGTCTATAAGGAAGAATGGCATAATATTTGGTTTTATTTGCATGGCATTTCTCACCATGCATCCTTAATTGCATTTCTCACTATACAGCATCCTTAAAATTGCAAAGCTTCTTGCATTGCCTCCTCTGTGATGAACCAAGCTATTTGTACTATTGCAGAGGGGGGGAAAGGGCACATTGTGACCCAGCAATTATGTAGATTCTTCTCCTGCTCCAATCTAGATAGGCAGCCTGTGCTAGAAAAGGTGAATGGCAGCTAGACTCACTTCCCTACATGACCCTAATGTTCTTCCCCTTTCATCACTCTCCTTTCTCCTTGTGCTCTAGCTCCCAAGGTCTTGTTAAATGTTTGCATCTTTTTTTAAAAAAACAACAATGCAAAATGTGATGAAGAATTACTTAATTTGCATATATTGTTCCAGGTGTTCCAGTTAGCATGCATGTGTCTCTTGAGAAACTGTTTAGCCCTTGCATCCAAGGACTTGCTTCTTGGAGTCTACTTTAATGTGAGAGGTATCTGGCAACAAGTAAGGCCAACAAAGTGCAGCGAAAATAATATTACAGTGGTGTTATAGAAGCATATTTTAAAGAAATCATCCTTTTTTTTAAAAAAAGGTATGAAATATATATACCCATCTAAATTTTCCAGTAAAGTGAAGCCTGAACTGTGCCTCTGCTTTCATCGGAACCTCTGATTATTAAGAATTGTTGGCCTCAGCTGGTTTTTGAATGGCTCTTCCTGAAGAGGAAGTGTGCCTTTTCCTCCCTGTACTTTCCCTTAAGTTCTGTTGTGCATTAAATTGAGTAGAAGCCAGGCTCAGACTGCTGGATGACTGGATTAGAGATGGGTGGGTAGGTCAAAAGAGGTGAAATGTATACCAGCAGTTTTGTACATATAAACTGGGTGTGGGGGAAAAAAGGTCTGGATTTATTTTACTTTATTTCATTCTACAGCATTTCCTCATTTTCCCCCAGAGGTGCAATATGCTTTTTATGGCGTCTCTTCCCATCCATCGTCCATCGTACCAAAAATATCTGGGTTGGGACTGGGATTGTAGCCTGTCTGAAACCTTGGAGAACTGCTCCCAGTCACTGCAGGCAGTACAGTGGTACCTCTGGTTACATACGCTTCAGGTTACAGACTCCGCTAACCCAGAAATAGTGCTTCAGGTTAAGAACTTTGCTTCAGGATAAGAACAGAAATCGTGCTCCGGTGGCATGGCAGCAGCAGGAGGCCCCACTAGCTAAAGTGGTGCTTCAGGTTAAGAACAGTTTCAGGTTAAGAACGGACCTCCGGAATGAATTAAGTACTTAACCCGAGGTACCACTGTACTGAGCTAGATAGATAGATCAGTGATATCACTCAGTATAAAGCCTCATATTGGTTCAGAATACTGGATGTGTTGATGAATGATAGTATTATATACTTATCTCATTGAGATAATTGAATGATGATTAGGCTTAATCCATAAACAGACACAAAATTCACATGCGGGGGGGGAGCAGTCAATTTGGATTTTTCAGTACTGAGATTTCTCTTGGTTGTTTTAACTGTATTAATAACAGTTGTTGCAAATGGGTTGAAGTGAATATTAGAACATGTTCAGCTATGCACAATACCTGTGGGACCTTACACTGACACAAATAGATCCTCTGGTGGAAAAATAGGAAGTATGTTAGCTCTATTACCGTATTTTTCGCCCCATAGGACGCACTTTTTCCCCTCCAAAAATGAAGGGGAAATGTGTGTGCGTCCTATGGGGCGAATGCAGGCTTTCGCTGAAGCCTGGAGAGCGAGAGGCATCGGTGCGCACCGACCCCTCTCGCTCTCCAGGCTTCAGGAAGCTATCCGCAAGCTTTGCAAGCCCGGTGGGAGTTCCCACGGGCTACAAGGCTTGTGGGCAGCAGCCTGCAGCCCCCGCGAGTGTCCGCAAGCCTTGTGTGCCCGGCAGGAGGTCCCGCCGAGTGCGCGAGGCTTGGTGCGGCAGCCTGTCGCCCGAAGCACGGGGAGCCCTCCGGAGGGCTCCCCGTGCTTTGGGCGGGTGTCTGCAAGCCTCGCACGCCCGGCAGGAGGTCCCGCCGGGTGCGCGAGGCTTGGGGCGGCAGCTTGTCGCCCGAAGCACGGGGAGCCCTCCGGAGGGCTCCCCGTGCTTTGGGTGAGTGTCTGCAAGCCTCGCACGCCTGGCAGGAGGTCCCGCCGGGTGCGGGAGGCTTGTGGCGGCAGCCTGTCGCCCGAAGCACGGGGAACCCTCCGGAGGGTGCCCCGTGCTTCGGGCAGGTGAGCGCAAGGCTTGGGGTGGCAGCCAGGGCGGAGGGGGAAAAATAATTTTCTTTTATTCATTTCCCCCCCCAAAAACAGGGTGCGTCCTATGGGCCGGTGCGCCCTATAGGACGAAAAATACGGTAACTAGGTTTTAATGATGGTTGTCAATGAGAGTACCTTATAAGAGGTATAACTATGAATGGAATCTTCAGATAACTCTGTGATTTCCCTGTCCCAGGTGTCTTTGTGCATTGAGGCAAGTTAGGGAGGAAATGAATGAGCCCAAAAACTGTACCTAATCTCTGTATGTGTAGACATGGAGAGGAGAAATGGTCATGATTCTATAAGCAGCACCTCCAACCACTAGGTGGTGCTGTTCTATGTTCTTAGGGCTTAGCTGAGTTTCTATTTTTCATCTTCCAGTTCTGTCAGTTTAATTTTAAGACCTAGGTGTCTGTTATTCTAAGCAAGTTTTACAATTGGCAATCACAACTTGAAAATGGAAAAAATCCTTACCGACGGCAAAGAAACTTGATGGTTATTCAGCTGGACCTGAAATGAATGAGTATCTGGATGAATTTGAGCTTCTTGTCTTAGTGAAAGAGTGGACTGATCAGAACACAGCGCATCACCCCACAGTTTTTCCACAGTATGATCATAAGGCATTTTATCCGCAACTTACCAGTGCAAGCTGTGACTCATGAAAGGAATTCTGTAATCACTTAAAAGGCATGAGATAGACTTAGGTCTTTCAAAATGCAGGAAGGAATGGCAAGCTAGGGGGAGACAAGTCAGGAAATCTCTGTTGTTGTTGTTGTTTAGTTGTTTAGTCGTGTCCGACTCTTCGTGACCCCATGGACCAGAGCATGCCAGGCACTCCTGTCTTCCACTGCCCCCCTCAGTTTGGCCAAACTCATGCTGGTAGCTTCGAGAACACTATCCAACCATCTCGTCCTCTGTCGTTCCCTTCTCCTTGTGCCCTCCATCTTTCCCAACATCAGGGTCTTTTCCAGGGAGTCTTCTCTTCTCATGAGGTGGCCAAAGTATTGGAGCCTCAGCTTCAGGATCTGTCCTTCCAATGAGCACTCAGGGCTGATTTCCTTAAGAATGGATAGGTTTGCGACTTTCGGTTTAGCGCCATCGGCGAATGGCGGAGTTCCTCCGACCGGAGGAACTGGCTCCGTGAAAACTGGGTCTTCCCGCCGCGGCGAAGGTGGGGACCCGCTAGAAATCCCAGGCGGAGGCCCTACGCACCGGGAACCCCATTTTGGGGCTCCGGAGTGAAGTGGGGTGAGCGGCGCGGTGCTGCGAACTGATTGCTACTTTCACGGAGTGAAGCCGCACAGCCATTGCCGGAGAGCGCTGACTTTTTCCTGTGGACAATTGGATTTAAAACAAGTACCCGTGAGTAGAAACGGAAAATTGGATCAAGAAATATCTTAATTTGGCACCGAAGCGGGAAGGTTCAAAACAGGAAGTCCGCCTTCCGCTTTTTGTATATAGACTGAAGCAAAAACCTTGTAAGTTAAAGTCTGGAAAGTCATTAAAAAAGTTTAAATTTCCTTCATTTATAATTACTGAAACCCCCTTGGAAGCAGGAGAAAAGGGTGGGGGGAACTTTGTTTAACGCCTGCAGGAGAGGGAGTGAAGAAAGATAAGTTTCCACTGTCTCTAACCTGGAAACGGGGTGTCAGAGACAGAAATTCTTGGAGAGGTTCATTGACTGTGAATGGAATACTTTGACAGATAGCTAAAGAAGAAAAATAAATTGATTCCAATGTTGCCTTCTGCATTCTAAAGAAACAAAATATCTGAAAAATGAAAGTAATTTTCCTTTGTTGGACTTGCCTTAAAAAAAATGGATACAAATAGAAATTGTCTCCTCTAGAGGGAGCTTGCTAAATTTTTGCTGCGTCTACTTGAGGACTCTACAGCTGTCAGATTAAGATCGTGGGACCAGTCCTTTTTGACCTTGACTAAATATGAGCTGGGAGGAAGTTTTGGTGCTTGCTTTATGCAAGACAAGTGCCTTGCTGGAACAGATGCATGAGAAGATGGATTTGATGAATGAGAAAATGGATTTGATGACTGTTGTGGTTAATAACTGTGGACAAACAGGGAATATTGATACAGAAACTATTCAGGGACCAACTCAGGAACCTGTACTGATTGGGCAAGTGCAGAAGATAATGGAGGAGGTTGCGGTTGCACCTCAAATAATACAAATGGAGAGACCCGAGGCCCTACAGGAGCATAAGCCGCTGTCTTTGAAGATTGAAGTTGGAGTCGGCCAGGGGGAGTCTGGAGCTGAGGAGGTTCTTAACTTTGGAGAGACCTCGAAATATGTTTTTAAATATTTTTTGGACTACATTGATGATTGTGGGGAGTGGGAGTCTGGGGAATGGGCTGGTTGGATGAAGGGAGACGAAGATAATTTTGGATTGGAATCCCCCAGAGACCTACTCCCCAACGAGAAAGGAAAGAAACTAAGAAAGAGACCAACAAAAGACAAGGAAAAGTGCAAGTATAAACAAGAAGAAGATGATCTGCAGAAGGGACATGGAAGAGACTTAAGGGCCTCGGACATTAGATTACCAGGTTGATGGACTAGATGGAATGGACAGTAAGGACTGACACGACCCGAGACCAGGAAGAAGAGACGTTGGATGAAGATTGGAAGAAAAGTTATAAAGAATTCTTTTTTTTTTTTAGGGAAAATTAATGAACATTAGGGAAAATGTTGGAATGAAACTATATGACTCTAGTAGAAAAGATATCAGGAGTTATGTATAATCGAGTATTAAGCGTTAAGCTCTAAAGTATTTTTTGGTAAGATAAGGTTAAATAACTTAAGGTAATTTGAATAACAGAATATGGGGAAAGGATGGAAAGGATTTGTTGAGTTAATTAATAGGTTAAATTGTCAAGATAAATTATTTAGTAAAAATTGAGAAAGATGGAAAGAATTTGCTGAAATAATCAAACTAGAATACAAAAAGGGAGGTGTGAGGAGGTCAATGAAACAAGCAAATGGAAGTTAAAGATATGTAATATGGGATTTGTGTCTTTTTTCCCTTCTTTTTTATCTTTTTGTTGTATTGTTGCATTGGTTTTTATGTCTTGTTTTTTCTTGTTTTTTTCTATGTATTGTAGTGTTGTTTTTAATTTTTTTCTTTCTTTTCTGTAATTTTGAAATTATTAATAAATATTTTTTTTAAAAAAAGAATGGATAGGTTTGATCTTCTTGCAGTCCATGGGACTCTCAAGAGTCTCCTCCAGCACCATAATTCAAAAGCATCAATTCTTCTGGAAATCTCTACATATTAATTTAATTTGAGAAAGCAAATTGATAAGAGCTTCCCCTGCTTCTCTATATGTCCATGTGGTGATTTAAGTGAAGCAGAACCTGCTTGACCAAATATAAAGCTGGCTTTGCAGAGAGGGGGCCACCTCATAAAAGACTATTGTGTGAAAAACTAGTAACTGGGGAGCTTCATAGCCTGCTAGTTAAAGACGACACAATTTTAGATAAGCCAGTGGACTGTATTGTATGCAGAGTGCAGAATTTGAAAGCAGGTATTATTTCATTAAAGGTGTATGCTCAGAGCAGGCTTTCTCAACCTTGGCTCTCCAGATGTTGGACCACAACTCCCATCATCCCTAGCTGCATGAATCAGTGGTCAGGGCTAATGGGAGTTGTAGTCCAACAACAAGGTTGTAGTCCCAAGGTTGAGAAAGGTTGGCTTAGAGCAACTCTCATGACACCAGCAGCCATTCAGGAACAGCTTTTCACAGCATCTGAAGAAGGTCTAGGAGTCTCCAGCCCAAAGGCATTTGCAGACAATGTAGAGAAAAAAGGTCAATGGAAGCAGAATTTCCCATGTATCAGAGAATCTGGAAGTTTAGTGTATAACTGAAATATCTGCCATGCTGATTGTTGAGAGATAATTTATATAAAGCATTTTGAAATGAAACTCTTAGGCAGAAAAAGAGCAGCTTACAATGTTCAATAATAAGACAGTCCCTGCCTGTAGGCTTACAGTATAAAAGTCACAGCACAAATTTAAGTCACATGCTTTGAATCTTAAAAAACTCACAGCCATTCTTCTTATCCTCATAAAATAGGTTGGTAAATATCCTAAGATCTTTTAATAAATACAGCTTTCAAGTTTACATAGTCAATGTTCAGTGAACTTTATACAAATAAAAATGTTCTTAAGTATTTTTGTTGCTTATGACATTAAAATTTAATGTTTCACTTACAGCGCTAGGCACAGTGCCATGGGAGTTAAGTTTGGGCTGGATCCTTCCTGGTCCAAATGCCACAGGAAGGTCTACTTAGAGCGTAATCAATGGCTGATCCACGAAGAGAATCTTACAGATGTTCTTGATGCTACAAATCCTAAGAGGACAGACAGATAGACAGTCACGCACACACACACACACACACACACACACACACACACACACACACTGCCCGGGCACGTACATGCACACTCACTGCACTGCATCCTATTTTCCTCACATTCGGTATTCCCTCATGTGTAATTCCTGCCAGCAAGGAACATGTGCAGCACCACTGCAATTTAATTTATATTTGCTTTGGCTGACGAAAAGCTTGCAGAGTCCCTGAAATACCCTTGAGCAATTGCAGAATAAGTGACAATGCAATCTTCAAAATCAGCAAAATGTATTTATGTGTGATGCAGGTACCTGAGCGGTAGTAATGCTCTTGCTTGCTCTCTAGTTTGGTCATTTGCAAGCAGTGCTTGCAATGGTCTTCCAGCTTGATCTTCTTCCTGTCCTCCCCCCCCCCGTCCCACCCTCTGATTTCAAGCCCAAAGACAATTGTACTCTTTCATTGACTTACAAATTGATTGGAGAAGACTTCACTGAGAAGCTTCTTGCCATTGTGCAGAAGGGAAAGGGGAAAGGAACTATTAGACTTGGTATACATGCTATCATCAGATGGTTTGAGATTTGCTCCTCATCTGTGCTTCACCACTATATAGAAATTAGCTGGTGAAGGAAGTGACGTTTCTTTCTGTTTTTCTCTCCTTCTACCATGTGAAGCTGACCAGGCAACATGTCTGGGCTTGAGCGCTTTTGTTAATTGCCCCTGTTCATAACTTATTTCATATGGAGGAGCAGCTTAGTATGGAAATGGTACATAAGAATTGTAAGCTATTTTTTAATGAATCTGAGTGGGCAAGTCATTTTTCTTCTGGTTGAAGATAGCTCAAGTAGGGTATATATATATATATATATATATATATATATATATATATATATATATATGCAGGTTTTGGTGTCTTCGGGTGTCTTCCCGTGTAAGAGTTGGGGTGTCTAGGCGACGTTTCGACGAGGTCTCACTCGTCATCTTCAGGCTGGTGCTTTCGGCTTCTTGTTACTAGAACAGAGCAGGATCTCAGTGTTTGAGTTCCTATAAATACTGTTGAGGGGGTGTGGTGTATAGCCTCCAACGTTCTGGGCAGAGAGGGAGTTCCCAGGTTAGTGTGCCTTTTCTTCTTTTGTTCCTTAATTACTTGAGGGATATCTTGAGTGATTTCTTGAGTGATATTCTGAGTACCACTTAGGAGGGTCATTAGGTGTGCTCTTTAACATGGAACATCAAATTGCTCTTTAACATGGAACATCACCACAAGAGAATAATCATGGAAGCCATCGAGATAGAGAAACACCCTCACAACATGAACAAGCGTGACGACACGTCCCGCCTGCCAGACATCTGGAAATTAGCCCTCCCCACAAAAACCGACACCAGAACCAGAGACACACAGAACGCCATCTCCAATCAACCACACCAGACCCAAACCCAGACCCTCTCCACAGATAAAGTACAGACACCATCCAGTAGCCAAACCATAGTGGCACCTCCGGATGCTGCACCCCCCTGCAATCCCTACACAGATCTGGCTGGCACAAGGCACAAAACCACAGCTCGCCCCTATACACGAAGTCAAGCCAGAGCACAACTAAGTGCAGTACAGCCATCTTCTCAAAAAAACTTTTCACAAGCTCAAGAGGTCAAGACACGAAAGCTTTAGCAACTAATCCACACCTAATGACCCTCCTAAGTGGTACTCAGAATATCACTCAAGAAATCACTCAAGATATCCCTCAAGTAATTAAGGAACAAAAGAAGAAAAGGCACACTAACCTGGGAACTCCCTCTCTGCCCAGAACGTTGGAGGCTATACACCACACCCCCTCAACAGTATTTATAGGAACTCAAACACTGAGATCCTGCTCTGTTCTAGTAACAAGAAGCCGAAAGCACCAGCCTGAAGATGACGAGTGAGACCTCGTCGAAACGTCGCCTAGACACCCCAACTCTTACACGGGAAGACACCCGAAGACACCAAAACCTGCATCCCTGTACCCGTGAAAATCTACGAAAGCATATATATATATATATATATATATATATATATATATATATATATATATATATATATGAGAATATGATTGGAAATCATGTCTGTAGTCCTATATCCACTTTCCTGGACTAATGAGTCAACACGTATAAGATTGTACTATAGAAATCATAATTCCTGGATTCATTTATATGTTTTTCTTGGTGATTTAAAACTATTTAGGTGCAGTGCTAAGGACATACCCAGTCAGCACCTTGCTATTAATATGTACCTCCTCATAGAAGGAGACTTGCCTCCAGCTCTTCCACTCACTGCCCAAGACCTCTTCACACATTACTGTTAGAGACGGTGACCACACTAGGGCATTGTGATCCCACATTGTGCTCATGCTGCAGAATTCTGACAGCAGTCCAGGCTTCCTGTCGCCTGCATTATGTGTGGCAATATAGTCACGAATGCACTTGTCACACATGAACGTATAGATGTGGGATACATGCAGTTTGATGCATGTGAGTGATTCTGACACAGACCCCTTACAGTGGCCTTTTTTTCTTCTGTTTTCAGTCCTTACTTGTCAGCCATCCTCTCATCATGTTTGCGAAATAGGGGTGGCTTTTTAAAAAAGCTCTGTCCATACAGTGCATATAGGTTGAGGTGTGTGTGTGTGTGTGTGTGTGTGGTGGCCATTATAGCCTCTCTGGTTTGCAAATTTCCCCATGGGCCCTTAAGGTCAAATACGGTAGCTCTCAAAAACCCCTTCTGCTACTTGCATGGTATTATATTGTTTAAGAGTAAAGCCTTATTTTGTTCCTTTTGGAGAATAATCAGTGTAGTTGTTAACACTATAGTGTGGGGAGTCTAACATGTCATCCAGAGTGGCTGGGACAGCCCAGCCAGATGGGCACGGTACAGAAAATAAATTGTTGTTGTTGTGATGCTGCTGCTGCTGATGTCCAGTGTACTAAGACTCCTATAGAGCAGTTGCCCACCCGTGGTTCTGAGGAAAACACCTTGGCTTTTTGGTACTTTAAGGCTGCTATCCTGTACACACCCACCTGTCAATCACATGGGGTCATTATGATAATAACATTTGACCAGTGAGGCCAATCCTGATAAAGATCTGGCCCTTGGAGCCAAAAAAGGTTTTCTACCCTTAACCTAGATTATCAAGCTTGATGACTCTATTCTTCTTTTGAAAAACAAAACTCTGTTCTGTGGCCCCATATATACCAATGGCACATTAGAATGGTGACTTGGGCGTGAAGTTCATCTACTGCTATGGAGCCCCTTTGGAATCATCCACTTGTTTGAGGCTAGCTCTTGAATTAATCATCAAAGTGCTATATAGAAATAAGTATGAGTCTTGTGCAGAAATGTTAAACAAGGAGGCTATTAAAATACTGCCTTCTTTTGTTCTACTATTCTGTAAAGCAACCAATGCATTTCTGGTGTAAATTCAACATAATTACACATAAACAGCACTGTGCTTCTAATAATGTAAAAAAATTAATAATCCTGCTGTAACCTTCATTCACTTTTTTATTTTTAAGCCCACCACATTACTGCATAATTTATTGGATGAAACTCTTCTTGAATTTTATACACCAGCACGTGGAACAGATTTGTATAGACAGGTGGAGTGTTTTCCACACCTGGGAATAAACCTTAATTAAGATATAAAACATGGTTCATTATGGGAATTTATCTCCTTTGGCGGCTTAACTCATTTCCTGTGTGACACAGGAGAGAACACAGGCATGTCAATACGGGAATCTACTCTGAAAATGTGAGCTCTGTTGAAATAAATGGGTCTGGTGCCAGTCCAGCATTTTGAGAATTGGATCAAGTCGGAGCCAGGAAAGAGTGCATGTGTCACTTCTGCTTTTATGACAGTTTAATGGTTCCAATCCTTTTACAGCCTCTCGCTTCCAATTTACCATGTGCATGTTAAGTGCTTGCCACTGCAAGCTCCCCTCTTCTTTCCACAGACAATATGCCTAATGTACATCAGCTGCACTGCATTGTTGCGGAGAGGAACCGAATGCTAAATGAGCAAGGGCTTTTATAGAAATGAAAGCTGGGGCAAAACTGCTTCATCGTGGGGAAATGGTGCCAATGTCACACAGTCTCATAGCTGCCTGCATGCATATTTTACAGAACACTGCATTCTGTTTTCCCCCCTAGGTATATTTAAAATTTTAGGATTTAATTTGTTCGTCCCTGCTTCGATAAGTTTCCTTCAGT
Organism: Podarcis bocagei; assembly: GCF_964188305.1. NCBI lineage: Eukaryota > Metazoa > Chordata > Lepidosauria > Squamata > Lacertidae > Podarcis > Podarcis bocagei. The sequence goes on from NC_138137.1 coordinate 26,611,834, forward strand.
TGCATGCTGCTGCATTTTAGTAAATATATTACACTGGGATGGGGTGAGTTGTAAAACCAAATGTGTGTATATATATTTTTCTTCTAAACACAAGCATTTAAACTCCTTAGTGTTAAGTTGTGGGCGAACATATCAGACGACACAGCGATTCTTCAAACAGCTCTGGTTTATTCACAGGCCAGAACAGAACTGAACTGAAGGGTTCAGCCAGCCTGCTTATATAGTGCTCCACTACAACGCAACTGTAACACTTTCTGTAACTATCCAATCATTGAACGTCACTTTCAATCCCTTATTTGCATATGTGGACCTGAGTGAAAACTCTCTACAGTATCCCCCTGCTGGCCCAGGGTGAGAACTTCAGTACATAACACTTAGGGTGTGCAGTTTATTTTTTAAAAGATTATCGTGTTTGAACTAAGGATTTGGAGCTTGAGCTAAGTTCTAAACAAGCAAAGGCAAATACAGTGGTACCTTGGTTCTCGAACTTAATCTGTTCCGGAAGTCCGTTAGAAAACCAAGGCGCAGTTTCCGATTGGTTGCAGGAGCATCCTGCACTCAAGCGGAAGCCGCGTCATACATTCAGCTTCCGAAAAGCGTTCAAAAACTGGAACACTTATTTCCGGGTTTTCGGCGTCCCGGAGCCGATTTGTTCATCAACTAAGCCATTCGAGAACCAAGGTACCACTGTAATCTAAAATACTGTTTCCCTGGAAAATTATTCTGATTCACTTGTTGCTTATTACCTATGCCCCTCCTGCTATTTCTGGAAGATGTGAAGCAGGATGTGTGTGGATTTTGCAATGGCTGTGATCTCTTAACACACCATGGAAGGTTTTTGGTGAGATCCACTTCATATGTCATAAAAGAGAAGTGTAAGCAGTGTGTACTTTCCCCCCTACTTTTATCATAATTTCAAACCAACTCGAAGGCTTTGTGCATGGGAGTGGGCAATACTTGTATTTGTGTTTAAGTATTTGGAGATTGAGGAGCTGTGCCACTATCTGATGCTTCCGGTTGCTGCTGTTGTCATCACTTTTGCTCATTCCAGCCACATTTGGCATTTTGACATAGGCTTATGTAGATGTAAACATGCCTAAAGGTTGGGGAGTGAGGGATGACAGCTGTTTTTTATGCTTTGACACACTGTATTTTAAAACCCCATGCATAGCTGACTCTTTTCACTCTTGGACCACGGATATTTGGTCAACCCAGAAATGGGAACTCCCTTCTGACCTATGTTGGAAATAAGATTACAGTGGTACCTCGGGTTACAGACGCTTCGGGTTACAGACTCTGATAACCCAGAAATAGTACCTCGGATTAAGAACTTTGCTTCAGGATGAGAACAGAAATCACGTGGCGGCGGCAGCGGGAGGCCCCATTAGCTAAAGTGGTACCTCAGGTTAAGAACAGTTTCAGGTTAAGAACAGACTTCCAGACGAATTAAGTTCTTAACCCGAGGTACCACTGTACTTCAATATTTTAATTTTACGTATTTCCTGGTCTGCCATGATGGCTATCTGCAAGCTGTTCTAAAAAGTTTTTTTCCTGAGATGCACAAAATAATGGGAAAAACTTTTCTTTCACTGATATATTCTGAAGAATTAAAAGAACCTTGGGTGTGTGTGTGTGTGTGTGGAAATGGATGGTTACTAGTATGTGCTTTGCATTGTTCAACACAAGAGAATTCTTGGAGATTGCAGGACAAAACAAAACATGCCAGTGTTTACTTAAGATGCTTTGCATTTCATGGCAGCTACCATGTGACTTAGTTGTTACCATGGTAGCTATGCATTTTTCATTCCCTAACTTCCATAAATGCTCAGATTGCCCTTGTTGGGATAACTTATTCCCTTCTTGAAGTTGTATACCACTGCGCAGAATAATGATAATGAAAGCAACGCCTGGAGAGAGAAAGAGAAAGAGAGAGAGAGAGAGAGAGAGAGAGAGAGAAATGTGCTCTGTTTTAAACTGATAGAACTATGGATGATATATAAAGCAATTTCAGTTATTTTAGTCAGAACAATTATTCTAGTTTTAAGCTCCCCTCCTCTTTTTAATGAAATAAAACAATGAACAAATTATTATTAGAGGCAACAGTAGTAAAGGTAAGATAGCAATGTACCATTACTATATTATTAGCGGTCCAGCCCTCAATAAATGGCATATCAAGAATGTGTTATGCACAAGCCCCACTGACATGGGTGGATTTTTAATTGGCGTTTGTATCTAGTTCGTTAGGAAGGATAGCAAAGCTTCTGGAACGAAAAGAGCAGGCAAAGTGTGAGCATTCTGCGTAAAGATTTATTTAGCATCACTATACTGATGAAATATATCTTAGTATTACTGCGCAATGAAGTTTTTTATTCTATCTTTTTTAGTTTTTGTTACACAGGAAATGCCAAATCCTCGTAACTAGAGAGAAACCGATAAAATATTTGGAATTGTACTATCCCAGAACCGACGTAAAAAATATCGCCCTACGCAATTTCTCTCACAGAGGAATGGCAGAAACGCCAGATAGTAACGGGTAGTGTGTATGTGTGTTTTAAGGAATAATGCAATCCATTTTTATTTTTGCTCTGTGTTTGCAGTGCTTTGAGATAAGGAGCAATCCTGTCTGTTTCATAGAGCTACTGCGGTGGTCTAAAATAAGCAGTGTGCCTCAAAATGGCAGGAGCACTTGATAAATCCCGGATAAGATGTTCCTCCCCCCCCCCCCGTGTGGATGTTTCTGTGTGATGTATAATATTGTTAATTTTCAAGCAATGAAATATTTTTCACTCAGCCTCAAAAGGAGAAAAAGCACCTTTTTATCTCCCTTGGTGCCTTCAAATACAAAAGAGATTGAGCCCTCATTGATATGCCAAATCACACAGGGACATGATTGAGCATTTTTTAAAAAAAAACGATTAAGAAATGATGAAATACTTCTACAAGGAGAGTGGGGCAGGGTGTTAATTCCTTTCTGGCTTCCTGCTTAGGATATACCCTGTGATAGTACATACAGAGCTTCAGCTGCAGCAGCTTAAAGGAGTAGCCCTTGGGATGTAGGTGGAAGGGTCCAGCTGTACGCCTCTGACTTCTCAAATCCCAGTCCCCTGACAAAAACCAACATGTGTAATTGTAGCAGATCAAAGTCCATAAGGGGGAAGTGGTCTTCAACAGGCACAGTGGTTTTCAGGTGGTCCTTCTGCTCCTATACCTCCTAATAAGTCATAAGGTAAAGGTAAAGGGACCCCTGACCATTAGGTCCAGTCGTGCCCGACTCTGGGGTTGCGACGCTCATCTCGCTTTACTGGCTGAGGGAGCCGGCGTACAGCTTCTGGGTCATGTGGCCAGCATGACTAAGCCACTTCTGGCGAACCAGAGCAGCGCACAGGAACAGCGTTTGCCTTCCCGCCGGAGCGGTACCTATTTATCTACTTGCACTTTGACATGCTTTTGAACTGCTAGGTTGGCAGGAGCAGGGACCGAGCAATGGGTGCTCACCCCATTGCGGGGATTCGAACCACCGACCTTCTGATCGACAAGTCCTAGGGTCTGTGGTTTAACCCACAGTGCCACCCACGTACCTCAATAGGTCATAGGAATGCCTTTATAACGAATGGGTCCATCTAGCTCAATTTTGTCTGTGCTGCTTAGCAGCGACTCTCTGAGGTTTCAGGCAGGGGACACCCCCAGTTTTAGCTGGAGAATCTGAGGACTGAACATGGGAATCTTCTGTATGCAGAGCAGATCCTCTGTCATTGAGCCATGACCCTAAACCTGCCTTTCTTCACCAACATCTCTCAAAAGGTACCTTACACTGGCCCGTTTGCACTGGGTTGGGATATTGCCTTGGCTGTAGATAGAAAAGCAGCACCATGGATCCTGCTGCCGTAATGTGACCTTCCTGTCTGTGGCTAATACTAGCTGTGAGAGAGCGTGAGACAGAGTGAGTGATTTCCATCCATACCTTCTCAGGGAACGAAAGAGTTATACCCTCCTTCCCATGCACCATGTTCCTAATCCATCCATCCCCTCCCTGTGCCAAGTTAACATGGTAAAACAATAAAATAAAGAAAGTTCACATAATTTTTCAGTGATACGCTACAGTAGTTTGGCACTTAAGAGTATTAGAGAAACAGAACACCATTTTCCTGCATCTAGGAGTCTAGATGTTATTTCTGCTCCAGTCAGAGTACAAGGTTTGAAAGTCTCTAGTACTTGAGCTTATCCACTCATACCTGGTACACTCTTGACTGGAGAGAAAATAAATCAAGAAGACAGAGTAAAAAAAAAAAAAGTATGCATCTCTATCCTTTGAAAACCATAATAGTTTTTAAATGCCATGTAAAGATGTCATAGTATTTTTGAAAAGGTTTCCAAACCCCCTAAGGTATTGCTGGATACTAAGGATGCTTCCTTCGGCTGGGTATTGCTGATGTTTTCGTTCTTTATTTACTCAAGAAATAAGCAGGAGGTTCAAAGAGCAGTGCGGGCCTGATTTTTCTCCTTTATTTATTCAATGAATAAAACCGGAGGTTCAAAGAGCAGGGCAGGTCTGTACATATTCCTTGCTTCCTGCTCAGGGATGTACAGTGCAGCATTACAAACAGAGCCTGACTTGCAGCAGTTTAAGGGATTGGCCCTTGTGACATAGGTAGAAGGGCTGTTTCATAGCTGTCAAGCGTCCCTTATTTGGCGGGACAGTCCCTTATCCCAGTGCCATGTCCCACTGCTGTCCCTTATTGATGGTGTCCCTTAAATTTCCCGGGTTTCAAAGGAAGCCGCTCCTCTCCCTCCCTCCCTGCCGGCCAGGGAGGAGGGAGGCTCCAACTGTGTTGCTTGGCTGCGTTGCTCACCCAATAAGAAGTCTAAGAATGACTGGGGGGTGGAGCTTGCATGCCTTGTGCTGATCAAATCGGCTGCGTTGTCTGGGAACTCGCCTTTGCTCAGTGCTTCCCAGCGGAGAGGTGACAGTGGTTTTCCTTGAGGCTTGAGGCTTCGTTTGATTGCTGGCTGGGCTTTCTGCTTTTGGCTCGGAGGGGCTCAAAAGTTGAACATACCTGTGCCTGGAAAATCCCTTATTTTGGCTGCCAGTCCCTTATTTTCAAATCTGTAAGTTGACAGCTATGGGCTGTTTGAAGGCTTCCCCCCACCCCTGGAAGGGGTTCCCACTGAAACCACTGTTAAAATGATAGGGGGGGATGCATCTTAGCAGTGGTTGTTGCCACCTCCCAGAGCAAGGCATGGCTCATTGACTTGATAAGCGGTAAGAATGCCCCTTTCTTCAGTAAAGGAACCATTGGGAGTTCACTTGGACTCCCAATGGTTCCTTTGATGCCATGATGTTAGTTGTGGGGTGAATGGACATGGTTTGGGCCTGCAGACCAGATGCTCCCCACTCCTGATGTATTGCATTTATATACTGCTCATGTATTTTAAGATCTCTTGGCAGTTCACAACTTGGGTTTTGTTTGGTTTTTTTTAAAAAAAAACCAGTATGCAATCCAAAGTTTTAAACCAGTTACAGTCATACCTTGGATCCTGAACGCCTTGTGACTCGGACGTTTTGGCTCCCGAACACCGCAAACCCGGAAGTGAGTGTTCCGGTTTGTGAACGTTCTTTGGAACCCGAACTTCCGACACGGCTGCCGCAGCTTCTGATTGGCTGCAGGAAGCTCCTGCAGCCAATCGGAAGCTGCACCTTGGTTGTCGAATGTTTTCGGAAGTCGAATGGACTTTCGGAACTGATTCCGTTTGACAACCAAGGTACGGCTGTATAAAGAATACAGGACCTCAGAAGAGAAACCAACTGAAAGCCAGCATTAAAACAGCAACAGAAAGTCAGTTGAAAACCACCAAAAAAAGCAAAACCAGGAAATAACCTTGTGTAAGACCATATAAATATGCCAATGGTATAAGGCATAACAATGCTGATGGTGCCCCCCCCCCCCTTTAAAGGATTGTATGAGTGGTACAGCAGAGGAGTGATTCATCAAAGAATTTAGAATATTCAAATAGTTCATAAAATAATGCAGACTTAAGATAATCTCTTGCTTATGATGTCACATGACCCACCTTGAGTTCTGATGGTGTTTGCAGTAGCACATTTCACACTACATTTCCTGATGCCATTAACTTTCTGCCCCATGAATTGGGGGGAGAGAAACTTATTTCCCCAGCAACAAAATAGTAGTATGAATGCTAGGAAGATGCTATATCCTCGCAACAGAAGAACTATACTCAACAGACTGCACTTATATTGAGATACAGACAAGTAATTAGGAAAGGCCCTTGCTATCCACACTGTAACTTGCCTCCAAGTTATTAAAGTATTTGCGTGTTTATGTTAGGCGAACTTACTTTTGGAAGTATTTTTATAATCTCTGAGAGATATTGTTGTAGTATCTTTTCATTCCGAAGACAATGTCCTGGGGTTGATCTTGGAATTTGCTGTGAGCAAGCAAGGATACTTATGCGACAGCATTATTTTCATTTTTAGAATTTATTTAAGCCTGGGCCAGCTGCTGATGCACTTGTTTGCTAAGCACTTTATTATGAAAAATGACTCATTGCCCTGCAGACCGATGAAAAGCAAAGTCCAGGTGGTGGGTAATTCCCAAAGGATTAACACGTACCCCATGTGCCTCAGGTGTCACTGTAAGTGCGTGTATGTAGACGTAAGTTAGTTTGAAGTTGATGAGACTTCTATTTAAATCTTTTTGAGTCTTGCTGCTTACATAATGCAGTTCCTAGCCATGTGACATTGCATTGCATAACTGTGGGTCTGGATCTCTTTTGGTTTTTGTGCCCCGGGAAGAACAGTAGAGGTCTGAGGAGACAGACCAGAGGCTGATCAGATCTGCAAACAGAGAAGAGTGTGGAGCTGAGGCAGGGGAAGCCATACAAAACAGGAATTGTGATGGATCGGTGATGGAGTAACCCCTTTACCAGAAGCACAGTCCTGATCCGGTTTCTCTCCCATCCTCAAATGCATAGGTAAAGGGTAAAGGGAACCCTGACCATTAGGTCCAGTTGTGTCCGACTCTGGGGTTGCGGCGCTCATCTCGGCTTTATTGGCCGGCGTACAGCTTCCGGGTCATGTGGCCAGCATGACTAAGCTGCTTCTGGCGAACCAGAGCAGCGCACGGAAACGCCGTTTACCTTCCCGCAGGAGCAGTACCTATTTATCTACTTGTACTTTGACGTGCTTTCGAACTGCTAGGTTGGCAGGAGCAGGGACCGAGCAACGGGAGCTCACCCCGTCGCGGGGATTCGCTCCGCTGACCTTCTGATCAGCAAGTCCTAGGCTCTGTGGTTTAACCCACAGAATTGGGTTCCTAAATTGGGGGGGGGGGGCTATGAGATTCAGCCTTAGCCAGGGATCTCCCTATGTCTGGTGTAGTTTGGACCTGACTTGCCTTTGATCAGCCTTTATCAAACATTGATAATTAGGCCACAAGAAGACATGGAAATGACTCTCCAATAGTCACAGAAAAATAGACACAAAAACTGCTTACTGCCTATCACCTTGAGGGAAAGTGCTCAAGGCACAATTGTTTATTTATTTTAGAAACATTCCTTAGATGTCCTTCATCGAATGATTCTAGGATGGTGTATAAAAGAGAGAAGAAAATGCAATTCACAGAACATACAAATGCTGTTTAAAATGCAACAACATAAAAATCCGGGGGGGGGGGGGAATGCAAAATCCCCCAAATAATTGACGATCTTAAAATTGCCTGTGGAAATAAGAAGGTCTTTGTCCAGCAACAAAAAAGCTTGTAATGCAGTGTCAGGATTGCTTTATTTACACTTTAGGGTGTTCAGAGCCCTTTGTATGCATTATCTAACTGTATTTTTTACAACGGCCCTGTAAGGTTGAAGTAAGCAAAAAATTTTAATCAGTTTTTGTCTCCGTTTTGCAGATGGGAGGGAAAACAAGCTTGAGAGAAAGTGGTCACCTAGTCAGTCATAGGAAGGGCCATGAGTTGTATCTCAATCCCTTAGCCACCCTGCTTTAGTTTTATGACCCATGCATGCGTTTACATAGAAAAGCAATAAACGGATATAGCTGGAGCAACTGTGGGAATTTCCAGCCTAGATAAATTGCTGCTAAAAGGATCATTTCGATTCCTCTTACTTTCACTTTCTTAAATAAAGCCTCTTTGTATAGTCTTATGTGAAAAGAGGTGAACTTGAGGTGTCTTAAACATTGTTTTACTTTCAGGTACCGTATTTTTTGCCCCATAGGGCGCACCTAATTTTTTTTTGGGGGGGGGAATAAAGAAAAACATTTTTATCCCCCCCCCCAGGCGCGGGGCTGGGGCAGGGGCAGCCCGAGCTACCCCAGACCCCAGAACAGGCTGCTATCCCTTCATTTTTGGAGGGGAAAAAGTGCGTCCTATAGGGCGAAAAATACGGTAATTGTTGTCCACTAGTTTGGGAATATAATTTAAAAAATAATCTGAATTCATACCCCCTGCCTCTTAGATTTTCCTTGCCCACCTTACCTTACTTACAACCCCAGATTGAATAGGTACATTGCAGCAGTAGGTAGTGGGAGAAACACTGGATGTATTTTCTTCTTAAATAGTATAGTTTTAGTATACTTGCAAATTAGTATGGAGGGTATCCACTTCCCCACCCCCTGTTCCATTTGAAAGGATTTTTACTAATTATGTCTTTATAATAAAGTTGCTGCCAAAATGACAGCATCAGCATTATTATTATTATTATTATTATTATTTAAAAGAAGTGCTTTGTGCATGCATTATTTCACTTGATCTTGTGTTTAAGAAAATATTGACAGCAGAGCAGTTCTGATTTATTTCAGATAAAAAGGATTTTCTTGTCTCGGCATATTTTGATAAATGTTGATATTTCATGATGGCTGCATTTTCTAAAGGTAGGATGAGGGCTTTTCACTGTACAGGTGTATGTCTCTGTCACGGAACAGCAATTTCACTTAACCTTAGCATTAAACTTAGCATTAAATGACTTCAGGCAGGATGGGGGAAGGCAGCAACAGAGATGGGGGTGCTTATCGTGCCTCTATGGAGGGTTTTTTTCTGTAGTGGAAATGATATTCAGAGTGTAAGCCCCCCCCCCGTGGAATTATGGATAGTTCCTGTCCATGGCAAGAGAAGACGTTCTTCTAGGACCCTGGGAAGTGCCCATTGCCACCTTCTCCTTGTGCGTGGATAAGTTTCAGGGGTCTTGGGGAAGGGGAGGAGGAGGAGGAAGAGACAAATAAGACAACGAATAAGAAGCTGAAGTAGGAGGAGGAGGAGGTCGAGGTCCTGTTCACAGCAAGTAGGGGTATGGCTCCACTCCCCGATGCCTTGCTCACGAAAGCATTTAATCAGGAGTGCTTTTGTGAATGTTCCTACTGTGACATAACATTTCAGAAGCTGCACTACATGATTTAGTTTCCTTGGGAGGAATAGCATTGGAGACTTAGTAGCCTGGTTCAGATATAACATTCCTAGCCCAGCGACAAACCATATAAATAAGCTGGAGTTCTTGTTATTAAATATACCAAGAAAAAAGCAACAAACCATAGCAAGAATATGTAGCAAGAATAAGCAACAAGCCACAGCAGTCTTTTTCATCCCTTTCTACACTAGAGTAGACCTTCTGGTTTCCCAAAGTGCTCAAAGGTGCTCTCTGTGATCAAGACAGGTGTGTGCGCGCGCGCGCGCGCACACACACACACACACACGTACGTTTCCTTATGAAACAGATGAACTTCTACTTCAGCGCTTTTCAAAATGGCAAATTCTAAATAGCTGCATTTATTTTAGCAAAATTGGGAGGGAGTTTTGTGCCATCTTAATAGCTGCATTTATAACAGCAAAATAGCATAAAAATGGGTGGGATTTGTGGCATCTTAAAGAATTTAATTTATTGTGACTTTTTAAGGCTAGAGCCTGCTTCATTTGATGTTAATTTATACTATGCTAATGATGGGAGCGCTGTTTGAAGAGATGCTCTATATAAATTGTCTACATTCTGTACACACCTGCCCTTCCATAATTGTTGAATTATTTGCATGCACACACATTTTAAATTTTGTTGGGTCAAAATAAGCAGAAAAGAAATACTGAAAAAAATATGATACTGACTGAGTGAATTTTTTTGTCAACAGCTTTCTCAGATACTTCCCTTTTAGAATTAAGCAAAATGAAGCACCTTAAGATAATGAGTTGTAGCCAACAAAGGTGTTGCATCAGTGCAAGGACTTATGTGTGTGCAGCGGGACTTCTCTTCCTGCTCCTCTCCCTGGGTGTCCCCCAAATCTGTTCTAGGAGTTTCCCTGACCCTCCAGCACAGATTTTGTGGGGGGCGCGGTAGACAGCAGGTGTAGTGGAACTTCTGTTGCACAAGTGAAAGTCATTGCACCAACAGGACAACTTCACTGAGTACAACCCAATTTTGTGTTTTTATGTTGTGAACTGCCCTGTGATCTTTGGATGAAGGGCAGTGTTCAAATTAAACAAGTAAGTTGTGAATTGTTCCATTGATTTAAATGTGTTTGACCTAGATTAGTAAATACGATATATCTATTCCTGAAGTCATAATTGCATGACTACGTAGTATGGCCTTAATGGTGACACTCTGGGTTTGGATGTCCAGAATGCCTACCTGGACACTTAAGGGGTTCAGAGAACTCCAGACAAAGGAGGCTTCATGTTCTCTATTGCAATACAGATACATATATTGCTTGGGTATGTCCCACATTATGTTGCCTGTACTTCAAGGGTGAAGAATATTTTTCAGCGTGAGGGCTGCTTTCCTTTGTAGAAAACCTTCCAGGGACTGCATGCTGGTTCTGAGCAGGGCCAAAGGCAAAAATGGGTGGAACAGTTGATGTGACTTTTCCCCTGGTGCAGTAGGCTGCATTCTAGCCTACTATTCCTACTCATTCCTATTCATTCCTACTCCTACTATTCCTATTCATTCTTCTTAGCTTTTATAAACTCTAATATGTTTGCAGAACAGGCTACAAAGACTTCTTACAGATGACTAATTCATGCATATATATCACCTACGTAATACCTTATTTGCATCCAAATGTGCAAACTGTCCTTTGGAAACCATTGCATTTTGAAGATTTGACATAGAACTATATGCAGATGTCATTAAAGAAACTCCCTCCCCCCCACACACAAAATTTTCCGATTGTTACCACAGCGCACAGAGTTGGATGAAAGTGTTTTCAAGCCATTTCCAATACTATGCCTGAATGACAAAACCAGAGAGAGAGAGAGAGGTTTAATTCCACATATATGAATAGAAATGTAGGATCACTAGCATCTGACTTCTGAATATGTTGCCTTTTGAAAGGAGCCCTCAGTGCTACTGGTACCTTCAAAAGCTGCTGGTTTAGTCCCCCCCAATGTACCTTTGCCTTATCACTCAAGGTCATGCCCTGGTACCAGCATCAGATTGTGAGAAGGTGGAAGAGTAGACAAGCGTTAGATGCATCAGCACTATCTACTTTTGCTGTGTCAGTTTCAGCAGATGCAGCTGTGAAAACAAGTTTCCTGCTTTGCATGGCCTTATAATAAAGGTATTGCTTTTGTTAATGGATTTAACTTGCAGCCTTTTTTAAAAAACCAAAAAAACCAAAACATTTTGCTCTGCTGCCTCCTAATACAAAGAGCTCCCTTTTGTATTTTAAAGTCACTGTACATGATTCAGAAAGTCAGTGTATAGAGTTGTGTAGTTTGAATACCTTATTTAGTTAACACAGTCATTTGAATCGGTCTTTTATCTCTCTTTTGTTTTTGCTGGTACTTACATTGGCAGGGTCAGATTTTCTCTGAAACTGTCCTGCATACTTTTATATAACAGGGAAGGAAAGTATTCTAACTGGCAAGTGTAAGCAGCATAAATAGCATGTATCTGCTGTAGTTTATTCTTGAATAAGCTTTATGCTCAAGATAACTGAGTCATATATCCAGTTAATCAAAAGAGACCTGCACGTTAAAACTTGCTCTGTAAAGGGTCCTGGTTAGTTCATTTCATTTAGGGGCATCAACATTTATACTGGATGTGATCCAGCCTAAGTTAGTGCTTAACTTTGGCTGACTCCTGCATATAACATTCCCATTGACCTGAACATGAACTCTGGCTGAATTGTGGCCCCACTCGCAGTGACCCCCGCCCCAGAGAGCAAAGGACTAGACAATGTAAGGTGTACCAAACTGCATAAGACAATATCCCGGGGTTTAAAATTGTCTGCAACTTTTATTGATTACAGTTGTAGGTAGGCTTTGGTTCAGGCACTGGGTATATGTTCATTCTCAGCTTCCAGTTGGGGGGCTAACACTTAAACAGTGTCATGCCTGGGATTATAGGACCTCAAGATGTGGTCTTCCTAGGTGGCCCTCTGAGGCCACTGCCAAAAGCCAGGTGCAGCCAGCCTTCATAGCCTGGTCCTCTAGCCACCTGATTGGCCAATTTAAAAGCCAGTGCATGGTGGGCTATTCCGTCCTCCTTTGCCGCTGGCTGGGGGAATTCCCCAACTGCCGGCCACATGATGGGGAAGCTTTTGCTCTGTGGAGCTGAGGCCTGCCGTGACGGGCCGCAACTGCCGCCCACCCAGAGACTGGGTAAGGGACCATTGTTTATGGTGGCTCTCATGAAGAAAATTTGATTTTTTTTCCTGATAAAAGGAAGCAAGTGCCAATCACTTATGTGTGCGCACAGGCAAACCTGAGAGGGAAGAGTTGCCAATATTTTCCTTCTGACAAAATTGTGTCATACCACCTGAGGACACCCAACTATTAGTGGAATTTTGAAAAGACAAAAAGTGGGAGCTGTAGAACCTTTATATATGCATGTGGTGGTTTGTATCCCAACCAGTACTGAGTGTTTGTTTGCTCCAAATATTTATTAGTTGCTTTTCAAGACCAAGCCCTCACAAAGTGGTGCATAGAGATAAATAAAACAATAGAAATCTCAGGATTCCTTACTCATTTACTTTGTTTTTATAAAATGGAGAAATAAATGGCATAGAATGAAGTTCCAGTAGTGAAAAATGAAGTTAACCATCAGTTTAAATGATCTTCATTGTTTACATAGTTTTTGTTTTTAACTGGAGATGCAGTAGCTTATATGTGGGAGGAGTGCTATTGAATGCCTATTTTTGCAGGTATAGTTCAGTGCCTATGAGCATCTGAATACTTTAAAAAATGAATTGAAATCTGTGTGCTGGGACTTCTTTTTAACGCAATAATTTTTAGGTTATGGTCTACTCTTATCTCATTATTTTATGGCTGTGTTATAAATTGTAGGCAACAAAAGCATATACCATGAAATGAAAGTGCAATTATGCTTCAGTATTCCTGCAACATGATGTCTAGCTAATGTCCCCAGGGAATTTTTCAACAAATACCCTATGTTAATTACCTCGGTACCTGTATGTCTGACATGGCAAAAATCTAATAATTGCAGTGTGTGTGTGTGTGTGTGTGCGCGCGTGTGCGTGTAAGGGAGAGAGAAATTAGTAGAAAAGATGTTCCTGAATTTACAGCTCTTTGGGGTAAGACCATTTTTGTGTGTGCAGGTTCCTCCAGTGTCTGACAGAGCATGATTCTACTATTCATTAGTTTCTGAATTCCTTCATGCCATTAAGATATAATGGAGAAGAAAAAGGTTAACCATCAAATGACATTGCATTGTAATGTTCCCCATCTAACATAAATCTTCTCTTGCAAAGGGCCATTTTAATTTTAGAATGCCAGTTTGATACTATCCAATGTTTGTATTCTTTCAGGACGTACAAATAATATTCCTGCATATTAAACAGTATCACTGTAAGCCACATTACTGTTAACATTGGACTTAATTAAAATATAATTAGACTATGGCTTTTGCTGAGCCTCTTGCTACACTGGGGGGGTTTCTCGGAAGCTCTCAGAAGGAACTAATGGGAGCCGTTCATCCATCAATATGTTTCTTTATAGACTATTCAGTCAATACCAAAGCCTTATTAGGCGCTGTATCATCACCCATTTTGTGTAAATATGCTATATATGCAGCAATAGTCATGCTCAAACCTTCACATTTAGAGGACCTAGGGTGGAAAAAGTCATCAGGGTCATCTGTGAAACCCAGATATAGCTTTGCATAGGATCATGGTCATCTGTTTGCACATCTTGTCCAAAACCTTTAGAAGTTTTTGTTTCCAAAAGTTAATTATTGAAGTTGTGAGTTTTAAGTGCAGGAAACAATATCGTGGGGGGGGGGGGTTCCGATTGGCTTCATTGTCTGTCCCAAAGAATGAAAGTAGCTTCATCAGACTGTATATTTTGTCTCTGTAGCAGCTGCACCCTTGTTGAAATGCTGTAAAGTATGTTTTTTATGACTGTAAACTGCCTTGGCAGTTTAATTTTATTTGTTTAGTCGTTGGCCACATCAGTAAAACATAACATGCATTAAGCGGAAATGCTCAGTAACAGTGAACAGCAGCCCATTGAAACAAACTGGTAAAGATACTAAAATTCCTTTCTTGTTATTAACCACCCGCTTCATTTATGCGCTTGAATATTGTATTTTGCAGTTAAAGCATAGACGTACACTCTCTGTGCCTCTGGGAAAGGGGAGCTCTGCTAAAATTCTGGTGCATTGTGAATTTTCAGAATGTAAATCAAGGGCAGTGACTGCTGCAAACCGCGGCACTGAGAGAGAGAGAGAGAGGGAGAGGGAGAGAAAATGTAGCTCTAATCAAGGCTTCCCCCACCTTCCTTTTGTCAGTCCCTGGAGATTTCACTCATTTCTCTCTCTCTTTGTCATTTGTGCCCCTCTCCAAATTAAAGCTGGATGATGAAGTGACTACTATTCAAGTGAAGGAACTGGACCAAGATGTGCTGGTGCTTAGGAAAGTGTCGTCACATAGCCCAGCCCCCACATCAGGGAGTGCCGAGAGTGATTGGAGGTAAGAGTTTTTTCCTTGGGTGCTCAGACACAGCCGCGCTCACAAGCTGACTGCAGAGCTCCCCTCAGCAGCCAGATGAACTCGGTTGCTGGCAGCAGAACTGAAGGGGAAAGACAGAGCAGTATGTAGGGGGAATACCTTTGTTGTTTTTGCCCTGCAGTATGGGAAGTTCCAGGCTGAGGATCTTTGACCCGCACATAGAGAGGAAGGATTCTGCTCTGTCTCTAGGCAGGGAGCTGCCTCTGCCCACGTTTGATGTGCCTTATTTTAAATACATTGACGAGGAGGATGAGGAGGATGAATGGAGCAGCCGCTCGCAGTCCTCAACGGAAGATGACTCTGTGGACTCTCTGCTTTCTGACAGATACGTGGTGGTATCCGGGACACCAGAAAAGATTTTGGAGCACCTCCTGAACGACTTACACCTGGAGGAAGTGCAGGACAAAGAAACAGGTAAACTGCAACCCTGTACCGTCTACTGAAAAGCAGCTGTCTGCACCCTCTGATGCTGCTGGCACACATAGTTCATCAGCCATGTGCAAGTATTCAGTATGATGTTTCCCTGCCAGCGTTTTCACTTCAAGTGATTATAATTTACAGTACGTAAGATGTTACTGTTTCATGTGCATTGTGTTTAAATTTATATTTGATCATTTTAAGCTAGTGTGTCATCAGGTTTGGGCAAAAGGAGATCAAACCTGGGAAAGAAAGTTACTTTTAAGAAATGATTGCCCCCTCCCCTTTATCCTTTTCAGTAGCTCATTTGCATCTTGATTTATCAAATGCAAGGAACTGAAAGAAGGGTGTGTGTTATGCAGGAGGTGACACGCATGAGGTAGTAAACTGAGGTTTATAGCTGCTAGGCAGATACGTCCACAGTTATTTTTGTAATGTACTCAGCAGCTACTTGTTTAATACCAACTTCTTTGAATTAATAGCTTACCTATTGCACCCATAGCAATGCTGTCGTGTACAAAATGCTATACTAATTACTCTTCTCCTGTACCATGAATCTATGCAAACTGAAGCTATTGCTATATTGATCAGGTGTCTTTATTGTGCATTTTGTGTTTCAGTACATTTTCTTATAAATTCAGATGTTTACCATTCTTGTAGTGCTTTGACAGAGCATTCTGAGGTGTCTTGTAGACTTCGCTTCATGACACGATATGCAGCAATGTCACCTGCTGTAGTACTTATCTGTCTTTAACCAGGAATTGTAATTTTGTTCCAGCCTGAAGCAATTATTATATTGATCAGACTGCTTGACGTGCAGGTTATTTTTCAGCTTGATCTCCCGACTTTAATGCACACGTTGGTGTCACTGAAGCTCCTTTGGTAGTTTATCAGGATCACCTGCAATTTATTTACAGTTTTAATTAAAGCAGCCTTGTGGTTATCCTTCAGAGTTTTCAATATAATTGCAGAAAGACTGAATTGTAGTAGGCTGGAAATGGAGTTGGTCCCAGGGTTTGCTTTTTCTTATTGTTCTCAATGGAGCTTCAGTGCACATTCTTAGTGCTCTTTTCCAAATGAGATTACTAAAAATAAACACATTTACAAGGATTAAAAGGATTAAAGCATAAATAACATCTGTGAATTCCTACAGCACTCTTGAGCCAGGTTCTCTGTCCACAAATCAGTGGAATATTGTCAGGCATGAAGCATTTGTGCTTAAATGCACAATGTGGTTTTACTACAGAATAAACCAAAAGAAAAACCAAGTGTGTGATTTATTGTGCTGTCCATTGAGCTCCTTCTCTGTGGCCAGAGATTAATATTTTGTGCAGAGAAAGCACCACTGTCTGACTGCTGTGCTTCTTCAGGTATAATCATAATAATGTTGTTTGTAATTTTTCCTGGTGCCAAATCATAGGCTATATAATAGAGGTGGTTCATGCCAGAATGCTCTTGGCTAGGTTGCATAGATCCCATGGGGCAAGGGGAATCCCTTCTGGTTCCTTGTGCATTTTGGTTCGGAGCAATTGGTTAACCTCTTCCCGTAGATTGCTGTCAGCTTTATTTATACATCTTTGGACTCCTCCTGAACGAGGATAGACTCCCTGGGAATGTAGGGCATTATTGTTAGATGCTTTTAGTTTCTAAAAAGAGTGCCCCCAGATAACATTTAACTGTTCAACAGCTCATTGTTACGTTCCATTTCCGCCTCCTCGTTTCTCAAACTTAAACCCAGCTGCTCATTAACATTTTATTGTTCTATAGGTGAAAAATGGCCATTTGAGGACGGCTGGCTGAGATGATAATATATTTTGTGGTTGGCTGATTCCCCTCTACATCCTTCCACCCTTATCACACCCCTTGAAAGCTGACGCTGTCAGTCATGTCCATGCAGCAGGGTGCGTTTCTAAGTACAATAAATGAACTATAAATGATTTTTTAAAAAAATAAATAAATCTGTTAAGCTGAAAGAAGTGGCTCAAGAAATTGATTTAAGATATATTTCCCAATATTACATTGTGGATGTAGGCAAAACAACTAGGCATATGAACAACTGCAGGGCGCACATTCTGGTGTTGGTAGCAAAGCAGCATCTCTCATCAGCTGTTCACTGCAGTCCCTTTTGCTGCTTGATGTTGAGGATCGATTCCATAAAGCTTCTCAGTAAATATAGGTCCCTTCCAAAGTCCTGTGCAGGACTTGACTTAATCAGGATTCCCCTGGCTTAGTCAGGCTGATAGATCTAAATAGTTACCTGATGGACTGGAGGCAACCTCTGGCTGGGCGTTTTGGACCTTTCTGTGCTTGCCCTCAACCAGTTCAGCGTTGACTGTTGCTACCCTCGGCTTCTTCTGAACTGCCAGCCTTGTGCCTGTTCCTGTGCTCACGTTTTGCTTGTGCTGCAAGATTGGATTGGGTAGGGCACCAGATCACTCATTCTGTAGAGCAGTTTCTCACCTAACAGTCCCTCTTAGCCACTGCAATCCATGAGCTTTTCTAGCTGTCGTCTGAATCTGGCTGGTAGCCAGGCAATATTCTGGCAACATTCCAATTCATTCTCTCATTATCCTCCTCACCTTGAAGTTCGCCATGATTGGCTTCAAGTGAGCGTGCTCAAAACCAGCACATGCTATTTCAAAACTAGCACATGCTGTTTTCAGTAAGCTGAAGCCAGAGCTGCGCTACTTGTTGGCCTTAGTGAGAACTTTTGGCCGTTTGTGCACAAGGTTTGAATCAACATTTGCTTGTATGCACATCTGCAAAGTTTCATTTAAGCTCTGAATCTGTGCATCCTTATGGTCATGTCCAGATACTTCGTGGCACATTCTTAAATGAGATACATATGAAACTGTCATATATTGAATCCAACAATTGGCCTGTTTGGACTAATATCAGCTACTCAGACTGGCAGTGGCTCTCCAGTTTTTCGGGCGAAAGCTATTATTCCCAGCCTGGCACGTGACATTTGTAGTTAAATCTCAGGGGTTGAGTCTGGTGCCTTCTGCAGCTGAAGCTTGTGCTCCGCTGTTGAACCATGACCCTCTCTCCAGGATGTTGATATATAGGAGTAAACAAAACGTATGCAGAAGCTGCTGTAGACATTAAGAAACAAATGGCAAAAGCCAAAAAATAAAAGCGAGCAGAGTGCCACAGGGCTCTGCCCTATGTCCTGTGCTGTTTAACATTTTTATAAATGACATCCGAGGACGTAGAGGGAATGTTTATCAAATCTTCAGTGGTCAAGAAACTGGGAAATATAGCTAGCATTGTAGGAGACAGAATCAAGATTCAAAATGATATTGACAGGCTGCAATGCTAGGCAAAAATGAGCAAGATGAAATTTCTCAGGGGGAAAGTAAAGTCTTGTGTTTTAAGTGTGTGTGTGCATGCGTGCACGCACGCACACGCACACACACACACACACACACACACACACACACACACACAAGGTCCAGGTCCAGGATGCGGGAGACCTGGCTTTGGAGCAGTAAATTGGTCTTAGCTGTACATGAGCCAGCATTGTGATGTTGCTGATTTAAAAGGCTAATGCAATCTAGCGTTAACAGAAGCACAGGGTCCAGATCACGAAGTAATACTTCTCTTCTGTTCAGCATTGCATCTTGAATATTGTGTCCAGTTCTGCAAGACACATTTTAAGGAGGATATTGACAAACTGGAGTAGAACCATAGAATTGCAGAGTTGGAAGGCACCCCGAAGGTCATCAAGTCCAAACCCCTTACAATGCAGGAATCTTTTTTGTATGTGCAGAGAAGAGTGACCAGGATGGTGAGGAGATCTGGAAACCCAATTCCCATGACTAATATTTGCTTGTTTTGCCCTGGATGAGCAACTTTTATGGGGGGGACAGGACAGGATAGGATAGGGCTCTTCAAATATCTGAAGGTCTGTTTTACTGAAGATTGCTCTCCATTGCTCCAGAGAGCACAATTTGTACCAATGGGTGGAAATTGCAAGGAAACAGATTTCAACGGAACATTAGGAGAAACATCTTAATAGTAAGCAGATATTTCACAGTAGAACAGACTGCCTTGGGAAGTGTTGGGCTCTTGTTTGCTGAAGATATTGTAAGCAGAGGCTAGACAGCCATCTGTCAGGGATGCTGCATTGAGCAAAGTTTGGACCAGATGACCGCCAAGGTTCCTTCCAGCAATATCTATGATACCTTCATAGGAGGATCCCTCTCAGTCTCTCCTCCATACCAATGTGCAGTGTCTGACAAAGCACTTAAAGTCCATTTCTTTCTTCTGCTTTGGTGCATAGATGCTTTTGTGGTTCAGCAAAGATGTGGGACATAGGCTTTTGTAAGCTGAGAACACCTCTCAGTCACTTGATTTGACTGTCACAAGTATATATGAGTACACCCATTTTTATATTATATTCTTTGCAGCTTCTAAAATCAAGGTTTGTGCCTGTCGTCTAAAATTATCAACTTTGCTTCCTTGCAGTTTCCATTCATTGTTCTGGTCCCGTCCCCCACCCTATTCCTCATTATGCTGAGTGCGAAGTTTTCTGTTCTTGAAAAAAAGGGGGGGGGGTAGCAAAATCTTTTCTTTCTTTTTCAAATTTGTCTTCTTTATGTTCAGTCAAAATCAACCTATGTGCTCTTTGGTTTATAGACCCTCAAAGTACCTGAAATACAAAGCAGCAAGGAATCACTTTATTTAGAGGCAAGTCAGCAGGCCATTTTAACCTTGTATTGACTTCTCTGCCAGCAACTGTCTCTGGCAAAGGTCTGTTCCAGCCTTGCTAGTGGAGATGCCAGAGATCAAAAGCTGCAATGCATGAATGTGGGTGGATGGCTGCATTGTATACTGGGATCAAGGACGGCACAGTATACCCAACTGCAGTGAAGTCATGAATGTCCATAACAAAAAAGGATTAATTACAATAACCAATTTTCAAGACATCACCTGTTCCATATTCATAGCCCTTTAATCCAGTGTTTCCCAACCACTGTTCCGCGGCACACTAGTGTGCCGTGAGATGTTGCCTGGTGTGCCGCGAGATGTTGCCTGGAGGGAGGCGGGCGAGTCGGGCGGCGAGAGGCGGCGGCGGCGAGGAGAGGCCGCCCAGCGCGGGGCTCTCGCCGTCTGCCTGCCTGGCTGCCTGCGAGCTCGGCGGGCAGCGCCTCCGTCCGCAGCGCCCGCCTCGCGGCTCTCATTCCCTGCCCCTGCCAAAGCTCACCCAGCCAAGCCGCGCTCTCCTTCCTGCCTCGCTTTGCTGCCTCCTCCCCCCCACCCCCAAAGCTTGGAGGTTCCCTGGCAAGGGGGAGGGGGAAAAATTGAAACTTACACTTTCGTGCGTCCCTCCCGGCGTGACGCTGCGCGCTGACGTCACGGGGCTGTAATGGTGGTGTGCCTCGAGATTTTTTTCATCAAACAAGTGTGCCTTTGCCCAAAAAAGGTTGGGAAACACTGCTTTAATCTAATCTGAAAACCTCTGTTTCTCTCCAAAATCCTTGTGTGGGTTTTGAGGCACAGAGATTGCAGGCTGTCAGCCACTGCTGAATATTCAGCTGTTGATAGCTACGTCCTCCTAATGTTGTGATTGCACATAATTATTATATATTCTGTTGCTTTTCCTTTTGGATCATTTGCACACAGTAATATGGGGAAGTTCTTTTATTTTCTTATATTCTGTCCACATTTTCTTTGGATGACTGTTTCCTAACAGCAAAGCAGTATGTCCACAGTAGGGCTGGGCAATATATCAATATATCGTCCAAAACGGTTTTGAAGTTCACATTGTGATAATTGTTTCATAATGTTTGAGGTGGCAATAGAGCGCAAATCACAATATGTGGGCTAAGCAATATCTGGTTTTCAACATCGCGATAACTCACCAGCTAAACACTGCAATGTTATCAGCAGCTAAACCTCACAATATCACCAGCTAAATGGCAATGTTATCACCAGCTAAACATTGCAATCTACCACAATCTCTGAAATAAGGATGGAACTATACAGAGGTGAACAGGACAATGCCCTGGCAACTGCTACTACTTAGGGGTCTAAAACGGATAAATGGCAATATTATCAATCATTACAGACTCAGTTTCATCAGCAGACAAGCCAAAATGCATCCCAACAGGACTTTTGTTTTTGAGCTTGGCTACCAAATGGTGGTATTCAGGACAATTCAAAGTACGGCAATGAGTCATAGTGAATGCAAATAATCTGAGACTGCCTGCTAGGAGGCAGAAGCAGCAGTGGCAGAAACAGCTTGCCATGACCATGGTACATGTAGGCAGTAGTGGCAAAAACCTTCAAGGTCTCGCGGTGGCAGCACAATTAGTGGTGGCCTGCGAATTCTCGCAGCGGTGACGGGAGGTTGCAGCAGTAACCGTGGTGGCCTGCAAGGACTCAGAGCAGTGACAGGGAGTGGCGGCAGTGGCAGTGGACTGCGAGTCCTCGTGGCAGAGGCCTGCAGGGACTTGTGGCTGTGACAGGAGGTGACCATAGTAGCGGCATCCTGCAAGGCCTTGTGGTGGCAACGGGAGATGGCGGCAATAGTAGTGACAGCCTGCAAGGCCTTGTGGTGACAGAAGCAGTGGGGATTGTGAGGCCTCGCCATGGAGGCAATAAGTGATGGCGGCCTGCAAGTCCTCCAGGCGGTAGTGGGAGGCGGTGGCAGACGTTGTGACAGGCTGCCTCAGTGAGGCCTTGCAGGCCATCTCTGCTTCTGCCACCATCTCCTGCCGCCGCCACAAGGCCCTGCAGGCCACTGCTACTGCCACTGTTATGACAAGGCTTTACAGGCCGTTGCCGCTTTTGCCACTGCTGCAAGGCCTTGCAGGCCACCACCACCACCATGACAAGGCCTCGCAGGCTGCCGCCGCTTCTGCTGCTGCCGCCCATTACTGTGGTATGGCTTTTCAGATTGCTGATTATTATGCCACTGCTGCCAGGCTGCTGCTGATTCTGCCTCCCCCCCCCCCCCAGCTATTGTTGATTCTGCCACCGCCAGGCTGCTGTTGCTTCTGCTGCCTAGCAGGCTTGCTTGCAGTCTGGCAGTCCCAGATTATTTGTACTCACTATGACTCATCACCATACTTTGAATTGTCCTGAATGCCACCGTTTGGTAGCCAAGTCCAAAACCAAAAGTCTCATTCGGACGCATTTTGGCTTGGCTGCTGCTGAAAGTGACCATAAGGTGATTGATAATATCATCATTTCTCAGTTTTAGACCATTAAGTAGTAGCAGTTGCCAGGACGTTGTGTTGTTTGCCTCTACGTAGTTCTTTCCTTATTTCAGATATCATGATACTTTGATATATCATTATGTTTAGCTGGTGATACATTGCGATATTGAAATCCAGTTATTTCCCAGCCCTAGTCCACAGAGATGAAATGATTCAGAAACTTACACCTGTGTCTTTATGTGTGGTGTTCATGCAAGAAAAATCTACTAGGTGTGTGTAGTGGTATCATATTTTCAGGATTTAAGATCATCATAATTTTTTATATCCAAGTGAGGCTTATGCTTCCACATCTGCCCACTTTTCATAGCCTAAAATATGTATGTAGTCATTCAATATTTGCCTCACATACTGGATAAGCAGAGTGTGCTGGGGGAGAGTATTTGTCTACAATAAAGAGTGTTCATGGAGGGGGAAAATTATTATGAAACAAGTAGCTAGTAAGGAGCATGACCTATATAAACCACATCAGGCTTATTCTTAGTAGTAGAAGTAACAGCATTAATACTACAAGTTGTTTTTAAAAAGTTTTACGAAGACTCAACCCACTGAGATTAAAAGGTATGACTAACTTAGGTCCATTAAATTCATTGGGTCTATTCAGAGTAGTTGGAGACAACCCTAAGAGTTGTGTGGTTTTGTTTTGTTTTTAAATATTCCCATCACTCAAGCAAGTCTGCAGAATTGCTTTTGGACCCTGAGAATTCCAAATTTGTGGTTCTTTTTCTGCATCATTGTTGAAAGATCTAAGGCCCACCTAACCCTATAAAAAGCAGTAATATATAGAATAGAATGCATTGCTCCTCCTCTTCCTGCATTCAGTTTTTTCCATCCTCTTGCAGCCACTCTGCACAGTCCACTTCATCCGAAATTCCC
Organism: Podarcis bocagei; assembly: GCF_964188305.1. Lineage (NCBI taxonomy): Eukaryota > Metazoa > Chordata > Lepidosauria > Squamata > Lacertidae > Podarcis > Podarcis bocagei. The sequence continues at coordinate 26,635,327 of NC_138137.1, forward strand.
TATGTAAAAATTGCAATGTAAAAACAGTGAGCCTTGTACCTTTATACAGATGTATATAGTGTGAGCACTGTACTGTATATCGCTGTAGTATTCTGGAGAGTATTATGTCTGGAATCAGAGGCAGTTTGCCTCTGGAAATCAGTTGCTCAGAAACCAAGCACTTAAAGAGGACTATTGCTCTCATATCCTGCTTGTGAGCTGCCCAGAGGCAATTGCGTGGCCACTGTGGAAAGTGGGATGCAATGCTAGATGGGTTCTTCATCTGAGACAGCATTGCTCTTAACAGTGTGTGCTGTTGCCACTGAACTCCATAAGGAGAAAGAGAGAAGATAAGTGGAAGGACTCACTTTTGCCCATTTTGTTCAGTGTTGACCATGCTGATCAGCAGCAGCTGTTTAGGACTTCATACAGCAGTTTCTCTCAGCCCTGCCTGGTTTGGCCATGTGACCCTCTGCCCCAGTAACAAATCAGTGGTCAGCTTAAATTCAGATCTCTTATTGTCTCTTATTAACTCTCGCTGAGGTATCCAAGCTGTTTCTATTCTGGGATGTTTCACCTTGCTAGCCAGTAGTCGAGTATTTAGTGTTGGCCTTCCCAGTGAGAAGTCCTAACTATGTCTACTGGCGAACAGTAATCTTTTTATACTCTGGACAAATGCCTTTGTTTCATATGTAGTAATTTAGTTTAGCATTCCTCTGGTCGTATTTCGTTAGCTCAGTATAAATGACAACTGTTACAAAACACATGTCAACCTGACCAGTGAAAATGAAGCAGTTTAATAAGCTATATTCAAAACTTGCATAGAATCTGCTTCCTAATTTTAAACAGCATCAAAATAGGAGCAAGCCATATCTTGCAGGTCACAGGTGTGTAAGAGTTCACCCCTTCCCATGATTCAACAATCCTTGGATGCTGGGGCCTTTTTCCTTAGCAGCTGGGAATGTTTCTGTACTTGGAGAATGCACATTTATTTGTCTTATCATATATAAAAATACTACAGAATACAAGAGCACCGAATGCACCAAATTGCAGAACAAAACCCTTACTTTTAGTGAGAGAGCACAACCCTGTTTCTGTGTTCATTGTGCACATTCATTCCAGTGTTTCCAGTGTAGCATAGGCTCAAAGGTTTCTAGTACAAAGATTTTCTTGTTTGTAATGTTTTCTGTGAAGTATAAAAGCGTATATTCATTGCCGTCCCACAGCATTTGAAGAATGGCAAAGTTAAAAAACAGCACTCCTTTGCAATATGTTTATTAACAAGTTGAGCCAAAGCTTCCGTCCTTAACTCTCTAGCATTCTCCCTCTTCCCTTTTCCATCAACTCACACTAATAAAGATGTAAGAGGTGGGGCACCCCAAGGATCTGTATTGGGGGATGGTGCTTTGAAACTTTTCCATGAATCATCTGGTGTTAGAGTGAGCAGTGAAGTGGACAAGTTTGTGGATGACACCAAATTATGATGGTGGTAAAAGCAAACACGGATTTCAGAGAGCTTCAGAAGGATCTCTCCACACCAGGGAAATGAGCAATATAACTGTTTCCAAGCATCTGTTTCTGATGATAATGAGAACTAGAACTACATGTTATCAGCATACTGGTAACGCGATGCTCCAAATTGGCTGCTTACCCCATACAGCCATGGGCAGCCCATTCCAATGCCTCCCCCATCAACACAAAGCCACGCCATGTTTGCCCCTACCATTAGCTCCTCTTTCCTGGTTGCTGCAGTGCTTGCTGGGTTCCTGCCAAACCCAGATTTGTAATTTCTGGTCTTGTGCAGCGACCTGTGGGGCGGACCATGCAGGCGGAGGCTCCGCTCTGCTTCAGATGGTTAAAAGGGGTCTGGCGCTGCTCTCAGCAGTGCAGTCGGTCCCAGAGCATCACCCGCCCAGCTCACCCTCTCATCTCTCTCTTTCTTGCAGGCTAACCTTTTTCCTTTCCAGATATGGTCTTAATGATGGTTGCTGTTTTTGTAGGGCCGGGAAGGAATTTTCCTTCCCCATAGCAATTGTCACAACTTTGACAGTTTAGGCCTTGGGACAGAATCCTTTAGCCTAACATCTGTGGAAAGGGTGAAGTGGTGACTTACCCGCTTCCTGCGGCGGCAGTAACAGGGCACTTCGTTAGAGGGGTCATGAGGGGAGTCTCTGTTCACAAGCACATGATGGATGGGCCATAGAGCCCCCCACAGCAATTTGGGGGAGGGATCAACTGCATAAACACGTGTTTTGCGTTGGTCCCATCTTCCCCCAAATGACCCTGTCATGCCTCAGAACCCCAGCAAGGGGCTGAAAGGGATACATGCCCAGTGCCTATGCCAAGGTCTACATCTGAATTCAATAAAGTTGTGGCCATTTTAATCCCAAATATGTTGTCATGTCTACTCATTTATCTGAGGCCTGGCTCCTGGGGGATGGGGAACTGTCAGGGTACGCAACTCCTTGTGACCTCCCCCAGTACCTTCATATAGATGTTAGAGCAAGTTGTGAGGAACCTTTTCTGGACTTGTCTGTTTTTAAATTAGCAATGACCAACAGAAAACTTTTTTTTCCAGATTGTTCTGTGGGTCTGGGAAACAAATCATGGCTACAGACAGTTCGTTCAAAGTTTTTTTTAACAACCTAGTTGGCAGTGTGTGAAGTTGGCCAGTGTTTGCATATGTGATGTGAACACTTGACAGTCCACCAGGGTCTCAAAGCATAGATAGTTTTTGGGGGAATGATATAGCCTGGTCCCAAGCAATTTGGGATTTATAGATTAAAACTGGCAGATTGAATTCCTGGGGACAAATTGGAAGCAGTGCAGGTTTTTGAATCGTGGTGCAATATGATCCAGTCAGCTAGTTCCAATTGAATATCTAGCTACCATATTCTGAACTAATTGAAGTTTCTGAGTAGTTTTCAAAACCCCACTTACAATGTTTTGTAGTAATCTAAAAGTCTTGTAGATGCAGAAGCTGCTCTTCAGGAGAGACTTCAGTTAGTATATTTTATAATACACATTGAACACAACAGAAATTCTGAGGGAAGGCCAGAGAATATTATTGATGCTTGTGTTCAAAAGCCTGTGAAATGAGCATGTGTATTGTGCATAAATAAAAGATCAGGGAACATTAAAACGTGAGGTGATAGTGGAGTAAAATGGCTATCTTTTAAGTAAAACACCACCGACAATATTTAGTAATGATTCATTTAAACCAATCACACAAACAACAAATCTAAGTAAACATGGAACAGTTTGGTCACGCAACTGAGGTCACACCTCTTTAAGGATGAAAATGTAACTTGATCAGCATCAAATAAAAGAGCTCTTTCATGAAGGTGTAGCATTAATCTATTGCATGGAGCAGATGGCTGGAAGGAACAATGAAGGCTGCACAATGGGTCTTTGCACAGTAATACTGTGTTTTTGCTGTCTGAAATTGTAGCTTTGGCAGTTACTGTGAATAGCCCTAGGCTACAAAAATACAAATAATGTTTATCCTGGTTGCATTGTATCTGTGTATCATCTTTAAACAGAGCAAGCAAATACTTTTATTATTGCTTTTATTGCAGTGTCACTATGAGGCTGTAACATCAGCTTGCAGTTTGAAGTTGTCATGGTTTTCTTGTGTGAAAGGAAATCTCTCCTTTCATTTCCTTGGCTTTGTCATTAATAATAGTGGAAGATGTATTTTTAATTATGTATTAGCATGCACTGATATGGTATATTTGCATCTGTGTGCTATATTGTTTCATGTCCTTGATAATAATTACGCATGTAGTACTTTCATTGATGTTAATAAGTCTTAAAAGCAGTTTAAGTAGGAATAATTAGGACATAAAG